>NC_139709.1:29841219-31123604 GCF_964188405.1 Protomyctophum parallelum | reverse complement strand
GAGAAAGTGCAAAGAGATGTACAAACAAAAGGCTGAGATAGAGCGATAAAGCCACCGACAGACAGACAGACAGACAGATAGCACGGAGCGATGGAGTTAAAAACGTGTGATCGCTGTGATTGTGGGTCGGAGACTCGGGTCAGAGGGGCGCGAGGCCCCGGGCAGGCAGCGCAGTAAGACCAGAGGCTGGCTGGGATAGGTGTGGGGCCACAGGAAGTCCTGTGCGGAGGAGATAACAGTGTGTGTGTGTGTGTGTGTAGTTTTTTAGAGAGTAGCAGAGTGCCTGTGCCCTGCCCTGCTTTCCTCTATTCACTACCCATATCCTGCCTGTGTGCCGGTCCTTAATGGCTTTTAATGAGCCACTAGTGGATCTGTCTCTCCTTCCTGCCTTCACACAACGTGTCAGGGGGGAGAGATATGATGTGATTTGAGAGAGAGAGAGAGAGAGAGAGAGAGAGAGAGAGAGAGTGAGATTTTGGATTTGAGATGTATGCTCCAATATATTTAGGCTAGCTACATGGCACTGCTCTGTTTATCTTCTTTATTCATTTTAATTGTACAATCCATTTCATAGTTCTGTTATATTTCAATATTTCACTATAGAGAGAGAGAGAGAGATGGAGAAAGAGAAGGGTTTCTTCTTTCACTTGACACTGTAGCTTTACTCATATACGTAAGCAGAATCCACACACCGATCCTAGTTTAGACTTCTGTATTACCGGTAAACGTTTTGATCACTACAGTCTCATTTCAGTCTAAAGATTGCGGTGGGCTCTAGTCTGGACTCTGTAGTCTGGACTAGACAGAGGCCACGAGGGGGGAAGCTCAGACATTTTATCTGTATAGAAGAATGAGCAGGAAGAGTCACTTGAAGTCCTCTATAATAGAAGTCAAAGGGTCAACTCCCTCTGTGTGTTGCAATGCAATGCAATGCAATTTAATCCAATCCAATTGAATCCAATCCAAAGGAGCTTTATTGGCATGAGAAAACATACGTTTACATTGCCAAAGCAAAAAGTGGAACAATGCAATCAAAACAAAATGTATATATAATATAATATATAATATATATATATATACAACTATCCAGTATCCTCCAATCTGATCAATTTCTGTCTGTCTGTCTGTCTGGTCCTGTGTCCCCCGCCTCTCTCTCAGACAGGCCCTTGCCTGTCAGGGTGTGTGAGTGACAGGGGTGGTGTTGCAGTCTGTACTGGGCTGGGGAGTTGCTGTGTGTGTGTGTGTGTGTGTGTGTGTGTGTGTGTGTGTGTGTGTCTGGCTGTACGCTGATAGATGACAGGTGAGAGCGTCTCTCTGATCCCTCTGACACGCTGTAATCTAGTTAAGAATGCCGGATTAGAGGCTCCTTTTGAAATGGGCTGAGGTCGCCGCTCTGCTCATGCTCTGATGCATAGCTTCACAGAGTGACAAACCCTCTGACACTGATGTCGGGAATGTGCGTGTGTGTGTGTGTGTAAGTGACTGTGTAAGTGTCAAATATTGTGTATTATATTCATGTGTGTCTGCGTGCGTGCGTGCGTGTATACTTCTGTTATCACAGTTATACGGGGAACGACGCGGGGCATCATTTGTACATCTTATTTAGGCCGCGGGAGGCTCCATCATGAGACGGAAATGGAACGGCGTAAACAGAGTGGAATCAGCTGTACTCCGGCCGCATGCCTCATGAAGGCTGTTAATAACAAATCGGTCTGTTTTGTCTTGACACGAATCACACATTCATCATTGTGTGCTGCTACAACATGCTAGCACTCCAGCCTCGTGGTCCCTGCTCTCTGAACCGCCTGCGTTTTCAACCACAGCTGTAGGAAACAGGAGGACCAGGCATGTCCTCCTCCTATACCCACTTTCTCCCTGACTATTTTGGCTGAAAAATCGGCCATATTTTTGTTCCTCTCCCCTCGACACTCCCTCCAGAGTTAAAACTAAACCATGGCTCCTGGCATGAGTGTCAGGTTACAACTAACCCGTGGCGGGTTAAAACTAAACCGTGGCTCCCAACATGCGTGGCAAGTTACAACTAAACCGTGGCGGGTTAAAACTAAACCGTGGCTCCTGGCATGTGTGGCAGGTTACAACTTACCCGTGGCGGGTTAAAACTAAACCGTTGCTCCCGGCATGTGTGTCAGGTTACAACTTACCCGTGGCGGGTTAAAACTAAACCGTGGCTCCCGGCATGAGTGTCAGGTTACAACTAACCCGTGGCGGGTTAAAACTAAACCGTGGCTCCTGGCATGAGTGTAAGGTTACAACTAACCCGTGGCGGGTTAAAACTAAACCGTGGCTCCTGGCATGTGTGGCAGGTTACAACTAACCCGTGGCGGGTTAAAACTAAACCATGGCTCCTGGCATATGTGGCAGGTTACAACTAACCCGTGGCGGGTTAAAACTAAACCGTGGCTCCCAACATGCGTGGCAAGTTACAACTAAACCGTGGCGGGTTAAAACTAAACCGTGGCTCCTGGCATGTGTGGCAGGTTACAACTTACCCGTGGCGGGTTAAAACTAAACCGTTGCTCCTGGCATGTGTGTCAGGTTACAACTTACCCGTGGCGGGTTAAAACTAAACCGTGGCTCCCGGCATGAGTGTCAGGTTACAACTAACCCGTGGCGGGTTAAAACTAAACCGTGGCTCCTGGCATGAGTGTAAGGTTACAACTAACCCGTGGCGGGTTAAAACTAAACCGTGGCTCCTGGCATGTGTGGCAGGTTACAACTAACCCGTGGCGGGTTAAAACTAAACCATGGCTCCTGGCATATGTGGCAGGTTACAACTAACCCGTGGTGGGTTAAAACTAAACCGTGGCTCCGACATGCACGGCCGGTTACAACTAACCCGTGGCTTCCTCTGAGGTTTGGATTAGGGTTGGGTTTCGGGTAGGGTGTCGGACTCACGGCTGTACAGGATATAAACAAACAAACAAACAATAAATAAATAGTGGAGGTGACAGACCCAGCATATGGCGGTTAGGTTAGCATTGCCCATGATGGCTAAGATACAGATGATGATGATGACGACGGCGATAATAATAGCCGCCTGCCGCAGCTTGCTACAGGTGCTGTTGGGGATACAAGGCTTGGAGGAGGAAGTGTGGCGCGCGCGTGCGTGTGTGTGTGCGTGTGTGTGTGTGTGTG
Source organism: Protomyctophum parallelum (assembly GCF_964188405.1). Lineage (NCBI taxonomy): Eukaryota > Metazoa > Chordata > Actinopteri > Myctophiformes > Myctophidae > Protomyctophum > Protomyctophum parallelum. The sequence goes on along the minus strand of NC_139709.1, from coordinate 31,120,448 downwards.
CGTGTGTGTGTGTGTGCGTGTGTGTCCGGCTTCCATCCCACCAGACACCTGAGTGGTTTGGTAGGGTCCAAAGGAAGGACATCCCCCCCCCCCCCCAGCACAGGGCCCACTCCCCGGCTGCAAGAGACCCCTAATCAGTGGGAACAAAAGGGGGAGGGGCTTCTAGCAGCCTCCAAAATAGCGCGAGGAGCAGTAGGGGAAGGATGTGGGGAATGCGATGCGACGTACGCCTCATAATGCACACGTCGGTAAACAAGGCTGAAGTCAATTGGCAAAAACGGCACGGCTAATTATACGCGCGCTTATTATGCGGCCGGTCAGACGCGCGCACATCCGCACACGCGCGCGGCCAATGGTGGAAAAAAGTGCTCAGTTGTCTTTACTAGTAAAAGTATCAATACTGCAATATAGAACTACTCTTACAAGTAGAAACATTACATTGTGAGCTTGTAGATCTGCTATTTCCAAATGGCCGAAATGTATATAGGGCTGAAGTGGTTCATTTATGTTTTGTATAATAATCCAAATCTACAAAGTAACTAGTAACTAAAGTTTTTAAATACATTTAGTGGATTAAAAGTACAATGTTTGCCCCTCAAATGTAGGCCTAGTGGAGTAGAAGTAAAACTACAGAAAATGTGACACACTACATTAGTTAGTTACTTTCCACCACTGCGCACAACAAGACAAGCTTTTATTTTGAGCAGGAGGCAGAGAGACCGAGCAGCAATACCAGATTTATAATTGTGACGCGCCCAGATGATAGCAGAGCCGCAAGCTTGCAACAATGTGTTGCGCTTGAGTGACGCATTGTGAAAATCGACATAAATCAGACACATAATATCCTACCTACATGCACGAATGAGAAAGAGAGGAGATGCAACTATGTGGTGGTTTCGGTTGTTAGTTGTCATGTGTATCCTGTGTGTGTGTGTGTGTGTGTGTGTGTGTGTGTGTGTGTGTGTGAGCGTGCATCTGTGAGGATGCGTGTGAGAGTGAGTGTGTCCATGCATGTGGGCTGTATGTGACTTCCTCAGCTGTTCATTATGAAGTGACAGTCTGACAAGCATGTGCGGCTCCAGTGGTCACATTCACTTCCTGCCGGCAACAAGCCTGCAGGTCCTTGCCTTGATTGAGTCTTCCTCCTCCTCCTCGTACACCCAAACAGGAGCCTGACCATAACACTGTCCCCAGCCTCCACTACAGTAGTAGGGCTGGGCCAATTAACTGGAAATATATCAAACCAATAACTGACTTAAAACTTAATTAAGAAATAGCATATATCGACTGTTCGCCGCTTCACCACCAAATGTATGAATGAATGAACCATTGTAAAGCGCTTGGAGCACTTGGAGAAGCGCTATAAAAATGCAATTCTTTATTATTATGTTGGTGGCGTACCAAGAATGTGAAAATGGCTCACAATGTGTCGCACCATGGCGTGTTGTGAGCTTGTTGCGACGGTAGGTCACATTTACTATGAAAACCTGCATCTCCCGTCCGTTAGTTAGTGAGTCACCCACGCCTCCATATATGGTCACGCCTTGTCACGTCACGTGACATCATGGAGACACTTAGGGGGCAAGATCTTGCGCCACCCCTTATCCAGACCTATTTGCCATTCTTTTTTACTATTAAAAAAACCATTTAAATTAGTTCAAATAGTCGATCTACAAGCTCACAATGAGTCGATGTAGATTGGCTATAGTTGAACTATTTTAAAAGGTTTTTCAAAATAGTAAAAAAACATCGCAAATAAGTTTAGGGATAAGGGATCCAGGGGCACACACATGGCTGTCTATATAGGAGTGGTTGCACCACTGAAAAAGCAAAAACTCGGCACACACTCATTTAACCACTTGAAAGTGCACGGTTAAATGAACACAGAGGGTGTTCTGCAGGACGTGTGCCGTGTATAGGTCTTCAGAGAGGAGAGTGTACAGTAGCAGCCTATACTGTATAAGTTTCCCCCGCGTTCAATAAAGCAGCCTCATGCTCTCATGTCTGACGACGATAAGTCCCCCTGTCCCACAACAGCAGAGCAGAGCAGAGAGTGGTCGACCCATCAGAAAGCAGGAGGTGATAAAGGGGGACAATGAGCAGGGGCCACACCGGGTCCCCTCTCTCCTCTGGGGGCCACAGATTAGGCCTCCCGCGCTTCCTTTGGAAAACAGGCACTGGACCCCCAGAGGAAGCTCCTGTCATCTGTGCTCCCTCACCTCCCTGGCCCCTCTCTCTCTCTCGCTCTACCTTCCAGACCACCACCACCCCGGTCCACTCCCCCCCGGCCTCCACCATGCACCAACCACCCACCCACCCTTCCATCCTACGTGTGTGTCTCTCTCTCTCACTCTCTCCGTCCCAGAGATGAAACACAGGCCTGAGATCAGATTCTAAAAATGTCTTGACTCATGACAGTTTTCTGAAAAAGCCTTGTTTCTGTGTCGTTCTTCGACTTTTCAAAAATAGCAGACCTACAAGCTCGTAGCGCGCCACTCGGTGGCGCGCTATGAGCTTGTAGATCTGCTATTTTTCAATTGCTAAAGCATAGCATAATGCTAACACCAAAAGGGGTTCCCGCCCAGAATGGATTAAGTTCGCGACTTGCCACCGTAATCCACCCGAACTATATACCACAGCTGAGCCCCCAGGCCTCATTAAGCTATACTGCGTGGTTCGTGCTGCTCAATCTAGCTTTTTCTCCTTTCCTGTTCTGTTCTAACATTATAACTAACTAACATTATAAGATTAAAAGATTAAAAGATCCCTCTTTAAAAAAAAAGTAAAAATAAAGAATATTCTTTATATAGTGGATGGATCGCATTTTTAGTACAGAGAGACTTGAAAAAAAGTGTGCTTAACGCCAGGGTAGGATTAGTTTTGTTGGGCCATGGTGGTTACCGCAGATGTTAAACAGAGCTCTGGTCGGGAGACAAATCCCCTCAGTCAGTCATTAAACTGCACTGCCATGATGCTTCTATAGCACACCATGCTGCTATGTAGTACTAGCAGACCATGTTGCTGTATAGCACGCAAAGCTGCTATACAGATTCAAAATGTCAATTATTCCACAGTGTTATCAGCTACAGACCATTGAATATAATTCAACCTTTCCATTTTAATCATTTGGGAGGTTTCAAACTTTTCCATGTCACAAATGGACCCAGCAGGAATATGCCCTTTGAGATGTAGCACCACGTATTTGAAGGATTCCTCAAAGACCATAAACACGCTTAGGCGAAACATTGAACAAAACCAGACAATTAATAGCACAATACAAAATGTGACTAAAACAGACCCCTATTGTAACCCTAACAAAACAGCAGTTGTATCTTACAAACAACAACAAAACACAACTAATGAGGTAGGTATACAGTATAGTTAGCATAGTTGACGATATTTGACCATGGACCTCCATGTTACAGATGTTTTGGTTCAAAGTTAATTATTCAAAATGTAGTAAAATACTGCATGACAAATTGATTCATACTATTGATATCGAAACATTTTAGCATTTCTTTGTATCACAACAATTGAAAGTGAATGGAATTATAGTTCCATTTACTTTAAACTATACTCCTCATTTGCTGCATGGGGACCCCCTGGAGGCTGGAACCACCTTAAGGACGCCACTTTGAAAACCACCGGGTGCGTGGCTATATAGGGCAGCAATGCTCCCGAGAACATCCCCAACATTTGTTCTGCCATGGACAGATTGCAGCTAGGCCATGTGGAAGGTAAAGGGTCAGGTGGTTAGCATTAGCATTGATTGAGGATGGACCACTCCCTCGACAGTGGAGCCAAATACGTGTTAAAGCCATCAGAGGGATCACCCTGCTGGCCTCCCGCGCTTCCACTGCCCCCCCCCCCCCCCCCCCCCCTCCTGAGGATGACCCAGAGAGACAGGACTAAGGCGGTTCCCTGACCTCTAAACTATTTGAGGACTATGTCTGGCTCCGTCGTACCTTCTCTCTGTTCATATGAAACTATATGAGGACTATGTCTGGCTCCGTCGTACCTTCTCTCTGTTCATATGAAACTATATGAGGACAAACCAAGAATTAAATACACAACATTACAGCTAAGTAAGGAAAAGGGTGGCATGTCACTACCGAATCTTAGAGACTATTTCTATGCAGCCCAACTTAGATTTGTTGCTTTAAGGTGTGGCAACGACTCAGACGCCAAATGGAAAAGCATAGAACTAAGTGAACAGGATATCCCAATACAAGCCATGTTAGGTGATAAACAATTAACCAAAGCCAGTTTAGATAAACTAGATCCAATCATATCTTTCACACTACAGACATGGCACACCCTCGTCAAACAACTAAAAATAGAAAAGCAATCAAAAATACTGAGATGGGTTGCCTTTGATACGGCATTTAAGCCAGCAATACTAGATCAGAGGTTTAAGTTTTGGTTCTCCAATCATGACATCACATCCTACTATAAGCTTATGGAAGAAAACCGGTTACAGAGCTTTCAGAAACTGACAGATACATATTATCTAGAAAAGGAAGATTTCTTTAGATATCTCCAACTACGTCACTATTTCAATCAAGAAATTCAGAACCGTGAACCACAAATGAATCAAAGTAAACTTATTAATTTAATTGCTCAGGCTCATACGAAAGGAACAAAGAGAATAGTATCAAAATTATACAAAAGTATTTCAGACAGAAAACATACAACCGATTACATCAAAGAGAAATGAGAGAAAGAACTGAATGCCCAAATCACAAGTGAACAATGGTTAAATATTTGCAGAACACAACACACAACTTCAAGTTCCAACACCTGTCGTGAATTCTGCTGGAAAAACACCTCCCGCTTTTTTATCACTCCAAAACTTAAATCAAAACAGCTTGGAATATCCCAGTTGTGCTGGAGAAACTGTGGAGAGGTAGATGTAAATCACTATCATGTTTTCTGGGGTTGCTCTGAAATTCTCACCTTTTGGAAAAATGTCACAAAGAAATTACAGGAGATTCTGGGCTTTCAAATATTAGATTCTTGTTTGATGCTATATTTGGGAGATTTACCAGATGAAATTATGGGAAGTGACAGATATCTGTTGAAAATCTTTCTGGCTGCAGGGAAGAAAGCCATTACTCGGAAATGGCTACAGGTAGATCCTCCTTCCATAGATGAATGGTTCCAGATAGTCTCAGAAATATTCGACATGGAGAGAATGACTGCTAATTTGAGATTGAAGAGAGAGTCTTTTGAAAACAAATGGGAAAAATGGTTTGATTATACAACTGAACAACAGGTGAGCTAGGAACCAGAATGTTTGGCTTTTATTTTATTTTCGTTGCTTTGTTTTTTGTTATTTTTCTCTGAATGTAAACAAAAGATATGATCCTTGAATCCTTGACACAAATATTCATGTTTATGATACATAGATGCTTATATTTCTAGATCTACTGTTTTTAGTTGAGTTGGCAACACATAATGTAATGTAATGTTCAATTGTTTGTCTTTTTGCTTTCTGTATGTCCTTGTATGTCTATTTCTGTTCATGAAAAATTAATAAAATTTAAGTTGAAAAAAACTATATGAGGACTATGTTTGGCTCCGTCGTACCTTCATATTCAGTCTGTATACCACCGCAGCCTGCACTTTACACAATTTTCAACAACAAAAACGAATATTATTGAAATATTCGAAAATATAGCCGAATAAAGCCAAGAGCTTGTATAGCTGGGTTATTGTCGCTATACTTATCCTATCACAACGTAATATAGGGCTTACATTGTTAACTCAATCCTGGGCCTTAATTGGGCTTTCGGTTGTATATTTTGTTCCATGTTTCACCCCACACTGTTTCCAATCTTGCTCATGAATGGATTTACACTGCTGCAACAATTGTGACTTCAGCTGAGGCCGCGCTGCACCGTGCTATATCAGGCTCACGCGCGCTATTATAACAAAAAACATAACTCAACCCACAGACCTTTGTGATTGACATGTTTAGTATCACTTGTGCGATTATTGTTCCATCCCCGGGGTTTGACTTCTGGTCTTTGTAGACATGACAGACGTTTGGGAAGACTACGGCTCTGTAGGTTATATTTCCAGCAGAACCGCCACAGGCAATTTGGATCTGGTCCTGGCCCCAGTAGCAGGCCTGGTGTGGGAGCACATGGAAAGCCTAAGTAGGTAACTCAGTCAGGCTTCCCTGCAGTCCCTCTGCCCACTGAAGGTTGGCACACACTGCCCTCTTCACCACAAACATTGCCCGCAGGTAATGTTTTCCTGAAGCCATGCCAGTGTTTCTTAAGAATTTCCACGCATTGAGGAGGAAAAAAAAGACCCTAGCCCTAGACAAGCAGTCTTTTCAGGCCCTCTCTCGGCACTAATGCAGTCCTCCCCTCGCAGACTAAAGCCCTCCTGTCTTGGAACTCAAGAGGTGAGAGGATTAGGGCTGGCCGCAGCATTTAACTACACAGAACCTTGTTTGGTTCAATCAAGCATGGCGAAAACCAGGCACAGTGACGGCACTCTGACCCAAACCTCCTGTTTTTGACCCTGCCACGCAATGTGTGTGCACGCGCACGTGTGTGTGTGTGTGTGTGTGTGTGTGTGTGCGTGTGTGTGTGTGGCTCTGTGAGAGACTGACTGAGGGAGAGGCGTCTGGCACCTCACCACACCACCCGCCAATGGGGAAGACATCACGTTTTCAACACGTTTTCCCCCTGACAAATTTGACAAATTTGCAGGAAAATCCCTTAATTTGTATAATAGACAAGCACATCTTGTGAGATTAAAGGTGTTAGCCAGTGAGACACTAGCTCTTTCAGAGAAAAATAATAATTCACATTTATTTAACCACTTAATCCCTATAATTGACCGCTGTTCCCAAGGGCTCTATACTAGCATTTAACTCTTTGACTAAAAAAGTTAATCTAAAAGCTCACGCCGCGTCACAGCCCCCCTCCCCCAGAATAGGGATTCTAACTGGTCGATGTGAATGTTCAACGGTTCCATGACGAAGCTCAACAGATCCACTTTATGGATGCTACTATTATTTCTGAAGAGCGCTTGGCTATTGACCGAATCCATTCTCATGCTCCGTTTCTTCTAAGCCAAAAGCTATAGACCTCACCAAGCCAGACACCAGTGGCACACCGCCTCTCTCTCTCTCTGGTTCCGCAATTTGACAGGGTCTGGGGGTCTGGGTCCGGGCCTCAGTGAGTCTGGTCGGAGGCAGGAGCGGAGCAACTTGCCACAGAGGAACAACTTGTGATAAATGGGCCTTATCTGGAGGCCGTGGCGTTGGGAAGCTGATTCTGTTTCCCTCCGATTACATTAGCAGGCAGGAAAGCCGGGGACGCGAGGGGAATGGCTGGAATTCCACAGAGCGAGGGGCAGACACTCGTTTTCACTTGTTTGCCGACAGATAAAAAACAAGACGGAGGGGCGGAGAGGTACTGGAGCACACACAACAACGAACGTCTGCCAAGCTGATTGTGTTGTTTTTGTCTGGTCAGTGCAACGCCGATGACCCCGTGATTTCATGTCAATGTTACACAGGTACTGTAATTGACATAAATACACAGAGTAGATATAATATTAAAGAGGAAATATGAATTAAAAGCAACTCTCAGTTCATCCAAGTGGTATGCACATACGCCGCAACTTGACCTCAGCTTGGACCTAAACATTTTCTGTGTTTGTTTTCTTATCATTTATATCTTAGCTATAGGCCCCCAGTGCATCTCTGGAGAGACACTATATTAGCTTTTTATCAGCTGACCTGAGCCCATGCAATAACAGTGTTTAGAGTGGCTGGGTGGGGATGATTCATGACTGGGGCCGGGTGTCACCAGAGTGCCCACTTGACTGGATTGTTTCCTAGTTGTGGACCCTTAACTATATGGTACACTACACAAGCGTGGCGTACAGTACGTACGTGTCAGATGATCGCACATCACCATAGCGTCTAGGAGCAGTAACACAGTGAGTAGGTCTTAAGTAACTGTAAATCATTTTCCATTACATTTTAAGATAAATATGATGTGGAAAATTAGAAAGTAGTAGAAACCGAAACACAGTATTTTATTTGATAACTTGAAATGTGCCTGCTGGGTGGATTAGACATTTCGTGCATCTAAAATCAAATATACACAAAGTGCATGAAGGTTATTGTTGAAAAAGACTACATAATGCTCTTATGATTCATTTGATTATTTTTCCATTTCATCTTTGAAATCTCACAACTAAAGAGTCTAAAAGCAACACCTAGAGGCAGTGCACTCTGCATCCCGACTGACATTGCTAACTTTAAAGCGCTAGTAAGGCTAATCTAAAAATTAGCTAAAAAAGTTCCAGAATGAGAGGAAGGGGGGGGGGGGTATATTGTTTATTCACTGAGGACATCCTGTATTAAAATTGGGTGGGTCGTCGATGGTCAACGGTGGAGGCTTCACCGTTGCTCCGAATTCGCACCAAACTTGGCACCAGCCACCAACACTGGTGGTCAGGGTGGTCTGCCATCAGAATATAGCCTCAAGCGGAACATTGCTCCGCCACCTCTGTGTTCCTATTGGCTGGGGTTTAGTCCAGTTCCCAGCATGCTACAGACAAACTTGGTGGGTGTTCCTGTACCGCGACTTTCAATTAATAAACAAATTACCACTTAAACTTCACCCACACACTCTCTGAGGGGTGTGGAGTTCAATGGTTATATGACAATAGTCACACACAAAAACTAACTCGGTGGCCATTGCTCTGATCAGCTCAATATAGGACTGGAGGCAGTCATGTTGGGATGTATTAGTGTAGTTTGTAGATTGGACTGGCTATATTCAATGAAGAGATTTGGAGTAGAGGGGAAAAGGGAGTGGCCCTAGTAGACCACTGGGGAACTGGGGGGGGGGGGGAGGGGGGATACGTTAGTCCAACATACCAAAGGTCCAACATACGTGGCCGGTTAAGACACATACGTGGCCGGTTAAGACACATACATGGCCGGTTAAGACACATACCGGTACATGGCCGGTTAAAACACATACGTGGCCGGTTAAGACACATACATGACCGGTTAAGACACATACATGGCCGGTTAAGACACATACGTGGCCGGTTAAGACACATACGTGGCCGGTTAAGACACATACGTGGCCGGTTAAGACACATACGTGGCCGGTTAAGACACATACGTGGCCGGTTAAGACACATACGTGGCCAGTTAAGACACATACGTGGCCGGTTAAGACACATACGTGGCCGGTTAAGACACATACGTGGCCGGTTAAGACACATACGTGGCCGGTTAAGGCACATACGTGGCCGGTTAAGGCACATACGTGGCCGGTTAAGACACATACATGGCCGGTTAAGACATACGTGGCCGGTTAAGACACATACGTGGCCCGGTTAAGACACATACATGGCCGGTTAAGACACATACATGGCCCGGTTAAGACACATACGTGGCCGGTTAAGACACATACGTGGCCGGTTAAGACTCACCCGTGGCTTCCGCATGCAGTTAGAGTTAGGTTAGGGTTTGGGGTATAGGGTGTCGGACTGTTGCGTGTCGGACTGTTAGTACGTCGGACCAAAGGGGGTCCGTACGCTTTTCCGACCAGTCATTGGTTCGACATGCTGAAAACTCACGGGATTAAGGTTGGCGAACATGCGTTAAGGTTGGCGACCGGATTAAGGTTGGCGAACATGCGTTAAGGTTGGCGACCGGATTAAGGTTGGCGAACATGAGTTAAGGTTGGCGACCGGATTAAGGTTGGCGAACATGCGTTAAGATTGACGACCGGATTAAGGTTGGTTTGAGGACGGTAGGTTGTTGTTGTCGGACCAATGACTGGTCGGAACTTACTGCACCCGCACCAAAGATATGCACCCGGGAGCTGGTTAGCGAATTGCATGTATAGGGTCTAAATGGAAGAACAAGAGTCAGTTTTGGGCTACTACTGCAGTCTGATCATGAAGACATATACGGTATGATTGTGCTTAGCACATTTCATGGCAATCTGTACATTCGATTTTGCGACAAGTGTGTATAAAGTAGACATTTTGGACCAAGTGTGGCATTATGGTAAGGGCAAACACATGCAGTGGGATCACCGAAATCAGTACAGGTGTCCGACAGCACCCATGGAGAGAAAGATTAAACATCACGCCGGGCCGTTGTAAAAGAAACAGGTTTTCATTTTCAGAAAATGTCTTCGCTTTCTTTGCCGTTTTTTTTTACACTTTCCTGGATAGAAATAACATTGTCTCAAGATCTTGGAAATTAAGATACAAACTTATGTTTTGAATGATATATAGAGGGAGAGAGAGAGAGAGAGAGAGAGAGAGAGAGAGAGAGAGAGAGAGAGAGATTATGATAAGGAGTAAGGCAGCAGCCCAGACAAACATGGCGTGGCCCTTCCTTAGCTGACATCCTGAGGAGGAAGCTGCGGTTCTCTGGCCCCTCTTGCTCCAATCCCTCCGAGACACACTCCTCCAGTGGGTCAGGATCAACTCTCATGAACACTTTCCCTTCCTTCCGCCTCTCCCCCTGTGTCTCCATTTCTCTATATCTCTCTCTCTCTCTCTGTCTCTCTATATCTATCTATCTATCTATCTATCTATTCCCACTCCTTCTCTTTCTCCACTCTAAAACGTCTTTGTTTTCCACACCTGCCTGTCACGGTCGCTGCACGTGAATCATAGTCCAAATTAGTGCAGAAATCCTCCAGACCCTCGATCTGCAGGAACACGTAGTGGAGGAGGCCGGGGAAGAAGAAAAAAAACCCAACTCTCGCCATCCATAAATCACCATTCAGACAATCAGGCTAATTGCCGCTCAGAGTGGGCTTCTAAACCACGTTTATTTGAATGAGACGAATGCATGCATGGCGCAGTGAGGTCGCACACAGTATAAGCTGAGGTCTGGCCTGGCGGGGAGGAGGCTATATTTGACTTTTGTGCTCAGAGATTTGTCCGAGCGGGGTATAGGCCCGCTACTGGAGCTACAGTAACCCTGCAGCGGCATGGTTTAGCACAGTGTTTCCCAAACGTTTTAGCCCGTATGTGACCCAAAAGAGAAATTAAGATGTTTGCCCCGGGACCCAAACTATATTGAAAATAGCCGATCTACAAGCTCACATTTGTTTTCTAATTTAATTTATGGAATTTCTTAGAATTTTCATGTATTTCTTCATGGGGGGGGGGGGAATCCCTGATTCTTCGTTTTTTTAATTCATGAAAATCTTTTTTTGTAAATGTTTTTAAATAATAATAATAATAATGGTAATAATAATAATAATAATAATAATAATAATAATAATTAAAAAAAATAACTAAATGTAGGAAACCAAAAATAAAAATGACCCATAAAAACCCCAGTGTTTCATGGGAAGCAGGGGTTTAGCGTTACAACGGGGGGGCTCCCTGCGGGCCTGTCCTCCACCGTGGCAGCCATCTGAGGAAGTGCAGACGCGCTGCATGGGGAAAGCACTGGGAAATAAAGACTGAGAGGAGAGGAGAGGCTACTGGAAGGCCGCATGGATAGAACAGCAGTTTTCACATCAAGGTCCATTATTTTTTTATTCTTTTATTTGAGCCTGCACGGACCGCCATTTGATGAGATTTAAAATATTTTGTTATCGTAGCATGAGATTTTGTCCATGACGCCGTGCTTGTGTATTGATGTGGTGCCATTAGGAGAGATAACAGGCAAAACGTTGATCATAATAACAATTATTCTACGTTCTCCAATTGTGTAGACATCTTGTAAATTAAGTAATGCAGACAAAGTTCCACTGGTTGAAAACCACCACGGTAGAATATGAACAAACCGTTGAACAGGAAGAGATATTACATGCAAATGCACTTATGCCGTCTCTTTAAGACAAATATCCACTCTTTGTGAGTAGCCTATATAACTGCTGCGAGTGTATAACTTTGCCAAACAGTAAAATGTTTGAAAGATTTCTTAATTTTTTCGGTTGTTATACCGTTTTGAAGTTGCGCTTCGTCTTCGGTGTCAACTTTCGAATACAGGGTAAAGCGGTTGTTTTGAACGAGGCGTCACCATCGCAAGCACACAAGTGGTGTTGCCCAAAAAGCACAATGAGAAGCCAGGTTCTTTTTTGGGTTTTTTTTCTCCACCACTCTGCTCCGTGTTCAGCAGAGATTACACTGCCATGTTGTTGTTCTCCTGTCGTTTCTTTCACATCCATTCATCCTCCACCGTGGTGGTTATCTAGCCTCCGCATGCTTGTCCAACACAGCAGGGGCACTCTGGGAGAACAAACCCCACACTGACGGGCACAGAGCGCTCCCACGACCGCCCATGCCCTCCTCCCCAGCACACGCACGCACGCACGCACGCACGCACAGACAGACACACAGACACACTTCTTCTGTGTCCACCAGTGGTGGAAAAAGTACTCGCATGTTTTACTCATAGGTAAAAGTATACCAATACTGCAATGAAGAAAGTCTACTCCGTTACAAGTAAGGAATTAAAAATGTACTTGAGTAAAAGGACAAAAGTATTGGCATACAAAATGTAAATGTACAAAAGTACTCATTATGCAGAATGTCTCATCTGTTTCAAGTTTATAGCAGCAGATCTGCAAGCTCACAATGCGTGAGCTTGTAGATCACAAATGGCTTGAAGGGGTTAGGGTTGTGTATGTTTTGTAATAATAATCAAAATCTACAAAGTAACTTATACAGTAGTAGTAACTAAAGTTTTCAAATCAATGTAGTGGAGTAAAAGTACAATATTTGCCTCTGAGATGTGTCGTGGAGTATATAGAAGTAAAAGTATTGGAATTTGGAAATACTCAAGTAAAGTACAAATACCTCAAAAGTGTACTTAAGTACGTGGTACTTCAGTAGATGTACTCCCCCCCTCCCTCGCCTCCCTCCGTGTGCCCCTGGCTGCCACACAGCAGCCTGCCTTGTGACCTGGTTGCTGATAAGGGGCCCGCCGTGCCCAGAGCCATGGTGCCAGCACTTCCCTCTCGCACAAAGTCAGACGTGCTGTGTCACAGATGGGGCTAGGTGATCAAAAACAGCAGCCCTTGTTGAAAAAAAAAATCACAATAAAAAAAGAAAAGGACCCGGGTTAATGAGACAATAGGACTCCATGACCATGCTTGCGTGGCCCTTTTAACCCTGTGTGTGTATATAGCCTTATAGCCTGTTATACAAGCTGTTTTTTGGAGAGAGGGATGGTTTTCTTACATTACTGGGACTTTTGATGGAAGGTTTCGTTGTGTGGAGCGGACAGGGGACTCAAAAACTGTTGGTTACAACTTATTTTGGCGCATATCTTTCACTCTTTCTCTTATACGCCCATGCACGCAGGCACGCACGCACACAGACTCATCCTTACTCCCTCACTCACTAATTCACTCACAAGCAGCATGGCCATTAAGAGAGTGTGCGTCTGGCATGGCTGAGCACACATAGTCACTGTTACTATTCGTCTGGACACATATAACAAGGCTCATCAATCTTCTTTCTGCGACTATTCAGAGTCGGGATTAAAAACAGGTGGGCGCCTGCCTGCCATGCAGGCTGCATGCCTTTTCGCGAGGTGGAAACATGTTCCTGCCCTGTCAGACTGGCAAAGAGCGGTCAGACTTATAACACAGCGCCACCGGACAGATAGAGTCAGAGAACCGGGCACTGCATAGAACCAGGCTGGCTTTTTTTTTTGTCCCTAACTGGCTTAGGACAGCACAGCATATACAGTAATGTGACCAAGTATACAGTGCTTTAGGACACAAGGGAACCATGGTCATTTTTCAGATTTTTACATAATTATGAAACTACAGAATGCAAAAGCTTTCATATGATGCATTGTTCATTGAAATTGGAAAATATTTTAATAAGATATGACCCTTTGAAACTTTGAAAACCTAAAGTAGAGAAATTGCCCTGAAAAGATTTCAAAGATTTTAGCACCTCTGAGCCCCTCAGCCCCAGGAATGGGTGTGACAGTATAGGTACAGTACTTGTCTCCACCCCTATGGACTTCTTCCCTTGAAGCAATAAATGCAGCAAATATATTCGGATATATACAGTAGAGTCCTGGCTGTAATACAACTCTCAGAAATAAATTATCAAGGACTTGACTCTAAACAACACACTGGAACCCATTGCAACAAATTCAGAATTGGATGGAACAGATTTTCTTTTTAGTGCTGCAGAACAAAACAACGCACGCATGCATGCATACATGCGTGCACACACACACACACACACACACACACACACACACACACACACACACACACACACACACACACACACACACTTCCAGAGCCACTCTTGGCTCCCACAAAGATTAAGCCAACTAAAGAAACAAGAGAGGTGAGACCTGAGGCAGCCGTTATATGTGTGTGTACCTATATGTTCGAAATGACGGTAGAAATGTGTCGAGGAAGGAAGAACAGGCAATCTCGGGGTGTTTCATATACCAGCCTTTCCACGCAGGCAGAGCTGAAACAGGGCCCACAATACTGTCTGTCTGGGGAAAGAGTTGACGGCAGTTCCTGCGATTAAAGATAATAAAGATATACTGTGTCCATATAGTGTGCGTGGGCATAATGTGCATAAAGCCTGTAGCGTGTGTGTGTGTGTGTGTGTGTGTGTGTGCGTGCGTGCGTGCGTGCGTGCGTGCGTGCGTGCGTGCGTGCGTGTGTGTGTGTGTGTGTGTGTGGTGCCGGTTCGGGCCTATACTTGTACCTGCATGCATGGGCGTGTGCATGTGTGTGTGGGTGTGTGTGTGTGTGCGTGTGCGTGTGTCTGTGGAATCACGTGTGTGTGGCTGAGAGAGGTAGAGAGAGAGAGAGAGAGAGAGAGAGAAAGAGAGAGGCTTTGACCCCGGTCAAGTCACTTGACTTCTCGGCACCTCTGCCTACCCCAGCTGTATCAACATATCCCTGCTCTGCCCGGGCCGGTGGGCCGGCCGTGTGTGTGTCAGGAGCTTGGCTTCAGCCCATCACACTGCAGGGAGACTGACTGGGTGTTTGTGTGTGTATGGGGGGGGGGGGGGGGGGGGGGGGGGGGCTGGGACGCGCAACCCCTTACCACAACTCCACTCAATGGAATTCTAATTATTCCTCTCTCCAACCTCCACACATCCCCCCCCCCCACCCCCTCTACTGGCAACCAATGCCCTGAGTAAACAAGCATCCGAGGTCAGGGGCAAAGCAATCAGCGCCAATGGGGGTGTGCTCTTAATGGACGCTCGTGTGTTTGCTGAAACAGGTGGCCTCGCGGTGCATGCTTCCAGATCGATATGGAGTCGTGTGTTTGCTGAAACAGGTGGCCTCGCGGTATAGCCTGGCTGGCTAATAAGCCAGACCGAATCAGCCGTTGGCAAAAAGAAATTTGCGACAGTGTTGTGTGATATTAGTCTGGCTCATTAGCCAGGCTAGCCTCGCGGGTAGTGGTAGTGGTGGTAGTAGTAGTAATGCAACACGGTAACATGTTTCCCTGCTTGTTATTATGCGTCTCAAAATATATATTACTATGAATATATAGCAAACAACAACAAACAAGTCTTTGCTTTTAGATTTTTGTAATCCTTGGTAAAATCACACACAACTGCTGTTTTCAAACCCTTTCATGTCCTTCACGACCAAAGTACCGTGCTGGACAATGACACCGTCATATTTCCTGCTAGCTGCTTACAGAAATCATCACCACACAATCTTCCAACATCCACCTGAGAATGCAGTATGAATGCACAATTTGCATATCAGAATCACCTCCGCTGGGGTAGTCGGTGTCATAGTTACCGGCCTCAGCTGCCTGACGCAGACGATAACCATGACATGATGACTGTCTACTACTACTGTATCAGAGGGACTGATTGTACGTACGATATGATATGCAAGCGTGGTCCTGCTCATTCTGTTCTTATCATAGTTTTCATAATCTGCTAGGGACGTCATATAGATCTACTGTCCTAACTGTATTGTATTACTCTGTGTGTGTAATAAACTTCATAATGCATGGTAACATATCACTGTTGTGTTGGCATGTGTTTCCCCCCCCCCCCCCCCCGGCGACTCGCAATGGATCTTCAACCCACCACCACCCAAAAGGGATTATATGGAGACTTCTAGATGCCTTCGAGATGGTCGCCCCTTTTAATCATTACAGTCGGTGCCAAAGTGAACGGAGAAGGTTGCCGGAACGGGATGTGGATATGGGTGGAGGAGGGAGAGCGAGTCGAGTAGGTGGAAACAGAAGGGGGTGCATGCTCGTCTAGACGTATACTGTATACTGTAAAAAAAGAAAAAAGCCTGAATTCCAGAAACCTGAGGCATGTGCTCCATCTTGTCTCTGGGTGACATTGAGCGAAGATATATGGGTCTATTATCACACCGTACGAACGCGGTGGAGGGGGCAGTGAGGCTGTTTGGGGGGAGGAGGAGGGGTTCCTGGTACAATTAACTGCCGTACATTAATCTGTAAGATGTAAATATAACCAAAGTATTTGGCTTTAGCTTTCAACCCCCATGGCACTGAGCCCGCAGTAGAGGAAACAGCTCTATGAGATGCTTACTCTGTAAATCAGGGGGGGGGGGTAAATCAAGCCTCTCTTTTTTAGTTCTTAAAAACATATAACAGCACCACCTGTTTTGAATGACTCGCATGCATTTCAAGTGGAATCGCGCTTCAAAGACATGGCAGACGACCACAATATGGCCTCGTCTTATCGCAATCCTAAAATAAGTTGTCAGGTTGAGAGCGTTCGGTTTACCGTGTACGCCGGGTTCTCACCTTGGAAGACCTGTGCATCTTTAAAAGGGCTTCCCTTAACCCGCCCGAGAAAGAAAGTCCACTTGAATATTTGATGGGATGTCTTGAAATGTTGTTCCCTTGGGTTAGGGTCCTCATATGCCCTTAAAAGTCGCATTAAGCGGGGGAGGGGAGCACTACTTCTGTGATACTCTCGAACTGCTAATATAATTACAGGAGTAAAATCATCTCGGGGGGAGGAGGAATGCAGCGAGGCCTTTTTTCTGACTTTATTATTATTATTTCTGGCATCTGGAGCCACACACACTGTTTGGTGCAGTGCTGACCAGCGGTCTTTACCCAGATGGCAATACAAATTGTACAGCAAACACATCTTTAGGGCTTTCCATGCTACAGAACTTTGGGCTGGGACTAGAGCCAAACAGCACTCTATACATGTAGTCCTTCTTTGTAAGGGGAAACATCCCACGCTGATTAACTTTGTCTGAGAAATACTACATGGTTTGCCTTCTCCACTGCAAACAGAATCCACTGCAGGGGCACAGAGAGATCATTTTCTATGTGCGGGTAAAGCATTTGGGAACTATAGATAGGCTATTATTTGAATTCCTCCTATGCCCAGCTTTGCCAGAGCACGGAATGTGATGTATGATGATAAGAGCGCCCCTCACTTCAGACGAGTGTGATTTTTTCTTTAACCCATTTTGGGCAGGAGCCCCTTTTGGTGTTTTAAGCATTAGATCTGCTATTCAAAAATAGCATATTTTCAGATGGGGGTCGGCGGCCAATTACATATATTTTTGGGGGGACCTTGACAACAAAATGTTTGAGAACGACCAACATAGAAACATTTGTTTTTCAGAAAACGGTCAGGATTTAGAAGACATTTGTAGAATCGTCTAAATGGGTTAATTGCTTATCACATATTGCATTCTTGTCTGGAGCTGGAGCTGAATGCTCTGGTAGGGTAAAGGGGGCCGCCGGTGGTCTGGAGCTGAATGCTCTGGTAGGGTAGAGGGGGCCCCCGGTGGTCTGGTAGGGTAGAGGGGGCCCCCGGTGGTCTGGTAGGGTAGAGGGGGCCCCCGGTGGTCTGGTAGGGTAAAGGGGGCCCCCGGTGGTCTGGTAGGGTAAAGGGGGCCCCCGGTGGTCTGGTAGGGTAGAGGGGGCCCCCGGTGGTCTGGTAGGGTAGAGGGGGCCCCCGGTGGTCTGGTAGGGTAAAGGGGGCCCCCGGTGGTCTGGTAGGGTAAAGGGGGCCCCCGGTGGTCTGGAGCTGAATGCTCTGGTAGGGTAAAGGGGGCCCCCGGTGGTCTGGTAGGGTAGAGGGGGCCCCCGGTGGTCTGGTAGGGTAGAGGGGGCCCCCGGTGGTCTGGTAGGGTAAAGGGGGCCCCCGGTGGTCTGGAGCTGAATGCTCTGGTAGGGTAAAGGGGGCCCCCGGTGGTCTGGTAGGGTAGAGGGGGCCCCCGGTGGTCTGGTAGGGTAAAGGGGGCCCCCGGTGGTCTGGTAGGGTAGAGGGGGCCCCCGGTGGTCTGGTAGGGTAAAGGGGGCCCCCGGTGGTCTGGTAGGGTAGAGGGGGCCCCCGGTGGTCTGGTAGGGTAGAGGGGGCCCCCGGTGGTCTGGTAGGGTAGAGGGGGCCCCCGGTGGTCTGGTAGGGTAAAGGGGGCCCCCGGTGGTCTGGAGCTGAATGCTCTGGTAGGGTAGAGGGGGCCCCCGGTGGTCTGGTAGGGTAGAGGGGGCCCCCGGTGGTCTGGTAGGGTAAAGGGGGCCCCCGGTGGTCTGGTAGGGTAAAGGGGGCCCCCGGTGGTCTGGTAGGGTAGAGGGGGCCCCCGGTGGTCTGGTAGGGTAAAGGGGGCCCCCGGTGGTCTGGAGCTGAATGCTCTGGTAGGGTAAAGGGGGCCCCCGGTGGTCTGGAGCTGAATGCTCTGGTAGGGTAAAGGGGGCCCCCGGTGGTCTGGAGCTGAATGCTCTGGTAGGGTAAAGGGGGCCCCCGGTGGTCTGGAGCTGAATGCTCTGGTAGGGTAGAGGGGGCCCCCGGTGGTCTGGTAGGGTAGAGGGGGCCCCCGGTGGTCTGGTAGGGTAGAGGGGGCCCCCGGTGGTCTGGTGTGCTGCCCTTAGTACTGTAAACGTCCTGCCACAGTGTTCACTGTGTTCAGACTGCTGGCAGAAGGGGGGAAATGAACCTGGCAGAAAACCTGCTCTCAAAAAAAAGAAAAAGAAAAAGAAAAAAAAAGGGCAGTCAATAACAGGAACTCAATCATAACTGCCCTGGTTTCCGGTAAGTTATGCACTCTGGTCTGCCTGGCCTGACAGCTAGGCTGGCCTGCTGAAAGACTGGCTGGCTGGCTGGCGGAGTGTTGGACTCCACCACAGAATGGAGAACTCTTAGTTGGCTCCGTTGGACCACAGTCATTTGTAACTCATTTGAATGAGGTTTCATCTTTTATTCAGCCGAGGGGGAGCTATAGCTGGGCCGAGCACTGCCAGGTGAACTGCCAAGGAAAACATTGAGCTCCAGTCTCGAATCAGGTTAATGTAACATGAAGTGGGATATTTGATTTATCTCGTGCTTGTTTTTTTTCGAAGACAGAATGGATTAAAAACAGGTCGATGTTAGAAGCAGGCGCTCTGTGATGAGACTTCATGGGAGCCATTCATTGGCCAATAGAGCAAAAAAGAATGTAAGGAGTGTTTGAACTTGTTTGGGCCTCTTGTCCTTCTAAAAGGACAAGAGGCTTCATATAGAAAATAAATCACTTTTTAATGGCATAGTTGTTTATGATACACCTTTTGAGACACCATATGTACTCATGGAAGTGTGACCTTTAACAAAACATGTATCAAAATGTCAATGCACTGTATTACAAAATATAAATAACTGAAAGGCAAAATCTGCGGTTAATGCGTATGGTCTTGCCTTCACTTGGTTCATTTATTATTTTATATTTCCAGATTTGTAGATAGAAAACTTCTTTACAACACAAATCTAAATCCATTTCTAGACCATCATATTTTATATTTAACAAAAACATTACTTGATTTTAACAATTCAATGACTTGTTTTGACAAAACAATTTACTCACTCAGCAGAGGCAGTGACAGCCTTTCACACGATCCACCACAGCATTACACTTGGGCATACAATCGTGTCACTCTTCTCTTGGCATGCAACAATGAACAACAAAGTATATATTTCAGTCTAGTATACTATGGATGAGATCAAGA
The DNA here is from genome assembly GCF_964188405.1 of Protomyctophum parallelum. Classification (NCBI taxonomy): domain Eukaryota; kingdom Metazoa; phylum Chordata; class Actinopteri; order Myctophiformes; family Myctophidae; genus Protomyctophum; species Protomyctophum parallelum. Next base: position 31,100,483 of record NC_139709.1, on the reverse strand, counting down.
CGTAGATCAAGCGCCAGGTATATACAGGCACTGTTGGTGTACCCTGCACTATAGTGTTGTAGTCGAGTCCACCTAAAGCGAGTCCAAGTCAAAACCAAGTCCAATGGGGGGGGGGGGGGGGGGAGTCCGACTCAAGATCCCCCACCGATCCCCCATCCCCCCCGATGGGGGACGAGAGAGACCAGAGTCGAGACTGAGACCAGGTTTACAGAAAACACTGTGCGAGCAGTCAGGCTGCGCTCCGTTACATAATACGATAGCTATCGTAACAGCTAAACCAGACAGCTCTCTTATAATGTTAATGTGAATATACTAGGCTCCTCATAATGAGTATAATAAAAACAATATTTCGTTGCATTGTAGTGACTTGTGACTCGAGTGGACTGGAAGAGTCCCATATTGAGTCCCTTTGGCCGGAGACCGAGTCAAGTCCAAGTCAAATTAAGGGCGAGACCGAGACGTCGACAGAGTAAATGAAAATGAGACCGGACTCGAGACACGAGTCAAAAACTCGAGTACTACAACACCTCCCTGCACAAGGTGACAGCCTACATGTGGTAGGTAGGGGCTGGCAGGTATGGGAATACTATACATAGGACAGCTAATGTCACGGGCACTAAACCTGGAGAGCGACAGGGAGTGTTGGGAGGGGAGGGCCTTCCACGCTCGGATTCCGCGGCCTCTGTCATCACCTCCGTTCTGTTTAGTCTAAGTGTCAATGTCTATCAGCTCACCGTGGCACACAAATACTCCTCTTTTTCCTACAGAGAGTCAGACGAGGAAGGAGACAGTCCTGTGAAAATCGGATCCAGAAGGGGAGAGGTATGACTATAATGAATAGAAATGTACGTATATATAGGTAGGTGAGCTGTGTTGGAAACGTTGATGTTTTGCCAAGTTTTACCTATACCTTTCTACATTAGCAGAAATAATGAGGGACTTTTTAAAGACACTAATGATGCCTTTTTGTCTCTTGAATTTAAATCAATCAAGATCACACTTCACAAAAGTATTCATTATGAGACATGTGTGTGTTACTGTGTCAAAATACGCAAACAGATTACTCCAATGCAAATGTTGGAGTGAGGGATTTGCAGAAATAATAAAGAAATAATACATGCAGTACAGTATATAGAGAGACCTGATGTTAATAAGTCATGGTCAGGGCAACAGCTTGTTGATCATTATTCTCTTTGCCAGTGTTCTGCTCATCTGCTGTTATCACACCTAGTTATGTGATGTCATCAAAGCGCCACCCTGTGGCAAGAAACGTAACCTGCACGCTGTCCTGACTGCACTACTGCATTCCATATATTATGTATACCTTCCTCAGATAATAATATTCTGGTCATACTGGCCCTCGAATACACACATAGGGCCAGTATGACATTTTAATACAGTATCAAAACTGAAATATTGAATTAACTTTTTATTTATTTATTGTGTTTTTTTAATTAGACCCACTCTCAAAGCTGCCCACATATACAATCTCTAACGCGTCAAATTAAACGCACGCACGCAATACATGTCACATTCTACTGTATCACTCATTTCACACACACACACACACACACGCACACACGCACGACATTCTCTCCTAGCGTTCCCATGTTCAGGAGGACCATGGGTTCAGGACTAATTGAATAAGCAGCGACCCTGTGGACCGCCTCTCCTAGGGACCAGGATATGATCTAAAAAGCGCGTCCCCTCCGAGGGCGAGCACAGCCAATTTAGAGCCATTTCATGCTCTCTAGCTCCGGCACACGAGGGGCCAGCGTGGAGGCCACACACACCAAGAGGAGAAGTAATTTATGGGCTCTCAAATCAGGCATGCTTTAAATTCTGCTCTTTCTCTTATGAAACACAGCTGTTAATTTTCCCCTGTCTGCCTCTTGATCCCGCCCCCCCCCCCCCACACCCCCTTCCTGACTCTAATGCTGCAGAGGCCATTAATTACCTAAAACTATCTTGACACGCATGAATGCATGCACTCAACACACCTCGACTGCATGCTTTGTATGACGAGAGATGAATGCTTATCAGGATCACTCCGGAATTTAAATACGTTTTGGTTGTTTATGCATGGGTTTCTTCATTTTAAGAACCCCTCAACAACGGTGGTCCACCGTTAACCTGTGATAATGTCCCCTCTTGATGATGATGTTCACCAATTGTGTCCCCCCCCCCCCCGCCCCGACAGTGACCTTCGACCTCTCCATTCCTTCACCCTATACCGTACCGGCCACATGTCCTGGCAGCATTTCATCAAATGAATAGCCTGACTCACGTTCTTAATGATGCCTGCATCCATTACGTTAATTAAGTCTCCACACAGTGGGCTGTTTGCAATTACGAAAAAATAAATAGAAAATACAATTTTATTCATAGATAGGGAGTTCTGTGGTTCCTTGTGGTCCAACCATTATACGTAAATCTACATGAGAAACAGTTCCAAGAGAGCCAGGAGAATTCCTCTAATCTCCTCCATATTGCTGTCTCTGGAGTTCCTCATAATGAACACTTTAGGCCCCGGCCGTGAAGTATTTAGTTTAGAAATCTTCATTTTGTATTAATTACCTCGGCCATTATTAACTCTCCAACCTCATCAATGAGAGTGATAGTTTGGACGGGAAGTTTCCTAATCCTCAGATCTCCTGGCCTCTCTACCCCGCGCACATAGTTCCAGCTTTGGCTCTTTAGACTCTTGACTTGAATATGAAATGAAATTCATAAGCATTCACATCATATTACACACCGTTTCTGGGGGCTTTAGGGTTCACGGGGAAGCAAGTCTAACAGTGTGCATTTTATTACATGCCTCAGTAATCCAGGAAAGGGGAAGCACATGGCCGGGGTGAAATATGATCGATTTCAGATTAGCGGTGGATAGCCTACACGTTGCCCCCCATTCTTAACTTCTCAATGAATCACATGAAAGTCTCTCCAGATTCGGTCTTTTCATTATTCATTTACATTATTTTATATATATATATATATATATATATATATATATATATATATAACGAGACCTCCTCTTCAGCGGGGAGTGGCCCATCCTGTAGTTTATGTCTGTCTTTCTTTCCCTGACTGCCTATTAGGATTGTGGCTTCCCCCTGTGGTGGCGTATTTCTCCCCCCCAAACTAAAAAGACAAGTATGTCATTAGTTCACCAGACCTGCCATTGCTGTCAGGATTCTAGAGGGGAGTAGGTCTATTAGATACCTATATTTCCTGGTAGAATGGGTTCCATCTCTGCCTTCCCTCTTGGCACGTTAAATATAGAGGAAAAAACCCAGATGACTGGTTCTGAATCTATCAAAACAAAGACTAAGTACACTGCTTTGGATGTGGATTCTCAAAGAAAATAATGAAAAAGCCACTGGTGGAAGAAAAAAAAATCTCAGAGGACAAATTCAGCTGAGAAGAAGCAGTTCACGGTCGTGCACCGTTGGGCCAATACATCTTTTCCCTCTACAGTTATTCACTTATGAGTGTATTTGTTTTTATTTGTCATTAATTTGTTGTATAGCCTAAAAGGTATGGCACCACTAAAAAGTATTGTTAGTAGTTTGTTGAATGAAACTTTCACTTTGATCTTCCTTACAAATACAAGTACCGGTATACTAATTCCATTTCATTTAACGCTGACCGATAGTCTGTTTGATTTCACCTCATCTGTCTCTATCACCAGTGTCCAAAAAAAAAAAAACGGTTGGAAACTGCCTATCGCTATTTAGTATGGGGCTACAGTTACTCCATGCAGCATTCAAGATTCCAAGCAGTGGAGGGAATGGTGCAGAAAAAAAACATTTGTAATAAAAGTCTGCTCAGGTAAATCACTTTTCAACCTGTCATCACCCGGGAGGGTAATATTATTAGAAACAGGCGGTGTGTGTAACGTATGAATACTGGCTACTCACTTCAGTATCCCTCGAGGCTCGGGCCCTGGTGAATTCCATCATTCTTTAAAGGCAATCCATACAGTGTGTTTTTTTTATTTGCTGTAACAATGTGATTTCATTTTCAGAAATTAAGTGGATATAGTTTTCCGTCCCATTCTGGATCAAAAACATTGAAAGATTCGTTTAATTTAGCCCCATCCATCCTTTGAGCTCAAGATACAAACTGTGTCACAATGTTATAATGTTTGCTTTGGGAAAAGTTAGGTTTGCAGAGCATAATAGTGATGATAGCCTGTCTAATACTGAGATAAAATAAATACAATTATATTTAAAAAATAAATAAAATGAAACATTATCACCATGATGAAAACAACGCATAAGCCTTGAGAAATTAATATCGACGATGTTTGACTGGCCTCTCCTCTCTCCATCTCTTCTAGCCAAAGTCCTACAGTGTACCCACACTAAGCTGAGTTTCAGGGCCGCCCAGGCTGTTGCGAGAACTCTGAATCTACAGGCTTTACAGGCTTTCCTCTTCCCGCGGACAGCAGGAGAGAGAAGAGGCTGCTGACTCCACATTCTCATCCCTCTATCCCTTCATTTGCTCCTCTGTCCCCCCCAACACCACCCACCCGCCCCATGTGAGCTGTTTCCTGACTCTTCAGCCCTGCGGCCGTGCCACCTCAGAGACGCTCCACCAAACCAGCGCTTCTGGTTCCCAAAAACCTTTGAGCCCGTGACCCACACACTGAAATTAGACATTGTCCCGCAGGAACGGCCAAACTAGTGGAAATAGCCAATGCACAAGCTCACAGCTCGGTGCGAAAGATCGGGTATTTTCACTACTTCGTAAGCATTTGTTTTCTAATTTATGCAGCGAAGAATCTTTTAATTTGGTATTAATTCATGAAAACGTTTTAGCATTTTTGGGGATGTTTTTTTAAATATATATATATATAATATATATATATATATATATATATATAATTATAATTATAATAATGAAAAACAAAATATAGAAAACAAAAAAATTAAGGGACCCATAATAAAAAACAATTGTCTGTGACCCACAAACGGGTCCCGAGCCACTGTTCTGGGAAAGCAACCATGGGGAGACCACCAAGGCCCGGCTGGCGTCGGGCGGCCGGGACCGGCCAGCGGTGGCCCTGGCTATATGGGAACGACAGGGAGAGGTGCTGCTGTGGGCGGAGGAGGAGGAGGAGGAGGAGGGGTGGTGCTGAGATGGCTCAGCGGTTGGGTTGAGTTGTTTCTAGTGTTGTTTTCGTCGACTAAAACTAAGACGAAAAATGTTCGTCGACTACCTATTTTCACTGACAAAAACAAATGGAAACTAAATAAAAACTAAGCTACGATGACTAAAACTAAGACTAAATATACTGACAATTTCATCGACAAATAAAAACTAGACTAAAATGTTAGGAAGGGACCAGTGGACAAGAGATCCAGTATAAGTCATTTTACACTTGGTTGTTGCGACGCGTTGTGAGCTTGTAGATCGGCTATAATGAGTGTAAAAACACTCATTACAACGGCATCAAGACCCGCCAAAATGGCCCAGGCCGTAGCGTAACGGTCTGGGCACCGGACTGGTGATCCAGTCGCGGTGTGCCGCGGGTTCGACTCCCGGACCCGACACGGCCTTTACCGCATGTCATCCCCCCATCTCTCTCCCGTTTCCTGTCAGCCTACTTTCTATCCCTTAAAAAATCAATAAAGGCGTAAGCCGCAAAAAAATATCTTAAAAAAAAAAAAAAAAAAAGACCCGCCAAAATACATTTGCATTTTAGTCACCTGGAATGTCTTAGTTTTAGTCTAGTTTTAGTCGACTAAATGATCAACTGTAGATTTAGTCGACTAAAATCTTATGACATTTAGTCGACTAAAACTAGACTAACACTAAGACATTCCAGGTGACTAAAATGTGACTAAAACTAAATGAAGTTTCAGTCCAAAGACTGACTAAACTAAAATAGAAATTTGCTGCCAAAAACAACACTTTGTTACGCTTTGCAAAAGGCATTTCAGAAGGAGAGCAAAAAGGTATGATTACTCCCAATGTGTGCTTCGCTATATGTCTCTCTGCAACCGAAAATGACCGAAATGACCGAAAATGTCCGTGCTCCCGGGGCCATTATCTCTTGACCTTTAGGCCTAGTTTTTCAATTGTTGGAAACCACAACAAAAGGTTCTGTGTAAAGGAGTATAAAGTAGTACAGTAAAGCAATGCCACTATATTCTGCACGATACTGACCTTTTTCTGAGAAGACGCCGTGCTTCTCAGTTACACGGGCAACGAATATGAATCGTTTATTCTCAAGGGCCATTGGATTCTGCCTCAGCCTCCCTTTGGCAGGAGGTTTTCATACCATCCTAGTTAAATTTCCTCTATAGCCATGAATGTAATCGGAGATGTTATTTTTGACACTTGGAGAAAACAGGAGGTCACATTGGCCTAATAATATAATGGGGGGGGGGGGGGCTGTTTTTCCAGAGCTTCAGTCGCCCTCTACTGGTTAAAGAGTGAAGTGTTCTATGCTCTTGTCAGCGTTCTAGTGTGTTTGCACAGAGCTGTATAGCCCTACCACAAATATAACCACAGCAAGCGAGTCATGGCATCTATTTTGGCCCACGGTGCAGCGCGGGTGGTCCACTTTACTCTACGTTGCTGAACTCTGTGACAGCAATTGCTGCTGAAGGTAGAAAAGGAAGTGCTGGGTGGTTAAACAACCCCCCCCCCCCCCCCCACCCCAAAAGAACTTGCACAAGTCAGTCTTTCAATAACCTATCAAAGCGAACTGTGCCGAGCAGTGCGTGCAATTGTTACGGACTTCTCTAAAAAGAAAAAAAAACGCTTGCTGGCAGAACAGTGTATTTTCTCTGTGTGGAGAATTGTTTTGTATAAGTTCTATATGAGGTGTTTGAGGGCTGGGGTGGGGGCTCATCCAGACAGGGATGGAGAGACGTAGCTGGAAGAAAAGGGAAAGAGGGTTGAAAGAGGGGATGCAGGTGTGCGTGTGTGTGTGTGTGTGTGTGTCTGTGTGTGTGTGTGTGTGTGTGTGTGAACCCTCAGCTACTCTGCAGTAATATTCTGCTGAGCTTCTGGAAAGTGTGTTTCAGCACTGGGGCAATCAGGAGAGTGTTTCCCCATGCTGATGTGTGCTGATGTGAGGCCCAGTGGTGCAAAGTAACTAAGTACATTTACTAAAGTAATGTACTTGAGTATACAATTGGTGCATTAACTATACTTGCGTAAGTCCATTTTTGAGTGGTGCTATAGCGCCACTCCTATACACAGCAATGTGTGTCTGTCTGTATGTGTGTCTGTCCGTCCGAGCACGGAAATAGCGTTTTTTTCCCTCCACCAAGTGTCACTGCTGCGCATCCACACACACACACACACACACACACACACACACACACACACACACACACACACACACACACACACACACACACACACACACACACACACACACACACACACACACACACACACACACACACACACACACACACACACACACACACACACACACACAGTTGTACTTCACTTGTACATATTGTACTTTTTTACTCCACTACAATTATGTGAACACTTTGGTTACAAGTTACTTGATTTTGATTATTATTACAAAACATACATTAAACAATTAAGCCCTATATTTCAAACTGTACTTTGGCTATTTTGAAATAGCCGATCTACAAGCTCACAACGCGTCACATCGTGAAGTGTTGTGAGACTGTAGATCTGCTATTTTGCAAAGATTTTGACACATTTTGTTAACTATAGCTGTACTGGGAGGGGGGGGGCTATGCTGAGACAGCACATCAGCGGTGAGACGGTGGGAGAGGGGTTGTGGGGTCGGTGGGTGGGCGACTGGGCGTAACTCTTGAAGCGCCCCTATTTTAACACCCCTTTCTCTCTCACTAAAGACGTTGCTAACTTGCTGCTTGTATGTTGCATATTTGTAGCGCAATTCAAAGGGCTCTGTATGAATATGGACAGTTTGATATTACATTCGGCTATAATTCCCTGCCTGTCGCTATTGGACAGGAAGCTATTGGTGCGTTGCCCCCCCCCCCCCCCCCCCCTACGCCAGAATGTCCCCGTGCCAGGCACGCTAAAAAAAGCATTTCCAAAAATAAAACGCGACACCTTTTCCAAAAATGAAACAAAACCTGGAACACAGCGAAACAGAAAAAGGGGGGAATGGTGGGTCCTGACTGCAAAGTGTTTGTGTAGGGTCTTCAAGTCTTTTGACAGCCACAGGATGTGTGTAGCCATTGTTAGTCCCTCTAAGTACTACCTCACTGCCCCAGTTTCCTCCTCTCCCACCAGCCTCCATGCCCACACGCTCACGCGTACGCACTCTCAAACAAACACACGCACGCATGCACGCACGTTTATATTTTTAAAGTTATAGACCTATTTAAAGGTGCAAGTGATTTTTATATATTATTATTTGTTTTGTTAAAATATGTGTTATATCATTATGTATTCAGGTAAGAATATCCTTTTTTTTCAGTCAGGGGAGAGAACTCAGTATGTGATGACACAAAGGCCCCTTTTCCACCGGTTGGTTCCCAGTGGGAACCGGTTCAGTTCTTTTTGGTTTTTAGTCCATGAGCCAGAGCTCCAAAATTGAAACATTAATTATGAATTGAGTGGGCAAAACCATACCTATATTAGATTGTTATCACCATTAAACTTCCCCAATTGAGTACTTACACAAAGACAATGATTTATTGTATTACAAATATGACATTTTTTAATATGCAAATGAGGCATTATGTAGGAAAATATGCAATATAATCAAAAATATGAAGAAGGTACTACTGTGGAAGGGTTATCATGTATTTATGTACTTGTATTGATCCTATAAACAATTTAATATAGGGTATAGTTTGCCACCAATTTTGGAGCTCTAGCTCATGGACTAAAAACCGAAAAGAACTGAACAGGTTCCCATTGGGAACCAACTGGTGGAAAAGGGGTCAAAGAAGTGAGCAGACAAAATTGGACCTGGAACACTTTGAAACGGAAGTGTGAGTGTGTGTGTGTGTGTGTGTGTGTGTGTGTGTGTGTGTGTGTGTGTGTGTGCGTGCGTGCGTGTCCGTGCGTGTGTGCTCATAATATCCTCATCATCACCACTGTGGCACATGGCCCAACAAACAAATACAATATGGCACGGTGGGAAAAACAGTGAAAGGTTGTAGGTTAGTTGTCCTCCTACAATCATTACACAAAATATAGCAAAAATAACTAAAATACAACAAAATACCAAAACCTACCCAGTCAATATACTCAAGGCTCCCACGAATGTGGTTAAACCAGGAAAGGACCTGGAGCCAAGTACAGAGGATAAATTAGACCAACAGTTGACTAGCATTGTCCCAATGTCAAAACCCTCTTAAAACCCATTCCCCTACCCTCTATCTATCTATATCCATCTATCTATCTCTCATATATATATATATATATATATATATATATATATATATATATATATATATATATATACACACACACACCCCAGCAATAAAACCCTGACCCTTACCAGTAAGAGCATGTACATCATCCAAAACGCCCCTGAATAGACACACACTAAATCTTTTTTGTCTGTGCTGCCTGCCACACAACACATAAAATGTCTCCCAGAAAATGGGCTCTTTGTGTGGTCAAGTGAATATGGTCGTAAGAATGAACCACAGCACTATGTGGCTCTTTTCCTGTTTCCCCTGCTCTAAAAGAAGACCTGGAACGGAGACTGCTCCAAAAAATGCCAACCTAAGAAAAGAGCAGTGATGAATCTTTCAGTTAACATCACCGGGGCTTAAAAAAAAACTAAAAACAGTGACCTACGACCCTCATCCATCCTGGCCCAAAACTCAACGTTGGATGATCATTTTGTTCATTACTTGAACATCCACGTTTGAGCACTTTGACCCTGGTTTCCATGTTATGGGCATGTTATTAATTTATATAGGTGCGTGTTTTCAAAAAGAAATTCCCAGGAATTACGTTTTCAAACATTGCAAAAACAGTTGATCTACTACATACTCACAAAGCTTCGTATCATGACACAAATGTGTCAAGATGCGACTTGTGGATTGTTCCAGATGTGGAACAATCCAAATTGTCACACTGCTGTGATAATAGGTGTCTTTCGTAGGGGCTGTGTGGTGTTAAGAATAAGATTATGTCCTACTATGATAGTATGCTGCATTTTCTGAGGGAGAGAGTACGTCCTCCACCTTACCTGTGTCGTTCTAATCGAGGCCATGTCACTCAAAAGGCCTCGGGTATTAGCAGAACCCTCGGCTCCCGTCTGAGGTCCATCGTGGGAAACATTTCACACCACAATAGCAACAGCCTCCGTCTTTCTTGCCATTGGGTGCCCTGTGCTGTGTTTTTGTTGGCCATGGGAGCTGTTTTTGGGAGTCAGACGGGGAACAGGCGAGGGTTTTTTCCCCACCCTCTGTACAGTCCCGAATGCAGTGGGACCCCGGGACTCAGGTCATCGATCACTCAGCAGCACTGGGGAGGGAGGACAGGCTCTGTGGGTGGGATGGGAAGAGATACAGTAATTGAGAAATGTTTGGATATGCATGCATTGTATGTAATGGCACAATTCTGTCCATGTTGTACATGTATGTGAGAGTATGTGTGTGCGCACGTGTGCATGAACGCATGCCTGCGCGCATGGTCGTGTGGGTGTGTGCGCGTGTGTTTGCTGAAAGTATAGCACTAAATAAAATGGTGCATTTACATAGCGCCTTTATCCAAGGCGCTTTACATAGATTGTGCATCAATTCACCCATTCACACCATGCAAGGTGCACCAACCAGCACATCAGGAGCAATTAGCTGTTCAATGTCTTGCTCAAGGACACTTCGACACCAACTCTGGGGGAGCCCGGGTTCGAACTTGCAACCTTGCGGTTACCATCCAGCCACTCTACCCCTGAGCCACCGCCACGGTACAAGAAAGTGTGCGACTGTGCGTGCATGTGTATACAATATGCATGCATGTGTACAGTGAGTACGTGTGCATATGTGGGTGTAAAAAGAGGGGGCTGCAATAAAACATGGCACTGTGCTGTGGGCAGGATAAGTGGACTTTTTGCATGGGCGAGGCTCAAGGTTCATTCGTCTGGTTGGAAAGTTAAAGAGGTCTGAGCTGCCAGCATTGTCAAATATGCATGTGTGCATGACTGCACACACAAGCATGCGCGGACAACACGGACATCACACACGCACACACATACTGTATGGTACTCAACTGGCTGTCAACAAAATAGCTTGGCCCGGTTCCCCTTCAGGAGTCCTGACTGAGCAATTAGAAGACATATAAGAATGTAACACACGCACATGCACATGCGCGCGCATACACATACACACTCGTGCGCGCAGAGGCCGGTTGGAATATGGCTCTCCGTGGCACAGGGCCACCCGCAGCCCCTCTCAGCAGGCCTGGCAGATTGAACAGAGGCTCCATGCGGGGCTGAGGGCTGCATGGTCGATGGGTAAATACGGCGCTGACGGAGAGGGCCCCGCCATGGGGCCGCCCCGCCTATGACCAGTTACCAGCGGCGGGGCCCGACATGGACACGATATGGAGCCGAGCGGATGGCCCAGCAGCAGCAGGGACCCTCCTGAATCGTTAAAGACTTCGGCTTTTGCCATTTGATCAGTGTTCTGAAAACACGGGGAACAGCAAGCCGCCGTGTTTCCCCCGTGTCTGAAAATCAATCTCTCTCTCTCTCTCTGTGTGCGTGCGTGCGTGCGTGCGTGCGTGCGTGCGTGCGTGTGTGTGTGTCAGCACTGTTTTCATTTCATAAGTCATGTTTGACCGTTGCAGAAAAGCGCTAGCTCGTAAAAGTATGGAGCACATGTGGACCGACCACGTTGTTACTGCATCGCTGGTCTGGGCTATGTGGATTTAAGATGATTCCATAATTCATCTTCCTAATCACATTTCATTTGAACAAAATGCACTCAATCAATAAAGTGTGCCTATACTTTCAGAGTCTGACATTATTGATGTCTCAATATAGACAGAAGGTCCTTCATACAGAACGGACAAGGCTGTATGAACGGTGATTAATGTGGGGGAGCTAGAAGGGGTTAATCATGGGACCTTACAGTGTCGTTTGGTGGCAACAAGCCTCAGCTGTGTTAAAAACAGATCACTCACGCTGCATGTTCCCACCGCTGGTCCTGACGACACGTGTACTGCCATTAACTGAACATAAACATGGTCTGCCCCCCCTGACACGCATGCACGCACACAAGCACGTACGCACGCACAAATCAGAACCACCTGCTTCCCAGTCTGAGAACTGACTGGTCGTCTGACTGACTGACTGACTCTCCAGGCCTCCTCAGAGAGAGAGAGAGACAGAGAGACAGAGAGAGAGAGAGCTGGAGCTATAGGTGTGGGACTTTTACACACACTCAAACAACACTCATATTGCCTTCCTCCTAATCCTACTCAGGCCCAAATGCAGGTTTTAATAATAATTCCACACAGGAAACTCTGTTAGAAAGGAAACATTTCATTTTGTTTGCATAGAAGCCATAGAAGAAGTGAAATTGTGGGATATATTTCTCTCACTCTAGTCCCCCCCCCCAAACACACACACAACTTCCCCACCCCTTCAATTGCTTAGCATTCGATGCCCTGACAAAATAATAACCAACCTACACACACCTTCAGTGGTGAGCAACCAGTTTACGGCCCCTCAGCTCACACACTAGCGCACGCACACGCACACGCACACGCACACGCACACACACACACACACACACACACACACACACACACACACACACACACACACACACACACACACACACACACACACACACACACACACACACACACACACACACACACACTCTCCATTAGCTTGCCAACAACCATCAACAGATCACTGACTCAGAGAACATGCCCCCCCCCCACACATTTCTCTTCCTCTCTCTCCATCTCTCTGAGACTCTCACACTTTGTCTTTTCTTTTTCCTCTCTCTCTCTCTGTCTCTCTCTCTCCACCTCTCCTGTTTATAACTCTTGTCTGTTTCTCTCTCAGCGACTCTCTTCCGTTCAGGTCTGATTCTCAACATTGCAACACGTGATAAGAAATATGTACACATTTTTCATAAACCAGGACGAAGACGCAGACACGTCAGCGTGCCCTTCTAAAATATCGTTTGTGTCTTTGCTCCGGTGGTCCCTAACTGACAGGAACTCAGGCACTATTTGTTATCTTTAGGCCCAATAAGTCCATCTGGTTTTGGTTTGGCTCCTCCAAGATCGCCCCTGGAGATGTGGATGGAGGGGGACTTGGGGCTGTGGGGGGGTGGGAGGGTTTCCAGGAGGCCTTTTCTTTTCTTAAATTGAATTTCTCACCATTCCAACCTGGGCCATGGACCAGGGATAAAGCTGGAGCCTGCATCTACCTCTCCGCCCTCGGGCTCTATAATGCAAAAAGAAAGAATGTGCTTCACCTGTTTGACCAAACGACAGCATGTTGGGAGTAATAGCTATTAGCTAAATCAGATTCACTCGGCCAAATGTTTGCAATGCAGGAATGTATGAACTCCCGCTGAACCACTCCCGACGTGGAACTCACGTCTGACGAAATAAAGTGTGAAAATAAACAAATACTAGACTAAACAGTTAGCGGCTCTCAACAGGAAATAACGAGAGGAAGTTTGCATAAATTGATGTTTGCGTGCTTGCACATTTTCTTACATGGGTAAGAGTTATACTTATTTTCAAACAATGAGTGCTGCAGTCATTTTCACCATATCAAAACAAGTAAATATAATGGAGAGTGCTTTCTGTTTTAAACTTTTTTTTACATTAGCACTGCAGCAAAGCAAGAAAGCGGCAGTCATGTTCCTTTCGTATGAAATGAAGGGCAAATAAGTAGGCCTATGATTTCCACTACCCAGATCGCAAACCAAACAGAAGAAGTCGCCATATAGTGTAGGAATTATTCAACAAAAGCCAGATCATCACTGATGGAGGGGAAAGGAACTGGTTGGAATAACGTGTTCCTTCCACGCGCTACGTCTAACCAGGGAAACTCCCCCCTGTCAGGTGTAAAGGAGCAACTTGGACACTCAGGCATGAAGGAAGCATGAGTTCAAGTCCGTTGCTCTCCCCTTGTCCCCCATATATGGGGACTAGGTTGGTGGAGGGTGTGTAGAGCCCAGGATCACATTAGATGATTGACACAGGGGTGAAAAATGGGTTACAAAATCGTGGGATAAAAAATATATTAAAAAGAAAAGCCAGATCATCATACTGATGAATTTATTATCTTTGGGGCAACTGGAGGCATATTTTTGAATACTAAATCAATCCATATTTTCAGGATATCATGTCCGCAGTCTACATAGATGGATGTGGTGTCAAGTGATAAGCATACTGGGTTGATTATTATTTTATGGTTATTTCTCCATGTGTGGTTGTACAGTAGCCTACATAAACAGTGGAGTGGAAACTGATTCCAGGTTGGAATCCTGGTAACAGGAGGTGTTACAGTAGATATACAGTATAGTACATCAGTGTAGCCTGGGCAGCATTCCATTTGGGGTTTACGTTCCGGTCAGGAGCGGATGGCAACTTCCGTCATGTTGTAGTCAATGATTTGTAGTCATCTGGCAGGAAAGGCGGAGTCAGTACTATGAATGTACTTCTTATTCCCCCTTGTGGTTTCCTGCCTGATGACTACAAATCAGTGACTACAACATGACGTAAATTACAATCCGCTCCAGACCGGTTCACACTGCGATTTTGGAACACAGACCAGGCTGTCCTCCGAGGTGGAAAGCCCATGTAAGGGAATGTTTGTGGAGATGGAGATTAGATTTTCTTTCCAACCCGGAGGGAGCAATGTGAAATATACTTCAACCATGCCCTTCTAATTATTTGTTTGTTTGTTATTAGGCTATATGTTCATTTATCATTTGAGATCACAGATTTATTAAGTTGAGAGAGTATGCCAGTGACCCCCTAAAGCTGTGTCAATGTAAAGAGTAGCTAGTGAACCGTCAGTGAAATGAAAAATACACCATATAATATCCGTGGTCATCATATGGGCATTGGGCATATCAAAAACAATGGGAAGATTTTCACCTTTGTGTATTTCTGAGTGGCCCTCCTGGTTTAGTGTTTGTTTTTAGTTCAATGTTTGTTTTAAAAATGCATTGACATTTGACAATGAAGGGACAATCTACGTCATATTGTCCCTCATGTCATATTGTCTCTTTATTGTTAATGGCATTTAATGTTTGTGTTGGCACCGTTTGTTTTACATCACCACATGAGTTAGACTTTAATATATTAGCGCCCCTTTCACACAGGTGTGATCAAAAAGCCAATTTGAATTACTTCCTTTGAACCAGAGCCTTGCTTTGACTCATCAGCCGGGGTGAGCCATTCATTCATTATTCAACAACAAAACTGGTTCTAAATGTTCTCCTTTGACAAACAAGCTTGATTCTAAATGCTTGCCAAGCCGTGGCTTGGGGCGAGCCGTCTCTCTGGAGAGATTTTTACCTGTACTTTTAAACAGAGAGAGAAAGAGAGGGGGGAGGAGGTAAAGTGTCTAGTTATAGTACTAGTGAGAGTTGAGGGTGGCCAAGGGGGGTCAACTCATCATTGACGTGTCGAGTGTTGCATGAAGCTTGATTTCATTCACCTGTTTGATTCCCAAAATTGCTGCGTCGTCCTCCAAACAGCTGATTACAGAACTAGGGCTAGGCCTAGTCCGTTTTAGTCTGCTACAAGATGACATCCAGACTCGTTTTAAATATGTATCTGAAAACATTATAGGTTAGAAATAACAAATAAGCCACTTAGCAGCAAATGGTATAACCTGCGGCCGACTGTCTGATTTTGCGTCGAGCGTGTGGTAGCAGAGCTACCGTCCCATCGCCTGAAGGGATGCGATGCTCTGATTGGTTCAGAAAGTTACAGCCATTGCACCAGGTCAGTGTCTTACATTGATAATCCAAAGCAGAACTTTGAACCAGTGAATAGTGTGCTTGATAAACTTCAATACCTAAATACTTTCTGTTCCTTTATTTGAATGCTAATTGCTTAGTTTTTTATATTTTTCTGCATTTATTGGATCTCTGCTGTCGGGAAGAAACCACCTAACTCTAAAATGTTAATTTTTCAGGAATTGAAGAAAACCAATTATATTTTACATCAAAGTTGGTGTTGTAACTTTATATACCTCAAACCCTTAGATCTCCATATATGGAGCTGACCTGTTCTGACATACCATATGTTGATCTGAGTCATCTGACCTCATCAAACCCAGTACACTCAAGACATGCTCCATATATGGCCAGTACAGAATTCATTTCATATGTTTGATCTGACCCCCCATGCCAAAGCGCCAATATATATATATATATATATATATATATATATATATATATATATATATATATATATATATATAGGCCTATGTGCCTTAACCACTAGGCCATCGGCGCCCACATTAATTGTTTGATAAAAATTGGGGTCAGATAAAATATTGGAAATTGAATTTCCAATATAAGCAACAGTTTGGTGTTTTCCTTTTGGTCTGCAATACAAGGTTTACAACAGTATAAATAATTACTGGCAGGTACAACAGGACCTTCATCATGTCATTAATATAACTCAGACGTTATATACGATTTATGGTTCTGATTGTTATGGTCATATTACTCATCTACTGTAATGGTTCTGTTTATTGGATGCTTTGTCTTTCAGTTGTTTCTATACAATCAAAAACACTGTATCTGTACCTTCACCATGGTATTAAATGAAAGCAAAACTGTGCTATTTCTTTGGTTGAATTTGCATAGCATATCTCTGCTGTTGGGAGGAAACTCCAAAATGTTCATTTTTCAGGAAATGAAAAATATAAATTTTTCAGGAAATAAAGAAAACCTTTAAAACAAAGCAATACAGCCTCATCAAATTTGGTGTTGTAACTTTATATATTGTCAATTATTTCCATGAGAGGGGGAGAGGTGGTGGAGTTGGTTGCTTTAGCAGACATTCTGAGGGTCCAAATTAATGGAGTTTTTTTTGTCCAAAGCACTTTTTACTACTTTCCATTGTTTCAATATTTTCGAAACAACACACAGACGTAAAGCGTGTTCAATAGCACTGATTTATGCAAAAACTAAAATCAAAACCCTCAAAAATGGAGTTATGAGGTTTCCTCCCGACAGCAATGAATTATGAAGCTCACGTATGCGGCTCACAAACTGTGGTCACAAATCAGCTTTGCCGTGTCCCTTTCTCTTGTCTTTTCCATGTTTCTCAATCCTTCCAATGACCCCTGTAAAAGTCCCAGATCCGACCCCCTCCGGCATAGCTCAACTAACCCCATCCCCCCCTTATCCCTCCCATCACCGTCATCATCCCACACACTCTGGTTCTCAGTTTATTTTCTCAGGTGAACAAACTGTATCGCACACACACTGGCTCCCTCAGTTGCTCTCAATTAGGCTCCTGGAATTATCTGCTCTTTCATCTACTGCAAGAAATGTTTTCAAGCCAACAGCCAACAAAACAAAAACAAAAAAGTAATATGTAATATGTGCTATTTTTAAAAAATAGTAAAAATAGTACTGGGAAAAGTAATAATATTACAGTAATATATTACTAGTAAGTATAGAAACACTGGTGGGGGGCAACACATGGTCACGAGGACGTCCCATACTAACATATGTGGATGTACTCAAGAAAGATGCAGGAGCGCAATTAAAGCACCAACAAGCTGGCCGGATGTATGGAGAACCGGGATGACTGGAAGAGACGATGGAGGGCTCGTCTGAGAACGACCTATAGAGAGAGAGTGTGGGCAGTTTGTCTTTTTTGGAGACAGGCTAAATAGAAAATGGACAACATGTTTGCTATGACATGTCAGAGACCACTGAACGCTGGTGAAGATTGTTGCACATCCATTAGAAGAAGAGTGCTTATTTTGGGTCCTCTGAGACCTATACATTACAGACGGGAGGGTATTCTGTGGGCATTTTGGTTGATTTTCCACTAACATTTGGCTTTGTGAGACCAAAGTTAAATCTTTAACTGGTTGTACGCACAGTGTAATTTTACTGTCGTTTAATGCTGCCCAGCATTTTAAACTTGTGACATAGAATACCCATGAAATATATGTAAAGATGGAGTGCCACAATTTTTCCAGTTTTTCATGTGTCTATGAGGTGACAGTACTTCATTAGACACCCTGGAGTCGTTTTTATGTGCAATGGTGTATTAACTTTGTATTTAGGGTTTCTTCCTGGAGGCTGAACCCTTGACAGTCAAACGGGCCAATGAAATAAACTAATATAGTGACATCACACTATCAGCCCCTCCCCTAATCATAAAACTACAGCTGTGGGTGCGGCCCATCACCACCCACCAGGCAAACCAGGCATACTTAATGAACTGGTGGGCGTGCCCACATAAAAACAACATTTTAACAAATACTGTACACCTTTTTGAAAAAATTATACCTCCTTATATAACAATAAGACCTGATGATCATGTTTTAGGGTGGGAAAAAATCACGCCACCCATTGACTACAAGAGCAGAGTTACAAATAAGTAGTAGTGCTTTTAATTCCAATTAGACTATAGATAGATCTGTTACAGACTGGACTTCCAATTCCATTAAGAAAATACAATGGGAGAATGCTCTGCCCATGGGCAAAGCAAAGTTTAAGGCTAATCCACACCAACCAACATGGGAGAGACTGGTCACTGTTCACTTCTTTAGCCCATTTTTTTTTAAATAGCAAAACATTTACAAGCTCACAATGCATAGCAATGCGAAGCCTTGTAAGCTGTATATCATCAATTTTAGCTGTTTTTGAATTTATTTCTTTTATTTTTTGCGATTGTTTGGAAATTACTGCCTATAATAACATGCCCAAAATCGGGACACCGTGTTGAAGGTCATTAAGGAAATTAGACCAACAAAACTAGATTTACATTTCTGTTTTATGAAATTACATGAAATGTGAAGATTGGATTTCTTGGGATGTTGTAAATGACATTTGGTTTCCTTTGTTGTGACCAAGTGGTATATATGTCCCAAAATGCATTGTCTACCTGAATTGAACATTACAAATTTTAAGAAACTTACACTGAGGAGATAATTATATATTCAGTTGTTTTTAATGCTACACACTTCAAAAATACTGTGTGAATCATGTTCACTCATGATTATACTGGTTATGTTCTAATCAATATAGTACAGCTGCTAGCTGCGAGTTAAAAAAAAGAAAAGAAAATCACACATGAATGTAGTCCAAACAACAGATGTTCAGATACCTGTGGAACACAGAGAAGAAGGGGGGAAAAAAAGATGACTGAAATCTAGGCAACAATTATAACCTTCAGTTATATCCCACCTTCACAGAAGGCAGATTAAAACATAGATTAGCCTATGTAAAGTGAAGAATCTACGACTAGATTAACAAATACTACACGACCATTTGGCAGGACAAATCTAGCAATTTACATGTGATGTTTTGGCTTAAAATAAAACGTTGACCTACAGCAGGTATATATGCAGACATTTACTTTTTTTTGTCTTCCAAGCAAAGCAGTACAATCACTGATAAGACTTTAAAATATTATTTTTTTTCCCCATACACATGGACATGGTAGAATGAAAAAACAAAAACAAAACAAAAACAGAATACACACCTTTACAACATCACATTTCTAGCTTGGTGTATTTGTCTGTAATTAAATAAATAACTATAAAGTGCACATACTAAAGCATATTATGTAAATTAACCACATCCAATCCATTAAATCCATACACAACCTTTCCTATAAAGATGTTCTGAATGCTAACTTCACCACTTCAACATAATCACACGGGCTTTAAAATATGTATTACATATCACAAGCTATATACAACTCTTATCAAAAAAACAAAGATAAATCACAAAGGCAGTCAAGCTGAAAGAGACCAATACACAAAAAATAACTGATCTCCAAGCTCAATATCGCAAAGATTTTAATTCATCGTGAAATTGTACGACATTCTATACTTACTGGACCTGAGTTGGCTCTGTACTCGGACTGTTTTTCTTTCCCGTCTACACTGCCCAAATCTCTTTGCCAAAAATAGAATATCTGCAAGCTTTCTTTGTTTGTAGTTCTGCAATTTCTGGCTAATGTTCTTCCCAGAATGTGGATGCTGGGATGCCCAGTTAACAAAACGGGCATTTTGGAGTTTTTAAGCATATTTTGATCATTGCAATAATATTGTGAATTGCATTTTTTTGGGCCACAATAATCATGACACGAAAATGTCCATATCACCCCATCACTAAAGCTCACAACCCATCGCATTGTGATGCATTGTGAGCTTGTAGATCAGCTATTTTTGGTACACGACGCGTTGCTCGAAATAAAAGCTACAGTAAGCTATGATGACTAAAACTATGACTAAATATATTGACAATTACATTTTGATTTCAACAAATAAAAACTAGACTAAAATGTTAGGGAGGGACTAGTGGAGAAGAGACAACCAATGCTGAAAATTGCTTGCTGAAAATAGAAGATCTACAAGCTCACAACAGCGCTGTGAGCTTGTAGATCGGCTATTTTCAGCATGCACCCAAGACGACACCAGCAAGGCCTGCCAAATACTTTTTAGTCGACTAAATCTACTGTAGATTTACTCAACTAAAATATGAATATATTTAGGCGACTAAAACTAGACTAACATTTAAAACATTTCAGTCGACTAAAATGTGACTAAAACTAAATGAAAATGTATTCAAAAGACTATGACTAAAACAAAATCAAAATTTGCTCAAATTAAAAGTGTAGAAATAAAGTACACATATACTGTATGTTAAAACACCAGTTGGAACACTGTGCTGCCTCATTCATCTTTTAAATAATCTTGTCACAAATATAAGGGCAACATAATTATATTTTCCCAACAAATCATAATACATAACGACAGATTGAATCAAGTTTACAATAGCAACATTCTGTATAGTATCTCTAGTGATAAAACTATCAATTTATTATGGTGGACATATGCCCAACTAAACCCAATATTGTCCGAAACGTGCTTTTGTCATTATAGCTCAAAGGTGCGGTAAGTGATGTATTGCTATTTTGGATTGTTTGTTCAAAAGATTGTTGTAGCTCCGTAGCTGTATATTTGAAAACCTGAATACTTCTTTGCTATTTTTGAATTGGAATCCTGAAAAGTAACCTTTTTATTGAATTTCAAATGCATTTAGTTATAGTTATGTTAACTTCATGAACTGTTAACATAACTACATTGGACACAAAAAGAAAATAACATTTTAATAGTCATTTAGTACTAGTCATACTACTCATGAAGTAATTAAAGCGGGGTTGGAATTGTAACAGCTGAAATCAGTACTATATCAGTATTCTGATATTAACATGCGGGCCGCATTAAGTGAAGGTGGGGGCTGCATGTGGCCCCCGGGCCGCCAGTTGCCCACCCCTGATATAGAGTGTTTGTTCAATAACAGGGGTCTCCCAGGTCGGGATACCAATCCAAGCAGGAGAGATAACTCGTACTCATACATGATGACGCAAAGAGTTGAGCAGACAAAGAATTGGAACACTATACAGTACATTTTAAGTTGGAAAGAAAAGGGTACTCTAGTCTCTTCAACTCACCTGAAAATGTATTTTGTGTTTAGTAAAGAGCTAGACTGGAGTGACAGGGAGACCCCAGTTCCTGAAGAAACACTTACATACCAATGATTACTATCAGAATATAGATCTTTAACCTTTTTACAAAAAAGTAAAAACATATACAGTATATATATATATATATATATATATATACTGTATCACTTACTCTACCTTCAACTCATACCCTTTAATATTTGTAATATTTAGTGTGACACTAACACAGTGAATCATAGGGCAGGGGATAGATAAGTTGTTTTGTGTAACATAGTGAATCATAATCAGGCTTAGTGGTTGCTGGAGTGCTCAGGCAGGGGGGGGGGGGGGTGTTGAGCATCCATCATATCAATCATAGGGCAGGGGAAAGTTGCTTTGTGTGTAACACAGTGAATCATATCATTATAGGACAGGGAATATACGTTGGGTGCAGTTGGGTCACATGGTGCACAGCAGGTAGCGCTCTGGTAATCTACGTGTATAGCAGAGTTGGTCCAAGTGGTTAGGTTACAGCTACAGAGCCATCCATCCGCTCAGCTGGCTGCTCTGGAATGGACGGTATAGATAGGAAAGAAGGAACGTTAATCTTCAGATACCTTTTGTCTTTGTCTCTCCCCTCTTGTATACGTTGATGTTATTTAGCTCTTGTTAATACTTTCCATTGGTCATATACATAAAATCTACAGACACACTTAACCCCTTTCACTTAAACTTTCAACATTATTCTAAAATAGCAGATCTACAAGCTCACTGGGAGCTTGTAGGCCGGCTATTGTTTTTGCATCACATTGTTGTTTTTGCCTGAGCAACGCCTTGTAACCTTTCCTTCTGCTACACTGCACAAAGTTTGAAATGTGCTTCCCCCTTGTGGACAGTCGGTTGACATGACATCCTGATCTCTTCTGTCAAACACAGTGAAATGACAGTGAGGTTGGATGAGTGACTTGCATAAAGTGATGCTCAAACCTTTACATTCCAAGGACTATAGGGACTAGGATGTTGCATCGTCTTCATCTCTCCAGAATAATATCCTGCATGTGGAGCCCTGTGAGGGCGTTGCTGTCACTTTGGGGCACATGTTTCGCTTATGCCTAGATTTATTTATCTATTTTGGAAAGTGAAAACCCTATCAGATATCTTGGGAAGCGAGCTAGAGAGTGACCCAGTGATGGCTGTATCTGGGGTGCTGGGGAGAAAACAGTCCTCTCCCAGTAGAGGGCCCAACTCCACAGTAGTGAGGTTTGTAAACTCTCTTGGCCCGTGGGCAGTGGTGGAAGAAAGTACTCACATATTTTACATTTTAAAGTAAAAGTATTGATCTGCAATATAGAAGTACAACACAACACGGAGCTTGTGGATCATAATGACTGTAAAAACAGTCATTACGACGGCATCAAGGCCCGCCAAAATAATTAGCGACTAAATCAACTGTAGATTTAGTTGACTAAAACTAGAATAACACTAAAACTTTCCGGATGACTAAAATGACTAAAACTAAATAAACTATTCAAGAGACTATGACTAAAATCTAAATTTGCTGCCAAAAACAACACTGAGGCCAGTATAGGTATCCTCTCAATGTCTTCCTGCTGTAGTGAAAGATGTCTCAACTATGGCTCTTTCCCTATATTGGGTATTTGGGTGGGGGTCCTGGGGATGGGGGTTGTTTTGTGTTTTTGTGAATCTGTACAAATGATCATTTTAATTTAGATCTTATATACTATTATTTGTGTATATTTGTGTGTTCTGTTCATTTAGTAGGCCTAATGCAAACAAACATGTAATAAACATAAATGAAATGAACATAAAATGAAAATGCCATAATAACATGATAGACCTACCTCAACTATCAGAGGAGGGGGGCACACATGAAGATCGCCGTGATCTGCACATTGTTCTCTGTTGGGGGGGGGGGGGGGGGGGGGAGTACAGTAAAACAATAATGGACATGAACACATATAAAACATGATAATCCTTACAAAGTTGCACACACAATAACACATTTAGGCGATAGACGATACTGATATATACAGAAAGTAGTATAGTGGTAATCATGTACTGTACCCTTGTATACAGGCGGTGATGAAGGACTGGGTCTGAAAGCCAAGGGTGTCTCAAAGCCTCCGACGCCCCCATCCTCCAGCTGCAGATCAATATACAGTAACAACACATGTTATGTCATCCTCCCCCGCTGTGTGTGTGTGTGTGTGTGTGTGTGTGTGTGTGTGTGTGTGTGTGTGTGTGTGTTAACCCTAACCTCAGTAATACTACCCACGAGCCAATCAGACACATGGTAAGGCGGGTCTATCCTAGTCCTAGAACGTTGGTGGGATTCATAATCACCCGAGCAGCATGTAAAAGCAAAATGGCCGCCGTGTGATCAAGGTCAATAACACTGTTGTTATTATTATTATTATTATTATTATTATTATTATTATCACATGATAATTCATCAGATTCAAAGGAAACAAACAGCAGATGGCGCTATTATTTCCTTTTTTCCTCCTTTTTTGCCGATGGCCCAGATTGTTATTGCATGAATGGTAAATGGCGCTTTACATAGATTGTGCATTACAGTCACCCATTCATATACACCAATGGTGGAGGAAACCATGCAAGGCATCAACCTGCACATCTGGAGCAGGTTGGTGCACTACACTAGAGAACATTCAGAGAAAACACACAGAAGACACATGATATGATGTGAGCTTGTAGATCGCTTAAGATATTTGGGGCCCTATTTTCAACCATGCTATACCCCTTATCCCTAAACGTCTTTGCATTTTTCTTTTAAATGGTTCAACTAAGCCGATCTACATCAGCACATTGCTAGCTTGTAGATTGGCTAATTTAACTATTCAAAAATAAAAAAGGCAAAGAAGTTTAAAGTGTAGTTTTGGGGTGGGGGGGACGACGACGACTAGGAAACTAGGAGGCCTAGACGACACAGACCCCAGGTGGACTGGTGGTAATTGGGTAATTATCAAAACACAAAAAAACAGGTGGAGAGACTGAAGGACAAGTAATCATGTACCATTTATTGGTGATGAGAAGCTTTCTGATGAAGTCCTTGGCCTCTTCAGAGGTCTCAATGAACTCCTCTTCCTCAAAGCTCCAGTTACACTTCAAGATGTTGTTCAACGTCTGAGTGTCGTCGTCGCCCAGGAAGGGACACAGACCACTTAGACTGTGAGGAAAGAGCAGGGGAGACATTAGCAGATGCATGTGTGTATACCGGCCGTACTGTGTGTGTGTGTACTGTACATAGCAGGATTTTCTGTGATGTCATAATGAAACTGTGATTGCGTGTTTTTGCCTAAGCTTGTGGCCGGGACACCCGTGTGTGTTGTTTTGTCCTGCAATGCAGAATTAGATTACATAGCATACACATCAGTTTGTGAGCTCAGCATGTACCGCATTTTGAGGATACGCTTGAGAAGCCCCGTCTGTCTTCTGTACTTACAGCATGTAGGCTATGACTCCAAGGCTCCACATGTCGGTGTTGAATGACACAAAGTCGTAGTTGATCACTTCAGGGGCCAGGAACTCTGGAGTGCCAAAGTTCACTTTTAACTTCTCCTTTGGTTTATATCTACGTATATGGAGGAATCGTGTGTCATTTCAGTCTACAAATACTCATCCTATAATCAACCCTATAATCACAAAACTAAACAATACAAAACGTAGCAATATAAATGCTATGTTTCTTATTTGAATGTTGTGTTTTGAAGCTCTGTTGTGGTATTACTACTTGTGACATCAACCGAGGTGAAGACAAATGCAACTTTGAACACATACTGTAGGTACAGTAGCAGAACTAATGTGGATTATGAAACTTACATTCTAGCAAGACCAAAGTCAATGATCTTGACCTTGTTTGTGGCCCTGCTCACGCACAGAATGTTCTCAGGCTGAAATAGAAAACAAAACAAATGAAGCACTTTAATGTGAAAATGTCTTTTAGAAATTCTGATCCTTTTCGTCCTATTCAGAGATCCCCTGTTATATATATATATATATATATATATATATACATATATATATAATATTATGCACTTTTTGTCCTACAAAACAAATTCAAAATTTACAAGCGATTTACAAGTGAGACGCCGCAATGCGACGTGTTGTGAGCTTGTATAGATCGGCTATTTTCACAGGTTTTTGAGTGGTGCAACCACTCCAAGGAACAGCAATGTCAGTGTTCACCTATGTACCTATGTGTCCGCCTATATGTGTTGGTTAATGAGCATCAGTATATGACTATGAGTACCAGTAGGGGCGCTGTTGTGCCAGAAACAGAGAGAGGGACTGATGCCTGCTAATGAGAGAGAGAGAGAGAGAGAGGTGTGAGGGGGGGGGGGGGGGGGTGGAGTTGCACCACTCAGTTCACACAGGTGTGATTTTTCTCACTAGCTTGGGTCCTTGGGGAAGACATCAAATTTCTCCTTTGGGTCTCGCGCAAAAAAACCTGTTGGGAACCTTTTGTTCTGCTGTACCTTCAGGTCCAGATGGAGGATGTACATCTTGTGCATGTGCTGCAGGCCCTCGCAGATCTGACGGATGAACATCACCGTGTCCAGCTCCTTCAGGGTGTAGTTCTCATCGATGATCCGGTCAAACAGCTCTCCTCCGTCCACGCTGGAGTCGCACACACACACACACACACACACACACACACACATTTAGAACCCATTAAGACCTGGAACAAGCATCTGTGTCGCCTTACAGCTTTTAACCACTTTTAACCATTGTTGGAAACTTTAAGTTTAAGCTGTTGGAAAAATAGGCTAGCATATCTACAAGCTAGATCTGCTATTTTTGAAAAATCGTGAAAATGTGGCGCACATTTTATATGAATATATAAATATATATTCTTTCACAGCGTTTTTAATGCGAATCTTTGCTTCTGCCGGTGTCCCTGAAAAAAAAAAGATGGGGTCGGCGGCCAAATACATATAGTATTTGAGGTCCTTGGCAAGAGCACCACTGACAGGTTTTTCAGAAAACTGATTTAGAAGACATTTGTCGAATCATGTCAGAGTTAAGTACTTCTGTTATATGGCCTATTATGAATTCAGTTCAACCGTATCAAATGTAGGAACGTACTATTCAAGTACAAGGATGATATCGTTTCTTGACTCGTAGGCTGCGTAGAGTTGGATGAGGGACGCATGGTCCAGTTGGTTCATCACATTGATTTCATTCTTCACCACTTCCTAGCAAAGACAAACACACACACGCACGCACGCACACACGTTGGTATTACTATACTTCAACATTTTAGGAAGGCAATTTTTTTATTGACTTTTTATTTTTACTTTATTTGTCATTTTAGGTTATACTGAGTACCAAAAATAGCCAATCTGCTCTTTTTGGTGAAGCAGGTACTCCCTAACCCCTATAACAATGTTTTTATAGTTTTAAACCTATTAACAAATAATCACTTACCAGCCTTTAAAGGACCACCTTATGTGCTGTGGGCAGTTCAGAAACCACCAGTGATATCATCATTAGGCAGATTTTTGTTTTAAACAATATATACTGTATACAGTATATTTAGATGTTTATTGTCGTGAGAACGATGGCTTCCATTATCACATTGCAACTTTTCAGGAATGGAAAACCTGCAGTTTCTATTAGCTTGGATTCCCCATCGGTTTCTGAACTGCCCACAGCCCTCCTATGAGACACAGACCCAAGTAGAAAATAATATACCTTTTCTTTTAAAGCCCTGGCTTTGAGGATTTTGGCTGCGAAGGTAAGTCCAGAGGAGTTCTCCACACATTTGTGCACCTGGCCAAAGCGACCCCTTGGAAAAACAAACAAAAAAGGATTAGTTCCCATGTCTTCAATTCCTGGGGTCTGAAGCGCACCTGTTGAGGGTGCGCTATACCCTTTCAGTGGAACTGTAATCTCATGTAAAGGTCAACCTTTCCATTGCCAACTCTCACACCTACAAGTCACAAATCCTACGGTGTGGCACTCTTGGATAATCCACCAACAAAACACAATTGAATGGTGATAGAAGCCGTTTTTAATTTTTAATCTGTCCGTCGATAAACCAATTATTTTGGACCTTTTAGGAGTTGTATTGTTGGACATAATCAATATGTTTGTTAAATAAAAGTAGTATTCCCTCTCCTCTTTGAAGATTTTGGATTAACACGTAGCGATTAGCCACCAGCTGGCAGAAAGGATATGGTTTCACATACCCCACAGTCCACAAGTAAAAATAACTGTCGTGACTCTAAAGCTATGAACCAGATGAGAGATGGGAGGGGGACCTTTATGTAATTAGGCTTTCAGAGTTATTGAGAAAGCCCTTCTGTCTTTGACCTGTCTGGTCAACCACCGCCTCTACGTTTGCATTGATTTCAATGAGTTTACTATCCTTAATATGCTGTACTGAAGTCTGGACACAACAGCAATTATTATTTCTTAGACACCATTAAAAACAAGAAGGGGAAAAAAACATTTAGCAGCACAAACATGTGTAGTTTCTGAATTACTTTATTCACAACATTGAGTCTATATTATGGAAATGGACCACATTGATTGATTGATTGATTGATTGATTGAATTAATACCGGTACTTTATTAGCAGTTAAAAAAATATATATATTTTAAACCTAAGAAAGCCTATTGCTCGTTTCCATTAGGGTCCTTTTTCCTTTTTGGGGTCCTTTTGTACTCTAGATTAATTAATCCAAATCTGCTATTTTCGCTATTCATCATAGAACCTTGAAGCTTAAGTGTAACCACTTAACACTCGCATGGCTGAAGTAAGGCCAGCTGACTTAAGTAAAGTAAGACACAAGTAAGTAAGACAAAAAAAGTAAAAAAGCCCTTTTTTCCCTGCAATGTTATTGGCTACTGTTATTGGCTCTGGAAGCTACTCAACAACCAACTAGGCTGCGGTCAGAAACTGAAAACCAGGTTTTCAAACATAAACATCAAATCGAGCAACACTCTCATCACTGACAAGCTTGATGTGGGCAACTACTTGAACATCTTCTTTACAAACATAGCAACAACGCTGGTTAACAAACTGCCCTCCCACTCTGGGCTCTTTGGTGTAGAGCACATTCAAACCTTCTACAGAAACCTAGGTGTTTGTAAAGACGATTTTAAACTAGTTATGGTAACAACTGATGAGGTACTTAAAAAACGGAGTGCCCTCCAACCCCACAAGGCCACTGGCCATGACAAAAAATGAACAGGTCTATGAACAGGTTGAAAAGTAGGCTATCTTGCCACAAATAAATTAATGTACGAGTTCCAATCTGGCTTCAGAACATCCCACTCCACTGATACATGCCTCCTCTATTTGAGCGACCACATCAAACACGAGGTGGATGCTGGCAAATACTGCGGCATGATCATGCTGGACCTCCAAAAGGCTTTTGACACAGTGAACCACTCCATACTGGTTAACAAGCTAAAAGCAAGTGGTTTTAGCACATCAGTGAGCTGGATGCAATCCTACATGGAGGGGAGAGAACAGATGGTGGAGGTGAACGGAACACTGCCCCCCCCCCCTCCCAGTGAGCTGGGGCATTCCACAAGGAAGCATACTAGGGCCTAACAGGAGCCCTAACACCCTAACAGGAGCCCTCGTACAAGGTTTCTTTGACTATGCATGCACCTCTTGGTACCACAGAACCTCAAAGGCCCTTAAAACAAGGCTCCAGACTTCCCAAA
Organism: Protomyctophum parallelum; assembly: GCF_964188405.1. Taxonomy (NCBI): domain Eukaryota; kingdom Metazoa; phylum Chordata; class Actinopteri; order Myctophiformes; family Myctophidae; genus Protomyctophum; species Protomyctophum parallelum. The sequence goes on along the minus strand of NC_139709.1, from coordinate 31,071,128 downwards.
ACAAACTGGTCAGGCTCCTACTTGGCCCCCGAACCCCCCGAACCCACCTCACCCCTGCCCACTTTGACAGGCTGAAATGGCTTAGGGTCGACGACAGAGTACAGCATCTTGCAATGGGTCTGGTCCACAAGATTCGATACACCACCAAGATACCCATGTACCTGTCTAAATACTTCCTTAATGTTAACGAAGTCCACACCCACAACACCAGAGGGAGTGCAACAAACCATGTGCAACCCAGATTCGGCACAAACGAGGGACTAAATTATTTTCGCTCCTATGCCACCAAAATGTGGAACGCCCTACCAACAGTCATTAAGACATGCGAATCCCTTGACTCCTTCAAAACCGCGCTCAAAGGGCACCTACGGACGCCTGCAATTCGAAACTGGCCCCCGAAAAATATTTTCCATCCCATAGCTGGAGCGGTGGGGTGTTGCCATAGGAACCAATGTTAAACGCTGCGGTTGGACTCAACCATTATATAGACAGAGTATACGTTGGGGTACGTATATATACCTGGGATATGACGCCCCCTAGAGTCGGGGTACGTACTGTATATATATGGTCATGGGAAAGAAATAATTAGAGTGAACGCTGATGGTGGCACAGGTTAACTTCATTTATCCTAACAGCAATAAAAGAGCTAAATCCTACAAAGTAACAGTTTTGGACATAATGAGGTTTCCACCCGTCAGAAACGACATACTGCTACATACTGCTCTCTCTGGGCTGCAGGCGAGTACTTACCCTCCTATGATTTCTTGCCGATTGATGCTGTAAAAGTTGTTGATCTGGTTGGGCTTAGCCATCACTATCCGGTGAGTAAACGGAGCATCGGGGGGAAGGCTCTTGTCTGCATGGGAATAGGAAAACAATAATGGCCTAATGTAATCCGAATCTGGCTTTAAATTATCATGTTTCATGATTATTCCGCCTACAGCCACTCCAGCTGTAATCCCTAATAATCCTCCTGGCGAGCCTCGACACAAGTATAGCCGGTATAAGAAATCATTTACATGGACACTATGGGCTCACTTACTTCCTAGACTACAATTACCATAATGCTTTGGTGCACTGCTCCTCTTTGTGGATAGGGGGAGTGTAATGGACCCCGGGATGGTCAAACTTTTATTGTGAAGGGGTTCCTGCCATGTTGGGTCTTGCAGACCTTTATTTAACTAGTTTCCTGTTCAAACTTCAGGAGCACATCAATGGGCACCGAGTAGGTTGATCAAGTTCACCTGTTGTGCTGCCGACGCCCAGCATGGTGCTGCAGATAGCAGGAGTAGACAATAAAAGGGCCTCAGTGGTAGAGGAGCGAAAACGGCATCACTATGGGACCAGTACACATATTGTGTTTATGGAATGTTTATGGAATGCTTATGGAAAGGAAGGCCTAAGGAAAGGACTCACGGCCAAACTTTATGAAACAAATGGACGCCATGCAATGAAGCACATGCCACTTTAGCACACAGCTGGAAATGGAACAAGGTGAATCTCTTTTTAATGTTTATTTGGTCTGACTGGGTCTTATTCTTGTGGTTTATTGTCTGAGGTTTATTGTGGTGGTTTTCATATGGCATTTTGATATGGTAGTTTTAAGCTATAGTATATTGTATGGGATATATATGTAATTATATGGTTTATTGGAACTTGTTTGTTATACTGATAATGAGATGTTGGATAATGGATGTTTATTGATGCATTTGTATGCCTTTTCTCTTGTCAGTTCTACGTTGATTTAATAAAGAAACTTCAAAATCATCAGTTCAGTCTTCAACCTTTTCATGGCCAGCTGGGTCCGCAGGGTGGGCTGTCTTAAACGGTTTCCACACCTAAGCGCAAAACGACCGACAGCCGCGGACAGAAGAAGCTGCGCACAGCTTATTTTTCCGGGTTTTTAGACAGCTGGTGGATGGAAATTAAGGTCCACCTCCGCGGACGACTGATGTGGAGGAGAGCGTCTAAAAACCCGGAAAAAGAAGCTGCGCACAGCCGAGAACGTGCGTAAGTCTGGCAGCACCTTTACTGAGACAACATGTAGTCAGTAAGTGAACCCATTTTCCATGACATCAGAGACACTAGGCTCACTGCTAAAATCTAAAATATCTAAAACCCACATATTACACGCAGAAAGACCCCCAGGAAAGTGTTCTAAATCTTCTAAACGTCATTAACATATATTTTTTAGCAAAATCCCGTTTAAGTCAAATAATGGGAGTGCTTTTTCCACCACTGCCAATATATACGGTATGTTCAAAACTCACCAATGAAGTAAGTCTGCTCAGGTAGAACGTCGTCCTCCTCCTCCTCCTCCTCCTGCGCCTCCTTCCTCGCTTTCTCCACCCTTTCTCGTAGGTCTTTTAGCTGCAATTGTATTCCGTCCGCCGCGAAGATGCCCCAGCCCTCCTCTCCTTCTCCACCTCCCTCCTCCTTCCCTGCTTCTCCGTCCTCCCCCTCGTCTTTGCTCTCCTCCACTCCTCCGCTGTGTTCCACACAAGGTTATTATAGGGTTAACAAAAACTAACGAAATAACCTAAACTGAAATTGAAAAAACAAAAACGATAAACTAACTGAAACGGTATTGTGTGTTTACCAAAACTACTGTAAGTAAAACTAACTGAAATAATAGACAAAATGCCCTTTTTGTCAATTTATTTATAAGTGTAATCTGTAACTTTTTGTTCTGTTTGTTTTTATTACACAATACTTGCTGTGGCCCTTTTCATATCCTGCACCTGACTTATTCATCAGGTGCAGGATTGAAAACTAAAACTAACACTAAAACTAATAAAAACTAAACTTAGACGTTGTCTGACGTTTGCTAAGTGTTTGCTAGACTCAAACGCAAACGTTTAGCAAACCCGCTCTAAAAACGAACTAAAACTAGAAAAAGTGCCCTTCTGGGCACAGGTCTCCACCAGGATAGGAATGTAGGACATTGCAGCTTGCCTTCATCTGGTGGTTGGATAAGGAGTTGGCATACAAAGTTATCCACAGATCCGTGCAGTTAGAGGTAAAAACACTTTTCGGCCAGTTATAGCGCCACCTTGAGGCTGAGTTGAAATTGTTCATGTGGCATTTCGTCCTCGGCCTAGTGGGAATGTGGGTGCACAATTTCACGGAAATCACGCGATGTGTTCATGATTTGCAGCATTTTGTTTGAAACTGAGCACTCCTGTGAACTTTGGAAGCCAATCTTAACCAATCAGGATGGAGTCTGAGAAATCTGAAAGACCGGTTTCGTTGAATGGCTCTAGAGAGACTGTGTACCAATTTGCGTGATGTTTGGACAAAATCTGTAGGTGTACTGTGCAAAAACTTGTTTTGCACAAAGCGGCCTCCTGGTGGCGCTATAACAGGCCGTTCTGGAAAGTTTGGGGCAGAGGTTCATCGTTGGCATCCAGGGAGTGTGTGTGCAAAATTTGGCATCGACCGGGTTAACGGTGGCCGAGATTAGCTGCTCACGGACACACACACACACGGACGGACGGACACACGGACACACACACGGACGGACACACAGACGGACGGAGTGCAAAACATACTCTCCCCCCATGCCTTCGGCCTGGTGGAGACAATTAACTGAATTCGCAAGAAGAAAGTATAGGCCCAGGCCGTAGCGTAACGGTCTGGGCACCGGACTGGTGATCCAGTCGCGGTGTGCCGCGGGTTCGACTCCCGGACCCGACACGGCCTTTACCGCATGTCATCCCCCCATCTCTCTCCCGTTTCCTGTCAGCCTACTTTCTATCCCTTAAAAAAACAATAAAGGCGTAAGCCGCAAAAAAATATCTTAAAAAAAAAAAAAAAGAAGAAAGTATACGTCAAATCTAACTAAAACTAAACTATAATGAAAAGTCATCGTAACCTTGGTTCCACAGTCACGTGGCTCCCCTCTGCTACCTGGTCCTGCTCTGCCTCCGCAGGTGAGGAGGCACCTTTGTGGTCATCGCTGCTGGTACTACAAAGGATTAAGGAAGTACTAGTGTTGATTTTGACAGCAAAATTTGATTTCGTTTTAGTAATTTTTTTTAGTTTTAGTCACATTTTTGTCAACTGAAATGTTTTAGTGTTAGTCTAGTTTTAGTTTGATAAATATCATCATACACGATTTTAAATCAACTGGAGATTTAGTCGACTAAACTGTATTTTGGCAGTCTAAAAATGAGAAAATGAAAATTTTAGAGTTGGTTGCATGCTGAAAATAGCCGATCTACAAGCTCACAGCGCATCGCATTGTGAATGCAACCAAGCATAAAATGCCTTGTCTTTTAGTTCTCTCTTCTCCACTAGTTCCTCCCTAACATTCTAGTATTTATTTGTTGACAAAATTGTCAATATATTTCGTCATAGTTTTAGTCATAATAGCTTAGTTTTTTTTTTTTTCTTTTTTTTTTTTTGCGGCTTACGCCTTTATTGATTTTTTAAGGGATAGAAAGTAGGCTGACAGGAAACGGGAGAGAGATGGGGGGATGACATGCGGTAAAGGCCGTGTCGGGTCCGGGAGTCGAACCCGCGGCACACCGCGACTGGATCACCAGTCCGGTGCCCAGACCGTTACGCTACGGCCTGGGCAATAGCTTAGTTTTTATTTAGTTTTTATTCAGTTTTCCTCAGTGAAAAAAGGTACAGTACTTGACGAATATCTTTCCATCATTTTTGTCGACGAAATCAACACTATTTGTGTGTGTGTGTGTGTGTGTGTGTGTGTGTGTGTGTGTGTGTGTGTGTGTGTGTGTGTGTGTCCGCAATCGGTGTTCGACTGATTGACTTCAAACTTGTTGTGTTTAAGAGAGGACCCAGAGGGAGAAAAATTCATTGTTTGGCCTAATAACATAAATTAAATCAAGCTTTGGCCAATCATGAGCAAAGCTGATAAAAAAGGCCAACTGTATTGTACTGCATTGTCTTGTGCTTGCATGTACTGTATAGCACTGTATTTCCTCAAATGCTGTTCATTCATAACTCTTATGTACTAAAGCCGGAATTATACTTAGTTGGGCACGTGCATTGTTGGTGCGCGACACTGGCACACCACTAAGTATAAATCAGGCTTGTGTTAAAGCCTGAGTATCATGCTTTAATACAGTATACTGGAATCGTAGAAGGACAGTACAGTAAAAGACAGAATGAGGCGGTGGCTCAGGGGTAGAGTGGCTGGATGGAAACCGCAAGGAACCTGGGCTCCCCCAGAGTTAGTGTCGAAGTGTCCTTGAGCAAGACACTGAACCCCTAATTGCTCCTGATGTGCTGGTTGGTGCCCACTGCCTTGCATGGTTTCCGTCGCCATCGGTGTATGAATGTGTGTGTGAATGGGTGAATGTAATGCACAATCTATGTAAAGCGCCTTGGATAAAGGCGCTATATAAATGCACCATTTACCATTTTGTGTTGAGTTATATAGGTACCTTGCAATAGGCTCTTTTTGGGAATCCTTGGAAGAAGAAGGCAGTTCTATGGATGATGCTTCCGGCGATGCTTTCTCCTTCTCCTCCTGCTTTTCCGATAAAACCTCCTCTTTCACCGAAATCACGTCCTTCTCTTCAGGCTTGGGTTCGGTCTCTGTCACAGCCTCGGCCGCCTCTCTCACACCATCCACCTGCGGCAATTCTTCCTTCTCAGACTCAGGCCCAGAAGCCTTTGTGTCTTCAAGGTGGAAGTCTGATAAGGCTGGGCTGGGGGCCCCGAGCTGTGGCTCCCCAGGGGCCCCTCCAGCCTCCAGGTCCACATGTTCAGAGGGGACCTGTGGCTCCCATTTCTCTTCATTCTCCCTGTTGAGCTTCTGCACTTCCTCCAGGAGCAATATTTGCTTCTTCAGGGAGACGTCTACAAAATGTCCAAACAGAAGTACAAAGGGTAAGACTTTATATTAAGGTTGTGTTTATAATGCGTTATATAAGCCATGATAACACTTGTTATGAATGATTCTAATTATGCACAACAACTTAATAAACAACGTAATAAACCAGGTTTGAGAAGTAACCTATTATAACTTATAATAATATATTGTCATACATCATAATCCATTCGGCTATAAACTCAGTGGAACATTAAAACTACCTTTGCATGGCCAAAAAGGCTTGGGAACCGCTGCTCTAGCAATTATTACCCTGACATTTTACAGCTTTTAGTTTAAGTTTAGTTTAATTGTGGCAAAACCTGTGTGTGTGTGTGTGTGTGTGTGTGTGTGTGTGTACTGTGTGTGTGTGTGTGCATGCGTGCGTGCGTGTGTGTGCGTAGTCAATCTGTCTGCAATGACTCAAAACACTATCATCCTCAAATCACAAAACACATAATTTGAGAATAATTTGATTCTCGCGGGGGACGCTGGGGGCGTGTTCTCTCCTCCGCATCAGTGCCCATATACCCGATCGTGGGGTTGGCGAAAACGGGCCTTTCTGTGTGGAGTTTGCATGTTCTCCCCGTCTCCCCTAGGGAAGGTATACCCTCACAAAAAACATGCAGTAATCCTGGTCTCTAAACTGCCTCCCCCGAATACCGGAAGACTCGCCCCGGTGCTTGCCCGTTTTTCCTCCCGGAATTGTCACCAGTGAGGGGGATGACTTTGTAATATGCTATTGGCTGTTTGTATTCTTTTTGGAAAAATATAAAAAGATACTCCTGTCAAAAAGGCTATATTATTTTACTTATATTGACCCTATAAACAATTTAGTATTATTAAGTATATGTAAGGTTTTGCACACTCAAATGGTACCTCGTCAGATAATCCCCCCCAACAACTTCTGTGAACAGACTTCAATGTAGTAGCTTTTCATAAATTATATTTGTACTTAGACTGTCTGCTGTCATGAAAGTTTATAGTTAGAGAAATTCAAAGTCCAGCCCTCTGCTGTCCAGCCTCTCCCACCCCTCACTGGGGAAAATTCTGGGAGGAAAACAGAAACGGGGCGAGTCTTCTTGTTACCCCTCCCATGTTCTTTCTATGCTATGTCCAACCGGGGAAATTCCAGGCGAAAAGAACTTGGACTCCTCATGCATTGAAGGAAACATGAGGTCAGTCCGTTGCTCTCCCCAGGTTGGCAGAGGAAGTGTAGAGCCCAGGATTACATTAGATAATGCGAAGGGAAAAAAAAGAAAGGACATCACCTGCTGCATCTGGAGGCTTCTTCTTCTTTTGAGCTTTCTGGCCCTTGAGGCTCAAACAGGGCTTCTCTTTCCCCTCTTTGGGCTTATGCTCTTTCAGCTGTGGAACACACAATATGACAGACGGGAAAGGTGCGATGAAGTCAAATAGAATGGCCAGGTATGAAGTCAAAGTCAGATGGCAGTGAGAATTGAGAACTCTCTCTGTGTCAGGATGCATTACTTTGATGTTTTGAATTATATTGGTATACGGTCATTTTTCTCCACCACCACCACCACCACCACTAACAAACGATTTTGGGGCAGATGTTGAAGTTCAAATATGGAAAACCATTTCGACACAACGCTTCTGGTAAAGAAACGTATATAAATCCCCCAAAAAGTAATGGTATCCCTTCAAAAGCAACAACAACCAAAAAAATGTTTGGGTGAATTTGAGACCAACCTGAGAAAGGATGTGATCAGCACAGGACACGGTACGATACAAAGGGGTACATGAACAGACAAAATGCATTAAAAAGGTACCACAGTGTGAGCGAGAAAAACCTACAGAGGTTCCACGTTTACGGGAGGAGAGGAAAGGCTTTGGTCCATGCCGGTGTTTGGTCTTGTGAGAAGGCTCTGGAGTACTGGGCTCCCATGCAGAACTTATCTCTTGAGTCCCTTTGGCTTTAGTAGAGGTAGGTTTCTGTTAAAGAGACAGATGGGCAATGCTTGGTAGTGTTTGAGTCATGCGCATGGGATGATGGGACAGTTATGTGACATTTAGTAGACAACAATGAGTGTTAGTCAGGTTGACAGATGGATCAGATGAAGGTTATTAGAAACAGATGGAAATGGAGGAAAACACAATGTTAATCCTGGTCTCTAAACTGCCTCCCCCTGGCCAGCCGGGGCGCCTGGTGGAGGGGAAAGGAACTGGTTCCTTCCACACGCTATATGTCCAACCAGGGAAACTCCCCCCCCCCCCCCTGTCAGGTGTAAAGGAGGGTTACAAAATCGTGGGATAAAACTTATTTAAAAAAAGAAGAAAAAAGAAAACACGATGTTAACTAGATTGACAATGGAATGAATACATGGGTAAAATAACAAAGGAGATAATCAAGGGCAACGTCCCTGTAATTGTCTTGACTTGCACAGAACGGTGCCCGGCTCTGTTCTCCATGCGTGCACACAGACTAACTTGGACCATGGCATGCGCTTGATTATTCATAGCAGATGGATAGACAGACTGGGGCAACGCGGTGAATTTATAGCTTATCACTTGTCACACTCAGCAGTGGAATGCAATGCTGACCGACCCCCTGGACGGAAAATATTGCAATAGAACATACGCAGTTATTCGACTTTTGAAAGCAGAGCTGAGCAGGACTCATGGAAGAACACAACCTTATATGAGTAGGTCAGCATGGAAAAAAACAAGCCCTCTTGAACTCAGGGAGTCTCGCATTAAGCTCTCTGAAAGTTGTTGTGTGGTAAACACCGGTTTGCAGAGAGGCCGGAGTTGGAGTTTCCACAGTAACAACAGTTATGGGTGATTTTATGCTTAGCCGCCTGCCGGTGCTCTCTGCACACAACAAAGTATATCAAGCCCTTTAGTGCTTTCGGGGGGACGGGGGGGACGGGGACAAATCCCTGGATGGGAGCTGCGTGGCAGCTAAAGTAACAGATGTCGCTCCGCAGACATCTCACACCTCTGGAGGGCGGAGAGAGACGGGACTGCCCCTCGACGGCGCTTCTAACGCAACAGAACATTCCGTGAAATCCGAGACGCCGCCGTCACATTACTACTGTATGGAATCATGGACTGCAACGGCAATAACATGGCCACGAGCTTTTTTGTCTGGTTATTCAGCACGATTAAACATTTTTTTACACTATTCTTTTCTTGACGTCTCAGCCACACCGCATTGTATACGTGATGCTTGCAGGCTGCAGAGCCTGGCCGGGGGAAGGGGACACCACTCTGACATATTATGCAGCTATGTGCATGATGGAGTGTGTTGATGACTGACTTCGAGGTCTCTTTAAGTATAGCTTAATGCCCTGCAGTGCCAGAGTATCCTCTGACCTTCACAGAGCCCCCCTTCTATAGCTATTGTTCACGTCTTCACAACAGAGCACAGGCAGACAATGTTGGGTGCCTGACTGTATCACTTTAAAATGAATACCACTTTACCCACAAGAAAGGCCTTTCTTGATAACAAATGGTTTCATCCCTTACAAAAGACCACACATGCTCTGAGGCTATTCACAGATCAAAACATTTCTCTCTATACTGTATACACATGGGACACACCTCCAGTATATTAGCTACTAACATCTGAACGCCATGTCAAAAATTGATTCAAACTTGTCATGGCAGGACCTCCAATAAACGTTTATGAATAGCTTCTTCTGCAGACTGCAGAGAGATCCAGGCAGAAGCACTGACGGGGATGGACAATGTGTCGCAATGTGTTGTGAGCTTGTAGGTCATGGTATTCATGCACGACACCGGCGTAGTATAAAGTATAACCTAGGACTTTAACACATTTTACTGTGTAGATTGAAATGAAGCACACAATAAAATGTGACATGTGGATAGTTGAAGTCAGTCACGCAAATAAAGAGAAAGGTAGAGGGAAAGACTGAGTCATCACAAGCTGTTGACACTTGACTCCTAACTAGCAGGTGGGTTTAAGGCCCTTTTGGCTCACAAACAACACTACAGCTGATCTCCGAAAGTGGCATTTCTAAACATGGCCACCCACATTCCACCCCTAGACTCACACACACAGCCCTTTCATGATCTCCATGGGGACCCTAAGCATGCCTCATGGCTTGGAGGCCACATCGCGTGTGAAGGGTGTGCAGTGTATACAAACAGGAGTTAAAATGGAATAGGTGTGAAAAGCTGCTGCACAAACAATTATTAGTTTTGTCTTACAGTGTAAGACTTAAAGGATCATACAAGTGGTTTGCAGGTTTAGGCCAATGGATTACAAGTCATGTACTTTATATTAATGGTGACACTTTTTTACAAAACATTCCACAGGTTTTTTGATTTTGGAGTTACCCAGTTAATCATTTCAACGTAAATCTGCTTCTTCATGTCACCATAAAGAAGCCATGGGAGTTTTAATTTCATGTGCACATTTCAAATTCAACTGAATTAAAATATATTTTTTGCCAAACATTTAAGGCTATATTTTCAGTGCTGACATTAACCTGTGGCTTCCTGGAAAGTAGGAAAAAACTACAGGATTCTTTGGAAAATTGTCAAGCATATGTGACTTGTACTTAATGGGCTAAACATGCAAATACACTGCCTGGTATGGTCTTAAAAGCATGAGCTGCAAAACGAAATCAATTTGAAGCTACTGTATGCAAAAGGCTCATATAGTCGATAGGTTACATTTTACACCCGCCTACGGAGAGTTACAGGCATGAGCCAAGACACTTTTTTTAGTAAGTGAACTCTTCCTGAGTGCTCAGCTTTGCTGCTGTGATCATTTTCATATTCATTGCCAAGAATGTTAAATGTTACAAAATAAGAGCTAATGGATTTCAACTCAGCATCGAGAACCTGTCACTCCATATCTTGGGACTGTAAATAAAACCCTAAGTATATTTCCCCGGAAGCTCTTCCCATTACAAAACATAGGGCATAACCCGTTACCCAACCTCATAATGCACATGGGGGCTGTATTCATACACTTGGAAGCAGAGAGATTATTTTGGAGTTTCACCTTGTCAGCTTTCTTGGGTATTGCGTCCGCAGACGATTGTCTCTTGGCGGTTACTTTGCCTTTTCTGTCTTTAGGCCTGGAGGCCTTTCGGGCTGCGGGACCTTTGAACATTAGCTCCATGATCCGGGAGCTCTTCACCGTCTCCCCGATGAAGCTGATCATTTGCTGCATGTTGAGAACCAGCTTCTCCATCCCTTCGAGTTTCTGAGCTTGCTGCTCCGAGCGCTGGTTCACGGCGGACATGATGGAGCTCATCTCCTGACAAAGCAACGTCACCTCTCCCCTGATGACGGCCGGTGCCGCGTTTGTCACGCCGCAGGGCACAATGTGCATCTCCCCTTTGTCCACCCCGATAGTCTCTGTGTCCTGTTCGATGTCGGACTGTCCGTCTAGTCGGTTGAGGACCCTCTCCTGGATGTTGATGAGCCTGTCCATCTTGCCGCTCAGAGACTCAATGTGATTTTGGATGAGGTCAAAGCTCCCACTGTTGTTGACATCCTTCTGGTCACCCATTCCGCCTGCGGTCGGAGAGCAGTGCAACATCTTGGAACTCAGGGCGTCAGGCGAGCCAGGATCACGTAAGGACACCCCGAAGTAAGAATAGTTCCTACCACGTCCGGGAGGCCGATTTTTTGGGGGGGATTTAGCCAGTTCTACCGATGAGCTACAAGAAATGCCACAGCAAAGAGAAAACTAAAGTATTTACCCACAACCCCCCCCGCCCCCCAAAAAAACAAGACACATAAAGGCAAAAATCCTAAATCCACCAGGCCAGCAACACAGAAGGTAAATCTCTTGTCAGGGGAAGGTAAAGCCCTATAGTAGCACCTCTGAGCTCTGACTAAGTGGTCATCTGGTTATGGGATTGCCTCTGTTCCTCTCACCCCTCTATCACCGGTGCACCTGTCACTCTTCCCCACTAGAAATGGTATTAAGAATGGGGGTAGGCCAGTCTTCTCTAAATGTAAACTGGCCGGCTTACGTCAGCAGGGGCCAAGAATTGGGGGCTGGACTTTGGCAATGCTTGTTGGGCTGTGAGACATTTGAGATCCTTTGAATCTCATAAGCCCCTCCACTGTTGCCTGCCTGCCAAGTGTCAGAATGGCCAGTGTACACGCCGTGCCTCCTTCATGTGGAAACCAAAGTGCAACATTGCCCCGCTCGTCCTCCTACTAGTCCTGCTGCATATCGTAGAAGGTATTGTTGGGTGTTTTAATTGAAAGCGGACACAGGTTTTCGGGGTACGTTTGGGGATTTTGAGGATTTTTTTTAGGAGCAACTCGAGATAAACAATTCATTCAAATGTCACACAAACGGCTATGGTGTTGACAAGTGGGCACAGATATGAAGTTATGACCGCCATAATCTTTTCAGGATTGAACGTTACTCATTTGGCACATGTATGCACCTGTCTGCGAGCCGTTTTGCAATGGAAATCCCCTCCTGGCTGGTTCCCCGTAGCTGCTGAATGCCTGTAACTAGCACCTAGTAAGTGGGAAAAGTGAAGAAGCCTGTGGTTCCTGGCTACGGACTACTGAAACAGGAGACGGGCGTCCAGGATGATTCATGGTGTGTCTCTGCACTGACAAACACATCCAATGAGAGTCTCTGTGTATACTTTCTCATACACAGTTAAGACAGTTTAACTTAGGACTTGTAATATGAGCACAACCGCATATGTCTGATTTAGGTGCATGGGGGACATACAGTATGGGCTTCAAATCAACTCCTAAGATATCAAACATTTCTTAAAAAATCACACCCGTGTGAACTGAGTGGTGCAATTCCCACCCCCCCACCTCTCTCTCTCTCTCTCTCTCTCTCACTCTCTCTCTCATTAGCAGAAAACAGTGCAGCACTATCCCTCTCTCCGTTTCTGGCACAACAGCGCCCCTACTGGTACTCATAGTCATATACTGGTGCTCATTAACCAACACATAGGCACATAGGTGAACCAACAGTGAACACGGACATTGCTGTTCCTTGGAGTGGTTGCACCACTCAAAAATACAGAATAGCTGGGGACACTTGTGGAAATGTTTTGGAAAAACAATAGATCTTTCCGCAAATCCGCGGGGCATTAAAGGAATGTCACGTTATCAAGTGCAGCACTTGGGGCTGGACAAAAGGGACACTTGAGATAAGCTCGCGGGGGGACCGTGCCAACTCACCCTGTCTTTGTAGATTGAAGGGGGTGATTGATGCTGATGAGGCATGCAGCTTTGTCAAAGGCAACCATGAGGCACGTTGCTGACAAAGGGGCACGGCCTACGAAGACCTCACTTAAAATAGTCCAGCACTCACCTCACCTCACTACAGTCGCTGGTAGGGCCATGGCTGCTGGGCTCACGGGCACAGCCAGGAACCAGAGAAGGACGGGGGGTTGTAGGTAGTAGGAGAATGGCATGGGAGTTCGGGGGGGGGGGGCAACCGCAAGCTCAGGTTACTCGACGAGTCGTCACGCCACCAGCTTTGATACTGCTCTCTTCTCTAATTTGGACAAGAATTAACCCATTTTGGAAGTTTTCTGAAAAACCCATGTTTCTATGTCAGTTGTGCTCAACCTTTTTCATGTAAAAGAACCCCCAGAATTATCTCTATTGGGCCACGGACCCCCATCTGAAAATATGTAGTTCCAGGGACCCCCCAGAAGCAAATATTTTAGTTAAAAATGTTCGCTCTGAAATATATATATATATTCAAAGAATTGCGCCACATTTTCACGACTTTTCAAAAACAGCAGACCTACAAGCTCGTAGTGCGCCACTCTTATTTTTCAATAGCTAAAGTATAACATAATGCTTAGAACACCAAAAGGGGTTCCCGCCCCAAAATGGCTTAAGGCACAATGCTTGACTTTCAGTATTTGAAGTGGTTGATGAATTGGGAGGTGACATGCTGGATTAGAATTGACTTGAAAGTTCATTTGCGCGAGGCTGCCGAGGGGGGGGGGGGAGGGAAAGGGCAGGTGACCCCGACACGGCAGTAACAGATGGGAATCATTCACACGGCGGAGAGCGAGGGAGACACACACACACCTGTCCGCTGGGGTGCCAACTTCTGCCAAGAGATGACAGCGTGGCAATTCTAGCAATGTGGGTCCTTCACCTCATCTTGAGTTGCGTGAAATACAATATATATATATATATATTCTTTCCATTCAGGCTGCAGGTATGCCACTCTGACTTCATAATGAATGGAAATAGGAGCCTAAATGTGACGCACCTTAACAGTTCATATCCAATGAAAGATATGTGCTGCATCACGTCAGATAATCCCTACACAAGCCTGGTAGCTTATTAGGGCTGCATGTGTTTGAGGTCATTATAAGCTCCAGATATAAACAGGCCATCAGTGGTGGGGCTCATTACACAAACCAAAGATCATGCTAATATCAGACACGTCCCAGTGCAACTCGAGCGACGGCGCTATGGCGGCACAAAGCGTCTGCCCGCCCGCCCGCGGCCCACTCTCACCTTCGCGGCCAAGCTGTGCACGGCTTCAGTGCACGCAGGTGGCAGCCGAGGGAATCGTTTCCCGGTCTCTTAGAGAACACTAGCATGTCTGAAGTAAACACGAGTAGCATGTGCTTAAATTCACATTTAGAATTTCTTTTCGGATGTCAAAAATGTCTGAGACGATAGAAGGGTGATGGATGATGACGGTCATGGAAGGGGAACCTTCTGAAAGCTTCATGGGCTCAAAGATAATCAACTTCAAAATCTAAAACAAAAACAAAAATGGTCAAAATGACCTCTCAGACATGCTAGTGTTAGTGCATGATTGAAATGTCAATAATCAGAATTATCGGGACGTCGAGAAACACTGAAACAAGTCCGCACACATGAACACTAGGATGGCCAAGGAGGGGATCATGTCGATGCAGTAACTTCATTGTGTGTGTGTGTGTGTGTGTGTGTGTGTGTGTGTGTGTGTGTGTGTGTGTGTGTGTGTGTGTGTGTGTGTGTGTGTGTGTGTGTGTGTGTGTGTGTGTGTGTGTGTGTGCGCGTGCGTGCGTGCGTGCGTGCGCGTGTGTTTGTGTCCTGATTGGAATACTGTAGTGACTTATTTAGTTACTTTACAGAGTTTTAAAACAGACAGCTCCTTCTGACACTAGTGGGCAGAATTTGAAGGAAAATTATTTGTCACCCAAATAAAGTTATCAAACCGTTTCTCTTCTCTAATAGTAACTATACAATATGTGAAGAGAATGGACTAATGTTTTGTCTATTAATGCTTGCAATGCTATCAAGATACAGAGCTGGAAAAAATAAAATCCAATATAATACAACACATGAACACACATTATCTTGACCAAAATAAATAGTAGTCTGTGCTTGTCACGGTATCAGCTAGAGCAGTGGTTCCCAACCTTTATAGCCCCGTGACCCAAAAGAGAAATTAATATATGTCATTCGCCCAACTCAGTTAAAAATAGCAGATCTACAAGCTCAAAACACGTCGCTTTGCGCCGTGTTTTGTGAGCTTGTAGATTGACTATTTTCACTACTTTTTAAACATTTGTTTTCTAATAATATATGGAATTTCTTAGTTTTTAGTTTTATTTATTCAAGAAATTACTTATAGATAAAACATTTAATTTGGTATTAATTCATGAAAACTTTTGCTTTTTTGGGAATGCATTTTGAAAATGTTTCAAATAAAAATAATTAAAAACAAAATGTACGAAACAAAAAAAGATTATTAAGGGACCCCAAAAAAAATGTGTCCGTGACGTGACCCAACAAATGGGTCGACATGGCGAGACATGGCCAAAGCATTTTCCTTGGGGGTCCCCAGCCAAAAAACGCTGGGAACCCCTGAGCTGTAGTGGTGTGACCTGTGTGATATTGGGTTTGTTTGGCAGCCGGACCAGATTGACTGTTAAAAATGGAGCGCTACCCACCTCGACCCCTCCCCCCCACCGCCTTACCCAGAACACAGTGTCCTGTTATGTAGTGAAGCACCAGAGAGTGCTGTGGTTACATGGGGCTGTTCTGTGACTCTTCCAGGCTGACAGTGCACAAAGTACTCAAATGTTTTACTTATTAAGTCAAAGTATCAATACTGCAATGTAGATGTACATACTCTGTAAAAGTCCAGAATTCAAAATGTATTTGAGCAAAAGTAGAAAAAGGAAAGGAAAGGTATACTATGTTTACCCAGGGTAACTGGACTAAGCTCAAGAACTTGTTTGCTCTGCTCATAGAACATTTCATGGTAGAGGTTCAATGCCTTGTCCAAGGGCACTTGTATAGTATAGTATATAGTATAGTGTCATCAAAAGTACCAAAAGTAAAAGAATAGAAAGTTCAAGTTTTCAACTGCAGACCGGCTATTTTCAAATGGCCGAAATGCATGTAGGGCTGAAGTGAATAATGTATGTTTTGTAATAATAATGAACATCTACAAAGTAACTAACTAGTAACTAAAGTTTTAAAATAAATGTAGTGGAGTAAAAGTGCAATATGTTGCATACGAGATGTGGCGAAGTAGAAGTAAAAGTATTGTACGGTAAATTGGAACTACTCTTACAAATACCTCAAATTTGTACTTGAGTACAGTACTTAAGTAAATGTACTAAATGTTACTATACACCCCTGTCCACATGTCCCTGTCCACATGTCCCTGTCCACATGTCCCTGTCCCCTGTCCACATGTCCCTGTCCCCTGTCCACATGTCCCTGATCCCTGTCCACATGTCCCTGTCCACATGTCCCTGTCCACATGTCCCTGTCCACATGTCCCTGTCCCCTGTCCACATGTCCCTGTCCACATGTCCCTGTCCACATGTCCCTGATCCCTGTCCACATGTCCCTGTCCACATGTCCCTGTCCACATGTCCCTGTCCACATGTCCCTGTCCCCTGTCCACATGTCCCTGTCCACATGTCCCCTGTCCACATGTCCCTGTCCCCTGTCCACATGTCCCTGTCCACATGTCCCTGTCCACATGTCCCTGTCCCCTGTCCACATGTCCCCTGTCCACATGTCCCTGTCCACATGTCCCTGTCCACATGTCCCCTGTCCACATGTCCCTGTCCCCTGTCCACATGTCCCTGTCCACATGTCCCTGTCCCCTGTCCACATGTCCCTGTCCACATGTCCCTGTCCCCTGTCCACATGTCCCTGATCCCTGTCCACATGTCCCCTGTCCACATGTCCCTGATCCCTGTCCACATGTCCCTGTCCCCTGTCCACATGTCCCTGTCCACATGTCCCTGTCCACATGTCCCTGTCCACATGTTCCTGTCCCCTGTCCACATGTCCCTGTCCACATGTTCCTGTCCCCTGTCCACATGTCCCTGTCCACATGTTCCTGTCCCCTGTCCACATGTCCCTGTCCACATGTCCCTGTCCCCTGTCCACATGTTCCTGTCCCCTGTCCACATGTTCCTGTCCCCTGTCCACATGTCCCTGTCCACATGTCCCTGTCCCCTGTCCACATGTCCCTGATCCCTGTCCACATGTCCCTGATCCCTGTCCACATGTCCCTGATCCCTGTCCACATGTCCCTGTCCCCTGTCCACATGTCCCTGTCCCCTGTCCACATGTCCCTGTCCCCTGTCCACATGTCCCTGTCCACATGTCCCTGTCCACATGTCCCTGTCCACATGTCCCTGATCCCTGTCCACATGTCCCTGTCCCCTGTCCACATGTCTCGTCAAGTAAGATGTAAACATTGAGAACTGATTTGACGTGAGGGGAGGGGAGGCGGCGATCAGATCAGAACACCCGAACATTCTCTAACGGCGAATAATAATAATACCGCCGTCGATCCAGAGCTAGAGTAGAAGAGTTGTGACAAGTCAAAGATAGTAGAGAGATGGAAGATGGTGTACTGCAGTGACAGTGTATACACACCAGCGTCACTGACAAGCAAACTTACGAACTACAGACTGGCAGCCAAGTAGCCTAGTATCCTACTAGCCTTTATACATGTAGGCAGGAAGATGGCGCCCAAATAAGCCAAAATCCTACCGAACGTGTCACCATGCTCTCCCCCTATCCACACTTTTCCTGGGCTGTGTGTGCTCCAGTTCCTGTCGATTTGATCCAATGAAAGCCAATGAAACTGGTCAGATGACCAATGATATCCAATGAAATCAACAGGAACTGGAGCACACACAGCCCAGGAAAAGTGTGGATAGAGCGTCGCAGTCCCTCCCCCTTTCAGAACAACGAGTGGCCCAGGAAATAAATCCCAATGCATTTTTCCCATAGGAATTTCTTAAAGTATTTATTTAAAGACGGTTACGCCGCGGACAAAGCCAACTCGGATCGTGACAAATCATGACAATGAACACAATGTTTTGGGCTGATCAAATAATTTATAAGAAGAAAAACAAAACAAATAGTGTTGTCTCCTGCCTTTATTTTCTTCTTTCTAATGATTTGATCGGCCCAAAATATTGTGTTCATTGTCATGATTTGTCATGATCCGAGTTGGCTTTGTCTGCGGCGTAACCGTCTTTAAATAAATACTTTAAGAAATGCCTATGAGGAAAATGAACGGCGATTTCTTTTCCGGGTCTCTCGAGGGGGCGGGACTGCGACGCTCTATACCCCCCACCACCATTCAGCCTGCCACCTCTGGCTGGCTGAATGGAAACCAAGGGACATAAACGTGCATGGTGGCAATGAAAGGCAATACCAGCTAACATCTCAGGCATGTCGTACAGAATCAACATGGGGAGAGAGAGAAAGAGAGAGAGTGAGAGGGTTTGTGTGTGTGTGTGTGTGTGTGTGTGTGTGGATGTGAACTGCAAGTCATAGAGTGCCACCTTGCGCCTGGTTGATTACTCAGGAGTTCTCAACCTGGGGGTCGCAATCCCTCTGGGGGGGCCGCCAAATTATTTTGTGGGGGTCCCCAGATTTAAAAAAAAATCGCAACTCAATGGCTGGAAATGGAAATTAAGAGTTTACATAGTACACATAGTCAATGCATAAACTGATCTGGTTTCAGAATTTATTTATGATGTATTTTCTCTATTGGTATTAAGATTATTGTAACGGGGGTAATTGTATTGGGGGTGGGGCTCATTCTTTCTTTCTCTTTCTTTCTTTTAAACAGCAGATGGTGCTCTTCGCCCATGTGCTTCCGATTAGGTTTTGAGATTTCACAATTTCCAGTTTTCCAAGGTAGTGAAACAGTCTTAATAACGAGGAGCTAGTACTTATCTTACTGAAAGAACCATTTGAAATGTCGATACAATGCTTTCTACAAACTGTCATTCAAATAGAGAATGATTTGGCACTGTCAAGTGTGAAATGTAATAGCATCTAGCAATGAGGAAGCCATAAACACAAAGAGCAGGCCATGGCTGTGGATGTTCAATATTATATACTGTACAATTTACAATTCAGTGGCGTGCACAGATAGACACTAGGGGGTGCTAGAGCACCCCCTGCCCTTATTAAAAAAAAGTATTTTTTTTTCCTTAATTTGTAGTGTGTGGACCATGGTGACATTGATCAAACCTTGATAAAAAAACGCTTCTACTATATTATTTAGGCCCCCCCACAATCTAAAGCTATGTTTCTAGGTCAGTGGTTCTTCGAAAGAAATAGCAGACCTACAAGCTCGTAGCGCGCCACTCGGTGGCGCGCTATGAGCTTGTAGATCTGCTATTTTTCAATAGCTAAAGCACCAAAATGGGTTCCCGCCCCAAAATGCGCTGCACAAGGTGCCCTTTTTTCACTTGAGCACCTGCCCCTCTAAATGTCTGTGCACGCCACGGTTACAATTTATGGCATTTAGCAGACACTCTTAATCCAGAGCGGTTTACAGTAAACAGGAACAACACATGGTAAATTGTAATACATCAAATACATGAAAATAGCCATCAAGAATCATACGTAAGCTAAGAACCTAACATCTGTCTAACAGTGGAATATCTATATAATGAAATCTATAAAGAGTGTTGGGTCAGCTACATGTAGCTTAACTTGCCCAACACTGGTTTTAATTATTTATTTGGTTGTTTTTTTCCAGTAAGAATTGAGGCTCGAATACCTGCACGTATAGTGTAGTAAGCAATAGCTCTATTGAAGTTAATTGATAGGCCTATTAGCTATGGTTCGCTGTTATCTGCAGTGTTGGGCATGTTAACCTACATGTAGCTGACCCAACACACAACGCACGCACGCACGCACTCGTTCTTCACCATGTGAAGAACTCATCTAAAATGCCAAGAGAGGAATGGAAACAGGAGAGAGTGATAAGGCTTCATCTTGCCTATGTTTATGTAAATATATTTATACTTCAGTGCTGTGTGAATATTTAGACCCATGCAGAGCTCATTTGAATGTGCACGCTTTACTGTCACATGCACTGATCCTTATCGGCGACGGAAAATGAACAGCTCAACAGAAACAAAACAGAAATAGCAGCAACGAGTATCCTACACTACACATACGATTGCAGAAGACATTCTGCAATCCCATGGTGGGAATGCAGGCACCCGGACTCATTTATAGCCATTTATTGTGACCGTAGGTCGCAGATTACTATGAAAACCTGCAAAACCTGTCAGTGACTCCGTCATGCCACCATATATAGCCGTCAGTCCGTCACGCACGCAACCCTGTACACTCAAGACACTGCCCCAGCTGCCACCCTTAGATCTCCATATATGGAGCTGACCTGTTCTGACATTCCATATTATGTTGGTCTGACCGTCCTCATCAAACCCTGTACACTCAAGACACGCTCCATATATGGCCAGTACAGAATTCATACCATATGTTGATCTGACCACCGATGGCAAAGTGCCAGCGCTCGCCCAGCAGTCTGCTGTCACCCAGGCGGATGCGTGCAGCCGTGCACCCGACCTCCCCCTTCAGGGCTACAAGCTCACAATGCCAAGCTTGTATATCGGCTATTTTCAAATGGCCGAAATGTATATAGGAAGTGGTTATTTTATAATTTAAATAAAGTAACTAAAGCTTTTAAATAAACGTATTGGAGTAAAATTAAAATATTGGCATAAGAGATGTAGTGCAGTAGAAGTAAAATATTGTAAATTTTACTAAAAAAGTACTCAAGTAAAGTACCTCAAAATTGTACTTTAGCTTAAGTAAATGTACTTAGTTACTTTACACCACTCTAAGTACTAAGTAGCCATGTAATAAGCGTGAAAATGTACAGTGAGTCATTATGGGAGGGGTTGTATTTACAATACAATCATGCACATACCGTAATCATACTGATGTCCTTTAGTTCACCAAGCTATAGAATGTCTCTCCATTCACTCATGGACATATTCCAGAAACACATACTGCTGAACATGCATGTGTTGAGTTAACTAATTGAGTTAAATGTGACATTCGGATGGAGAACCTAATGTCCCATGATGTTAATGCTGTCATCCTGTTGTGTAGTCGGTAGATACCATTGAATGGCACATTAACATGTTTTGGTCCATTTTTAATCGGTACTATAGACATTCAGGGACATTATTGAACAATACAGAATAACATACAATATATATTCAACATAGTTGAATATAGTTGACCTTCATTTTGCTCACCGGTTTAGTGGCCTTGTGGTTAGAGTGTCCACCCTGAGGTTGGGCGGTCAGGGTTTGATTCCACGGCCGGGTCATACCAAAGACTACATGAAAATGGGACCCAAAGCCTCCGTGCTTGGCATCAAGGGTTGGATGCCCGCGTCAACATACCCAGGGGGCGTACTTGAACCTCAAGTTGTTACACGCTAAGGAAACAGGAGATGACATATGGCTCGTTGATTCCCAAGGCGACTTACTTACTTACTATCCATATTTATTTATAACAACACTGTATTTATATATAGGCCATATACTGTACACCAGTGGTTTTCAACCAGTGGTCCGGGACCACCAGTGGTCCTTGACGTGGTTCCAGGTGGGAGAGTTGGTAACCAAATGGACTCTTACAGATCTTGAACTCTTGAGAGTGCAACCTAATGGTACCACATCGATATACAGCATGGAATTGTGACCAAACAGTTTATCCAACAATAACAAAATAAGTTTTGAGTCTGAGAGGCTAAATCTCAAATGGTGGTCTGTGGCTGAAATGCCAAATAACTAATGGGCCTTGATATGAAAAGGGTCGAATATATATATATATATATATACCACATATAGTTGTGTATATATGCTATATACTGTGGATGGACTACGGAGTACGGAAATAGCGTTTGTTGACCACCAAGACACACACACACACACACACACACACACACGCACACACACACACAGACAAGGACATCCCATGGCGCGGAATAAAATGTTCTTATCTCAGATGAGATATTTCTGAGGCTGCATGGCATTAGATTGATTACTAATTAACGAACCCTTTCACAACAGTTGCCATGGGTTTTCCCCCTGCACTGTATCCTGAAACTCAATGCTATAACAATGCATATTTGACAGAGCACAATGTCCTTGCAACCTGCTGATGGATTTTGGGTGATTTCCAAGCTTTCATACCCAAGCAGTCACTATGTGACACCTTCTATGACGATGTGGAAAACAAAAGGCCTCACGAACAACAGAGGCGTCCACAGAGGTCAAGCGGTTATTGTGCAACTTTCTTTTATGCTTGTAATGAGGATTGTGCTCTAACCAAGAATAGTGACCTTGCTGCTTAATGTTCTAACTGAGAAGAGGTGCATGCAAAGAAACTGCTGAAGTGTTCCATTCCAAACAAATAGGCATTATAGGACCTCCCTCCGAAGACCACTTGGCCTGTGAAGTCAACAATCCAGCGAGGTGAATTTATAGAATACTGGATAAATTAACAATTTTTTCACTCTGTACTGCATTTACTACCCTGTAAGCAATCATAAATCTCTGCCCTGACGTCTCCACTGTTAAATCAGGTGTTAAGTGCTACTCTTATACAGTGAAACAGATGGTATAACTGATACTACACTACACAAAGATAATGTGTGTAAATGTTGGTGATATATATAGCTTAATCATTAGGTACGATCTTCTACTTTCAGAAAAAATAAATAAATAAATAAATAAATATATATATATATATATATATATATATATATATATATATATAAATAATTAAAGGTAAAATATCTGATCTACAAGCTGTGATATCGCCCTGCCCTATTGCCTCATCAGCTGCTCTCTTTCCCTCTGAATAGAGTCCAAATAGTTTGTCAAGATCTCACATCACAAACAAATAGTTTTCAAACAGACAGGGTGGATTTATCATAGTCTCATAAAATACTGAAGAACTAACAATACCAGTTTATGTCAAATACTGTACTGTAACACAGTATTAGAACACAACATCTACTGACAGTCTGACATGAAACTATAAAGGGTGAGTTTTTACAAATTATCACACCGGATTTTGCCGTGTACAATCCTCTGTTGAAACATGGAAACTAGCATAAACTGCAGGACTTCAAATGTAGCCTATAAACTCTAAAAATATAAAAAGCAGTGTGTGGTTATAGTTGACAAGCAGTGTTGGGTATATTACTTTATATTTGGAATATATTTCTTATTACCTTAATTTGTCAAGTAATATATTGTATTACTGTCTGAGCAAGACAATATATTATTATTACTATTACATGTATATTACTTTTTTTTAAATGCTCAAATCGAAACAATTAAATATTTAGTATAATTATAAATTATACATTGCGTAGACCAGTGGCGTATCTACAATAGGGCGAGGCCAACCGGACAAACACCAGACCTGAGAACTAGTGGACAGCGGATTGGCCGTTGCGCGTATAAAGCGCGACCCTCAATCACCCATTGGAATGAGAATGCATGCCTTTCAGCCTGTAGTGTACTCATCTGGCAGCCGGGATGACACATCTTAAAATTGTATTCCTTAAAACGCTACTGGCGTAGACCTACCCCATCCTACTCAGCTATGGACAGTTAACACAGGAGCTAAATGTATTCCTTGAATTTATGGAAGCCAATAAATGATTTGATGACAAATTATAGAAAATACGTCATTCTTTAACTTCTGCAGTTGTCACATAATGTCACAAGACAGAGCCACGGGCAACGAGACAGACAGACAATTGTTAAGTATTGTATTATATTACAAGTTACCGTATTCCGGTAATATATTACATCATATATTAAGTTACGTAGTGTTAGTTACCCAACACTGTTGACAAGTATAACATCACTACCACAGATGTACTGTATGCAATGGAAACCCATGCAGAATATATATGAGATGATATTTTAGCTGACCATTAGAGACTCAAAGAATGTACACAGGAAAAACATGCTATAGTCAGAACACTGCTGTGCAAGATGAAGGTAACCAAAAATGCACAAGCACTTTCAAATAATAATAAGCACTTTATGGCTTCCATATTTTGTCAAACAAATTCAACAAATTTCAGAAATTCACTAAAATAAAAAACAATAAAAAAGTGAAAATAGACAATATACAATATACTAGCTCATATAAGTATGAAGTAGGGCTTGAGTGGTTAAATCAAAATGTAGGTTTTTGACACATACCCCAAAAAACGAAGGGTGCAGTGAGTCACAAAGAAAAATGTATGTACATTTTTAAAGTTGCTTGTTGAAAATAATAAAAATGTGAAATGTTTTTCCCCTTGCATTACCATGCTTGGTCTTATGGACAAAGTATAAATTATGCTCAAATAAGGGGTTCCCATTAACCACACTGCCAGTGTCAGCACATGGCTGTAAGCGGGAACACAGACCTCTCAGTATTATCCAACAAGTCATAAACAATCCTTTTCTACCTGGGCGTCGGGAGCAATGGATGCTCTGTGTCGCGTCCGGTAGCAGAGTAAATCCCACAGCGTGTACCAGAAATAGGACGCTATCAGACGCATGCCGTTCGCTAGCCAAACGCCTCTGCCCTTCAGACAGTTCTCTGTGGGTTTCATCTCATTGTTGAAGCTTCTTCGTCTTTCTTCTACTACTAGACCCTCCATCTATATCCGTCTATTCCTGCTGGCTTACAACTCCCAAGGGCTTGCGAGTGGAGTGGAGATGTTGGGAGATGTCAGAACACGCCGATTAGGAGGTGTTCTTGAACTTCTTGGTGTAAGGAGGAACGCCCAAACATTTACACAAGCTCCACGGCTTATCTGATAATTCAGAGTCGTCGTCCCCCCCCCCCCACACACACACACACACACAAACATGCACTGACCTATTTTTTTTACAGTCTATGGCACTTACACATGCACACGGACACGCACACACAACTATCTCATCTCATCGCCAAAGGACAGGCAGCTCTTATATGACACAAGAGTGACAGGTGACAGTAATGGGTCTTACAGTAAGTGGTTGCACTGGTTGAGAACAAACCATTAAAATAAAAAATAAACGTCACATAAACTTCACAGCAGCATTAATGTTGAGAACAGTAAGATTTAATACTGAACATTTAAGAGGGTTGATAAGCAATCTAGTCTGTCTGTCAGTGTGTAGACATTTGGATTGTGAGGTAAAGAAATAGCCCTGAGCTGGTACTATTAGATTACTGCTGCAAATATCACAGAGACAGACACTCGTGTGGGGTGTTCCTTCCAACTGTTTTGATTGGCTTAGAGGCCTCTACACTACAGCAGAGGCATTTTCTTATGGGATTGTGATTTGCATCAATAACGAGCATAATTATGTAGTATAATAGTATAGGCCTAGTAATTAGCCTATTGTTTAACTGACGTTCACTTACATTTATTATGTTTTCAAAATATGTGATATTAATGATATTTAAACCATTATGGGTCTGTACTGAGAGTGTATAAATGGAACCAGATGGACCCTTTTGGTTACATTTGTACACTCACTTGGTTGAGAATCATTGCTAGAGCCGTAAAAATCTTCTCTTATGGGGGTCCCTCGCATATATTTTCAAATGGGGGTCCACGGGACTAATTAGTCAATTTGGGGGTCCTTGACATGAAAATGTTTGAGAACCACTGGTGTAGACACATTACTGGAGGATCACCCTGGCTCAGGAGCAGTAGTGGAAAGTAAGTAAGCATATTTACTCAAGTACTGTACACCTTTGAGTTACTTTTACTTTACTTGAGTATTGTCCAATTTTGAAATGCTTTTACTTCTACTCCACCACATCTCAGAGGCAAATATTGTACTTTTACTTCACTACAATTATTTGAAAACTGTACTAGCTACTTTGTAGATTTGAATTAGGTCTATTATTTAAACTTTAGCTATTTGAAAATAACACAATGTGACCGTTTTGAGCTTGTAGATCTGCTATTTCCAAAAGATTTGAATACATTTCATACGTATGATACCTTGTGAAATGGGACATTCTGCATAATGAGTACTTTTTACTTTTGGTACTTTAAGTATATTTTGATGCCAATACTTTTGTACTTTTACTCAAGTACATTATTTTTATTTCTACATTGCAGTATTGATACTTTTTCCTCCACTGCTCAGGAGGCAACTTGAACACTAGGTGTCACTGGTCAACAATGTAAGGCAGCTCTAATGCAACTCTGTGTGGAGTTTGCATTGGTTAGACCAGTCATTAGTCCTACAACCTATCTCAAACCCTCACCCTAACCCTAACCTCCCACGGGGAAGCACACCTAAACCTAACCTTAACCCTTTCCCAACCCTTAACGCACCCCTCACCAACCTTATGTCTAACCAATGACTAATCTAAACTAAGGATGCACCCCCCCTAGGGTAGGTACCCTCACAAAAAAAATGCCGTTATAGAGTACCGAAGTCTGACGTCAATATCGGTAGAGGGCGCTAAATCCACCAGGTACATTTTTATTTGCATTGTAATCCCCATAGGGGGATTATAGATAGCCTCATATAAGAACTGTGTTTGAAAAATAAACAAATCCTCCCAGCCGTTATACACTCATATGGATATGAAGAATCAACTGACTGAGAGAAAACACTAATGTTACTGCTGCTGAATTAGTTACATTTTCGCTAGAAACGGACTGTATCAAATATGAGTGACTGACTGTCGAAAACGATACAGAGACCTCCCCGACAATATCGCCAAGACAGTTTGTTTATTTTTGGACCACAATGCTTATATGAGATGATTTTAAGAGGACCTCATGAAAAGAAGCAGCTTGGACTCCTCATGCATAGGAGGTAGCATGAGGTCAGTCCGCTGCCCCCCGAGGTTGGCAGAGGAAGTGTAGCGCCCAGGATTGCATTAGATAATTGACATTGGGTGAAAAAATGGGTTGCAAAATCGTGGGATAAAGAATTAACAATGTAATGCAGCTCTGATAATTGTCATGAATTTGATCTCACTAAAGTGTAGTTGCTTTTTGGGGATGGATTGAAACACAGAACAGATAATGTAATGTAGTGTAATGTATGAACTATTAACAGATAAATATACGGTAAGTATCATGTACAATCTGTCACCAATAATATGGGCATACATCTATCGTTCATGAACTATTACGTATATGCCAGAGTGTCAGCCGGCAGTGGGACTATGGATAAATACGTAATCCATCTCAATTGTTCCTTGCCGGATTGTATTTTGCATTAATTACACTAAGCCTTCCAGCAATTACTACCTGGCTTTCTTGCTTGATTTGATTGAATACTATATTAAGAGTTTTGCAGAAAAAAAAGGCACAGGAACGTGCAGTTCAATACAAGGTCTGCTAAGAGGATTTATAACCCAAGAAAGCTTGTTTCCATTGGGGACCTTCATATATTATTCAATTCATCTGAACATACAGGGTGCGTTCGGAAATGCGCCCTGAACGCACTGGTGTGCTCTCTTGTCGTTCGTTTATTCAGTGCACTCGGTGTGTTGTCGTTCGAAAATGCAGTGCGCTGCGCACCGGGTGTGCCGAGTGCCCGCACTGAGCGACCCTACCCTGAAGCTGGGGTCGTCCGGTGTGAATGCGTCACAGCTGTGGTCGTTTGTAAATAAGGCACACTGAACGCACTCTGTGACACTCTGTGACGCACATTCCCGGTGCGCATTTCCGAACGCACCCGTAACGACATACAACTTCTGAAGTGTCCTGTCTGATCTGGATTGTGGTTCTCTGCCAGATCCCTGTCAGTTACTAGTCAGTTACGTGTATTCATCAGGTGATTTAGTGGAAGCATTGCGTGTATTAGTAAGATCACAGTCAGAATGCCGCTGGGGCAAGCTTTTCCGGGAATCTGGCCAACGCGCCAATCTGCCGCGTGGATGGAGCTTCATTTCCATCCACCAGCTGTCTAAAAACCGGAAATGACGCAAAAGACAGCTTATTTTGTCCGCGCATGGAATCTTAGGTGTGCCCAGACCCCATAGCGGAGGAACTGGTGGTGGTAGAGTAAATTGTCTTGACACGATGACTTTTGTGACACAGAGCTTTTTAAATATTAACCCAAAATACAAAACCTGAGCTAAAATCACTGTATGATGTACTCAGTCACTGTGTAAAGGATACTTCTTGATTCCCAAAACATGTACATTAGAGCAGCAACTATCGATGATTTTATTAAATGATCGAATATCTGTATTTTTTTTCTATAATCGATTAGTTCGATTAACTGTTGCACCCCAAATTTACATGAATTCATAGCTATACAGTTAAGTAGGCCTACCTTCATTTCCCAGAAGTAGCGCATGGTTTCCACCCTCTCCAGATACTGAAAGAAGACCAGCTTCATGTCGTCAGGCTGATGAACTGACCTCATCCTGGCCACATTGGGGGAATCATCCCTCTCCGTCCTCCTTGTGTGGCTGACATCAGGTGCCTGACTACTAGGATGGCTGGGCTTTTTCTCTGACCTGGAAAGGAGAGAAAAAAGGTAAATAATTGATAATCAGTAGGTTTGCAACAGTTAATTGAACTAATCGATTATAAAATAATAATAATATTAACAAATAGTTGAAAATAGCCGATCTACAAACTCAAAAGTATAAAATAGAGCTAATCGTGACAAAAATAAGTTGTGTAAAAAAAAGAAAAGAGAAAATGTTTTCTGAGCTCAATTGCACCCATAAAACCAGAACTTTTCAGTATATTTTCTGCGGTCTGGGTGCAGTTAGCCCTCCAAGCAGAACCCAAATGCTACTGAAGTTTCTGACATTTGTTCGACCCAGTGCATTGGGTCCTGTTCCACGTCGTCCATGCCACCTGATTAAAACATTTACTGGCTCATGTTTACATGTTTACCGCCTCCCCGCGCTCTTTGACGATATTCTTCAGTATGAGGCTTTCTGAATATGTAAAGTATAAGTAGGCCTACCCATACATGCCGCTGCGAATATCTCCTGTGGCGCGGAAGCCGTTAAGTATTTTTAATATATGTTTGCCCGATTTGGAAGCTTGGATTCTTCTTTTCCTTCCTTGTTTATTGACACCTCATTGTACCGCCTATCTGGCTAGCTAGTGGCGCTATAGCTATGACACAGCAGATCAGAGGCAGGGACGTAGCCTCACAAGCCAACCGCACACCGGGAGGCGGTACAATAAACGGTAAACAAACAAGAAGAAATAAAGCGACCAAATCGGTCAAACAAAGATTAAAAATACTTAACGGCTTCCGCGCCACAGGAGATATTCGCAGCTGGATGTATAGCTACTTAAAGTTACCGAATTCAGAATAACTCAAGGAAAATAATGGCGTCACATGCCGCGGGTCCTATTTTAGAGAGAATCTCCACTTCCGCATATAGGAATTTCCATACGAAAATACAGTAGTGAGCAGGGACCCAACGTAAAACTCAACAAAATATCAGAAAAGTTTTACGTAGGGTCCCGAAAGGGGCTAGGGTGCAGTGGGTGGGGATTTCTGGATCAAACAAGTGCTCTGATTTGCCTGAGGTAAGATAAGTCCACACATTCCATATTATGATATATATATATGATATTTAATCCAAAGTAGTAATGCTATTATACTAATAAACTAATAATCATATTATATATATTTTTCCACCAAAGACGGAGGTATCATATCTTCATTTCAATCATGCACAACTTCTTCACGTGTGACGTGAGCATAGTACCAAAGTTCAGAGGAAAGAACCAACCAAGGACAGTCCTTGGAACCAACCCGGAAGAACAACAACACGTTCAACAACATGGCGGGCGCAGAAGAAGCAATGATGCAGTGTCCAGTTTGTTCAAAGGACTTCCAGCCTTCCAAAATCAACGCACACCTGGACAGATGCTTGCTGGGTGGTGGTGGTGATGACGGCTCATGTCCTCCAGCAACAACAACAACAGACTCGCCGCCTCTTAAGAAATCGCGCATTTCTGGGGAAGAAGCGCTTCCACACACCACCACCCCCGCGGACAGCGAACCGCCGCTATTACCCACCACCGCCGCATCTGTGTTCTCCATGTTTCACAGCAACAGCAAGAGTAGTAAAACAACTCCATTTAAAAATGAACGAAACGTGTCGTTTTCTGCTCAACGAAGCCCCGGCACTAGTGCCGCCGCCGCTGTCGGAAAGGGAACGAAACGCAACCTCGAGAACGGCGTGGAGCAAAGAGGAGCTGCTGTGATGATGATGCGTACTGCTGCTGCTGACGACAGGACTGACAGCCGTTCTTCTACCAACGAACCCATACACGGGATGAAGATGCCGTCGTCGTCGTCATCGTCAAACCCACTGATCGCCAGTATCGACAAGCCTCTGGCGGACAAACTGCGACCGAACACGCTGGATGAATATTTCGGGCAGAACAAAGCAGTGGGAGAGCAGACACTGATCCGTTCACTGCTGGAGTCTGCTGAGATCCCGTCGCTGATCCTCTGGGGGCCGCCTGGATGTGGAAAGGTGCGTCAGGGAGTCAGGGGCCCCCAAATGAATATAAACAGACCAGACGGATACAGGATAGGTTAGCCCTCCAATCAGAACCCAATGGTACTGAAGTTTCTGACTTTTTGACGACACAGACCATGGGGTCCTGTTCCAGCAGTACCATGCCACCTGGTACGCGGACATACATAAAACATAAACAACGTGTTTACGGCCTGTCTGCGCTCTTTGACGACTTTTTTTCGTGTGAGGGCTTCTGAATCTGTGAAGTATAAGTACCTATACATGCCGCTGCGAATATCTCCTGTGGCGCGGAAGCCGTTAAGTTTTTTAATTTTTTAATTTTTTTGTTTAACCGATTTGGTCGCTTTGATTCTTCTCTTCCTTCCTTGTTTATTGACACCTCATTGTACCGCCTATCTGGCTAGCTAGTGGCGCTATAGCTATGACAGAGCAGATCAGAGGCAGGGACGTAGCCGCACAAGCCAACCGCACAGGGAGGCGGTACAATAAACGGTAAACAAACAAGAAGAATCAAAGCGACCAAATCGGTCAAACATAGATTAAAAATACTTAAAGGACAACTTTATTTTTTTCTCAACCAAGGTTCATGTTTTAGGTTGTTATTAGAGAAACTAAAAGGTGAATGTTAATTTTCTTTCATTTGCTGCTTTCTTTCGTTTTAGGGATTTTCGCCGTTTTTGACAGGGCGGCGGGGGCATTCGAGCATGGGGCTAAATATGTATTTCTTTACAATTTTTTATGGCGATTTATTTTTTTATTATTTACTATAGTCCTACTAGACACCAAGAAATGACATCTGGCCACAAAAGATCACAGGATCTATTGAATGTGACAAACTGACATATTGAGCCTATACACACAGTAAGCCTTCCCACAGTAGGCTACCTTCACATTCAGTAGATCCTGTAATCTTCTGTGGTCAGATGTCATTTCTTGGGGTTTATTAGGACTATAGTAAATAATACAAAAATAAATCGCCATAACATTTTGTCAAAAAATACATATTTAGCCCCATGCTCGAATGTCCCCGCCCCCCTTTAAAAAAGAGCTAAAATCCCTAAAACGAAAGAAAGCAGCAAATGAAAAAGAAATAACACTCATATTTTAGTTTCTCTAATAACAACCTAAAACATGAACCTTAGTTGAAAAAGACTAAAGTTGTCCTTTAACGGCTTCCGCGCCACAGGAGATATTCGCAGCGGGATGTATATGTACTTATAGTTCACAAATTCAGAATAACTCAAACAAAAAAAGGCAGTCAAACGCCGCAGTTACGATCTTAGCGAGCATATT
Source organism: Protomyctophum parallelum (assembly GCF_964188405.1). Classification (NCBI taxonomy): domain Eukaryota; kingdom Metazoa; phylum Chordata; class Actinopteri; order Myctophiformes; family Myctophidae; genus Protomyctophum; species Protomyctophum parallelum. The sequence goes on along the minus strand of NC_139709.1, from coordinate 31,039,204 downwards.
TATGTCCGCGTTCCAAAATTCCCATACGAAAATATAGTTGCGAACGCAGTGATTGCGAATGCAGTGTGCACTAACTATGACAGCAAGGGCTGAATGTCTGTGTGTGTGTCCCGCTGTTACACCACCCGCCCGCCACCAGAGGGCGCAGCTGTATCACACAAAACGCACGCACGCACGCACTCACACACACACACAACTTAACTTAAAAAAAACTTAACTTAAAATGAAAAAGAAAAAACTTAACTTCAAAAAAACTTTAAAAACACTTAACTTCAAAAAACTTAACTTCAAAATAAAATCTTAAAAACTTAAAAAAACACAAAAAAACTTAACTTAAAAAACAAACTTTAAAAACACTTAAACTTCAAAAAACTTAACTTCAAAATAAAATCTTAAAAAAACACAAAAAAGTGAAGTTTAAAAAGAAAACCTTAAAGTATGTAATTTATTCTAATTGTTATTGCCATTTACGAGCTGCGTTCGCTTCCCGCGTTTGCACGTCTTACTTGAACAGGGACCCTACATAAAACTCATCAAAATTTCAGAAAAGCTTTATGGAGGGTTCCGAGAGGGGCTAAGGATAGGTGGGCACTATAGGGCAGTGGTTCTCAAAGTGGGGTCCGGCCCGGGGAGGGAGTTCCAGGGAGTCCCAAGCTAACTGGTAGTTATGGACCAAATGAACTAAATGGATTTGGTTCCATTTGTACACACTCAGAATTAAATTAACATTGATTTCACTCTATAAATGAGGGTCCCAGGGATAGAAATACCATTAAATGGGGGTCTGAGGCCCAATGAATGTCAAATTGGGGGTCCTTGAAATTAAAATGTTTGAGAATCAGTGCTGCTAGAGCCATACAAATCGTCTCTTATGGGGTTCCCTGGCAAATCTTTTCAAATGGGGGTCTGCGGGCTATTAAGTACCAATTTGGGGGTCCTTGATATGAAAAAGTTTTTTAGGGACATCTGGACACCTCAATGTCAAATTGGATATTTTGTCCAAAATCTTTAGGAAAATGGCCTTTAGTAATAATATAAAGTAAAAGTATGTATTATGATGTGAACATGCACTGTTCATTTGATCAAACTTAAACACCAGACAGTGGCCTTGTGTCTGCCCTGAAACTGGGAGGTTGGGGTTTGCTCCCCGGCTGGGTCATACCAATTAAAGACTGTAAAAATGGGACCCTTTGGTACACATTCTGAGTCAGCACACTCAAACGCCTCCACCTTCTCCACAACCACAACCATTGTTAAGTACTCTGACAAGGTTTTAGCCTTTATATCATCCCGCCGTCTACGTCTTCACCTACTGTACAGTTAATATAAAACACTTTCATTCAGGCACATTACAGCTACCACTTTTGCGCCACAGACCACAGACATAGAACGTCATCAACACCGCACCGTACTTTAGCCCGTGGCATATTTCACCACGTCACCAATTCCCCCATAACACCGCCATGCTGGAGTGGCTGCGCAACTCGCGCCCGTGAGAGACCACAGAGAGCGGATTTGCGGAATATATTTCACTTTCCCACCAACACAACTTCACGCTGCAGAAGAGAGAGAGCTCACTCAGCCCAGAGCCGTCATTCCAGTCATTCCAACACCCTGGCTACCTGGAACCCCCCACCCCTCCCTTCCCTGTATATCTGTCCGGAGGCCAGATATCTCACTGGCTGCCAGCCAGCCACTGCCAGCCGCCCATTCCATTTAAGTTTCATACACTCTGCAGTCTGCACATCATTAGGCGCTGATGGTCTACCAACACGCGGCGGCTGCCGTTTTTAACATTATGACATGACATTACATATTTACAGATCGCTTTTACAAGCGACATCTGCACGTGTGTGCGCACCCACAACGGAAAAACACTCACCTTTCATATACTCAAATCTTTCTTTTCTATCCCACCCATACTACATACAGTACATTAAAGCAAAGCCCCACCATTTCCACACAAAAAGCACAAAAACGCTTATGATGCCCCTATTGTACACAAGAATACTGCTTTACACTGTCGTCCACAGCAACAGGTTTTGTAGTGAGTTGTGCTTTCATTCCAATTTAAATGGTCCCATTCGGCATACAAAATACTTCAATCAATCCATCCGTCACGCAATCTACACGTGAGCTTGTAGATTGTCTATTTTCACCACTTCTTAATTATATGTATTAATTATGGAATTGTTTGTTCGGTTGCTTTAAAATGTATACAATTCTTTAAAAATAATGTATTTTAAAAACGATCTTTTTTTAAGATATTTCGTGGGCTTTCTTTTTTGCCTTTATTGATAGATATACAGCAGCTTGACAGGAAACGGGGAGAGAGATGGGGGGGGGGGAGACACACAGCGAAGTTCGTCGGGATCGGGACTCGAACCCGCAACACACTGTCATGCTGGATTACCAGCCAAGGTGCCTGGACCGCTAAGCCGACCCAGGCCAAATAACGAAATCTTTTGAAATCTATTCTAATATTTCAAAAGTCTAAAAACAATCGCCACCACCTACTATCCCTTTCCCTTCTTCTCACTCTTTGTTTTGTGCATTTTGTGTTTGTGTGCACCTCCGACAGACGACGCTCGCTCATATCATTGCCAGCACCAGCAGAAAGAAGGGGACCGTTCGCTTTGTCACCCTGTCGGCCACCAGCGCCTCCACCAGCGACGTCCGGGAGGTCATCAAGCAGGCACACAATGAACTCCGACTGACCAAGAGGAAGACCATCCTCTTCATTGACGAGATCCACCGCTTCAACAAATCCCAACAGGTGGGATATTGATTGAGACTGCAACACATCCATGATCCAGTTCCTTCCCTCTCAAATCCAGTGTCGTGAAAGTAATTGAAGCTTTGAAGCCGTTTGATTTATTTACTTTTATGTAAAGTAGCTAATTTTGAATTACGGACTTTGACTTGTAACAGAGTAGTTCTACATTGCAGTATTGATACGTTTACTTAAGTAAAATATTTGAGTACCTTTTCAACCACTGTTTATTTAATATGTATGAGAGTCCTTCAATGGGTATTTCCCTCGACCACATGCTCTAAACATGAAGGTTAATCAGTCGTCCTGGGTTTAACTGAAGTCTGATGAGAATGTGCTTCCCTAAAATAAACATTTGGCCCGGCCCTCCCTCCTGAAAAATGACCCTCATGTTTTATTGCAGTTAGGGTTAGTGGGACCTATTAATCAAATATGTGTATTTATCTCAATAAGACCATTCATATACTAGTAAGTCAAAATTAAATATGTCATATATCAGAAATGTAAGAAACATGAGCTTTACATTATTACAATATATCTTTATAATTATATTGATCCATTGACAGACGGCACACTCATAAGAGCTGTCTCTGTCCGTGTGACTCAGAATAGCCTCAACAGACCAAAGCGCACGGTGAATAATGAACAAAATATGAATACTCACGCCTGGCATCTTTCTAAGTCTGTATAGAATGTCAAGGTCTTCTTTGTCTTCCCCATGTACCTTTTCTTCCCCCCCCTCTCTGACGTCCCGTATGTGTACATAAGGACACCTTCCTTCCTCATGTGGAGTGCGGGACAGTCACCCTGATCGGGGCGACCACGGAGAACCCTTCCTTCCAGGTGAATGCGGCGCTGCTGAGCAGGTGTAGGGTGCTGGTGCTGGAGAGGCTGTCTGTGGAGGCGATGAGCTCGATCCTGCGCAGGGCGGTGGCCTCACTTGGGATCAGGGTCTTGGGAGAGGACCCGGCCGATCCCCAGCAAGGCGACCTATCAGATGGCTCTGAGTAAGTGCTCTCCCCGGTTGCTCCCAGAATCCTCCCCTTTTGTCACGATAGATTGTACCAGAGAGCTGTGAAAGACAGACGACACACGACAACTCAACATCCCTCCTCTGTCCTTGAATGGATGAAGAATGGGGGATTCTCTTCTCTCTTCTTGCGTGCTCGCAACTAAGAGTACATAGGAAGGGAAGTGATATGGTCATTAATTTGGAACCCAGGGGTCCCTGTAGACTTATTATATTGTATAAATAACTCTGTGGTAGTCTCCCTTTGCACTTCATTTTTATTTGACAGACGGGACATAACCGTCTGCTTAGTGAGGTAACTGTTAACTGCTGGTAGCTGAGAAAAGCTATATTTTAACAGCTTGCTAGATTCATGTTTAATGACAGCCTCAAGGTTTTGACTTAGCTAGTTGTAACGTGTGTTGGCTGGAATGTAGACAGGGCATCTGTATATAAATGTTTGGAATCCATCCAAAGAGATGCAACCAACAGTGTTTATTTAGACAGATCACCACCTCAGTCATTTAGCGCAGTTGTTTGACTTGACTGAGTAGTTGATATTTTTCTATAATTATTTGACAATGTACAAATATGGACCGTGTTGCGGGCTGAGGTCATCATAATTATCTTGCCTTAAGAATAAATAGTGGATTAGTTAAATACTAATTCAACCTTGTGACATGTGTTACTTGACAAAAATCACACAGTGGACCATTTTAAGGCAGAGGAGATCTGAGCAGAAAGAATGGTGTGATGAGGAATGGGTGCTGCTGTCTGTCTCCATGGATGCTGCCACTGCGTAATTAAAGAGTCATCCATGGCTCTAGTGTTTGTCACCATTCACTGGGGTTCAAAGGAGCTATAAACGGCCATGTGCTCCACGGGGTGGCCTGTAGTTGGGGGCAAGTTTTAAAGCTGGGCAAAGAGGCTTCATCATCAATGTCTCTTCACTATGTATAACTTTTCTTGTTACAACCTGCGCTCTGACTCATGGTTATCCATCATGCAAGAATAAAAACAAGTCTTTGTCCGGAACGGAAGGGGGCTTACAGTGTAAAAGCGGCCATATCTTACCCGGCACCCCGAGCTTCTATTTTGAAAGAAATCCCGGCGCTGATTGTGTTAAAGTGGGAAATTTGGTATATACGGTAGTCTTTTTTTTATTGGCCTAAAATATTGTCTATATATACATACATTCATGAATCCACTTGCTGACCGGCTGTCAGTATTTGGGCAAATTTTCTTATACGGGCTTCTTGTGACCCTACCATTAACATCCTATGGCAGGCAAACGTTACCCGTTCCAAATCATATTATGGAAATAAGGGTAATGGGTCACAAAGGTCACACCAAGACTGCGTTTTAGTTTTTATTCTTGCATGATGGATCAAAGACACACGTATCCAGGCACACTGATGAAGCGACCCGTTACCTTTTTCTTCACAATGTATGAAACAAGTCGTTCATTTTACTGCATCCAAATTTAGCAGAGCTTTTAAATTCATGTTGATGTGATCGAATAAAATGTTCGTAGTGGTTGCGGACGGTAGGTGGTTTAATTTCATATTCCTTTGTCTGTTCAAAAAAAAATATATATATATATATATATATATATATATATATGTGTGTGTATATACAGTATATATTTATTTTTCTTTTTTTGCATTTCTTTTTTTGTATTCAAATTTTTAACAGGCCAAAAGTTTCCATTGAGCAGAAAGCTCTGGACACCATTGCTCACCTTTGCGACGGTGATGCCAGGGCTGGACTCAACGGTCTCCAGTTGGCTGTTCAGGCTCGGGTGGGCGCGGCCCGCCCTGACTCTTCTCCCCTGGAGATTGTGGTGCAGGAAGTGCATGTCAAAGAGGGTATGCAGAGGTCCCATATTCTCTACGATAAAGCAGGTAATCCCAAACCCCCAAATTTGTTTTGTTTGTAGTCAAGTCACCCTATCGACACCTGGGGCAAGGAAACGATGTGATGCTCAGTTTATTTGTTTGTTAATTGGTCTCTCCGGCGTCTGCCCAGAGATGGTGGTTGCGCTGTCCAGATTTCACAGCTGTCGCATATGAAAGTTACACAGTCAGATAAGGAAATAGAAAGTGTTAATAGCTTTTTTGATGGCTTTCACAGGCCAGTGCGCTGAAATTGAGCGTCTCTGTGACCAGCAAATACATATCCTAGCCAAGGAACAAACTGCTCCTAAAACACATATAGTATTTCTGTATATCTCCTTGCTTATCTAATGGACATCAGAGTCCGTGCTAATTGCACTTACTCACAGACTCGGCAGATTTCACAAGGCAAGATATAAGCCGATGTAAGGGAAGTGTACTTTAATAGCACTTTTCAACAAGGCAATTCAAAGTGTTTGCTTTACATAAAACATGAATTGCATTAAGAAATGCATTATAAAAGGCCATTTGAATACAGTTATGTTGTAAGTGATGTTTTTGTTAAACTGGGGGGGGGAGGAGGTCTTCACTTATATAACAGTGAAGACTGTTAATACTTTTCGGTCTCACGACCTTCATCAGGTATTCGGTTACAGAAGCAACAGGTAATATTCCGGCAGCCGACAGGCTTCTTTTGTTTAAAGTGGGAAAATTGGTATATAGTATTTTTTTATTGGCCTAAAATATTGTCTATATACATTCATGAATCCACTTGCTGACCGGCTGTCACTTTTGGGCAATTCTTTAATAGGGGTTTCTTGTGACCCTACCATTAACATCCTATGGCAGGCAAAATTGTCAAACTTTCCTTTTAGTAGCATGTGACAAAATTACAAATTAGTGCTCTGAAAACTGATCGCATCGCTCTCTACAGCCTAGAGGTGCTTGCTGACGATGGGCACATTTTATTAATGGATTAAATAGGCCCGGGCCCTCAAGGTGTTAATACTGTTAATAGAGAAAGAGATTTAACAGGGCGGTATGAATTACATTATAGCCAGCTACACCATCTGGGGAGTTGCGCCACAGGAAATATTTATAAAGATATACCAGTGTGGATACGCTGGTGTACCTGCAGATGACCTAACTGAAACTCTTGTCGCACTGTTTACAGTGGTATGGTTTTTCTCCAGGGTGGATACGCAGGTGTACCTGCAGATGACCTAACCTACTGAAACTCTTGTCACAATGTTTACAGTTGTATGGTTTTTCTCCAGTGTGGATGGATACGCAGGTGTGCCTTCAGATTACCCGAATCAGTGAAACTCTTGTCACACTGTTGACAGTGGTACGGTTTTTCTCCCGTGTGGATATGCTGGTGTGACTGCAGATGACATAACTGACTGAAATGAAACTCTTGTCACATTGTTTACAGCTGTGGGTTTTCTTTCCTGTGTAACTCGACTGATTTGTCTTTACTTCTCCCGCCAGAGCTAAATTTGTGGTAAACTGTTGACTGTTAGATGTAGGTACATCTGTGTCTCTTTGTTTCTGGCTGGTTACAGAGCCGTTTAGTTGCTGACAGGCTGCGGAAGGCATCTGTTCATTCCTCAGTGTTTGGCAGTAGAGGTTGTTGTGGCTCCTCTTCATGGGTTGGGTGAGGAAGGTGGGGGCACAGGCATATGGACACTCGGAAAAGGCGACCCGAGTCTGGACATATTGGACTGTGATGAGAATGAGAGTTTTAGGTTCCTCTTTTGGGGTTGGACAATAGTGCTTTATAGTACTATTATATCACTCTCTCCCTCTTGTCAGTGTCTTTCTTTCAGTCTCGCTCTGGAAACCGCAGAATACATTTCGGGATAAAGCTCCATACTTTGCACTGACATTAAGTGAAAGTCTCAGGACAATTTGCCTACATGTACATTATGGCATGATCACTATCAATATGACACCACTGGACTGATCGCTGTGAAACCTTAACATTGTGTACACTCCCCCCAGCAGGCTCAGGAAGTTTATTATGATTCCATGCCACCATTGACCCCGGCGTTGTGGCGGCAGTGCCAACAGAATGCACAAAAAAGGCTGCGAAGGAGACTGTGAACCGGAAGCAGTGTTGATTTCGTTGACTAAAAACTACGACGAAAAATATTCGACTACCTTTTCGCACGGACAAACTGAATGGAAACTAAATGAAAACTAAGCCATTGCGACTAAAACTAAGACTAGAGAGAGAGAGAGGTGTCTGCTAATTCCCCCACACAGTGACTCTGTCATTTCTCGACCGGTTCGGACGCGGCTCGCCAGAAACCGGGCCGGGAACCCAGATTTTATTGAATATTTCTTAAATGAATTTGAAATTTGAAATGAATAATTTGACAGGCAGGGAGGCCAGTGTAAAGATCTGAGAACTGAGTTGATATGATGACAACTCTCTTGGTATTATAAGATCTCGAGAAGCAGCACTAGCCTCTGAATCAAGTGCAGCTGTCTGATCCATTTTCTTAGCACTCCATGGCTATGGAGACTGACTGATTATGTTGCCACATAATCGGAGACTGAGTGACGCCTCTGCTCGGGGAAGCATGATTAGTGTGTTTATCGGAACCACATACTAGTCTGCATTGTTGGTGTCCCAGCTGGGGTGTAGGAGTTAATACGGCCTGCTTAGAATAGCATGGTCAACATTCTAATGCGTCGGGATTTTGTCCTGGAAGCAACGGACCCATTTATCATTTAGGAAAAGCTACCCCAGAGATCATTAGAGGACCACTGTCTAATAATGGAACGTTACTTGTCACGCATGACACCCAATCTTATAAAGGCTTCATGCAACAGAGGCTTTAAGAGAATCAACAGGTTAAGTTAATACGATTTATTAAATGGTTATTAAAAGCCTATGGCTTTGTCAGATGCAGCCTTGTGTCATGAATCCATATCATAAGTTACCATCCTTTTGCCTGCCATCAATGTATTTCAGAATGACCCTCACACTACCTTCTGACACTGAGACAATAGTATAGTATAATATCAATGCCACGGTTGTCTTGGGGTTGTAACAATAACGGGGGTATATGAGTCATGATAAAATTAGCTCTGGTCCATAGCCCTAATGCTAATTCTACCCTGCATTAAGGCTATGGAACCGATGGCGTCTAGCTCTCACACGATTTGCAGACCAGCCTCTCTTCTGTAGCTGGAATATATTAAAAGAACGTTTCACCTACTCGCCAATACAAAGACGAGTTGTACCACCACACGTATAAAATGTACTTTTTGGCCAGAAAGGAATTGTTTTTCCACCGGAAAATAAATACTTTTAGTTACTCCACTGCGCCCTCTAGTCGAAAGATTTGTGTGTGGAGAGATGTGTGTGTGGGGGGGGGGGGGGGGGGGGGGGGGGGGGGTTTCAGAGTGCGTCCACTAAGGAAAGTAGGCTTTAATTACACAACCTGTCTTTGTATTGGTGAGTAGGTCAAATGTTCTTTATATTCCAGCTACAGAAGAGAGCTGGTCTGCATTTCATGTGAGAGCTAGACGCCATCGGTTCCATAGCCTTAATGCAGGGCAGAATCGGCATTAGGGCTATGGACCAGAGCTATGATAAAATATGACATATAAACACCAGCACACACGTTTAAATCCTAATGCGTTTATTACTATCTACTCCACCAGCTGAGAGCTGTCCATTATGTGCTTATGTGAGCTTCTAGAATCTAGTAGGATTCAGATGGAGAGAGTGAGGAGGCTTAGAGTAAAGTTCCAATGTACAGATTACCGGTAGTTTGTATTGTTTGATATTTTACTGTTTAGACCAGTGGTTCTCAAAGTGGGGTCCTTGAGGGAGTGCCAGGGGGTGCCCAGCTAAATTAAAGTTTGGAATCAAATGGACCCTTATGGGTCTGTAACCCTGAGAGTTAAATTAACATTGATTTTAAAATATGAATTGGGGTCTCAGAGATATAAATGCCATTAAATGGGGTAAACTAATGCATGTCAAACTGGGAGTCCTTGAAATTAAATTGTTGAGAATCACTGCTAGAGCCGTAAAAATCTTCTCTTATGGGGTGTCTCTGGCATATCTCTTCAAATGGGGGTCTGTGGGCAAATTAATTTGGGGGTCCTTGACATGAAAAACGTTTGGGAAGTTAACCACTAGTTTAGACTGGTTTAGACTGCTATATGTTCTTTGTTTACCTATGATCCTAGTTTACTGCTGACACTCTATGCATTCATGCATGTGTTTACCTTGCTTACTTGTAAGTCGAACAGTGTCTGCTACAGTAAATGCCTAAACTGTAAATTGTAAAAAGGTTGCTAGAAAAACAATAGTTAAAACACTTTGTCAACACTAGCCCCCTCCCCCTTCTCGCCCCACCATTATGTAACACACACTCAGCTGTCTCTGAAGCTCCAGATTTACTGTACCCCATAGGCTTGTCCTCGCAGGGCACGGAAATGTGCCCTCGGTTTGACTTAACGTATGACCTTGGGGGAGCTATAGCAGTGTCTGGCATTATCCCCTTTATTAATACAGAGGATGATTTTTGTGAATGTGAATTGCTTCATTCCTTTTCCTACACTGATGATGAACGTGCAACTGTATTCTTTTGTGCGCGTGCCTGTGTGTGTGTGGGTGTGTGTGTGGGTGTGTGTGTGCGTGCACATCAAGGAGAGGAACACTACAACTGCATCTCAGCATTGCATAAGTCAATGAGGGGCTCCCACGCAAATGCCTCCCTCTACTGGTTGGGTCGCATGCTGGAGGGAGGCGAGGATCCTCTGTATGTGGCTCGCAGGCTGGTGCGCTTCGCCAGTGAAGACATTGGTGTGTGACTATATAATAATTATATTTATAAACCATTTGCAAAATAATATTTACTCTGAATAAATACTATTTTTACCCTGTTAAAACTGTGGTGAAATGATCCCTTTCTATAAATGTAATATAAATGTACAGTATGTCACATTGGAAAAAACATTGCCGGTTGCTAAAAATGACTATGCATAATTGTAAACGATTATCACCTGCTGTATTTGCCACTTGCGGGGGGGGGGGTGCTTTTGGCTTTAGGCTTTAGGCAACAGCTTCACTGCTTCCCATTTGAATTAACCAGCAGAGCCATATCCTTTTACAAGTAGGGGGCCACATGGGAAATAGTTGTTTTCAAAATGGATAGGAAAATATTGTAGCTTTTTAAGGGCTTGATATATTTTAGTTTGCAGTTGCACATGGTGTCGCACACTGAAAGCAGCTGATCTGCAAGGTCACATGTAGCTTGCAGAACTGCCATTTTCTGTCTGCAACGCCATCGCACTACGTTATAAATACAATGTCTTAATTCTGACTGGATGATGTCACATGTGTGTTGGTCAGGTATGGCAGATCCCTCTGCTCTCCCCCAGGCTGTGTCTGCCTTTCAGGCCTGTCACTTCATCGGTATGCCTGAATGTGAGGTACGCCACCCATGCGCACACATCAGACATTTGGGTCTCATTTCTTTCATACTTGAGAGTAGTAGCAGTAGTAGTCACCTGGAATGTGTTAGTCTAGTTTTAGTCGACTAAATGTCATGAGATTTTAGTTGACTAAAACTACAGTTGATTTAGTCGAAATAAATGTGTTTAGGCGGTCCTTGATGCCGTCGTAATGACTGCTGTGACGCGTTGTGAGCGTGTAGATCTGCTATTTTCAGCATGCAACCAAGTGTAAAATGACTTATACTGGATTTCTTGTCCACTAACAAACACCCTTCCTAACATTTTAGTCTAGTTCTTATTTGTTGACGAAATTGTCAGTATATTTAGTCTTAGTTTTAGTCATCATAGCTTAGTTTTCATTTAGTTAACATTTAGTTTTCGTCAGTGGAAAAAGGTAGTCGACGAACATTTTTCGTCATAGTTTTAGTCGACGAAAACAACACTGGTACTAGGCGTGTGCCACGGCCTACTCTATAATGATGCGAGTTGGGAATGCATGCCCCTACCCTTTTCTGCAATACCCATTCTAAAGAGTATCCAGTGCAGTACCCTACCAGACAACCGATTGACTAAATATGGAGATACAGGATTCCCTTGTGTCGTCATAAGCACACAGAATCAGTGCGATCTCCACAGAACTCAGTCGATCAGTCAGACGACAGTGCCTGAGCTATGCCCTAGCCTAGAGACAGTTGCGCAGACAGACAGGAATGAATAGATACGATGAATAGATATATACAGATGGATGGGTCATGGGTAAAGGCCACCATGTGAATTAGCCCTTCACTAAGTCCCTCCCCAGCCCATCCTTGTCCAATAGGCACATTAGCAGCGAAGAAAGCTTGACCTGCATAACAACCGTTGCAAAACTATTTGGATTGGCATTGGACAATCTCTTTTTGGGGGTGGGATTTAGTGAAGGGCTAATTATGGTCAATGAACACGTCCACTGGCTCTGACAAATATAGAATCGTGACGTGTGTTGGATCTGCCACACACAAAGCCTTAATTTACCTTCCTTCCTTTTTTTTAACCCTGCTCTGCAGGTGATCCTGGCTCAGTGTGTGGTGTATTTGGCTCGGGCGCCGAAGTCCGTGGACATCTACAAGGCCTACAACAACGTGAAGGCCAGTCTGAGGAACCACAAGGGACCCCTGCCTTCGGTTCCCCTGCACCTCCGCAACGCCTCCACCAAGCTAATGAAGCAACTGGGATACGCCAAGGGTTACAAATACAACCCGGCCTTTGGCTCCGCCGTGGAGCAGCAGTACCTGCCCGAGGAGCTGCAGGGAATGGACTTCTTCACCTGGACGCCCACTGAGTGAACACTGAGATATTAATACCCAGAATATCCTGTCGTTGAGTTCAAGGAAATGCAAACGGAGCAAGATGGCAATGTGCACAGCAGTGTTGTTTTCGTTGACCAAAGCTAAGACGAAAAATGTTCGTCGACTACCTTTTTTCCACTGAGGAAAACTAAATGACAACTAAGCTGTGATGACTACAACTAAGATTAAATATACTGACAATTTCGCCAACAAATAAAAACTAGACTATAATGTTAGGAAGCGACTAGTGGACAAGAGATCCAGTATAAGTCATTTTACACATGGTTGCATGCTGAAAATAGCCGATTGGCTATTTTCAGCATTTTCAGCAAGTGTAAAATCAGCCATTACGACAGCATCAAGGCCCGGCAAAACACATTTTAGTCGACTAAATCAACTGTAGATTTAGTCGACTAAAATGATATGACAAAAAAAACTAGACTAACACTAAAATGTGACTAAAACTAAATGAAAACTATTCAAGAGACTACGACTAAAACTAAAATCAAAATGTGCTTCCAAAAACAACACTGGTGCACAGACAGTGGTTTATACAATAGAGCACCGAAGTCTGACGTCTATATCGGTAGAGGGCGCAAATCCACAGGTTCATGTACTTTTTATTTGCATTGTAATCCCCATAGGGGTATTTTAGATCGCCTCATATAAGAACTGTGTTTGAAAAATAAACATGTCACCCCGGACTGAGAGAAAACTCTAGTGTTACTGCTACTGAATTAGTTACATTTTCGCTAGAAACAGACTATCATATATGAGTGACTGACTGTCGCAAACGATACAGAGACACCTCCCTGACAATAACGCCGAGACAGCTTTCTTTTTTTGGACCACAATGCTTATATGAAACGATTTTAAGATGACCCCATGTTATTCTCCATAGAGACATTACTTCCATGAACCATGCAGAACCAGGGGATGAGCGAGTGACGTCAGGACTTCGGCGCTCTATTTGAGTATATCAAGTAGGCTTTTCTGTTATAAATCAAAAAAATATTGTGTAATATAGGTGTAATAAGTCAAACCATTTCAAATAAGCATTCTGAGTTGACATTTGATATCACACACATGTAAAATCATTCCATTAATCCAGGATAACAATTGTTGTAAACTCTTAAGTACTGGACCCTCGTCTGGTTTGACAGACAGGTAGTGTGTGCCGGCTGGGTGGTGTGATAATCCGGTTGACGTATTCCTTCGGTACGGCGACTGCGGCGGCGGGCCCGGAAGAACAATAACGCGACACGAGACAGTATCACGCTAAAGGTTCACAAAGTTTATTACACAAACGGGAACATATATATATATAGTGCTGGATCCTAGTGACGTGACAACAAGATATGAGACATAATAACGTGCCTACTGCAGCAAGGCTGACCTTGCTGTCTGAGATGTCTCTCGTAGCCTAACTATAAAGTATGCTACAGATCAGGCAGTACACAATACATATCAAGTACACTGTGTTTCACGTTCAAGTACACAGACATGGGCGATCATGATTATAACAACAATGAGTAGTAATGTAACCTGAAAATCAACATGACTGAATAAAATAAATCTTTCTCTGTTGATAATTTTCTTGTATATGGAAAAAAATATCTTTTCTTTAAAGTCCATATTGGGTTGACAATAGTTTACTTGTTTAAAGGGGCTCCACCATGAATTTAAAATCAAATAATAATAATAATAATAAATGTTCTTTAATTAATACCTTTTCATAAACACTGAAGACTAAACAACCACTCAGATGTCAGATCATTAATTTTCATTCTTTTTTGAGAGAGCTCATGAATTTAAAACAGTGAAAATCAGTGTTGGGGACAGAGGTTGGGTAAGCTCTTGTTTGGGACAAGTTGAACCGCGCGTGTTAGTTATTTACTTATTTTATCTCCGGAGCATGTTGCTGGCCCTCTGGGTTTAGCTCCTTCCTCCCAGTGTGTGCTTGTCGAACAGGTGCTCAGCCATCTTGTTGTTTGTGGCGTCCATAGAGGTGAGTTTGGCGACATAGTCGCCAAGTTTCTTAATGGCCTTCACCTGCTCGTCCAGGTAGTGGGTCTCCAGGAAGTTGCAGAGCTGCCGGAGACAAGCAGACATGGAACGGTTAGCTAATAGTTTCCCATGCTACAGGGGAGGGGGGGGGGGAATCAGGTCTCTGCTCATGTTTGTGTTTTGGGACTATAATAAAAGTTGTGATGTAATCAGGTAAAAAAACTAAATCTAACAGTTCAATTTGGGCCCCTTTTTACGTACATGTGGGTCTTCTTTTTCAGTAGCATTTTTGTGCAGATCCAGCAGAGTCTGGTTGAGCCCCTTTTCCAGGGCCAAGGCCTTCAGCATGGTATCCAGTCCACTGCCCCATGAGTCCCCCTGCTGTGGATGCTAAAAGGGGATATAGGGATGTGCCGATGAGACATTTTGGCTGATATCGATATCCAATATAATTAATTGTGTATCTGTATAAAGAAAATTATAATTTAGGCCATTCTGAAAACAACAGGTAACAGGGTATCTGCACTGTAATATCTTGTAATGCGATGTGTCCTCCTCGCTTGTTCTGGTAGTCCCACAGCTTCTCAGCTTGCTCCCTCTTCTCATGGCTGTTGCCCTTGAAGAAACTGGAAAATCCTGCCAGGGCCACAGTGTCATGGTCGAAATGCATGGCCTGAGAAAAAGAGCAAGAAACAGGAGGCCGGAAGATCGGGATGGAGGAAGGTGGGGAAGAGCACAAAAACAATTAATGGTACCAGTCATCATTTGGCAAAAACAAAGCGTGACACAAACAGTGGTTAAACACTGTGTGTCTGACTAAATCCAGTAGTTTTGGAGTACCCTAGTTTTATGCTAGAAATGTCGAGTATGGTATGGGTCCCCAGCATAGCCGTTTTTAGCCCAAGGAGTGTATTTGGTTCTAACTAAGGCTTGGAATGGATTCAGAGTCATCAAAACCCCCTAGTTTGACACGTCACATGCTACATAAAGCAAATGAAATTTAGAATGTTTTAACTTATATAGGTTGTTAATGGCATGGTCACATACTATGGCAATTATGAAAATTGCCCATCATATGCAAGCTAGCATCTGGCCGTTTCTAAATGCTTGGGAACCCATACTCGACATTTCTAGCATAAAAGTTTAGGGTTCACATTCTGGCAAGTGGACTATTTAGGCCCTATGCAATCAATTCATAGACAACAACAACAAAATCATCATAGTTAAAAAGTAACAAAACAGTAAAGATAAAAACACTGTATACAATGAGGGGGAAAGGGAAAGGAAGGGGCGTCATTTATCCTCCGGGCCTGCTGAAAGGTGGTTTTTCAGGCCTGTTTTAAACGATGCAAGAGATTTGCATGTTTTGAGGGAGGGGGTCAGGGCATTCCACACTTGGGTGGCAGTGCTGTAGAAGGAGAATTTACCCATAATATGTTTTGAAAGTGGGTGGTACCAGATTGTTGTTCTCGCTCCCCCTGGTATTGTGGCTGTGGGTGCTTTTTGAGGTAGTTAGTAGTCAGGTATGCGGGCACTGAGGGCATTGAAGGCAAGGTTGCATTTACAATTTTGAAGGTCAAGCCCATTTTCAACTGCTTAATTGATTAATAATTCACGTTTTAATTAGTGCATATTAAATACATTATTATTAGTTCCTTACCATTGAGGTGTAGGTGTAGGAGGCATGCAGCTTCAGGTTGACCATACGGTTGATGGAGGCCTCACAGTCCTGATGGTAGTTGTGGCGCACTTGGGAGGATGCCATTTTGCCTGGCGTTTTCACTGGTTTTCAAAATGAGACTATAGAAAGCATATACAGTTTAATTTTCGGCGGTCTTGTGTTTTTTTCAAACAACTCGAGAATGCAGATTAATATAGCGGGATGAAGCAAGAACTATCCTTGAAGATTCTCCCCGTCCGTTGATGTGAAGCTGAACGGCGTGGCTGGCTGTATTTATAAGGCCACAGTGCACCATGTGACTGACATGAAGCTGCAATAAACCAGGACGTAGGTGGGCTATGTGAGTTGGCCAATCACTGAGTCCGCCCCTCATGAGTATGTTTCAGTTTGGTTAGTTACCATATTCACAATCGTTCACAATTCGTTAGAATTGCATTTTATGTAGTCAAAGCACTTTATAGTACACATGTATAATATATAATATAGTATAGTATGTATAGTTTACATACTGTAGATACTCCACTGTTACGTTCTTAGTTTATACATGATTCATGATAACTACTTTTTATATGTGATGTATGCCATGTTTTTGTTATTGCTTAATGTAAGTCGCTCTGGATTAAGAGCGTCTGCTAAATGCCTAAATTGTAAATTGTTCAATTTTATATAATTGGCTAATTAAAACACTTTATTTCTATAAAGTTTGTGTGGGCATATAAACCTATACAAGGCAAAAATGTAAACATTTCATTATGCCAATTTAAGCAATAGTTTTGCACAAAAAACGTCCATATAGCCGTCATTACAAATGTGTTGAGGTCAGTACATTTTGGGCACATTTGGCCAAGTGGCTATGGCCGTTTTTAGCCCACGAAGGAGTGTTTGTTGTGCAAAACTGATGCTTGGAATGGATTCAGAATCATGAAAACTCCTTAGTTTGACATGTCACATGCTACATAAAGTTAAAATCTTGCCTTATAGGTTGTTAATGGTATCGTCACAAATATATAACCGCTATATAAAAAGATCAATACCGGCAGCCGGTTAGCATGTGGATTCATGAATGTATGTATAGACAATATTTTAGACGGAAAAAAAATAAAAACTATATACCACATTTCCCACTTTAAACAAAAGAAGCCTGTTGGCTGCCGGACTATAACAAAAGGCCTATGCACACCTCAGAAGGCTAGTGACAGGTGTGTAGGGCAATAGAACTAGAACCACGCCCACAGCACTTATCATTGGAGCCAACCTTTAATTTATATCATAAAAAGCCTTAATCGATGAATATGGTCGAAACCAACTGATAAAGTGTATGATATGACAAGGGTGTTATACTTAAGTATGTGTGGGTATGATTTGCAGGGAGACTGGGGAAAAACAGCCCTTGAGGTGATATTGTTCCTTCAGATCTATTGTCCATAACAATATATGGTAGTGATGACTTTTGATTATGTATAAAAGCCGTGAGCTTATAAACAATACATTATAATCTGGGACTCATGATGACAAGGCCTGTTGCCCCCAGCCATGGGCACCATGAATATTCTATTTTTCTGCTTTATGACAGGTCTTCTCAAGAGGTTAAGGTGAATAATTGCATATGAGTGATTGTTTATCCTGTAATTTCAGTTATAGAATGTTGAATATCGTCACTTTACATGTGCAATCTGAGACATTTATTCATTTCCGATTTAATGCTGCTTTTTAACTTTTTGATACCTTAATTTCAGTGTGTAAAATAACTACTGAGTTGGACTCTAGGGCTATATCTTGCGCCACCCCTTAACCCTTATCCCTAAACTATAATTTGCCATTTTTTTTACCATTTAAACAAACCTTTTAAAATAGTTAAAATAGCCGATCTACAAGCTCACAATGGCTCGATGTAGATCGATAGATAGTTGAACTATTTTAAAATGTTTTTCAAAATAGTAAAAAATGGCAAATACGTTTAGGGATAAGGGCTAAGGGTGGCGCAGTGTGTGTGGAGATGGAATGTGTCGGAATAGCTATACAGATGCCTTTTGAGAATGGACCGATATGGAAATTCTTGTCCGATACCGATGTTTAAAATAACAATTTAGCCGATAGCCGATACTGATACCGATCGATGTTTATTTCATTTTTGTTGTTTTTATTGTGCCAGAGAAACAAATATACAAGAATTCAATGTTCCGGTGGAGATCCCTGATGTCATCTATATTGGCCAAGATCTTACCCCGGGCCCCATGCCAGCAGTCTGCTGTCACCCAGGTGGATGCGTGCACGCAACCTCTCCCTTTAGGACGAGGTCGCTTCTCGCCCTCCGCCGTCTTACTGGTTATTATTTACATTTTACAGATATGTCAAGTCATTCCACCGTGGAAGTAAGGCGTAAAAGGTTGTGGCACTGTAGCCTATAGTGGAAAACATGTTTCGCAGTAGATCATTTGACTTAGATTTAAGAAAGAAATGTACAGTCATATTGTTCATTAAGACGTCAGTACTGAAGGCTATTTGTCTGTCTTTATGTGACTATTAAATTCACTTTCATGCAGATGTTTTGATTTTGCTCTGTTGGGACACAAACATGAACTCATAGACATCTTAAAGAGAGCAAAGACTGCCTCCATAATGTCACCCGGACACCCTGGGTTCGATTCCCAATGGTTTGAGGGTCTCCCTGAACAAGTCACTTGGGGTCCTACCTTTCCTTACCTCTTATGTCTAAACCTTTTAGGCATTTTCTTTTACATGTATACATTTATAAAATAGTGAAAATCTACATTGACACGTCGTGAGGTTGTAGATAGGCTATTTGAATATACTGTCGATACCGCTGCAATAATCGAGCCGGGATGTAACGAATGCATGATCTGCTGCAGAGAACGACAGGGAGGGCCAGAGACGGAAAATGTTTTTGAGGGGGAGGAAGGCAGGTGGTGGGCTAATCAGGGGAGCAATGAAAGGGTGGGGTCAAGAATGATGTCAAGGTTGCGGACGTGGGTATAGAGAGGTGTGACAGTGGAGTCACCAACATACGTGATCGATTGATTTATACCTCGTTGTAAAGGTGACGACGATAAAGAGAAAAATAACCTGCACCTGGTCAAACTCAGACCAGATGCCTTGACTCGAAACTCTGTCAATAAAGTATAACTTTTGGAGCAGATCATGCGTGTGCAGGTTATTTTTCTCTTTTTCTGATGCTACTTTTGAACCCAGCACCTCTTTCTTAATTTTTTTATTTTTAATATATATATATATATATATATATATTTATTATTATTATTTTATTATTATTATA
This sequence comes from Protomyctophum parallelum, assembly GCF_964188405.1. Lineage (NCBI taxonomy): Eukaryota > Metazoa > Chordata > Actinopteri > Myctophiformes > Myctophidae > Protomyctophum > Protomyctophum parallelum. The sequence continues at coordinate 31,019,735 of NC_139709.1, read as the reverse complement.
TATTTTTATATTTATTTATTTGACAGAGACATGTAAATAAATCATAGACACCGGTGATGAATACTAAATAGTACTGATAGTTACTCATGATTACAGATTTGAATTGTTTTTAGCCACCTTTTCAGGTTGAATTTGAATTATACTTCTGTAGGGAGACTGTTCCAGTGGCTCTAACAGAGAAGACTGTTTTACCAAACACACTACGTCTGATTGGCACTTCACAGTCTCCTCTGGTAGTTGCCCTTGTTGCTCTGTCACCACTGTCCCTTCGATCTATATGAACTGTTTCAGTGGTGGAGGTGCAAGTCCATTTAAGATTTTTAAAATGAGACAAGCATCTGCAAAACGTTTGAAGCTGTCAAAAGTAAATAAGTTGTACTTTGAACTATATGGCAATAGTGGTAACGGTTGGGCTTTTGGTCCAGTGTGATTCTATGGGTTTTAACGTTGTCTGATTTGTCTGACCAGGTTGTGAAACAGTATGTAGCATGCATGAAGAGTTTAGCTGCGTCTGTTGTGAGATATGGTCTTATGTGTCTGAAGTTAGATAGATTGAATTTGATTTTAGGCATTTTTTTCATGGCAGGGTGTTCTTTTTTCTATGTCTAGACTTCACATTCCTTATGAATGGTGACACTACTACATTTATGGTTGTCACAAAGTTCTCTCTACATCTTGACTACATATATGAGGTTGGACCAATCAGTTTGTTTTAGAGCCCTATCAAGATTGTCAATTTTGTTTTTTGGTATTCTCTGGTGAAAGGATTTAGGTTTTGTTCTATTATTAAACCGTTTACTGGTGAGTTTCCTCACCAGTAAAGTTATGTTATGGTCAGACAAACCAGTGATCAAATTATATGATTTTGTTATTCTCTCCCGTCTATTTGTGAATATTAATCAAATTGTGTCTGAGAGGAATTAGTTATTCTAGTAGGACCTTTCACCAACTGGGTGAGATTGAACTTGCCTCTTATCTGCTTAAGTTTTTTCCTATTTGATTTATCCGTCCAGTTAGAATTAAATTCACCAAAAAGTAGAATCTCCTTTTTGTTGTCACATTCCTTAAGCATTGTGTCTAAATGCTCATAAAATGAACTGTTTGCCGAGGGTGGTCTATATAAACAAATAACAATAAAAGACATTTCTGGAGACAGTGTAATATTCAGCCCAATACATTCTAAATCTATTTCATTATGTGAACTAACATTTGAGTGTGCTTTTATATTAACCCCCCCCCCCCCCCCCCCACACACACACACACACACACACACACACACACACACACACACACACACATTCTCCCTCCTAATCTATCCCTCCTAAACAGATTATACCCCGGAAAGTAGCTGCCACAGATGAATTTTGATGTAACCATGTTTCAGACAGGCCTATAGGAAGTCCAGGTTGGAATCCGATAACAAGTATCTCTACCAAGTGATGTGCGTATTCTATTAGTTTTTGACTAATAAACGATAAAAATTTCATAAAATACAATATCAATTGGTATTATCGAGAAGAAGAAGAAGAAATTCCAGCACATATCACATATCAGCATGATTCAACAGCAACCAAATGAAGGAGAACATAGCATTTCAAATGAACCTTTGAATGACAATTTAGGCATTTAGCAGATGCTCTTAATCCAGAGCAATTTGCAGTAAGCAAGAACAAAAAACATGGTAATACATCAAAACATAAAAAATTGTCATCATGAACCCTACGCAATGACGTGCTGGCAACACTGATTGAGATTAAGTGACCTGCTATCAAACTGGGACATCACAGAATGACAAATCATTAGTCACCCACACGTCTCTGTATCCGTAATATCATATTGGCGCCCCTACTAATAGTAGCTATTTTATCTTTATAACATATTTAAAGGTTCCATATAATTACGCCTATATTTACAGAGCCAGCACACCCTGAACAGGTGTGCTGAAGAGGTGTCCTTGTTGAGTTGACAGCCATCACGGTTGTGATTTAGGGTGACCATCTGAATGGTCTCTAGAGGTCTTCATAGAGAATTAGTTTTGAATGCGCAGTGTTACTTAATTATCACAACAAAGTTATTACAAACATTTGCTTGAAAATGACACATGGTATAGAAAGATCAGGTCCTTAAAGGAGTGTAGTTCACCCAAAAAGGACTTGTTTTCGATCAATTACACACCCCATAAAGTCTTGAATGCATCTAAAAAATCTTTTGTTTTTATCGCATTCCTGAGCCAATATTTTGATGACCGGCAGAAAGAGAAGAATAATCTCCATGAATTCAAGGTTTCTTGGGATGTGCAATTGACAGGGGCGTGCACAGATATACACTAAGTGGTGCTAGCTAGAGCACCCACCCTTTTGCCCTAGTCTGGACAGCAATGTGCCCTTTTGAAAGTTTTTTTTTTTTGTACAGTTTGTTTGTCATTTATGCTTGTAGATCGGCTGTTTTTGGCGATTTGCTGCAGTGTTGGGTCAGACTTCCTCCCGTTGCATTCGTTCAGCCTAGTGTCAATTGGATGTTTTGTTACTTGCATGGGTCAAAGTATCGGGGCCGGTTCCGAGTACCGATTAAGAGTACTTGAGAGGGTGGTATGGGCCAGAGTAACCGATACCAGTATCGGTACAACTCTACTTATAATCTGCCGATAGTTAAACGTGGCATGCACAGTAGCAACTGCAAAGCAAAATGACACAATGGTGACGCCCTATGCAGAATCACATGGTATCCAAAAACATCAAGTCTCAGGCCAATTTACCCTCAACATCATAAAGAAAGGGATCACCTGCAGTATTTGATGAGAGTTTCTATTGTACATTAACTGTACAACGTGCAAGTGCATTAACGGTCAGGAAAGCAGCTATCATTCAATGATAGCTGCTTTCCTGACCGTTAATGCACTTTCACATTGTAGGCAGATTTTTGAGCAAAATGTGGATTCATTTTGAGCTTGAGACCATGGTGCAGTAATTGTGGGGTTGTGATCTCTTAAATTATAGGTAGATGATAAATGCACACAAGTATTTTTGTAAATTTACAAATACATTTGTAAATCATGGAAACACATTTGTAAATCGCAAAGTAGATTTGTAAATCATGGAAAAACATTAGTAAATCATGGAAGCACATTAGTAAAACATGGGATATTTGTGCATTATGGTATTGGATTAACAAAAATACAAATCTCTCCCCATAGCCTAATTCTTATCTACTGTCAGCTATATCTTGCGGCAACCCTTTCTACTACTTAAGAAAAAATGAAATCCAACTATAAATGCACCAAGTCTGTGTGTAGCCTATGTTTGTAATCCACGTAACCCGAGAACCGTTCGCCCGACCGACTTCAAATTCGACACACGTGTTCCACACCACCACCAGTGCCCAGTGTCGAGTGTCGGTTGTCCAGAACCGCCTCAAAAAGGCCTCTGCCCGGGCTCTGGACCGGGCCCCTGCCCAGGGTACATACTGTACATGTATATGGAGCTGGCCTGAGCTGCCTGACACAGAACTCCATAAGCTGGCCTGTTCTGACATCCCAACACTCCATATTTGGGCATGGCTGACACAGAACTCCATATGTAGGAAATAAAGGGACAGAGTCAGAGACAGAAGGAAAAATAGAGTCTGCAACACTGGTTTGAAAAACTCAGCTCCACTGGTTTATTTAACTCACAGAGTCAGAGACACACATACTGTACAGAAATCTGATATCATTAAAGGTGGGGCATTCATTTTCAACTTGCATCATTCCAAGTAGGCCAGTGCCCAACAGGCACCGCCGTAGAGGCCCCACGGGCACCTTAGTACAATTAGCTGATCTACATGTTCACAACGTGTCGATGTAGATTGGCTAGTTGAACCATTTTAAAATGTTTTAAAATAGTAAAAAGTAAAAACTTAACTTTATTTTGGCACAAGATAGGGCTCCTGTGTATTTATTCACACAGGATATAAAATAATTTGCCTTTGTTTTCTTTGCAGACAATGGCTCAAAATAAGTTCTCTTTTCTGTCCCTGCATGTTAACTATGCAATAAAAAAAGACTTCTCAAATCTCTGCTTATGTTGTAGTATTCTGTCAAACTGCAAGAGGCAAAAGGTTTAATATAAAGTCAGAAAGAGTTTAATGAGAACAATGCATTAGACATTTTTACATTACACTCTATGTTACGTCTCTATGAGTTCATGTTTGTGTCCCAACAGAGCAAAATCAATACAGAATCAAAACGTCTGCATGAAAGTGAATTTAATAGTCCCATTATAAAGACAGACAAATAGCCTTCAGTATACTGAAGTCTTCATGAACGATATTACTGTACATTTCTTTCTTAAATCTAAGTCAAATGATCTACTGCGAAACATGTTTTCCACTATAGGCGACAGTGCCACAACCTTTTACGCCTTACTTCCACGGTGGAATGACTTGACATATCTGTAAAATGTAAATAATAACCAGTAAGACGGCGGAGGGCGAGAAGCGACCTCGTCCTATAGGGCGAGGTTGCGTGCACGCATCCACCTGGGTGACAGCCAACAGGTTTCTTTTGTTTAAAGTGGGAAATGTCTATGTGGTATATAGTTTTTCTTTTTTTTTGTCTAAAATATTGTCTATACATGATATACATTCATGAATCCACATGCTAACCGTCTGCCGGTATTGATCTTTTTATATAGCGGATATATTTGTGACGATACCATTAACAACCTATAATAAGGCAAGATTTTCAAATTGTCATTATGCTTTATGTAACATGTGACATGTCAAACTAAGGGGTTTTCATGATTCTGAATCCATTCCAAGCATCAGTCTTGCACAGCAAACACTCCTTGGGCTAAAAACGGCCATAGCCACTTGGCCAAATGTGCCCAAAATGTACTGACCTCAACACATTTGTAATGATGGCTATATGGACGTTTTTAGCCCAAGGAGTGTTTTTTGTGCAAAACTATTGCTTAAGTTGGAATGGATTCAGAATCATCCTAGTTTTACATGTCACATGCTACAGCATAATGAAATGTTGACATTTTTGCCTTATATAGGTTTACAGTATATGCTCACACAAACTTTATAGAAATAAAGTGTTTTATTTAGCCAATTATATAAAATTGAACGATTGTGAATAATGGTAACTAACCAAACTGAAACATACTCATGAGGGGCGGACTCAGTGATTGGCCAACTCACATAGCCCACCTACGTCCTGGTTTATTGCAGCTTCATGTCAGTCACATGGTGCACTGTGGCCTTATAAATACAGCCAGCCACGCCGTTCAGCTTCACATCAACGGACGGGGAGAATCTTCAAGGATAGTTCTTGCTTCATCCCGCTATATTAATCTGCATTCTCGAGTTGCTTGAAAAAACACAAGACCGCCGCAAATTAAACTGTATATGCTTTCTATAGTCTCATTTTGAAAACCAGTGAAAACGCCAGGCAAAATGGCATCCTCCCAAGTGCGCCACAACTACCATCAGGACTGTGAGGCCTCCATCAACCGTATGGTCAACCTGAAGCTGCATGCCTCCTACACCTACACCTCAATGGTAAGGAACTAATAATAATGTATTTAATATGCACTAATTAAAACGTGAATTATGATGAGCATGTAATGATCGTGCAATTATGCAGTTGAAAATGGGCGTGACCTTCAAAATTGTAAATGCAACATTGCCCTCAATTCAATTCAATTCAATTCAATTCAATTCAATTCAATTCAATTCAATTCAATTCAATTACATTTTATTAAAGTGTCAAATCACAAGTTGTCTCAATGCCCTCAGTGCCCACATACACTAACTACCTCAAAAAGCACCCACAGCCACAATACCAGGGGGAGCGAGAACAACAATCTGGTACCACCCACTTTCAAAACATATTATGGGTAAATTCTCCTTCTACAGCACTGCCACCCAAGTGTGGAATGCCCTGACCCCCTCCCTCAAAAAATGCTAATCTTTTGCATCGTTTAAAACAGGCCTGAAAAACCACCTTTCAGCAGGCCCGGAGGATAAATGACGCCCCTTCCTTTCCCTTTCCCCCTCATTGTATTTTTATATCTTTACTGTTTTGTTACTTTTTACCTATGATGATTTTGTTGTTGTTGTTCATGTCATGTCTATGAATTGATTGCATAGGGCCTAAATAGTCCACTTGCCAGAATGTGAACCCTAAACCCTAAACCTTTTTGCTAGAAATGTCGAGTAAGGTTTCCCAGCATTTAGAAACGGCCAGATGCTAGCTTGCATATGATGGGCAATTTTCATAATTGCCATAGTATGTGACCATACCATTAACAACCTATATAAGTTAAAACATTCTAAATTTAATTTGCTTTGTGTAGCATGTGACGTGTCAAACTAGGGGGTTTTGATGACTCTGAATCCATTCCAAGCCTTAGTTAGAACCAAATACACTCCTTGGGCTAAAACGGTTATGCTGGGGACCCATACCATACTCGACATTTCTAGCATAAAACTTTATAAGGTACTCCAAATGTCCAGGTTCACAATGGGGCTCTAAAATGGAAACAAGACGGCAAGGACTTTTTTTGGTGCTGGAGTGTTTGACTGTACTCTGTTGCTGTTTATACACATGTCTAATAAACTATTCAATCAATGTGTAAGTTTTCATGTGGACAGGACAGCCACGCCTATAGGTGCACATTCCGCATTTAGGCCAAACTGAAATGAAGGCTGATGTTTTATATCTTTTCATTCCATTTTACAACAAATGTATTTTGAAATGTCTTGGTTGTTGACAAGGAAAATGCATCACTGTAGCCTAGCCCAAAAAAAACAGCCATACACAGTGACTACACACCCTGTTTGTCATGCATTCATACATGTTATTGTTTAGCGCCTGACTAAGAATAAAACTACTGGATTTAGTCAGACACACAGTGTTTAACCACTGTTTGTGTCACTCTTTGTTTTTGCCAAATGATGACTGGTACCGTTCATTGTTTTTGTGCTCTTCCCCACCTTCCTCCATCCCGATCTTCCGGCCTCCTGTTTCTTGCTCTTTTTCTTAGGCCATGCATTTCGACCATGACACTGTGGCCCTGGCAGGATTTTCCAGTTTCTTCAAGGGCAACAGCCATGATAAGAGGGAGCAAGCTGAGAAGCTGTGGGACTACCAGAACAAGCGAGGAGGACGCATCCACTTACAAGACATCCAAGTCTGTGAACTTAAAGCACCCGTAGTGTGAAATGTCCCCCCCCCCCCCCCCCCGCCATTGAAGATGAAAACAAAAATTGCTAAATATTAAAATGAAGTATTCTGGGGTGCAGAGAGCCACACAGCCCAAATCATAAAGGATAACCTAGCATTTGACTATATTGATTTCTTTGTAACCATGGACTCACACTTTGGGATCATGACACATCTTGAGAACATTCATTTATAAAATATCCATGCAAAGCTGACCATATATACACTTGGGGTTGTATAGGGTTGTGTTGCAAGTGTGACCTTTTCTTAATGCAACTTTTATTTTATTTTATTACACTATACTTAACAGTGTGATGGAAGATTAATCGACAAACATATCGGTGTTGGCCGATTCTAGTTGATTTTTGATTCATCGGCATCAGTCCGATTGATTCATCAGTCCGATTGATTCATCGGTCCGATTGATTCATCAGTCCGATTGATTAATTGTTCAGTCCGATTGATTCATCAGTCCGATTGATTCATCGGTCCGATTGATTCATCGGTCCGATTGATTCATCAGTCCGATTGATTCATCAGTCTGATTGATTCATCAGTCCGATTAATTCATCGGTCCGATTGCATTTACAGATAAACAAAGCCAAAGTAACAGCTTTGATCTACAAGATCACAATATTAAATTTAAGGTATACCCTATTGTCCTGGATATATAAGACTATGCTTTTTTTCCAATGGAAATATCCTAAAAAACAGGGTTGTATTATAATCGGGGATTATAGACTATTTGACATTCAATGTTATTTTTTCACAAATGAGTCTTGAAAAATGGAGGTCGTCTTATAATCAGAGTTGTCTTATATTCGGGACAATACAGGTATTAAAAGTTAAATCTGACTTGCCTAAGCCTCATGCAGTGCAGATACCCTGTTATATATTTATCAGAATGGCCTAAATTATTATATAATTTTATACAGAATGAGATCATATCGACATTGGTATCGGTTATCGGCCATAACAGGAATGAATTATATTGGATATCGATATCAGCCAAAATGTCTCATCGGCACATCCCTATATCCCCTTTTATATAGAAACCACAGCAGGGGGACTCATGGGGCAGTGGACTGGATGTCATGCTGAAGGCCTTGATCCTGGAAAAGATGGTCAACCAGACTCTGCTGGATCTGCACAAACTGGCTACTGAAAAAGAAGACCCACATGTACGTAAAAAGGGGCCCAAATCGAACTGTTAGATTTAGTTTTTTTTTTAAATGTTAACTTCTACAAAGCTAACATTTAAAATTTTAATTTATTATAGTCCCAAAACACAAACATGAGCAGAGACCTGATTCCCCCCCCCCCCTCCCCCGTAGCATGGGAAACTATTAGCTAACCGTTCCATGTCTGCTTGTCTCCGGCAGCTCTGCAACTTCCTGGAGACCCACTACCTGGACGAGCAGGTGAAGGCCATTAAGAAACTTGGCGACAACGTCGCCAAACTCACCTCTATGGACGCCACAAACAACAAGATGGCCGAGCACCTGTTCGACAAGCACACACTGGGAGGAAGGAGCTAAACCCAGAGGGCCATGCTCTGGAGATAAAATAAGTAAATAACTAACACGCGCGGTTCAACTTGTCCCAAACAAGATCTTACCCAACCTCTGTCCCCCAACTTTGCATATACTGATTTTCACTGTTTTTAATTCATGAGCTCTCTCATAAAAGAAGAATGAAAATGAATGATCTGACATCTGAGTGGTTGTTTAGTCTTCAGTGTGTATAAAAAGGTATTAATTAAAGGGCAACATTTATTATTATTATTATTTGATTTTAAATTCATGGTGGAGCCCCTTTAAACAAGTAAACTATTGTCAACCCAATATGGACTTTAAGGAAAAGATTTTTTTTTTTTTTCCATATACAAGAATGTTGATTTTCAGGTTACATTACTACTCATTGTTGTTATAATCATGATCGCCCATGTCTGTGTACTTGAACGTAAGACACAGTGTAGGCTACTTGATATGTATTGTGTACTGCCTGATCTGTAGCATACTTTATAGTTAGGCTACGAGAGACATCTCAGACAGCAAGGTCAGCCTTGCTGCAGTAGGCACGTTATTATGTCTCATTATCTTGTTGTCACGTCATTAGCACTATTCCTGTTTGTGTAATAAACTTTGTGAACCTTTAGCGTGATACTGTCTCGTGTCGCGTTATTGTTCTCCCGGGCACGCCGCCGCAGTCGCCGTACCGAAGGAATACTTCAACCGGATTATCACACACCACCCAGCCTGCACACACACCTGTCTGTCAAAACAGACGAGGGTCCAATACTTAGAGTTTACAACAATTGTTATCCTGGATTAATGGAATGATTTTACATGTGTGTGATATCAAATGTCAACTCAGAATGATTATTTGAAACAGGCATTTTATTCTTGTTCATTTAACAGCATATCCCCTATGAATCCTGAAGTAAAGGGAATATATTCCTGTATGAGTTATTGTGTGTGATTTCAGATTAGTCATTCGCCTAAAGCCTTTACCACAAATTTTGCAACTAAAGGGCTTTTCCCCTGTATGATTCCTCATGTATGATTTCAGATTACTCATTTTAGCAAAGCCTATACCACATCTGAACAACTAAATGGCTTTCCCCTGTATGAGTCCTCGTGTCTGTTTTTAGAACACCACTGTGACTAAAGCCTTTACCACAAACTGTACAAGTAAAGGACTTCCCCCCTGTATGAGTCCTCATGTGTCTTTTCTGATTTTTCTTTAGACTAAAGTCTTTACCACAAACTTTGCAAGCAAAGGGCTTTTTCTCTGTATGAGTGTTCATGTGTTTTTTTGTTATATATTTACGTTTCAATATTTAATTTATTGTTTTAATGTGTAAATTAACCGTTTTTGTTTACTTTAGAGGATACTTTTATTCTGAAGAGCTCGGCCACAGGAAGTCCTATCCTAGCTCCCTTATCCTAGCTCACTCGACACTGGTCAAAGCACTAAAGCAGTGGAAACAACATGGTGGTGTGTTGACTGTTGACACTTTAAATACAAAGAAAACTAAAACGTTTCGTTTCGAAACAGTGTCGTGCGTCGCAGTAGCAGGATGGCGTTTGTTAGCAGCTCAACCACTGAAACATAGCAGGTAAGATGAACTAATAATTCACGTTGTGTTTAATCTATTTATCATTTAAAGATGAACGAATCATAATGTCTCGTTTCATCTATTTGTCTTTATTAACTCATCATTTAAGTTGGAACATGAATCTAATTACTCTTAAGCCCAAACCACACCTAGCCCAAACATTTAGACTCTCGTAGAGGTCTAACCTCGACGAGAGTCTAAATGTTTGGGCTAAACCACACCAAAGGGTCAGTGTTGTCTCGCAGGTGTCAGTGGGAGCAATTACTAATTATAGCCGGGCCGAGAATTAAGGGAGAGACCAGGCATTGTCCGTTTAACTAGAATGTATTGAAGGATAAACATCAAACATGCATGACAAATTATGACTCTACATTCTGAGAGATCTCTGACAAGAACTAGAAGCCTCTTAGCCCTAGAACGGTGTTACAGTTTGACTAGTTTCTGGTTCATCTGGTTTCCTGGGCTGGATTTGCGCGTGCATGAGCCGTCTTTCACAGCTGTCTCATGAAGGGGGCGGAGCTATCTTCTATCTTCTCGGAGCGGAGCTATCTTCTATCTTCTCATTAAATATCCATCCGATTGTTTGTGGAATCTCACTTGTATGAAACAGTGACAACATGCACTTATAAAACACAGTTAGAATGATGAAAATAAAAAATAAATGAAAATATCTGTGGGAAGTGGGATTCGAACAGTCTGAGTCTGAGTGAACCAAAATAACCTTGGAAGCTGTGCGCAAGCCACTACACTATGATGCGCTGACAACTGTTGTAGGAAACGATCTATTTGATCCTATGTGTGTCTGTCCACGCGTGAACTTGGTAACAGTATAGTCACAGCATGCCATTTCATCTTGTGACTCTGGTTTTTTAACAAATATAAGCACTCCGTTGAACTGATCAATGAATAGCTGTAGAAACAAGTCAATGATGTTGCTATAGTCACATCATGAAACACAAAGGGCCGATTCATAGTCCTATTTTAGAGCCGAATAAAAGTCTGTTTAATAGGCTCTGTTAAGCCTACAATGTGACGTCATTTGAGGTTCGGGGGGCGGGCCCCGTCCTAAAGTCGGCTCCTCTGCTACTGAAAATTTCTGACGAGGCGAAATCATTTTCGGCAATACAGCGCTGAAACAGCGGTAAAATAGGAGTATGAATCGGCCCTTTGTGTTTCATGATGTGACTATAGCAACATCATTGACTTGTTTCTACAGCTATTCATTGATCAGTTCAACGGAGTGCTTATATTTGTTAAAAAACCAGAGTCACAAGATGAAATGGCATGCTGTGACTATACTGTTACCAAGTTCACGCGTGGACAGACACACATAGGATCAAATAGATCGTTTCCTACAACAGTTGTCAGCGCATCATAGTGTAGTGGCTTGCGCACAGCTTCCAAGGTTATTTTGGTTCACTCAGACTCAGACTGTTCGAATCCCACTTCCCACAGATATTTTCATTTATTTTTTATTTTCATCATTCTAACTGTGTTTTATAAGTGCATGTTGTCACTGTTTCATACAAGTGAGATTCCACAAACAATCGGATGGATATTTAATGAGAAGATAGAAGATAGCTCCGCTCCGAGAAGATAGAAGATAGCTCCGCCCCCTTCATGAGACAGCTGTGAAAGACGGCTCATGCACGCGCAAATCCAGCCCAGGAAACCAGATGAACCAGAAACTAGTCAAACTGTAACACCGGCTCTTGTTGTTACATACAGTATGTACATATATATGTGAAATACTGTACATACTGTATGTAACAACAAGAGCCGTTCTAGGGCTAGAAGCCTCTCAGACCTGAAGACAAGTACCAGACTACCAGTCCGGAGTAGCCTTTACCCAGGCTAAGTCCGGAGGAAACTTGACAATTTATATATGGGCACCACACCATGTTGTTCATCCCATTTCTTCCAGTTAAAAACCTGATCTAGCTCACAATGTGTCTCGTCGCAATGCATCATTATCCAATACCTTGTAGATATGCTATTTTCAGGTCACCTTTACATAATAGGTTTAAACTGGTTATAGGCCTACTGATTTTGGTGGTTTTTTATTTCTAACTTTAGTTATAGATCGCAAGTATAATGTATTAAAGGACCTATAACATAAAATTCAACTTTTTCAATTTATTTTGTGTTTTTGGGGCTCCCATATGTGTTTTCTCTCTCCACAAATAACCGATTTTGAACAATCAGGCTTTCATATCATATAGGTGCTTTTAATGGAATTGCTCTCAGGAACAGCTCAACTGATTTTGTCCTCATCGTGATGTCATCAATGTCACCCTACTTTGTATAATTCCTCCCCTTCTTCAGTCTTCAGTTCCAAATTTGTTTCCACTTTGTTTACAATGCCCACCATTGTTGATTTTCCAAGCTGGGGCCCGTTCCACGAAACTTGGATTAGAGATTAAGCCGGGCTTTAACACATATCCTGGCTTAATATATCCTGGCTCAGTGATTAACCGGTTTCATGAAAGCTGGTTGATCTTGCCAGATTAACTTAACCAGTTAACCTGGATATGTTGAGGCTTGATTCGGTTTCATGAAAGTGATGCTACATTAGTTACCATGGAAACGAATGCTTTGGATTTAGCCTGCTCCGGACCAGGCTAACAGCCAGGTTTAACCTAATCCTGATGTCTTTACTGTTCATTAAGCAGTCAAACTGATCACAAACCAATGATGTTTTCCAGATTTATTCAATTATTATGGGTTTATGTTGCCTTATTTGTATCGGTCTGCATTAAAGGACTAATTTAAGCACTATATAAAATCAAATAACCAAAATATATAGGCTGCACAACATCACAGCTTGTGAGCTTGTAGATCAGCTGCTTTTGGTGAATGTTCCCCATGAATAGGTTTGCTGTCGTGCAAGTGCACAGTTAAGAAGAATTATTATATTATATTATTATTCTTTTTTTTGTAAAAGTGAAAACCACAAAATATTACCATTACTCATTTTTTTACAACATATTACCATTGTAACGTTTCACCCACTACTAGTCCTACATACTTACACCTAGAAACCCCATTCAAACCTATTTAGGTTCATCCTACAGTGGACAGGAAAAGGAAAAGGAATCTTTGAAATGTTTCATAGTTTTAGAAATATAGTGCTTTCAAATTTGAGACATTTATAGGCAGATAGTGGCACTTCAAAAAATCACTTTCACCTAGAAACTCCATTCACACTTAGTAAAATTCAGCTTACTGTGGAGACACATGCTGGAACTTTTTACTTTGAAATGTTTTGTAGTTTCTGAGTTATTTAACTTAAACGCCCAATGCATTCTCAATGGCAATAGCACAAACTTTGGCATGCTACATGAACCCACCAGTCTGGCCCCTGTCTGGAGAACCCCCTTCCCCAAAGGTAGCTCCCTCAGAGGAGGGAGTTATGGCCAAATATCACAATGCGACAATATCATTATGCTTACAATATTAATAATTCTGTTTTAAGTTAATATTAGTGGTAAAATGTAAACTATATTTTTGGGGTAGTTAATCATTCAGTCTATCCACTATTGAGAGTATGTTTTCTCTTTAATTACAGCTGCAGTATTTATTTTAGAAGCTTAAGTCCTTGTATCAGTAAGTCTTGAATAGATTAGTAAAGATACTGAGATATACAGAAGGGGGCTATAATGCAACTATTAAGGATGCAAACTGCCTTAATACCCCATGAAGGATCAGTAAATCTGTGATCCACATAATGGGTCTAGAGACAAAAAGCCAGACTGTCTATTAAGCCAGGCTTGCTGATCCCGGCTCGCCAAATCCGCCAATTCTGGCTTTAGTGGAACGGAATAAACCAGGCTGTAAAGATCAGGATTTAAAAAGCCTGGCTTTGGCCTAAATCCTGCATTAGTTAATCCAAGTTTCGTGAAACAGGCCCCTGGCATGGAATGGAAACAAGCCTGGTTTTATCTAGCATCAATATCATAATGACTCAAATATTAAATAATCTGCATATCAGCACACCCCCACCACCTCAGGACATTGTGGTACTGCAGCTAAAACTGCTTTCAAAGTCCAGAGAGAAATGACAAGGACTGGTTATATCAGATTGGTGATTGAGGCTCAAACCATTAGAAATAGCTTTGATGGACATAGACAATATGATAGTAAATATTAAAAGCAGTATTAAAATGCATGTTATTTGCGCTTTAAGTCATATAAGTCTTATTAGACAGTGATCCTTTTAAAGTCCTCATTCCATTCCTTCATTTCAGATCAGTTTGTGTAGTCCAAACCACCAGGTGAAGATGAACTCTCCAGACTCAGCCAGGGCTCTCTCTATTAAACAGGAACCTGAAGATCAGCCACACCTCGGTACGTTTCATGTGCTCTCCCTTTCTTTCATATTATTTTCTGTTCAGTTGTATAGATGTTACAATAATAACACAGAAGTATAGATGATTCGTGTACTAATAGTACACAAATCATACTTATATGATTTATAACTCAGTGCTTTCATGAAGCCTCGAATAAATGATGGCATGGAGTTTATTTCAGTTAAATTTTATGGCAAGAGAAGCAAAATGCTGTTCGTTTACAATTGACAGCGTGTGCTGTGCTGCTTTGGTTTATCGTTTTTTATTTGATGGACAGGTAATGTCTGTGTCAGGCGCTGTCTAGTCTTGTGCGTCACTGCTTTCATAAAGCCTCAAATGAGCCTCAAATAAAGCCTCAAATTAGGCTTTATCGTCGCCAACTTCTTACTTACATTTGAGATTGAAAGCCTCATATATCAATGTTTGTGTTACGCAATGTTTGTGTTTACACTGACATAAAATTGTCCATTCATTGTCAATGGGAATTTAATGTTTGTGCAGAACAAAACATTAGGACACACACTAAAAGCTGGACATAGGAGGGGCTAGCGCCCCTCAAAAATACAATGTATAAATAAAAATCACACCCATGTGAAGTGAGGAGCGCTCTTATCATCATGCATGATGCATCATCTCATTCTGGCCAATCACAATTTGCGTCCTCACTTTTGTCTTCAATGTTTGTGTTTAAACACTTGTCTATACTGTTTGTGGTTTACACAATGTTTGTGTTTACACAAACACTCACAGTTGGGCTAGCACCCCTCAAAAATATATAAAGAATATACTGTGAGTGAGTTTCCTTTAGCTAAAGCCTTTATAGCAGGCTATATTGTTCCATTTTGTGAAGAGATTAAGTTAATTTTAGGAATCTTGTATTAACTGTTATGTAATTGTTCTGCTCCTAGACATCCTGCACATGGTTGTGTGTAAAGAGGAGGATTTTATTAAACAGGAGAGGAGCTCCAGTCTGCTCCAGGAGGAACCAGAGCCTCCACACATTAAAGAGGAACAGGAGGGGATACTTCAAAGACCAGATCACCCTGATGGGTCAATGTTGACAATACTAGCAGTGAAAAGTGAAGAAGAAAATGACAGTGGTGAAGAAGAAGACTCTCTCTCTCACTGCTCTGAAGTTGAAGTTAAACTTGAATCTGACACTGAAGTCACTGAAGACAGTGATGATTGGGAGAAGACCAGTGAAGACGGTGATGACGAACGGCGTGACAAGAGTTTCAGTGAGTCAGGTCCCCTGAGCACACACCAGCGTATCGACACGTATCGCCTTTGTTTTTAAGTTTAAAAATTAAGCTTTTATGAACCAATGAAAATTGCAGTTTTATGAAAATCATTCTTCTGCCCCTAATGCATGCAGAGTCCCACGTTTATGAAACTTTACAGTATCGTAGGGGGTCATGCCAAATACAGCTGAAACCAGTCTTACTCCAATTGGCCAAAGGGGGGCGCTATAGCAATTGTTTGAAAATTAAAACTTTGAACAGTCATAACTCATGCCTCGTTTGGCCAAAATCCATGGACCTTGTTTACAAATGTGCCTTGACTTATGCAGACATTTTGACCAGTAATCTCCGCCCTCAGACTTTCTGCCATTTTGAGCAGATTGAAGAACGCTTATACCTGATTTTCTGCTGGGATTTTTGAGCAATTTGCGTGAAGCATTATACACAATCTATGGACCATTATCTGAAATCCAAATTGAAGAGAAGTTTGTATGTGAAAGTTTGTACAAAAAATATAGCTGCAGCGATAACAGGCTCTTTGAACAGGCATAAGTCATGTCTTGTCTTTCTGTCTGTCTCTGTATGTTTGGGGAACGAACAGCTGCAATACCGCTGGGTGACCTAAAGTGGCACTGTTGAGCAGCCTAAAAGGGCTTATTGCTTGGTCCCGTCTTATCGCTGCTTGCAGCTATATTTTATTATTATTCTGCCCCTAACTTACTACTTACTTCATACTGTGTCACATTTTTATGAAACTTTGCAGTTTGGTAGATGGTCATCATGTCAAATAGAGCTAAAACCAACATATCTTACCCCCTCCCCTATTGTTGACAAGACTCAGGAATAGACCCTTTTCAAGCCATGCTTGATAATGCATGGGTTAGTAAACATGGCAACCTGTTTATCATGTGATCAGTGACGTCCAACCAGGGATCAGTAAAATAAAATAGCAAATTGTGCCTGATCTGCTGGGACCAGAGTACGTGGTGTGTATATGTATGACTAGCTCTCAATGATGACGTAAGAAATATGGTCATTTATGTAATCTGGTCCCAGCAAACCAAGCACAAATCTGCTGTTTTATTTGCATACGCATCAAATGGCGGGTTGGCTGGCACGTTTTTTGGCGCAAAGTAACCACAGTATACCGCTAATCAACTTACAACTACATACTCTATATAGTATATGTAGCCTATATGTATACGTATGTCTGACGTCATCATTTAGAGCTAGTCATACATATACTATATACATAATCAGTAAAATAAAATAGCAAATCGTGCCTGATCTGCTGGGACCAGAGTACGTGGTGTGTATAATATGTATGACTAGCTCTCAATGATGACGTAAGAAATATGGTCATTTATGTAATCTGGTCCCAGCAAACCAGGCACAAATCCGCTGTTTTATTTGCATACGCATCAAGTGGCGGGTTGGCTGGCACGGTTTTTGGCGCAAAGTAACCACAGTATACCGCTAATCAACTTACAACTACATACTCTATATAGTATATGTATATGTATACGTATATTTTAATTCAGTTTATATACCTTTTTTTTCATCACATATCAATGATTTATTTTTCTTTAAAAAACTAAAAAGGGATCCAGAATATATCTACATCGATAAGTGTATTTCTTATATAGATAGAAACTTGAACCATACTTAATAATACTAGGTGTTTATATGCATAAAGTAGGTAGGTAGCAAATAGTTACATCTAATAATTATATATTTCAAACGTTCCTTCACAGAGATACTGAGATTTGACAGTTTACAGCGGTCGAAAGTACTTGCGCGCTCTGCTTGCGCACTAGTTGGCCATTTATGGCCTACTAGTGTGCAACAAGCAAGTATGCACTCGACAGAGTGCAGTTCTAGTTTATTATGTTTTGTTTTGGTAAAAAGTTGGTAAAAAACATCCCAATAAGGATAAGTATCTTATTTAAAGTATTTTCAGATTTCAGTGCATGGCAAGTAATTTGAAAGCGTGCAGTCAGCAATTTAATAATCTGTACAAAACTGAAACATGACGACTTGTAGCACATTCTATTAGATGTTAAATGATTCATTACGTCAATTACGGCACTGGCCATAAGCCGGTTAACATGGGGGAAAAAATAATATATATATATATATATATATATATATATATAGATATGTGTATATATATATATATATATATATATAGATATGTGTGTGGTGGCGGTCTGGGAACTTTGGCTCCTCCTGGTGGCGGTGAATGTTAAAAGAATACTTGCTTGGCCTACTGGCAGCATGCACTAGAAATGTGACGAAATGTGATTCACTTACTTTGGAGGTGACGTACAATACTGTATACAGACAAATACAGTTGTACATGGCTTCAACTACAGCCTAACTTACTCCTTAGCTCACATATGAATTGATTGATTAAATACTTAAAAATGCACGTACATAGGTACAATAATTAAACCATTTAGTCTAAACTAGATTTAGACTACATTTTATGATAAATCAAGATAAAGTATTTGTTCTATCACCATCATTCATTGTAATATAAGTAAATGTGTATTTTTCTATAATCTTGCTAAAACTTTGAAGCCTGGTTTTGAGTTTCCAGAACCACCTGTAATAATGTGCTTATTTAGTAGCTGTTTGGTCAGTCTTGGTAGGTAAAAGCTTTGTACATGGAAGATAGAAAATTGTATTTAAATTTTAGAAGTCCAGTGTTGACTAACATCTTATTTCTCTGCTCCTAGCCAGTGATGTTGAAGACATCTCTTCACACTGCTCTGAAGTTGAAGTTAAAATTGAATCTGACACTGAAGTCACTGAAGACAGTGATGATGGTGGAGAGACCACTGAAGACAGTGATGATGATGGTGGAGAGACAAGTGGAGGTGTGCACACTGAAGAAAAACCTTTCCAGTGTAAACAGTGTAACAAGAGTTTCACTCGTACACTTCATCTCGTGATACACCAGCGTGTCCACACTGGAGAAAAACCTTTCCAGTGTAAACTGTGTAAAAAGAGTTTCATTGATTCAGCTAAGCTGAAGACACACCAGCGTATCCACACTGGAGAAAAACCTTTCCAATGTCAACTTTGTGACAAGAGTTTCAGATACTCATATGCTCTGAGAAGACACCAGAATGATCACACTGGAGAAAGACCTTTCCACTGTAATTGTGACAAGAGTTTCAATACGGCAGGTGAACTGAAGAGACACCAGCTTCTCCACACTGGAGAAAAACCTTTCCGCTGTAATTATTGTGACAAGAGTTTCAGTCAATCAAGTCACCTGAAGGCACACCAGCGTCTCCACTCTGGGGAAAGACCTTTCCAGTGTGAACACTGTGGCAAAAGTTTCTTGCAGTCAAGTAATCTTAATACACACATGCGTGTCCACACTGGAGAAAAACCTTATCACTGTAAACACTGTGACAAGAGTTACAGCCATTCAGGTGACTTGAAGAGACACCAGCGTGTCCACCATGCTGAAGAGCAGGGGCCCGTTTCACGAAACTTGGATTAACTAATCCAGGATTTAGGCCAAAACCAGGCTTTTTCAATCCTGGTCTTTACAGCCTTGTTTATTCCGTTCCACTAAAGCCAAGCGAGGCTCAGAATTGGCGGATTTGGCGAGCCGGGATCAGCAAGCCTGGCTGAATAGATAGCCTGACTTTTTGTCTCTAGACCCATTCTGTAGAACACAGATTTACTGATCCTTCTTCATGCGGTATTATGGCAGTTTGCATCCTTAATAGTTGCATTACTGCCCCCTTTTGTATGGGAGGCATACTATCATCCGACAGAGCATTGCTCCGAAGGAGTAATGCTCCGAGGTGCGCTGCGGGTCGGGAGAGGGTTGCGGTTAGGTTTAGGTGTCTGCCCCGGGGGAGGTTAGGGTTAGGGTGAGGGAGGAGGTAGGTTGTCGTTCGGACCAATGCTCCGTCGGATGAAAGTACTGCACTCCTTTTGTATATATCAGTATCTTTACTGATCTATTCAAGACTTACTGATACAAATACTGCTGCTGTAATTAAAGAGAGAACATACTCTCAATAGTGGATAGACTGAATGATTAACTACCCCAAAAATATAGTTTACATTTTACCACTACTATTAACTTCAAACAGAATTCTTAATATTGTAAGCATAATGATATTGTCGCATTGTGATATTTGGCCATAACTCCCTCCACTGAGGGAGCTACCTTTGGGGAAGGGGGTTGTTGTCCAGACAGGGGCCAGACTGGTGAACTGTGGGTCATTGTGATAAAGACAGACTGCTTTCTCACTTTTCCTCTTGAGCCACACATGTTTAATTGTTTTTCATTTTCTGTTTATCATAACCTCATTTCATACTCAACCTTCCCTCCGTATGCAGTCATTATCCAACAGTTTGCTGTTTAACTATGCCGGCTAAGTTAGCAATCAGTTGATCTTGACTTCTACTGTTTTATCTGCATATATTCATTTAATTTCATTTGGACAGACAATTGGTTGGTCAAACATACTTTTATTCCTTTCAAAGTCCAACAGTTTGACAACATAGTAATGATAACTCAAACACCCACTACTCACACCATCCTCATTTCCTGGTCAAAGTTTCACAAAAGAGTCACTACTGAATCCACTGCTCCTTTTATAGGTGGAGGATTCAATTGGGTTGCACCATGTTGCAGGGGTGCATGGGCCTGGTAATACATACTATTTAGTATGATTACAACGAGACGGGTTGTTTAAGACCTGGTTTGTTGATTACTTTGATATCGACAAATATACTGTAAATGTTGGGAAATGTTTTCTGTGTTGCTTGTTCACTAGATTTGTAAGTGAATGCTTTGGGGAAACCTGTCTCTAGACAGATGGTATGGGCCAATAGTCAGAGGCCTGGGTTTGACTTCATGTAGTCAGTCCATGGTGAGACATGGGGAGGAAGGGGACACAATGCGGGAAGCTCTGCCCTAGGACAGTGTTGGGACTGGTCATGTCCACACTGGATGCTTGAATTTAAGCTTGTCATTTAATTTTGTTATTTTAATGAGGCATTTTTTTTGGAACATTATTTTTGGAAACCTTTGAAATAAACCTTTGGCAACGATGGAGATTTTTGGTATGTCCTTTTTCTGTGCACCTAGCCCTCATCAAACGGACTCATTTACACATGGTGGCAGTGGTGGGATGAGTGGCAGGCAAGGGTGACAGAAACCGACATGGCTACCAGATCCAAAGTACGTCAAGATGGCAGCAACCAGACCTCGTTTGCTGATGAGGTTGAAGAGGAACACATTCTGGAGGAGGAGGGAGGAGCCACCGGTGGTCGACTACCAGAGACGGTGGACAGTCTGAGCGGAACCTTCCAAGCCTACCTCCAGAATCAACAACTCAGAGATGAACGAAGGGAGGGTGAGCAGCAGGCACAGGAGCTCCAGCTACGAAACCTCCAGCACCAGTTCGGCCAGCTACAGCAAGAAATCCAGCTGGACCGACTGGAGCAAAGGTCGCTGAGAGCCCAATCAACTGATGTCACCGCAGCGCCTCATGGTGACCGCAGGGAATTGCAGCCTTCCAGGATGGCTGATTCTCCTGCTGTTTCGGCTGACCAGGGGGCGGGGTCTCCATCATCAGGCCACGCCTCTTCAGCATCACCTCCAATGGATCCACAGGATGAGAGACACAAATGGCAGAATAGCACGGTGGTACCTTTCTTTGCAGCCGTACAAGTTTACTGTGAAGTACCGTGCTGGAAAGGATAATGTGGTGGCTGACTTCCTGTCCCGCAAAGAGATGTGAGGGACAGGTCTTAAAGGGGGGGATGTGTGATAAAGACAGACTGCTTTCTCACTTTTCCTCTTGAGCCACACATGTTTAATTGTTTTTCATTTTCTGTTTATCATAACCTCATTTCATACTCAACCTTCCCTCCGTATGCAGTCATTATCCAACAGTTTGCTGTTTAACTATGCCGGCTAAGTTAGCAATCAGTTGATCTTGACTTCTACTGTTTTATCTGCATATATTCATTTAATTTCATTTGGACAGACAATTGGTTGGTCAAACATACTTTTATTCCTTTCAAAGTCCAACAGTTTGACAACATAGTAATGATAACTCAAACACCCACTACTCACACCATCCTCATTTCCTGGTCAAAGTTTCACAAAAGAGTCACTACTGAATCCACTGCTCCTTTTATAGGTGGAGGATTCAATTGGGTTGCACCATGTTGCAGGGGTGCATGGGCCTGGTAATACATACTATTTAGTATGATTACAACGAGACGGGTTGTTTAAGACCTGGTTTGTTGATTACTTTGATATCGACAAATATACTGTAAATGTTGGGAAATGTTTTCTGTGTTGCTTGTTCACTAGATTTGTAAGTGAATGCTTTGGGGAAACCTGTCTCTAGACAGATGGTATGGGCCAATAGTCAGAGGCCTGGGTTTGACTTCATGTAGTCAGTCCATGGTGAGACATGGGGAGGAAGGGGACACAATGCGGGAAGCTCTGCCCTAGGACAGTGTTGGGACTGGTCATGTCCACACTGGATGCTTGAATTTAAGCTTGTCATTTAATTTTGTTATTTTAATGAGGCATTTTTTTGGAACATTATTTTTGGAAACCTTTGAAATAAACCTTTGGCAACGATGGAGATTTTTGGTATGTCCTTTTTCTGTGCACCTAGCCCTCATCAAACGGACTCATTTACAGTCATGGGTTCAATAGTGGGTGAAACGTTACAATGGTAATATGTTGTAAAACAATGAGTAATATTTAGTGGTTTTCACTTTTACAAAAAAATATAATATAATATAATAATTCTTCTTAACCGTGCACTTGCACGACATCAAACCTATTCTGGGGAACATTCACCAAAAGCAGCTGATCTACAAGCTCACAAGCTGTCATGATGTTGTGCAGCCTATATATTTTGGTTATTTGATTTTATATAGTGCTTACATTAGTCCTTTAATGCAGACCGATACAAATAAGGCAACATAAACCCATAATAATTGAATAAATCTGGAAAACATCATTGGTTTGTGATCAGTTTGACTGCTTAAGTTAAATAACTCAGAAACTACAAAACATTTCAAAGTAAAAGGTTCCAGCATCTGTCTCCACAGTAAACTGAATTTTACAAAGTGTGAATGGAGTTTCTAGGTGAAAGTGATTTTTTGACATGCCACTATCTGCCTATAAATGTCTGAAATTTGAAAGCACTATATTTCTAAAACTATGAAACATTTCAAAGATTCCTTTTCAGGCAAACATGTCCACTGTAAAATGAACCTAAATAGGTTTGAATGGGGTTTCTAGGTGTAAGTATGTAGGACTAGTAGCATGCCAAAGTTTGTGCTATTGCCATTGAGAATGCATTGGGCGTTTAATGAACAGTAAAGACATCAGGATTAGGTTAAACCTGGCTGTTAGCCTGGTCCGGAGCAGGCTAAATCCAAAGCATTAGTTTCCATGGTAACTAATGTAGCATCACTTTCATGAAACCGAATCAAGCCTCAACATATCCAGGTTAACTGGTTAAATTAATCTGGCAAGATTAACCAGTTTTCATGAAACAGGTTAATCGCTGATCCAGGATATATTAAGCCAGGATATGTGTTAAATCCCGGCTTAATCTCTAATCCAAGTTTCGTGAAACAGGCCCCCTGGATGTTTAAAAAAATAAATAATAATAATAATAAACGTTTTCCAGCCCTGGAAAAGGTTTAGAATTAATTAAATGCTTTGAAGTGGAATGATACTGGTATTGATCATTTTTATCCCTCAATTTTCTAACGCATTTTTCACCCCTGTGTCCTGAGCAACCGACTTGAATGCATGCTTCAGTGTCCAAGTCACTCCTTTGCACCTGAAAGGGGGGAGTTTCCCTGGTTGGATGTAGCGTGTGGAAGGAACACGTTATTCCAACCATTTCCTTTCCCCTCCATCAGGCGCCCCGGCTGGCCAGGGGGAGGAAGTTTAGAGACCAGGATTAGCCTACTGCAGGGGTCCTCAACTAGAAATGATGAAGGTCCACAAATATTTTTTTGAATAAGACCGAGGTCCGGTCCCATGCGCGGCGTCCATCGGAGAGCGGGGCTCTATGCCCGTTTAGTATGGTCAAGCCAAGCTTATACAAATCAGATCCCCTTCCAACCAACCAATAATGGGGTGCAGAGTGCAGGCCCGGAGTGGAACTCCAAATCCAAATCACACTGCGCGCGCATAGCGCGCGCCAGAATTTTGGGGGCCCTTGGGGGACATTTTGGGGGCCTTTGCAGCAATTTCACATGAGAAATGTACCATCTGATGTTATTTATAATGTTATTTATTCAACTGGCGGTCCGCCAGTTGAATACCCCTGGCCTACTGCATGTTTTTTGTGAGGGTACAGGAGAACATGCAAACTCCACACAGAAAGGCCCTTTCGCCAACCCCGGGTATGGGCACTGATGACACGGAGGACAGGAAACTCTGCCACCGAGTGGCGCGCTATGAACTTGTAGGTCTGCTATTTTGGAAAAATCGTTAAAATGTGTTCCTTTCCCCTCCATCAGGCGCCCTGGCTGGCCAGGGGGAGGTAGTTTAGAGACCAGACTGCTGGCCAGGGGGAGGTAGTTTAGAGACCAGACTGCATGTTTTTTGTGAGGGTATCTACCCTAGGGGACACGGGGAGAAAATGCAAACTCACAATGAACAATGAATGTATTGCAATAAAAAGGAGTGCAAGCAGGAGTAGACATGAAAATGAGCGCAGAAGTGTTTTAGTGTTAAGGTTAAATACCTTTTTTAAATGTACAATTCTTGGTACAAATGGAGTCCACACGCGTCAAGCCTAGAATGGCTGGTCCGGTGCATCACAGGAACAAGCTACGACACAAGTTGTGACAATTAATAGTCGTTATCTATACTAGCACCTAATAAAAGACTTAAAATGTCCATGCTGCTCCAGTGTCCTCTCCTTGTACAATTCTTGGTATAGTAGTACTGTAGGTCTTGGTATTCATGTTAATCCATACTTGTGTGTCACACTATCCTCTTGTTGAAATAAACTTTATAGGGAAACCAACAATAAAGATTATTTTAAACTTCCATGCATTCTTTTAAAATGCTGATATTCAATCTTAAATCAATACAAAATTTGTAAAAATTATAAAAACTAAAAAATCACACCCGTGTGAAGTGAGGGGCGCTCTTGTCATCTTACAATATCAATTACAACATAGTTTAAGTAATGGGTGCTAATGTTTGTTTTAGTCCTCAACACAAATATTAAATGTATCTTTATTGTCTACGTTTTCTTAAACAAGCATCGTTGAAAAACAAACATTAAAGCTGTATGTTAGAGCCATTTTCTATTTATGATGATTTGCATTTATTCTGATTATTATTGCCTGCTTTATGATATGTATTTATTTTGTGGTTATTTAATTATTATAATTATGCTATGGATTTGACATGCTGAATGGAGGTTTCCCCTCCCCTTTTGAGAAAGGATTTGTAGGTGCTATAGGCACCTGATGACAGATAGGTGACTCCCTGCTGGGAGAGAATGTGACAGACGGGGAAGCTCACCGTTTGTTGACCGCGACGATGTGACGGAGAAATAAATATGATTCTGTTCTGACAAAACAATCCGATCTCCGTGAGTATTTGAATCTACAAGAGGAGAGGCGACGCGAGTTATACAGCAACAATAGACTGCAACACCACCCCGACAAACAGTGGCCTTGTTGAGTAAGAAAGGCCACGATACTGTATATAGGAGCTCGGGCTAGTGCCCCTCAAAAATACAATAAAATGGATGCCATAATGAGACTTGTATGACCATGTGTGCAACACACTGACAAGAGTTTCAGACGGTCAGGTGACCTGAAAACACACAGCACATCTACACTGGAGAAAGACTTTTCCACTGTAAACATTGTGACAATAGTATCAGCCACTCATTTGCTCTGAGAAAAAAACAAAACAAACTGGTCAGGCTGCTAGAAACAGGTATAAAAAGGCATTAAAATGGGCAGAACAGTGGTAATAACAGAGATAAAAGGTTAAAAAGCTCAGATGAATAGTTTTTCAATGGATTCAGTTTACTCTAGGGATACTCTTAGTTTGAAGAGATCGTACACCGGAAGTTGTATATCGGGATAATATCTGCCAAAAGAACACTGCCTTGATTTGTATAGGTTGTCCGCAGAGCCACGCAGACTCCGTTCACTTCAATGGGGCCAGTCCAATGGCGGCTCTCCTACAAAGGGCGCGTTCGGAAATACCACACCGGAGCACACTCGCCTATTAGTTTGCATTGCACAGTGGGCTCAGTGCGCTATTTCCGAACGCGCCCATAGACTTATATTGAGAATGGGGACAACAAATAAGTCCTGGACCGGAAGTAGGCAGAAATTCATTGGACTCAACCTTTATTTTTGATTGTTTTGTAGTAAATCGAACAACATAAACATTAGTATACATTACAGAGACTTTAGTTGTTACTGTACAATACTTTAAAACAGTTGGCATGTTGCACACATGCCTAAAATTGCTCTTATTTGCGCCGCCCTCGTTGAAAATAATGTATTTCAAACTCCAGCTTGTCGCCTTGTCCCTCTCCAGGCTGCATGAACAGTGCTCGAGCGCTCGGTTTCTGCCCCCTCAATGTCGTAACTCTTCTATTAGATGGCTCTGACCAGAACGCGCCACTATTCCCGGCCCCTGGGCATCACAAACATGATCATAAACCTCTGCACCAATCACTTTACAGACGTGATCTATTGACCAATCAGAAAGCACGTTGTTGATGTGTAGACTGTATCCCCGGAGGAATATGAATGAAGATACAACTTTGGCAGGCTGGCGTGGATAAAATGAATAGATTTATGAAGATGCAGTCGGTTTAATGTGTTTTATGACACCAGGAACTTGGCAACTAATTAAATTGTTTTAAGCATGCCTGTTACGTTTACCTTTGGTGCCATCCAAACATACCAACCTGTTCATATCTGATACACAATGCTTTGTTTACAGTTGCCAAGTTGGCTATTTTATTAGCTAGTAAGTTGTCTCTTCAATTTTGACCGTCCGTCACTGACCGTCATTGTCTTGGGAATGTATTCCGTTTGTTATCATTTCTGCCTGCACCCACACGTTTACTAACGTTAGCTTTGTTAAGTTGCTCACCGTAGCAAAGTAACCTACAGTATGCGACGCTGTTAGGAGTTGTCTTCTACTAATGTTTGAAAACGAGGAGAATCTTAACGAAAATGTGGCCACTTTAAGGAACCGTCTTCGATTCACCGAGCTCAGTCTGCAAAGTGTGGGAGAACAACTGAGGTGAGAGTGACCGCTATTAGCCCTCCAAGCAGAACCCAAATGCTACTGAAGTTTCTGACATTTGTTCGACCCAGTGCATTGGGTCCTGTTCCACGTCGTCCATGCCACCTGATTAAAACATTTACTGGCTCATGTTTACATGTTAAAACGCCTCCCCGCGGCATGTGACGCCATTATTTTCCTTGAGTTATTCTGAATTCGGTAACTTTAAGTAGCTATACATCCCGGTGCGAATATCTCCTGTGGCGCGGAAGCCGTTAAGTATTTTTAATATATGTTTGCCCGATTTGGAAGCTTGGATTCTTCTTGTTTATTGACACCTCATTGTACCGCCTATCTGGCTAGCTAGTGGCGCTATAGCTATGACACAGCAGATCAGAGGCAGGGACGTAGCCTCACAAGCCAACCGCACACCGGGAGGCGGTACAATAAACGGTAAACAAACAAGAAGAAATAAAGCGACCAAATCGGTCAAACAAAGATTAAAAATACTTAACGGCTTCCGCGCCACAGGAGATATTCGCACCGGGATGTATAGCTACTTAAAGTTACCGAATTCAGAATAACTCAAGGAAAATAATGGCGTCACATGCCGCGGGTCCTATTTTAGAGAGAATCTCCACATCCGCATTTAGGAATTTCCATACGAAAATACACTAGCGAGCAGGGACCCAACGTAAAACTAAACAAAATATCAAAAAAGTTTTACGTAGGGTCCCGAAAGGGGCTAGACCGCTATGAGCTATAGATAGCCCCCTTGAAGAGAAAGCCTAAAATCAAATAGTTGGTAACACTGGCACTGCATTTATTTACAATAACATTGTGGTTATAGCTCATTGGGTACAGTGTACATTAGATTGAGTTATAAAATGTAACAACAAATTATACTCTACTGTACTTGCCCAAGTAAATACATATTATGTCTAAATTCACATTTGGTATTTGGGATTAAGTAAAGCATTATACAATGGTGTACATATCTACTTGAATCTCTTTGAGCTTCCAAATGGACAAATGTGTTAATATTGTAATTGAAATGAAGAACCCAGCAGATAGTGGTACACTTCACTATAGTAACTAAAATACGGTACTGCAGTTATGTACTATATGCACTTGTTACACTTGAACGAGGCAGCTTCAAATGGACAAATGTCAAGAAGGGTATAATTTGCAAGTACATTTAAAGTATCCTTTAATTATCTCTATGCTCTGTATTCATAATGCTGTACACAATAAATAATTGTACACTTATTCCCAGAAGCCAGAACATGGCTTCTATGTTTCAGATGCACTTACCCGGTAGTTTGCTGTGATTGTACAGCTTTAGTGGTTTGGGCGAGAGTATGCCTATTTGACAAGAGTTGTGAATACTACTTACTCTACACAATGTCCCATTATGTAAGCTTGGAGTATCAATGGGATACCGGAGAACTCGCCAGTTTACCAAGTCACCGCGGTGAAAATTCGTTATGCTAACATGCTGTCTTCAGCAGTGTAGTGTCAAACTATGTCAAACTCACAGATGTTATAGTTCATTAATCATTTCCAAAGTGATCAAATTATTTTGTGCAATTAAATGGTCAGCTAGATAATGATAAACAGGTTATCCTGAAATGATAAGTACCATTTCAGGATATGTTTACTAATTAATTACATTGTTTCGGTACTTTGGTGTTTAAACTTTTAGCATTCCTACTATCTCTAGTGTTAAATCTAAACAACTATCCTCTCTCTCTCAATTCAATGTCATTTAAATGAAGGTGAAGTAAAACTAAAATGCACGAAATCGCGGCAAGTTGGTAAACTGGCGAGTTCTCCGGATACCTATCAATGTGCACTGTGCACTCAATAAATTACATACACTTGTCTCACATTTAAACAATGGTGTTGTACAGTAAACTGTTGTTTGTAAACTTGTTATGGTGTCATGTCGGTCACTTCCATCTATCTCCATATCTAATTTATCTTGACCTCTTATGCAGTCAATCAAGAGGGCATGAGCAGCCTCCCTGCCAGAGTACACCCATTGGGTTGCCCGGCCGTCTCACTTTAGAGGACCTGCAGAAACCTGATGGCCCTTTGTCCCATTCTGGCAGCTACAGTGTGGAGAAGTCCGAGAGGCTGCTGTCAGCTGCTGTCAGTCTCAGTCCCTCCAAGTCTATGGTGAGATCATAGACAGTAGTATACAAAGTATACAGTAGGTGGGTGGGTCATACTCGTAACAGGTCCGCTTCCCTGTTCATGGCCACCTACTTAGCTGGGGAACCTGATGACGATTATTGCTATGGATAATTATATTCAGTGGTGAACGTGGATTGAAGCTCTTGCCAATACTTAATATCACAACAATCCTATACTATTTACAAAAAGCTATTGTCTTTGTCAACTGGGACACTTTACTAGTAAATGTTCAGTGATGTAAATAGGTTATAAATGTAATGGGACCCACGGGTGGTCTTTTAGATGTGTCCCAGGTGACATTTTATGAGTACAGTACAGAGTACAGTATTGTCTCAGCCTCCCAGGACCCCCCGGAGGGTGACATGATTGCGTCCTTTCTCAATTTAGTGAGTCTTAAGGATGCAGGGGTATTTGCATCACAGAATGTTTGTCTCTTTTCGGGTCACATAATGACATCCCTGTTTACAGTCACACATCTTCATTTATTTCATCTTTACCTTTTTCTTTCCGTCTCTTTTCCTGCAGGTCCCCTCTAGCCGTCCATCCGTCCGCCATTCTGCATCACGCAAGGCCGGGTCTTTGGAGATGGATTCAGCCCCCGTCAGAAACAAAGCGGGTTGCCTGCGTCAGGAGAACGCCTGTCTGACCATGCAGAATAAACAGCTTATCGGTGACCCAGAGGCCATGCAGTACCGACTGGCCTCATCCAAGAGCCAGGTACATTGTGTCAGTGGTTCTTCCCAAAGTGGGGTCCGGTAACTCCCAGGGGTCCTTGAGGGAGGGAGTTCCAGGGGGTCTTCCAGCTAAATGATAGTTTGGAACCAAATGGACCCTTATGGGTCTGTAACTCTGAGAGTGTACAAATGGAGCCTAACGGGTCCATTTGGTTCCATTTGTACACTCTCAGAGTTAAATTAACATTGAATTCTCAGAGATAGACATGTCAGTCATAGAAATCTTCTCTTATGGGGGTCCCTGGCATTATCTCTTCAAATGGGGGTCTGTGGGCTAATTAGTGTCAAATTCCTTGACAGTTTGGGAACCACTGCATTATGACACACAGTCACACACACACACACACACACACACACACACACGTGACAAAAACGGTGTTTTTTTATCAAAAATAAAACAAAACTCTGTGTGTGTCCAGCTCCATGTCCTGGGCTCCAGCATAGGCGTCAGAAGCAATAATGTGGCCGTCATGAGTGAACAGATCCTTAACCTGGAGGCCGAGCTGGAGTCTCTGGCCAGACAACTTAGGTAACCTCGCAAACCACACTTGCTGTTGTTCATATTCTTAGCTGACAAGTACCGTTGTAAATCTTCTAAAACACGTGTCTCTTTCCCGGAAGCTACAGCGTTTCCGGTTAGTGGACTTAATATATCTTTATTCTAGATGAAAGACTGTGATTGTGGTGTGTGTGTTCTGTGGTTGTCCCAGGGCAGCAGAGCTGAGCGCAGAGCAGGGCCAGGAGGCAGCAGCCCAGAGCGACACTGTGGCGACCAGACTGACCGAGGAGCTGAGTGCTCTCAAAGACGAGCTGGACAAAAGGACAGCAGTGGGGAAACGGTTAGATGTGCATCCTCCAAATTGGTTGCTGTAATCATACTTACCAAGGTTCTGTTAATGGGGTATTTAGCTGAACTGAACATGCTCCGATTTCTGTCCGTCTGTTACTTTAAGGTCACATTCATACCAGAGAGCTTTGCTGCGATTAAAACGAATCCTGCTGCGCATTGTCAGAAAGTGCGCTTCGTTTGGCAGGTGTGAAGGCTCATTCGAATCCTAATGCGCAGCAAATAACCGCATTTTACTCCGCCCAAAAACGTGGGTTTCGCTTCGCTTCGAATCGCACTTGACTACGATTCGGTGCAGGTGTGAATGCAATCCGCAGTAAATAAAGGAAATGAAGCAAACATAATGTGGCGGGTGAGGAGCTGAACACAGTTGGAGACGGAGAAGGCATATTTTACGCAGTGCAAAGATGTCCCGTTACTGTGGATAGACGTGGTCGAATAAGGAGACTGAAGCCCTGATCGAAATGAGGACGTGTACATTAATCAATTGCTTAAGAAAACACATAAAAACACTGCAGTGTATTATAGCCTACATAATATTCTGTCTGTCTGTCTGTGCGTGCCGTAAACATGGAGTGCTGTCACTGTGTGGGACTGGGGAGTTATATCAGTGTGCTCATACAGCGCTGTGCTGCATGCCCAAAAGAACAGTGTGTGGCGGCTGCGTGCGTAGAGAGAGAGAGAGAGGGGGGGGTCCCAGACGGCACGACACATGCACGTTATGAGTGTAATTTTATCACCATAGATTTCACTGTGTAGGCTATAGTTTATGAATGGAACACATTGATAAAGGTCCCCCCTGCTGCGTTTCCAATTGCTGCGAATGACAGTGTGAAGGCAAACCGCAGCCAATTAAATATGCAAGAATCCCAATTTCCCAAAGTCTACCGAAGTATTAGGTGAGAATCTGACCTTAAACTACAAACTTACTTTAAAGATTAAAATGTTATTTTAACCAATCTGCATTGGTAGATATGTTCCTACAGTATATAATGTTAATCTCAATTGTTTTTTTTATTAGTATCAAATCACAACAAGTTGTCTCAACTTCAAGACACTTTACATGTAGAATCGACAGATCCTACACTGAGCAAGCAATTATGTGACGGTGGTCTAATTTCTTCCAATGAGAAACTTCTACCCTGGTGTAACACTGACTGGTTGACAATGTCTGTAAGGTTGGCTATTTTGCTCTTTCGTCATATTCAGAGATTATGTCGTTGGAACAAAATGTCCGCCATGTGAATTATAGCCAATAACGTCATAATGGCTGCACCAACTCATTTCTCACAGGGCTGAGCAGCAAAGGAACCAAGCCCTTGAAAATGCAGAGAAACTCAAAGAAGCCTACAAAGAATACAAGGCCACTGTATCTGTTAAGCTAAAGAAGGTACGCTCATTCACCTGTCGGCATGCTTCTCTTCAGTTTTTCTGAATGCGAGTGCATCAGCAGTGGTGGAGATAATGTTGCTCTGACAATTATATGTTGCAGGTGGCGGAGAGCGAGGGCAGGCTAAAAGAGAGTCTGATCGAGTGTGACAGAGAGAGAGAGCAGTTGGAGAGCAAGTGTGCTGCGTTGGAGAGGCAGCAGGCGGAACAGAGCCAAGTCATTAGGTATTCCATGTTCTGCTGACTGACCCGCACCCCCATTCCTCAATAGGAGATTAAATCTGCTAATACTATGTGTGGACAAAATATAGATTTCATTTCATGATCACACATTATGTCTTTTCAAATAAACTTGCTTCGATTGGGTCACTCTTTTTTTTTATCCCATGATTTTGTAACCCATTTTTCACCCCTGTGTCAATTATCTACTGTGATCCTGGGCTCTACACACCCTCCGCCAACCTAGTCCCCATATATGGGGGACATGGGGAGAGCAACGGACTTGAACTCATGCTTCCTTCATGCCTGAGTGTCCAAGTTGCTCCTTTACACCTGACAGGGGGGGAGTTTCCCTGGTTGGACGTAGTGCGTGGAAGGAACACGTTATTCCAACCAGTTCCTTTCCCCTCCATCAGGCGCCCCGGCTGGCCAGGGGAAGGCAGTTTAGAGACCAGGATTACTGCATGTTTTTTGTGAGGGTACCTACCCTATTGGGTCACTCTCATATGTAAATGTATAGTCTCTTGTCGCCCCAATTTTTATTAGCCAGCTGAACGAGGATGTAAGACGGGCCAAGACTTCTTTGACTGCGGAGAGAAGCGACCTCGAGGCCGGCCTGGAGGAGGCCAGGCGACGGGCCTCCCGCATGGAGAGGGAGCTTGAGGAGCGGGCTGTGGACGGCAGGGAGCTAGCGGCGCCTCTGCGTAAAGAGCTGGAGGAGCTGCGGGCTCTGAGCCAGACCCAGGAACAGAGGGTGGCACAGAGCCACGGAGAGTCCCAGCAGAGCCAGGCGGAGCTGGCCAGCCTGGAAGCCATTTTGGCCCTGCTGCATCTGAAGGAGGTGGGGGAGCATGGGGAGATGTTTGATTGATTGATTGAAATATTTATTAACAGTTTGCAGAATTACAGTACATTTCAAGCACAAACTCAATACAAAGACTGTTAACTGTGAGTGGACGACCCAATTAAGCATTACACTTGTTTACAACAGGGTCCACCTTGCTCAATTCATCGAAACATTTAGAGACGTACAAATAGACACTTCTATATAGTTAAAGAACAGAACAGGAATTCATCATAAAGGAAGCAAAAAGGGAAAAGAAACATATACAGTGAGGGGAAAGGGGGGGGGGGGGTGGGGGGGGATTTTACAGGGGCCAGTTTCGAATTGCAGCCGTCCGTAGGTGCCCTTTGAGAGCGGTTTTGAAGGTGTCAAGGGATTTACATGTCTTAATTACTGTTGGTAGGGCGTTCCACATTTTGGTGGCATAGGAGCGAAAATAATTTAGTCCCTTGTTTGTGCCGAATCTGGGTTGTACATGGTTTGTTGTGAACACTCACGTATGCACGCATACCTTCAATTGTAGCACTAAACACGTTTCAATTCATGCCGTCGTACTAAGCACACACGGATCATGATTTAGTCGTTTTTGTATTGCAGGGTCCCGATGGGCCATTATGTGCCAGACCCTGCCTCATGCCTCCAGTGGACTGTTACAGAACTACACATCTAGCCATGTCTAAGCCAGGTACTGTAACACAGTTGCCAGACCAAATATAGTTAACTTTCATTCGCAAGTGTGTTTTGCATTTTGTGAGTTCAAACTTCAATAAATAATCCTGCTCGTATAGTCAAATAAAACTCTGTGAAAGCATTGGGCGCACAGGTCGTTGGTCCCTGCATTTCATAATCATACTTTGATACTATTATTATCTTTCTCTAGGGCGTATCCTACAGAAAGAGTACGAAAAGAAAATCAGATAATTGTATCTTTCCTTCCCTGTCTCGCCATCTTCCTCTCCACTCGTTCTCACCACCCCTCCACATCTCTATCCCTCACCGCGGTTCCCAATGTATCTCACCTGCAGGCGAGCGCTACCAACTGCTGCTGTCTGCACTGCAGTCCATGGAGTCGGAGCGGTGCAGACAGAGTGGCGTGGCCCAGCGGCTCCAGGAGCGTCTGAGTCGGGCCCAGGAGGAGATCTCCGCCCTGCACGGCTCCATGGACCAGAGAGCCTCCCACTACCAGAACCTCCACACCGAGCTGATGGGGAAAGTTAGCCAGGCTGCCAACACGGAGAAGGAGGTGAGGAGAGAAACGCTTGTTAGAAACATCTATAACACATTTTCGGGTCGAGACCAGATTCTACAAATGTAATGGAAAATCCTGACAGTTTTCTGAATCATGTTTCTATATCAGTGGCTCTCAAACTATTTCATGTCAAGGAACCCAGAAATTATATGTTAATTGGCCGCTGACCCCCATCACTCGGTGCCACGCTATGAGCTTGTATATCTGCTATCTATTCTATATTGGAGAAGTTGTACCCAACACATGGCAAGAAACCCAAAGCCACAACAGCTACGTCGCTATCGCAACACCCACAACACCATCTTACACACTACACCCACACACACTCACACGGCAGTGAAGTCACACACTTACCTTCGCAGTGTTGCAACGCTATCTCCTCCTATCGCGCCGAACGCCAAAACTCGACACCACCACCAAACACTGGCACTGCCACCAAAAATGCCTCCCTTCCACACTCACGCAGCCAATGCATTTGTTTACTACAAACATTATCGCCCGAAGCACCCACACCCCCGGAACACTGTTGCCCTTTCACCACGCTAAATTCGCCAGGTCTATGCAAGTGAGCACAAATTACATGTGAGAAAATGCATTCACAAGCCCACAAATGCCATTCAACACACACTACGACTCGCTTACAATTCGCCAACCTGCTCTGATAGTCTCCCTGACAGTCCTGTCCGCAGGAGAATAAAACAAGGAAGGAGAGGAATCTTCGCCTCACGATTTTGCTTATTCCTTCTAAATCACTGTATATAAAATATCGCTTACTCAGCGAATCTCTTAGTTAGGTCAACATTGTTCTTCCACAGAACTTGGTTTGTTCCAAACTATTACAATTACACCGTTCGAATTCGCCATTTCGCCTCCCGAGTACTTTTCATTACGCACACACACACGCACACACACACACACACACACACACACACACACACACAGGAATAGCCGTGCAGCCTATACACGGCGCCAGCGAGACAGGACGTTATAATCTTGAGTTTCATTAAATAACTGTCTTTCTCCACACGCGCACGTGCGCACACAACATTATTCAACTGAAATGCGTAACGCCAATATTGGGCTAATATAGGTAATATGCTACCAATATGTGGGTAGCCTACAGCCAGGGATTTACCCACGGAATGAATATATATATATAATCATCTATACCAGGGCTGCCCACACTTTTTTTTACTTCAGAGCTACTTTCAAAACGACCAGCAAAATAAAACTATCATCCCATTGGTTTTTATTTTTGGTATTTGACTTTGCTACTGATGATTGTACGCAACAACAAGTATTGCATTGTGTGTTTGAGCTGACAGGCCCTTTTTGATGTCAATCAATCAAGTCATCTCAGGTCATCTCAAGCGGCAGATGCAAAAATCGTTTTTTATATTAAAATTATATATATTTTTAGGGCCATGTCATGTGGTCTACCTGCAAAGCCTTTGTGATCTATACTGGTAGATCCTGATCTACCTTTTGGGCACCGCTTAACGTCAGATCAGCCGTTTTGTCGGTCAGCGCCAAAAATGCTCCCCGACAGCATAATCGGAGCAAATACCGGGCAGTGTGTATGAGCCATAAAGTGTTGACTACACTACACTAATAAGGACACATAATAATAACTAATAACCCATCCGTTACTACAAGTGGAGTCAACTCCCGCAATTTCCTTCTTCCCATAGTGCGCAGCAAGGTAACTCTGGGATGAGCGGCCGCGAAATTCTAGTTTTTCAATATAGCTAAAGTTTAAAATAATGGTTAAAAGCTAAGGTGACACTGGTGCGTTCCAGTCCTTAATGGGATAATTCAGCCGCTATCCCCAGCCATTCTCTATACTCTATACTCTATACTCTATCCCCAGCCATTCTCTATACTCTATACTCTATCCCCAGCCATTCTCTTCTCCTCAACTCTTCCTGCATTCAAATTCTTTTAGGTAATAATAAACCGGTTTCCTTGGGATGGATGGTTGTGTTCCACTTTCTTGTCTGAAAACTGTCACGTGCAATCACAGTCTGTGTATGTGTATGTGTGTGCACGCCTCTCCAGGTGAAGAGGAAGAGTGCACGTGTAGCGGCGCTGGAGAAGCAGTTGCAGGAGAAGACATCAGCGTACAGTCAGGCTGCACTGAAGAATACAGAACAGGAGAAACAGCTACTGGTACACACACACACAGACTTCCATAAGACAGACACACACACACACAGGTACATTTTATACAAGATTTAGTTTGTTACATGGATTAAAGTTCTCAGTCGCCACGACTGATTTCAGTCTTTTTCTATTCCATAGAAGCCATCATCATGTCTTCTGTGGAGGCATGTTGCACAGCGAAAACATTCTAATGATGCTATGCATTGAGAGCCTGTAGATCGTCTATTTTCGGGGTCATTGTTTTAGAGCATTTGATGTGGTCAAACTAGCAATATGTTCTGAAGCATCTTCCATAAACTCTGTAATACTCTCCGTCGGATATCTCATATGAAACCAAAGGTTAAAGCCTCAATCTGTGATTTCTTTAACCTGGTTGACGGCAGGGACAATATTACAAAAGAAGTACTAAAACATCATCATTTTACATCAATATTACTAAAACATTACTAAAACATCATCATTTTACATCAATATTACAAAAGAAATACTAAAACATCATAACTTTACATCAATATTACTAAAACATCATCATTTTACATCAATATTACAAAAGAAGTACTAAAACATCATCATTTTACATAAATATTACAAAAGAAGTACTAAAACATCATCATTTTACATCAATATTACTAAAACATTACTAAAACATCATCATTTTACATCAATATTACAAAAGAAATACTAAAACATCATAATTTTACATCAATATTACTAAAACATCATCATTTTACATCAATATTACAAAAGAAGTACTAAAACATCATCATTTTACATAAATATTACAAAAGAAGTACTAAAACATCATCATTTTACATCAATATTACTAAAACATTACTAAAACATCATCATTTTACATCAATATTACAAAAGAAGTACTAAAACATCATCCTTTTACATCAATATTACTAAAACATCATAATTTTACATATTGTGTTGATTGTTTAGGAACCAGCGCTAGTGTGTGGTGCAGCTCCTTTCATGCTGTCTCACAAATCGCACGTTTAGGACTTTGGTCATGAGTCGTGAGATTTTATTTATTGCGAACGCAGTGAGCCACTTACTATGACAGCAAGGGCTGAATGTCTGTGTGTGTGTGTGTCTGTCTGTGTGTCTGTCCCGCTGTTACACCACCCGCCCGCCACCAGAGGGCGCAGCTGTAGCACACACACACACAGGGCGCAGCTGTAGCACACACACACACACACA
Organism: Protomyctophum parallelum; assembly: GCF_964188405.1. Taxonomy (NCBI): domain Eukaryota; kingdom Metazoa; phylum Chordata; class Actinopteri; order Myctophiformes; family Myctophidae; genus Protomyctophum; species Protomyctophum parallelum. The sequence continues at coordinate 30,981,665 of NC_139709.1, read as the reverse complement.
CACACACACGAGCTGCGTTCGCTTCCCGCGTTTGCGCGTCTTACTTGTCTTTAATCCTTGTGTTGTCTCTGTTCGTCATGCCTTGTGTCTTCCTAGGAGCAGACCAGTAGTCTGCAGCATTACCAGTCCATGATGAGCAAGAAGCAGAGAGAGTACCAGCAGGCACTGGACAAGTGTAAGAAATCCTACTCTCAGCAGTGCACAGAGCTGCAGCACAGAGCCGAAGTGGTACGTTCTCTGTGTGTGTGTGTGTGTGTGTGTGTGTGTGTGTGTGTGTGTGTGTGTGCGTGTGTGCGTGTGTGCGTGCGCTAAAGCATAACGTAATGCTAACACCAAAAGGGATGCTGTTGTTTGCATGTTTCTTACATTAACCAAAAGCGAGCTGCTGGAAAAAAAACACTTTACTATATACCTTGAAGGTAAATCTCAACTGCACCAATTTCTTCCAGAGATAGCCGTTTTTTTTCTTTCAGAGATAGAATTGTCTCAATGACACAAAACAAGTATCTCGTCTTCTTCCCCCCCTCCAGCTGCAGTTGTCTGTGGAGGAGTCCCAGTCTCGGGTGTTTGAGCTGGAGCAACAGCTCAGTTCAGCCCAGAGGGAGAGAGAAGTGGCCCAGAACGATGTCCTCCTTCTGCAGACTTGCCTGGAGCAGCTCACGCAGGTTTGAACAGCCGCCATGGACCTGACCGACGTAAAGCACATTCAATGAGTCTTTGGTAGAGGTTTTGTTGTGTTGGGTATAGTTACACTGCCATGATGTAATCATGTAAGCTCAAATAATGGTGAGATGTCTTCAATAGTTGCTCCGTAGATTAAAGATTACTGATCAAACATTTGCTCCACATTGACATTGCACGGCTCAGATGACAAGATCCAGATTCAGATTTGTGTTAAAAAACAAGTGCTTTTGAGGGAAAACGGGCAGTTATGCTCCTGACATTTTGTCAATGAGATACTTCTCCAACACCCTAATAGACTGAAGTAATTATAGCGGGTCATGTTTGCATGTGAATTGTAACAGCTGAAATAAATAATATAATATCAATATTCGGATATTAACCTGTGGGCCACATTAAGTGCCCATGTATGTAAAAATAATGTGGCACCACTCAAGGTTAAAAATAAGTAATGTGGTCAAATATGGCCATGATAGACGGCACTATCCATGTTTTTTAAAAGGTCTTGTCGAGCAGCTGAAAAGATGTGTACTAGAGGTCCACTGTAGTATTTACAAAGAATACATATTATTACCTACTGTATAATGCATTGTGAGATGCATTTTTATCATAGAAAATTAGAGTAATTCTAGAATACTGTTGATAGAACCCTGCCTCTGACCTTAGTCAAGAAATGTGAGGAATTAGCAAAAACGTTTAACAATTATATCATCAAGTGTCAGAGCTGAAATTGCTACAAGGGCTGGTGACCTCTGTAGGCAACAATGAGCAATTGAAGCAATCATATCATACATAACCTTTTACAGTACAGTGTTGTTTTTTCTTTTTGTGTTTTCTTGAAAGGAGCGGGAGGCGGAAGCAAGACACAGCGAGGAGGTTCTCCAGAGTTTCAAAGAGCAGGCAGCCACGGTCAGTATAAAACGCTACCCGTCTATCGAGACACATCAATAAATAAGAGCATGCATGGTCCCAACTGTTGCTGGAAATCCTTGACAGTGTGGTTCGATATGATGTTTTTTAAAGCCACTATATGCGTTTTACAGTTTAAAGATTAGAATAGAGCCCTTACATGAAATGCTTGTATAGTTCTCTAACAGGATGGCTGCATGTAATGACAATCATTGTTTTGTATATGGAAATGGTTGCTATAGAGCAGTGGTTCCCAAACCTTTTCATGTCAAGGACCCCCACATTTAAAAGATCTGCTATTTATGGAAAACCGTGAAAATGTGACGCAAATCTTTGAATATATATTCTTCAGTGTATAATAGCAATATGTTAGTCACAATTGCAGCACCTCATGGGACTCCTCGGCTACCCACACAAAAAGCCATGAAATAACCTTTGATCAGAAGGGATATTTGCTATAATTAGTTTTATATCTTTGTGTTTGTCAGGTGTGTGATTTGGATGCATCCCTGTCAGCATGTCGGAAAGAGCTGAGCTCCTACCTGAAGCAGATGGAGGAGACGAAACACAACTATGACATTGAGCTGCAACAACAGAACAATACGGTGCAGAACTGGACAATAATTACATGCACTTTCTACTTCGCCTATGATTCTTTCCACTTTAAAGGGATAGTTCTACCCCAAAATAACTTTTTCTATCGATTACTCACCGCATGGAGACTTGAATTCATGGAGATTGTTTTGTTTTTGTTGCATTCCTACTTCCCAATAATTTCCCAATAAGCTCCCTATACTCCCTATGGAGACACAAAGGAAACTCTTTATGTCTCCATAATATATTTTTCTGGCCATAGGGTGCAAATTCCAAATTGTGCTACTGTTATCTACTGGCAAATACTATGAACATTGAGTGACTGCAGTTTATTCTTAGCGGTGAAATGTCCCTTTAAGGGTGCACACATGTTTTCCTCTCCTCTGTTCAACCCCTCTCCATCCACTCTCTCTCTCTCTCTCTGAGTGTAAACCCACTCTTCCATGCGCGGCAAAAAGCCGCTCGTGGCAGGCGTCACTTCCTGGTTTTTAGACAGCTGGTGGATGGAAATGAAGCTCCACCCACGTCGGCCAGATTCCCGGAAAAGCTTGCCCCCGCGGCAAATGGAAGCAGCGCGCAAGCTTCATTTTCCATCCACTTTAGGAATCTTCGTGGCGCTAAAGAGTGTGCCTTGTGCACTGACTGTCCCCTCGCTGTCTCCAGATGTCCTCTCTGAAGGAGGAGCTGTGTGGGGCCAGCCTGGCGTGTCAGAGCTCCAGTGAGCAGAACCTGCAGCTCCAGGTGTCCCTGCAGGAGCAGCAGAGCATGCTGACGGAGAGCAGCGTCCGCATCGCTGAGCTGGAGGAGAGTCAGAGCGTCCTTCAAAGACAGGTCTGAGAACGGCAGTTCACACACACACACACACATTCACACACACACACACACACACACACACACACAGAAGCCTGTCTGCTGCCTAACCTGCCTTTTCTTTTTAGTAGTAGTCCTACTCGAGAAGGAGTAGTCTGCAGTCCGCACACTGTTTCGTAGCTCCCACAGGAAATGTATTTATTTAACCCATTTAGATTCAATTTTTAAGAGTGAAGAGAGCCTACTGTCAGCTGTCCAGCAGTCCAAATATTATTAAATAAGTTTCAGAGGCCAAGTAATGTCGGCAAGGTAAATGTAGGCCTATATGAAAACACTGTCTCATTATGCAAGTGAATTAAATAGCATAACATTTGATTGTGGGTTGATAACTATAGGCCTATACAAGGAGGTTAAATGGGAGGCTATTGTGCAGTCAAAGTTACCAATACAAGCTAGTTAATTCAGCATTCTTTAATTGACCGGTCAGGCCGCCCTGTAGGCCTCGTCCGAGGCCTATACTACTAGGCCGCAATGGCTAAAGTTTTCAAATAAATGTAGTGGAGTAAAAGTACAATATTTGCCTCTGAAATGTAGTGGAGTAGAAGTAAAGTACTGAAAGTTGGTAATACCTCAAAATTGTACTTAAGTACAGTATTTAAGTAAATGTACTTAGTTACTTCACACACACACACACACACACACACACACAGACTCAAATTCACACAGATTGTAAACAATTCAAAATGTATGCTCCTGCGGTCAGGGGGAAAAGACCAGGTGGAAAGATGAACCGGTGACCTGATTACCAGACCGCCTCTTCTTTACCAACTAAGAACTTATCCCAGAGCCAGAGCATTGCTTAGCTGCCCAACCCCAATCGGATAATGCACAGTGAGAGTGTATATGCAAAGACACATGATTCATAAATAGCCTACAAATATTTAGTGAATTCAGCTGGAGTAATTGTAGCTCGTGATTTCAATTATATGGGAGGACGCCATATTTCTGGCTGCTGGTTGTGCTTTATTTATGAAGTGCCCCATTTATGAAGAAAAAACAAAGCACAATAATCTCCATTCACTGGCTCGAGCCAATGCAAGAACAGTGTGCTTGGGGCCAGGTTCTCTGGCCTGTCTATAAAGATCTGCTTTGGATAAGAGACATGGTGAACTCACAAATGAGGCTCTATTAAGGTTTGTATTTCACTGTTTGATTATGTAACACTGGTTATTTATATTATGCATTGAATGAAACACAAAGAAGAACGTGCATTTGAAATAGGATGTTTCTCGGCATCCGGAATCCGATATGAATCGCAGAGGTTTCCTCTCAAGACATACAATTCAGTGTATACTGAAACACAACAGGCGAATTCCTGTTAGGATTCTATTTGCTAAATACGATGTGTGCTGATGTGTCTCTGCAAGTGACAGTGCTTACATATTTTATAGTTTTTTTTCTTTCTTACCTAAATAAGTTTCATATTTTCAAGTCCAGTGACATTTGTAATGTTTTTTCCTTGTGATGTTTTTCTCTTGTCTAAATGGACACTTGGTGTCTTTGGGTGCCTTGTAGTTTCATTGAGAACTACAACTCCCATGAGTTATCATTCAAATTGAAATGTTTGACATAGGTGTGATCAATCATCCAATCAAATGATGAACATATATATCTGTCCTATGTCACTTTTTGATTATGCCTGAAGAAGGTCAGTAGACCGAAAGCTTGCCAAAAATAAACTGATTGTGCGCAGATCTGAGTGTGCGGAGCTTCCCTTTATTTTTCCTCAAGTCCAGTGACATAAACGTCACGCTATAAAGGAAGGCGTGTCTGTGAGCAAAGTTGTGTTTCTCTTCTAAAGGTGTCGGCGTTGGAGCAGGACCTGGAGCGTGCGCGGACCTCCCTGGAGGAGGGGGTGAGGAGGAGGGAGACGGACGTTCAGGAGAACGACAGGGACGTTCAGGAGAAGAAGCGGCTAACCGAACAGCTCTCCGAGTCCGTCACGTAAGTGTAAACTGTGTCCCCGCCGGGGGATATCGGTAGAGTTGACACAACGTTGACCACCAGAGCTCAGCTTGCAACCTGTGATCAAAAACAAACATACGGTACGGACATACTGCAGTGGAGGGAATCGTAGGCTTGTGACGTGCATAGTGATTTTACAGCTTTTATCAAAGTTTGCGACAGAAGACACGGTAAGTTACTTTAAGTCGCTCTGGATGAAGAGCATCTGTTAAATTCTAGGGTTGACCCAAACAAGTTGAATATTCGAAGCTTCATTCGATGGCACGGGATTCGAACATGAAATAATAAAAAATAAAAATAAAAGCTGATCTACAAGCCCACAACACATTGCAGCATGACATGTTGGAAGCTTGTAAGATCTGTTGCCCTTACCTTGTTGCTTTTACTCCGCCCTCTTGTAATGTGGTCGACTTACAGTCTCGAGGAGAGCGGAGAGGTAGGGGGGAGCCAGGTTGTGCAGTGACTTGTAGGTGGCGAGGAGTAGTTTGAATTCAATTCTGTGTTTAACGCGGAGCCAGTGGAGGTCACGGAGGACTGGAGGGAGGTGAGCAGGCGGGGCGGCTGAGTTTTGGACGTACTGTAGTTTGTTGAGGGTTTTTGCGGTGGTGCCATGATAGAGGATGCTGTTGCAGTAGTCCAGTCGGGGTGAGATGAAGGCGTGAATGAGGTTTTCGGCGGCTGAGGGTGTCGGGGAGGGGTGGAGACGGGCGATGTTTTTGCGGTGAAAGAATGCTGTTTTTGTGATGTGGTTTACGTGGGGGAGGAATGAGAGGGTAGGGTCGAAGATGACAACCTAGGTTGTGGATGCGTGTAGAGGTATTGTTGAAAGAAATGATTGGTCATACATTGTCTGCTGCCTTCTGACCATTTACTATTAAAACAATCGGCACAGAGTGAAAGGGGATTTTAACTGACACTGGAGTGACTATTCAATGTTATATAACTTCCCAGCCTGTGACCCAGGCAATGAAATGCTGCGATGCCCTGTGGGCCTGGGCCGCACGGCCCGTGAGACAATCTTATGACTGGCACTTTGTGTGGGTTTTAGCACACGTGTGTTCTTAGGTCTCTGTGTCTCTTCAACTAGCCCATCCCTCCACTCCATACAGCGGCGTATAAATGTCTGTTCTGTTCTCAGATTGACTACCAGTGAGCATGTGTTTTGGGGGCAGCTGTACTTCATTCTTAAAGACCCCTGGCTTAGTGTTTCTATAGTATATTGTCTGGGGGAAGCCATTAAAGGGCATGTATCCTTAGCCTATTCCATCGTGCCTGTAGGACGGTAGTACTTCTCCGGACCGGGGGTTTCTGTTTGTGCAGCAACATTGCTCTACTAGGGGCGACTACAATGGGAGCCATGTTCACTCTTAGGTGGGTATTGAAGATGGTGTGGCATATAGTATTATTATATCCCAGTGGTCATGGATTATTTTGGCAATGTGTAGACATCCTGTACTGTCACAATCCCGGAGTAGTATGCATATTGTGCTGCATGTTTCACCCCTTTCACCTGAAGTGATTTCAGACACGCGCATTGTTGACTCTTTTGCCATAACGCATTGCGTACGTCCTCTTTTTGGGTGCACCTCTCCGCTGCAGCAAGCTGACGTCGGAGGTGACGGACTGCCGCAGCGAGCTGTCGTCCATGGAGTCGGAGCTGCGTCGTCTCAGGAGCGAGACGGGCGCCAAAGCCTCTCAGATGGGCTGCATGGAGCGGAGCCTGCAGCACACGCAGAGCCTGCTGGACAAGGAGAAGGACATGGGTACGCTGCAGCCGCAGGGGGACGAGGGACGTTTAGTAGAGAGACCACTGCTGAGGCACCAGCCAAGCACCACCAGTCTTGCTGAGAGGACCCGTTTAGACCCGAGGACGCGTCTTGTGTCACCATAGCTTTTTAACCATTATTTACCACTTTAACTATTATTTTATACTTTAGCTGTTGAAAAATTGCAGATCTACAAGCTCATAGAGCCATCTGCTATTATAATGTTTTTAACTCCTATCTTTTCTCCCTGGTACAACATATTTTGAGATGGGGGAGACCAATTTCATATATTTTTGGGGGTTGACATGAAATAGTTTGAGCACCACTGATATAATAATAATAATAATAATAATAAAACTTTATTTGTATAGCACCTTTCATGACATGAAATGCAGCTCAAAGTGCTTTACAGAGCAATGGAGAAAAAAGAAAAGAAAAGCAAGGCATAAACATTAAAAAAAACAAGCAGTAATGCAATACAGTGAGGAAGGACATGAATAACAAAAAATAAAAGATCAATTAAAAGCAAGGGTGTAGAAGTGGGTCTTGAGCTGTGCTTTAAAAATGTCTACAGAGGCTGCCTGTCGAACGTACAGTGGGAGTTTCCACGCCGTCGGCCCATAGAAGCAAAAAGCTGCTTCCCCGTATTTTTTTGTTGCCATTTATTTAGGCAAAGCGAGCAGGCCAGCAGTGGAAGACCTTAGGGGGCGGTTTGGGACATATTTAGGCAGGCAGTCATGTAGGTAGGAAAGTGCGATACCATTGAGAGCTTTATACACAAGTAAAATAATTTTTAAATTATAGAAACATTTAGGCCTGACGGCTAAATAAAAAAATTGTCTTCTAAATCCTGACAGTTTTCTGAAAAACCTATGTTTCTATGTCGGTGGTACTCAACCTTTTCCATGTCAAAGACCTTTATTATCTGTATTTGGCCACAGACCCCCATCTGAAGATATGTAGTTCCAGGAACCCCCCCCCCCCCCCACCCCACGTTCAAAACGTTCGCTCTGAAAGAATATATATTCAAAGATTTGCGCCACATTTTCACGATCTTTCAAAAATAGCAGACCTACAAGTTCATAGCGCGGCACTCTCGGTTACCGCGCTATGAGCTTGTAGCTTTGTAGCTTTTCTACAGCTAACGCATAACACAATGCATAAAGTGATTAACCCATTCTGGGCGGGAACCCATTTTGGTGTTAGCACTATGTCATGCTTTAGCTATTGAAAAATAGCAGATCTACAAGCTCATAGCGCGCCACCGAGTGGCGCGGTACGAGCTTGCAGGTCTGCTATTTTTGAAAAATCGAAGAACGACTGACATTTTTAGAATCTGATCTCGGGTCAGAAAGGGTTAAAGTCTCTCTCTCTCTCTCTCTCTCCCCCAGTGGAGGATCTGGAGGAGAGGCTCCGGCTCCGCGAGGCAGAGAGACTCCGCTCCGTCCAGCAGGCCCAGGCTCTGGACGGACAGCTGCAGGCGGTGCGCAGCGAGCTGTCTGGAGCTCTGGAGCACCTCCAGGAGCTGAGGGACGTCCTGCAGAGGACCCAGAGCACCGCCGACGAGCGGCAGGCCTCGCTGGAGAAGACCACGGCGGAGCTTAGGTGAGGAGAACACGCCACCGCCGAAAACACTGAAATCTGTCCGGATATATGCACACTTAAGGGACGAGAGGCTCACCGTCTGTGAAGAGGAACTCGCTTCCAACACTGTTCTTAAACTATTCTTCATCATAAAAACAAATACAATGCACGTGTTGTATATTTACATCAAACATCCTCAGGGATGCCCATGGTCTTACAGGTCAAACGTGTATAGATAGAGCTTCGCAGTCCCGCCCCCTCCCAAGGACCAGAAGTGAATTCCCCGTTCATTTTCCTCATAGACTTTTCAAAAAGTATTTATATAAAGATGTTTACACCGCGGACAAAGCCAACTCGAGTTGTGACGACAAATGACAGTAAACCCAATGTTTTGGGCCGATCAAATTATTTGTAAGAAGAAAAACATGGCAGGATACAACACTTTTTGTTTTGTTTTTCTTCTTACAAATTATGTGATCAGCGAAATAAATAAATAAATACTTTTTGAAAAGTCTATGAGGAAAATGAATGAGAAAGTCACTTCTGGTTCTAGCGTCGTCTTGAAAGGGGGGCGGGACTGCGACGCTCTATAGCATGCATGTAGTATAAAGGCCTATTCGTAGTCCCGTTTTTGACGCAACCACCGAAAACTACAGAATGATGTCACGCCGCGGTGGTCACCACACAACACCTCTCTGTTTTTAGTAACCACCGTTTCGGTGGTCACCTCTTCACCAAAAACTGGACTATGATGAATAGGCCATAAGTGCATACATGCATACTAAATTGTGATCACTGTTCAGCGACCCACCAGCAGAAAGTTCTACGCTTAGTCTAGACCGTGCTGTATTATGTTGGAGAATGTTAATGGATTATCATAATCTACAAAATGGAATCTGTATCTGTGAACTAATGCTTTTTCCGGTTTTGAGAAGATCATATCATATCAATGTCACGCATCTACTTTCTCCTTATATTTATTTTGTATTATTTTGTTTTGTTTAGATTACATTTTACATTGTTGAAGTTGGCAAGATGAGAATAATATAAATTACGTTTATAATGTCAGATCATTTCTATCTCATGTGCTATATTTGTTGTATTATTATTTTGTGGGCACTTGAATTCTCTTCATAAATGCCTTACCATGGCTCATGTCAACACGTCTTTGTGTTTCAATACATGTTGGCATAAACAGTAAGCACTGTCACACTGTGGTACAAGTACAGTACAACAAGCACCCGAGGGGGGAAGTTCTACACAGCGAAAACTTATTAATCAGTTGTTAGTTTAGCAGAGCTCATCTATTAGTTCCCGTTATGGGTTGTCTTGTACCTTCTCTCAGAACAGTCTACTCTGTAGTTATATCAAAGTACTAGTTGTATACGTGCAATAAGCAAACACATTTAATTAGTTTTGGTCACACTGTGACCTGAACATTGTTGTAACGAGTGTTATCTGCTTTGACCAATAACACACTCCTCGAACAGACTGCTACATATGTGCTATCCCCACCAGATGAATCGCAGAGGGGCTCTGTTAAATCTTCCCTGCCAGTTATTGCAGTTTGACTATTTCACTATAGTTCGCAATTCACTATAGTGTGTGTGTGTGTGTGTGTGTGTGTGTGTGTGCTCGCGTGTGCTCGCGTGTGCATGTGCGCGTGCGTGCACAGGGAGAGCCAGAGGGAGTTGGAGGAAAGGACCCATGAGGTCTTGGACATGGACAATGCCCTCAAGGAAAGACAGGGGGAGCTACAAGAGAGAGCCAAGCTGGTACAAGGCACACACCCATTACACATACACACACTTGTATATTCACAAACTGTGCATAATATAACGAAATGGCTAAATATATTTCCCTCCCTTCTCTCTCCGCATGTCGTCCTCGACTCTGCATCCTCACCGTCCTCTTCCGCACCACCACCTTTCTCTCTCTGTCTCAGCTGGGCCAGCTGGACGCGGCCATCAGAGACCACAAGCTGGAGATGGAGAGGAAGGTCGAGTGTCTCCAGACCAATCTGGAGGCCAGAGAGGCTGAGCTAAGAGACGAGGACCTGAAGGTTAGGAGGGTTAGGGTTAGGGTTAGAGGCCAGAGAGGCTGAGCTAAGAGACGAGGACCTGAAGGTTAGGAGCCAGGTCGGCCACACAACTCTGACCAAATCAAGCTGGTTGTTTTATACGCTTATCCCATTCTGACCTGAGATCAGATTCATACCAGGTTTCCGCCGGACACACACTGGTCCTGATGAACCCATTCTGACCTGAGATCAGATTCTAAAAATGTCAGTCGCTCTTCGATTTTTCAAAAATAGCAGACCTACAAGCTCGTATCGCGCCACTCGGTGGCGCGATATGAGCTTGTAGATCTGCTATTTTTAAATAGCTAAAGCATAACATGATGCTGACACCAAAATGGGTGCCCGTTCAGAATGGGTTATTACACACACAGCAGCCAAAAAGTGAGAACAAAATAACTAGTGCTGTCCAACTAGAAAATAATCATCTGGGGACAGTCCCAAAATAATTAGGTGACCCCCATGTTGAGAACCACTGTCCAAATGGCTCAAATATAAAATATTCCCCTCCCACACCTCCCCCTGGCCAGCCGGGGCGCCTGGGGAAACCACTGTTGTTTTTGGCTAGCCTCGGAAAACCAGACGTTTTAGTCATAGTTTTTTGAAAAGTGTTTACATTTCAGTAACCTGGATTACATTAGATAATTGACACCGGGTGAAATAATCGTGGGATAAAAATGATACGAGGAAAACAAATGGCTAAAATAAATAAATATGCAATTAGTTGCGATTCAAATAATGAATCGCTTTTAACAGAACGGCGAGTTAATTGCGATAAAACGTGTTTACTCGGACAGCCCTAAAAATAACATAATAGCTAACGGATCATGAACGTGTATGCGTGCGTGCGTTTCAGTGTCAGGAGTTGAGCCAGCAGCTGCATGTGTGTCAGGAGAAGCTTCAGTTTGTGTCTCAGGAGCTGCAGGAAGACCAGTTTCACAGTGAGACTGTGGCCGAAGACCTGGAAACGAGTCAACAACTGGTCAAGGAGAAGGTAGAGGCAAATGCACAGACAACTAACTGTATATACACCACACCAACTACACATTCATTATCTGCAATACATTGAAAACAATCTATAGATACAGTTAGTACATATGATATAGAATTTTCTCACTATATTAATGGACACTACCTATGGCCTCTTGGAATAGAAGCCATTTGGTCTAAAGTAGACCCAAATAAAAATTTGTTGTTTTTTGTTTGTTTTTACTAACAAAATAACCGTATTCATCAAATCAACTCTGTCACACTTTATCCACATGTTAATTGCATTATTCTATCATTCCCTAGCAGAAAGGAATAGTTTTCATAATCCTCATGGGGGCCCATGCCTGGTTTAGCCAGGGGAGGGCGGTGTTGGACAGTGTCTTGACTGTCTTCAGTGCAGTTGGTTGCCCGAATTCCCCGAAAATCCTCATGGGGGCCCCTGGCCCTCCGGCCCCCACAGACTCTACGACACTGTTCCCTAGTCTAAAGCACTCTCTCAATCATAACGTAGACACATTCTTCTCCTTATGTTACCAGTAGTCTTATCATTTGTCAATGTAAACGCGCCGCCATCTCTCTCCCCCTCCTTGCTATAGGAGCATCGGTTGCGTGCGGTGCAGGAGGAGTTGGCCGTGAAGGAGGCCCGCTGGAGGCAGGCCGAGGCCAGGCTGCAGGGCAGCGTCGCCTCCCTCCAGCAGGAGTCGGAGCTGGAGAGAGAACAGCACAGTAAGGAGGTACGGTATGATGATGACTGCATGTATACAGTACACACACTAGACATGGCTGCTCCCGGGGTGGGGGGAAGGGGGGTCAGGATTTATTTTTTTATTTTTATTCCATGGGCAAGGCAGACAAAATCAAACATCAGTGCAATATATATATGGAAGAACCTGTGTTCCCTACTACCTACTACTGATCTTATTTCAGCATCGACTGCCTCTTTTTATGGTATATATTTATGGTACAAGCTCGTAGGGCGTCACTGAGTGGCGCGCTACGAGTTTCTATACGCGCGCTACGTATAGAAACTAAAAGGTCTGCTATTTTTTATTGTGAAAATGTAGAAGACATTTTAGAAATGTCGACGTCAGGCCTAAATGGGTTAAGCCAATGGGGAGTCCGCAATGCCTTCTCATACTCTGAGCAGGCCGTGAGAGTCACTGAGTGACTGAATTAAGGCTGTTTCAGATGGTGAGTGAGTGACCGACGCAGGCGTTCTCGCTTGGATCAGCAACGCATCATATGCACGTGAGGGGCGTGGGCCGCGTAGCGTGAGAAGATGCTGATCACAATCCAGGTCTAGAGTCTAGCCGCCCACGGGCTGCGTGTATGAAATGAGCACACGCTCGTATCATCAATGCCCCTCAACTTCTCCGCTCGCCCCCAGAAGAATCGCCCACCTCTCATTGAAAATGGATTACCAAGGCGCCGTCAGTCGACTGAAACGACCTTTAGTCAAGCAGACGTCCTCTCAGGCTATGGAATCACAACTGCCGGCGGGCGCTATACGTAAAGAGGGAAATGTGCATCAGTTGGTTCAACGCTTTTTATTATTTTATTTGATTGATGAAAGGCCCAAACAATACAGTTTACTAGCGAGACCACCTCTTCCCTATCTGACAGCGGTCTGCCTGATACAATAAAGAGTCTTAAAAAGACAAATGAGTGGCTGCACACACTGATAGCCAAAGTGCAGGATGCAGAGTAAAAAGCAACGTTTCGGCAGTACAACTGCCTTCTTCAGGCAGTAGCCTAGTTCAATTATTAGATCATTAGAAACTCATTGGCTCATTGCAGCCACAATGAGCAACTCCGGTCACGATTATATTTACACGCAAATGTAATAGATTAATAAGAATTAAATTAGCTATGTCTCTAAAACAAAGGAGTTGAATGTCATTTCATACAGCAGTTTTTATTAGAAGCCTAGTAGTTGGTTCATGTTTATTTTTGTTTTTGTTTACGGTTGGATGTGGGATTGTTTGTGCCTGTACGAGTGCATTATTCAATCCACTACTTTGGTTAGAAGAAAGGCATCTTAATTTAACTCTTGAGTTTTACACAACTTTGGTAAGATGCAAGAGTCATGACAGTACTACTTTTCAAGGGTTTTAAATTGCCACAAGCTGATATGTCAGATTGTGTTCTTTGTTCATCGCGAACCACGTTATGTTAGCGTTTCTATTCTATTCAATGTCTGTCTTCTAATCTCAACTGTTGATTTCAACTGATACCACTATCTTTTACTTAGCCTGTTAACCTCACTTCAGCCTTTACTTCCCTATTTCCTTGACCACTAGTTTTACTTCTCTTTCTTTACTTCATTTTCCTTCCCCATTCACTTATTCATCTTATTTCCTCTTCTTTCTCTATAGCCTACTATTTCCTATTTGTGGAATTTTGATATCTACACGCTTGCATTGTAAAACAAACGTGTAGATCAGCTGTTCTCGCTATTTGTCATTCAACAAAATATATAGGGCTTAAGTGGCTTGTCACGCATTTACAGGGTAGTGTGTTTGTCACAGTGCACCATGTATGTCATTTCCTGCTTGGTGGAATGACGGATCCAATCCCTCTTTGCTGGACCTCTCCGGACCTTTTCCTTCTCTACCCCAGTGGTTCCCAAAGTGGGGTACACTCTAAGAGTGTACAAATGGACCCTAACTGGTCCATTTGGTTCCATTTGTACACTCTCAGAGTTAAATTTAACATTGATTTTACAATATAAATTGTGGTCTCAGAGATAGAAATGCCATTAAATGGTGGGGGGGTTCTGTAGACTAATGCATATCAAAGGGTTGAGAATTGCAGCTAGAGCTGCAAACATCTTCTCTTATGGGGGTCCCTGGCATATATTTTCAAATGGGGGTCCGCGGGGCTAACAAGTGTCATTTTAGGGGTCCTTGACATGACAAAGTTTGGGAACCACTGCTCTACCACTCATTGTACCCCCCCATTCCCCCCCAGCTGGAGTCTCTACAGCAGACCCGAGGCCAGCTGCTGAAGGTCTCCGAGCAGATCTCCTCCACCATGCGCTCCTCCCAGGAGCAGCTCACCGCAAAGCTCCAGCAGAGCCAGGCCCAGCTGGACCAGGCTGAGGCCCAGTGCCGTCAGGCCAGGACCCACGCCACGCAGCTCCAGGCCCAGCTAGACCAGACCATGAGCCACCTGGACCGGACCCGGAGGCAGTCGGAGCATTCCCGGGACCGCGTCGCCGAACTCCAAGCGGAGCTGGATCAGAGCCGGGCCCAGCTCCTTCAGACCGGAGGTCAGCTGGAGCAGGGCGTGACTCTGTACGAGCAGGCCAGGACCCAGAACGGTCACCTCCAGGCCCAGTTGGAGATGTGTCGGGCCCAGTTGGATCAGAGCCGAGCCCAGCTGTCTCAGCTCCAGAGCCAGCTGCATGGTGCGGAGAAAGTCCTGGAGACGGCCAATGAGACCCTGCTCATCAAGGTACAGGTCTGATAATGTTTTGCGAGCTTCAGGGCTTAAAGTTCTCAGTCCTAGGGACTGATTTCAGTCCTGAGGATTTCATAGGGGTCATTTAATGAGATCAGTGTTGGGATTTTTGGGGGCTTTAAGCCCTGGAGATTGTAGATCGGCTATTTTCGCTTTTTACGCAACACTCGTACGACCCAGTATGAAATAAAGTTAGGGCAATAATTTATATATATATTAAAAAATTCTGCCTGACAGTGACAATATGCTTTAGTACTATTGCAAGACAAATTTCCAGGCGCTTGACTGATCCCCTGAAGGGACAGACATTGAGACAATAGAAAGAATAAGATTTACCATTAAATCTATTATGTAAGCAAGATGTAGAACGTTTCTCTCATGGAAACTTGAAAAGGAGACGGTGGAAAGACAAAAAGTGAAACCAGCCGAGGCCGAGTTTCCATTTCTAGTAGCCATGATGACTGCAGTAGCAGCTTCTGACCACGAGGTGTCCTTTTATTTTTAGCACAAAAAGGGAAACCCTTTGAACTGCAGCTGTTTTTCATATTTGACACAATACATCATCCTGTCACCTCGTAAGGTTTCAACAACCCACTGAATTAAGAAAACATCCACTCATCTTTTTCAGTTCCTAGTTGTCCGTTTTACCTGATGGCAGTGCTCTAGGTTTTGCTTTTGTTAACCCATTTAGTACTGATTAAAAAAAAACGCCTTCTAAATCCTGACCTGCACTACAGTAGGTTTTCTGAAAAACTTCTAATATTTATTCAAAAATACAAACATTTTATGTTGCTATATACTAGTGATCGACCAATATGTTTTTTTTAATGATATTTATAATTATTTTGGTACCGATATTAATAGAAATTATGAATATTGAAGCCGATAATCGGGCCGTTGCTGATAATCGGTCGATCCCTACTATATGCTGTACATGGCAACAAGAACCCAAAACTGGGTTCCCGTCTTGGAAGGGTAAAAACCCCAAAAGGGGTTCCCGTCCTAAATGGGTTTAATGTGCATCTCTCTCTGCAGGAGTCTGAGGTGACCCGTCTCCAGGCCAGGATCTCCAGTTTGGAGAGAGCCTCAGACCGTCACAACTCCACCCTTCCCACCACCCCTCTGCCCCCGTACGTGTGCGCACACTCATTCCCTGCTCAGCACTCGCACGCCCCAACCCGCTCCCCCGCCCGCTCACCGACTCGTTCCCCCGGATCCAGCCCCTCTCCCACCACACGCTTCCCCTCGCCGCGCCTCCGCTCGCCGCCGCCGCGCTCTCTCGGCCAGCCACCGCTCCCCTCGTCGACCGGCTGCGCGCACCACCACCTCCAGCCTCCTCTCCTGCCCGACCTCGGCCCTCATCGACCGCCGAGCCAGGCCCGTCGCTCCCTCGAGTGGCTGCCGTCCGGCAGCAGCACCGACTCCTCCCTGGATCTCCCCGAGAACCTGAAGGCCACCCTGAGGGAATCCCTGGACCAGCAGCAGCAGTCCTGGGAGTCCTCCTCGTCCCTCTCCATCTCACCCTTCATCACACGCATGGCGGCGACGGACAGCGGCTGGCAGGGACTGAGCGCCCTGGACGCCAGCGGGACCACCAACTCCTCCTTCAACCCCCTCACGTACATGGTGGAGAAAGCAGACGACCAGGAGGAGGAGGAGGAATGGAACCCTGAGCGTGAGGCTGCGTTGGGGCGGATATCGGGCGAGGGGGAGAAGGAGGAGGAGTCTGAGGCGGGCTCTCTGGCGGGCATGCTGAGGTTTGTTAACCACACCCTGGCCATGCAGGACAACGCATCCCTGTGGAGCTCCAAAACCACAGACAACCTCACACTACAGGTAAGATCATCACGTCTAGAAGACGCTAATCATTATCGTGTTTTATTTATACTTTTTTTTTTTCTTCATTTTATAATGATGAAAGTCAATGGGGCAGTGATAGGGCTGCCCAGATTTTGATTCATATGTCATATATGTGTTATAGGGAAATTACATCATAGACCAGGGGTTCTCAACCTGGGGGGGGGTGTCACCAAATTATTTAAAAAACACCTAAATGGTTGGAAAATGGAAATTAAGAGTTTACATAGTACACTACCTTCGTACACTTTCCTTACATGATCATATCTGGTTTCAGTATTTATGATGTTTTTTTTTTCTTTTTTGCATTTCCAGTGGTTTCCCAGCCAAAAACGTTGAGAACCCTGGCTGTCATAGACGACTGATGTCACAGGCTGGCTCATGAAGTCCGAGATCCACACTATGGATCCACATTGAAATACAACATGATTACATTTATACCCTTTTCTAACAAAGATTTTAACATTCAATGGATCAAATCACGGTATAATATTCTTTGGGTGAAAGCTCACTGAGTTGTACTCGTTATTTTCTTAACAAATTACCTCTGAAGTCTATAAGAACAACAATGAGTTAAACTGATGATAAGACGGGTATTCAAAGGGTGTGGGCATGGACCCTAACATCAGAGACTTGGTACACCCAGTGATGATAACCCCCCCCCCCCCCCCCCCCCCCCTGCTCTGCCCCAGTGTAGCCAGCAGCTTTACAAATACATTGTGATTGACGGTAATGGCTTTACATAGGAGAAAGGACTGTGATGGCACGGCTGGTTGTCTTCGAGGTATTTACTTTAGGGCCGCTGTGGCTCAGGAGGTAGAGCAGGTCGTCCAATGATCCCTGGGTCGGCGGTTCGAATCCCGGCTCCTCCTGTCCACATGTCGAAGTGTCAAGACACTGAATCCTACATTGCCTCCAATATGTTGGTCGGTGTGAGCTTGCCACCGTTGGTGCGTGAATGTGGGAAGTGAGGACGCTGGCGTTCGCCGCTTCACCTCCCAATGTATGAATGAATGAACCATTGTAAAGCGCTTGGAAAAGCGCTATAACAATGCAATTCGGCCCAGGCCGTAGCGTAACGGTCTGGGCACCGGACTGGTAATCCAGTCGCAGTGTGCCGCGGGTTCGACTCCCGGACCCGACACGGCCTTTACTGCATGTCATCCCCCCATCTCTCTCCCGTTTCCTGTCAGCCTACTGTCTGTCCCTTCAAAAATCAATAAAAGGCGTAAGCCGCAAAAAAATATCTTCAAAAAAAAACAAAAAAAAACAATGCAATTCATTTACTGAGAAATGTCATTTTGCACCGACCACAGCCTTATGCAACGATTGCATGCTGATGGAGTAGGGGAAGAGCATTGGCGGAAACGACGTACAACTTCCTGTCTCACTGCTGTACATTTCATTTGTTTCACTTTCAGAAGAACCTCAATGAGACATGAAGCTGTTCTACCAAGTGACCATGTGTCCTGCTAAAGGTGTGCAATACTGTGTCCACTCAAGCTGTTTACATTGTGTGTGTGTGTGTGTGTGTGTGTGTGTGTGTGTGTGTGTGTGTGTGTGTGTGTGTGTGTGTGTGTGTGTGTGTGTTTGCATGCCTGCCTAAGGCCGCACTGTGTGTGTGTAAAGAGAGAGAGAGTGATTGAGATTTTATAGCCCTAGGATTGATTAACTTTCCATGCTATATTTGGGTCTTTTAATGTGTGTCGTTTAAAAGCTACAGGCCAAACATTGTTGTCTGTCTGGGATTGGTTGCATTACCTGTCACTCAGACTCAAACTACTACTGATGATTTGATCAGTGAATGAACCTACAGTCTATTTTAGAGTTGTTGTTTTTGTAGCTTTTTATGTTGTATGTTTTTTATATATTTGTAAGTAATTGTACATTGTACATCACAGCTAAGTGAATGTTTTTTTTATAGAATAAAATGTGTTTTTATCAAAATGTTTTTATTTTCTGTGTACGTGTTGTGTTGTGTTGTGTTTGGTCCATCAGGGTTACTACTGTACTTATTCTCCCGAGGATGATTCAGAACCCAATGTGGGTTATTCTCCCGAGGATAGTTGGAGGATGATTCAGAACCCAATGTGGGTTTTTCTTGTTGGGGACTGTGGGAGTTGTGTTACCAGAGCAACCAGGAGTTTCCAATCTGAGAAAATAAAAGGAATTCATGGTCCGAGCTCTAGATGAGGTCAAGTGGAATGAATCTGTTATGACAACCAAGCTGACTGGGTTGGATTTGGACACACTGAGGAGGATGGTTGACATAACCACAACAGTCTTATATCAGTGGTTCATAAATGTCTTCTTGCCGGGCTACAGAATTGTTGCGTTTGTGATGAAAGTCACAAAGCAACATCCGTATCAAGTAATATGATACGGATTTATGTCTTTTATATCTGCACTATGCTCTTAGTAATTCATATGGATGCACTCTGCTTGAAAACATCCCTTAGCTAGCTGACAGTAAATCCATGGTTAAACTGGGAAATAGCGCTCGAAGGAGAGAGAATGATGGAAGAAGTGAAAGGATTTGGTGCATCATCATGCAATGTTGCTGTAGTCTCAGTAGGCCTACTCATTTATGAGAGAAATCAGAGAATGAGTATACTAACAGTTACATTTAATCTCTTTGTTCTTACTGTCAGATATGTGCAGTTGGATCAGTTTATGGTTGTGGATGACATTTTATCACATTGTCAATATACAATATCCAAAGGTTCTGTATTGTGTCTGCACCCCTAGCTGTGTGTGTGTGTGTGTGTGTGTGTGTGTGTGTGTGTGTGTGTGTGTGTGTGTGTGTGTGTGTGTGTGTGTGTGTGTGGTGTTTCTCTTGACACCTGTGACAAAGGCCCATTCACAATTCCTCCCTCTTGTGTCTACCCTGCATACTTTGCTGTTAGCAACAGACCAGCCCGCTTAACTTTGTCCTGTAGGTGTAGGAGGGAGGGGGAATCCCTCCATGACTAATGTCAAACACTTCACTCAGTGTTTCTGGGTTGGAAAATGTTGCATGTTAGAAGCGTAGTCCTTTTCCTTCAGCTGTTTCTCTTTCACTCATAGGGAGGGATCATGACTCATGCACATTGGAAGCTTGTAGATCTGTTATTTTAAGTCGGGCATAACTAATCCTAATGACAACCCCTAAAGCAAACCACTTTTATGCCGCCATTGCTTTATGCATTAATAGGGAATTTTTTGTCGTCATAGTGAAGTATTGTAGTGCACTGCAGTGCAGTGAAAAATGAAAACGGGACCGCCGAATATTCAAACTTTCCTCTGACAAAAATTATATATTTGTTTAAGCTTGTAAATTATTTCACAAGACTTCCATCTTCTCTTTTGTGATGTGTGTGTGCGTGTGTATTTGCGCTTACATCGGTACAAAGGATGTGGTGTACTTTCGCAGCCTTCAGTATGTCACATAGACAAACTGAAAGCTGATTCGGTTCCTTATTGTTAGGTTCCTCTGGGTCGGTATCACTGGGTTCCTCATCACCAAATGTATCTGCTTTCTGAAGGGTGTTTGTATTTTTACAGGTAGTTGCCAAGGTAACGGGTACGGTCGCCCCTTTTCCATCTCGCTCCACTACTCTACATAGCTGTAAATAACAAACATAATTCATGTTGGTGATTATATAATTATCATATGAATTTATCATATCATTGTTAAGTTCACACTGTATATCCACGGGCATAATAGCATGATGATGCCATTACAAAACATGGGCTACATGGAAGGAATGTGTTTAATAAAATGAAATGAACTGCTAGAAGGTCCTAAATTAACTTAATTAAGCAGTCACCGTCTCTGACATGTTCTTTCTAAATTTTAGTATAGAGATCGACTACTATACAATCAAATAAATCTGTATACAAGATAATTTCAGATTTCAGAGAGGGAGGGAAATACTAAATGAACTGTTAACTACAATTTAAAAAATCACGGGGCGAGTTGGTAAAGGGGCGAGTCGTTTGGTATTCGTTGCCAATGTCTGCCCTGAAAAAGGTGTATTTCAGGTCTAGAGCTATCTGTGCTTTATATGCCAGCGTACCACAGGTGCCAAGGCATTGGGTAGCTGTGTTTAACAGGTTTATTATCACATTGTGGGAGTGCAAAGACATTATGAACAGTGCAGAAGGTTGGTCGCCGAATCGTCATCATTCCTGTGCTGTCTTTAGACTCATGTCTCTGTGATATGGAGGTCATAGTCATCGTGGAGCCATGCTATCTCCAACTGAGTGCAATGGAAATGGTCAATGAGGTCTTATCGCTGGACATGCGCCAATGGGGCCCTAACAATGCCTATGACATAGCCTCTATATATCCTTTTGAGCTCCACACCAATCTCTGCCAGCTGATGAGAGCCATAAATGGACAGTTTGTCTGTTACTGTTTTCAACAGCATCCATGTTACCAGCATAGTAAATAGACAAACGGTATGTGCCAGGAGATTTTGCGGCATGTCGCCACAGCAATGTTAATGGACCAAATTGATATACTGTATGTCTGAACCGATCCAAATTAATATTGGACAACTGGTAGAAACAACAACTTGGATTGTTTTATTTTTTTAACACTCGAGTTAGAGTTCAGATTTAAACTGACTTTATAATGTAATAATCATAGTGTCATTTTTATCAACGGAAACGAATAGGTTTAAGCAAGGTTGTTCAGCAAGTCAGTATGGTCTAACAACTCATTTTATACTACTTTCAAAGATATTTGAAAATAGCCGATTGCCTGTAATGACATACCCGAAATAGGGACACAACTAAGGTTGACACAACCTTTAATGTTTGACAAGTTCATTTTAATCTGCCCCCATTCCACTCTACAATCTCCATGCTTCAGCTCATGAGTGCCGGCTACTACCAACCTTTCCCTTGTTTAACTGACCTTTTGTATAGAAAAAGGTTTCAAGCCTGCATCCCAGCAACAGTTTCTATGACAGCTCACAGTAGTGAGTTTGCTTCTCTGCCTGAAGGAGAGATATCGTTCCTTTGGCTTGCTTGAAGTAGTATAGTGGTTATGTTTTGTGATTTATTTTACTCACTGCTTTGTATTTTTAAATTCAAATATGTTTATCATCCGTTTCTTTTACATCTTCTTGATGCTCTGTATTTTAATACGTTTGTGGAAAGCACTTTGAGTTTCCTTGTTGAAATGTGCTATACAAATAAATTTGCCTTGTGCCTAGCCTGCCTTGTTTGCATATGCTGCATTGGTATTAGTGTTTTTGTTTTTTACAGATTGGTTCTGGTGCATTATTTCTGTATTTATAAGGGACGCCTGAGAAGAATGCCACAACATGGAAACTGGTTGCTTCGCTATATTATTAACCTCTGACTTGAGCTGCTTTTCAAGTTCAACAACTTTGTTATAGTTTCTGAAAATGATTATGGCATGCTTATGGCAGCCTACTTGAGAGGATGGTGTCGAGGATATTTTAGAAGTAAACACACTCCTCCCTGTTGTCTCCTGTTTACATGACAAGACTTGAGCCTATAGGTCAACAGAAAAATATACCTTTAAGGTTAAAGGTTTATTTTTCCATCTGTTGACCTATAGTCTCAAGTCTTGAGGCTATATAGTTACTTTGTTGACACATGTTTGTGGATTGTTGTCTTTCCTCATTTCTGTATTTTATGTTTTCTGAACATCCAACTACATATTCTGAATTCACAATGGCACCTTGAGATGCAGCATCTCATTTTAGAGGGGGTCCTGTACACATAAGTAAAACATTACATACAATACCAAATTTGTATACAAATACACACAGGTACAGTTTTATTGTTAGGTTTGTAAATGGAGACATATGGTAAATGCATATCTCAGTATGTCATACTGGATATTTAAGTATTTCTTACCATATATTATTTACTTGGGTGGATAGCTAATAGGTATGACCATGAAAAGTAGTCTAGTTCCTATTCTACACTGTATGCACCATAAAAAAGTAGGCTAGTTCCTATTCCAAAGTGTAAGGGAATTTTGTTACAGTTTTACAACTTCTCATATGTTATCATGTCAAATGTAACTGAACTAAAGCTTTACGCTTCATTCGCTCCTGTGAATGTAACCTGCTGATGCCCCTGGTATTCACAGTGTGAGCCTGTGGTGATTAAAGTTGGATCCATTGTGTGTACTAGCTGTATTGTCCCCTCTGGGTCGGTATCACTGAGTTCCAGAGTGGCAGAAGACTGGCATTCCTCGCCCTGTTGTGTGGGTGTGAATGATGTCACCCCTTTCTCTCAATCTGGCCCCAGATACGGTGAGCTGCCTTCAACTGAGCAAAAAAAGCTGGCAGAGTTTGTAACGCTACTGTAGCTCAATTGCAGCGTAATGGGCATGAGTTTCTGTTCGATTGAAAAAGCACAAAGTGCTGGAGAGAAAGATAAAAGAAATTTGGCAATTCCAACCATCCTTCCAACAATATGCTTCTATAATCAAAATCATGAGTCACTTTGAACTATCAAACCAAACAATATTAAGTCTGAATGGAGCAAAATGTATTATATGAAAATATGTTTTGAATCATGTTATGAGTGAATATGTATAATCAGGGTTTCCTTGTGGTTTACAACGAACCAAACTGTCATGGTTTCTATTTTGGGAATTATATTTTCGAATCGTTTGAACCCGTGCAGAACTTCCCATGGAACTTCTTGGCCCCGAGCACATTCGTCCTGGAGAAAGCTTCACTTCTCCACCTCCAGAAGTACCACTTTACTTTGGCTCCCAGGAAGCCCAGTTCAAATGGCTGTATGGAGCCATAATGGAGGCCAGTCAGGCCACACCCTATTCGATGCGTGCACCATCAGACACTATGTTAACCTCTCAGGCAGCGCCAGTCAATCTACACAGTGACACAGCTAAGACCAAATAGATATTTTGGCTTCCTACCAAGCCAACCGGATGCAGCACACCTGCACCAGTGCACCACAGATGTTTCTCCTGTGTACTTCTACTCAGCGGTCTGCTGCACAGTCAGCCTTCCACTGGGTATATTTTTAGTTGAAATGTGTTTACATAATATTTGAAATGCTCATTTGCATCCACACTGGGACATATTGTCCAAGCCTGGGATGCCCACAATGAGGACGAGTAATATCCTGGAAAGAGAATGTTTTACTGGGCATAACTTTTCAAGGGACAATTTTAAGCATAGGGTTTGAATTAGGTAGTCGGTGGAATTAGATTCTCCAGTTATAAACGTGTATGTGAGATCATAAATAAATTAAAAACATGTTTTTATGTGATGAACTGATGAAAAAAGGAACAAAATAAATGTGATAACGGGTTCCTTATAAGGTTATCACATTTATTTATTATTATTTTCGGAAACAGGGCTTGTCTGTTTGATCAAAATGGACTGTGTTCAGAAGCTTCACACAATGTGGCGGTTAACTTCCGGTTGTGCTGTGCTGTGAGCTGGTGGGAAGCTCTCCTTATCAGCAACCAACACATGAACTTCTCTACTTTTTTGTTCTCTACTTTATTGTACTCATCTCTAAGTACAATAAATAAGTGTCGTATATTGGCGCCCAGACATAGGCATTTAGTTGTGGGTTAGATGTAGTCTTATAGTCCATGTTTAAAGTGAGCCCAAGTTCTTAAGATTGGGTATGAGCTAAGGAAGTGATACTAGGGGTGGACATTCCCAAACCCTGTCCAGGCCTGGGTCATACAGGTCAGATGGATGGCTATAGCAAAGGCTTCAAATGATGACTAACATCTGTTTATCATTAGGGTCTGAGCCAGCCAAGAAGTCATGCCATTTCACACACACACACACACACACACACACACACACGCACGCACATGCATGGGATTGGTACGTGTGTAAAGAGACTCAGTTTGTAAGAGCCTTGTGGTGGTACGAACGGGGCTTCTCAGAGAATATTGGGTCCTGTTTGGTCATGATTGTGGCAAGCTCATTGGTGTTCTTCAAATAAACTCAAAATGAGAAAGAAAGTACACTGCCTGGACCCTCTCTTTTTTATACAACCTGCCTGGTAATATATCCACCATTATCAACAATAATATACTACATAAGCTATGGTTTATATCGCTTCTACATTGTAAAGGGGTTGAGGCGAGGCCTTACCTGTTTGCCATTAGTATATGCCCTGATGAAGACGGGTTCACACTTCACAGTTCAAACATTGGCTTTTCAGTCCATTCAACCATGCATGCTCTACTACTGGCACCTCCCACAACAGGTCACAGACAAGGTCAGAGAGAGAAGGGCGAGGCTGGCTGGCTGGGCACTGCGTAAGAACCATCAGTCATTGCTATCAGTCTTGAGTTTTAGCTCAGTGTGCAGAGAGTTTCCTGCCCTATTGTCTGCATGCTTACAACATCATTTGAGTTCTGCTTGACTTATGTTATTTTCTCCTAATGAATTTCATTCATGCATTTAGCACATGCTCTGATCCATCATCCATAGTGACTTACAAAGTGCAAGATTAGAGTAAATGGCAGAGTAGAGTCCGAAGGGGCAAGTTTTCTGATGAGAAGTGAGTGTGCAGACTGTTGGGGTGGGGGGTGTCATTCCACAGCTTCAGAGCCAGGAATGAGAAGAATCTGTATGAGAGCACCTTGGCTGGCTGTATCACTGTGTCATTTGAAAACTGCAAGGCCTCTGAACGCATGACCCTGCAATTTTCTTTTGAGGATGGTTAAAATTATCACGGAGGTCTCTCTCCCCTCTATCCTGGACAGCTTCCAGACATGCTGTGTATGTAGGGCCTCTTTCATTGTGAAGGACCGCTCCCTCCCCTCACACAGACTGTTTGCCCCCCCCTGCCAGAATGGATGGACTCCCCCCCCCCCCCCCCCCCCGACTTCACAGACTTCCTGCAGCATCATCACCATCACCACGCTGTATCTATTCGGCCATGTGAACAGTGAACACCATGAATTAGACATGAGGTTGAGAGATACCGGTAGTTAAATTGGTTTTTACTCTGCGCCATACCTTATTATGGTATTTATTTATTTTTTCCCCATACAACTGCTGCCCTGAGTCCCTATTTTTAGGGAGTTTTTTCCCCAGAGAGGGGAACAGCCTATGCAAGACCTCCTGGGCTCTGTGTCTCCCATAGGATGTCACTCTAACTGTAGACAAGTCTAACAGACCTACCCCCAAGTACCTGGGGTAGGAAGCTCAACACACTGTTTTGCATTAGTACATCTTTCCTGGGCACAGCCGACAAGCCTATACTCGGCTAAGAAGATGTACGGTATATGTAGCCTACAGTACAGGTAGAATGGTATGCAGGTATACAGGTATTATACAGTATCTTTGAATATAAACACATCTAATAATGTGTGTGTGTGTGTGTGTGTGTGTGTGTGTGTGTGTGTGTGTGTGTGTGTGTGTGTGTGTGTGTGTGTGTGTGTGTGTGTGTGCGTGTGTGCGTGTGCGTGCGTGCGTGCGTGCGTGCGTCTTGGCTCTCGCAGTCTCCAGGTGTGTTCTGCAAACAATCTCTCCCACTGAGTCCCAGGGTAGAAGAAAGGTAAGAGAGGGCGTGACTTGTACAAGCTTGCCTTTAGGTTTGTGTTTAGGGATTAGCCTACACTGTGTGAGTCAAACTGTGAATTGATGTTGATGTGGGCCCATGCTGCTATTAGCCATTCAAATTATGTGTTTGGTCTTGAGTATAATTAGATAGGCCTATTACTGTACACTATAATGTTTGACATCTCTTCTATTAGATAATTCAGCTGTCTGGGCTCACACAAACATAGGCTAGGCCTACTCTGGTCTCTGAAAATGGTTCTCAGCATAGGTGTCCAAATAGTTTTGAACTGTAGTATAGTATAGACTACAATATACTAGGCCTGGCCTACTATTGAGCTAACCCTAGCTCTTAAACTCACTTTCTCTCACCAATGCATAAACTCAATTCACTGTTAACTATAGTCATTCATTCCTTTCTAGGCAGAGTCGACTCTATAGTCTATATGGACAAGACCAAACAAGATTTCTGTCTCTTTCTCAGCTGTCTCTCCTTTTCTGTCTGCTGGTTAGATGCATCTTCAAAGACACAATCGACCAATCAATGCTATATTCCTCCATTAGACAGACCCATAGACTGAATGAACACTCCCCCTTCTGTCCAGTAGCCAACACAAGGCAGCATAGCCCAAAGGCACTTCCACATCTGCCGTCTTCCACCTCAAATCTGCCCTCCGCCGCTAACTCTGCAAAACATCTTCTAAACCTGTGAGTTTTGTTTGTTTATTAAGCGCATTTATTTGGGACTTTTCAGTAATAGTATACTTTACCTCGAAAAAATCTGCTTGCAGCAATGTCTTTTATAATCTTCACCAAATACGCAACCTCATCGTTTTAATAAACGTTGGAAAAGATAACGGATAGTCCTATGGTGTGATTCTGGTTAAAAGTTGAAGAAATGTGAAATGATTTCATTTCCAGCTGTGCCAGCCTTGCATTCATTACGCTGATTCATCCAGGACTTTCGCATATGGAAACATAGGGAAAATAAGAAACGTTATCTTTATAATTAGTAATTACTTAAAATGTCTTGTGGGAGATACGTTTTTTTCTGTTTGAACATTTTAATGTCTAATTTACAGAATAATAATTGCGATAACGACAACACGTTTGGATTTATTACGTAATTTCAGCCATGGGAGGGCTCTGAAGAAAAGCGAACGAGAGTTCAAAGTGTAGAGCAGAGCAGCTATGCACTTTATTAGGCTATTCTAAATCTATTCTATTCTCTATTCCATTCATATCTTCCGCAGGTTTCAGTTATAGGTTAGTTTTCTCTGCAAGGACGACCGCCACAAAGCTGAAAGCCAAATTTAGAGTAGAGAGGAACAAATTGCTGCTTCCATGCCTTCTAGAGCAAAAACCACAGCTGAGGCAAACTTAATTAATGTTTATAGCTTTATGGGTTGGCAGAACCTATAGCTGCATTTGCCAAATTTGACACAATTTTAGGCCCTCCTATATTTAACATTCACAAGTTACAGCGATAAGTTACCTTCATGGCTATTCATATCGTCCTAGCCTCTGGGAGTTTATTGTTTTTCATATTTTTACATGAAATGTTATAAATCAGTTATGATACGTCATTGTCTAGAATCTAGATTTACTGATCTAGATTACTGATTACTATTGAAACCCATGTATCAATAGTGAATAATTCAGCCATATGCAAGTTGCAACTGTGCCTATAGTGACTATGTAAGCATGTGGTGATTATAGGGATTGCTGTGTTGTGTTCAACTGTGTTATCTACCTCACCTACAATTATCAACAACAAACAGTTGGTTTCCTACAATACCCTCAACAGCCATACAACTAATGTAGATTTCTAAAGCTGTAGATATTTGCATTTATTTATTTATTTTGCATTAGCTCATATCCACATATTCTTGTTGTCAAAGTCAGTCAATGTTATTAATATTGAACTGTCTAGACGTTGACATATATTATTACCAACTTACTGTACATGTATTGTTTCAAGAAGAAAGCCACGTATGCCATAACCTACATATCAAGACAGTTATAATAATTTGTAGACATAAAAAACATGACAATATGTGACAAATAATGAATGAATTAACCAGCCTGTGTAGTTGTGGCAATCATTACTTACACACTCATTTCCTTATATGGTAGGCTTCCCCATGTCAAGATAACACATGTATTTATACCCCCTATCTGTAACCAACTTTGTTACTATCTGTGACAACTTTACAACTCTCATCGCTGTTGGGGTGTTGACGGGTGGGAAATTTGGTATATAGTCTTTTTTATTATCTATATGTATACATTCATGAATCCACTTGCTGGCCGGCTGTCGGTATTGGGCAATTTTATTTATAGGTGTTTCTTGTGACCCCAGCCTATGGCAGGCAAAACTTCTGAATCCATTCCAAGCATTAGTTTTGCATAAAAAACACTCCTTGGGCTAAAAAACAGCCATAGCCACTTTCCCAAAATGTGCTGACCTCATAACATTTGTCATGACGTCTACGGCCGTTCATTCATGAATGTATCATATAGACAATATTTTAGGCCAATAGAAAAGACTATATACCAAATTTCCCACTTTAAACAAAAGAAGCCTGTCGGCTGCCGGACAATTTTCTCTCCCTCTCTTTACTCTTTGTCATATTTCAGTATTAGAATTGCAGCGCAGATTTGTTTATGGGGTGTAAAATACATTTGAATATCACACTGAGCACACTCGTATCGACTTCCTCCCTCTCTCCCTGTCTCTCTGTTTGCTCACCATCGTTCTACATCTTGTTTTTTCCACCTCCATATTAAATTTAGGGCTGTTATACGACCATGGGTCGCACACACCTAGACTTCAGTTCAAAATATTTATTTCATTTTTGAACAGGGGCAAACGTTTCGGCTATCCAGCCTTCATCACACTGATGAAGGCTGGATAGCCGAAAGGTTCATAAGACACAGGACACAGACCTCTTCGAGAATCGAGACCTTCAGTAGCGTTCATGATCAAAAACACCTCAACTCATACGAGACAAGGTATCTGGCCTTACAATCCAGATACCTTTGTACCGTATACGACTCCGACACATTTAATAATTTTATACTCAAAGTTAGTTTAAGAAAATCCCGGACATAAGTGTCATGAGCTTGTAGATCTGCATTCCTGTCTTTCCCCACCTATTGTAATATTGTAATATTTCCCTCCCACGCTCTCAACCCCAGCTCCATCTATCCTAGCCCCTCCGTGCCTCTCCGAGCCACCATGGTGTCCCATAAGGAGTTTGTGGGCGCTGGGAAGGAGCCGGGTCTGCAGGTGTGGCGTATCGAGAACATGGACCTGAAACCGGTTCCCAAGGCTCTGTACGGCAACTTCTTCACCGGAGACGCCTACGTAATGCTCTACACCACCGCAGCACCGTCCCACTACATCCACATGTGGCTGGGTAAGACATGTAACATACAGTATGTACAGTACACACCCACTACATCCACATGTGGCTGGGTAAGACATGTAACATACAGTATGTACAGTACACACCCACTACATCCACATGTGGCTGGGTAAGACATGTAACATACAGAATGTACAGTACACACCCACTACATCCACATGTGGCTGGGTAAGACATGTAACATACAGAATGTACAGTACACACCCACTACATCTACATGTGGCTGGGTAAGACACATACAGTCATATACACACAACTCAGATGCAAACACACCATCGCATTTTGGTGTGTTGAATAGATCAATTCACTTTATAGATTTGACAACACATGTGGATGTGTTAAGATACGCAATTGTACAGTATTATTGCACATACAAAGAATCTCTCTTAGTCTCTTGTGATGTTATGAGTATTAAGTAACACATTTAATAATTCCATTCTCAAGATCAAGATAAGTATAAAGACAGAAGCTGTGAGCTATACTGTACCATATGCAATATACAATATATATAATATGTATTGTATTGTATACTATAGTCTACAGAGGCTGATCTCGGTATTACAGAAAATGGGTTATTATGATGAGGTATCCCATAAAATGCTATACTACAGATATGTTTGCCTGAATCGCCTGATAGACTGCTGCCTCTTGGCAGAAGTCAGCATCTCGCCTGGGGTGAGAGGCGCTATCTTCTGTTTCATTGTTTCATTATTGCAATGTGTTTGCTCATACTGCAAGTGATGCAGACAGACTAAGAGAAGTGGAAGTTGACTTCCTTGCCACATATACCTATTTCAGTTTAGGAAGTGGCGAGC
Source organism: Protomyctophum parallelum (assembly GCF_964188405.1). Classification (NCBI taxonomy): domain Eukaryota; kingdom Metazoa; phylum Chordata; class Actinopteri; order Myctophiformes; family Myctophidae; genus Protomyctophum; species Protomyctophum parallelum. The sequence continues at coordinate 30,951,131 of NC_139709.1, read as the reverse complement.
GGTTTGCATCACTTAACTACCCTGGTGTAACTTTCCGCTAGATAATTCACAGCAGTGTGTTACATTCTTCTCTGTATCAGCATTCAGCATATCCTCAAAGACAAAAGGAACTTACTGGAAAGGTTGTAAAAGGGCTACTACAAACTACAAAGGTTGTAAATGTGGGAACAGATAAATGTTTATGTTAAAAAAAAAACATCTTCAATCTGTCATTGTGAGAATGCAATGAAAAGCAGTGGTTATCCTGCAGACAGATTCCATCTTTTTAACCAGGTAGCTAATTGCTTTCACCTGGCATCCCATTCCCAAGTCTAAATGTGTCACTGATTAGATGGCTGGAATAAAAAACTAGCAGTATTCTGCTAGTTTTGCCAACTCGTATCACGAGTTGGGAACCACTGACTCAAGCTTTACTAAATAAATCAGCCAAATTATTTTCCCAGGCCTGGCAAACGTTTTTTCCATGCCACCTTGTCCTCATTTGCCCTGGGCCTCTCTCTGCCATTCCAATTTAATTCACTCTAATTCACTGTATTTTTGATCATCTTACAGCCGACCTTCCAGCACTGAAACCTCTCATTTAGAAGTTACATAATTCTGGCAGTACACACTGCACCAGTCCCAACATGTTTATGTCGTTCCCGTCTACAGTGCCTCTCCCCCGGTGCCACCAAGCGAACAGGCCCCTGTTCTTTGCTGCAATGTGTCTGTCAATTTGTTGTTGCTGTGGAAACTGTGCAGACATAATTAATCCCTCTGTCGGGGGGCAAATGTTAGTCACTGAATATTCTAGAAGAATTGGGTGCAATACTTAGTTTAGACAGTATTTGGTTTAGACTAGTCATTGGTTAGACCAGTCATTAGTCCTACAACTACAACCTATCTCAAACCCTCACCCTAACCTCCCACGGGGCAGCACACCTAAACCTAACCTTAACCCATGTCTAACCAATGACTAGTCTAAACTAAGTATGCACCCCGAAGAATTGAGTCCACATTCTATTGCATCTCAGTAAGGTAGATGATGGATGTAACGTCTCGATGTATGTCTCCAGTGAGCCTAGAGCTGTTGACTTTTGTTCAAGGGTTCATGAAGGGTGTGACTCAGGGGCTTTTATTGCAGTGAATATTTAGGACCGGTCATTCCTGAGACCGGTCTAGACTCTAGCTACAATTTACTGTTTAATGACCCAACTTGTTGTTCCAAGGGTGAAGATAAAGTCATCTTGGGTATATTTTGGACCAATGCTCTCTACAGTTTGAAATCAACTTAGCGTATTGTTGCCGACTCTGATTATAAGACGAGCCCCATTTTTCAAGACTCATTTGTGGAAAAAAAACAGGGTACATTATCTTTATGTGCAACACATGTGCAGTGCTGAGTTGGCCTCTTGATAGCGTTCACAATTTTCTTTTGAATACATTCTCACAGGCAGACTCGGCTCTGTTCTCTGTTGTGTTCTCCTCCAGGGGACGACTGTTCTCAGGATGAGAGTGGGGCAGCTGCCATATTTGCCATGCAACTGGATGATTTTCTTGGCGGTGGACCGGTGCAGTTCAGGGAGGTCCAGAACAATGAATCCATTACCTTCGTCGGTTACTTCAAATCAGGCATCAAGTACCAGGTGAGCTTCCTTGTGCAATACCTGGGTGGGGGGGGGGGGGTTTGCATAGACAATGTGCACGGGACAGACAGATACATACTATTGATTGTTAACTACATGCAGATTGGCTATTGTCTCTCAATTAGTTTCACGTTTTATTTTTATAAATGTCTTTATCGGTGAGATAGAAATTTCAAATGGGTGTGGAGGCATGTACTCTATCTCAGAAGCCCACTTAAGGCCCACTTAAAAGTAACAGATACGTAGGGTGTAATGATTAACAACATGCGCTGAACTTTGTCAAGTAATAGCAGTCTGAAGTTCGTGCATGGTCCAAGCCAAAACACTTCCTTTTCCATGTCTTACTGACTGACTGACTGACTGACTGACTGAAACACGGTTACCATAGCCAGCTACTTCAACTGTACAGCCATTTTCAACAAATGAAACAAGTTCAGTAACATTCTAGTTTGGTAACATTCACCATCTGCTTCACATTTCCATAAAGACCTCCAGACCGCCTTGGTTTGGGCTGATGTAATTATCCCTGTTTATACTGCTCTGCCTCTGCAATGATGCTTTGTGGAAAACTCTGTTTTCTGTTCTGTTTGCGCACACAGACACATGTGTGCACATGCGTGCACATACACACATGCACAACAAACCCACAACCTCTTTTTCTCTATTTTTGTCTTCTTCTTCTTGCCCTTCTATCCTGTCTTTCTCTTCCTTTCGGCCTCTAATTCTCTCCCTCTCCAGTGTTCTTTGCACAGAGAGGGAGCCATAATCTGACCTCATGGTCTGGCATTCTTTCCATTCAAATAAACACTCACTGCCATGGAAAAGTTTTAACTGTCTTTCTCTGGAGAAAGGCACTGAGACAGCATGAGATGTGGTTTCCATGTTGAGCACCGTATGGCCCCTCCTCCACATACAAACAAGATTCTTAGTTTATCCTTGTGTGTAAATATGGCAAAATTGCTTGCTCAGGGGTGGGATCTCTGTCGGGTCTCTGCTCTACATGTAAGTGTCTTGAGAGAACTTGATGTGATTTCACACTTTAGTAAACTTGAATTGAATTGAATATTGAATTGAATTTTGAATAGTTCAACTAGCCGATCTACATCGACACATTGTGAGCTTGTAGATTGGCTATTTTAAGGCAAAAGCAAAGAAGTTTAAGGACAAGGGGTTTAGCATGGACGAAATTACAGCCCTTGGAGCGTTGGTCAGGGTGTAGGAAGGGATGTCCATACATCCTGTATTAGCTGTTATACAGTAAGCCAGTAAGGGGCTGTAATTTTCGTGTCTTAAGTACCAGGTCCTATTACTTAACTTAAGACCTGGAGGCGTGATCAATGCCATTTGGCTATTCTGAGTGGCCAAAGAGCATTGACCACGCCTCCAGGTCTTAAGTTAAGTAATAAGACCTGGTACTTAAGCAAAATACAGCCCTAAGTGTGGGAAGGGGTGCATCATGTCCTGAAGATAAGTGGGTGCCATGGCTGCTGGTCATCACCAGCGTGTTGGATAGGACAACTGAAAGCCAATGAAGTGAGCACTAAAGGAGGGAGAGAGAGAGAGAGAGAAAGACATTACATTTTGAGAGGTTGAATTCCAGGCGTGCTGCTGCATTCTGGATCATTTGGAGGGGTTTGAGTGAGGATGCAAGCAGACCAGCAAGGTGGGAGCTGAGTCATGCCTGGTCATCAATCATGTCTGGATATTAAGGAGCTGCATGGACAGACTCCTTGGAAGTGTCTGAACCTCTAAAGTGCAAAACTACAGGAGTGAGTGATTGCTGCAACGTGTGCCTTGAAGGACAGCTGTAGTGTACAGTAACAGTACCACTCCCTCCCACGTGCATGGCAGTTGGACACGAGCCACCAGGTTGTCGATGGAAATGGAAAGATCCTGTAGGGAGCAGGACTTCCCAGGGAACACTGGCAGTATATGTTTCCTCTCCATTTGTTTGCCAAATTTAATTTGCATGCTTTGTAAATACTTAATGGCCTCACCAAGAGAATGGCACATTACGAGAGCATCCATCCTTGCAGTGCCACGGACCACGGTAGAGAACTATTGTGTAGAACAGATTCAGAACATGGTTCCCTCTGTTAAAATCATGTTAGCTCTCTGATAATACAAGTGCTTCATGGCATGGCACTAAAAAAAAGGAATGTAGAGTCAAGTACGTCCTTCTCTGTCAGTTTATTGTCACAGACCGGTCCGGGGAGTTCTCCAACAAACATAGAGCATACCAGGATTTATTTTATATAGGCCATCACCTCACTCACAAAATGAGTGAAGTCAGCCTGTTACACATAAAGAAGCTTTGTATTCATCTGGGATCCTAAACACGTGGTAACGCGGTTACAAATCATAACAAACTAGTGTAGAGACCTTTGACATTATGTCTCCTGAGTCCTGACCATTCCCATGACAATTAACTGGGCAGACCTTTACCAGCGCTAGGTCACATAACCTTTTTTTTTCTCATAATTCTTATCCCATGATTCTGCAACCCATTTTATCGTCAATTATCTAATCCTGGGCACTACACTTCCTCTGCCAACCTGGGTGCATACTAACTCTCTACTCCATTTCATTCTAAAATGTAGTGTTGCTAAAACTTCTGATTTGTATACTATTAATAATGAGTGCTATTAGCTAGTAGTGTGATTGATACCTGCAGAGTAAATTAGCTATTTTATCCTTGCAGTTCGCTGCTTGTACCTGTATCCGTATGAGTAGTCTCTCGAGCTTTTCCTTAATTTTTGATGATGGGTTCTCAGATTGCCGTATGATTCCTAAACAATGTTAATTTAATTGTGGGGGCGTTAAAACCTTTACAGTTAAATTAAATGACCCTGTGTTCCGTGTGGTTGTACAGCGTGGGACCGCTTTTCATCTCATTTGTGTCATGAGCGTCTTTGACCCCTGGCTGGCATCACAACTCGCTGAGAGTTAGACATCCCCTCTCAAATCGGCCTCACTCACACACTTGTGTCTTCTGTGTGTCATGGCCGCCTCAATGCATTTCCAATGGGAGTCACATGGTTTCATGACACAACCTTGTTGCATGGCTGTCTTCTGCCCTCCCTCCCACCATGCAACAAGGTTGTGTCTTCAAACCATGTGACTCCCATTGGAAATGCATTGAGGCGGCCATGACACACAGAACACACGGGACACAAGTGTGTCTTGTGTGTGTCTTAGGTGTGAGTGAGGCCTTAGTGTTTACATTTCCATGAATGGCTCCTGTTATAACAGCACTATATTGTGGCCTGTGTATAGGCTTATAGTTAATGTAGAATGATTAAAATGGTATAGAGAATGTGAATTAATTTCTACATGAGACCATATTATTCACATGGAGATCTCATGTTGTATCGACTCGTATGGCATTCATAATCTGGATTTTCGGTGGTGAGGTGACCACCGCTCCGGTGGTGAGGTGACCACCGCTCCAGTGGTGAGGTGACCACTGCTCCGGTGGTGAGGTGACCACTGCTCCGGTGGTGAGGTGACCACCGCTCCAGTGGTGAGGTGACCACCTCTCCGGTGGTGAGGTGACCACTGCTCCGGTGGTGAGGTGACCACCGCTCCGGTGGTGAGGTGACCACCGCTCCGGTGGTGAGGTGACCACCGCTCCGGCGGTGAGGTGACCACTGGAGCTGAAATAACGTTGAGCGGTGGTGAGTAAAAACAGAGAGAAGGGCTGGGGCGGTGGCGGTGGCGGTGGTCTGCTCTTCACCGCGGCTCGTGACGTCATGTTGTAGTTCGGTGGTCACCTCACCACCGTAAATCCAGACTATGAATGAGCCTTTAAATCCCCCCACCCCTTTCGGGTGTGAATATAGTTAGTCCTCAGAATGGAAAAATCACAGTTGTGTGAAGCGAGGGGCGCCCTCACTTTTTTTTATCCTCAATATGTGCTATACTTTGCAGATGAAAATGATCTTTTCTTGAACCATCTTTGTTCCATATAGAAAGGAGGAGTGGCTTCTGGTTTCCAGCACGTGGTGACCAATGACATGAGCGTTCAGAGGCTCCTGCACATCAAGGGACGGAGGGCCATCAGGGCCACGGAGGTGGACCTGTCCTGGAGCAGCTTCAACCAGGGAGACTGCTTCATAGTCGACCTGGGAAAGGTACAGGTTCCAAGTCTGTGCTCTGTGTGTGTGTGTGTGTGTGTGTGTGTGTGTGTGTGCGTTAGAGTTCTCATCGCGCCCGAAAATTAAGGCCCGGCCCTAACTGGGCCCTAACTGATCGGCCCTAGGCCCGGCCCGGCCCGACTAATTAGCATAGATTTTAGGCCCGACCCGGCCCTAAAATGTCGGGTCGGGTCGGGCCTGGTCGGGTTTGTGCAGAATTTGAGAACTCTACACAAAGTAAAAGTGAAACGCCAGTCAGCACCATCTTCATAATAGATAAATACACAAACAGACAGAACAGAACTATTATTTTTATTATTCTAAACAAATTCAAAATATAAAATATATTTTTTCATGGAGCCCCAGGCCCGGCCCGGCTCGGCCCTACTGATTAGCATACTGTACATTTTATTCAAAATATAAAAATATATTTTTTCATGGAGCCCCAGGCCCGGCCCGGCCCGGCCCTACTGATTAGCATACATTTTAGGCCCGGCCCGGCCCTAAAATGTCGGGTCGGGTCGGGCCTGGTCGGGTTCGGGCAGAGTTTGAGAACTCTAGTGTGCGTGCGTGCATGCGAGAGAGAGAGAGAGGGAGAGAGAGAGAGAGAGAGGAGAGTCAGAGAATGGGAGAATGAGAGAGAGACGTGTGTGGGGTTACGAGGGAGTATGCAGGTGATAATGTGTATGTTGTGCTCTTTTACGTTCGTCTTATGAGGACATGACCGTCACAAGGGTAAAACATGAATAAAATCCTGCCAAGTGACTACATTTTGGTTGAGACATCGACATTGATTACATTTGAGTCACTACTTAACCCATTTTCACCTGGGAACGATTCTGCAAATGTCTTTTGACTGTTTTCTTGAAAAAGCTATGTTTTTCTATGTCATTCGTTCTCAAATCTTTCATGTCACTTTTTACGATTCTTCAAAAATAGCAGACCTACAAGCTCGTAGCGCGCCACTCGGTGGCGCGCTAAAGCATAACATGATGATAACACCAAAAGGGGTTCCCGCCCAAAATGGGTTTTAATATCCTCAGTGTCTTTCCGCCATTCTCTCTGCTCATACATCTTTCTGTCGACTCGTCTCTCCTGCAGGACATCTACCAGTGGTGTGGCAGTGAGTGTAACCGCTTCGAGAGGCTCAAGGCCTCCCAGGTGGCCATTGACATCAGAGACAACGAGAGGAACGGAAGAGCCAAGCTGCACATGGTCGACGATGGAGCAGAGCCAGAGGCAATCATAGAGGTGATGATGTACATGTGTGCACACGCACGCACGCACGCATACACGCACGCACGCATACACGCACGCCACACACACACACACACACACACACACACACACACACACGCACACACCACTCATTTTCTCTAGCTCTTTCCGCTTAGCCTTTCTACTGCACACTACTAGACTTGAGCATCTACACCAGAACTTGAGTGATTATTAGTAAGCCAGAGCCGTATACATTGTTGAAGCATTTGATTTTACGGGCCATTCAAGTACTAGCAACGTGGGAATGTGTGAACACAATGGTGTCCTATATGCTGTGCCAGTCAGTGAGCCAACTCTCTGCCATATAGTGTCATTGTAAACACTGGCACCAAATAAGAGAGAAACAAGCCGCTTGAGAACTAATGTGTGTGTGTGTGTGTGTGTGTGTGTGTGTGTGTGTGTGTGTGTGTGTGTGTGTGTGTGTGTGTGCGTGCGTGCGTGCGTGCGTGCGTGCGTGCGTGCGTGCGTGCGTGCGTGCGTGCGTGCGTGCGTGCGTGCGTGCGTGCGTGCGTGCGTGCGTGCGTGCGTGCGTGCGCACCATTGAGTTTGTCCATCCATGAACCGAGGACACGAATGAGAAAACAATAGAGAGTGACGATGTCTGCTAATCCTTTCTGTTGCCCCTCCAGGCTCTGGGACCCAAACCCAGCCTTGCCCCCGGCACCGCGGACGACGAGAAGGTGGACAACTCCAACAGGAAGAAGGGGGTTCTCTACATGGTGAGTGACGCTATAGGGCAGGGGTGCCAGTAAGTAACTGACCAGATAGTATGTTTATCATGTAACTGCAACATCCTGTGGAGACCACGTGTTGCAGGACCTCTCCGCTCTCTGCACTTCATTTCCTGTCTCTCAGCTATCTACAATGTTTATATGAAGCAAGAACTGCATAGAAGAGTAAGCTTACTCTATCGTGCGATTAAAGATCCAATATACCACAATATAAACAAAGCTGGTGATGGAACAAGGTTATACAGTAGGAGTACATTTGGCCACAAACATCTCCGGCAGTTTCTGGCTAGAGAGCTGTGTTGCATGTCCCCTAGCTTGTTTTTGCTTCTATGCTACGGCCTAATGAAATGAATACATGAGGTTCATCACAATTAATAAAGATACAATCCATAATTCAATTCAACATTGTATAGATCCAAATATAGGCCTCTCTCAGTTATTAACCCCCAACAGTAATGTCTTTGCATCAAAAGGCCAGAAAATGTATTTCAGAGTGAAAGAATATCCCAACTCCAATAAATCACTGTGATTGCGGCGGGTAAGGTTATGTCAACTGAGGGTGCTATACTGAAGTTACAGACTGGAGCTGAAACATTTTTCAGCAAGAACTCGGTTATCAATTTAAATAATAATATTAGTAATATTCTTTTTTATTCATTTAACAAATTAATTACATGAGTTAAAACTGTCCCTTGTTTGTGTTTACACTTAAACTAAAGTTCCTACATGAATCTGCTTGCTTGTGATATTCTTGTGTTGTTTAGATCTCCGATGCCTCTGGTTGTATGAAGACCTCAGTAGTGGCCCAGTCCAGTCCATTCAAACAGGCCATGCTCGCTCTGGAAGAGTGCTACATCCTGGACAACGGGCCGGACAAGAATGTGTTTGTTTGGAAAGGTGTGTCTTCGCAATCACAGATTAGATAAAACAGTTGAAGATAAATTGCTCTCCATATAGTTCTGGGTTTCACTTTTTTCTCAACCCAACCACTATGCTTCCTCACTGTATCTTCCCCTGTCTGTGCCACGGCCCCATTTCTTTTTTTTTAGCTTTATATTACTGAACAAGCTGGAAACAGACTGGATTAATTGCATACTCAAGGGCAAGTGCGATTATACAAGTCAAGGCAAACTAAACTTGTCCAGATACACTTCAGTCAGAACGCCTCACATCATTCTACTTCAGTATTATGCAAGAGCAAAATGGCTGCTGCGTGTATACTTTGCATATTATATGAAAGCAATATGCCCCCAGAGCCCATCGTTTAAATTAATTTTAGAACAGTTAAGGGGTGTTTTCAGGCACAGTATGAAATGGACTGCCTGGAACCACCTTTGCACGAATCAAATAAACAGTAACAAAAATGCAATAATGTATTGATAAATATCATAATAATTATTCTGTCAAGCAATGGAATTCTTCAGTAACATTGAGTTTGACAAGCAATGCACAGACACAGTGGAACGCGTGTTTAAGTATGGGTGGTTATCTGGATATCTGGCTGCTATACCTTTCCCTGCACACCAGAAAAAACAGCGAACGGACCACATAGTCTATTTATTAAATGGTCCTGGCACCTTTACAACAGCCAAAGCTGACCAAAGTGCTGAACAGAGTAAAAACAAGAATAGCAATATAAAACAATGAAAAGAGACAATAAAATATAAAACAGAGCATAAATAGCACAGAGCAGGAAATCAATATACAGGTAAATCAGGTGCAGTACTTCCTTCCTTGTTTTCCATCTTCCTATTATATTCTGTAATAATCTCTTTCCTCTCATTAGTCTCCTACATTTAGTACAAACCGTAATACTCATGTAATGTGGTCTCAGGTGTGTGTTTATAGTGTGTTCTTCACAAAGGTGTTGAGCGTGGCTCAGCCAATTATAACCAAGGACCGGAATGTTCTCTGCTAACATTTTTCCAAATTCAATATATATATATATATATATTTTGTGTTCTGAAAATGATTACTTGCTCACTGCGACATCTTTGTCTGACTGCTCACAGGACCTAAGGCCAACACATCGGAACGCAAAGCTGCCATGTCAGCAGCCCAGCAGTTCATCAAGGATAAGGGATATTCTAATAGGACCCAGGTACAGTGACTGATACAGGTGCTAATCTCTACACGCATAGCATAAGCTATCTGAAGTCTGAACACTTATTAGTTGAGAAGCACCCAGGCCAGAATGAGTGCACAACTATTGTGAAGAGGCAGCTTCTTTCGTATGTCACTGTGTTCATTTGTCCACCAGGGGGAGCTGAAAAGTTCAAAACAAACTTTGGTTGAAACACAGCCATATATATGGCTAGAGTCGCTAGACTATGCATCTTAATACTGCTGTATTGGTCACTCTTACTGGTCTACAGTTTCACTGATATACAGTATCAGAGAAGAGAAATCCTTGTTGCATACAAATACACTTCAGCTATTAGGAAGCACTGTATGTGAATGGTAATGCAGCAGTAACACTACACTCCAGAGATGATTCATCTACTTATGGGTACAAATAAAATAACTTTCTTCTAAATCATTTCCCTCCCGCAGATCCAGGTTCTGCCTGCGGGGGCCGAGACCACGCTGTTCAAGCAGTTCTTCGGCGACTGGAAGGACAAGGACGAGACCACAGGCCCCACCAAGGCCTACACCATCGGCCGCATAGCCAAGGTGGAGCAGGTGCCCTTCGACGCCTCCACCCTGCACTCCAACAAGGCCATGGCTGCACAGCATGGCATGGTCGACGACGGCACGGGCAAGGTTCAGGTATGCGTGTGTCCTCCTGTCTGTGTTGCTGTAAAATGTGCAAACATGAATAGACAAAAATGTGTCAGATATCGGATCATGGTAGAGTTAGGCTGCACGATACGGACAAAATGTCATATCTCGGTATTTATGCCAACATTGAAGACTAAACATTATTAAAAAAACTCTTAAAGGACAACTTTATTTTTTTTTCAACCAAGGTTCATGTTTTAGGTTGTTATTAGAGAAAGTATAAGATGAGTGTTCATTTTTCTTCATTTGCTGCTTTCTTTTGTTTTAGGGATTTTAGCGGTTTTTGACAGGGGGGCGGGGGCATTCGAGCATGGGGCTAAATATGTATTTCTTTACAAAATATTATGGCGATTTCTTTTTTTATTATTTACTATAGTCCTAATATACCCCAGGAAATTACATCTGGCCACAGAAGATCACAGGATCTACTGAATGTGAAGGTAGCCTACTGGGGGGAAGCCACACTGTGTGTTATAGGCTCAATATGTCAGTTTGACACATTCAGTAGATCTTGTGATCTTTTGTGGCCAGATGTATTTGTTTCGGGTTTAGTAGGACTAGAGTAAATAATAAATAAAAAAAATCGCTATAACATTTTGTAAAATAATACATATTTAGCCCCATGCTCGAATGCCCCCGCCCCCCTGTCAAAAACTGCTAAAATCCCTAAAACTAAAGAAAGCAGCAAAAGAAGAAAAATTTACACTCATCTTTTACTTTCTCTAATAACAACCTGAAACATGAACCTTGGTTGAAAAAAACTAAAGTTGTCCTTTAATAACAAGTCAATATCACTCTTAATTCTAAGTGCTATTGGGTCCCCAGTCCCCACACTTGTAATTTGATGTTCAAAGTGTAGCATCAATACAAACTAGCATGGATGGGATGTTGCTGGCTTTAGAAGTGGACAATATATATCGACGATAATTCGATATATTGACAATCTATTGATATAAATACATTGCGATACCTTTGCCTTTTTGCAATGCTGATATTGCGCACGTTCATACCTCGATAACGATACGACAACGATACATTGCGCCGCCTTAGCAGAGAATGTAATTTGATTTAATGTAAATGTTCCTGTTTTGTTTTGTTCATCATGTTGTTGTTAGATCTGGCGCGTGGAAGGCGAGAAGGTGCCCGTGGACGCCTCCTCCTATGGGCACTTCTATGGTGGAGACTGTTACCTTATCCTCTATAGCTACAGGCTGGGAGGGCGTGAGCAGCACATCATATACACCTGGTAGGATGTGTGTCTGTATGTGTGTGTGCGTGTGTGTGTGTGTGTGTGTGTGTGTGTGTGTGTGTTACATAGGTGTGTTACATAGGTGTTACATAGGTACATGCATGTGAGTTTATACATCCCCTAATTAATACATGTGTGTCCAGGTGGCATAGACACACACCCTTTGGTCTATACACGACTACACCATACGGGAGCTCCACAAATCATAACAAAGGGGTTACATTTGTTCTACCTAGGCTGGTAATCCAAGCCTGACAGCTTGTCGCGGGTTTGAGTCCCGATACCGACGACCTTTGATGTGTTTCTCCCCCCCATCTCTCTCCCCGTTTCCTGTCAACCTAACCTACTATATATCTATCTATCAATAAAGGCAAAAAAAAGAAAGAAGAAAATCTACTGCTATGCCACCAAACAGCCATGAAAGAAAATCCATACCCCCCCCCCCCCCCCCCCCTCAAACTGTTTACCGTACATATTTTTCTTTTTGATTAACTAATTAATATTATGTTTTCACATAGTATTACAGATATTGTCTGTCACCAAAGGTGGTTTCAGACTGGTGCGTTTTCTTTTCTTCTTCCCCGCTGCATTTTGCAGATCCGAAAGTAGTAGGCTATCACTAGCTTTCCAACACACAACTAGACCCCACTAGACAGCTGCGGAAAACGGATAAAATATGACCTGGTCCGGGGGGGGAAAAAAACCTTATATTGAGGAAATATTCAGCGGCAGTGTGCAAACGTGACTGACATAAAGTGGAGGGGAAACAACAAGCCATAGTGCTTTCTTGGGTTCAATCCTTTTAGCATTGTATTTGTGTTAAACTGAAATTCCCTCACTGCGACATAGTGTACTCCCATGTACTGCATGCCATTCAGACTGTGCGTGTGCGTGTGTGTGTTCCAGGCAGGGACTCAAATGCACCCAGGATGAGTTGGCTGCCTCAGCCTTCATGACAGTGAAGCTGGATGACTCAATGGGAGGATCCCCAGTTCAGGTCGGTGCTTGGTTTTAGGCCTCAGGCCTCATTACGAGGCTACTTTCGTCTGTCTGTCATACTTCACAAATCAACTAGTTAAGAGTGTGTACCGTGGAGTCACAGACCTATAATGGAGACATCATGGGCTCTAATCTGTCTCATGATCTCAAGTTGTTTTTAATTGGCACATGCAAGCCAATACAGCCAGTATAGCAACCCTGCAGATCTATTGTCACGACAGTCACGTCACATTACGATGTTGTAAAACTGCTCCCAGAACAGTCCTGCCAGCTCTGACAAAAAAACACTGCAGTCACAATCTAGTGAAATGTGAAACTTCCATTCTTTCAATACCCAATAAATACCATTCATGAGGTTGATGTTTTTTTTTAGATATTCAGGACTTGATTAGAGTTTAATTTGACTTAGATGTGACAAAAACAGTTATTCCCCCATTGGAAAACACCTCCCGAGCTGACCTCTCAAATAAGATACTGGGGTTGTGGCTCTTTCAGAGCGGGAACTCTGGGGGGAGGGGAGGGAATAAAGGGGGAAAAAAAGTTCGAAAAATGTTGTATAATATTTTCGTGTGAACATTAATAAAAAAACTTTGATAAAAAAAAGAAAAAAAGGTCTATATAGCTTCTCTGCCTCTTGTGTCCACTATAGGTGCGAGTGACCCAGGGCCAGGAGCCCCCCCACCTGATGAGTCTGTTCCAGGGCAAGCCCATGATCATCCACAGTGGCGGGACGTCGCGCAAGGGTGGCCAGACCAAGGCGGGCGGCACGCGCCTCTTCCACATCCGCCAGAGCTCCTCTAACGCCACACGGGCTGTGGAGGTCAGCTGTCAGCCATTTTGTCTGTGTGCGTGTGTGTGTATATGACAGTACCTTGTTTTTGCGTCCTTGCAGCCACTTAGGCCTCTCTCACACCTAAGACACACTTGTGTCCTTTGTGTTCTGTGTGTCATGGCCGCCTCAATGCATTTCCAATGGGAGTCACATGGTTGGAAGACATAACCTTGTTGCATGTACACACGGAACACAAGTGTGTCTTGCGTGTGTCTTAGGTGTGAGTGAGGCCTTACAGCTCTCCCCCTCTCTCTGTTCCCTGCAGGTGGAGCCCTGCGCGTCCACTCTCAACACCAACGACGTGTTTGTGCTCAAAGCTCCCGATGCCATGTTCGTGTGGCGTGGCGCGGGAGCCACCGACGAGGAGATGGTCGCCGCCAAGCACGTGGTGGGCTTCCTGGGCGGCGGCAGCAGCGACGTGTCAGAGGGCACGGAGCCAGGTGAGTGTCCTCAGAGCTCTCAACGAGGACAAACAGCCATGATAGGAAGGCGCCACTGCTAAGCATAATCTATACTTTATAGTGCATTTGGCTGATAATAATAACCCTTCAGCAAGCAGCACCATAAAAAGGATCAATTTGGGTTCACTTTTACACTTGTGTTCGGTTGTTTCCCACAGATTAATTCCAGTTAGTCACTTAAGATGCAAAGGGTTAGCCTGGTTAATAAACCAGACTAATATTTTGCCAACGGCTGATTCGGTCTGGTTTATTAACCAGGCTAGCAAAGGGTGGGGTTGTGATGCCGACCTTTGTAGGGTCGGCAAGATAATGAGTAGTAGTAGGAGCAGCTGCGTCATAGCTCTGTAGCATCTTACAGCCACTAGGAAACCTAATAATAACCTGTGGCTAATCCATGTCTTTGTTCCAGCTGGTTTCTGGTCTGCCCTGGGTGGTAAGAAGGACTACCAAACCTCCAAGAGTCTGCGTAATATGGTTAAACCCCCACGTCTGTTTGGCTGCTCCAACAAAACTGGACGACTCACGGTAAGCCAATGGAAGGAATGGGAAGGATTATTATTATTTATTATAAGTGCGCACATTTGAAATATATATATTTATAATATCAACACGAACAGAAGTACAAGAAGGTCAAAAGACATAAATGTCAGTGCAGTCAGATAATAGGAAAACAGACAGTTACAAAGTGCATAATCTCGTTGCTGTCGGAAGGAAACCTCATAACTCAATTTTTGTGGTTTTTGAATTTATTTTCTTTGCATAAATCAGTGCTATTGAACACCCTTTACGTGTCTGTGTTGTTTCGAAAATATTGAACCAATGGAAAGTAGTAAAAGGTGCTTTGGACAAAACCTTAACTCCATTGGACCCTCAAAATGTCTGCTAAAGCAACTAACTCCACCACCTCTCCCCCTCTTATGGAGGTAATTGACAATATATATAGTTACAACACCAACTTCGATGAGGCTGTAATGTATTGCTTTGTGTTAAAAATATAAGGTTTTCTTAATTTCCTGAAAAATGTATATTTTTCATTTCCTGAAAAATGAACATTTTGGAGTTATGAGGTTTCCTCCAGCAGAGATATACGGCAGAACATTGTTACATGCAGTAATGTTGGCATACTTGTCAAACGCATTGTCTTCCAGGTGGAGGAGGTACCAGGGGACTTCACTCAGTCAGACCTGGCTACTGATGATGTCATGCTCCTGGATACCTGGGACCAGGTGAGATGAGGGCACATCGTCTTCAATGTTTACTCATTATCAGCAATACTACTATGAATGAATAAACCATTGAGTTATTTCTGTAATCAAGAGAGCCCAGAGACATGTTAAGATGGGTTGTGGCCTTAGGTTGACAGGTTGCATTATGATATGCTACATGCTTGTATCTTCCTCATAGATCTTCCTTTGGATTGGCAAAGAAGCTAATAAAGAGGAAAGGACCGGAGCTCCCAAAATCGGTTTGTAACAATCTCTCTACATCATACATCAGATGTAATAGTCCACTTAGACTGTCTGAAGGAAAAAGGTATTTAGTATCATTTGTGATTAATCAACGAACGCTTCCAAACTCCAATACTTGACATAAAGTAGCTCATAACATGTCTATGGTGGATTTTTATGAAAAAAACACTTTGCAGATAGAAAGAGCATCATTCAAGCTTTTCGTACAGCTGCAATTTTAGTGAGTTTGACATGATTTAATACAATTAGATAGGACTTTGTCTGTTTAGATGTATGGGTAGTCATTGGCAAATTGCGGCTAGTTTCCACCCTGCCATTAATTTGTGGAAAGATGACCGCTGTGTGCATATGGTCTATTGAGTATTCAAACATTCTGAACATTTTGAGCATCTCAGGAAATCTGTCGCACAAACAGTTTAGAAGATAGAGCCATGTTTGAAGTAGCTGTCTGGTGTGGTCATTTCCGGGTATTTCGCCCCAGATAGATTTTTTCACAGTTCCCACGTTGTTCGCAGTGGTCATATTAGCCAAGAGCAGTTGAGATATTCTCCACTAAATGAAGCGCATACATATCTTAGCCAGGTCCTAGAGTAAAGCTCTTTACACGCTTGTAGATCTGCTATTTTTGAAAAATCGTGAAAATGTGGTGGATATCTTTGAATATATTCTGTCAGAACGAACATTTTTAACTCAAATCTTTGCTTCAGGGGGGGGATTGGGGTCCGTGGCCAAATTCAGATAATTCTGAAATAGTGTGAGGACGACTGACAGAGACATTTTGTAGAATCGTCCTCGCCACCTTATGATGTAAGCAACTAATGTTTACATTCTTCTCTGTCTTTCAGCAAAGGAATATGTGGACTCAGACCCCTCTGGTCGTAGAGGGCTGGCCATCTCCACCATCAAACAGGGGGACGAACCCCCAACATTCACTGGCTGGTTCCAGGCCTGGGATCCCAAGATGTGGGAGACAGACCTACTGGACAGAATCCGTGGACGATTCTTCTGAACTGAACACCAAACCTCCAGGGCTCTTACAACCACTCCAACACCCCAGTTACTCTCTGGCTATGTCTAGCATCTCAGGCAATAGAAGTATTCCCTTTCCCCAAAGATCCCTAAAGTGCCAATTTCACTTTTTAGCACTATTACCTTCTTGATAGCCTGCCCTTTTCCTTTGTCACAGTGCAGCTCGCTGAAATTAAAATAGGGGTTCCATCACATCACATTAGTGTTTTTTGGGATCCTCTACTGTGTTTTGTTTACAGCACGAGCACATACATGTTATTGGCTGCGATTCTGTGAAAAGCATCAGTGTGATATTTGCAGCACTCCTAATGAGTGAGATGTGTACAGCAGGGGGAAATAGGACAAGAAGCCAATATCAGATATCAGCTGTTTCCCTCTCCTCTCTTCCACTATGCTGTGCTTGTGTTCAAATGATATCAACTTGTGCACCTTTCTGTATTGTTTTTTTATGGTAGTGTAGACCATGTATTGATTTGTCAAACTGTGTACTGTCGTATTGATGATGGTAATGCCATGGACTTCATTTGAAGGGTTTAATTTCAAAGTGTGCTCCCACTTCAATTAAATAAAAAACTTGAAATGTGTCCATAGTTCAAACATGCCCTTTTTGTCTTTGCAATGCATGTGTCATGAATTAATTCCATTATGCAATGTATTCATGTCACTAATCTTTTTTTTTTACTATGGTTTTATAGGGGCTGGCTTATTTTGAAATGAGGCTCTTTGCTACTAGCTGCACGTATTTTATTTTTTATGAATCATAGTCTGTGTCTGAGCAGGTTATAAGGCATCTGTGTTGCTTTTACCTTAGGACTCTGATGCTGGAAGGGTGGATGGATTTCAAATAAAATGTCCAGTATTTGAAGCACTGTGGTTTTTAAAACATTTTTCAGATTGAAGTTGGAAATCAGATTTTGTCACGTCAAAAAATCGCTTTCACCTAGAAACTCCATTCACACTTTTTATAATTCATCTTACTGTGGAGACACATGCTGGAACTTTTTACTGTTTTGTAGTTTCACGCCCAATGCATTCTCTATGGCAATAGCATAAACTTTGGCATGCTACTATAGTCCTACATACTTACTCCTAGAAACCCCATTCAAACCTATTTAGGTTCATCTTACAGGGGACATGTTTGCCTGAAAAGGAATATTTTAAATGTTTCATATACACACACATTCCCACTAGACAGAGGAAGAAATGGCACAAGAAATGTCAAATCAGCCTCATGGTGGCGCTATAACAGGCCAATTCATGTTCTTACTGTAAACTGCACCGATCTGTGTACATCTTTGTAGGCGCACTAGAGGCCAAGGAAAAACATTCAAACCTATTTAGGTTCATTTTTCCACATCTGCCGGTTATAGCACCACCATGAGGCCGATTTTGGCAAAACACATTTCTGTAGATTATGGCCTAATCTACAGAAATGTGTTTTGCCCAAAAAAATGTAGTAGACTAGACTCGTCAGTGTTTTTACCAGGCTGGTGAAAAACAAAAAAAAGCTTCTACAAGCATTATACACTTAATTGTTTACAACAGGGTCCACCATTTTCAATTCATCAGAACATTTAGAGACTAAAACATATTTTCTATAAAAGAGTTTGTCCACAATTCCATTCTGTATTGATGTTGGTACCATTAGGAGAGATAACAGGCAAACGTTGATCAAAATGACAATTATTTTACATCTAATTGTGTAGACTTCTGGTATTACATTAATGAATGCAGATATTTACTCTGATGGGTCCATTTGGTTTCATTATATCAAGAGTTAAATATTCAAGTGTCCATTTGGTTACAAACTCATCATTCATTTAGTTGGGGACCACCTGGCTGGAAGGACCAATGGTGCACTGGCTTATCTAATTAACTGCTTAATTATCATTAAGGAATTGATGGAATTGCCTGTGTGTAATTTTGTTTTGATTTTCCAATTGATAAAGCAGCAACTAGTTAGTTAGAAGCATTGTTGTTTTGTGTGATGTGATTGAAGCTTTTATTTGCTGAAGCGTGTGTGTGTGTGTGTGTGTGTGTGTGTGTGTGTGTGTGTGTGTGTGTTCACCTGAGTCAAAATTACTAATTGACATCACCAGCTGCTTGATTGGAAGTGACTGTTAAGTCATGTTGTGTTGCACATGTTTCCTTGTGTACAACATATAGACCATGTTTAAGTAACAACACACAAGAGAACAAAAATGGTTTATAATGTGTTAATTTATTGACACTGTGGGGAAGCTAAATTATGTGTGGGTCACCGGCCTGTCTCATATGCAGTGTTGTTTGCAATCCTGTTGATTGGGAAGGTGCCAAAGCACTGTAGAGGGGTGTTCATGTTCATATCTGTATGGTGTTTTGTCTTTTTGAGTGGTGCAACCACTCCTATTTACCTTTTGCAGACCATGGCCATGTTTTTTTCAGAGTTTGGAAGCACTCGTTTTAAGTAAAGCAATGTCCTGCTGCCTGCCTGCCTCTTGCATTATGTGGTAATTCAAAACAGGTGGTACGCAGGGCAGTTGAGTGATATCTAACGAGCACTTCCAAACTCCAGCACTTAGAAAAAGAATCACCTGCAAGGATAGCCGCAATTTGCAACTCTAGATTTTTTTATAACGGGATGAATCTAGAGTTGCAATACCCTCCATTGACTCCCTACTCGTCTTTTTTGGTTTGCGATCTGCTTGTCTTAAACGACGTTAAACTATAGGTTACGAAGGTAACCCAGGTTAATTAATTAGACGAGCAAGGAAACTCGCTTTAGGAGATTGTGACTTCGTCATAATCACAGAAGCATTATAATACACTCACAGGCAATTGATTGACTGGGTTTGGGACCAATGGGAGCCTTGACCACCCCCTCCAGCTTGGTGGTATAAAAACCAGGCTCCACCCATTGTTTGGCGAGTTTCCTTGCTCGTCTAATTAATTAACCTGGGTTACCTTCATAACCTATAGTTAATTATAATTTAGACTCACAAGGAAACTCGCTTTAGGAGACGTGATACACTCCCTTATTGTAGCCACAAAGTCCAAGCCCCTTGGGCCCGACTCATAGCCTGTGAGATAAGGAGGGCCTAAGTCCTGCCCGCCAGGCAGTCAAAAAAAAAAACCTGACAGTCACAGACATGTCTTATAAGGTCAGCATAAAGAGCAGACAGACGTAGATCTGAACAGTGCTTAGTGTAGTACTATATGATCCCCCCAGTTCAGAACCGGTAGGGAGAAACGAGAAGAGCCAGAGCAAGTGAAAACCATTATGGATCCCAACATCTCCGGCCTCTACCTAGAGGCCACACTGAGGACTGCACGTGCCACAGGCGCCGCAGTCACATCCAGCCTATAAAACCTGGCAAAAGTTGAGGAGGAGCCCCAACTCGCCGCAGTACACACATCCCGGATTGATACCCCTTTACATAGGGCCCAGGATGTCGCCATCCCCCGTGTAGAGTGCGCCTTCTTGCTTATGGGAGGCTGCAACCTTTACACGAGTATGACCGCTCTATGGCTTCAACTATCCATTGTGAGACCCTCACCTTAGTTATAGCCTTCCCCAGAGTCCTGGGGCCCCAGGAGACAAACAACTGAGCTGTCTTCCTGTGCGTCGCCGTTCTGTCTATATAAATCCGTAACGCCCTTACCGGACACAGATTGTGCCTCCCTCCTCTTATCCTCCTCAGAGGTAAAAGGTGGTGGACAGAACTCCACCAGATCCACCGGCACGCACGTGGCCAGCTGGTTCTTAGGCAGAAAAGCCGGATTGGTTCTAATGACTACCCTTGTTCTATCCTCAGAAAAACGAGTGCACTCCTCGCTCACTGAGAAAGCATGAATATCACTGACCCGCTTAGCGGTCACCAGCGCCAACAATAATGTTGTTTTAAGAGACAGGAACTGCAAGTCCACTGACTCTAAAGGTCCCACGCTGGAACCAGCGACTTGGGCACCTGGAGGAGGCGGGACCCACCCTTCATGTATTGACATACTAGGGGGTGCATCCACGCGGTGCCATCGCCAAAACCCACGTGGCAGGCCGATATAGCCGCCATATACACCTTTATAGAGCTGAAAGACAGACCCCTGTCCATCAGACTCTGTAGGAAAAGCAGAATGACCCTTACCGGAGCCTGGAAAGGAACCACCCGTTCCTGAACGCACCACTTCTCGAACGCGTTCAACCTGCCGCCATAGGCGTCCCTAGTCGACTGGGCTCTAGCCTGGGTCAGGAGGTGCCTCCTCAGCGGGAGCTGCCATGGGTGCCCGCATAAGAGAGGTGTTATTTCCGACCTCCACGAGCCCCACCCTGGGGCTATCAGTATTACTGACAAGCCCCGGGTCCTCACTCGCTCCAATACCGGAGATATCAGTGACAGTGGAGGAAAAGCATAAAGCAGGCCTCTTGGCCAGTCGTGAGCTAGAGCGTCCACGCCCAGAGAGCCCCGACCTGTCATGGAGAAGAACCATTTATTCAGTCATGATTAGCTCATGCCCTGCACCTGTTCAACTTACTTCTCTAATTAGATTAATCAATGCTGGTCTGCTGCCACTGCCACTATAGACTGGCTTCCAAAACACGGCAACTCAAAATGAAATAATAAAGAAAAGCATGCCTGCACACAAAATCAACATCAAAAGGAATCAACATAAAACCAGATAATCAGTATATGTCAGTATGACATCTCTATCCCTCCATATGTATGTATGTATGCATGTCTGTCGGTGTACCAACAGGTGACAAAGTGGCGCTGCTGAGCACTGTGCACAGGTGCATGATGGGAAGATGAGTTTGCCGTATCAGAAGATACAGCCTTAAAAAAGGGTTTATTTTATGTATGGGAGTTACTGAGAGCAAAAGAAAACTAGAACTGCACTCTGTTGAGTGCCTACCGTCGACCGCTACAAACTTTCAAATCTCAGCCTCTCTGTAAAACATTGAAATGAAATACTAAAGTCGGGTTATAACTGGCTGTCAATGGTGACGTAATTACGATATGTTTCAATATTGGCTGTGTAACAGGTAACCCATGTATACATATATACATGTATGTAAGTTGTGAGTTTAAAGTACTTTTTATGGGTATGCTCGGAGGTGTATATATAGATGTTGATGGTGACGTAATTAGGATGGGTGAATTAAAGGTACAGTAATGTCTGTATGTATACATGTATGTAATCTAAAACCTGACACTGTATTGTTTTCAGTAGCAGCAGGATTAGGATATGTTTCAGTTGTTGCAATACAGTCAATGCCTTCAGATCGAACTGATACCTCGGCTTCTCCCCAGCTTCATGTCCACCTTCATGTCCACAGATTTCAAATCAGCATAATTTCACTTCCTTCTATCATTCGTCTTCCCTTTTTCTGGAGTCCAGCTTCCACCTGTAAAATGAGTAGTTACTGTGTAGAGAAAAGGGCTGCATCAAGCCTTCCAATGAAGTAGAAAGAAAATGTCATTCACAGGAGCTTCCGTGAAACACAAACATTGCAATTACAGTAATACAATAGAATAACAATTTTTATACTATTGGGAATCCTGCATTAATTATGCCCTTATTATTGAGATTATTGAGGTGTGTGTCTATATGTTAGTTTATCATGGTCAACAATCAAACATTTTAGCTATCAGGATAAAGGTTCTCGCATGCAATGACTATTTTGAATTGTGCCATTTGAATTGTGCTCTAGTGATGCAGGGACCCAACTCATGACGTGTTTCTTTGCCAGGGCGGGTCAATTTATTCATGAATGCGGGAACCTAGAAGGGCGTTTTCAATCTGTTCTACACTCTGTCATACAACAAATTATATAGGAGGGCTTAAGTGGTTATGGTTTTTCCATCAACAGATCAGAACCCATTCTGGGCGGGAACCCCTTTTGGTGTTAGCATTATGTTATGCTTTAGCTATTGAAAAATAGCAGATCTACAAGCTCATAGCGCACCACCGAGTGGCGTGCTACGAGCTTGTAGGTCTGCTATTTTTGAAAAATCGAAGAACGACTGACATAGAAACATAGCTTTTTCAGAAAACTGTCAGGATGTAGAAGACATTTTTTAAATCTGATCTCAGGTCAGAATGGGTTAAGAACAGAAGAGAGCAAAGCGTTTAGAGACTGACTTGAGAGTCTATAGATTGAAGATCAACAGAATTTATTGTTCAGCAATATTTGATCTCTGCAC
This sequence comes from Protomyctophum parallelum, assembly GCF_964188405.1. Lineage (NCBI taxonomy): Eukaryota > Metazoa > Chordata > Actinopteri > Myctophiformes > Myctophidae > Protomyctophum > Protomyctophum parallelum. Next base: position 30,928,362 of record NC_139709.1, on the reverse strand, counting down.
ATTCACACAGTAAAAAAACAATAGTTGTCATTACAGATCGATTGAAACTGCCAAACTGGACGGGGAAAAAGTCCCACTAGATAAATAGTGACAGATAATATTATAGTGTTGGAATTGTGGATACTGATAAGACATTGTATCACTATTACACAGAATCAGATTTTCAGGCTAAATATGATATCAACTAGTTTAAAGTGAGAAGTGACACTGTGCCGCCTTCTAAAACAGATATATTTCTATAAAATTCTAGACAGCGCCATCATTCATGTCTGTACAGCAATGCTACTAAGCTGCAGATGAGACTGACATCTGCTGGCTTTTAAAGTAAGTGCATAACAAGGTACTCCAGTTGTAAACACTAAGGTAAAGGCAGCTTTGGCAATAATACAAAAATAACATGTTTGCCTCATCAGGCTAAAGCGTTATTTATGAGGGGGAAAAAGGAAAAGCACCATCTGTGTTGGTATTCAAGAGTAAGAAGGTCCTCCACGGCCGGAAGGGCTCCGTTGCATTATGAATGGAACAGATTGAGAAATGTGAAGAGAATATGCTAATAATGACTGATTTATGGTCAAATACATGAAAAGAAATAAGACATTTAACGAGGGCCATAGGTCATCATGTAGAGACCACTAAACCACTGCATCAGGTTATGTATGAATCTAAACCCCCAGCCCTTTCAAATAGTAAGTCACACATCGCCATAGACCCACCTGAACTCTACTTGCAATTGACTTCATTCCATCTATGGCAGGCAGTCAGTGAATTGAATCCCACTGTATCCATCCACTCCTGCTCCTCAGCCCTTGCCCTTGTGGTTGCCATAGGAACTTTTCCCCTTCAACCCTTGCTCTTGTGGTTGCCATAGCTGGGGAAGCCAAACTGGCAGAGCATCAGGTTGGAGAAGCAGAGTGGCATGGAGCCGTAGATCTGTGCCAGCCTGTTCAGACAGTAGGACCTCTGAAGGAGGTGTTCGGGGCGACGCCACATACCGAGGTACCCGCTGCTGGCGTCTTTCTCCAGGTTGCGTAGGTCCACGGGCTTGACGAAGACCCCAGAGGGTCTGCCAATGCTCGACAACCTCGACTGTTTCCCCAAATGCATTGCCACGGCAAAGTTCATGGCAATGTCGTCGCAATTCTCAGTGTCATCAATCAGCTTATGTACTGCTTGAGGCTGGTCCTGGAAGAGTTGCAGGTAGTGGCGGTGGAAGAAAGCCGCACCAATCAGCACCATGGAGTACCTGCAGTGGAAAGTATAGGTTAAACTGTGGACCTCCGACAACCAAAACAAATACATGCTAGTGTGTAAATACGGCAAAAATCGGATTAAAATATATTGTGGTCAATTCCGTAATCAAAGTAATAGAAGAGTAAATGTGACGTACCCAAATGTGTAGTCACATTTTTGTTTTATTATAAATGTGTTCTATTTTGAATAGCCTTATTGTGTCTTGAGAATGAGCAGGGAGTCTGTTGTAGGAATGGAACTATTCCACATTCCGCCACCAGGTGGCAAATGCACTTTCTGAGATTCATTGATGCTGAGCAATGTAAAAAGACATGGCATGGGAATGTGGAATATGAAGGAAAATAAGATGCATTGTGATTTGTGATGAATATGTATGAGAAGAGATGGGTTTATTGATATTGTGTGAATGTGCATATAGTAATTGCAACTCTTTAAAACAAAGAAAGAAAAGTAAATGGTGATTTAACCTTGCAGAAGTGTTAATAAATCAGATGAACAAGGAAGAGGAAGAAAGAACGACACTGAAACTGACTGTCTACAGTTAAGGTTAACCTGGCAGATCAGTTTAAAAATATAATCTGTTTACTCCCTGGTAACATAAACAAAATAGAGTGTCTCAAGAAAGAAAAAGAAAAAAAGACTGCTGCTATTTTTGGCCTAAAATGTCATTGCCCACAATAGGTTGAAAAGTAGTTGAAGGATGACATACCTGTCCCCTCCACCTATTTCTGGATCCTGCAGCTCAAAGCTACCATAGCTATACACTCCACCCGCCATGCAGACATGTTTTCGAGGGACAAAACCAACAATTTGATCCGGAAATTGCTGTGGGACAAAATAAGGCATTAAATATTGTAGCAGTTTTTTACACGCGCACACACACACACACACACACACACACACACACAGTGTACCAGTCTGTCCGTCTATGTATGACAAATGTTGCATCATGTCAATGTCTAATGCACATTAATCTATACTAGAGTAGAGCCTGTGGGGCCTCTACAGCGGTGGCCTAATTGGAACGATGCAAGTTGGAAATGCATGCCCCACCCAGATATTATGTCTGTGTACCTTTTATGCCCATATATGGATTTGTCAGGCATGCCCAAATATTTATGGAGTTCTGGCATGCCCAAATATGGAGTGTTGTGATGTCAGAACAGTCCAGCTCCATATATGGACCCTGGGCAGGGGCCCTGTCCAGAGCCCGGGCAGAGAGAGGCCTTTTGGGGGGCGGTTCTGGACAACCATGGGTCCGACCGACTCGACAGCGGGCAATGCACCCCCTGTGGTGGTGTGGAACGTGTGTGTTGAATTTGAAGTCGGTGGGGCGAACGGTTCTCAAGTTACGTGGATTACACACAGACAAGACAGACAGAGACATGGTGCATTTATCAGATAAGATGGGATGATAATTAGTTTCAACAGCTGATGGCATTACCTTCCAGACAGAGAAAGCAAAACTGATGTCTGGAACGCTGACCAAGGTATCATCATCCAGCATCAACACAGCTAAGGTGTTGGAAACAAGGCATATTATGTTAGAGGAAGATATTAATCTTTCAGAGTAAAACAGTCCATCCATGACAGACAACACACAATCAGTTGATATAAAATACTGACCATCTGTATCAATTTCAGTGAAAGGCTGCAGTCTGTTGCGCATGTGATTGACGCTCTGCTCCTTGAAGACCACTGGGACAGGATGGGGCCCCAGCGAGTCCCAAAGCTTTTGGGGGGTTTGTTCCCCAACGTTATTCCAAACTATGATTATCATCCGAAGGCGGGGTACTCCCTGGTAATGGTTCAGAAGTCTGAGCAGAATATCCGTGCGATTATACGTTTGGATGACGATAGTGAATCCCTCTCCTTCCTCCTCCTCTTTTGTCCTCCTTTGTGCGAAGTGGGACTTGGTGGACGATGCTCTGTGCAGAACCCCCAGGACGCCGTCGCCTCCTCTGTCTTCAGCGGGTGGCAATAGAGTGGTCAAAGCCGCACAGACCAGGAGCAGGAGGAGCAGTATTGGCCAAACTAGATACGGCCGCCAGAGACCCATAAAGCTGCGAAGGACCCTGTAGCAAGAAGAGACGAATGCAACATTTAAGTTACGTTATGCTACTTTAACGTACTTCTCAATGAACCGTACTTCTCTCACGGTTCATTGAACTCCATCACCTGTTGACCATCATCACCTTTGGTTCTCAAAGTGGGGTACGGGGACCCCCAGGTGTCCTTGGGTGGCGGTTCAACGCAAAAGTATTTAATGTAGCATCACAATCATTTTAACAACTCTGCTATTTTGGAAAAAATGAAAAATCTTGAAATTAATTAGATTTTCTTTTTTATTTATTTATCATTTTCCTTTTTTATCTTCTGTGGGTCCCTGGCACAAACTCTTTTCAGATGGGGGGGTCAGCAGCCAAATATATATCAATCATATTTAAAAGCCATTCTAGTTGACCAAGTGTGCTATACATGAAGTATACATAGCCTACATGAAGTAATTAACCATTGACAAACAACGAGATATAACTTCTTAAAACATGGAGAAAATGGAACTAACGTTACCTCATTTTATGCTCACAGTTGGTAGAGCAAGACCTCTTAATTTTCACGCCCCGCCACCATGTGTTGACACATCAAAGAACTTTGAAGAAAAGAGTCCCACGACCAGCTGTCAACAAACAAACAGGAGTTCGCAGTCAGCCTCAAGTAGCTGCCATGTTTGCTAGGCTAGCTCAGAGCGGGCTAGCTGATACATTACCATAGCAACCTGCTAGTACAGTCCGAAAGTGTTTCTATTTGCGTCTCAGTGCTCAGATCCGGTTTTAGCCCACTGACTGTATCCGGTCATTTGAACACAAACGCACAGGTGTCATTTCCATATCTGCTCTAAGCCGGATGCCCGGATCTGAAACCTGTGTGAATTGATCCCGAATGTAGTTGATAGGAAGCGGAAACTGAATTACCCAGATCAAAACACAGGGTTGCAGTGATCTGGCGATCTGGTCGGCAGACCTTTCTCTTTGACTTTGTTTTTAATGTATTTCTTTACACAATTTCTATTCTTGTCGGATTTTTTACCTTCTTTCACGTCAGTGAGTCTGGGCTTTTTCCATCATGTGTTCTTCTCTGAACTGTCCCAATGTTCCACTTTCTAACGGACTGCACATTCCCCAGCTTGGATTAGGTGCGTTTGACCTATGCAATATACAGCTGCTGCATCTTCTGCACATCCCTGTCAGTTTATTAACAAACTGCAGCAGTTTGTGAAACATACAACATGAATTCATTGCACATGATTGATCTGAATTGTCTTTTTCCAATTTTTTCCTTCTTTTGTTTTGGTGCATGGCATGCATGCGCTGTTTTTGATTGATTGATTGAAATATTTATTAACAGTTTGTAGAATTACAGTACATTTCAAGCACAAACTCAATAGTCAATACAAAGACTGTTAACTGTGAGTGGACGACCCAATTAAGCATTACACTTGTTTACAACAGGGTCCACATTGTTCAATTCATCAAAACATTTAGAGACATACAAATAGACACTTCTATGTAGTTAAAGAACAGAACAGGAAGTCATCATATAGGAAGCAAAAAGGGAAAAGATACATATACAGTGAGAGGAAAGGGGGGGGGGGGGATTCAGATTTGACAGAGGCCAGTTTCGAATTGCAGCCATCCCTCCATCCGTAGGTGCCCTTTGAGAGCGGTTTTGAAGGAGTCAAGGGATTCACATGTCTTAATGACTGTTGGTAGGGCGTTCCACATTTTGGTGGCATAGGAGCGAAAATAATTTAGTCCCTTGTTTGTGCCGAATCTGGGTTGTACATGGTTTGTTGCACTCCCTCTGGTGTTGTGGGTGTGGACTGTGTGTGAGTTGATCAAGTTTTTGGACTACGACATTGCACTTGAACTTGCTTTGTCCTTGTATCTTCCTGCCTTTACTTGAAAACTTTAGCCAGCATTTATATTCTATATTCTTCAGTGAAATTACAAGTGGTGTTGCTGGGTGCAAAAATGGTCTATTCCTCATCCACTTACTTACTACTACCGTAGTACTCAAACAGGCAAAACATAATAATAATAATAACTCATTAACTAAACATAACTGTAAGGGAAATGAGCTTTAAACTCAATGAACGATGAGGCTCGTTATGTTATATGCAATGTATGATTTCCAGTGGTGGAAAGTACATTTAGGCCTACTTAATAAGGACTATATTTAAGATCAATTTTAAGGTATTTGTACAATTTCCAATACTACACGACTACATCTCAAAGGCAAATATTGTACTTTTACTCCAACTCCACTACATTTACTTGAAAACTTTAGTTACTAGTTACTTTGATTATTATTTACAAAACATACATTGAACACTTAAGTTCAGCATTACATTTCGGACATTTGAAAATAGCTGATTTACAAGCTCACAATGCGTCGCATGGCGATGCATTTGAGCTTGTACATCTGCTATTATTACTAGAGTTTTATACATTTGAAAACTTGAATTGGGACATTCTGCATATTGAGTACTTTCTACTTTTGGCATTTTAAGTACATTTTGATGCCAATACTTTTCTACTTTTAGTTTTTTACAATTGAGTACTTTTTCCACCACTGATTTCTGATTTTTGTGAAATGTTTGTCCTTGATCTCTTCAAAGGAACATCCCATCATGGTGGATACGCCCACGATGCTGTTGTGTATGCAATCCGCGAGTGTGGTGTACGGCACATTGACACAGCAAAGCGTTATGGCTGCGAGACACAGCTAGGTGAAGCTATCAGAGAAAGTGGGATTCCACGAAGTGAGCTGTGGCTCACCAGTAAACTCTGGTGTGGGGACTATGGATATGAACATGCCAAAAAGGCCTGCCTTGAGTCCTGCTCTCGGATGGGGGTGGAATATCTTGGTAAGTTGTAAGATAATGTTCACCTACTGTCTGGTCTGTAAACCACATTATCCCTATCTTCTTACTCTCAAAATGCCCCTTTGTAATTTTATGAACTCCTTACCACTCAGATTTGTACCTGATGCACTGGCCAGATGCCAGACAGACTGGTCGCTCTAACAGGGAGGTGAGAGCTGAGACGTGGAGAGCCCTGGAGGAGCTCTATGAAGAGGGTGAGAAACAAAGGGATTCATTAAATAATTGCAATGCTTATTACATGGATTTGACATTTTACACTAATAAGAGGTCAGAATACATGGTTCACAAAAGGTCTAAGGCCTGCCTTTAAGGGCAGATTCACACTGAGTCCGTTTGATTCAAACTGTTCCTGAATACGATTGCCTGGTCCCGAATGGCCATTATTCTCATTGGCCTTGATTCTTCCGCACCCAAGTACACAACACTTCATTCAACTGTATTCAATGCTTTCACATTACATCGATCCGTATCCATTGCAAGCATTAGTTTTGCACAAAAAACACTCCTTTGCAGTCATCACAAATGTGATGAGGTCAGCACATTTGGGCTATGGCCGAATTTAGCCCAAGGAGTGTTTTCGTGCAAAAATAATGCTTGGAATGAGTTCAGCATCATGAAAACCCCCTAGTTTGACACGTCACATGCTACTTAATAATGTAAGCATTTTCTTTGCAGATTTGCCACACATTTAGCTAATTTTCTCTAACTATGTGAGCTTGTAGGTCAGCTATTTTCGGCGAAGAGGTTTGGTGTAGAGGGGGAAACAAGAGTGGGCCAAGGATAGACACCTGGGGGACCCTAGTCAAAAAAGGAAGTTTTTAAGTATTTCCTTTGGCTTTGGAATGCATCTCTTTGCTATGCACTACTCCTGTCAATTTACAAATGAATAAAGCCTCTCTAAAATGGCCTGTGTATTTTGCTTCTGTAGGGGTGTGTCGGGCTATTGGTGTAAGCAACTTCCTGGTCCACCACCTGCAACAGTTAAAGGATGACTGTAGTGTAGTACCACATGTCAACCAAGTGAGTATTACAGCTAGCTAACCAACCTTAGACCAAAATCTATAAGGGTGTGCTGCTGCTAATGGATCCAAATGTGTCTTAGGACATGCAAAAACACTGGTATACTATGGTCCTATTTGAAAGTACAACACATGAAACAATTGACTAAGTATATTAGATATTGGATTTCCTCTAGGGGTCCATTCTGAGATGAATGAACAGTTGTTTCTAAAGAGCTGCATTCAACATTTAACCTCTGGGGTACAACACCCACCCTCACCCAATCAGGTAGAGTTTCATCCGTTCCAGCAGCCCAATCAGCTGGCGGAGTACTGTCGTCAGGAGGGCATAGTGTTTGAAGGGTACTGCCCTCTGGCCAAGGGACAGGCCCTTAACCATCCCACTGTTCTACAGCTTGCACGAAAGTACCAACGCACCCCTGCTCAAATCTGCATACGCTGGAGCATACAGGTATTAATCATGTCGTAATATTGACAATCTAGTCTGGTCTGTACAGGCCATAAAAGCACATTATCCCCAAGGTTAACCACTCTTTCAATTATTATTGCCTTAAACTATGTAGTATGCATGCATTATTATGTATGTATTAACGTGTTTAAACTATTTTTCCATTATAGAATGGTGTTGTCACAATACCCAAATCTACCAAGAAGGAGAGAGTACAAGAGAATTGTCAAGTGAGTTCAACATAAGCACTTGCTGTTTGTTGACCCCACCATCACTTTAGCCTCAAATGAGGGAAGTCGGTAATAAAAAAATGAATGGTAAAGATCAGTGGGAAAACACAAGGTGTTCCAGAAACATACTGCCCATTTCCAACCATTGTCAATATCCATATACCCAGTTTCGTTCTCCTTTTTAAATCCCCTACCACCACCACCACCACGTCCGTCCTCTCTCAGGTGTTTGGGTTCCAGTTGCAAGAGGTGGACATGGCAACTTTGGGCAGATTGCATGATGGGAGACACGTATCCTGGGATCCCACCCATGTGGAGTAGCACAAGGTGTTTACCAACAACATCTCCATTCTGACGTTGCTTCTCTATCGCACTCTCTTCTCAACACAAGCCGTCCTATCTGTTGATTCTCTGCATGTTTTCCTCACGGTGCCTTTATGATCTTTGTATTCATAAGTGATTCTTCGTCCTTTTTTCATCATGCTGTTCTGCTTTGTTGCCAGAGTACACTGCCTTCATCTGTTATGAATGGGATCAGATTTTCTTGTGACTTGTGATATTGTAATCTGTGTTGTCCTAGGCTAGAATTACTTCTCTCATCTGACCAAACCTGCACTTACTCATCTATTCTACACTACTGTACATATCACATTATAGTGCTGCACAATAAATCGAAATTAGAAAATCGACATCTAGATTACCTATGCAATCTAATTTTGTGAAGAATCCTGCAGCACTCTGTCTAATTCATTTTAGTTACTCTTATGTTTTTTTAAATAGATATTTTCATGGAAAAAAGGAGAATCGTGTGATAATCAGGTGGCTGGAAAGTCGAGATTCACATTTGAGCAAGAATCGTGCAGCACTATCACATTATACCTCGATTTAAACATACTTTGCCTACATCATCTCGCCGAATAACTTACTTGATCGATCTCAACCACCAACCAGCAGTTAAAAACTCAATTGTAAGGAGATGGCTGCAGGTCCTTCTAATGTGAAATTCATAGTTCAGAAAACATAGTAGCAATGGGAAATTATGTCAGGAGCCAAGGACAATAGATAACATCTACGCATTTCTGCTATAGACATACTACAGTATACATTATTGAATCAATGTCATAGTCATGAGATGGATTCACACTTTGGACCAGTGTTCGACCTTTTATGCTATGTTGTTAATAATTTTGGTGTTTCAACAGGTCTTTGATTTCTTGCTCTCTCCTGAGGACATGGACAGCATCAGGAGACTCCACTGCGACATGAAACTCATTCATCTAAGTGATCCACTCTGGAAAGAGCAAACACACACGTGATCCAACACATTTGTGTAACAATCTCATAGATCGTCAGTGCCTTTAAGACCTGAGGACTATTCAACAAATGCCTTCTAAATCCTGACCGTTTTCTGAAAAACCCATGTTTCTATGTCAGTCATTCTCAAACATTTTCATGTCAAGGGCCTCCAAGATTATTATGTAATTGACTGCTGACCCCCATCTGAAAATATGTTGTGAGCGCTATGAGCTTGTAGATCTGCTATTTTTCAACAGCAAAAGTACAACATAATGCTTAAAACACCAAAAGGGTTTCCTGCCCAAAATTGGTTTCAACTGCCTTAGTTAGAAAATGTGAGTTTATACCACAAGTGCTTTAAATCTTTGAGAGCAAAACTGAATAAAAAGAAATATTATTTTAAAGACAGAGTATTTGCCAGTAGCCTATTTGTTAGGCACAATGATCAGCTATCAGCCACATGAAAGACAAGGCGGTGTTGACAGATATGGGTGTAACAATACCAATACCCCAACTCTCCAAGTCAAGTGACAACCTACACTACAGACTCCCTCACTGTCATAAGAGAGTCACTCAGTTTAGTCACTGGCTTAGCGGTCCAGGCACCTAGGATGGCAATCCAGCACGAGTGTGTTGCGGGTTTGAGTCCCAATCCCAACGAACTTTGCTGTCTTTCTCCCCCATCTTTCTCCCCGTTTCCTGTCTACCTACTGTACTTCTATCAATAAAGGCAAGAAAAACAAGGTCCTGGGTTCAATTCCCGCTCGGGACGCTGTGGGTGCTGGCGGCGTGTTTCCTCCTCCGCGTCATCGGTGCCCATACTCGAGGAGGGGTTGGCGAAAGGGCCTTTCTGTGTGGAGTTTGCATGTTCTCCCCGTGTCCCCTAGGGTAGGTACCCTCACAAAAAACGTGCAGTAATCCTGGTCTCTAAACTGCCTCCCCCTGGCCAGCCGGGGCGTCTGATGGAGGGGAAAGGAACTGGTTGGAATAATGTGTTCCTTCCACACGCTACGTCCAACCAAACTCCCCCCTGTCAGGTGTAAAGGAGCAACTTGGACACTGAGGCATGAAGTTGCTCTCCCCATGTCCCCCATATATGGGGACTAGGTTGGCGGAGGGTGTGTAGAGCTCAGGATCACATTAGATAATTGACACAGGGGTGAAAAATGGGTTACAAAATCGTGGGATAAAAAATATATAAAAAAATAAATGTTTCAACTCATCTCACCGTTATGTGCATTAACAAAAAGCATGAACCGCTACATTGAGGATATTTATAACATGAGCCTTTACTACATCCTGTGGCACCTGACCTCACTTTTTAGTACTGTATGCCAGGAATCAATCCCCTTTATGGACTTTACTAACATGTACAGTATGCCTGGATCCTCTTTTTGGACTTTAGTTCTGCCTTCATCAACATTGTTGCAGTGTTCCACAAGAGTCCCAATTAGCCATTCACATCCCCCAATCCCAGTTGTGTTGGAGAATGTTTTGCAATGCACCACTTAAAGTTTAAGTGGTTTAAGTCTTAAACGTTGTTAGTTGACTAAAGTTCACCTTCTCAAACCATGCTATTTTTCAATCGCTCAGTTCTATATTATTTGGGACATGTTCCATGTCCTATTATGTTATGTTTGGTGGTTGCTACTTGCTGTATAATGAAAAGTATCCAGAGTTGTTTGCTGTCGATTTTGATGGATGTTTAAAGATCAGATGTTTAAAGTTATTCAGACTGTTAGCGTACCGTATTCAAATAATCTGTTTCACAGGTAGAAATAAAAGCAGAAATGTTCATTTCACACACAAATTTATTTACAATAACTCCACAAATGTATAAACAGTATAATAATAACAGGCAACAGCTAAATAAATGCAAACAATGTACATTTTATACAATAAAAACAATATAAAAGTATTTACAAAGATATTTACACGTCTCCAGGGCATCAAGGCGTCACTCTAAAGCCCAAACCACACCAAAGGGTCGGGTCGGGACAAAACCAAGGTCGACCACTGCAATGAGTTGCATTAATGTGGTTGACTTTTAAAAAAGTTTTGTCCGACCCGACCCTTTGGTGTGGTTTGGGCTTTAGTGGTCTCTACGTCGTCCTCAGACGAGCCCTCCATCGGCGTCTCCAGTCATCTCGGTTCTCCATACATCTGGCCAGCTCCTTTGTGCTTTCCGCACCAGTATCTTTCTTTAGTACGTCCACGTAGGTAGGTGTGGGACGTCCTCTCGATCGATGCCTGTGTGTTGGTTCCCACAGTACAAGCTTTTTGGCCGGGAGTTCTTGATGTCGGTGGCAGTGGCCAGCTAGTCTCATCCTCCTTACTGCTATCTTCTCTGTTACACTTGGTAATGCCCCGTACAGACGCTTGTTGGTGATGTGCTCATCCTGGTTGATGTTAAGTACCACACGTAACATTCTGGTGGTAACTTCCTTCCACTGTCTGAATGTTCCAGTTATGGTCTCTGAGATTCAGCCCAGTATCGACCAGTGTCCTGTATAGTGTCCACTGCTGTACCAAACAGTAGCACATGTTCGGTCAGTGAGGCGTGCAGGACGCACATGGAACCCTAGCCCTGGTCCAGTGAGTCAGCGAGTCTCTCTCACTGACAGCCTGCCGGGCACGCCTCCACTGTTCTCTAGCAGTTTTCCCACTGCCAAGGGTGCAAGGGTTTAGAATAAACAAAACGACATATAGCTACTCACCGAAGGGAAGTGTCTCGGTTCCCCAGCTTCTCTCTAAAATGCACTATTTTTATCATGAAATAAAATGCATCCCACTGGATTGACTTACTTTATTAAAATGGCACAAAGTGAATTTTAGAGAGAAGCTGGAGACTTTTTCCTCCTCGCCACCCTAAAATATGAATATGTAAGGTATATATGTAAGTATGAGAAGGTACATTTTTTATTCATTCTAAGCAGTGTACAGTATCAACTCCTGTTCTCATTCAGCCCAGTTATTTCAAGTTCATGTCACTTCAGTGGATCACCGTATGGAGCGCCATCCTGAGGATAAAGCATGTGAGTAGTACCATTAATATGTCAGACTTTGGACAAATAACAGAGGTCGAATGATGAAGATTAATATTGTGGGAAGCGGGCATATTCTTGGCATCTGATGGCATAGATATGCAAGCTTGTGAATATCAGATGTACATTCATATTGTTATATGGTTTGAAGGGTGTAGTGTGTGTGTGTCTGTGTGAGTCCCCCAGAGTCTCTGGGGGAGCCCGGGATCGAACTGGGAACCATTTCAGTTTCGATCCCGGGCTTCAGTTTCGATCCCGGGCTTCGACAGTCGAAGTGTCCTTGAGCAAGACTCTGAACCCCTAATTGCTCCCAATGAGCAGGTTGGTGCCTTGCATGTTTTCATCCGCCATCGGTGTATGAATGTGTGTGTGAATGGGTGAATGTAATCTATGTAAAGCGCCTTGGATATAGGCTCTATAAATGCACCATTTACCATTTATATATAGGCTACAGCAGAGCCATCTAATAGAAGAGTTACGATATTGAGGGGGCAGAAACCGAGCACTGTTCATGCAGCCTGAACTGAGACAAGCTGGAGTTGGAAATACAACTGTTGTTTGTTGTCTCCACCAGGCCGAAGGCATGTGGGGAGAGTATGTTTTGCACTCCGTCCGTCCGTGTGTCCGTCCGTCCGTCCGTGTGTGTGTCCGTCCGTGTGTCCGTGTGTCCGTGAGCAGCTAATCTCGGCCACCGTTAACCCGGTCGATGCCAAATTTTGCACACACACTCCCTGGATGCCAACGATGAACCTCTGCCCCAAACTTTCCAGAACGGCCTGTTATAGCGCCACCAGGAGGCCGCTTTGTGCAAAACAAGTTTTTGCACAGTACACCTACAGATTTTGTCCAAACATCACGCAAATTGGTACACAGTCTCTCTAGAGCCATTCAACGAAACCGGTCTTTCAGATTTCTCACACTCCATCCTGATTTGGAGTTCACAGGAGTGCTCAGTTTCAAACAAAATGCTGCAAATCATGAACACATCGCGTGATTTCCGTGAAATTGTGCACCCACATTCCCACTAGGCCGAGGACGAAATGCCACATGAACAATCTCAACTCAGACTCAAGGTGGCGCTATAACTGGCCGAAAAGTGTTTTTACCTCTAACTGCGCGGATCTGTGGATAACTTTGTATGCCAACTCCCTAGAGGCCAAGGAAAAACCTTTGCCTGGAATTTTTCACATCTGCTCTTTATAGCGCCACCAGGAGGCCGACATATGTAAAACACATTTTCTATTATTACTCCTTCAGATTTTATCCAAATTTCACGCAAATCGGTATACACTATCTCCATAGTCATGTGATCAACACGGAGCGCCACCATTTCCCATCTTCCATCCTGATTGGCTAAGATTGGCTTCCAAAGCTCACACGATTCGTCCATTTCGAAAAAAGGCCACAAATCACAAACACAGTGTGCAATTTCCGTTAAATTATACACGCACATTTTCACTAGGCCGAGGACGACATGCCACAATTCTTTCCTCAAAATCAGCCTCACGGTGGCGCTATAACAGGCCAATTCCTGTTTTTAGCTATAACTGCATCGATCTGTATACAACTTATGTATGCACACATGGAAAAACATTGTACCTGCATCCCTCCAACACGAACCTCCGGCCCAAATCTTCCTCAACAGCCTGTTATAGCGCCACCATGAGGCCACAACCTGACCTGCCCTGGTGGAGACCTGTGCCGATTGGCACTTTGTCTAGTTACAATTGTTTTCAATGAGGGCGGTGCAAATAAGAGCTATTTTAAGCATGTGTGCAACATGACAACTGTTTTAATTTACAGTAACAATTAAAGTCTCTTTAATGTTTATGTTGTACTATTACTACAAAACAATCTAAAAGAAAGGGATTTAAGATCATTAAAGCTGGGCTGTTGCCTGAGTCCAATGCATTTCTGCTTACTTCCGGTCCAGGACTTGTCCCAGTTGGTTGTCCCCATTCTCAATAGAAGTCTATGTAGAAGAGTCACCATTGGACTGGCCCCATGAAGTGAACGCAGTTTGCATAGACTATATTATATCTAAGGCTCTGGGCTAAGGTACATAGGTGAAATTCGTCCTCTGCATTTTACCCATCCTGTTAACTTATTGATCTATTATTTTCAAATAGACGTGAGTAGGGTTAAAGTGGTTAAAGTACTGGCTAAACACATTTTGCAGGGACTCCCCTGAACCACCTCAGGTTTCCTATGGTCAAGTTCAAGACAGAAGGCTTTGAACTTTAGTCTTCGACACAAAAGTCGAAAGGTTAACTACTCTATTCAATACACAACAACAGGGGGTGTTACTGTGTATTGAACAGATGAGTTTACTATCAATAGAGTGCTCTCATGTGGGCGACATTTACATAACTAATGGGGTATTCGGTTCATTATGTAAATCAGTGACAGTGGCCGACATGACAGTAGCTACAGAAGTTACAGAACGGTTGCTATGTCTTGAATGTGATCTGACAACGTGATGTCATGTAAACGCTGTATTACAATACCCAAAATCGGTCATTCCAGCATGGCGATGTTACCGTGAAATTGGTGACCTGCTGAAATAGGTCATATAACACATCATATAACGTCTGACAGTGTCCATTCCATACGTAAATCATTGCTGTTTGTTTATTAGCACTTATAGCAGTCTAACCTAGCGCTATTTAGGCCATGTGTCAGTCAAAGACAAGAAGTCCACAAGATGATCAGTGATCACATATTTCGTCAGGTCACCAATTTCACCGTAACACTGCCGTGTCATGTCACACGCGCGCACACACACACACACACACACACACACACACACACACACACACACAACACCACGCTACGAGGCTGATGTAATCGTGTAAATAAATAATTTCATTGATCTGCAGTGGCATGCAGTGGTGGTTCAGGTTCAACAATCAACGACTCATATTTTCTCCTCTAAACGTAACATATGTGTCACTTGAATTTAAACAAAAATAATAACTATAGCAAAAATCCAAAAATAAACACAAGAAACCAATTTGTTACTTCGGGCGCGTTCGGAAATACCGCACCGGAGCACACTCGTGCGATATTTCCGAACGCACCCTGGTGGAAATCCCCCCCCGACGCCTGGTGAGAAGTCAGTTGACATTTAAACCGACCAATCAACGAGCAGCGACAGCCCAACAGTCAACCAATCAATGACGGGAACGAGCACACGTTGGGGGCGGGCTGCAGATAAAAAGCCGAGTCCCACGGTCTGAACCTCAGATGCATTGAATCCTAAACAGAGACAGTCGCATCTACCAACCTTCTTAACAGCACCATTACCAGTTACCAGTGCCACCACCTGCTCAACAGCCACAGACATCACTTGCCGACCACCATCACACAGTAGGATACATCGACAACCACGAAAGGAACCAGTGTTTATCTTGCATCGTGCTAATATTGTTGCGTTTTCTCTTCAACAGTGAGTTTTGTGCTTGGGGTAAGGGCCGGGGAAGGGGACTAACCGTCTGTTACCGTTGCCGCCTGTCGGTATCGCTGCGTACGTAGATAACTTCTTCTGTAGTTGTGTTTTTTCAAATAAGTTTGTAAGCATTTGGGCTGTCTGTATCGTCGTCGATAACGTCTGTATAGTGTTTTTCAAATACATTTGTAAGTATTTGGGTTGTATCGTCGTTGCTCAAAAACGTCTGTAGTTTTTCAAATACGTTTGTAAGGATTTGGGCTGTCGGTATCGTCGTTGCGTCGATAACTTCTGTAGTTGTGGTTTTCATAAACGTTTGAAAGCATTTAGGCTGTCGGTAGCCGTTGTAGCCTAGCTTCAATTGTTTTTTGCACCGTCAGGTTCCCGTCTTAATTATTTCCGTTGTACTGTGTTTCAAACTTGAGTTAGCTACATTTACAAGTTAACTCAAATTGTGGCTCGGCCGTTACATTTTGAATCAAACTATAACAACATAGCTGCAGTCATTCAAATCAGTCACCGTGTCTCTTAAAGACCAGACCTAAGCTAGCCACTTGTAGCATAAATAATACTCATTGTTAGATCTGTTCTTTTTTTGTTGACATTTCTCTTTCACAGGTATCAGCCTTGTACAACTCTTAGCTCTCTCAGTACTCTCTCTGTCTCCGTACTCTCTCTCCACAGGCACAGAGGACCTCTGTCTCTCTCCCCCCACAGGCACAGCAGCACCTCTCTCAGTTCTCTCTCTCCACAGGCTCAAAGCGGCACCTCTCTCTCTCTACAGAATGGAGCAGTATCGCATCAGGTTGATCAACGAGCCGGCTGTCTCTGGACGTGCAGGTAAGTTCAGGGCTCCTTCCAGAAGGGAGGTAGATGTCCGCGTGGACAACCTGGTGAACCGTGCCCTGACCGCTGACGACTTCGCCATCATCACAGCGTGCGTCCCTGAACTGTACCGCCAGTTCAACAAGGTTAGTGACGTTTCCTCACTAGTAGTAGTTGAGAAGCAGCTACTCAGACCTCCGAAGGATGTCACACCCGTTGTTGAGGAGAGACCCTGTGCATGCTACTTTGACCAGCGTACTAATGAGTGGAGGCCGGTGCTTCCTTGGTATGACCGTCGTAGAAAGCAGTGGAGACCAGCTTTTATCCGTAAAGTCACCCGGTGTCTCTGTAAGCGCTATGTCCCCAGTACTAAGACGTGGGTGCTAGTCCGCCCTCCCACGCCACCACTAGCCGTGGTGACTAAGCAGAGCAACGTTCTCTTCCAGGAGTTCTCTGGTTCCCTGGTGACTCCGTCCCACCCTGACACCCTAACGCCCCCCTTCAGGTGTTGGAACGCCCGCTGTGGCAGCCGTTATGACCTCGTGGAGGTGAACGGTCAGCAGCTGGGCAGAGTCATCTCTGGTGTCTCCGCCACATGGGAGCTGGGCGGAAGGCCAGTCCAAAGGCAGTGGAGAGTGACTGTCTATAGGTCAGACGGACAGATGCAGCTGTCCGTGTTCTGTAGCTTCCCTGAAACGGTAAGGAGGCGTATAGTCTTTAGTGACGGGCCAGAAGTGACTGAAGAGGGGGGGGTGAAGAGGAAGACCGATGTCGATGGTATTGGTCGCATCGACAGAGGCCCTCCTCGAAGCAAGATGGGTCTAAGACTGTAACTCAGACAGACCTGGGGTGCGCTGGTCATTGTAGCAGCTGCATGCACAGGGTCTTTCCTTTCCTACGGGGGTGCGTCAAGTTGATCAAGGAGCCGTCTATCACAGGACATGCAGCTAAGTTGAGGGCCAGACATTTTTATTTCATACCTTACACTTATAGAATTGTGTGGATTAATACGGAATGCTTTTAGTAGTACTTCATGAGAGGATCGACCAGGTAAGTGACCTTTCCTAGACGACAAGCAGCTCTTAAGGACCTCTGGTACAGGTTGGTTTGGTGCCTTTTCAGCAGGAAGTGGATCTTGGAGGCATAGATCTTGTTCCTCCACATGTGCTAGGCCTCACAGAGAAACTTGACACTGTCTCTCTACTCTATAGGGTTTAACTTTTAACATCAAGTAATAATAGTCGCAAAGAAAACTAATGAATAAAACCCCCTCTCTCCACAGAGCAGCAGAATGGAGCAGTATTCTGACCAGTATTGCATCAACAAAAAAAAGTAATGTCGTGCCTGTCTGTTTTCTGCACTAACTATGTAGTTTGTCCACAGGTTTCTACTGACGGGAGTCCTGTGTGCTGATCGTCACCAGTCAGTTGGCCTCGTGTCTGGCGGGCTAGCTTGAGGTGCCCTTCAACCCTGTGATGGTCACTGGCCTTGGCGTCTTGCGCGGCCAGGCTCTAGGTTGCGTCTTGCAACGTCTGTCTATGGGGCGTCTGGGTGTGGTAAGAGGTAAAGTACTCGCCCACCACTGCAGCATTAATTGCGGTGCCTCCAACTTGGCCTGGCGCTCCATCAAACACAATTGGCCGTGTTTACGGGTGGGAACTTAATCTGGCATGGATCAAGTGACCGTCCCTTTTGCTGCACTGCAGAAGCTACTTGCAAGTGTGTATGGGAGGATTCACACAGTAGTTTATACCTCCCCAGCTGTGGGGGTGGTGCTGCCAGCAACAGGGACTCAAGGACACTTGGGGCAATTGGGAATTGGCGATGACTAAATTGGTCTCCTTCCATGGATTGACGCCTTGACGTGGCGGAGGAGCTTATGTATTTCTTACCCAGAGAGGTCATGGCAGTTACATGCCGGACAGCTCAAACGGTAAGAGATCAACTAAGGACAATCCGTAGATAGAACAAACCTGTGTTACAGAAATCACCACAAGGGTATCCGGTACCACCGTAGAGCATGCTAGGAGGTGTGGTGGTGGGAGACCAGGCACACTGAGCAGGGACCCCAGGTAAATAACCCCCACCCACACACTGCCTTTCTCAAGTAGTTTCATGTCTTTTTCTCTATCCTTCCTGTGCACTGTTAAACCATTAAAACCCGTCAAAGTGTAATTTTAGATTATTGCATTGGATATCAGCAGATGTACAAGCTCATATCTGCTATTTGTGAACATTTTTGAAAAATCTTGATTTGTGGTCTGCGGCCAAATGCATATCAATTTGAGAACTACTGATTTAGAAGGGATTTGTAGAATCGGGCGCTATTGGCTTAATGAAAAGAGACGGCCACACTAAATTTGTTCAATTAAAAATGTCAGTGTAGATTGAGAACTGATCAATAAAGGTTGTATAAAATGGGGCGTCCGTGGCTGAATGCTCATCAAACTGGAAATTTAAAAGGTTGAGAATCAAACTAAAATTAAATGTCAGGTCGAACTACTAGTATTGATTATGCACTGAATGATTTGAGGCATGACAATGGTGAAATGTATTGAGCCATTATGAACCACAACCTCTGTGCGTTTTCCAAAAGTAGCAGATCTACAAGCTCGTAGCACGGTGCTGTGCTATGAGCTTGTAGATCTGCTATTTTTCAACAGCTAAAGTTTAAAATAGTGGTTAAAGGCGACACGGCCTCGGATCTAAATGGGTTATGCTATGACTACGTTAAGTTTGAACTTCATGTGGTGCAACTGGCTCTTAAACGTCTGAGAGAATTAGAGTGTATTTGACGGCTTCTACTGTCTGCAGATCTTTGGTCCAGTGATGCAGATTCTGAAGTTCAAGACATTGGTGGAGGATGTGGAGAGACGGCCTGGCAGCTGTCTTCACCAAAGACATGGACGACTCACTACATCTCTAAAGCTCTTGGTGCTGGAACCATCTGGTAAAACACACTATTACTTCTGTAGGCTGCATTGAACAACAACCGGGATGAACTTAACAACTTTCAACCTGGCATCCATAGTTTGGACATGTCATTATACTGTAGGTGACATTTTTCCAAAAATGGCAGATCTACAGGTTGATGTGATGTCTTAATTTTGAAGATCTTTGCTAATTGTCAGTGGGACAAAATTATGTAAGGACAAAGTATGCAAGCTCGTAGCGCGTTGACGAGCTTGTAGATCCAGGGATGCAAATAGCCTGCCCTGCATACTGCAGGGCATTTAGACTCGCTAAATTGCGACAGGACGCAATTGTGCACCCTCCGGGGGTCCTGGGATGCAGTACTGTACTCTAATATCATTGAAGTATTGGACTCATAAAATGTCCCTGGGACGCATCTAAAAGACCACCCCTGGGTCCCGGGACCCATTACATTGAAAACTTATTTACATCTGCTAATTGTTTTTTAATCGTGAAATGTGGCACAAATCTTTGAATAGATATTTCAGAGCCAAAATTCTTTACTCAAATCTTTGCTTCTGGGGGGTCCCTGGAACAACATATTTTCAGATGGGGGTGGGCAGCCAATTACATATATTTTTGGATGACCTTGACATAAAACATTTCTGAAAAGCCCATGTTTCTATGTCAGTCGTTTCTGTCAGGATTTAGAAGGTAGGCTTTTTTGTAGAATCGTCCTCGGGTCTAAATGGGTTAAAATGCAGTAATAAAAACTAAAGTAGACGGGATTATTTTACTGTAAATTGGTTTGCTTATCTTGTTGGAAAATGTAAATTGTACTTGACGCAAGGAGAACATTCAGATCTTATATTTTGCATAAGGTTATTTCACTGTCTCCTCTAGTGGTAACAGCCTGCAATCATGTAGTCTGCAACATTGTAAAGTGATGACTTCCTTATATTTATGTTTAAGGAGTACCGTACACAATAAGCTCATAGCAGTCAAAATGGCAGAATACTATTAATTACGGTCCTATCAATTGACAGTTCGGTGTCTGATTTTTATATATTCTTTTAGGCTTTATTAGAATGGCCCCTCATGTAAAAACAATAGTCCTGTATTTTTGCTATCATGGCTATTGAGAACCAGTTATTCAGCAACAGGTTTACAAAGGCTCTTGTCGTCTTGAATTCATGTACTTGATAGACACAACTACTATTGTAACAAAGTTTTGCTTGTATAGAATCTTAGGGTTACTAAAATGTATCATATCGTTTTGTTTAATCCAGGCCTTATTGCTGACCTTTCCATATCCTGTTTTGTCTGTCAGGTGACCGTCAAGGTATCTCAGAAGAACGTCTGGTCTGAACAACATCCTTGAACTGTCCTCAACCCAGGAAGCCACTGAGATCAGAAACGGACTGCTGATACAGTTTGTGTGTTTAGTGTTTCTTTCTGGATGTCCCTGTATGAATGCATTATTCACAAGGAGGCAAATCATCG
Organism: Protomyctophum parallelum; assembly: GCF_964188405.1. NCBI lineage: Eukaryota > Metazoa > Chordata > Actinopteri > Myctophiformes > Myctophidae > Protomyctophum > Protomyctophum parallelum. The sequence goes on along the minus strand of NC_139709.1, from coordinate 30,907,440 downwards.
GACTCACGTTTGTGTCCTAAACCGGCTGTATCTCTCAAACGGAACCCTGTAACCAGGTTATTGTCATAACCTACAGTACTTGTTAGTTATGCAGTTTCACTTGACTGGACATTGTACTGCCTTTGAAATGTCCGTCTTCAGTTGAAAGTCAGATATTCTGATCGTTTAAATCAACAGTAGCCGTTTCTGTTTTTTGGTCGAATTTATAGCATTGGGAGATTGTGGAATAGTTGTCTGGCTACGTGAGTCTACTGTATCCCCAACAGCACTTACCAGAGTTATGCTATTTTTGTACATTGGCCTGTGAACTTTGAGATTATTCTTTCAGACATACTGAGTATTTTACTTCTACTACACAGCCACTACATCTCAGAGGCAAATTGTAACTGCTGTAATTTGTTTTGTATTTAATTTCAGTTATTACTCTTATGCTTATTCAATGCATGTCAAAGTTGGGACGGCAGTGCCGTTGTTTTGGCTAATGCGGAACCCTTTTTATGGCCGTCTGGTGTCGGGTAGATGGGTAGACATAGGTGCACACCTGTCACTTGACAAATGTTTATGTATTTTCTTTAATTTATAATTAGCTGTATTTTATTTATGTGTTTGTTACGACTTCAACGTTGGTTTCAATAAATCCAGCAGTATGCAGAACAACTGATTCATTTTTGGACAAGAGCTGAGGGAGTTTGAAAACTTTAGTTATAGCTACTTTGTATATTTTGATTATTAGCTCTGATCAGATCTTCAATCTCACTTCGGCTATTTTCAAATTGCCAAGTGAGCTTGTAGCTCTGACATTTGAAAACCTGTGAAACGGGACCTTCTGCATAATGAGTACTTTTTACTTTTGGTACTTGACGTATATTTTGATGACTCTTACTTTAACTATTTCTACAATCTGGTTTGTACTTTTACTTGGTAAAACATGCGAGTACATTTTCCACCACTGTATAGGAGCATGAGGCATCTTTCATGATACAGAATGTGGAGGAGCAGTAATTGCTCACAGACACTTGGGGCCCATAGACCAGATCCAGGGGGTGCACTGGAGACCTTCGGTTTCCTAGACGGCCTCTTTACCCATTCACCATTTTGATCATTCCACATGCGGCACATTGGTCAGTGTCAATTCTATTCAACCCTATACTGTAGTTAACTTGTTTCTCAAACCTATTAATGTTAAGTCCATAGACTTGGCCTCCACATGATGTAATAACGAAAGCCAGATGTCGGAGGGAATAGCACCCCTCAAACTAGGGTGCCAAAATAATTCTAATCATGTGGATCAACATGGGAACAGTGTGGCTCCAGCGTGCATCTGAGACTTCATGTCGCCAGCCACTGATGGTGTCATCTATATGGACTATATCTCTGCTGTCAGGAGGAAACTCCAAAATGTTCATTTTTCAGGAAATGTTAATTATACATTTTTCAGGAAATTAAGAACCTTCATTTTGAAAACAAAGCAATACTGCTTCATCAAAGTTGGTGTGACTTTATATACAGTATTGTCAATGTAAGCCCAAAGCACTTTTTACTACTTTCCATTGGTTCAATATTGGTCCCCCATATTTTCAACATGTTTATTGGTGGAAGAATGCAGAGAACGCAGAGACACGTTAAGAATGTAGTTCATCAGTTTGGAGTCACCCTGAAAGAGATGTACAATAGAACCAAATCCAGATCGGATCCAGAAAAATGTCAAGTGTGAAGGTTATGGTGGTTAAAAAAAGGTTCACTGGAGAATTGCTGAAGTTGTAAAGGAGAAGGTTTCCAGATCCAAGAACAACAGATCATACCAGGCATGATTCAGACCCTACATAGTGTTTGAAGTTCACATTGACAAAGGAATGAGTATTCTCCAGCTCTTTAGTAGGCCTAAACTAAAACAAATTATGTCCAACTCTGCTTGGAAGTGTTACATGTATAGGCTAAGATTACAACAGAACATCGGTGAGTTACTTTCACCTACAGAAGATGGAGTCAAGTTTCAACTCCAAAAACCCAGAAGTATGAACTGAAGACTGGTTTCATGCTGCAGTAACTGCACATGTCCAATAGGTGGCAACAATGTTCTATTTAAAGAGAAGGTATGGGGAATTGGGATTGTGTTTTTAGTTGATGTATAGGCTACATTGTAGCCTATACATGTTTCATGTCCACATCAGCTGCAAACATATTGTTCTCACTAGAGCAGTGGTTTTCAACCAGTGGTCCAGAGACCACTTGAGGAGATAAAGAAGTGTTTTCTCTTCATAGCCAAAATATTGCAATAGAATAATTAACTTTCACTGTTGAAGTAATAATATAGGAATATATATCAAACTGCATTGTTTCTATAAAATATGAATATATATACAGTACATAGGTACATTTTAGATTAATTGTAAGCAGTGTACACTATACACAGTATCAACTGCTGTTCTCATTCAGCCCAGTTATTTCAAGTTCATGTCACTTCAGTGGATCGCTGTATGGCGCGCCATCCTGAGGATAAAGCATGTGAGTAGTATATAGCCTACCATTAACTTTTATGTCAGACTAATAAATAACAGAGGTTGAATGATGGGGGAAGAGGTCATATGTCATATTCTTGGCATCTGATTCTGATGGCATCCGATATGCAAGCTTGTGCATCAGATGTACATTCATATTGTTATATGGTTTAAAGGGGGTGTGTGTGTGTGAGAGAGAGAGAGAGAGAGAGACGTGTATATGTATATCAGGGGTAAGCCTACTAGAGTTGCCAGTTGGGAACCGGAACGTTCCCAGTTCGATCCCGGGCTCCCCCTGAGTACGTGTCGAAGTGTCCTTGAGCAAGACTCTGAACCCCTAATTGCTCCCAATGAGCAGGTTGGTGCCTTGCATGGTTTTCTCCGCCATCGGTGTATGAATGAATGTGTGTGTGTGTACAATGTGAATGGGTTCAAGACAGAAGGACTTGAACTTCACACAAAAGTCGAAAGGTTAACTACTCTTCAATACACAACAACAGGCGGTGTTGCTGTGTATTGAACAGATGAGTTTACTATCATTTACATAATGAATGGGGTATTTTGTTCATTATGTAAATCAGTAACTGTGGCCGACATGACAGGCTCTGATACAACAGCTAATCTCCGGCACCGTTTGCCCGGTCAAAACTGTGCACATACTCACTGGATGCCAATGACGAGCCTCCAAAACGGTGTCTTTTGTTTTTAAACGCAGCTTGAAAGCAAACTGTTAATGTTTTGTTCCGTTTAAGAGGCCAAAATGCAAAACTCTCCATCACTTAGCTGGGTACCACCTCATTCACTCACTCACTGGATCCCATGTTACACTGCCTCACTGACATTAAATCCTGGATGTCAGATAATTTCCTTGTGCTAAACGACAATAGAAATCATACTCTTTGGCTTCCCACACACAACACATAATCACCACCTCCCTCGCCCCGCTGACAAATGAACCTCAAGTAAAAAACGTAGGCGTAATCCTGGACTCTGCCCTCAAATGTGACAAACAAATAAATGCTGTTGTCAAAGGAGCCTTCTTCCAATTACGGCAAGTCAGTAAAATAAAATGCTTCCTCTCCACCCACAACCTGGAGAAAGTAATTCATGCCCTCATTTTCCTCCAGTTTAGACTGCAATTCATTATACACCGGAATCTAAAGTGCCTCCCTCTCTAGACTGCAGCTTGTCCAGAACGCTGCAGCTAGACTCCTGACTGGAACCCGAAGGTGGGAGCACATCACTCCCGTCCTGGCCTCCTCCACTGGCTCCCAGTTAACTTTAGAATTAACTTTAAAATCCTACTATTTGTTTATAAAGCCCACCATGGGCTGGCACCACCCTACATTAAGGTTCCACAGACTAAGCTCAAATCAAAAGGTGACCGAGCCTTTTCGGTCGCCGCTCCAAATCTGTGGAACAACCTACCGCTAATTATCAGATCTGCACCCTCCCTAGACACCTTTAAAAGCAGACTAAAAACTCACCTGTTCTCCCAGGACTTTTAATCCTTCTTTGGAAATTTGCTGGACCCTTTTTTACTGCCTTATACCTGATGCACTCACTTTTATCATATTTGATGCACTTACTTAATTGTATTTTCTGCCATTACTCTTTGGGTTTTCTGATGTTTTTATAACCATGATGTGTTGAGCAATATGTGATATTTTTGTGAACTGAGATTTTATATTGTGCAATGTGTATAATTACCGGTACTTGTTTTTCTCTTGGTGTACAGCAGTTTGGTCAGCCTTGGCTGTTTTTAAATGTGCTCTATAAATAAAATTGACTTGACTTGAGTTGACCTGGCACCCCCTCAAGGACCACTGATGGACCACTGGTTGAAAACCACTATAATAAAGCCACTGTAATAATAATTGCCTTATAGGCAATCTGAGAATCCATCATCCATCACCAGCTCCCTCTTTTGCTTTAGTTGATGCAAGTCAACAGAGTCTGTCTCGAGTCGAGAGACTATTAAATGATGCCCTGCAGTGCAAGCCAAGGGTAGGAAAATGTGCCAAGTGCCCAATTTAATGGGAATCAATAGCCATTTTAAATCGGTAACAACCTTTTAGGGCACATATAAGTACTCCAGTATAAGCCATTTAAAAATACATATATCATAAATGCATTTTTGAAATAAATGTATGTGTTTTAAAAAACATTATTACCTTATTCTGAAGGCAACCAGATTTGCCAGCTCCTAATGCGGAAGTAGGCTACATCGGAAGTTCTAAATTTGGCAAAAAATAACAGAGCTAATACTATGCCAGGAGGGCGTTTTCCCAGTGTATTGTATTGTAGTGTATTGTAGTGAGACAATAATTCTTATTTCTTACTAGCCTAAATTCATAAGGCACCAACCATTTTTCCCTATTCTGCTTCTTAAAAAGTAAAAGTAGTCAGATCACAACAATTCAGCTCACTGGAACAAGCATTTTTATTATAAAAATAAACAAAATAATTACTATGTACAGTAGGCTACATAAAAAACATGGGCTCAGACACAAATCCTTATTTCTTTTTTCAGTCCAGCTATATACAGGATATACAGGATAATTACACATTATCATAAGATTCCTTGTACAGCACTCAAAAGACAAATAAAAACAAACACATTACAATTAAATCAATGCTGTCAGCAATCAAAAATGGGTCCTGACATAATGCCTTATTTGTGCTGCGTCGTACAACAGTTCTGCAAGGCTCACAACAGGTCATGAATCAAACATGAGGAAAGGAAAGCATCCTTAGTCTCATTCCCTTCAGTTTCACAGCAGTGTCATTAAATGTTGCATGTGTAGGGACTAGGGAGTAGTGGTTATGCCTAAATGCCTACATTGTAAATTGTAGTGGGAGTAGTGGGATTCAGGAGCTTCCCAATATATCCTCTGCAGCGGTTCCACATTAACATGCCAACGAGGCATAGAACCAGCAAAGACAGCAAAACCACGGCAACTATAAGACCCACTGCAGCACGACCATCAGTGTGGGGCTGTAGTCGATACACTGCCATGGTCCTCTTGTAGACTCTCTCGTTGACCTGCTCTATGGAGTCACAGGTGTACAAGCCAGCATCTGATTCTGAGGCGTGTAGAATGACGAGGTGTCCATTGTAGATGTCGTATTTGCTGTCGGAGTGCAGTGGTTGGTCCGACAAATGCCAGTGGACCTGCGCCAAGTTGGAGTCTGGCTGGCAAGGCAGAAGAATATTGCTCCCTGTAACCAGGGCGATGTCTTCAGCTGCCACGACTGGCTCTTCTGTGCGAGGACATTGTGAAATGTCCCCCTTCTTTAGACTCTGAATGGCAATGTCAGACGAAGATAAGCTGGAGACGTGGCGGCACTGGTCGGAGGAGGTGTCCCAAGCACAGTAAGGGTCTCTGGCCAGGACACAGTCCACACAGGACTCATAGCGACTGCAGTCACTGAGTGGCATCTGGACAGCACCAAACTCTGACCCTGCGTACAGCTGGCCCCTGCTGGAAGAGAGGCGTAGAGCCCGGACAGGATTAGGATCCTCATACAGCTGAATCTCTTCAATAATGAACATCTCCCCAGCGTAGTTCACAGCCTTCTGAATGTAGCCGTTTTCAGTGCCGATGAACATAACTGGGTATCTCTCTCCGTCTAGTGCCAACACAGTATCCACTACAATCCGTGTCATCAAGGGCCCCTCTTTCACCACCAGCGGGCCCCCTGTGAGTGGCCGAACAGTTTCATCCATGATGGGCCTTTCCCTGATGAACATCTGGGATTGGTCTCCCTGGTCCAATGATTGTTTGGTGCAAGATCCTGGTCTGTGTTTGGGCACCTCACCCTCCGGCACCGTCACCCACCTTTCCCACGATGTTTCCACAGTGACGGGCTTCTTAAAACGTCCTTCGTTGAACACCTTTTCGACATCAGACGCGCTGAATGCACACACCGCAGACGTGTGCGACGATCTCGCCTGAGGTGTGAAGATGGCATAGAAGACGCTCTCCTTCCAGTCGTGGTGTCGAAGCAGGAACACATCCTGGACGAGGGAGGGCAGGCTGCCAGCCTCTACGGAGCAGTCCAGAGGAGCCTTCAGGAACGTAGTCCATTTCTTCTGCAGTATCCTGTCTCCTCCCATGTCCCCCTTGCAGACTCGAGCCACTCTTGATATCACAGGTTTGCTGTCATATTCCACGGCCTCCTCTGTGAAGAACAAGTAGACCTTATCATCGTCACCTTCACCGTCACTTTGGTCCATGTAGATGAATTTGGGATCCTTGAGCCAAGAGTACTTGTCCTCAGTCTTCAACGCAGGCCCGCTGAACCTGCTGAACCTTTGGTTAGTGCCCAAGAAGTTGGTTGATGTAGCAGAATACAGGACGTCTCCATCCATGAGGGAGGATGATGTATGGAAAGGATTGTAGGGACACTTCTCTTTACCGTCCTCCAGCTCTTTCTCCAGACTCAACGTTCCATCAGAATATGTCATGGTATCGCATTTGGGATTGAAAGCATTTGTCCCGCACACATACATTCTGTTGTCATCCCGTGTGTGCAGGGTCCGAATGTAGTTACGGCATTCCACCTCAAGATCTCGTCCCTTCGACTCACAGACTTTCCGTTCATCTTCGGTAACTGGCCAATATTCTGCAGCCTTCTTGTCAGTGATGTCGTCGATATCCAGGGCGTAGATGGCATCTCTGGCCCCAAGAAGCAGCAGACCCAAATCCTCTCTCATGAGCATAGTGGTGTAGTTCCAAACGCCATCCTCTCTGAACGTCTTCAGCCCGTGGTGGTAGGCCAGAGTCTTTCGTGGAATGCTGTCAGGACTGGTGAATGCGCTACAGGACGGGAGAAGAAATCCACAAAGAACGCACAAGGCATAGAGAATGCTCAAGGCATACCGGGGAGACATAGTGTAAAATGATGTCTCTCGCGTTGTATGTATAAGTATCTCACTTGCTGTATATCTCAGAGTGATTCATAATAAAAATGTATTCCCCTTTTTTACAGGCAGGTTTGTCTGACATCACGCTGACTCAGCACACCTGGTCTGGCATCAACAGTACACAAACCGTTGCCTAGCAATGTCATCATAGATCTCCATATATGGGCATTAAAGGGACACAGACAGTGGAGATGTCACCTGGCAACCCGTTTGTTGATTCGGCTGACGTCAGAGCTTTCGCGCAAACCGTTGCTAGGCAGCACTGTTGCTCAATGTCTGGAAAGGGGCGGAGGCGAGCATTCCTCTTCACATATGCGGTCACTTCCCCTTTACTTCCGCGTCTATTATGTAAACAGATGGCGCAATGCTGCGGTCGTAACAAACCCACGCTTTATTCCGATACTTAAAACTACTTGAAATTGTTCGTTTTTGTTGTACTCTTTTTTTTGTCCAAGTCTGTGTTTATATTCTTAATTTACTTGCCGTTCGTTTTTATCGTTCGTTTTCACGTTTTGTCGTTGTGTTGATCAGACCTAGCCCTACAAGCGTCATGATCCCATGGCTAGATCAGACCGTGTCTTTGAAGTGTAGTGACTTAATTTGCCATGAAGAAAAGCACGGTGAAATTGATGCAGAGGGCGGTGGGCTCTACCGAGCATTGTTCAGTGCCTCTTTGCACTTCTTCAGCAAAGTTTACAACTTTGAGTTTTCACCGTTTCCCAGAAGATGCTGAACTGAGGCCCAAATGGCTGGTTAATATAAGAAGGGACAACTTCACTGTCTAAAACTATGAAACATTTCAAAGATTCCTTTTCAGGCAAACATGTCCACCGTAAGATGAACCTAAGTAGGCTAGAATGGGGTTGCTATAGGTGTAGATAAATATAGAGGGTTTAAGTCGTTCTAAATGTGTGTGTTTCTTTTTCTGTCTTTCTTTCTTAGGACGGAGATCAAGGTAGACAGCTAGCCTGCCTGCAACTTGAATGAGGTGTGTAAACATTTATTTCACGGGTGTGGGTGTTGACCTTGGCTTTTGTGTTCTCCAGATGTTTTTTAAAGGAGAGTGTCCTGTCCAGTGTAACTCCAAGTTACATGGGGTGGGTATGGTTGGAGAGTTTGTGACCATCCCAAGTGACGCTCAGTTCTTTTTCCCCGTCTCGGTTCCTCAGGTGGAAGCTGCATAGTTGGGTTTTTGATGGGTTGGGTTTCACGTGGTTGTATTGTAGTAGCTTGACATTTCTTGGAGGGCACTTTCAAGGACAGACTCAATCTTCTGGAAGTCTGCTTGTGGGGTCGTAATGCAGAGGTCGTCGCTGTAGATGAAACGCTGGCATTAGGCATTGGGTAGTGGCTGGTCGTTTGTGTATATATTGAAAAGGAGGGGGGCGAGCACGCTACCTTGTGGGAGGCTGTTCTTTTGGGCTTTCCATTTACTCCTCTGGTCATTTAACTGGACATAGAAGCTCCTGTTGTTGAGGAGGCTTTTCCTGACCATTGTGCAGTGTTGGACAGTGTCGTAGGCAGCAGAGAGATCTCTGAATGCTGCTCCAGTTATTTGTTTTCCCTCAAACCCATCCTCAATGTGTTGGTTGAGGTTGAGCTCTGACCAGCACAGGAGCGGCTGGTACGGAAACCAGCTTGGTCTTTAGTCAGCTTGGTGTCTATGAGTGGCATGAAGCGTTGGAGTAGCAGCCTCTCTTGTAGGTGATGCAGAGGAGGGAAATGGGTCGGTAGCTCTTTGGGGATGATGGGTCTTTGCCAGGTTTGGGGATTGCAACCACTTTGGCCTTTCTCCAGACAGAAGGGATGGTTTTCTGTGCCATGCATGTATTCAGCATCCCCACGAGCCAGGTCTTTGCGTTAGGTTCCAGGTGCTGTATAATTTCTGCCAGCATGTCATCAATCCCTGCTGCTTTTCCGGGTTTCAACTTTCCCATTGCAGTTTCGAGTTCTTCTAGGTCGAAGGGTTTGGTTTGAGGGCTGACTGATTGTGGTTGGTCTGGTATTCTCCTGTGGGTCGGCGGCGGTGTTGGTTACGACTGTTGGCCACCAGTTGCAACAGAGTTCACTCATTCACTGTGACCGTTGTGAATTATGGGTGGCTCCCTGAGGTCCTTGATCCCCATGAGGTCCAACAGTGGTCATTGAAGTGTGCACACACACATGCACACACCTACACACGCACAGGCGCACATGCGTATGCACACCTGGACCTGTAAATGAACAACAACACAAAAACTAAGGCACTGGTGTCGGACTTCTGGTTTACCGGAACGGGGTTCAACTCCCTGCAGTGCCCTGCTCAATGTGTTGTATTTGAGCGGCGCGCTATAGTGCGCGATTCTTTATCATTGTGAAAAAGGTGAAAATCAAGGAGAAGCAAAAGGCCATCGTCACGGACCGCATACTGGTCAAGGTCATTTATACTGGTGAAGATCATCAAAAATTATGAAAAACTAGGTAAAAAAAATTTAAATTAAAAAAACGATGGGCTATAACCCATGTTTTTTGATTTTTTGATTTTTTTTTAAATCTTCAAAAATGATGAAAAACGGCATGCTATAGTATGCCGTACGGTAGGGGCTATAGCCCATGTTCAAAAATGATGAAAAACGAGGATAACATTTTTTTCAAAAATTCAAAAAACGATGGGCTGTAACCCATGTTTTTTTATTTTTTATATTTTTTTCAAATCCTCAAAAATGATGAAAAATGGCGTTGCTATAGTATGCCGTACGGTATAGGGCTAAAGCCCATGTTCAAAAATGATGAAAAACGAGGATAACATTTTTTTCAAAAATTCAAAAAACGATGGGCTATAACCCATGTTCTTTTATTTTTTTTATTTTTTTTAAATCCTCAAAAATGATGAAAAACGGCGTGCTATAGTATGCCGTACGGTAGGGGCTATAGCCCATGTTAAAAAATTATGAAAAACGAGGATTATTTTTCTTCTTCAAAAACTCAAAAAACGATGGGCTATAACCCATGTTTTTTGAATATATATATTTTTTTCAAATCCTCAAAAATGATGAAAAACGGCGTGCTATAGTATGCCGTACGGTAGGGGCTATAGCCCATGTTCAAAAATGATGAAAAACGAGGATAACATTTTTTTCAAAAATTCAAAAAACGATGGGCTATAACCCATGTTTTTTGAATTTTTGATTTTTTTTCAAATCCTCAAAAATGATGAAAAACGGCGTGCTATAGTATGCCGTACGGTAGGGGCTATAGCCCATGTTCAAAGATGATGAAAAACGAGGATAACATTTTTTTCAAAAATTCAAAAAACGATGGGCTATAACCCATGTTCTTTTATTTTTTTTATTTTTTTTAAATCCTCAAAAATGATGAAAAACGGCGTGCTATAGTATGCCGTACGGTAGGGGCTATAGCCCATGTTAAAAAATTATGAAAAACGAGGATTATTTTTCTTCTTCAAAAACTCAAAAAACGATGGGCTATAACCCATGTTTTTTGAATATATATATTTTTTTCAAATCCTCAAAAATGATGAAAAACGGCGTGCTATAGTATGCCGTACGGTAGGGGCTATAGCCCATGTTCAAAAATGATGAAAAACGAGGATAACATTTTTTCAAAAATTCAAAAAACGATGGGCTATAACCCATGTTTTTTGAATTTTTGATTTTTTTTCAAATCCTCAAAAATGATGAAAAACGGCGTGCTATAGTATGCCGTACGGTAGGGGCTATAGCCCATGTTCAAAGATGATGAAAAACGAGGATAACATTTTTTTCAAAATTTCAAAAAACGATGGGCTATAACCCATGTTTTTGAATTTTTGATTTTTTTTTCAAATCCTCAAAAATGATGAAAAACTGCGTGCTATAGTATGCCGTACGGTAGGGGCTATAGCCCATGTTCAAAAATGATGACAAACGAGGATAACATTTTTTTCAAAAATTCAAAAAACGATGGGCTATATAACCCATGTTTTTTGAATTTTAGATTTTTTTTTCAAATCCTCAAAAATGATGAAAAACGGCGTGCTATAGTATGCCGTACGGTAGGGGCTATAGCCCATGTTCAAAAATGATGAAAAACGAGGATAACACTTTTTTTCAAAAATTCAAAAAACGATGGGCTATAACCCATGTTTTTTGAATTTTAGATTTTTTTTCAAATCCTCAAAAATGATGAAAAACGGCGTGCTATAGTATGCCGTACGGTAGGGGCTATAGCCCATGTTCAAAAATGATGAAAAACGAGGATATCATTTTTTTCAAAAATTCAAAAAACGATGGGCTATAACCCATGTTTTTTTAATTTTTGATTTTTTTTCAAATCCTCAAAAATGATGAAAAACGGCGTGCTATAGTATGCCGTACGGTAGGGGCTATAGCCCATGTTCAAAGATGATGAAAAACGAGGATAACATTTTTTTCAAAATTTCAAAAAACGATGGGCTATAACCCATGTTTTTGAATTTTGGATTTTTTTTCAAATCCTCAAAAATGATGAAAAACGGCGTGCTATAGTATGCCGTACGGTAGGGGCTATAACCCATGTTTTTTGAATTTTTGAATTTTTTTAAAATCCTCAAAAATGATGAAAAACGGCATGCTATAGTATGCCGTACGGTAGGGGCTATAGCCCATGTTCAAAAATGATGAAAAACGAGGATAACATTTTTTTCAAAAATTCAAAAAACGATGGGCTATAACCCATGTTTTTTAATTTTTGTTTTTTTTTCAAATCCTCAAAAATGATGAAAAACGGCGTGCTATAGTATGCCGTACGGTAGGGGCTATAGCCCATGTTAAAAAATTATGAAAAACGAGGATAACATTTTTTTCAAAAATTAAAAAAACGATGGGCTATAACCCATGTTTTTTGAATTTTTGAAAAATTTTCAAATCCTCAAAAATGATGAAAAACGGCGTGCTATAGTATGCCGTACGGTAGGGGCTATAGCCCATGTTCAAAGATGATGAAAAACGAGGATAACATTTTTTTCAAAATTTCAAAAAACGATGGGCTATAACCCATGTTCTTTTATTTTTTTTATTTTTTTAAAATCCTCAAAAATGATGAAAAACGGCGTGCTATAGTATGCCGTACGGTAGGGGCTATAGCCCATGTTAAAAAATTATGAAAAACAAGGATTATTTTTCTTCTTCAAAAACTCAAAAAACGATGGGCTATAACCCATGTTTTTTGAATATATATATTTTTTTCAAATCCTCAAAAATGATGAAAAACGGCGTGCTATAGTATGCCGTACGGTAGGGGCTATAGCCCATGTTCAAAGATGATGAAAAACGAGGATAACATTTTTTTCAAAATTTCAAAAAACGATGGGCTATAACCCATGTTTTTTGAATTTTTGATTTTTTTTCAAATCCTCAAAAATGATGAAAAACGGCGTGCTATAGTATGCCGTACGGTAGGGGCTATAGCCCATGTTCAAAGATGATGAAAAACGAGGATAACATTTTTTTCAAAATTTCAAAAAACGATGGGCTATAACCCATGTTTTTGAATTTTTGATTTTTTTTCAAATCCTCAAAAATGATTAAAAACTGCGTGCTATAGTATGCCGTACGGTAGGGGCTATAGCCCATGTTCAAAAATGATGAAAAACGAGGATAACATTTTTTTCAAAAATTCAAAAAACGATGGGCTATATAACCCATGTTTTTTAATTTTTGATTTTTTTTTCAAATCCTCAAAAATGATGAAAAACGGCGTGCTATAGTATGCCGTACGGTAGGGGCTATAGCCCATGTTCAAAAATGATGAAAAACGAGGATAACACTTTTTTTCAAAAATTCAAAAAACGATGGGCTATAACCCATGTTTTTTTAATTTTAGATTTTTTTTCAAATCCTCAAAAATGATGAAAAACGGCGTGCTATAGTATGCCGTACGGTAGGGGCTATAGCCCATGTTCAAAAATGATGAAAAACGAGGATAACATTTTTTTCAAAAATTCAAAAAACGATGGGCTATAACCCATGTTTTTTGAATTTTTGATTTTTTTTCAAATCCTCAAAAATGATGAAAAACGGCGTGCTATAGTATGCCGTACGGTAGGGGCTATAGCCCATGTTCAAAGATGATGAAAAACGAGGATAACATTTTTTTCAAAATTTCAAAAAACGATGGGCTATAACCCATGTTTTTGAATTTTTGATTTTTTTTCAAATCCTCAAAAATGATGAAAAACGGCGTGCTATAGTATGCCGTACGGTAGGGGCTATAGCCCATGTTCAAAGATGATGAAAAACGAGGATAACATTTTTTCAAAATTTCAAAAAAACGATGGGCTATAACCCATGTTTTTTGAATTTTTGAATTTTTTTAAAATCCTCAAAAATGATGAAAAACGGCATGCTATAGTATGCCGTACGGTAGGGGCTATAGCCCATGTTCAAAAATGATGAAAAACGAGGATAACATTTTTTTCAAAAATTCAAAAAACGATGGGCTATAACCCATGTTTTTTAATTTTAGTTTTTTTTTCAAATCCTCAAAAATGATGAAAAACGGCGTGCTATAGTATGCCGTACGGTAGGGGCTATAGCCCATGTTAAAAAATGATGAAAAACGAGGATAACATTATTTTCAAAAATTAAAAAAACGATGGGCTATAACCCATGTTTTTTGAATTTTTGAAAATTTTTCAAATCTTCAAAAATGATGAAAAACGGCGTGCTATAGTATGCCGTACGGTAGGGGCTATAGCCCATGTTCAAAGATGATGAAAAACGAGGATAACATTTTTTTCAAAATTAAAAAAAAACGATGGGCTATAACCCATGTTTTTTGAATTTTTGATTTTTTTTCAAATCCTCAAAAATGATGAAAAACGGCGTGCTATAGTATGCCGTACGGTAGGGGCTATAGCCCATGTTCAAAAATGATGAAAAACGAGGATAACATTTTTTTCAAAATTTCAAAAAACGATGGGCTATAACCCATGTTTTTGAATTTTTGATTTTTTTTCAAATCCTCAAAAATGATGAAAAACTGCGTGCTATAGTATGCCGTACGGTAGGGGCTATAGCCCATGTTAAAAAATGATGAAAAACGAGGATAACATTTTTTTCAAAAATTCAAAAAACGATGGGCTATAACCCATGTTTTTTGAATTTTTGATTTTTTTTCAAATCCTCAAAAATGATGAAAAACGGCGTGCTATAGTATGCCGTACGGTAGGGGCTATAGCCCATGTTCAAAGATGATGAAAAAGGAGGATAACATTTTTTTCAAAATTTCAAAAAAACGATGGGCTATAACCCATGTTTTTTGAATTTTTGAATTTTTTTAAAATCCTCAAAAATGATGAAAAACGGCATGCTATAGTATGCCGTACGGTAGGGGCTATAGCCCATGTTCAAAAATGATGAAAAACGAGGATAACATTTTTTTCAAAAATTCAAAAAACGATGGGCTATAACCCATGTTTTTTAATTTTTGATTTTTTTTCAAATCCTCAAAAATGATGAAAAACGGCGTGCTATAGTATGCCGTACGGTAGGGGCTATAGCCCATGTTCAAAGATGATGAAAAACGAGGATAACATTTTTTTCAAAATTTCAAAAAACGATGGGCTATAACCCATGTTTTTTGAATTTTTGATTTTTTTTCAAATCCTCAAAAATGATGAAAAACGGCGTGCTATAGTATGCCGTACGGTAGGGGCTATAGCCCATGTTCAAAGATGATGAAAAACGAGGATAACATTTTTTTCAAAATTTCAAAAAACGATGGGCTATAACCCATGTTTTTGAATTTTTGATTTTTTTTCAAATCCTCAAAAATGATTAAAAACTGCGTGCTATAGTATGCCGTACGGTAGGGGCTATAGCCCATGTTCAAAAATGATGAAAAACGAGGATAACATTTTTTTCAAAAATTCAAAAAACGATGGGCTATATAACCCATGTTTTTTAATTTTTGATTTTTTTTTCAAATCCTCAAAAATGATGAAAAACGGCGTGCTATAGTATGCCGTACGGTAGGGGCTATAGCCCATGTTCAAAAATGATGAAAAACGAGGATAACACTTTTTTTCAAAAATTCAAAAAACGATGGGCTATAACCCATGTTTTTTGAATTTTAGATTTTTTTTCAAATCCTCAAAAATGATGAAAAACGGCGTGCTATAGTATGCCGTACGGTAGGGGCTATAGCCCATGTTCAAAAATGATGAAAAACGAGGATAACATTTTTTTCAAAAATTCAAAAAACGATGGGCTATAACCCATGTTTTTTGAATTTTTGATTTTTTTTCAAATCCTCAAAAATGATGAAAAACGGCGTGCTATAGTATGCCGTACGGTAGGGGCTATAGCCCATGTTCAAAGATGATGAAAAACGAGGATAACATTTTTTTCAAAATTTCAAAAAACGATGGGCTATAACCCATGTTTTTGAATTTTTGATTTTTTTTCAAATCCTCAAAAATGATGAAAAACGGCGTGCTATAGTATGCCGTACGGTAGGGGCTATAGCCCATGTTCAAAGATGATGAAAAACGAGGATAACATTTTTTTCAAAATTTCAAAAAAACGATGGGCTATAACCCATGTTTTTTGAATTTTTGAATTTTTTTAAAATCCTCAAAAATGATGAAAAACGGCATGCTATAGTATGCCGTACGGTAGGGGCTATAGCCCATGTTCAAAAATGATGAAAAACGAGGATAACATTTTTTTCAAAAATTCAAAAAACGATGGGCTATAACCCATGTTTTTTAATTTTAGTTTTTTTTTCAAATCCTCAAAAATGATGAAAAACGGCGTGCTATAGTATGCCGTACGGTAGGGGCTATAGCCCATGTTAAAAAATGATGAAAAACGAGGATAACATTATTTTCAAAAATTAAAAAAACTATGGGCTATAACCCATGTTTTTTGAATTTTTGAAAATTTTTCAAATCTTCAAAAATGATGAAAAACGGCGTGCTATAGTATGCCGTACGGTAGGGGCTATAGCCCATGTTCAAAGATGATGAAAAACGAGGATAACATTTTTTTCAAAATTAAAAAAAAACGATGGGCTATAACCCATGTTTTTTGAAATTTTGATTTTTTTTCAAATCCTCAAAAATGATGAAAAACGGCGTGCTATAGTATGCCGTACGGTAGGGGCTATAGCCCATGTTCAAAAATGATGAAAAACGAGGATAACATTTTTTTCAAAATTTCAAAAAACGATGGGCTATAACCCATGTTTTTGAATTTTTGATTTTTTTTCAAATCCTCAAAAATGATGAAAAACTGCGTGCTATAGTATGCCGTACGGTAGGGGCTATAGCCCATGTTAAAAAATGATGAAAAACGAGGATAACATTTTTTTCAAAAATTCAAAAAACGATGGGCTATAACCCATGTTTTTTGAATTTTTGATTTTTTTTCAAATCCTCAAAAATGATGAAAAACGGCGTGCTATAGTATGCCGTACGGTAGGGGCTATAGCCCATGTTCAAAGATGATGAAAAAGGAGGATAACATTTTTTTCAAAATTTCAAAAAAACGATGGGCTATAACCCATGTTTTTTGAATTTTTGAATTTTTTTAAAATCCTCAAAAATGATGAAAAACGGCATGCTATAGTATGCCGTACGGTAGGGGCTATAGCCCATGTTCAAAAATGATGAAAAACGAGGATAACATTTTTTTCAAAAATTCAAAAAACGATGGGCTATAACCCATGTTTTTTAATTTTTGATTTTTTTTCAAATCCTCAAAAATGATGAAAAACGGCGTGCTATAGTATGCCGTACGGTAGGGGCTATAGCCCATGTTAAAAAATGATGAAAAACGAGGATAACATTTTTTTCAAAATTTCAAAAAACGATGGGCTATAACCCATGTTTTTGAATTTTTGATTTTTTTTCAAATCCTCAAAAATGATTAAAAACTGCGTGCTATAGTATGCCGTACGGTAGGGGCTATAGCCCATGTTCAAAAATGATGAAAAACGAGGATAACATTTTTTTCAAAAATTCAAAAAACGATGGGCTATATAACCCATGTTTTTTGAATTTTTGATTTTTTTTTCAAATCCTCAAAAATGATGAAAAACGGCGTGCTATAGTATGCCGTACGGTAGGGGCTATAGCCCATGTTCAAAAATGATGAAAAACGAGGATAACACTTTTTTTCAAAAATTCAAAAAACGATGGGCTATAACCCATGTTTTTTGAATTTTAGATTTTTTTTCAAATCCTCAAAAATGATGAAAAACGGCGTGCTATAGTATGCCGTACGGTAGGGGCTATAGCCCATGTTCAAAAATGATGAAAAACGAGGATAACATTTTTTTCAAAAATTCAAAAAACGATGGGCTATAACCCATGTTTTTTGAATTTTTGATTTTTTTTCAAATCCTCAAAAATGATGAAAAACGGCGTGCTATAGTATGCCGTACGGTAGGGGCTATAGCCCATGTTCAAAGATGATGAAAAACGAGGATAACATTTTTTTCAAAATTTCAAAAAACGATGGGCTATAACCCATGTTTTTGAATTTTTGATTTTTTTTCAAATCCTCAAAAATGATGAAAAACTGCGTGCTATAGTATGCCGTACGGTAGGGGCTATAGCCCATGTTCAAAAATGATGAAAAACGAGGATAACATTTTTTTCAAAAATTCAAAAAACGATGGGCTATAACCCATGTTTTTTGAATTTTTGAAAATTTTTCAAATCTTCAAAAATGATGAAAAACGGCGTGCTATAGTATGCCGTACGGTAGGGGCTATAGCCCATGTTCAAAGATGATGAAAAACGAGGATAACATTTTTTTCAAAATTAAAAAAAAACGATGGGCTATAACCCATGTTTTTTGAATTTTTGATTTTTTTTCAAATCCTCAAAAATGATGAAAAACGGCGTGCTATAGTATGCCGTACGGTAGGGGCTATAGCCCATGTTCAAAAATGATGAAAAACGAGGATAACATTTTTTTCAAAATTTCAAAAAACGATGGGCTATAACCCATGTTTTTGAATTTTAGATTTTTTTTCAAATCCTCAAAAATGATGAAAAACTGCGTGCTATAGTATGCCGTACGGTAGGGGCTATAGCCCATGTTAAAAAATGATGAAAAACGAGGATAACATTTTTTTCAAAAATTCAAAAAACGATGGGCTATAACCCATGTTTTTTGAATTTTAGATTTTTTTTTCAAATCCTCAAAAATGATGAAAAACGGCGTGCTATAGTATGCCGTACGGTAGGGGCTATAGCCCATGTTCAAAGATGATGAAAAAGGAGGATAACATTTTTTTCAAAATTTCAAAAAAACGATGGGCTATAACCCATGTTTTTTGAATTTTTGAATTTTTTTAAAATCCTCAAAAATGATGAAAAACGGCATGCTATAGTATGCCGTACGGTAGGGGCTATAGCCCATGTTCAAAAATGATGAAAAACGAGGATAACATTTTTTTCAAAAATTCAAAAAACGATGGGCTATAACCCATGTTTTTTAATTTTTGATTTTTTTTCAAATCCTCAAAAATGATGAAAAACGGCGTGCTATAGTATGCCGTACGGTAGGGGCTATAGCCCATGTTAAAAAATGATGAAAAACGAGGATAACATTTTTTTCAAAAATTAAAAAAACGATGGGCTATAACCCATGTTTTTTGAATTTTTGAAAAATTTTCAAATCTTCAAAAATGATGAAAAACGGCGTGCTATAGTATGCCGTACGGTAGGGGCTATAGCCCATGTTCAAAGATGATGAAAAACGAGGATAACATTTTTTTCAAAAATTCAAAAAACGATGGGCTATAACACATGTTTTTTGAATTTTTGATTTTTTTTCAAATCCTCAAAAATGATGAAAAACGGCGTGCTATAGTATGCCGTACGGTAGGGGCTATAGCCCATGTTCAAAAATGATGAAAAACGAGGATAATTTTTTTTTTCAAAAATTTAAAAACGATGGGCTATAGAGCACCGAAGTCTGACGTCACTTTCAGTAGAGGGCGTCAGTCCCCAGGTTCATGTATTTGTTTAGTTGCATTGAAATCACCATAGGAGGAGTTTTAGATTGATTCATATAAGAACTGTGTTTGAAAAATAAACATGTCATCCCGGCCGCTTCACTCACATGGATATGAAGAATCAACTGACTGAGAGAAAACGCTAATGTTACTGCTGCTGAATTAGTTAGATTTTCGCTAGAAGCAGACTGTATCATATATGAGTGACTGACTGTTGCAAACGATACAGAGACACCTCCCTGACAATAACGCCGAGACAGCTTGTTTATTTTTGGACCACAACGCTTATAGTAGACGATATTAAGATCACCCCATGTTATTCTCCATAGAGAAACTACTTCCGTGAACCAGGGGAATCGTCGGGATGAGCGAGTTACGTCAGGACTTCGGTGCTCTATAACCCATGTTTTTTGAATTTTTGAATTTTTTTCAAATCCTCAAAAATGATGAAAAACTGCGTGCTATAGTATGCCGTACGGTAGGGGCTATAGCCCATGTTCAAAAATGATGAAAAATGAGGATAACATTTTTTTCAAAAATTAAAAAAACGATGGGCTATAACCCATGTTTTTTTAATTTTAATTTTTTTTTCAAATCCTCAAAAATTATGAAAAACGGCGTGCTATAGTATGCCGTACGGTAGGGGCTATAGCCCATGTTAAAAGATTATGAAAAACGAGGACAACATTTTTTTCAAAAATTCAAAAAACGATGGGCTATAACCCATGTTTTTGAATTTTTGATTTTTTTTTCAAATCCTCAAAAATGATGAAAAACGGCGTGCTATAGTATTCCGTACGGTAGGGGCTATAGCCCATGTTCAAAAATGATGAAAAACGAGGATAATTTTTTTTTCAAAATTTCAAAAAACGATGGGCTATAACCCATGTTTTTTGAATTTTAGAATTTTTTTCAAATCCCCAAAAATGATGAAAAACGGCGTGCTATAGTATGCCGTACGGTAGGGGCTATAGCCCATGTTCAAAAATGATGAAAAACGAGTATGACACTTTTTTTCAAAAATTTAAAAAACGATGGGCTATAACCCATGTTTTTTGAATTTTTGATTTTTTTTCAAATCCTCAAAAATGATGAAAAACGGCGTGCTATAGTATGCCGTACGGTAGGGGCTATAGCCCATGTTAAAAAATGATGAAAAACGAGGATAACATTTTTTTTCAAAAATTAAAAAAACGATGGGCTATAACCCATGTTTTTGAATTTTAGATTTTTTTTCAAATCCTCAAAAATGATGAAAAACGGCATGCTATAGTATGCCGTACGGTAGGGGCTATAGCCCATGTTAAAAAATGATGAAAAACGAGGATAACATTCTTTTCAAAAATTCAAAAAACGATGGGCTATAACCCATGTTTTTTTTATTTTTAATTTTTTTTCAAATCCTCAAAAATGATGAAAAATGGCGTGCTATAGTATGCCGTACGGTAGGGGCTATAGCCCATGTTAAAAAATGATGAAAAACGAGGATAACATTTTTTTCAAAAATTCAAAAAACGATGGGCTATAACCCATGTTTTTTAAATTTTTGAAAATTTTTCGAATCCCCAAAAATGATGAAAAACGGCGTGCTATAGTATGCCGTACGGTAGGGGCTATAGCCCATGTTCAAAAATGATGAAAAACGAGCATAACACTTTTTTTCAAAAATTAAAAAAACGATGGGCTATAACCCATGTTTTTTGAATTTTTGAAAAAAATTCAAATCTTCAAAAATGATGAAAAACGGCGTGCTATAGTATGCCGTACGGTAGGGGCTATAGCCCATGTTCAAAAATGATGAAAAACGAGGATAACATTTTTTTTCAAAAATTTAAAAAACGATGGGCTATAACCCATGTTTTTTGAATTTTTGATTCTTTTTTCAAATCCTCAAAAATGATGAAAAACGGCGTGCTATAGTATGCCGTACGGTAGGGGCTATAGCCCATGTTCAAAAATGATGAAAAACGAGGATAACATTTTTTTCAAAAATTCAAAAAACGATGGGCTATAACCCATGTTTTTTTAATTTTTAAATTTTTTTCAAACCCTCAAAAATTATGAAAAACGGCGTGCTATAGTATGCCGTACGGTAGGGGCTATAGCCCATGTTAAAAGATTATGAAAAACGAGGACAACATTTTTTTCAAAAATTCAAAAAACGATGGGCTATAACCCATGTTTTTGAATTTTTTATTTTTCTTTCAAATCCTCAAAAATGATGAAAAACGGCGTGCTATAGTATTCCGTACGGTAGGGGCTATAGCCCATGTTCAAAAATGATGAAAAACGAGGATAACATTTTTTTCAAAAATTCAAAAAACGATGGGCTATAACCCATGTTTTTTGAATTTTTGATTTATTTTCAAATCCTCAAAAATGATGAAAACCGGCGTGCTATAGTATGCCGTACGGTAGGGGCTATAGCCCATGTTCAAAGATGATGAAAAACGAGGATAACATTTTTTTCAAAATTTCAAAAAACGATGGGCTATAACCCATGTTTTTTGAATTTTTGAATTTTTTTCAAATCCTCAAAAATGATGAAAAACGGCGTGCTATAGTATGCCGTACGGTAGGGGCTATAGCCCATGTTCAAAAATGATGAAAAACGAGGATAACATTTTTTTCAAAATTTCAAAAAACGATGGGCTATAACCCATGTTTTTGAATTTTTGATTTTTTTTCAAATCCTCAAAAATGATTAAAAACTGCGTGCTATAGTATGCCGTACGGTAGGGGCTATAGCCCATGTTCAAAAATGATGAAAAACGAGGATAACATTTTTTTCAAAAATTCAAAAAACGATGGGCTATATAACCCATGTTTTTTGAATTTTTGATTTTTTTTTCAAATCCTCAAAAATGATGAAAAACGGCGTGCTATAGTATGCCGTACGGTAGGGGCTATAGCCCATGTTCAAAAATGATGAAAAACGAGGATAACACTTTTTTTCAAAAATTCAAAAAACGATGGGCTATAACCCATGTTTTTTGAATTTTAGATTTTTTTTCAAATCCTCAAAAATGATGAAAAACGGCGTGCTATAGTATGCCGTACGGTAGGGGCTATAGCCCATGTTCAAAAATGATGAAAAACGAGGATAACATTTTTTTCAAAAATTCAAAAAACGATGGGCTATAACCCATGTTTTTTGAATTTTTGATTTTTTTTCAAATCCTCAAAAATGATGAAAAACGGCGTGCTATAGTATGCCGTACGGTAGGGGCTATAGCCCATGTTCAAAGATGATGAAAAACGAGGATAACATTTTTTTCAAAATTTCAAAAAACGATGGGCTATAACCCATGTTTTTGAATTTTTGATTTTTTTTCAAATCCTCAAAAATGATGAAAAACTGCGTGCTATAGTATGCCGTACGGTAGGGGCTATAGCCCATGTTCAAAAATGATGAAAAACGAGGATAACATTTTTTTCAAAAATTCAAAAAACGATGGGCTATAACCCATGTTTTTTGAATTTTTGATTTTTTTTCAAATCCTCAAAAATGATGAAAAACGGCGTGCTATAGTATGCCGTACGGTAGGGGCTATAGCCCATGTTCAAAGATGATGAAAAACGAGGATAACATTTTTTTCAAAATTTCAAAAAAACGATGGGCTATAACCCATGTTTTTTGAATTTTTGAATTTTTTTAAAATCCTCAAAAATGATGAAAAACGGCATGCTATAGTATGCCGTACGGTAGGGGCTATAGCCCATGTTCAAAAATGATGAAAAACGAGGATAACATTTTTTTCAAAAATTCAAAAAACGATGGGCTATAACCCATGTTTTTTAATTTTAGTTTTTTTTTCAAATCCTCAAAAATGATGAAAAACGGCGTGCTATAGTATGCCGTACGGTAGGGGCTATAGCCCATGTTAAAAAATGATGAAAAACGAGGATAACATTTTTTTCAAAAATTAAAAAAACGATGGGCTATAACCCATGTTTTTTGAATTTTTGAAAATTTTTCAAATCTTCAAAAATGATGAAAAACGGCGTGCTATAGTATGCCGTACGGTAGGGGCTATAGCCCATGTTCAAAGATGATGAAAAACGAGGATAACATTTTTTTCAAAATTAAAAAAAAACGATGGGCTATAACCCATGTTTTTTGAATTTTTGATTTTTTTTCAAATCCTCAAAAATGATGAAAAACGGCGTGCTATAGTATGCCGTACGGTAGGGGCTATAGCCCATGTTCAAAAATGATGAAAAACGAGGATAACATTTTTTTCAAAATTTCAAAAAACGATGGGCTATAACCCATGTTTTTGAATTTTTGATTTTTTTTCAAATCCTCAAAAATGATGAAAAACTGCGTGCTATAGTATGCCGTACGGTAGGGGCTATAGCCCATGTTAAAAAATGATGAAAAACGAGGATAACATTTTTTTCAAAAATTCAAAAAACGATGGGCTATAACCCATGTTTTTTGAATTTTTTATTTTTTTTCAAATCCTCAAAAATGATGAAAAACGGCGTGCTATAGTATGCCGTACGGTAGGGGCTATAGCCCATGTTCAAAGATGATGAAAAAGGAGGATAACATTTTTTTCAAAATTTCAAAAAAACGATGGGCTATAACCCATGTTTTTTGAATTTTTGAATTTTTTTAAAATCCTCAAAAATGATGAAAAACGGCATGCTATAGTATGCCGTACGGTAGGGGCTATAGCCCATGTTCAAAAATGATGAAAAACGAGGATAACATTTTTTTCAAAAATTCAAAAAACGATGGGCTATAACCCATGTTTTTTAATTTTTGATTTTTTTTCAAATCCTCAAAAATGATGAAAAACGGCGTGCTATAGTATGCCGTACGGTAGGGGCTATAGCCCATGTTAAAAAATGATGAAAAACGAGGATAACATTTTTTTCAAAAATTAAAAAAACGATGGGCTATAACCCATGTTTTTTGAATTTTTGAAAATTTTTCAAATCTTCAAAAATGATGAAAAACGGCGTGCTATAGTATGCCGTACGGTAGGGGCTATAGCCCATGTTCAAAGATGATGAAAAACGAGGATAACATTTTTTTCAAAATTAAAAAAAAACGATGGGCTATAACCCATGTTTTTTGAATTTTTGATTTTTTTTCAAATCCTCAAAAATGATGAAAAACGGCGTGCTATAGTATGCCGTACGGTAGGGGCTATAGCCCATGTTCAAAAATGATGAAAAACGAGGATAATTTTTTTTTTCAAAAATTTAAAAACGATGGGCTATAACCCATGTTTTTTGAATTTTTGAATTTTTTTCAAATCCTCAAAAATGATGAAAAACTGCGTGCTATAGTATGCCGTACGGTAGGGGCTATAGCCCATGTTCAAAAATGATGAAAAATGAGGATAACATTTTTTTCAAAAATTAAAAAAACGATGGGCTATAACCCATGTTTTTTTAATTTTTTATTTTTTTTCAAATCCTCAAAAATTATGAAAAACGGCGTGCTATAGTATGCCGTACGGTAGGGGCTATAGCCCATGTTAAAAGATTATGAAAAACGAGGACAACATTTTTTTCAAAAATTCAAAAAACGATGGGCTATAACCCATGTTTTTGAATTTT
Organism: Protomyctophum parallelum; assembly: GCF_964188405.1. NCBI lineage: Eukaryota > Metazoa > Chordata > Actinopteri > Myctophiformes > Myctophidae > Protomyctophum > Protomyctophum parallelum. The sequence continues at coordinate 30,882,444 of NC_139709.1, read as the reverse complement.
TGATTTTTTTTTCAAATCCTCAAAAATGATGAAAAACGGCGTGCTATAGTATTCCGTACGGTAGGGGCTATAGCCCATGTTCAAAAATGATGAAAAACGAGGATAATTATTTTTTCAAAATTTCAAAAAACGATGGGCTATAACCCATGTTTTTTGAATTTTAGAATTTTTTTCAAATCCCCAAAAATGATGAAAAACGGCGTGCTATAGTATGCCGTACGGTAGGGGCTATAGCCCATGTTCAAAAATGATGAAAAACGAGTATGACACTTTTTTTCAAAAATTTAAAAAACGATGGGCTATAACCCATGTTTTTTGAATTTTTGATTTTTTTTCAAATCCTCAAAAATGATGAAAAACGGCGTGCTATAGTATGCCGTACGGTAGGGGCTATAGCCCATGTTAAAAAATGATGAAAAACGAGGATAACATTTTTTTTCAAAAATTAAAAAAACGATGGGCTATAACCCATGTTTTTGAATTTTAGATTTTTTTTCAAATCCTCAAAAATGATGAAAAACGGCATGCTATAGTATGCCGTACGGTAGGGGCTATAGCCCATGTTAAAAAATGATGAAAAACGAGGATAACATTCTTTTCAAAAATTCAAAAAACGATGGGCTATAACCCATGTTTTTTTTATTTTTTATTTTTTTTCAAATCCTCAAAAATGATGAAAAATGGCGTGCTATAGTATGCCGTACGGTAGGGGCTATAGCCCATGTTAAAAAATGATGAAAAACGAGGATAACATTTTTTTCAAAAATTCAAAAAACGATGGGCTATAACCCATGTTTTTTAAATTTTTGAAAATTTTTCGAATCCCCAAAAATGATGAAAAACGGCGTGCTATAGTATGCCGTACGGTAGGGGCTATAGCCCATGTTCAAAAATGATGAAAAACGAGCATAACACTTTTTTTCAAAAATTAAAAAAACGATGGGCTATAACCCATGTTTTTTGAATTTTTGAAAAAAATTCAAATCTTCAAAAATGATGAAAAACGGCGTGCTATAGTATGCCGTACGGTAGGGGCTATAGCCCATGTTCAAAAATGATGAAAAACGAGGATAACATTTTTTTTCAAAAATTTAAAAAACGATGGGCTATAACCCATGTTTTTTGAATTTTTGATTCTTTTTTCAAATCCTCAAAAATGATGAAAAACGGCGTGCTATAGTATGCCGTACGGTAGGGGCTATAGCCCATGTTCAAAAATGATGAAAAACGAGGATAACATTTTTTTCAAAAATTCAAAAAACGATGGGCTATAACCCATGTTTTTTTAAATTTTAAATTTTTTTCAAATCCTCAAAAATTATGAAAAACGGCGTGCTATAGTATGCCGTACGGTAGGGGCTATAGCCCATGTTAAAAGATTATGAAAAACGAGGACAACATTTTTTTCAAAAATTCAAAAAACGATGGGCTATAACCCATGTTTTTGAATTTTTTATTTTTCTTTCAAATCCTCAAAAATGATGAAAAACGGCGTGCTATAGTATGCCGTACGGTAGGGGCTATAGCCCATGTTAAAAGATTATGAAAAACGAGGACAACATTTTTTTCAAAAATTCAAAAAACGATGGGCTATAACCCATGTTTTTTAAATTTTTGAAAATTTTTCGAATCCCCAAAAATGATGAAAAACGGCGTGCTATAGTATGCCGTACGGTAGGGGCTATAGCCCATGTTCAAAAATGATGAAAAACGAGCATAACACTTTTTTTCAAAAATTAAAAAAACGATGGGCTATAACCCATGTTTTTTGAATTTTTGAAAAAAATTCAAATCTTCAAAAATGATGAAAAACGGCGTGCTATAGTATGCCGTACGGTAGGGGCTATAGCCCATGTTCAAAAATGATGAAAAACGAGGATAACATTTTTTTTCAAAAATTTAAAAAACGATGGGCTATAACCCATGTTTTTTGAATTTTTGATTCTTTTTTCAAATCCTCAAAAATGATGAAAAACGGCGTGCTATAGTATGCCGTACGGTAGGGGCTATAGCCCATGTTCAAAAATGATGAAAAACGAGGATAACATTTTTTTCAAAAATTCAAAAAACGATGGGCTATAACCCATGTTTTTTTAAATTTTAAATTTTTTTCAAATCCTCAAAAATTATGAAAAACGGCGTGCTATAGTATGCCGTACGGTAGGGGCTATAGCCCATGTTAAAAGATTATGAAAAACGAGGACAACATTTTTTTCAAAAATTCAAAAAACGATGGGCTATAACCCATGTTTTTGAATTTTTTATTTTTCTTTCAAATCCTCAAAAATGATGAAAAACGGCGTGCTATAGTATTCCGTACGGTAGGGGCTATAGCCCATGTTCAAAAATGATGAAAAACGAGGATAACATTTTTTTCAAAAATTCAAAAAACGATGGGCTATAACCCATGTTTTTTGAATTTTTGATTTATTTTCAAATCCTCAAAAATGATGAAAAACGGCGTGCTATAGTATGCCGTACGGTAGGGGCTATAGCCCATGTTAAAAGATTATGAAAAACGAGGACAACATTTTTTTCAAAAATTCAAAAAACGATGGGCTATAACCCATGTTTTTGAATTTTTTATTTTTCTTTCAAATCCTCAAAAATGATGAAAAACGGCGTGCTATAGTATTCCGTACGGTAGGGGCTATAGCCCATGTTCAAAAATGATGAAAAACGAGGATAACATTTTTTTCAAAAATTTAAAAACGATGGGCTATAACCCATGTTTTTTGAATTTTTGAATTTTTTTCAAATCCTCAAAAATGATGAAAAACTGCGTGCTATAGTATGCCGTACGGTAGGGGCTATAGCCCATGTTCAAAAATGATGAAAAATGAGGATAACATTTTTTTCAAAAATTAAAAAAACGATGGGCTATAACCCATGTTTTTTTAATTTTTAATTTTTTTTCAAATCCTCAAAAATTATGAAAAACGGCGTGCTATAGTATGCCGTACGGTAGGGGCTATAGCCCATGTTAAAAGATTATGAAAAACGAGGACAACATTTTTTTCAAAAATTCAAAAAACGATGGGCTATAACCCATGTTTTTGAATTTTTGATTTTTTTTTCAAATCCTCAAAAATGATGAAAAACGGCGTGCTATAGTATTCCGTACGGTAGGGGCTATAGCCCATGTTCAAAAATGATGAAAAACGAGGATAATTATTTTTTCAAAATTTCAAAAAACGATGGGCTATAACCCATGTTTTTTGAATTTTAGAATTTTTTTCAAATCCCCAAAAATGATGAAAAACGGCGTGCTATAGTATGCCGTACGGTAGGGGCTATAGCCCATGTTCAAAAATGATGAAAAACGAGTATGACACTTTTTTTCAAAAATTTAAAAAACGATGGGCTATAACCCATGTTTTTTGAATTTTTGATTTTTTTTCAAATCCTCAAAAATGATGAAAAACGGCGTGCTATAGTATGCCGTACGGTAGGGGCTATAGCCCATGTTAAAAAATGATGAAAAACGAGGATAACATTTTTTTTCAAAAATTAAAAAAACGATGGGCTATAACCCATGTTTTTGAATTTTAGATTTTTTTTCAAATCCTCAAAAATGATGAAAAACGGCATGCTATAGTATGCCGTACGGTAGGGGCTATAGCCCATGTTAAAAAATGATGAAAAACGAGGATAACATTCTTTTCAAAAATTCAAAAAACGATGGGCTATAACCCATGTTTTTTTTATTTTTAAATTTTTTTCAAATCCTCAAAAATGATGAAAAATGGCGTGCTATAGTATGCCGTACGGTAGGGGCTATAGCCCATGTTAAAAAATGATGAAAAACGAGGATAACATTTTTTTCAAAAATTCAAAAAACGATGGGCTATAACCCATGTTTTTTAAATTTTTGAAAATTTTTCGAATCCCCAAAAATGATGAAAAACGGCGTGCTATAGTATGCCGTACGGTAGGGGCTATAGCCCATGTTCAAAAATGATGAAAAACGAGCATAACACTTTTTTTCAAAAATTAAAAAAACGATGGGCTATAACCCATGTTTTTTGAATTTTTGAAAAAAATTCAAATCTTCAAAAATGATGAAAAACGGCGTGCTATAGTATGCCGTACGGTAGGGGCTATAGCCCATGTTCAAAAATGATGAAAAACGAGGATAACATTTTTTTTCAAAAATTTAAAAAACGATGGGCTATAACCCATGTTTTTTGAATTTTTGATTCTTTTTTCAAATCCTCAAAAATGATGAAAAACGGCGTGCTATAGTATGCCGTACGGTAGGGGCTATAGCCCATGTTCAAAAATGATGAAAAACGAGGATAACATTTTTTTCAAAAATTCAAAAAACGATGGGCTATAACCCATGTTTTTTTAAATTTTAAATTTTTTTCAAATCCTCAAAAATTATGAAAAACGGCGTGCTATAGTATGCCGTACGGTAGGGGCTATAGCCCATGTTAAAAGATTATGAAAAACGAGGACAACATTTTTTTCAAAAATTCAAAAAACGATGGGCTATAACCCATGTTTTTGAATTTTTTATTTTTCTTTCAAATCCTCAAAAATGATGAAAAACGGCGTGCTATAGTATTCCGTACGGTAGGGGCTATAGCCCATGTTCAAAAATGATGAAAAACGAGGATAACATTTTTTTCAAAAATTCAAAAAACGATGGGCTATAACCCATGTTTTTTGAATTTTTGATTTATTTTCAAATCCTCAAAAATGATGAAAACCGGCGTGCTATAGTATGCCGTACGGTAGGGGCTATAGCCCATGTTCAAAGATGATGAAAAACGAGGATAACATTTTTTTCAAAATTTCAAAAAACGATGGGCTATAACCCATGTTTTTTGAATTTTTGAATTTTTTTCAAATCCTCAAAAATGATGAAAAACGGCGTGCTATAGTATGCCGTACGGTAGGGGCTATAGCCCATGTTCAAAAATGATGAAAAACGAGGATAACATTTTTTTCAAAAATTCAAAAAACGATGGGCTATAACCCATGTTTTTTGAATTTTAGATTTTTTTTCAAATCCTCAAAAATGATGAAAAACGGCGTGCTATAGTATGCCGTACGGTAGGGGCTATAGCCCATGTTCAAAAATGATGAAAAACGGCGTGCTATAGTATGCCGTACGGTAGGGGCTATAGCCCATGTTCAAAGATGATGAAAAACGAGGATAATTTTTTTTTCAAATTTTCAAAAAAACGATGGGCTATAACCCATGTTTTTAGAATTTTAGAATTTTTTTAAAATCCTCAAAAATGATGAAAAACGGCATGCTATAGTATGCCGTACGGTAGGGGCTATAGCCCATGTTCAAAAATGATGAAAAACGAGGATAACATTTTTTTCAAAAATTCAAAAAACGATGGGCTATAACCCATGTTTTTTAATTTTTGATTTTTTTTCAAATCCTCAAAAATGATGAAAAACGGCGTGCTATAGTATGCCGTACGGTAGGGGCTATAGCCCATGTTCAAAGATGATGAAAAACGAGGATAACATTTTTTTCAAAATTTCAAAAAAACGATGGGCTATAACCCATGTTTTTTGAATTTTTGATTTTTTTTCAAATCCTCAAAAATGATGAAAAACGGCGTGCTATAGTATGCCGTACGGTAGGGGCTATAGCCCATGTTCAAAAATGATGAAAAACGAGGATAACATTTTTTTTCAAAAATTTAAAAAACGATGGGCTATAACCCATGTTTTTTGAATTTTTGATTCTTTTTTCAAATCCTCAAAAATGATGAAAAACGGCGTGCTATAGTATGCCGTACGGTAGGGGCTATAGCCCATGTTCAAAAATGATGAAAAACGAGGATAACATTTTTTTCAAAAATTCAAAAAACGATGGGCTATAACCCATGTTTTTTTAATTTTTTAATTTTTTTCAAATCCTCAAAAATTATGAAAAACGGCGTGCTATAGTATGCCGTACGGTAGGGGCTATAGCCCATGTTAAAAGATTATGAAAAACGAGGACAACATTTTTTTCAAAAATTCAAAAAACGATGGGCTATAACCCATGTTTTTGAATTTTTTCTTTTTCTTTCAAATCCTCAAAAATGATGAAAAACGGCGTGCTATAGTATTCCGTACGGTAGGGGCTATAGCCCATGTTCAAAAATGATGAAAAACGAGGATAACATTTTTTTCAAAAATTCAAAAAACGATGGGTTATAACCCATGTTTTTTGAATTTTTGATTTCTTTTCAAATCCTCAAAAATGATGAAAACCGGCGTGCTATAGTATGCCGTACGGTAGGGGCTATAGCCCATGTTCAAAGATGATGAAAAACGAGGATAACATTTTTTTCAAAATTTCAAAAAACGATGGGCTATAACCCATGTTTTTTGAATTTTTGAATTTTTTTAAAATCCTCAAAAATGATGAAAAACGGCGTGCTATAGTATGCCGTACGGTAGGGGCTATAGCCCATGTTCAAAAATGATGAAAAACGAGGATAACATTTTTTTCAAAAATTCAAAAAACGATGGGCTATAACCCATGTTTTTGAATTTTTGATTTTTTTTCAAATCCTCAAAAATGATGAAAAACTGCGTGCTATAGTATGCCGTACGGTAGGGGCTATAGCCCATGTTCAAAAATGATGAAAAACGAGGATAACATTTTTTTCAAAAATTCAAAAAACGATGGGCTATAACCCATGTTTTTTGAATTTTAGATTTTTTTTCAAATCCTCAAAAATGATGAAAAACGGCGTGCTATAGCATGCCGTACGGTAGGGGCTATAGCCCATGTTCAAAGATGATGAAAAACGAGGATAACAGTTTTTTCAAAATTTCTAAAAAACGATGGGCTATAACCCATGTTTTTTGAATTTTTGATTTTTTTTCAAATCCTCAAAAATGATGAAAAACGGCGTGCTATAGCATGCCGTACGGTAGGGGCTATAGCCCATGTTCAAAGATGATGAAAAACGAGGATAACATTTTTTTCAAAATTTCAAAAAAACGATGGGCTATAACCCATGTTTTTTGAATTTTTGATTTTTTTTCAAATCCTCAAAAATGATGAAAAACGGCGTGCTATAGTATGCCGTACGGTAGGGGCTATAGCCCATGTTCAAAAATGATGAAAAACGAGGATAACATTTTTTTTCAAAAATTTAAAAAACGATGGGCTATAACCCATGTTTTTTGAATTTTTGATTCTTTTTTCAAATCCTCAAAAATGATGAAAAACGGCGTGCTATAGTATGCCGTACGGTAGGGGCTATAGCCCATGTTCAAAAATGATGAAAAACGAGGATAACATTTTTTTCAAAAATTCAAAAAACGATGGGCTATAACCCATGTTTTTTTTATTTTTTTATTTTTTTCAAATCCTCAAAAATTATGAAAAACGGCGTGCTATAGTATGCCGTACGGTAGGGGCTATAGCCCATGTTAAAAGATTATGAAAAACGAGGACAACATTTTTTTCAAAAATTCAAAAAACGATGGGCTATAACCCATGTTTTTGAATTTTTTATTTTTCTTTCAAATCCTCAAAAATGATGAAAAACGGCGTGCTATAGTATTCCGTACGGTAGGGGCTATAGCCCATGTTCAAAAATGATGAAAAACGAGGATAACATTTTTTTCAAAAATTCAAAAAACGATGGGCTATAACCCATGTTTTTTGAATTTTTGATTTCTTTTCAAATCCTCAAAAATGATGAAAACCGGCGTGCTATAGTATGCTGTACGGTAGGGGCTATAGCCCATGTTCAAAGATGATGAAAAACGAGGATAACATTTTTTTCAAAATTTCAAAAAACGATGGGCTATAACCCATGTTTTTGATTTTTTTCTTTTTCTTTCAAATCCTCAAAAATGATGAAAAACGGCGTGCTATAGTATGCCGTACGGTAGGGGCTATAGCCCATGTTCAAAAATGATGAAAAACGAGGATAACATTTTTTTCAAAAATTCAAAAAACGATGGGCTATAACCCATGTTTTTTGAATTTTTGATTTCTTTTCAAATCCTCAAAAATGATGAAAACCGGCGTGCTATAGTATGCCGTACGGTAGGGGCTATAGCCCATGTTCAAAGATGATGAAAAACGAGGATAACATTTTTTTCAAAATTTCAAAAAACGATGGGCTATAACCCATGTTTTTTGAATTTTTGAATTTTTTTAAAATCCTCAAAAATGATGAAAAACGGCGTGCTATAGTATGCCGTACGGTAGGGGCTATAGCCCATGTTCAAAAATGATGAAAAACGAGGATAACATTTTTTTCAAAAATTCAAAAAACGATGGGCTATAACCCATGTTTTTGAATTTTTGATTTTTTTTCAAATCCTCAAAAATGATGAAAAACTGCGTGCTATAGTATGCCGTACGGTAGGGGCTATAGCCCATGTTCAAAAATGATGAAAAACGAGGATAACATTTTTTTCAAAAATTCAAAAAACGATGGGCTATAACCCATGTTTTTTTTTTTTTTTTTTTTTTTTCAAATCCTCAAAAATTATGAAAAACGGCGTGCTATAGTATGCCGTACGGTAGGGGCTATAGCCCATGTTAAAAGATTATGAAAAACGAGGACAACATTTTTTTCAAAAATTCAAAAAACGATGGGCTATAACCCATGTTTTTGAATTTTTTATTTTTCTTTCAAATCCTCAAAAATGATGAAAAACGGCGTGCTATAGTATTCCGTACGGTAGGGGCTATAGCCCATGTTCAAAAATGATGAAAAACGAGGATAACATTTTTTTCAAAAATTCAAAAAACGATGGGCTATAACCCATGTTTTTTGAATTTTTGATTTCTTTTCAAATCCTCAAAAATGATGAAAACCGGCGTGCTATAGTATGCTGTACGGTAGGGGCTATAGCCCATGTTCAAAGATGATGAAAAACGAGGATAACATTTTTTTCAAAATTTCAAAAAACGATGGGCTATAACCCATGTTTTTGAATTTTTTCTTTTTCTTTCAAATCCTCAAAAATGATGAAAAACGGCGTGCTATAGTATGCCGTACGGTAGGGGCTATAGCCCATGTTCAAAAATGATGAAAAACGAGGATAACATTTTTTTCAAAAATTCAAAAAACGATGGGCTATAACCCATGTTTTTTGAATTTTTGATTTCTTTTCAAATCCTCAAAAATGATGAAAACCGGCGTGCTATAGTATGCCGTACGGTAGGGGCTATAGCCCATGTTCAAAGATGATGAAAAACGAGGATAACATTTTTTTCAAAATTTCAAAAAACGATGGGCTATAACCCATGTTTTTTGAATTTTTGAATTTTTTTAAAATCCTCAAAAATGATGAAAAACGGCGTGCTATAGTATGCCGTACGGTAGGGGCTATAGCCCATGTTCAAAAATGATGAAAAACGAGGATAACATTTTTTTCAAAAATTCAAAAAACGATGGGCTATAACCCATGTTTTTGAATTTTTGATTTTTTTTCAAATCCTCAAAAATGATGAAAAACTGCGTGCTATAGTATGCCGTACGGTAGGGGCTATAGCCCATGTTCAAAAATGATGAAAAACGAGGATAACATTTTTTTCAAAAATTCAAAAAACGATGGGCTATAACCCATGTTTTTTGAATTTTAGATTTTTTTTCAAATCCTCAAAAATGATGAAAAACGGCGTGCTATAGCATGCCGTACGGTAGGGGCTATAGCCCATGTTCAAAGATGATGAAAAACGAGGATAACATTTTTTTCAAAATTTCAAAAAAACGATGGGCTATAACCCATGTTTTTTGAATTTTTGATTTTTTTTCAAATCCTCAAAAATGATGAAAAACGGCGTGCTATAGTATGCCGTACGGTAGGGGCTATAGCCCATGTTCAAAAATGATGAAAAACGAGGATAACATTTTTTTTCAAAAATTTAAAAAACGATGGGCTATAACCCATGTTTTTTGAATTTTTGATTCTTTTTTCAAATCCTCAAAAATGATGAAAAACGGCGTGCTATAGTATGCCGTACGGTAGGGGCTATAGCCCATGTTCAAAAATGATGAAAAACGAGGATAACATTTTTTTCAAAAATTCAAAAAACGATGGGCTATAACCCATGTTTTTTTTTTTTTTTTTTTTTTTTCAAATCCTCAAAAATTATGAAAAACGGCGTGCTATAGTATGCCGTACGGTAGGGGCTATAGCCCATGTTCAAAAATGATGAAAAACGAGGATAACATTTTTTTCAAAATTTCAAAAAACGATGGGCTATAACCCATGTTTTTGAATTTTTTCTTTTTCTTTCAAATCCTCAAAAATGATGAAAAACGGCGTGCTATAGTATGCCGTACGGTAGGGGCTATAGCCCATGTTCAAAAATGATGAAAAACGAGGATAACATTTTTTTCAAAAATTCAAAAAACGATGGGCTATAACCCATGTTTTTTGAATTTTTGAATTTTTTTAAAATCCTCAAAAATGATGAAAAACGGCGTGCTATAGTATGCCGTACGGTAGGGGCTATAGCCCATGTTCAAAAATGATGAAAAACGAGGATAACATTTTTTTCAAAAATTCAAAAAACGATGGGCTATAACCCATGTTTTTTGAATTTTAGAATTTTTTTAAAATCCTCAAAAATGATGAAAAACGGCATGCTATAGTATGCCGTACGGTAGGGGCTATAGCCCATGTTCAAAAATGATGAAAAACGAGGATAACATTTTTTTCAAAAATTCAAAAAACGATGGGCTATAACCCATGTTTTTTAATTTTTGATTTTTTTTTCAAATCCTCAAAAATGATGAAAAACGGCGTGCTATAGTATGCCGTACGGTAGGGGTTATAGCCCATGTTAAAAAATGATGAAAAACGAGGAAAACATTTTTTTCAAAATTTCAAAAAACGATGGGCTATAACCCATGTTTTTGAATTTTTGATTTTTTTTCAAATCCTCAAAAATGATTAAAAACTGCGTGCTATAGTATGCCGTACGGTAGGGGCTATAGCCCATGTTCAAAAATGATGAAAAACGAGGATAACATTTTTTTCAAAAATTCAAAAAACGATGGGCTATATAACCCATGTTTTTTGAATTTTTGATTTTTTTTTCAAATCCTCAAAAATGATGAAAAACGGCGTGCTATAGTATGCCGTACGGTAGGGGCTATAGCCCATGTTCAAAAATGATGAAAAACGAGGATAACACTTTTTTTCAAAAATTCAAAAAACGATGGGCTATAACCCATGTTTTTTTAATTTTAGATTTTTTTTCAAATCCTCAAAAATGATGAAAAACGGCGTGCTATAGTATGCCGTACGGTAGGGGCTATAGCCCATGTTCAAAAATGATGAAAAACGAGGATAATTTTTTTTTCAAAAATTCAAAAAACGATGGGCTATAACCCATGTTTTTTGAATTTTTGATTTTTTTTCAAATCCTCAAAAATGATGAAAAACGGCGTGCTATAGTATGCCGTACGGTAGGGGCTATAGCCCATGTTCAAAGATGATGAAAAACGAGGATAACATTTTTTTCAAAATTTCAAAAAACGATGGGCTATAACCCATGTTTTTGAATTTTTGATTTTTTTTCAAATCCTCAAAAATGATGAAAAACTGCGTGCTATAGTATGCCGTACGGTAGGGGCTATAGCCCATGTTCAAAAATGATGAAAAACGAGGATAACATTTTTTTCAAAAATTCAAAAAACGATGGGCTATAACCCATGTTTTTTGAATTTTTGATTTTTTTTCAAATCCTCAAAAATGATGAAAAACGGCGTGCTATAGTATGCCGTACGGTAGGGGCTATAGCCCATGTTCAAAGATGATGAAAAACGAGGATAACATTTTTTTCAAAATTTCAAAAAAACGATGGGCTATAACCCATGTTTTTTGAATTTTTGAATTTTTTTAAAATCCTCAAAAATGATGAAAAACGGCATGCTATAGTATGCCGTACGGTAGGGGCTATAGCCCATGTTCAAAAATGATGAAAAACGAGGATAACATTTTTTTCAAAAATTCAAAAAACGATGGGCTATAACCCATGTTTTTTAATTTTAGTTTTTTTTTCAAATCCTCAAAAATGATGAAAAACGGCGTGCTATAGTATGCCGTACGGTAGGGGCTATAGCCCATGTTAAAAAATGATGAAAAACGAGGATAACATTTTTTTCAAAAATTAAAAAAACGATGGGCTATAACCCATGTTTTTTGAATTTTTGAAAATTTTTCAAATCTTCAAAAATGATGAAAAACGGCGTGCTATAGTATGCCGTACGGTAGGGGCTATAGCCCATGTTCAAAGATGATGAAAAACGAGGATAACATTTTTTTCAAAATTAAAAAAAAACGATGGGCTATAACCCATGTTTTTTGAATTTTTGATTTTTTTTCAAATCCTCAAAAATGATGAAAAACGGCGTGCTATAGTATGCCGTACGGTAGGGGCTATAGCCCATGTTCAAAAATGATGAAAAACGAGGATAACATTTTTTTCAAAATTTCAAAAAACGATGGGCTATAACCCATGTTTTTGAATTTTTGATTTTTTTTCAAATCCTCAAAAATGATGAAAAACTGCGTGCTATAGTATGCCGTACGGTAGGGGCTATAGCCCATGTTAAAAAATGATGAAAAACGAGGATAACATTTTTTTCAAAAATTCAAAAAACGATGGGCTATAACCCATGTTTTTTGAATTTTTGATTTTTTTTCAAATCCTCAAAAATGATGAAAAACGGCGTGCTATAGTATGCCGTACGGTAGGGGCTATAGCCCATGTTCAAAGATAATGAAAAAGGAGGATAACATTTTTTTCAAAATTTCAAAAAAACGATGGGCTATAACCCATGTTTTTTGAATTTTTGAATTTTTTTAAAATCCTCAAAAATGATGAAAAACGGCATGCTATAGTATGCCGTACGGTAGGGGCTATAGCCCATGTTCAAAAATGATGAAAAACGAGGATAACATTTTTTTCAAAAATTCAAAAAACGATGGGCTATAACCCATGTTTTTTAATTTTTGATTTTTTTTCAAATCCTCAAAAATGATGAAAAACGGCGTGCTATAGTATGCCGTACGGTAGGGGCTATAGCCCATGTTAAAAAATGATGAAAAACGAGGATAACATTTTTTTCAAAAATTAAAAAAACGATGGGCTATAACCCATGTTTTTTGAATTTTTTAAAAATTTTCAAATCTTCAAAAATGATGAAAAACGGCGTGCTATAGTATGCCGTACGGTAGGGGCTATAGCCCATGTTCAAAGATGATGAAAAACGAGGATAACATTTTTTTCAAAATTAAAAAAAAACGATGGGCTATAACCCATGTTTTTTGAATTTTTGATTTTTTTTCAAATCCTCAAAAATGATGAAAAACGGCGTGCTATAGTATGCCGTACGGTAGGGGCTATAGCCCATGTTCAAAAATGATGAAAAACGAGGATAATTTTTTTTTTCAAAAATTTAAAAACGATGGGCTATAACCCATGTTTTTTGAATTTTTGAATTTTTTTCAAATCCTCAAAAATGATGAAAAACTGCGTGCTATAGTATGCCGTACGGTAGGGGCTATAGCCCATGTTCAAAAATGATGAAAAATGAGGATAACATTTTTTTCAAAAATAAAAAAAACGATGGGCTATAACCCATGTTTTTTTAATTTTTAATTTTTTTTCAAATCCTCAAAAATTATGAAAAACGGCGTGCTATAGTATGCCGTACGGTAGGGGCTATAGCCCATGTTAAAAGATTATGAAAAACGAGGACAACATTTTTTTCAAAAATTCAAAAAACGATGGGCTATAACCCATGTTTTTGAATTTTTGATTTTTTTTTCAAATCCTCAAAAATGATGAAAAACGGCGTGCTATAGTATTCCGTACGGTAGGGGCTATAGCCCATGTTCAAAAATGATGAAAAACGAGGATAATTTTTTTTTCAAAATTTCAAAAAACGATGGGCTATAACCCATGTTTTTAGAATTTTAGAATTTTTTTCAAATCCCCAAAAATGATGAAAAACGGCGTGCTATAGTATGCCGTACGGTAGGGGCTATAGCCCATGTTCAAAAATGATGAAAAACGAGTATGACACTTTTTTTCAAAATTTTAAAAAACGATGGGCTATAACCCATGTTTTTTGAATTTTTGATTTTTTTTCAAATCCTCAAAAATGATGAAAAACGGCGTGCTATAGTATGCCGTACGGTAGGGGCTATAGCCCATGTTAAAAAATGATGAAAAACGAGGATAACATTTTTTTTCAAAAATTAAAAAAACGATGGGCTATAACCCATGTTTTTGAATTTTAGATTTTTTTTCAAATCCTCAAAAATGATGAAAAACGGCATGCTATAGTATGCCGTACGGTAGGGGCTATAGCCCATGTTAAAAAATGATGAAAAACGAGGATAACATTCTTTTCAAAAATTCAAAAAACGATGGGCTATAACCCATGTTTTTTTAATTTTTAATTTTTTTTCAAATCCTCAAAAATTATGAAAAACGGCGTGCTATAGTATGCCGTACGGTAGGGGCTATAGCCCATGTTAAAAGATTATGAAAAACGAGGACAACATTTTTTTCAAAAATTCAAAAAACGATGGGCTATAACCCATGTTTTTGAATTTTTGATTTTTTTTTCAAATCCTCAAAAATGATGAAAAACGGCGTGCTATAGTATTCCGTACGGTAGGGGCTATAGCCCATGTTCAAAAATGATGAAAAACGAGGATAATTTTTTTTTCAAAATTTCAAAAAACGATGGGCTATAACCCATGTTTTTAGAATTTTAGAATTTTTTTCAAATCCCCAAAAATGATGAAAAACGGCGTGCTATAGTATGCCGTACGGTAGGGGCTATAGCCCATGTTCAAAAATGATGAAAAACGAGTATGACACTTTTTTTCAAAATTTTAAAAAACGATGGGCTATAACCCATGTTTTTTGAATTTTTGATTTTTTTTCAAATCCTCAAAAATGATGAAAAACGGCGTGCTATAGTATGCCGTACGGTAGGGGCTATAGCCCATGTTAAAAAATGATGAAAAACGAGGATAACATTTTTTTTCAAAAATTAAAAAAACGATGGGCTATAACCCATGTTTTTGAATTTTAGATTTTTTTTCAAATCCTCAAAAATGATGAAAAACGGCATGCTATAGTATGCCGTACGGTAGGGGCTATAGCCCATGTTAAAAAATGATGAAAAACGAGGATAACATTCTTTTCAAAAATTCAAAAAACGATGGGCTATAACCCATGTTTTTTTTATTTTTAATTTTTTTTCAAATCCTCAAAAATGATGAAAAATGGCGTGCTATAGTATGCCGTACGGTAGGGGCTATAGCCCATGTTAAAAAATGATGAAAAACGAGGATAACATTTTTTTCAAAAATTCAAAAAACGATGGGCTATAACCCATGTTTTTTAAATTTTTGAAAATTTTTCGAATCCCCAAAAATGATGAAAAACGGCGTGCTATAGTATGCCGTACGGTAGGGGCTATAGCCCATGTTCAAAAATGATGAAAAACGAGCATAACACTTTTTTTCAAAAATTAAAAAAACGATGGGCTATAACCCATGTTTTTTGAATTTTTGAAAAAAATTCAAATCTTCAAAAATGATGAAAAACGGCGTGCTATAGTATGCCGTACGGTAGGGGCTATAGCCCATGTTCAAAAATGATGAAAAACGAGGATAACATTTTTTTTCAAAAATTTAAAAAACGATGGGCTATAACCCATGTTTTTTGAATTTTTGATTCTTTTTTCAAATCCTCAAAAATGATGAAAAACGGCGTGCTATAGTATGCCGTACGGTAGGGGCTATAGCCCATGTTCAAAAATGATGAAAAACGAGGATAACATTTTTTTCAAAAATTCAAAAAACGATGGGCTATAACCCATGTTTTTTTAATTTTTAAATTTTTTTCAAATCCTCAAAAATTATGAAAAACGGCGTGCTATAGTATGCCGTACGGTAGGGGCTATAGCCCATGTTAAAAGATTATGAAAAACGAGGACAACATTTTTTTCAAAAATTCAAAAAACGATGGGCTATAACCCATGTTTTAGAATTTTTTATTTTTCTTTCAAATCCTCAAAAATGATGAAAAACGGCGTGCTATAGTATTCCGTACGGTAGGGGCTATAGCCCATGTTCAAAAATGATGAAAAACGAGGATAACATTTTTTTCAAAAATTCAAAAAACGATGGGCTATAACCCATGTTTTTTGAATTTTTGATTTATTTTCAAATCCTCAAAAATGATGAAAACCGGCGTGCTATAGTATGCCGTACGGTAGGGGCTATAGCCCATGTTCAAAGATGATGAAAAACGAGGATAACATTTTTTTCAAATTTAAAAAAAAACGATGGGCTATAACCCATGTTTTTTGAATTTTTTAATTTTTTTAAAATCCTCAAAAATGATGAAAAACGGCATGCTATAGTATGCCGTACGGTAGGGGCTATAGCCCATGTTCAAAAATGATGAAAAACGGCGTGCTATAGTATGCCGTACGGTAGGGGCTATAGCCCATGTTCAAAGATGATGAAAAACGAGGATAATTTTTTTTTCAAATTTTCAAAAAAACGATGGGCTATAACCCATGTTTTTAGAATTTTTGAATTTTTTTAAAATCCTCAAAAATGATGAAAAACGGCATGCTATAGTATGCCGTACGGTAGGGGCTATAGCCCATGTTCAAAAATGATGAAAAACGAGGATAACATTTTTTTCAAAAATTCAAAAAACGATGGGCTATAACCCATGTTTTTTAATTTTTGATTTTTTTTCAAATCCTCAAAAATGATGAAAAACGGCGTGCTATAGTATGCCGTACGGTAGGGGCTATAGCCCATGTTCAAAGATGATGAAAAACGAGGATAACATTTTTTTCAAAATTTCAAAAAAACGATGGGCTATAACCCATGTTTTTTGAATTTTTGATTTTTTTTCAAATCCTCAAAAATGATGAAAAACGGCGTGCTATAGTATGCCGTACGGTAGGGGCTATAGCCCATGTTCAAAAATGATGAAAAACGAGGATAACATTTTTTTTCAAAAATTTAAAAAACGATGGGCTATAACCCATGTTTTTTGAATTTTTGATTATTTTTTCAAATCCTCAAAAATGATGAAAAACGGCGTGCTATAGTATGCCGTACGGTAGGGGCTATAGCCCATGTTCAAAAATGATGAAAAACGAGGATAACATTTTTTTCAAAAATTCAAAAAACGATGGGCTATAACCCATGTTTTTTTTATTTTTTTATTTTTTTCAAATCCTCAAAAATTATGAAAAACGGCGTGCTATAGTATGCCGTACGGTAGGGGCTATAGCCCATGTTAAAAGATTATGAAAAACGAGGACAACATTTTTTTCAAAAATTCAAAAAACGATGGGCTATAACCCATGTTTTTGAATTTTTTCTTTTTCTTTCAAATCCTCAAAAATGATGAAAAACGGCGTGCTATAGTATTCCGTACGGTAGGGGCTATAGCCCATGTTCAAAAATGATGAAAAACGAGGATAACATTTTTTTCAAAAATTCAAAAAACGATGGGTTATAACCCATGTTTTTTGAATTTTTGATTTCTTTTCAAATCCTCAAAAATGATGAAAACCGGCGTGCTATAGTATGCCGTACGGTAGGGGCTATAGCCCATGTTCAAAGATGATGAAAAACGAGGATAACATTTTTTTCAAAATTTCAAAAAACGATGGGCTATAACCCATGTTTTTTGAATTTTTGAATTTTTTTAAAATCCTCAAAAATGATGAAAAACGGCGTGCTATAGTATGCCGTACGGTAGGGGCTATAGCCCATGTTCAAAAATGATGAAAAACGAGGATAACATTTTTTTCAAAAATTCAAAAAACGATGGGCTATAACCCATGTTTTTGAATTTTAGATTTTTTTTCAAATCCTCAAAAATGATGAAAAACTGCGTGCTATAGTATGCCGTACGGTAGGGGCTATAGCCCATGTTCAAAAATGATGAAAAACGAGGATAACATTTTTTTCAAAAATTCAAAAAACGATGGGCTATAACCCATGTTTTTTGAATTTTAGATTTTTTTTCAAATCCTCAAAAATGATGAAAAACGGCGTGCTATAGCATGCCGTACGGTAGGGGCTATAGCCCATGTTCAAAGATGATGAAAAACGAGGATAACATTTTTTTCAAAATTTCAAAAAAACGATGGGCTATAACCCATGTTTTTTTAATTTTAGATTTTTTTTCAAATCCTCAAAAATGATGAAAAACGGCGTGCTATAGTATGCCGTACGGTAGGGGCTATAGCCCATGTTCAAAAATGATGAAAAACGAGGATAACATTTTTTTTCAAAAATTTTAAAAACGATGGGCTATAACCCATGTTTTTTGAATTTTTTATTTTTCTTTCAAATCCTCAAAAATGATGAAAAACGGCGTGCTATAGTATTCCGTACGGTAGGGGCTATAGCCCATGTTAAAAAATGATGAAAAACGGCGTGCTATAGTATGCCGTACGGTAGGGGCTATAGCCCATGTTCAAAGATGATGAAAAACGAGGATAATTTTTTTTTCAAATTTTCAAAAAAACGATGGGCTATAACCCATGTTTTTAGAATTTTTGAATTTTTTAAAATCCTCAAAAATGATGAAAAACGGCATGCTATAGTATGCCGTACGGTAGGGGCTATAGCCCATGTTCAAAAATGATGAAAAACGAGGATAACATTTTTTTCAAAAATTCAAAAAACGATGGGCTATAACCCATGTTTTTTAATTTTTGATTTTTTTTCAAATCCTCAAAAATGATGAAAAACGGCGTGCTATAGTATGCCGTACGGTAGGGGCTATAGCCCATGTTCAAAGATGATGAAAAACGAGGATAACATTTTTTTCAAAATTTCAAAAAAACGATGGGCTATAACCCATGTTTTTTGAATTTTTGATTTTTTTTCAAATCCTCAAAAATGATGAAAAACGGCGTGCTATAGTATGCCGTACGGTAGGGGCTATAGCCCATGTTCAAAAATGATGAAAAACGAGGATAACATTTTTTTTCAAAAATTTAAAAAACGATGGGCTATAACCCATGTTTTTTGAATTTTTGATTATTTTTTCAAATCCTCAAAAATGATGAAAAACGGCGTGCTATAGTATGCCGTACGGTAGGGGCTATAGCCCATGTTCAAAAATGATGAAAAACGAGGATAACATTTTTTTCAAAAATTCAAAAAACGATGGGCTATAACCCATGTTTTTTTAATTTTTTAATTTTTTTCAAATCCTCAAAAATTATGAAAAACGGCGTGCTATAGTATGCCGTACGGTAGGGGCTATAGCCCATGTTAAAAGATTATGAAAAACGAGGACAACATTTTTTTCAAAAATTCAAAAAACGATGGGCTATAACCCATGTTTTTGAATTTTTTCTTTTTCTTTCAAATCCTCAAAAATGATGAAAAACGGCGTGCTATAGTATTCCGTACGGTAGGGGCTATAGCCCATGTTCAAAAATGATGAAAAACGAGGATAACATTTTTTTCAAAAATTCAAAAAACGATGGGTTATAACCCATGTTTTTTGAATTTTTGATTTCTTTTCAAATCCTCAAAAATGATGAAAACCGGCGTGCTATAGTATTCCGTACGGTAGGGGCTATAGCCCATGTTCAAAAATGATGAAAAACGAGGATAACATTTTTTTCAAAAATTCAAAAAACGATGGGTTATAACCCATGTTTTTTGAATTTTTGATTTCTTTTCAAATCCTCAAAAATGATGAAAACCGGCGTGCTATAGTATGCCGTACGGTAGGGGCTATAGCCCATGTTCAAAGATGATGAAAAACGAGGATAACATTTTTTTCAAAATTTCAAAAAACGATGGGCTATAACCCATGTTTTTTGAATTTTTGAATTTTTTTAAAATCCTCAAAAATGATGAAAAACGGCGTGCTATAGTATGCCGTACGGTAGGGGCTATAGCCCATGTTCAAAAATGATGAAAAACGAGGATAACATTTTTTTCAAAAATTCAAAAAACGATGGGCTATAACCCATGTTTTTGAATTTTTGATTTTTTTTCAAATCCTCAAAAATGATGAAAAACTGCGTGCTATAGTATGCCGTACGGTAGGGGCTATAGCCCATGTTCAAAAATGATGAAAAACGAGGATAACATTTTTTTCAAAAATTCAAAAAACGATGGGCTATAACCCATGTTTTTTGAATTTTAGATTTTTTTTCAAATCCTCAAAAATGATGAAAAACGGCGTGCTATAGCATGCCGTACGGTAGGGGCTATAGCCCATGTTCAAAGATGATGAAAAACGAGGATAACATTTTTTTCAAAATTTCAAAAAAACGATGGGCTATAACCCATGTTTTTTTAATTTTAGATTTTTTTTCAAATCCTCAAAAATGATGAAAAACGGCGTGCTATAGTATGCCGTACGGTAGGGGCTATAGCCCATGTTCAAAAATGATGAAAAACGAGGATAACATTTTTTTTCAAAAATTTTAAAAACGATGGGCTATAACCCATGTTTTTTGAATTTTTGATTCTTTTTTCAAATCCTCAAAAATGATGAAAAACGGCGTGCTATAGTATGCCGTACGGTAGGGGCTATAGCCCATGTTCAAAAATGATGAAAAACGAGGATAACATTTTTTTCAAAAATTCAAAAAACGATGGGCTATAACCCATGTTTTTTTTATTTTTTTTATTTTTTTCAAATCCTCAAAAATTATGAAAAACGGCGTGCTATAGTATGCCGTACGGTAGGGGCTATAGCCCATGTTAAAAGATTATGAAAAACGAGGACAACATTTTTTTCAAAAATTCAAAAAACGATGGGCTATAACCCATGTTTTTGAATTTTTTATTTTTCTTTCAAATCCTCAAAAATGATGAAAAACGGCGTGCTATAGTATTCCGTACGGTAGGGGCTATAGCCCATGTTCAAAAATGATGAAAAACGAGGATAACATTTTTTTCAAAAATTCAAAAAACGATGGGCTATAACCCATGTTTTTTGAATTTTTGATTTCTTTTCAAATCCTCAAAAATGATGAAAACCGGCGTGCTATAGTATGCCGTACGGTAGGGGCTATAGCCCATGTTCAAAGATGATGAAAAACGAGGATAACATTTTTTTCAAAATTTCAAAAAACGATGGGCTATAACCCATGTTTTTGAATTTTTTCTTTTTCTTTCAAATCCTCAAAAATGATGAAAAACGGCGTGCTATAGTATGCCGTACGGTAGGGGCTATAGCCCATGTTCAAAAATGATGAAAAACGAGGATAACATTTTTTTCAAAAATTCAAAAAACGATGGGCTATAACCCATGTTTTTTGAATTTTTGATTTCTTTTCAAATCCTCAAAAATGATGAAAACCGGCGTGCTATAGTATGCCGTACGGTAGGGGCTATAGCCCATGTTCAAAGATGATGAAAAACGAGGATAACATTTTTTTCAAAAATTCAAAAAACGATGGGCTATAACCCATGTTTTTTGAATTTTAGATTTTTTTTCAAATCCTCAAAAATGATGAAAAACGGCGTGCTATAGCATGCCGTACGGTAGGGGCTATAGCCCATGTTCAAAGATGATGAAAAACGAGGATAACATTTTTTTCAAAATTTCAAAAAAACGATGGGCTATAACCCATGTTTTTTGAATTTTTGATTTTTTTTCAAATCCTCAAAAATGATGAAAAACGGCGTGCTATAGTATGCCGTACGGTAGGGGCTATAGCCCATGTTCAAAAATGATGAAAAACGAGGATAACATTTTTTTTCAAAAATTTAAAAAACGATGGGCTATAACCCATGTTTTTTGAATTTTTGATTCTTTTTTCAAATCCTCAAAAATGATGAAAAACGGCGTGCTATAGTATGCCGTACGGTAGGGGCTATAGCCCATGTTCAAAAATGATGAAAAACGAGGATAACATTTTTTTCAAAAATTCAAAAAACGATGGGCTATAACCCATGTTTTTTTTTTTTTTTTTTTTTTTTCAAATCCTCAAAAATTATGAAAAACGGCGTGCTATAGTATGCCGTACGGTAGGGGCTATAGCCCATGTTAAAAGATTATGAAAAACGAGGACAACATTTTTTTCAAAAATTCAAAAAACGATGGGCTATAACCCATGTTTTTTGAATTTTTGATTTCTTTTCAAATCCTCAAAAATGATGAAAACCGGCGTGCTATAGTATGCCGTACGGTAGGGGCTATAGCCCATGTTCAAAGATGATGAAAAACGAGGATAACATTTTTTTCAAAATTTCAAAAAACGATGGGCTATAACCCATGTTTTTGAATTTTTTCTTTTTCTTTCAAATCCTCAAAAATGATGAAAAACGGCGTGCTATAGTATGCCGTACGGTAGGGGCTATAGCCCATGTTCAAAAATGATGAAAAACGAGGATAACATTTTTTTCAAAAATTCAAAAAACGATGGGCTATAACCCATGTTTTTTGAATTTTTGATTTCTTTTCAAATCCTCAAAAATGATGAAAACCGGCGTGCTATAGTATGCCGTACGGTAGGGGCTATAGCCCATGTTCAAAGATGATGAAAAACGAGGATAACATTTTTTTCAAAATTTCAAAAAACGATGGGCTATAACCCATGTTTTTTGAATTTTTGAATTTTTTTAAAATCCTCAAAAATGATGAAAAACGGCGTGCTATAGTATGCCGTACGGTAGGGGCTATAGCCCATGTTCAAAAATGATGAAAAACGAGGATAACATTTTTTTCAAAAATTCAAAAAACGATGGGCTATAACCCATGTTTTTTGAATTTTAGAATTTTTTTAAAATCCTCAAAAATGATGAAAAACGGCATGCTATAGTATGCCGTACGGTAGGGGCTATAGCCCATGTTCAAAAATGATGAAAAACGAGGATAACATTTTTTTCAAAAATTCAAAAAACGATGGGCTATAACCCATGTTTTTTAATTTTTGATTTTTTTTTCAAATCCTCAAAAATGATGAAAAACGGCGTGCTATAGTATGCCGTACGGTAGGGGTTATAGCCCATGTTAAAAAATGATGAAAAACGAGGAAAACATTTTTTTCAAAATTTCAAAAAACGATGGGCTATAACCCATGTTTTTGAATTTTTGATTTTTTTTCAAATCCTCAAAAATGATTAAAAACTGCGTGCTATAGTATGCCGTACGGTAGGGGCTATAGCCCATGTTCAAAAATGATGAAAAACGAGGATAACATTTTTTTCAAAAATTCAAAAAACGATGGGCTATATAACCCATGTTTTTTGAATTTTTGATTTTTTTTTCAAATCCTCAAAAATGATGAAAAACGGCGTGCTATAGTATGCCGTACGGTAGGGGCTATAGCCCATGTTCAAAAATGATGAAAAACGAGGATAACACTTTTTTTCAAAAATTCAAAAAACGATGGGCTATAACCCATGTTTTTTTAATTTTAGATTTTTTTTCAAATCCTCAAAAATGATGAAAAACGGCGTGCTATAGTATGCCGTACGGTAGGGGCTATAGCCCATGTTCAAAAATGATGAAAAACGAGGATAATTTTTTTTTCAAAAATTCAAAAAACGATGGGCTATAACCCATGTTTTTTGAATTTTTGATTTTTTTTCAAATCCTCAAAAATGATGAAAAACGGCGTGCTATAGTATGCCGTACGGTAGGGGCTATAGCCCATGTTCAAAGATGATGAAAAACGAGGATAACATTTTTTTCAAAATTTCAAAAAACGATGGGCTATAACCCATGTTTTTGAATTTTTGATTTTTTTTCAAATCCTCAAAAATGATGAAAAACTGCGTGCTATAGTATGCCGTACGGTAGGGGCTATAGCCCATGTTCAAAAATGATGAAAAACGAGGATAACATTTTTTTCAAAAATTCAAAAAACGATGGGCTATAACCCATGTTTTTTGAATTTTTGATTTTTTTTCAAATCCTCAAAAATGATGAAAAACGGCGTGCTATAGTATGCCGTACGGTAGGGGCTATAGCCCATGTTCAAAGATGATGAAAAACGAGGATAACATTTTTTTCAAAATTTCAAAAAAACGATGGGCTATAACCCATGTTTTTTGAATTTTTGAATTTTTTTAAAATCCTCAAAAATGATGAAAAACGGCATGCTATAGTATGCCGTACGGTAGGGGCTATAGCCCATGTTCAAAAATGATGAAAAACGAGGATAACATTTTTTTCAAAAATTCAAAAAACGATGGGCTATAACCCATGTTTTTTAATTTTAGTTTTTTTTTCAAATCCTCAAAAATGATGAAAAACGGCGTGCTATAGTATGCCGTACGGTAGGGGCTATAGCCCATGTTAAAAAATGATGAAAAACGAGGATAACATTTTTTTCAAAAATTAAAAAAACGATGGGCTATAACCCATGTTTTTTGAATTTTTGAAAATTTTTCAAATCTTCAAAAATGATGAAAAACGGCGTGCTATAGTATGCCGTACGGTAGGGGCTATAGCCCATGTTCAAAGATGATGAAAAACGAGGATAACATTTTTTTCAAAATTAAAAAAAAACGATGGGCTATAACCCATGTTTTTTGAATTTTTGATTTTTTTTCAAATCCTCAAAAATGATGAAAAACGGCGTGCTATAGTATGCCGTACGGTAGGGGCTATAGCCCATGTTCAAAAATGATGAAAAACGAGGATAACATTTTTTTCAAAATTTCAAAAAACGATGGGCTATAACCCATGTTTTTGAATTTTTGATTTTTTTTCAAATCCTCAAAAATGATGAAAAACTGCGTGCTATAGTATGCCGTACGGTAGGGGCTATAGCCCATGTTAAAAAATGATGAAAAACGAGGATAACATTTTTTTCAAAAATTCAAAAAACGATGGGCTATAACCCATGTTTTTTGAATTTTTGATTTTTTTTCAAATCCTCAAAAATGATGAAAAACGGCGTGCTATAGTATGCCGTACGGTAGGGGCTATAGCCCATGTTCAAAGATAATGAAAAAGGAGGATAACATTTTTTTCAAAATTTCAAAAAAACGATGGGCTATAACCCATGTTTTTTGAATTTTTGAATTTTTTTAAAATCCTCAAAAATGATGAAAAACGGCATGCTATAGTATGCCGTACGGTAGGGGCTATAGCCCATGTTCAAAAATGATGAAAAACGAGGATAACATTTTTTTCAAAAATTCAAAAAACGATGGGCTATAACCCATGTTTTTTAATTTTTGATTTTTTTTCAAATCCTCAAAAATGATGAAAAACGGCGTGCTATAGTATGCCGTACGGTAGGGGCTATAGCCCATGTTAAAAAATGATGAAAAACGAGGATAACATTTTTTTCAAAAATTAAAAAAACGATGGGCTATAACCCATGTTTTTTGAATTTTTTAAAAATTTTCAAATCTTCAAAAATGATGAAAAACGGCGTGCTATAGTATGCCGTACGGTAGGGGCTATAGCCCATGTTCAAAGATGATGAAAAACGAGGATAACATTTTTTTCAAAATTAAAAAAAAACGATGGGCTATAACCCATGTTTTTTGAATTTTTGATTTTTTTTCAAATCCTCAAAAATGATGAAAAACGGCGTGCTATAGTATGCCGTACGGTAGGGGCTATAGCCCATGTTCAAAAATGATGAAAAACGAGGATAATTTTTTTTTTCAAAAATTTAAAAACGATGGGCTATAACCCATGTTTTTTGAATTTTTGAATTTTTTTCAAATCCTCAAAAATGATGAAAAACTGCGTGCTATAGTATGCCGTACGGTAGGGGCTATAGCCCATGTTCAAAAATGATGAAAAATGAGGATAACATTTTTTTCAAAAATAAAAAAAACGATGGGCTATAACCCATGTTTTTTTAATTTTTAATTTTTTTTCAAATCCTCAAAAATTATGAAAAACGGCGTGCTATAGTATGCCGTACGGTAGGGGCTATAGCCCATGTTAAAAGATTATGAAAAACGAGGACAACATTTTTTTCAAAAATTCAAAAAACGATGGGCTATAACCCATGTTTTTGAATTTTTGATTTTTTTTTCAAATCCTCAAAAATGATGAAAAACGGCGTGCTATAGTATTCCGTACGGTAGGGGCTATAGCCCATGTTCAAAAATGATGAAAAACGAGGATAATTTTTTTTTCAAAATTTCAAAAAACGATGGGCTATAACCCATGTTTTTAGAATTTTAGAATTTTTTTCAAATCCCCAAAAATGATGAAAAACGGCGTGCTATAGTATGCCGTACGGTAGGGGCTATAGCCCATGTTCAAAAATGATGAAAAACGAGTATGACACTTTTTTTCAAAATTTTAAAAAACGATGGGCTATAACCCATGTTTTTTGAATTTTTGATTTTTTTTCAAATCCTCAAAAATGATGAAAAACGGCGTGCTATAGTATGCCGTACGGTAGGGGCTATAGCCCATGTTAAAAAATGATGAAAAACGAGGATAACATTTTTTTTCAAAAATTAAAAAAACGATGGGCTATAACCCATGTTTTTGAATTTTAGATTTTTTTTCAAATCCTCAAAAATGATGAAAAACGGCATGCTATAGTATGCCGTACGGTAGGGGCTATAGCCCATGTTAAAAAATGATGAAAAACGAGGATAACATTCTTTTCAAAAATTCAAAAAACGATGGGCTATAACCCATGTTTTTTTAATTTTTAATTTTTTTTCAAATCCTCAAAAATTATGAAAAACGGCGTGCTATAGTATGCCGTACGGTAGGGGCTATAGCCCATGTTAAAAGATTATGAAAAACGAGGACAACATTTTTTTCAAAAATTCAAAAAACGATGGGCTATAACCCATGTTTTTGAATTTTTGATTTTTTTTTCAAATCCTCAAAAATGATGAAAAACGGCGTGCTATAGTATTCCGTACGGTAGGGGCTATAGCCCATGTTCAAAAATGATGAAAAACGAGGATAATTTTTTTTTCAAAATTTCAAAAAACGATGGGCTATAACCCATGTTTTTAGAATTTTAGAATTTTTTTCAAATCCCCAAAAATGATGAAAAACGGCGTGCTATAGTATGCCGTACGGTAGGGGCTATAGCCCATGTTCAAAAATGATGAAAAACGAGTATGACACTTTTTTTCAAAATTTTAAAAAACGATGGGCTATAACCCATGTTTTTTGAATTTTTGATTTTTTTTCAAATCCTCAAAAATGATGAAAAACGGCGTGCTATAGTATGCCGTACGGTAGGGGCTATAGCCCATGTTAAAAAATGATGAAAAACGAGGATAACATTTTTTTTCAAAAATTAAAAAAACGATGGGCTATAACCCATGTTTTTGAATTTTAGATTTTTTTTCAAATCCTCAAAAATGATGAAAAACGGCATGCTATAGTATGCCGTACGGTAGGGGCTATAGCCCATGTTAAAAAATGATGAAAAACGAGGATAACATTCTTTTCAAAAATTCAAAAAACGATGGGCTATAACCCATGTTTTTTTTATTTTTAATTTTTTTTCAAATCCTCAAAAATGATGAAAAATGGCGTGCTATAGTATGCCGTACGGTAGGGGCTATAGCCCATGTTAAAAAATGATGAAAAACGAGGATAACATTTTTTTCAAAAATTCAAAAAACGATGGGCTATAACCCATGTTTTTTAAATTTTTGAAAATTTTTCGAATCCCCAAAAATGATGAAAAACGGCGTGCTATAGTATGCCGTACGGTAGGGGCTATAGCCCATGTTCAAAAATGATGAAAAACGAGCATAACACTTTTTTTCAAAAATTAAAAAAACGATGGGCTATAACCCATGTTTTTTGAATTTTTGAAAAAAATTCAAATCTTCAAAAATGATGAAAAACGGCGTGCTATAGTATGCCGTACGGTAGGGGCTATAGCCCATGTTCAAAAATGATGAAAAACGAGGATAACATTTTTTTTCAAAAATTTAAAAAACGATGGGCTATAACCCATGTTTTTTGAATTTTTGATTCTTTTTTCAAATCCTCAAAAATGATGAAAAACGGCGTGCTATAGTATGCCGTACGGTAGGGGCTATAGCCCATGTTCAAAAATGATGAAAAACGAGGATAACATTTTTTTCAAAAATTCAAAAAACGATGGGCTATAACCCATGTTTTTTTAATTTTTAAATTTTTTTCAAATCCTCAAAAATTATGAAAAACGGCGTGCTATAGTATGCCGTACGGTAGGGGCTATAGCCCATGTTAAAAGATTATGAAAAACGAGGACAACATTTTTTTCAAAAATTCAAAAAACGATGGGCTATAACCCATGTTTTAGAATTTTTTATTTTTCTTTCAAATCCTCAAAAATGATGAAAAACGGCGTGCTATAGTATTCCGTACGGTAGGGGCTATAGCCCATGTTCAAAAATGATGAAAAACGAGGATAACATTTTTTTCAAAAATTCAAAAAACGATGGGCTATAACCCATGTTTTTTGAATTTTTGATTTATTTTCAAATCCTCAAAAATGATGAAAACCGGCGTGCTATAGTATGCCGTACGGTAGGGGCTATAGCCCATGTTCAAAGATGATGAAAAACGAGGATAACATTTTTTTCAAATTTAAAAAAAAACGATGGGCTATAACCCATGTTTTTTGAATTTTTTAATTTTTTTAAAATCCTCAAAAATGATGAAAAACGGCATGCTATAGTATGCCGTACGGTAGGGGCTATAGCCCATGTTCAAAAATGATGAAAAACGGCGTGCTATAGTATGCCGTACGGTAGGGGCTATAGCCCATGTTCAAAGATGATGAAAAACGAGGATAATTTTTTTTTCAAATTTTCAAAAAAACGATGGGCTATAACCCATGTTTTTAGAATTTTTGAATTTTTTTAAAATCCTCAAAAATGATGAAAAACGGCATGCTATAGTATGCCGTACGGTAGGGGCTATAGCCCATGTTCAAAAATGATGAAAAACGAGGATAACATTTTTTTCAAAAATTCAAAAAACGATGGGCTATAACCCATGTTTTTTAATTTTTGATTTTTTTTCAAATCCTCAAAAATGATGAAAAACGGCGTGCTATAGTATGCCGTACGGTAGGGGCTATAGCCCATGTTCAAAGATGATGAAAAACGAGGATAACATTTTTTTCAAAATTTCAAAAAAACGATGGGCTATAACCCATGTTTTTTGAATTTTTGATTTTTTTTCAAATCCTCAAAAATGATGAAAAACGGCGTGCTATAGTATGCCGTACGGTAGGGGCTATAGCCCATGTTCAAAAATGATGAAAAACGAGGATAACATTTTTTTTCAAAAATTTAAAAAACGATGGGCTATAACCCATGTTTTTTGAATTTTTGATTATTTTTTCAAATCCTCAAAAATGATGAAAAACGGCGTGCTATAGTATGCCGTACGGTAGGGGCTATAGCCCATGTTCAAAAATGATGAAAAACGAGGATAACATTTTTTTCAAAAATTCAAAAAACGATGGGCTATAACCCATGTTTTTTTTATTTTTTTATTTTTTTCAAATCCTCAAAAATTATGAAAAACGGCGTGCTATAGTATGCCGTACGGTAGGGGCTATAGCCCATGTTAAAAGATTATGAAAAACGAGGACAACATTTTTTTCAAAAATTCAAAAAACGATGGGCTATAACCCATGTTTTTGAATTTTTTCTTTTTCTTTCAAATCCTCAAAAATGATGAAAAACGGCGTGCTATAGTATTCCGTACGGTAGGGGCTATAGCCCATGTTCAAAAATGATGAAAAACGAGGATAACATTTTTTTCAAAAATTCAAAAAACGATGGGTTATAACCCATGTTTTTTGAATTTTTGATTTCTTTTCAAATCCTCAAAAATGATGAAAACCGGCGTGCTATAGTATGCCGTACGGTAGGGGCTATAGCCCATGTTCAAAGATGATGAAAAACGAGGATAACATTTTTTTCAAAATTTCAAAAAACGATGGGCTATAACCCATGTTTTTTGAATTTTTGAATTTTTTTAAAATCCTCAAAAATGATGAAAAACGGCGTGCTATAGTATGCCGTACGGTAGGGGCTATAGCCCATGTTCAAAAATGATGAAAAACGAGGATAACATTTTTTTCAAAAATTCAAAAAACGATGGGCTATAACCCATGTTTTTGAATTTTAGATTTTTTTTCAAATCCTCAAAAATGATGAAAAACTGCGTGCTATAGTATGCCGTACGGTAGGGGCTATAGCCCATGTTCAAAAATGATGAAAAACGAGGATAACATTTTTTTCAAAAATTCAAAAAACGATGGGCTATAACCCATGTTTTTTGAATTTTAGATTTTTTTTCAAATCCTCAAAAATGATGAAAAACGGCGTGCTATAGCATGCCGTACGGTAGGGGCTATAGCCCATGTTCAAAGATGATGAAAAACGAGGATAACATTTTTTTCAAAATTTCAAAAAAACGATGGGCTATAACCCATGTTTTTTTAATTTTAGATTTTTTTTCAAATCCTCAAAAATGATGAAAAACGGCGTGCTATAGTATGCCGTACGGTAGGGGCTATAGCCCATGTTCAAAAATGATGAAAAACGAGGATAACATTTTTTTTCAAAAATTTTAAAAACGATGGGCTATAACCCATGTTTTTTGAATTTTTTATTTTTCTTTCAAATCCTCAAAAATGATGAAAAACGGCGTGCTATAGTATTCCGTACGGTAGGGGCTATAGCCCATGTTAAAAAATGATGAAAAACGGCGTGCTATAGTATGCCGTACGGTAGGGGCTATAGCCCATGTTCAAAGATGATGAAAAACGAGGATAATTTTTTTTTCAAATTTTCAAAAAAACGATGGGCTATAACCCATGTTTTTAGAATTTTTGAATTTTTTTAAAATCCTCAAAAATGATGAAAAACGGCATGCTATAGTATGCCGTACGGTAGGGGCTATAGCCCATGTTCAAAAATGATGAAAAACGAGGATAACATTTTTTTCAAAAATTCAAAAAACGATGGGCTATAACCCATGTTTTTTAATTTTTGATTTTTTTTCAAATCCTCAAAAATGATGAAAAACGGCGTGCTATAGTATGCCGTACGGTAGGGGCTATAGCCCATGTTCAAAGATGATGAAAAACGAGGATAACATTTTTTTCAAAATTTCAAAAAAACGATGGGCTATAACCCATGTTTTTTGAATTTTTGATTTTTTTTCAAATCCTCAAAAATGATGAAAAACGGCGTGCTATAGTATGCCGTACGGTAGGGGCTATAGCCCATGTTCAAAAATGATGAAAAACGAGGATAACATTTTTTTTCAAAAATTTAAAAAACGATGGGCTATAACCCATGTTTTTTGAATTTTTGATTATTTTTTCAAATCCTCAAAAATGATGAAAAACGGCGTGCTATAGTATGCCGTACGGTAGGGGCTATAGCCCATGTTCAAAAATGATGAAAAACGAGGATAACATTTTTTTCAAAAATTCAAAAAACGATGGGCTATAACCCATGTTTTTTTAATTTTTTAATTTTTTTCAAATCCTCAAAAATTATGAAAAACGGCGTGCTATAGTATGCCGTACGGTAGGGGCTATAGCCCATGTTAAAAGATTATGAAAAACGAGGACAACATTTTTTTCAAAAATTCAAAAAACGATGGGCTATAACCCATGTTTTTGAATTTTTTCTTTTTCTTTCAAATCCTCAAAAATGATGAAAAACGGCGTGCTATAGTATTCCGTACGGTAGGGGCTATAGCCCATGTTCAAAAATGATGAAAAACGAGGATAACATTTTTTTCAAAAATTCAAAAAACGATGGGTTATAACCCATGTTTTTTGAATTTTTGATTTCTTTTCAAATCCTCAAAAATGATGAAAACCGGCGTGCTATAGTATGCCGTACGGTAGGGGCTATAGCCCATGTTCAAAGATGATGAAAAACGAGGATAACATTTTTTTCAAAATTTCAAAAAACGATGGGCTATAACCCATGTTTTTTGAATTTTTGAATTTTTTTAAAATCCTCAAAAATGATGAAAAACGGCGTGCTATAGTATGCCGTACGGTAGGGGCTATAGCCCATGTTCAAAAATGATGAAAAACGAGGATAACATTTTTTTCAAAAATTCAAAAAACGATGGGCTATAACCCATGTTTTTGAATTTTTGATTTTTTTTCAAATCCTCAAAAATGATGAAAAACTGCGTGCTATAGTATGCCGTACGGTAGGGGCTATAGCCCATGTTCAAAAATGATGAAAAACGAGGATAACATTTTTTTCAAAAATTCAAAAAACGATGGGCTATAACCCATGTTTTTTGAATTTTAGATTTTTTTTCAAATCCTCAAAAATGATGAAAAACGGCGTGCTATAGCATGCCGTACGGTAGGGGCTATAGCCCATGTTCAAAGATGATGAAAAACGAGGATAACATTTTTTTCAAAATTTCAAAAAAACGATGGGCTATAACCCATGTTTTTTTAATTTTAGATTTTTTTTCAAATCCTCAAAAATGATGAAAAACGGCGTGCTATAGTATGCCGTACGGTAGGGGCTATAGCCCATGTTCAAAAATGATGAAAAACGAGGATAACATTTTTTTTCAAAAATTTTAAAAACGATGGGCTATAACCCATGTTTTTTGAATTTTTGATTCTTTTTTCAAATCCTCAAAAATGATGAAAAACGGCGTGCTATAGTATGCCGTACGGTAGGGGCTATAGCCCATGTTCAAAAATGATGAAAAACGAGGATAACATTTTTTTCAAAAATTCAAAAAACGATGGGCTATAACCCATGTTTTTTTTATTTTTTTTATTTTTTTCAAATCCTCAAAAATTATGAAAAACGGCGTGCTATAGTATGCCGTACGGTAGGGGCTATAGCCCATGTTAAAAGATTATGAAAAACGAGGACAACATTTTTTTCAAAAATTCAAAAAACGATGGGCTATAACCCATGTTTTTGAATTTTTTATTTTTCTTTCAAATCCTCAAAAATGATGAAAAACGGCGTGCTATAGTATTCCGTACGGTAGGGGCTATAGCCCATGTTCAAAAATGATGAAAAACGAGGATAACATTTTTTTCAAAAATTCAAAAAACGATGGGCTATAACCCATGTTTTTTGAATTTTTGATTTCTTTTCAAATCCTCAAAAATGATGAAAACCGGCGTGCTATAGTATGCCGTACGGTAGGGGCTATAGCCCATGTTCAAAGATGATGAAAAACGAGGATAACATTTTTTTCAAAATTTCAAAAAACGATGGGCTATAACCCATGTTTTTGAATTTTTTCTTTTTCTTTCAAATCCTCAAAAATGATGAAAAACGGCGTGCTATAGTATGCCGTACGGTAGGGGCTATAGCCCATGTTCAAAAATGATGAAAAACGAGGATAACATTTTTTTCAAAAATTCAAAAAACGATGGGCTATAACCCATGTTTTTTGAATTTTTGATTTCTTTTCAAATCCTCAAAAATGATGAAAACCGGCGTGCTATAGTATGCCGTACGGTAGGGGCTATAGCCCATGTTCAAAGATGATGAAAAACGAGGATAACATTTTTTTCAAAAATTCAAAAAACGATGGGCTATAACCCATGTTTTTTGAATTTTAGATTTTTTTTCAAATCCTCAAAAATGATGAAAAACGGCGTGCTATAGCATGCCGTACGGTAGGGGCTATAGCCCATGTTCAAAGATGATGAAAAACGAGGATAACATTTTTTTCAAAATTTCAAAAAAACGATGGGCTATAACCCATGTTTTTTGAATTTTTGATTTTTTTTCAAATCCTCAAAAATGATGAAAAACGGCGTGCTATAGTATGCCGTACGGTAGGGGCTATAGCCCATGTTCAAAAATGATGAAAAACGAGGATAACTTTTTTTTTCAAAAATTTAAAAAACGATGGGCTATAACCCATGTTTTTTGAATTTTTGATTCTTTTTTCAAATCCTCAAAAATGATGAAAAACGGCGTGCTATAGTATGCCGTACGGTAGGGGCTATAGCCCATGTTCAAAAATGATGAAAAACGAGGATAACATTTTTTTCAAAAATTCAAAAAACGATGGGCTATAACCCATGTTTTTTTATTTTTTTTATTTTTTTCAAATCCTCAAAAATTATGAAAAACGGCGTGCTATAGTATGCCGTACGGTAGGGGCTATAGCCCATGTTAAAAGATTATGAAAAACGAGGACAACATTTTTTTCAAAAATTCAAAAAACGATGGGCTATAACCCATGTTTTTGAATTTTTTATTTTTCTTTCAAATCCTCAAAAATGATGAAAAACGGCGTGCTATAGTATTCCGTACGGTAGGGGCTATAGCCCATGTTCAAAAATGATGAAAAACGAGGATAACATTTTTTTCAAAAATTCAAAAAACGATGGGCTATAACCCATGTTTTTTTAATTTTTGATTTCTTTTCAAATCCTCAAAAATGATGAAAACCGGCGTGCTATAGTATGCCGTACGGTAGGGGCTATAGCCCATGTTCAAAAATGATGAAAAACGAGGATAACATTTTTTTCAAAAATTCAAAAAACGATGGGCTATAACCCATGTTTTTTTAATTTTTTAATTTTTTTCAAATCCTCAAAAATTATGAAAAACGGCGTGCTATAGTATGCCGTACGGTAGGGGCTATAGCCCATGTTAAAAGATTATGAAAAACGAGGACAACATTTTTTTCAAAAATTCAAAAAACGATGGGCTATAACCCATGTTTTTGAATTTTTTCTTTTTCTTTCAAATCCTCAAAAATGATGAAAAACGGCGTGCTATAGTATTCCGTACGGTAGGGGCTATAGCCCATGTTCAAAAATGATGAAAAACGAGGATAACATTTTTTTCAAAAATTCAAAAAACGATGGGTTATAACCCATGTTTTTTGAATTTTTGATTTCTTTTCAAATCCTCAAAAATGATGAAAACCGGCGTGCTATAGTATGCCGTACGGTAGGGGCTATAGCCCATGTTCAAAGATGATGAAAAACGAGGATAACATTTTTTTCAAAATTTCAAAAAACGATGGGCTATAACCCATGTTTTTTGAATTTTAGATTTTTTTTAAAATCCTCAAAAATGATGAAAAACGGCGTGCTATAGCATGCCGTACGGTAGGGGCTATAGCCCATGTTCAAAGATGATGAAAAACGAGGATAACATTTTTTTCAAAAATTCAAAAAAACGATGGGCTATAACCCATGTTTTTTGAATTTTTGATTTTTTTTCAAATCCTCAAAAATGATGAAAAACGGCGTGCTATAGTATGCCGTACGGTAGGGGCTATAGCCCATGTTCAAAAATGATGAAAAACGAGGATAACATTTTTTTTCAAAAATTTAAAAAACGATGGGCTATAACCCATGTTTTTTGAATTTTTGATTCTTTTTTCAAATCCTCAAAAATGATGAAAAACGGCGTGCTATAGTATGCCGTACGGTAGGGGCTATAGCCCATGTTCAAAAATGATGAAAAACGAGGATAACATTTTTTTCAAAAATTCAAAAAACGATGGGCTATAACCCATGTTTTTTTTATTTTTTTATTTTTTTCAAATCCTCAAAAATTATGAAAAACGGCGTGCTATAGTATGCCGTACGGTAGGGGCTATAGCCCATGTTAAAAGATTATGAAAAACGAGGACAACATTTTTTTCAAAAATTCAAAAAACGATGGGCTATAACCCATGTTTTTGAATTTTTTCTTTTTCTTTCAAATCCTCAAAAATGATGAAAAACGGCGTGCTATAGTATTCCGTACGGTAGGGGCTATAGCCCATGTTCAAAAATGATGAAAAACGAGGATAACATTTTTTTCAAAAATTCAAAAAACGATGGGCTATAACCCATGTTTTTTGAATTTTTGATTTCTTTTCAAATCCTCAAAAATGATGAAAACCGGCGTGCTATAGTATGCCGTACGGTAGGGGCTATAGCCCATGTTCAAAGATGATGAAAAACGAGGATAATTTTTTTTTCAAAATTTCAAAAAACGATGGGCTATAACCCATGTTTTTGAATTTTTTCTTTTTCTTTCAAATCCTCAAAAATGATGAAAAACGGCGTGCTATAGTATGCCGTACGGTAGGGGCTATAGCCCATGTTCAAAAATGATGAAAAACGAGGATAACATTTTTTTCAAAAATTCAAAAAACGATGGGCTATAACCCATGTTTTTTGAATTTTTGATTTCTTTTCAAATCCTCAAAAATGATGAAAACCGGCGTGCTATAGTATGCCGTACGGTAGGGGCTATAGCCCATGTTCAAAGATGATGAAAAACGAGGATAACATTTTTTTCAAAATTTCAAAAAACGATGGGCTATAACCCATGTTTTTTGAATTTTTTAATTTTTTTAAAATCCTCAAAAATGATGAAAAACGGCGTGCTATAGTATGCCGTACGGTAGGGGCTATAGCCCATGTTCAAAAATGATGAAAAACGAGGATAACATTTTTTTCAAAAATTAAAAAAACGATGGGCTATAACCCATGTTTTTGAATTTTTGATTTTTTTTCAAATCCTCAAAAATGATGAAAAACTGCGTGCTATAGTATGCCGTACGGTAGGGGCTATAGCCCATGTTCAAAAATGATGAAAAACGAGGATAACATTTTTTTCAAAAATTCAAAAAACGATGGGCTATAACCCATGTTTTTTGAATTTTAGATTTTTTTTCAAATCCTCAAAAATGATGAAAAACGGCGTGCTATAGCATGCCGTACGGTAGGGGCTATAGCCCATGTTCAAAGATGATGAAAAACGAGGATAACATTTTTTTCAAAATTTCAAAAAAACGATGGGCTATAACCCATGTTTTTTGAATTTTTGATTTTTTTTCAAATCCTCAAAAATGATGAAAAACGGCGTGCTATAGTATGCCGTACGGTAGGGGCTATAGCCCATGTTCAAAAATGATGAAAAACGAGGATAACATTTTTTTTCAAAAATTTAAAAAACGATGGGCTATAACCCATGTTTTTTGAATTTTTGATTCTTTTTTCAAATCCTCAAAAATGATGAAAAACGGCGTGCTATAGTATGCCGTACGGTAGGGGCTATAGCCCATGTTCAAAAATGATGAAAAACGAGGATAACATTTTTTTCAAAAATTCAAAAAACGATGGGCTATAACCCATGTTTTTTTATTTTTTTTATTTTTTTCAAATCCTCAAAAATTATGAAAAACGGCGTGCTATAGTATGCCGTACGGTAGGGGCTATAGCCCATGTTAAAAGATTATGAAAAACGAGGACAACATTTTTTTCAAAAATTCAAAAAACGATGGGCTATAACCCATGTTTTTGAATTTTTTATTTTTCTTTCAAATCCTCAAAAATGATGAAAAACGGCGTGCTATAGTATTCCGTACGGTAGGGGCTATAGCCCATGTTCAAAAATGATGAAAAACGAGGATAACATTTTTTTCAAAAATTCAAAAAACGATGGGCTATAACCCATGTTTTTTTAATTTTTGATTTCTTTTCAAATCCTCAAAAATGATGAAAACCGGCGTGCTATAGTATGCCGTACGGTAGGGGCTATAGCCCATGTTCAAAGATGATGAAAAACGAGGATAACATTTTTTTCAAAATTTCAAAAAACGATGGGCTATAACCCATGTTTTTGAATTTTTTCTTTTTCTTTCAAATCCTCAAAAATGATGAAAAACGGCGTGCTATAGTATGCCGTACGGTAGGGGCTATAGCCCATGTTCAAAAATGATGAAAAACGAGGATAACATTTTTATCAAAAATTCAAAAAACGATGGGCTATAACCCATGTTTTTTGAATTTTTGATTTCTTTTCCAATCCTCAAAAATGATGAAAACCGGCGTGCTATAGTATGCCGTACGGTAGGGGCTATAGCCCATGTTCAAAGATGATGAAAAACGAGGATAACATTTTTTTCAAAATTTCAAAAAACGATGGGCTATAACCCATGTTTTTTGAATTTTTGATTTTTTTTCAAATCCTCAAAAATGATGAAAAACTGCGTGCTATAGTATGCCGTACGGTAGGGGCTATAGCCCATGTTCAAAAATGATGAAAAACGAGGATAACATTTTTTTCAAAAATTCAAAAAACGATGGGCTATAACCCATGTTTTTTGAATTTTAGATTTTTTTTCAAATCCTCAAAAATGATGAAAAACGGCGTGCTATAGCATGCCGTACGGTAGGGGCTATAGCCCATGTTCAAAGATGATGAAAAACGAGGATAACATTTTTTTCAAAATTTCAAAAAAACGATGGGCTATAACCCATGTTTTTTGAATTTTTGATTTTTTTTCAAATCCTCAAAAATGATGAAAAACGGCGTGCTATAGTATGCCGTACGGTAGGGGCTATAGCCCATGTTCAAAAATGATGAAAAACGAGGATAACATTTTTTTTCAAAAATTTAAAAAACGATGGGCTATAACCCATGTTTTTTGAATTTTTGATTCTTTTTTCAAATCCTCAAAAATGATGAAAAACGGCGTGCTATAGTATGCCGTACGGTAGGGGCTATAGCCCATGTTCAAAAATGATGAAAAACGAGGATAACATTTTTTTCAAAAATTCAAAAAACGATGGGCTATAACCCATGTTTTTTTTATTTTTTTATTTTTTTCAAATCCTCAAAAATTATGAAAAACGGCGTGCTATAGTATGCCGTACGGTAGGGGCTATAGCCCATGTTAAAAGATTATGAAAAACGAGGACAACATTTTTTTCAAAAATTCAAAAAACGATGGGCTATAACCCATGTTTTTGAATTTTTTATATTTCTTTCAAATCCTCAAAAATGATGCAAAAACGGCGTGCTATAGTATTCCGTACGGTAGGGGCTATAGCCCATGTTCAAAAATGATGAAAAACGAGGATAACATTTTTTTCAATTTTTTTGATTTCTTTTCAAATCCTCAAAAATGATGAAAACCGGCGTGCTATAGTATGCCGTACGGTAGGGGCTATAGCCCATGTTCAAAGATGATGAAAAACGAGGATAACATTTTTTTCAAAATTTCAAAAAACGATGGGCTATAACCCATGTTTTTGAATTTTTTCTTTTTCTTTCAAATCCTCAAAAATGATGAAAAACGGCATGCTATAGTATGCCGTACGGTAGGGGCTATAGCCCATGTTCAAAAATGATGAAAAACGAGGATAACATTTTTTTCAAAAATTCAAAAAACGATGGGCTATAACCCATGTTTTTTGAATTTTTGATTTCTTTTCAAATCCTCAAAAATGATGAAAACCGGCGTGCTATAGTATGCCGTACGGTAGGGGCTATAGCCCATGTTCAAAGATGATGAAAAACGAGGATAACATTTTTTTCAAAATTTCAAAAAACGATGGGCTATAACCCATGTTTTTGAATTTTAGATTTTTTTTCAAATCCTCAAAAATGATGAAAAACTGCGTGCTATAGTATGCCGTACGGTAGGGGCTATAGCCCATGTTCAAAAATGATGAAAAACGAGGATAACATTTTTTTCAAAAATTCAAAAAACGATGGGCTATAACCCATGTTTTTTGAATTTTAGATTTTTTTTCAAATCCTCAAAAATGATGAAAAACGGCGTGCTATAGCATGCCGTACGGTAGGGGCTATAGCCCATGTTCAAAGATGATGAAAAACGAGGATAACATTTTTTTCAAAATTTCAAAAAAACGATGGGCTATAACCCATGTTTTTTGAATTTTTGATTTTTTTTCAAATCCTCAAAAATGATGAAAAACGGCGTGCTATAGTATGCCGTACGGTAGGGGCTATAGCCCATGTTCAAAAATGATGAAAAACGAGGATAACATTTTTTTTCAAAAATTTAAAAAACGATGGGCTATAACCCATGTTTTTTGAATTTTTGATTCTTTTTTCAAATCCTCAAAAATGATGAAAAACGGCGTGCTATAGTATGCCGTACGGTAGGGGCTATAGCCCATGTTAAAAGATTATGAAAAACGAGGACAACATTTTTTTCAAAAATTCAAAAAACGATGGGCTATAACCCATGTTTTTGAATTTTTTATTTTTCTTTCAAATCCTCAAAAATGATGAAAAACGGCGTGCTATAGTATTCCGTACGGTAGGGGCTATAGCCCATGTTCAAAAATGATGAAAAACGAGGATAATTTTTTTTTCAAAAATTCAAAAAACGATGGGCTATAACCCATGTTTTTTGAATTTTTGATTTCTTTTCAAATCCTCAAAAATGATGAAAACCGGCGTGCTATAGTATGCCGTACGGTAGGGGCTATAGCCCATGTTCAAAGATGATGAAAAACGAGGATAACATTTTTTTCAAAATTTCAAAAAACGATGGGCTATAACCCATGTTTTTTGAATTTTTGAATTTTTTTAAAATCCTCAAAAATGATGAAAAACGGCGTGCTATAGTATGCCGTACGGTAGGGGCTATAGCCCATGTTCAAAAATGATGAAAAACGAGGATAACATTTTTTTCAAAAATTCAAAAAACGATGGGCTATAACCCATGTTTTTGAATTTTTGATTTTTTTTCAAATCCTCAAAAATGATGAAAAACTGCGTGCTATAGTATGCCGTACGGTAGGGGCTATAGCCCATGTTCAAAAATGATGAAAAACGAGGATAACATTTTTTTCAAAAATTCAAAAAACGATGGGCTATAACCCATGTTTTTTGAATTTTAGATTTATTTTCAAATCCTCAAAAATGATGAAAAACGGCGTGCTATAGCATGCCGTACGGTAGGGGCTATAGCCCATGTTCAAAGATGATGAAAAACGAGGATAACATTTTTTTCAAATTTTCAAAAAAACGATGGGCTATAACCCATGTTTTTTGAATTTTTGATTTTTTTTAAAATCCTCAAAAATGATGAAAAACGGCATGCTATAGTATGCCGTACGGTAGGGGCTATAGCCCATGTTCAAAAATGATGAAAAACGAGGATAACATTTTTTTCAAAAATTCAAAAAACGATGGGCTATAACCCATGTTTTTTAATTTTAGATTTTTTTTCAAATCCTCAAAAATGATGAAAAACGGCGTGCTATAGTATGCCGTACGGTAGGGGCTATAGCCCATGTTAAAAAATGATGAAAAACGAGGATAACATTTTTTTCAAAAATAAAAAAAACGATGGGCTATAACCCATGTTTTTTGAATTTTTGAAAAAATTTCAAATCTTCAAAAATGATGAAAAACGGCGTGCTATAGTATGCCGTACGGTAGGGGCTATAGCCCATGTTCAAAGATGATGAAAAACGAGGATAACATTTTTTTCAAAATTTCAAAAAAACGATGGGCTATAACCCATGTTTTTTGAATTTTTGATTTTTTTTCAAATCCTCAAAAATGATGAAAAACGGCGTGCTATAGTATGCCGTACGGTAGGGGCTATAGCCCATGTTCAAAAATGATGAAAAACGAGGATAACATTTTTTTTCAAAAATAAAAAAAACGATGGGCTATAACCCATGTTTTTTGAATTTTTGATTTTTTTTCAAATCCTCAAAAATGATGAAAAACGGCGTGCTATAGTATGCCGTACGGTAGGGGCTATAGCCCATGTTCAAAAATGATGAAAAACGAGGATAACATTTTTTTTCAAAAATTTAAAAAACGATGGGCTATAACCCATGTTTTTTGAATTTTTGATTTTTTTTCAAATCCTCAAAAATGATGAAAAACGGCGTGCTATAGTATGCCGTACGGTAGGGGCTATAGCCCATGTTCAAAAATGATGAAAAACGAGGATAACATTTTTTTTCAAAAATTTAAAAAACGATGGGCTATAACCCATGTTTTTTGAATTTTTGATTTTTTTTCAAATCCTCAAAAATGATGAAAAACGGCGTGCTATAGTATGCCGTACGGTAGGGGCTATAGCCCATGTTCAAAAATGATGAAAAACGAGGATAACATTTTTTTCAAAAATTCAAAAAACGATGGGCTATAACCCATGTTTTTTTAATTTTTAATTTTTTTTCAAATCCTCAAAAATTATGAAAAACGGCGTGCTATAGTATGCCGTACGGTAGCACTCGTCCCAATGCATTCTCTATGGCAATAGCACAAACTTTGGCATGCTACTAGTCCTACATACTTACACCTATAGCAACCCCATTCTAGCCTACTTAGGTTCATCTTACGGTGGACATGTTTGCCTGAAAAGGAATATTTGAAATGTTTCATAGTTTTAGAAATATAGTGCTTTCAAATTTACAATGGGGCTCAATGGCAAAAATGATGAAAAACGGCGTGCTATAGTATGCCGTACGATATGGTCCAAAATGATGAAAAGTAGGCTAGAATGGGGTTTGCTATAGGTGTAAGTATCAGTATGTAGGACTAGTAGCAAGCCAAAGTTTGTGCTATTGCCATAGAGAATGCATTGTGTTGCGGAGGATGAGAGGAATGCTCTCATCCTCCGCAACACCCATTCTCATACACCGCTATACACCGCGAGGATATGGGCTATAGCCCATATCGTACGGCATACTATACTGTAGCACGCCGTTTTTCATCATTTTTGAGGATTTGGAAAAAATGAAAAAATGAAAAAAACGATGGGTTATAGCCCATTGTTTTTTTTTTTTTTTTTTTTTTTTTAATATCCTCGTTTTTCATCATTTTGGACCATGGGCTATAGCCCATATCGTACGGCATACTATAGCACGCCGTTTTTCATCATTTTTGAGGATTTGGAAAAAATGAAAAAATTAAAAAACGATGGGTTATAGCCCATCGTTTTTTGATTTTTTTTAATCCTCGTTTTTCATCATTTTTGAGGATTTGAAAAAAAAACCCGATGGGTTATAGCCCATCGTTTTTTGAAAAAGAAATGTATCCTCGTTTTTCATCATTTTGGACCATATCGTACGGCATACTATAGCACGCCGTTTTTGGAGTTTCTAGGTGAAAGTGATTTTTGACGTGCCAATGTTTGCCATTGAGCCCCATTGTAAATTTGAAAGCTACTATGAAACATTTCAAATATTCCTTTTCAGGCAAACATGTCCACCGTAAGATGAACCTAAGTAGGCTAGAATGGGGTTGCTAGGTGTAAGAATGTAGGCTTCTATGTTGTTAGGGTTAGGGTAGAGAACGTCATCATTTTGGACCATGGGACCAAAAAAACGGCCTATCGTTTTTTTCATTTTTTTCAAATCCTCAAAAATGATGAAAAACGGCGTGCTATAGTATGCCGTACGATATGGGCTATAGCCCATGGTCAAAAATGATGAAAAACGAGGATAAAAAAAAAAATCAAAAATTAAAAAAACGATGGGCTATAACCCATCGTTTTTTAATTTTTTTCAAATCCTCAAAAATGATGAAAAACAGCGTGCTATAGTATGCCGTACGATATGGGCTGCCCATGGTCCAAAATGATGAAAAACGAGGATAAAAAAAAAAATAATAATAAATATCGATGGGCTATAACCCATCGTTTTTTTTAATTTTTTAATTCATTTTTTCAAATAGCCCATGGTCCAAAATGATGAAAAACTAGGATACATTTTTTTTCAAAAATTCAAAAAACGATGGGCTATAACCCATCGTTTTCATCATTTTTTTCAAATCCTCAAAAATGATGAAAAACGGCATGCTATAGTATGCCGTACGATATGGGCTATAGCCCATGGTCCAAAATGATGAAAAACGAGGATAAAGAAAATAATCAAAAATTCAAAAAACGATGGGCCCATTCTAGCCTACCTAGGTTCATCTTACGACGGTGGACATGTTTGCCTGAAAAGGAATCTTTGAAAGGTGTCATAGTTTTAGAAATATAGTGCTTTCAAATTTGAGACTTTTAACATAGGGCTCAATGGCAGATTTTGATACGTCAAAAAAAATCACTTTCACCTAGAAACTACATTCACACTTTTTATTATTCAGCTTACTGTGGAGACACATGCTGGAACGTTTTACTTTTAAGTGTTTTGTAGTTTGAGTTATTTAACTTAAACGCCCAATGCATTCTCTATGGCAATAGCACAAACTTATTGTTTAAAATAGGTTTTGTGAATAAAAACTAAATACCTTGTCAACAACTTCAGGACAAAACATTCAAAATATGTTTTTTATTCATCATTTAACAAAATGGTTTAGGAAGCAATATGTCCACCTACATGGTAAATATACAAAAATGTAACAACTCTAGGAAACATTGTAGACTTTACATGTTTATTCTTTGGCCATAGAAGCCTGCTCAAAGCCAGGAACAAACAAGATCTAGTTTCTAACACTGGCAAGATAGAAAGGAGAAAAGCTTCAATGTACTGTATGACAACTTTAAAATAAAAGAGGTATCCGTGTCGAAAAGGCCCATCCCCTTCTACGCAATGACATTTTCTTCTCAGCAATCAAACAAAGAAATATCTCCAAAAAGAGATAGTGATTGAATTATCAGGTTTTGCATTGAAGTACATGGGGATCCAGTGATTTTGATTGATTACTGACTCAACATAATAATGGACCAAGACTGACTTTGCTCTAATAAAAGCAGCTAGTTTGCAGAGAAATCATGG
This sequence comes from Protomyctophum parallelum, assembly GCF_964188405.1. Classification (NCBI taxonomy): domain Eukaryota; kingdom Metazoa; phylum Chordata; class Actinopteri; order Myctophiformes; family Myctophidae; genus Protomyctophum; species Protomyctophum parallelum. The sequence goes on along the minus strand of NC_139709.1, from coordinate 30,838,003 downwards.
TCTAAAGAAAATGCTACAGTATTCTGACACAATCATTGAAAAATAATTTCAATCAATTATTATCATTACACATGTTGGCGTTGAAAATGATACAGTGACGTTTCCGAGTAATTATCCTGAGTCTGTTCAAGGTGAGCTTGGCAGTAAAAGCAAACTTTAAATCTAAGTGCACACTTTTAGGATGAAAAATAATAAATAGCACCTCTAATACAGAAAACGGAAAGCCTGAGTCAGATATCCATGTAAAGTATTAATACAGTCAATGTTGCTGCTGCTGCTCTTTTTCAAGCTAAACAGAGCAATAATGACAGAAACATATGTATAAAGTATTTGTAAGGGCTGATTTGCATAGGCAGCTCAAAAGAAAAAGAACACTACAGGTCCATGGTGACTACATTTTCTGATTAAGCTGCACTTCACTTATTGGAGTAAATAAAAAAAAACATATTAACAGTCGCTTTCTTAACAATATCCAATCAAAACACTTTAAATGAGATTATATTTGTTCAAAACAAAAAGTTACTTGTAAAACAAAACATGAGAAAATACAAGAAAATACTTTAGACGTTTATATATTTTTTTACCATTTCAAATTAAGCACACGTTTTGTTAAGTAAAGGTTTTACTCGGAAGCACATGCCTACGAAGACAGAACTAAATCCCTCTGACTTTGGACACTTAAGCACAGTTTATACTTGGTTGTGCATCGCTTCTCGCACTGAAAATAGCTCATCTACAAACTTGTGTGCCATTTTCAATGCGCAAAATTAAATTAAACACTGACACGCAACCAAGTATAAATTAGGTGTTACATGCAGAAGTAACACTGTTCATTAGAGACACCGATTTTCAGGATATGACACCAACGCTTGGTTGTGGGAGACCAACATCAGGAAATGAAATTTGCTAAAGATAAATAAAAACTATGGCTGCTGCTTTGAGTGAACCAATGAACTCAGACAAAGCGCCAACGGATGACAACTTATGTGCAATCTAGTAAAAAATGAAATATGCATTTCTTGACTAGAGAGACATATCAGAAAACACAAATGTTAATAATAGACATAGTAAATGTATATATATATATATAAAATAAACAGGTCTGCAGCAGCACAACATTATCTCTCGTTTTGCATTCTACTTGCAAAAAAAGCACATGATCAATGAAAGGCCAGGTCCTCCCAAGGCAACAAGAGGCATTCACAGCCAAGGACTAGAGAAGATGGGCACACTGATGGGAGAACATTTCCAACCCATTTGCCATCATGGTAACAAAGTTGTTGATCAGATATCTCGTTTGGCCAAAATTCACAGTCCACAACGTACGTGTGTATATATAGTGAGCCTCCTTGATGAAGAATGTCCCCTCTGTCTCTAGATTCAAACACCATTCAGACTACCAGACCTGTTTTTACATTCTGCCAAAAAAACGAATGTCTGTCATTTTGTTTTATATTAAACTGCTTGGGAATGTGTAAGGAGAAAACAAAATGTCAGTCATTCATCGAAATTAAAGTTTAGCAGGGCATGAAATGTTATGCACTGGTAGCGGTTCACTAAAAGCCCACAGGTAAAAAAAAAGAAAAAAAAAGAAAAATCTGTCAAAGTCAAAACAAAGAAAACATTCAAAAGATACTTTTCCTCAGCCTCTAATGCACTGTAATAACATTGAACTGCTCTAACCCAGGAGGCTTTGCAATAACCATCACTGGCGGCTTTCAATAAGGGGTAGAAGAAAAAGGTCCCTAACTTAGTCCTACACCTGTTATATAAGAGCTGGTTACAAGTGACGATGACGACGATAAAGAAAGCTAGGAGGCAGTGACTCCTTCCCATTCCACCAGGTACTGGACCTTTCCATCCAGGGTGACCCTGCGGGCCAGGACCCGGTACTTTTCGCCACAGGCCAGGCGGCCCGCTGCCCCGAAATAGCTGCTGATGGAGGTCTTGAGGTGGGAGAGCTGCATGTCAGGGTTAAGGGCATGCACCAAGTCTGTGGAGTGGAGCCCAGTGAGGGGGCCCGGGGTATCCGGGGCCGAGAGGTGATGATTGTTGGGATCAGTGTGGCCGGGAGGAGGTGGTGGGATCTCAGGGTTGGAGGAGCGCTGCAAGGCCCGCCGAGGCCTTCCACGTTTTTTCTTTATGGGGGGCGCCGAGATGGGCATCATGCGAGCGGTGGCACGTCTCTTGCTGAAGCCACAGGGGCTGAACAAGGTGTGGGAAAAGGTAGCAAGGAGTGGGTTAAATGTACGTCAGCCAAACACAAAATACATGTTGTTGAAAATAAAGTTTTGCTCAAATTTAGATACACTAAATTATTTCTGGAAAATGACTTAAAGCATAAAAAGGTCTAAATGTTAGCAAACAAGTCTGTCCTAACCCATTTAGACGTGCGGTCTATGAAGCTTGTAGATCTGCCATTTTTCATCATAATTATATTATAACGTTTTTTAACTCGTATGTTTGAAAATATTTTGTACCAGGGACCCCCAGAAGCAGTTAGGTGTCGGCGGCTGAATACATATCATTTTGGGGGTTCTTGACATGAAAAGGTTTGAGAACCACTGGCATATATTTAGAAGACGTGTAGAATCTGGTCTCAGGTCTTGGGCTAAATAAGCATACTTTACCTGGACTGTATTGAAATGCTTGTTGAGGTAGTTTCTGTGGTGCTCAGGGCTCCTACTGACTCTGCATCCGAGGTGCAAGACGACCGGTCACTCCTGCTGCTGTGGAGTGGGAAGAACATTACATTCATTTGTATAGTCTCTCCAGCCAAGTTACAAGCACTGTATAGTTTCACTACTAGCCACGGTCACAAGGGTTATGAATGATTACTTAGGAGTTATGCAATTTTATGCTCCATGCACTGCGGACTCACTTGCTAGAGGTGGAGAGATCCAGAGCGTGGGTTTCTACTGGCTGCCTTACTTCCTGTGGAAGAATATCGAAAGAAACTACATTACCCAGTTGCTTTCCCTCCCACACTCCATACAGCCACACTATAATGTAAATACAGTCAGTAAACATACTTAAGAGTTGTAAACACCACCATCACCACACACACACACACACACACCTGGGAGAGGAGGTCACTGGAACGTCGGAGTTTTGCCAAAGTCTCCAGAGAATGTGTTCCTTGCTTTCTCTTTCTTTTCTTTTCTGTGCCGTTGATCAACAAGCTGGAAGTTCTGAAAGGAAAAACACCAAACAAAGAAGTGACCTTCCTTTCAGTGAACTGTACTACTGTACAGTGCAGTGCATTCAAATGGATCACTGACCTTTCTACCTGAAGAGCCACAGGTTCAACTAAGTGCATGTCGGTCCAAAAGACTAAAGCGCAGTATCAAAACTAATGTTGCGAGGCAGGCTGTGTGAGAACTCTGTGAACTGTGTCTGCAATGACACTGCATTATCATCAAATCACAAAAAACTAAAAATAAATGCTTATAGTTGAAAGGTCGCCACACACAGCGAACACTGGCAATCCTGGCATACTTATATTTATGATAAAATGTGCAGTGCCCCTCTAAAGAAATAATAAACAAGGCCATGAACCGTCATATGAGATTAGGGGCTGTATTTTGCGTGTCTTAAGTACCAGGTCTTATTCCCTAACTTGAGTAAACTAAAGACCTGGAGGTGTGATCAATGCCATTTGGCTATTCTGAGTGGCCAAAGAGCATTGACCACGCCTCCAGGTCTTTAGTTTACTCAAGTTAGGGAATAAGACCTGGTACTTAAGACACGCAAAATACAGCCCCAAATCTCCAACTCTATATGACATGGAGGAATTTGGTGACCAAAAGGTCAAGGTTGAGAGACTCAACTCAGAACATCTGCATCTGCTAGGTAGGAGAGTAAGCCTTGCTGAGCCATGAGGCCCATAGGGCCTTATCTCCTGTTTCTGTAGCGTGCTGTGAGGCAGCTTGTTGTACCTGTCCTGGACATGACACTAGCCTGTCGGTACTTACCCTAGTCTAACCCTTAATGTGCCAACTGCCAAGCAGGGAGGCACTTGGTCTAATTTTTCAGTTTTTGGTGACCCGGCCGGGGATGTAACCCCAACCCCTCAGTCTCAGAGCGGACACTCTAACCATTAAGAAGAAAAAAAGAGAAGTGCAAGTATCATCCTCCTCTGATATTAGTGCCACCGCGTACACACACACACACACACACACACACACACACACACACACACACACACACACACACACACACACACACACACACACACACACACACACACACACACACACACACACACACACACACACAGTGTGTAGATGACACATTTAGAAGGCATTTTTAGAATCTGCCTCAGGTCAAAAATGGGATGTAGCTTGCGAGATTTCAATGCTGGTGCAAAAGACTCGCGTGACTCCTAGTACAATTGGATATAGAAAGCTCCTGAGACCTGTCCTACCTGGTGTTAGGCAGGGGTTTGGAGGACGTGTGTCCCCTCAGGGTGATCTTGTGCGAGCCCCTCCCTGGCTCTCGGCTGGTGTGCTCCTCAGAACGCGGCGGAGCAGGGGGGTATCGGACCCTCAGGCCAAACAGATGCTTCTTCTTCTTTACCTCCTTCCCCGACATGAACCTGAATCAGAGAAGAAGAATTAGTAGGTGGCACTATGGAACTAACGGAAGGCAGAAAAGCTTTTTTGAGCAAGTGGAAAACGTATCCAGAACTTACAAAAAGCAATAGCGACATGGATAAATAAATGAAAGAGAGAGCAAAGGAAAAGGTTGCAGTATAAGCAGCGGATACTGAGTTTATATCAGCTGTAAGTACAAATAGAACTGGTAACCGGTAATGCAGAAATAGACATGTACCAAGTCATATGCCTGATTGGCAGAATGTGGCCACTTTTAGACGGCGGCGGTCTCCAGAAAAAACGGCAAAGTCCCGTTGCGTTCTCATTTTTTATTCTGCTTTTACACACTTATTGAATACGCTGTAGTGTGCATGCCAGGTCGCTAGGTGGCAGTGACGCACTGCCACCAGATAGACCAGGCACGCATGTACTAGAACTACTTCTGTTCTACTTTCCTATGACAAGGCTTTTGTTTACATCATGCAGCATGGTTTACATTCACCAATGCAGAGGCTCGCTAGTCGCTGCATTTGTAATGTGTTTGTAGGATGAGTGGGGCGAGGGAGCACTTGCTCATTCTAGGAACTCCAAATATCGCCTACTAATGTAATAAACATAAGCGCTGTGAGCCCACGTGAGCCATGTCTCAAGTTTTGCCAGTTTGTATTGAGACGAGTGGAACTGGAAACGCCGTTTTCAAAGATTTCCATTCAGGAAGGTGTTTTCACTTTGATGCGTTTTCAAGCCCCGAAGACGCCGTTCTCGTCTAAAGGGACTCCCGGAAACGATAATTTTCCGTTTTCTATGGAGAGCGTTCTCGTGAAAAGGGGGCCTGTGTCTGCAATAGAACATGGGCAGGGCTCAGCCCTTGTCCGGCAGTCTGATGGTTGCTAGGTGAAAACTGTTCAGACGTCAGGACAGTTTGGGGAGAGGACGGTGAAGAAAGAGGAGATGGGAAATGACAGCCAGAAGAGAAGAAAACGTAGAGAATTTTTTAATCAGCAAGTTGAGTTGTGGAGATATAAAAAAAGCACAAGGGGTGAGAATAGCAGGGGGGGGTGCATATGTACATTAAAGTAATTGTCAACATAATACCAATGTTTAGAAATAAAATAAGAATAACTCACAAGTTGCTATTGTTGGTTAGCGCTTTAAGAACATGGTCATATCGCACTGGCATTGGAGTGTCAGCAAGCTGTAGAGAGGAGACAGCATACAGAAGTGATGGCTAAATATGACAAATATTTGAGAAGTTTAACTGTATTGCTTCGAAGCTGAAACAAAATGACATATCACACTGTAAATACTGGGGGGCATACAAATGTGTGTGTGCGTGTTACAGGAAAAGCGAGAAACCTAGTTACTAGTAGCCTGACCTCTCCCAGCTGCAGCAGGTCCCAGTTATCATTGATGTAGTTCATGAGTTCTGTCTCAGAGTCAAAGTACTTCTTCTTGTGGATGACACTCAGGTTGTACAAACTCAGGTGTACCACATCCTCCCTGTACAATATTCAATTAGTGCCAAGTCTTGTAAGCAAACAAAGTGTCATAAACTTGAAGTGTTTATATTTAATAGCCACAGCACTCACCAACTAAGAGGCAATCGGCTGAGGTACTCTGGTCCACATTTGCAAACGGAACAAATAAACAGATAGAACCTGAGGACATAAGTATAAAATATGTTAACTCTTCACAATGTTTCTTTCATAGTTAATCCAGCACATTTTCCAAAGCCAAGACATATAAAGGCATATTAACAACTTTAACCATGGATGTTCCGATTTTGGGTATGAAAATGTTAAAAAGGGTATTTTTGGGAGGGGTTGTGCAGAAAGTAAACTGGTGTATCTTCTATATGTAAAAATGAAGGCATGGCATCTGTACCTGTCTCCATATAACAAGGGCATTTGTTGGCACTGGAGACATTCCTCATGAAACCACTGCTGACACCTGCAGCACTGCAGCATCTTCTGAAACCACCTACATGAAGACAGCAAGCTTAGGGGTTTTGGTGTCTGGAAACTCGAATGTTTGCCCCATGATGAGTGTCTGTCTACATGCATATACATAAATGTCTTCATGCAAAGATGTGATCACATTATTGAGCGTGTACAGGACAGGTGTATTTACTCACTCTCCTACCACCCCACAGTAGCAGTAGCACTCCTGCAAATTAGTCTTGTGACCCTGATCCCAGACCAGCTCCTCCAGGGAGTACGGCAGAGTCAACTGCCACTCCTGCTGCTGCCGACGGGCTTCAGATCTCCGTGTACGGCCCCTCTAGAAACCACACACACACACACACACACACACACACACACACACACACACAAACTATATTTTAACAAGCGGTAAGGTAACCCCATTAATCGGTTTAGCCAGAGGCACTCAGTTACAAATTTTGTGTGAGATTGCCACCAAACTCAAACATATTTGCAGCATATAGAGCCGACAACCAAATCTTTCTTTGAGTTTGATTAAGATGGAATCATCCCTCAGCAGATTACATTATGAAGAGCAATCTGTTAGGGATGCACACGAATATTAAGAAATTCAAATAATCGTGGCAGTCTCCAAATTTGATTTTCATATTTTCCTTGCCATTTGATATTAAATTTAAGTGTAGGAGAGGCCCAAATTATTTCTGAGGATTAGAGCAAACTGCAAGATCACACAGAGAGCACTGCAATGTGTCACAGACACACTTTCACATGAGAGACTACACAGTGATAGCATTATGAAGAAATACCACAGTCAAATGTTGTTGTAGCTGACGCCATGCGGAACATCACAGTTGGGCCACATCATGTTGACCAGCGTGCATGTGAAACCACAGTGCTACTGCTAATCACAAACATTTGTACATGATGGAATAGAGCACCGAAGTCTGACGTCAATATCGGTAGAGGGCGCAAATCCACAGGTTCGTGTACTTTTTATTTGCATTATAATCCCCATAGGGGGGATTTTAGATCGCCTCATATAAGAACTGTGTTTGGAAAATAAACATGTCATCCAGGCCGCTTCACTCATATGGATATGAAGAATCAACTGACTGAGAGAAATGTTATTCTCCATAGAGAAATTACTTCCGTGAACCAGGGGAATCGAAGGGATGAGGGAGTTACGTTCGGTGCTCTATACATTGTCTGGTCCCATAAAACTTTATCACTGAAATTGAAAAGCTCGAGAAGGCAATACAAGCTTAATCAACTGGCACAACACTCAGTCTAAACACAGACAAATGGACATTGGACAGCACTCGCCACTTATTTACCATATGTCACCATGGCATGGTCTATGATTTGTGAGCATATTTGGGTTTATTGCCAGCCAAACTGATCGTTATGAAGGATTATTCTGTACTGCCTATTTTGTTCCATCTATTCCATTAAGAGTATTCCGATTATTGGAATGGATGGATAAATAAAATAACATATTTTCAGGTTGGTAGTTTATCCATACATACCTTAGGCACAGCAGCAAGCTCACACTTCCTGCAGAGCCACTTGTCATCTGAGTGAATGACAGTGGCATCAATGAGGGGGGAGTGGCACAGCTGATGATAGCCTAAAGAAAAACAAGTACCGTTTACCACTGAAACTGTGCACTGGAGTCAGGACCCACCCAAAATGTTCTGACAGATTGGGCTGCAAAAAAATATAATCTAATAATCCTCAGTGATGGGCTATAACCCTTTTAGGTCTGATGTCGAAATTAAAAAAAAAAAGTTTTCTAAATCATGACAATTTTCTGAAAGAGAGGCACATTTTAACGATTTTTCAAAAATAGCAGACCTACAAGTTGAGCTACTATGAGCTTGTAGATCTGCTATTTTTCAATAGCTAAATTATAACATAATGTATGTAACCACCAAAAGGGGTTCCCGCTCAAAATGGGATAATTATTACCTTGGCCACACTTATCACAAATGACAATCTCATTGGGTTCCTCTGAAGTCTCATCCTGGCATATGGAGCAGACTATGTCATCGTCTTCTTCCTCATCGTCATCCTCATCACCTGAAACAAACGTGAAGGATTTTTACTAAAATACATTATCTCTGCTGTCAGGCAGAAACCAGCCAACTCCAAAATTGTCGTTTTTCAGGAAATAATGAAGAACACCGTATCTTTTTTTTAAACAAAGCAATACTGCCTCATCAAAGTTAGTATTGTGATTTTATATATCGTCAGATACTTGAGAGGGGGAGAGGGGGTGGAGTTCACTGCTTTAGCTGACAGGTTGAGGGTCCAATGGAGTTAGCTGGTTTTGTCAAAAGGGCTTTTTATTACTTTTCATTGGTTCAATTTCTTTTTAGCCATCGCAACAGACAGACGTAATTTTTTTCCCTTTGTTATATTTGAGCCTGTCAGTCAGGAGATCAATCGGGGCAGAAGAAAATACAATTAATGTAGAAAAAAAATTAGAAGTAAGTTTAGAGTAATTAAACTAATTTTCAGTGTCGTCGAGTAATACAATATCATATAGAAAAACATCACAATACATCAGAAGATCAGGAAAAGAAAGAAAAAAACTTAGTATCTACATTCTACAAATCTACACGATCAGCAACATTGAACTTGAAGTCACATTGGGGGGGGGGGGGGGGGGGGGGGAATGGAGTTAGCTGGTTTCTGCCGGACAGCGACGATATGTTACAATTCTTAAATTGTACTGATAGATGATAGAAGGGTTCCCCTTGTGATCCTTCCCAAGTATTCTTTTCTTTTCCCTCCGAGGGTATTTTCTTGGGAGTTTTCCCTTGCTCAAATGAAGGTAATATGGAGACAGGGTGTCATTTGTTTCCTTTGTTGCATTTGAGCCTGTCAGTCAGGAGATCAATAGGGGCAGAAAAATATATATATAAAAAAGCTAAATGTGTGCACGCCGAGTAGACACCACACACAGTCGGCTGATGGTGCCGTTATAAGCCTGCCTGAGAGGAAATGCCATGCCAGAAGGTGGCAGTGGACACACACAATTAAACCTGCACGTTCTTATGTCCCTTTCTCGCTCTGTCTCTCACATACAAACACAAACCAGTGTTCTGTGCTCCAGTGCTCTGCCCAGAAATAATACCATGGATGATATGCACAATGATGTAACTGGTGCTGTACCAAAGCCAGCCATTCTGTGGACCGTTAACTGTCAAGGCAAAGGAAGAGAGATAACTCTGGGCTGAGAAAGGCAGATAGAGGACAGCAGAGAACAGCTCAATACAACCCGAAATAAAGCAAACCGAAAAGAACAATTAATGTAGATTGTTTTTTATCTACACCATAATTAAACTTGAAGTCAATTTAATGTAGAAAAGTAATGCATAAGTTATTAATGCAGTTACAGTATATAAAGTTAGTATGCAAAGACTCTGAGTGACTTATGCATAAGTGGGTAGTACCTTCCCTTATTTACCAGTATTAATTTGATCTTTTGGGAGAACCGTGGCAATAAGATCACCACATGTTGCCATTAAAAACTACCAAGATATAGATTTATTTGTATAGCAATCATATAATTAGTGTGGTTGTCCAGATGCAACCTTTGTCCCGACTTGCCAGACTATATTTATTTTATATAAACTTTTGAGGGTCCCTGTGACGTGATGTGGGTCAATACATCATCAACATCCTGTACTTGCAAGACTCAAAGCTTGGCTGATCGGTGAAACCGATGGGTTGGGTTTACAAATAAGGGAAGCCGATGCCAGTAGACACAGACGCGTCCCCGTTTTTCCTTCCCGATTTCACACAAGTGAGGGGTGGGAGGGCGAGAGCCCTACAGTATATATGCAGATTTAAACACACTGCCTTATTTACTACAGCAAACAACCTTTACAATTGTTTTAGTTGCCTTAAGGGCCTTGCAAACGGGGAGCGATAAAACGCACCTATAGTTAATTTTCAATGCGTTTTTGCTCTGAGAAGTTGCTGTGACAATGCAAGCGTATTTACGTGAGCGCGGTCCCGTGAATTTGTTGCGCGCGTGCTGGAGGTTGATGGTACTTGCCTGTCTCGATATCCTTCCAGAGAACCCATGACTTAGACTGGTCTTCAAAAACCACAAAGCATCGCTGTTTGTCCCTATCAATCTGGAAAGGAGAACAAAAACAACAGTTAAAAAGAATCTTTATTGGATAAACATTGTGGGCTAATAACACAATTTTCTTCACCCTTTCAAATAACTTGATTGGATCAAAATAAATCACATCAGTCAGTTAAAATGTTCAGAAACAAATCATCATAAAGTTGACCACAGTCTTCCATGCCTGTGTGCCATGGGAGCATCTGTCCCCACCTCAGAGTCAGAAGGTTCCCATACTGTACATGTTTTTTCCCTTTTTTACTTTCTTTATATGATGATTTCCTGTTTTTCATAGAAGTGTATATCTGTACGTCTTTAAATGATCTGATGAATTGAAAATGGAAGACCCTGATGTACAACAAGTCTAGTGCTTTTCGGTCTCGTCCTCAAAGTGACTTGTGCTTTCGCTTGAAATGTACCATGCTACATACTGTGAAATCATTTCAATCAATCAATCAATCAATCAATCAATCAAAACCTACCTTGGTGATAGTACCCAGGTAGAACAGACCATCCGACCACCGGGCCAAGACATCTTGTCCGTCTTCGAACCTGTCAGACAACATGGCCTCGTCCCCATACTCTTCCCTGGCAGAGAAGCTAGTAGGGGACAGGGGCGCCGTGTGCGGCTGCCGCTGTGGGTGGGCTCTTTGATGGACAGATAAGGGGTCCACAGTTTCTCTGGATGTAGGAAAATGATCAAGTTAGATTTTCACATTAACTCAAAACTAATTAAACCACATGCAGAGGGGCTATGACTGATGCTTCTTTCTCCCATCATGTTTATTGTCTCTAAGTATTTACAGTAATATCGGCTCATGCTAGGAATCAGGATTAATTTGGTATTTTTGATTGAATAACTGAAAAATCAATGTGCAACATTTCCCTGTGCAATTGTATTATAATTGACCAAATATATGTTACACAATCATTATGTGGATACAATTAGGCCATTCATAATATCTTACAGTGGAAAATCCAGATGAATTAAAAGGTGGCGTCCAAATATAATTTACCCCATCCAGGCAATCCTAATCCTGGTGTAATCCTTTAGGATTACACCAATTTACCATCACCCCCATAGCATTTTCAGCAGATTTATCATGTAGCTGACACTTTTGTAATAAAATTAAAACCACAATAAATAAAGCCCTCATTGACATGCACATTTAGAGAATGAAACACATTGTTTTTGGGGAGAGTGTGCAGAGAAATGTGCTAACAGGAGCTCCAGTGACATCTGTCTATCGTAGTGGTGTCGCAAGTGTTTTGCACTTTAGATTGCACAGAACACGCTTTCAAAATACAAACATGATGCTATTGACTATTGTTTGACAAAATCACGGAAATTATTTCCTTTTCCTGCACTGTCCATCAGTCACAGACAGTGCTACTGCTTCCTTTGTTCTGGTTGAACATGGTCAAGATTATGGCCACAGTGCCATGCACACACAAAAAAGTAATGATGGACTATATAACTCTGAAATGTTATGGGCTGAAAAATATAGTATATATAATGTGTGAAATAATCCGGACGTGTTACGGCTAGAGTGAGTTATTTGCATGCAAAGTACAACTGTCAAAACAGGATTAGACCAAAGACCCTCGGCTCGAACCCACGCCTCCCAAAAGGAGAGAAAAACATGGTGATGGAGAGATGACAACAACAATAACGTTACCTCATTCGGCCACTTCAGCTGCCACAAAACGACTGGTGCAATAAAACAGCAGAACAGAACCTCGAACCGCTACGTCTCCCCGCACCGTCCAAAGTCACTTTGAACGTGCAATGCAAAAATATGCGACCCTCACGCGCGCTTCAAAAAATAACAAACGGATCATTTTCTCCTTGCGTGTTCGCCATTTTGGTTTCCCGCTGATGATCCGAGAGGTGCATTGTGGGGGTTGTAGTACAACGACGTTGTTGTCGCTAGTCAACGTCAAGACGAGCAGATCTACAAGCTTACATAGAATCACACACTGCAACGCGTTGTGAGCTTGTGGATCGGCTATTTTTTCAGCTCGCGTCACTCACCGCAGCCTAACTTTCATTTAACCTCATGTATAACTCTACGAGTCTACGGGAACAAACCTACGAAACATTTTGATTGAAACGTATCAACTTGATTGATGCAATTACGGCCACTTGTCGGCGCTCGAATGTCACATACGGTTATAGGACAGAACTTCATTCTAGTCACATCCAGGTCCAAGTAATAATAATAATCACTAAAAGCTCAATAGTAGGATAACGTTTTATTTTTATGTTTTAGGATTAAACTAATCATCAAATTTAATCAAACCCTTATGTCAAAACGGCTGCGATGAAGACAAGTGAGTTTTTTAGGCAGAGCAGATCGAGCCATTATTTATTTATGTTCTCATAATTGTAGTCAGCTGAACACATTGCGCCTGCGCCCTAGAGCCTGTGTTTAGCAGTGAGGTATGTGTTGCTTGTGATCCTCCGCTAGACCGCTACAAGTCACCAGCAACAACACGAGAGAAAGTGACATGCCAGCGTTGTCTGCGGGTCAGTACACAACCCGCCTGGGGAACGGGGACAACATTCGTCTTGCAATTACGCCCTGTCGACCATTTGTTTTTGTAATCAAAGGGTAGAACTTGCACGTCGACCTCGATCGACGTGTGTTTTTGGATGAAATCTCACAGCCAGGGGGTCCACACATACTGAGATGATCTATTTTTGTGATGGCGAAGGGTCTGCTACCACGGGCCTGGATGAAGAAGTCCTTCTATTTCCAGGTACGTTGCAGTTTTTATTTATTTGTGCATTTAGTGCCATTTTTAAATGGACAGAAGAACACACACTGCGATTCTGAAAGGGTGCTGACTGCTGACCTCTTGTCTTCAGATTGACAGCTGCTGACAGTGCGTCAAGATCACTGGCACTCAAGATCCAGTTCGTTACTAACGTGACCATTTTTGTGGTCTGTGTGTTCAGAGATCCAAGATTAATTTGAAAACCACGGATCAGAAATGGCACCACATAGTTTGAACCTCTACTAATCTCTAGGTTAAACAACTGTGTGTGTGTGTGTGTGTGTGTGTGTGTGTGTGTGTGTGTGTGTGTGTGTGTGTGTGTGTGTGTGTGTGTGTGTGTGTGTGTGTGTGTGTGTGTGTGTGTGTGTGTGTGTGTGTGTGGCTCTCACGTGTACCAGCTACCAGTACAAAAAAACAGATGGCAAATTAATAAATTAGGGCATGTAATTAATCATGCAGACACTTTGACAGACTCAAGTAGACATAGAAATCCATCACAGGAACTTAATGGCTAGTGGCTGGCTCCCTTATTAGTTGGGTCATATGGACTCCTACATTTCTTCACGTTAGCGGCATCAGATCCATCATTTTCAGCTATTGTCAACATTGCTGGGTAATAGGGCAGGGCTCAAGTCACTCTTTGGCTCAGGTGGCATGCAGCCAGATATTCTCCAAATGCAGTAAGGAGAAGTTACTTAGAAGTGAGATCCCTGTGAATAGTTAGAACTTGAAGTTAATTTGTAGTGAGAAGAAGGGAACATGGAGTGCATACAATTTGTAGTGAGAAGAAGGGAACATGGAGTGCATACAAAGTATTAGACTGTAGATCCGAATACAATACAAAAAACAAATCCCAAATTCAAAGACAAAATGTTCTGCTTGATCAAAATATGTGGAATGTTGAAAGAGAGAGTGAGAGAAATACAGAGAATTCTATTTGGCTTTTACACACACACACACACACACTCTTTCACACAACTTTTTCAGTAAATGCTACAACCAACTACTGTATTATCCTCATCTCAAGGACCCGACGCCCGAGAGGCATCCTAACCAGATGCCCGAACCACCTAATCTGGCTCCTTTTCAGGCGAAGAAGCTCTCTCGTGTGACTGAACTTCTCACCCTATCTCTAAGGGAGATGCCAGCCACCCGTCGAAGCAAACTCATTTCGCTTGTATTCGCGACCTTCTTTCGGTCATGCCCCACACTTCATGACCATAGGTGAGAGTAGGAATGAAGATTGCTCGGTAGACAGAGAGCTTTGCCTTCTGGCTCAACTCTCTTTTCGTCACAACAGTGCAGTACAGCGACTGCAATACCGCCCCTGCCGCTCCGATTCTCTGGCTGATCTCCTTCTCAGTCCTCCCCTGGCTCACTCGTGAACAAGACCCTGAGATACTTGAACTCCTTCACCTGGGTTAATGCCTCATTCCCTACCCGGACTGCACAATCCACCATGAAACAATCCTTCATGAAACATAAAGATACAATATACTGTTACTGTATTGAACAGGAAACATTCACAACTGTTGAAGAGTGGTTGTCTCTGTGGTTGGTATGTTGGTTGGTTGTCAAAGTCTAGATTTAAGTGTCCTACTAATTTAAAACCATATGAAAAACAAAGAAACAAAATTGATTATATTCAAATGTTATTTATTGTAGTGCTACAAGATAACACAGAGCAAGGTTTACACTCTGAATTTCAGATCTGACTTAATTACAGCATTGAATAATGAAAGTCATTTTGGCCAGGGCACAGGCATTCTAAGACACTATTGGTAGTAGACAGAGTCACAGAACACCTGTTTACAGTATCTCCATATCTAAGACTGTAAGACGTTGAATAACTGTTTATATATATATATAGATAGATAGATAGATAGATAGATAGATAGATAGTCTTGGCAAGACAAGCCAGCAAGTTAGTTACACCCTCCTCAACAATATGAAATATTAACAACTGTTTCCCATGGCATGTCTCCTGCTTAGGTTATCTGAGGTTATCTCCAGGTGGGCGATCATAAGCCAAGTCTTTCCACATAATTTGTCCACATTGGTATTGAGTAATTGTTTATATTTGATATATTATTTAATCATGGAAAGGTGGTTTATCGTGTTGCTATTTTCAGAATGGTCAGTAGATTGACCTTTATCACCACAAACCAAAGCACATCTGGATGAAGTGAGTAGTATACCCAGCAGCCTTTCTGGGTCTTTACGTGTCTATACGTGTCTTTCACGTATAGCATACTCATGTTGGCTGTTTAGTGTTAGGAATAGGTAATGCTCTCCCTTCTCACCGTGTCCTGCTACAGATATATTTAGATACAACATAGGCCTACTGAAATGGATTATCGGGCTGGCTAATGAATGGCTACGACCATCCTGCCTATCACAGCAACAGACACTGCATGAAAGTAATACAGTGCCATGGGGCAGAGGCGTATTTACTGTAAAGGCAAGGCAGGCAGTTGCCTCCCCAAGTCCCAACCTCGCCTCTCGTTCAAAACCTGCACGTAATTCCGACGGAGCATTAGTCCGACATGCGGAAACCGCTCAAACATGCGCGGCTCCCGCGCTTGCGGTTATGGTTAGGCGTTAGGGTTTGAGGTAGAGAGAAGAGAGAGAAAATCACAGAAACTGAGAACAATGGTGGGCACACTGGGCATGTTGCTCGTCCATTGGCCCCTCGCCCATTCCGTGGCATGACCCTCGCCATAGGAATGCAAATGTACTCCTTTGTGTTCAAGGGGTGCCAGGGTGGGGACTGGGGGTCACCTGTACTTTTTCAGTTTTGATGTGTTGCGGCATGATTCAATTCTACGTCCGTCTCTAGACAATGATCCGCCCTTGGTAAAGGTAATGCCCTGACTGCCTCTGATTGGTCAGAGCTCGATGTTGTCAACTTTCTTTTTTTTTAAAGATTTGTTTTTGGCTTTTGTGCCTTTTATTGATAGTATCAAGTGAAGATAGACAGGAAAAAGGGAGAGAGAGAAGGGAAGAGACATGCAGCAAAGGTCGTCATGAATGGGACTCGAACATTCAGGCCAAAGCCTGGACCCCGGCAGCGTTACTTTCTAAAAACATGTTTTGAGTGTAAAATTAAACCAAATGGACCCTTACGGGACAGAGAATGACTGAATGTCTTAGTATTCCAAAGGTGAACGCAGCTTGGCATGCTTGGCAGCTTGGCATGCGTCACAGATGACACTTCAGAATGCAGCCTTGTAACTTAACTTAACTTTTATTTATGCAGAAGAGGCAAACTAATATTGTTTATGCGGTTTGCTTTGATTAAATAATTGATTGAACACATACGCCATCATTTGATTTGGGTGTTCTATACCGTCATCAGTAATACAGCAAAAATACTTATAACACAAAGAAATAACATTAGCGGCTGTGCAACAACAATATGCCATATTCAAACTATACTAATTATAGTAAACTAATACTATTATACTAAAAAGGATAAAGATGAAGGGAAGAGGCCTTTTTACAGTACAATAATGTTTCAAGTTTATTTTGATCAAACATCTGCTAACGTGCTGCCCTAGATATGGATATACATACTATTGACTTTGTCATCAAGACTCATCATAATCGCATACAAATAAATTACTGCTGGTACATTAAGCAGTGCTGAAGAGAACTTTGTGCAAAATATATCTGTTCTCTGAGACCCAGTAGGTGTTAATCAGAGGCAGGCGAGGCAGCTGGGGCGTTACCAAGGGCAGGTCTCTGCCCACGAGACGAATGTAGAATTGAATCATGCGTTGTTGGTTTTTGTCGTCGTCGTCGTCGTCTCCCCCCCCCCCCCCCCCCATCTGCGGGTGGACTAGTAATTCCTGCATACGCCACTGCCATGGGGGAAGGGTCATTGTACCTGCTTTACCTGAATGGTAAGCTCTAGGCAGTCTAGTGTACCTATTTTGGGCACGTCATTATATTCTCAAAGTACATAGGTCTTCAGTCCATTATTTTACTTTTTTGACGACATTGGTATCAGCAGGTATGCAGCCGATGTGTACCAATTTTTAACCACTTTCAACCTGGCGTGTGGCGTCCCTCAAAGAAATCAGATCTACAACCTCACAACGCATCATGATGTGATATTGTTGTGTTGTGTGCTTGCATTGTAGAATGGACTATTTTGGACAAAGTTTTAATACGACCTAAGGGTTTAAATACAATACCGTCTGATAGATATATTTGGTCTAGTTTGTGGGTGAATGCTCTTTTGACCTTTTGACCTTTTGATCTAATTGCCCTGTGACTGACATTTGATGTCCGGCTGTCCCACTGACTTTAAAATAGTATGGTTCTGAGTCTCGATAGTAATACTTTTCCCCTAGCCAGCGTTGGTAGATAAGAATTGTTTTGTTTTCGTTGGCCATAACACCCAGCCTCTGTGTTTTTGCCCTTGAAAGTTAGTATTCGCTCTGACAGACTGGTAAACTGCCCTGTCTCCCCCGGTTCCACTAAACTGATATTGCAGGTTCGGACTATCTCTGCCCCGTGAGATAGTTCCTGTGTGCAATATTCGTGACGTCTTGCATTATCTGTCCATTTGTTAACAAATATGTTTTTTAACCTTGTTGTTCAACACATTGTTCGGTGTATTGATTACGGTATGCTATATCAACCCTGTTCAATTTGAACATGGGGAGAGATCGTTGTGAAACGCTGTCCGGATGACATGTCTTCTTCTCTCCCGAGACAATGGTGAATATATCTAATTTGAACCTCCCTCTAAGTTCTGCTTGTCTGAGTTCTCTTTCTTGTGTCCGTCAATTCATTCTAAGGTATATTGGTTAACTCTGTTATACTCTGACTTTTACTCATCATAGCCTAAAAGGTTTTTACATCCATTTCTGTAAAGTTACAAGCCCTCTGCTTCTATTCTGGTAAAGAGTATTTATGGTACTTAGATTACTTTCTAAAGTATTTATTCAGTTCCGGTGCTCCAGAGCTCTCTCTAGCTCTAGCTCTCAAGCTATCGATCCTAAGCTATTGTTTATTATTGTTTATACAGTCCTAATACAGTCCTATAGTCTTTTGGTGGAAAAATATCCATCACCGTCCATTATGTAAACCAAATACCAAATATGTAAACATTGGGACCCCCAAATCTGTCACCCTCCACTAAAGTGGTTAAACAAAACGGCACATAAACGTTACAAACCATGATGGAGTCACTCACATCCGGTATGCTGGGCTTTTATCTGGCTGTGTGGTCTCTGACTGTATGCCTATTTACAGCCTCCTCAAACGCACACACACACACAGACCAACAACAAACACACACTAAAAGGGGTCAGATGTGAAGGCAGTGTATGACAGCTTTGTGTCCATCTCTCTGGTACCCTGAAGGGAACACTGGAAGGTGTCGTGACACGTCTCTGGGTTGTGGGGCCATTTTTATGGGTCGCGAGTATCCCCTGTTTGAAGTTTCCTGCAGATTATTTTTTAAATTATTATTTCAAAAGATTTTCAGACGTTTTCAAAAGAAAACTGGAAACATTCTGAGAAAAGCCAACATTTTTCATACAGAATTGTTTTTGTTTTTGTAAGACACCAAATGACTTTTGAGTCAAACGCTGCAAAGTTATGGAACCCTGCTCTGTGTTGCTTGCCAAAAATAACAGATTTTCAGGCTAACAATGCAGCTGGAACGCATACTCCTCGTATGCTCAGTCCTTTTGCAGCTGGCCTGGGTTCGAATTCGACCTCTGGCTCGTTGCTGCATGTCCTTCCCCATGCCATCTCTCTCTCCTTGTTTCCTGTTTCTCTCTCATTGTAACTACTGTAGGTGAATAGAAGCTTTAAAATATGGTGTATTTTTTAGACATTGAGGGAAATTAAGATTGTCAGAAGGGGAAAAAAGCTGCTTATCAACTAACTAATTGATCGATAAGGTTATCAATTAATGAATTAATTGATAAATCCCATTCTTCTGATATTCTTTATTCACACACACATGCATACACACACGCACGCACACACACACACACACACACACACACACACACACACACACACACACACACACACACACACACACACACACACACACACACACACACACAGTTGTTCCCTTTTAAGCCAAAAATAACAGGAGGCACCTGATTACGGAGCACAATGCCACAGTGTAAAACATCAAAGTCAAAGGCATTTTTGTCCCATCGCTTTCATATTCCAGTGGGATTTAAAGTAGTAACAAGCAAGCAACAGTATCTGTTGGGCCGAAGTACTGCAGAGAAGTTGTTGTTGAGTAGCGTAGTGTAAGTAGAGGGATTTGTCATTGTCACCTTACACATTAAGACATACACGTGACATTTGAATCCGGTGACAAAGATTACTGTAATTTAATTTATTTTTACCAGATCTAACCCCTGGGTCTTGAATCACATGTCAGACTGAATAGAATTTCCTTGGTTTACCTCAAAACTGAGCGCTCCTAAATAAAAGGGCCATTGTTGTTGACTGGTGGCTGTGCAGTAACTCACTACATTGCTATGGGACTCCCACCCTGCTGTACTGCATGTGCTCAGGGTTGATGAAGTTAAATCCTTATGCCATTAATAAATACAATGAATGTGATATACAGTGTATATGTAATGTATGTGCAAATATGTGTTGTGCTTGGTTTTGCAGGCTCGTATCTCCTTTGTACGGGTAAAGTACCTATTCTTGACGTGGCTGACCGTTTTAGTTGGAAGCTGGGTGCTCTATGTCCAGTACTCGTCCTACACAGAGCTCTGCAGGGGACATGAGTGCAAGAACACCATAGTGAGTGATTGCTCATCATTCACAATTTTATTCAGGATTCATGGATCCTGGATGAATGTGACACGACACTAGGACAGTATCGCTTTTCTGTGACTAAATGTCTATTAGGACAGTCTACTCATTTTGACACACCAATGCAACTAGTCGCAACTTGAAACCAGTTGCAAGAGATCGCAGGCAGTCTCTGGAGTCTGAACTGACCAGTTGCAGACCGGTGCCATTTGGGACTAATGGTTGCAAGGAGTTGCAGTTGCAAGGAGTTGCACTGGTGTGCTGTGGACTGGCCTTTATTTAAGTTCAACACAATACACAGTCTCACAAAACATGCCATATTTACTGCATAGAGATGAGGCTTTTGCAAGGTGCTGAAAGAATATTATTTGAAATAACAGAATCCACCAACTAACCAAGACCCCTCCCCCCCCCCCCCTCCTTGTGTATCTCTTAAAGTGTGACAAGTACAGAAGAGGAATCATCGATGGGTCAGCCTGTAGCAGCCTGTGTGATAAAGAGGTTATGTACATGGGCCGGTGCCTTTCCACTACGCCTAACAACCAGGTGGGACTATGCTTTGAAATTAGCTTACCGGTAATTATTTTCATGAGTTGATTTGATGGAGTTAACCGGTTGAAATGTAAAAGCACTTTCACACAGCAAATATCCAACCGGGTCGAAATGTTTGTATATGCTCTGAGACATTAAAGGCTTTTAAAGCGTCCTTGCTCGTGGAGAGTGTGCTTGGAGTTTGCCGATCAGGCTTCCTGGATTATTGTTTGAATTTTTGCTGGCAGTTTTTCAGCCCTCTTTCCTTTACTCTATAACAATGTTAAAATTCTTATGCTGAGGTTATTTCAACTTCCCAGGTGTACACGGGAAGCTGGGGAGACTCTGACGGTATCATCCGATGTCAACTCGGGGAGGTTCTGCACTATGAGCTGGGAGAAGAGTTGGAGCCACGGAGAGAAGTGCCCATTTTTGATAAACCCACCAGAGGCACATCTGTGGAAAAGTTCCGTGAAATGGTCTTCAATCACCTCAAGGTTTGGAATAGACATTCAAGAGCCCCCTTTTAGAAATGTTCAGACACAACCCAATGTATGTTGTGTGACACCTATGAGAGAATGTGTGTAGAGTCAGTATGCAGTATCACCGGTACTGTACACCAGAGGTTCCCAACCACTGGTACTAGTACCACTGGTGGTACTTGAGCCCTCCTCTGGTGGTACTCAGAGGAGACAAAAGTGGAATGAAATATTTATATTACTACAGGTAGTTCTTCTGACCAAGCAATTGGTTGAAATACGCTATCCAGCCGTGCTGAAATGAGCATGACAGCCGTTAATAGAAGATTTGAGAACGGATTAATCACATTAGAAATATCATCAGTTGTGCTGATTAGTGATTAGACAGAGTTTTGTCAGAGCAGCAGCATTATTGGCTTAGGAATAGAACAAAAAGGACGGGTATTACGCTCCTGTATCAGTTATTATGGTGGTACTTGGAGAGACAAATATTTTGGTGGTACTTCAGTATAAAAAGGTTGGGAACCAATGCTGTACACTAATGGAATCACTGCATTGCAGAGGCATTGTTTTCTGCCTTTGTTACATACCTGGTATTTCTATTCTACCAAAGTGATGACAATGCACGTGTGAGCTAGAATAAGTGCTGGTTACGTCTTTTATTTTATTTTCTCTGAAATCTGATCAGCTAATCAAAGTTGCAATGAACTTACATAATAGTATACACAGTAGCAATACTATCATTACATCATTATGCACACCCGATACATTTGAGTCAGTGGAACTTTGAGTTGAACACAGCGTGTGGAAATATGAATCCATAACGGATCAGGCCTCGACACAATGTAATACAATCCGCTTAACAGGTGATATCTGTGAAAGGTAGAAAGGAGTGGCTGACCTGTTACAGTACAAATACAGTAGTAGCAGATTGAGTGGCACAATTCCTGCTAGCGTTTTGAAACCTTATCTGTTGGAAAGTAAGTGGCTTGAAACTGAAGGAAGGTAGTGAGTTTTTCCCTCACCCCCTGTTTCTCTCTCTCCGTCCATGCATCGATCCATCCTCAGTCCAAATTGGGAGAGCAGGCGAACCTGGCCGGCCTAGTCAGCCAGATCCTGTACGTGGCTGACGGTAACAAGGACGGACGGGTGTCTCTGCCAGAAGCCCGCTCTGCCTGGGCACTCCTCCAGATGGATGAGGTATAATTAAAGTGCAATTATTGAAATGATTCAACTGTAGATAATTACCCTCTACAACTTTCTACTTGCACAAAAATGTTACACGGTTATGCAAATGACGGTATTTGCATTTACAGAGGATCTTACGCCAAGACTTGTTACTCCAGACAGAATGTCTGAGTGCAAGAAGGAAATTGGAAATGCAGAATTCATTGTGACTCCTTGGGTCTCACAGATGTATGCCTTTTTTTCTTTGTCATTATTTCAGGTGTTACTGGGCCTGTTGCTCCAGGACCGGGGACACGCTCCACGACTTTTAGGGTACTGTGGGGACTTATACATGACAGAACGTGTTCCATACGGGCCCTTGTATGGCCTGGCCTTGCCCTGGCCCCTGGTGTCCTGGGTCCCCAGTGGCGTGCAGCGCAGCATCGACCAGTGGTTCACCCCCTCCTGGCCCCGCAAAGCCAAGATCTCTATGGGTCTGCTGGAACTGGTGGAGGACATTTTCCACGGCACCTACGGCAGCTTCCTCATATGCGACGTCGCAGCCGCACACTTCGGCTACACCGAACACCACGAGCTTCGGCTCACGGACACGCGAGTGGTCATCGCGGAGGACGAGTTCCGCCGCGCGATGCGGGCACTGAAGTGCGAGACGGACGCGGACTGCGTGTACGGGGTTGACTGTAAGACGTCGTGCGACGTGGCGGAGAAGCGATGCCGGGAGGAGCCGGCGCTGCCGAACCTGGCCAAGGCATGTGGTACACTGAAGGACTACCTCCTGCGAGGGGTGCCGTCAGGGCTGAGCGAGGAGCTAGAGAGGCAGTTGTATGCCTGCATGGCCCTGAAGGGCAACGCTGGTCAGATGAACATGGAACATGCGCTCATCCTGAACAACCTCAAAGCTCTGCTGTGGAAACAGATCTCTCACACCAAGGACTCATAAAAGGCAAGCGAGATCGAAGAATATTTATGTTCATGCTCGCTAGTCATCTACGAGAGGTGTAATTTATGAAGATACTGTTTGTACCGCTGAAAAATACAAGCCAACACTTTGATAAAGCAATTTGTCAATTATTGGGTTTTAGCAGAGAAGGTTTTCAGACCGGCAGACTGACCTCCTCTGCCTGAAATAGGGTCACGACACCACAAATCTTTGGGATTAGTACATGTGTGCACTGTGCAGTGAGATATTCACACTCGAAGATGAACTCCAAAATTGCATGTTGGACTTTGGGGGGGGGGAATAATGTAGAAGAGGAATAACAATAGGTAATAATAGGAGTCACACCATTTATACATCCATATCATAACACATTTTCTACCACACTGGATCAGAGAAACGATATGAACAAAGTGATTAAACTAAACTGCTGTTCTGACCTAGTCATGCTGTTGCAGTAAGTCTGAGATTCATGATGTTATTATATGAGCTTTAATTCCCTCACAAAAGTTTATTCCATGAAGGAACATGGAAGTTGATAGACTTAAAAGTGGTTGTTGCTGTATGAACTAGTGCTGGGTGATAAGACGAAAAAGTTATGTAAACATGATTTGTGGACCAATGGTCCATGTCAATCAATATTAAAATGGTGCAATTCAGCTTAATGTTATGTATACATTAACAGAAATCAACATAAACAATCTAGATTAAAATCTCTAATATAAATAGTCACTGATTAGACTCAATAGAAATAGAAGCCAAAAGTCCCATTATTGGAAGGAGACTGAGGCTAAATAAAGGGGAGGTAGCGTAAAGTGATTGGGGAACATTCTTCACTTTCACCTCATTGCAAAATACACCAGAAATGGCAATATTGTATTTCTGTATTGAATTTGTAACAAAATTGTGTAGAACTCAGTACCGGTATATCACCCAGCACTGGACCACTTTTAGATAATTACATCATAAAAACTGAAGCAGTTATTTGGTGTAAAAAAAAAAAAAGAACTGAAGCAGTTTGAAGCTTCATATTGGATCATATCTGTAGTCTGTATAATTGACTGTGCTGGATATTTCACCTCGACTTCAATGCTGCATCAAGAGTGAAACGAGAAAGACGGTAAAAGTATTTAAATGTTGCTGAAGGACAATGGGGGGGGGGGGGGGAGAGAGGTCACATTTGTATTTAACTTTTTCCAATTTATCTATGGTGCCATGAAAAAAAACATGCTGAAAAAACTTGGATGAATGTTTACCTATGAAGGTACATTTGAGGCAGATTGGACAGAACTTTTTACGGGAAGCTTCTGTCCCATAAAGGAAATCTTGGATGACAATTTTTTATTGATCAATCCAGACACTTATGCATACAGATGTCTTTAACCACTCTAGATGTTACTTGGTAGTCACACTAAGGGATGAATGTTTGAAAATATATTTCACCTATAAAGCATGTCACGGAAGATGGTCCTGACCAATGTGGCTGTTGAAGTTTGCAATATTGTGAACGTGTTTACTACTTTGAAAATTGAAACCAGCATGATTTTTGCACAATAAAATCCAACTCAATGTCTTTTCAATACATTCATATTTGCAAATGAACACCAGGCTGTAGTACTGAAGGAGTGTGACAATTGTTGGAAGTCTTGGGCATCTAAGTATAAGCAGAAATTCATCATTCAAATTAGTCTTTCAATAATTGTTCGGTGAAACCAGCAGTTGGTGAAAAACAAATATTCATTACAATTTTAGATTTGCTTATATGCTCAATGTGTGCCAAATAACATTCCTAAATGTCTATTCTTTAGACTACTTTTATGTATTCACACTCCTGACCCATCTGTCTGAAAGTAAAAAATATATATTTGCACTTTAATATCAAAATCTACAGTATATCAAATGAGTCAGACAAACATTCAAATCATGAATTAAGAAGAGCAGACAAAATTTGCATTTGAGATATATTTATTTGTCTGAAGTGCATGTGGTTTTGGAGCAGCATCACAATCAGTCCCCTTCCTCTCGTTCTTGTGCTCGTAAGAAGCTGGCCTTTTTCTGGGCAACGCGGTCTTTCCTCTGTGCCAAGGATAACTTGGCACGGTTCCACCTGCCACGGGAAGAGGAAAAACAATGAGTCCATTAACATTCAGTAGAGCAGAGGAAGGACACAGCAATTCATTCAGATGCCCTCCCAGTCCCCATTATTCACTTCGAACGATATTATACCTAATTTTGAATGAATATTTAATATAACAATACACTTTCCCAGTTTTAACAGGTTAATGTTGATTCTGTTGCCTGGTGTTCTGGAGAGCCAAGAATGTAAAACCATATTGCCAAAGAAATCACACCATGCAATAGTCTTATGTACAAACACCTTCCAAGACATTTACTGATTTTGTTTAACAGTCTATGGAGTTCAGAAACCCACCTCTTCTTTTTGATTTCCTTTTGAGGTTTCTTTTCATGCACAGGACTTTCTCGGATTGCAGAATGGGCTTTTTTGTACATCGCTTCTACCTGAAAATGATCAAATGAACACCAGTTATTAAATACGGTGCAAAACTGCAAATATATCATGCCGTGCTGGATCCCAACACGATCATGCTTCTCTCAGTCCCGTCTTGAAAACACTAGTAAACATCAGCCAATGCAAATGAAGGACCAACTACATTTTGCTCAGTGTGCTTGGTATAATCATTAAGAAGCAGATAAACATGCACGGTTGTGAGTGACAAACTAACACTGGGTTATGTGGGCGACATTTGAAAAACCATGACAGGGGTCTTATTTTCACGGGTGAAAAGTGTCTTACAGAGTCTGGTGTGACGCCGGCTTTGATGAAACGTGAAAACTGCTTCTTGTAGGCATCCTCGTCCTCCTCCATCAGGTACGACATGTAGTCCGAGATGTTCATGCCCATGATGTGTTTGCGGTGCAGCTCTGCATTAAATTCTTTGCTCTCTGCATCGTAACCAGGGAAACGCTTGAGGCTGGAAATAAAAGACAGGTCGATATTTGTTTATACTGCATGTTTCAATTATTTTTTAGACTAAAACCACTCTCCTGCCATGCTTTAGTTCATGCAGCTTCTCTCAGTCCCGTCTTGAAAACACAAGTAAACATCAGCCAATGCAAATGAAGGACCAACTACATTTTGCTCAGTGTGCTTGTTATAATCATCAAGAAGCAGAGAACCAGCACCAGGGTATTGTCATACTCATTAACAGGGTGATTAGCACGTTTCACCATGTTCAGTTCAAAGGCATTTTCCACCATTGTATGTCTGATTAGAATTAAATTAGACCAGTTAGTTTCAGAAGTGCGAAAATTTGAGAACTCTGGTCTGTCTGAATACTTGCACACATGCATCAATACGTGCGTCACAAAACACAGTTAAGACCGATTTGGATTACCCAACTCAGGACATTTTGAAGTGCAAGTAATTATAGTACATTTTGTTAGCATACCAGTGGCTTACTTGAAAACCAAAGAAATTAAGGCATGCACTTCTGGGAAATGGTGGTAAGTAATGCATCAGTCACAGTCAATGGCCTAAACGTACCAGACCTATTGATGGTCTGGCACGTCAGAGGTCTACACAAGTTTCATCAAAAACAGCGTTTAAGTGTTTAACATTTCTTTTCACTGACCTGTGAGGGATAGCAAGCCCGCCATCAACAGCTCCCTTCAGCGCTCCAAACACCTTGTTGCCTGTACTGGTTCTGGCTAGACCCGCATCCAGGAAGCAGGTAAAGGCACCCGGCTGTCCATCAATGCTCTCCACATTGAATTCATCACCCGTCACCTCCACCTGGCCCTCGTACACCTGATCTAGGCCAAACTTATTCAGCAGCTGGTAAGAGGGGAAATGGAGAAAACAAAAATGTAAGGATCCCAGGAAATTAAACTAGTTACAGAAGCACGGGTGACTTTACTTACTGAAGGGAGAATACAAAACAAAAGTTAATGCTGTGTAACCATTGTATTACAATTACATAATTGGCAGAAGACCTCAGGCTCTTTTCGGCAGCTCAAATCACTGGTTTGAATATTCTGAACATTTAACAAACATTAACAACTATACGAAAGCAACATCTGCTGTGCATAGGGGGCATGGGGCAGGCAGCTGATCAAAGGGCACCAAACTGATGACGTAAGCGAATGTCACTTGTGTGGGTAATGCGTGTCATCGCTTACCCTCCGAGCCAGCAGCAAGCCAGTACAGTATGCTGCAGCATAGTTTGTTAGGCCTACAGGAATCCCGTATTTGGGCAGTTCGTGGGAGTACGCCGCAGCCACTATGTGGTCTCCCTCAATCTTGGCATAGGCAATCTGAAATACACAGGTAGAAAGGTTGGGTATGATGGTATGGTGAATACTTCAAAACAAAACTTAACACGTTACTTTGCAAACAAATCAGCTCAGGTCGCCAGGCCCGTTATGAGCTAGGAAAGGATAGGACACTTTCCCAAGAAGTCACAACTGTCGGCAAAACTGCCTATTAGCTGAGCAAACAATGACGTGTATTACATAGGCCACTGGATTGATGTTTCAATGTCACTGACCTGGCAGCAGATATCCCTGTTGGAGAACCTAACTATGATGCGGTACTTGGGTGTGTTGTACTTGTTCTTCTCCTGAATGACCAGGCGCTTCCGGGCAAAGTAGTCAGTCTTTCCCTCTGTCAAATGGTATCAAGTTAGAACATTAAGTCAGTCTTAATAATTAACATACCGGTAAATCGATAAAGGGTAACAATGTAGGCAGTTTCTAGAACATGTCAATAATCAATTTACCTCGCCTCCTCCTGAACTTGACCTGGTACCTCTTGAAATATTGCTTGCTCTTCACCACTTTAACAAACCCCTGCAGACACACAAGCATGACATTAGAAATATCCGTCTACTACGGTCTTTAAAAGTAGGGCAAGTTAGATTTAAGGTTAAAACATAATGTTTTACAATGTTTGTTAAAGGACTATATTCTGATAGTAATCATTGCATTTGCTATCGAGCTTGACGACACCATGTCCATTGAGTGCAATGGATAAGTGGCGCCATGTTATATTTGGGTCCTCCAAGCTAAAGAGTTTGTTCAGTTAACAGAGGTCTCTCCAGCTCTCTTTAGTAAGCAAAATAGGTGGGTTGCCAATTTCAGGCAACCATCATGAGAATGCATTTACACTTTCCAGCTCTTTTTTGGGTGGATTCATACTACATCGGGTGCTTTCCTAAAAGCTGGATACAGTACTAAAAAAATCGAAAACACAAGCCCGCGTTGTGAGATTGTAGATTGGTTATTTTCGAATATTTATTTGAAAATAGCTAGGAATTAACTGGTCAAAAACAGAATTAAATGAGATCCAAACTAAATGACACTTACTCGATGTACACTTTAGATACATAGTGGTCAGCATCCAGCAGTCTGTGTTTTTATTAAAAGATCATAGAATTGATAGACAGACAGACGGCCATTTGCGCCACGCTGGAGGTTTTCGCGGAACCGGCGAAACGCAATGCAGCCAGGATCCAACACCATCTGGCCGCCAAACCACTAGTAATATGTATGTGCATTTGAAGTACCTGTTTACACACCCAGTTGACTTGTTTTAAAAGTATATTGATCATATTTGCTTACCATTTTCTAAGGTTTATCGGGTCCTCCTGGGCCTGGCAGACACGGAAAAGGAAAGGGCTGACGTGACAAGGAATTCTTAAGCGATTGCGTCAGCTGTTTAAAGTAAAGACCACATCCGGTCTCTTTAGCGCTCTCTACCGCACGGGCTGAACTGGAGCTACAAAAATCTATAGGGGGCAGCAGTGTATTAGTGAAAGCAGGTATTAGTAAAATAGCTCAAGGCTCTATTGCTAATTACTTAGGTTTAGTAGAACCCGACGCAGTGGTGTCCGATTAGAATTTTAACCAAGATGCTTTGACTTCTGCCTTGAGCAGACCTCTATTATATATTATCCGAATATGACTGACGTCTGACCCAATAAGATCTATCCATATATGGGTTCTACCAGAGCCTGGGTTCTACGTACCACATCGATCTGATATCAGCACTATAGGTCAACCCGGACCAAATATAGTGATTGTCATACTAGACATGTCATAATGTCATATAACCCGCCAACGTGCTAGTCGGATATGTCATATATAGCCCGGCGTTATAGTCGAATATGCCCATGTATGGAGACTAGGCTAGGCTATCCAATGAACAACTCTCCCAGATCCGATAATATGAATGGAAGTGAGAGTCTTCGTTACAGTCGCCCCATAGTATTTTACTAGTGGTTCCCAAACGTTTTCATGTCAACGACCCCCAAATTGACACTAATTATCCCACGGACCCCACATTTGAAAAGGTATGCCACATAATGCCAGGGACCCCCATTAAGAGAAGGTTTTTACGGCTCTATATAGCAGTGATTCCCAACCTGTTTAATTTCAAGGACCCCCAATTTGACATGCAGCCTAGAGATAGAAATGCCACTATGCACATGCATTAGCCTAGTCACTAGGCTAATGCATGTGCATAGTGGCATTTCTATCTCTGGGACCCCAATTTATTTATGTTAATGTAGGGTGTAGGCTACAATAGGAACCAAAGAGATCCTAACGGGTCCATTTGTATACTCTCAGAGTTACAGACCCATAAGGGAAGAACCCTTTTGGTTCCAAACTATCATTTAGCTGGGTACCCCCTGGAACTCCCTCAAGGACCCCTGGGGATCCCCGGACCCCACTTCGGGAACCACTGGTGTAATGTATTCTTTGTGTGTGTGTGTGTGTGTGTGTGTGTGTGTGTGTGTGTGTGTGTGTGTGTGTGTGTGTATGTGTATGTGTTTTATTTGCTCAAGAGACTGAGGTATTGATTGATTGATTGATTGATTGATTGATTGAAATTTTTATTTCACAGTATGTAGAATGGGTATATTTCAAACAAAAGCACAGGTCAATACAAATACTACTCTGGACAGTGGACACCATGATTAAGCACTTACACATGTTTACAACAGGGTCCAGCATTTGAAATTCATCAGAACATTTAGAGACGTACAAATATACACTTCTATAAAAACAGGAAATCATATAAAGAAAGGGAAAGGGGGAAAAAAGTGCAGTATGGTGAAAAGGGGGTTCCATGTTTTAGTGGCATAGGAGCGATAGCTAAATGAATTAAATCCCTTGTTTGAGCCGAATCTTGGTTGCACGTGGTTTGTTGAATTCCCTCTGGTGTTGTGAGACAGTGAGTGTGGATTCCGTTGACATTAAGGAAGTATTTATAGGTACATGCCATTGCCATGGGTATCTTGTAGTGAATTTGCTGTACTGTCGTCAACCCATAACCTTCATTTAGTGAGAATCTGTCTTGAGAGTAACAGCCAGGATACTTATCATTCATTATCTGGGTTGTGTAATTTCACAATTCAAAAGAATGCTGAGTTGGGGTGAAATAGGCAGCCAGGGCTACTGAAGAAATATCTTAACATTGGGTGGGGAAGTCAGTAACTTGGTGAATCTTTTCAGAGCATGAATCAGATTTTTGTTAATGCCTACTGTATAATTTCTTTAGCACACCATCAGAATATGAGTCATGATTACGTTAGATTGAAGGTTTCTTTAGAAGCATATACAGTATACGCAGGTTTGGATCTCACTTCATGCACAACTTAACTTGCATAAGTCAGCCTAATTAAAAAGGTTATTGTTCAGGAGACGTCAGACCCTGAAAGTTACAGAATAAATAATCTAAGTTATTTGAAGAGTTATGTTCAGGGGTCATCGCCATGTTGACTTGTGGTGGACATTTTTGTCAACATTACATTTTTGCCACGGACACACAAAATCAGTGGACAATAATATTACCAGAAACAGATAGCCCTGAATGAACATACATTCGAACACTCTCAGAGTTCTAGACTAGAATAAGACTAATAGTGGACTCCTATTTATTTTATTTAGTATGGATAGCCTATAGGAAATGTGAAGAAAGGTGATTTAATCTTTAATAATCTTGCCAAAGTTTTCTGTGACAATAAACTTCCTTTTCATTCATATTGATAGTAGTATATTATAATTGTGGGTGGGCAATCTTCTCACTATTAAATCATAGTTTTGGGGCGGTATAGGCAGGATAGTCATGAGTATAGTAATGAGAAACTTAAATGAGGGATTCAGCTCATGAACTGTTCTTGAACCTAAAGAAAATCTGTTGTCATTCTAGCTTTCGACCACACCTAACCAGCAAATTGGTCATTATTGTTATCACAGCAAGGCATTTGACAATGATTAGTAAGCCTCCTTAATGCCTCATATTCACTTTTTCCCAAACTATAGGTAGATGCTGTCTAGGCTAGCCGCCACTAAGCCGCCCTATATGACACGTCCTCTGCTGTGATTAATACAATAGATTCACAGAGTTCACCAGCGACAGCAGGGCTCATGAAGGAGGACTGGACTGGAATGTAAAGGAGTATCAGAATGCATTGATTACTAATTTTGGCCTGGAAACCAGACCATACTGCCACAGGAAAAACATCCCTGGGGAGATTGGTCTGGCACTCCTCAGTTCGCTCACCCCAGAGTTGTGGGTAACCAATCAGGGCCCACTATTCAAAGAGAGACTTTCTTGCTGTGATGTTGTAATCTTTTTGTACCACCAATAAATCCATTCCACAGAATCCACACTGAAGTTCCAGACTTATACTTACGCAGTGATATTAGTCTGGCCATGCCAGGCTAAACTAATATAATACCTGGCCGATCCACTACCGAGTAGTGGATACAGCCGATGGAGTAGTGACTACTCCATGCCCAACACATTACAATAGCAGCATGTACCATGTAAGAACTTAACATGAAGCATTCCGAAATGTAGAGATATCACCAGAGCCCTTGGAAATAATGTTTGTGTAATTCTCTGTCTTGTTTTATATTAAGTCAATGAAAGAGTCAACAGTGTAGTGTTGCTGTTCATATACCGGTAATGGGAAATATATCAACAAAATCATCTCTTCTTGATTTAGCCACAGTAGAACAGAATCCCAATATTGTATCTATAATCTATCTCTGCCAGTGTGAGTGGTTTTGGTAATGATTACAGGGAGCCATGGAAGAAAGAGAACTACAAAAAAAATCCATACAAGGCCTTTATGTGCTTCTCATGACTTGAATCTTTTCCAGTAAAAGTGAGCTAATCAATGCTCATTACTCAGTTACTGGACCCATCCATTTTCTCTCCCTACACAGTCCTCTCAGAAAATAAAGCTGATATTTGTAAACATACTGTACATAATAAAATGTGCATACTTCAGTTTAAGTTCAGGGGATTTTTAGACAAAAAGTCAAAACAAGAAAAGAAATGTGGTGAAAGATTGCTTTACAAAAAGTTAACTGTCAAAACTAAGGTTGATCAGATTATATCAGTAAATGCTATAAAAAGGAACCAGTGTCTTCTGCTTTTCTGGCCATGTGAGCCAGATAAGATTCTCCTCTGTCATTCTCATTGCAGAATCTGCAAATGGTCTAAGCTTTTAGGAAAGTTCAAGTCACTCAAGTGTAGAACTTGTTGCTATGCTTCTGATTTCACAATAAAGTAAAGCAACCGTCCAGTTGTCCCTGTGCAGTAGTGGTCTGCAGGTCACACTTATTCTATTCTTTTTTCTCATGTGCTACTTTGAATATATGTTGCATTTTGTTTGCAAGGATATTTGTACTAGTCAGACCATTACCCCAAACCCTAACCTCAGTCTTAACTGGCCATGCATGAGTCTTAACCGGCCACGCATGAGTGTTAACCGGCCACGCATGAGTCTTAACCGGCCACGCATGTGTCTTAACTGGCCACGCATGTGTCTTAACTGGCCACGCATGTCGTAGCCACGGGTGAGTCTGAAGGGGCCACGCAGGTCTGACTAACGGGATTTCTGACTTCATGGGCATGCAGTCCCCTAATTTCCTAACATTTGCCACTGCAGTATGTTACATGTTAGTCAGAAGACAACAACCGAATTGGAGAAACAGAGCAAACATATCACACATTCAGCATAGTGAAATGATACAGTAAATTACTCTTCAATTTAGTTCAGAGAACAAGGCCATGGTGCTGCTAACAGAGTTCCAAATGGATAAATGAACACTGAGGATTTGAGAAAGTGCATGTCAGTAAGACCATGAACAAGAACAAAGAGATCCAGAATGACGGGGTGAGAGGTACATTTTAAAGAGTTTTCAACTTACTACTAAAGATCTCTGCTGCTCTGACTGCAGTAGAGATCATCAGCAATACCAAATCAGTTTTTAACTTAAACCAAAATGTGTTGCTCGCCTGGCTTTGACACCAGACAAAAATACATCAGACTGCTGGCTGCTTACACGTAATTTATTTGTGAAAGCCAAGAGTGTATCTCACTCCTCCAGCTGTGCAGTTAAGACATATACTGTACACCCCATGAACGCATGTAGGCAGACGGAAGTCAGAGTAAATACGAATTGAGATTCAGACCACAGATTTCAGCACATCAGAAAAGGGAACATTCAGCACATTCACAAACTTGTAAAAGCAACAATATATTTTGAACTAGCTTGCTCTCAGTGAACAAGTGAACATGTATGTTGCTAGATCTGACAGTGACACCAAACTAAAAGTTCTTATTAGCCGACAATCATGAACACCTAACAGGAATTATTTAATTAGTACGCCTATGCGTAGATCATTTGTCATCTGCATGCTCTCTGCACTCACTGACCACAACATCTAGCCTACAGTATATCAACCAATGACAGGGAGACTTAGGACCTGAATACAGTTGTTGAACTCTAACCTTTCAAATGACCAACGCGACCCCCAACAAATACCAAAAGACACAATGACCAGGAAGCGGTGAGTAGGTCCCTGTATGTCCGCAGGCCGCTGCCTGCGATGGGGTCCCTAGTATTTGGGTTGAATTTACAACCAGAAATGGGCCGGTTGGCTAACAAGGGCACTTGTTGATCACAGTGATGGATGTTGGATTCTGTCGGAATGATTTGTGGACTGTTTATGGCACATGCTCAGAGATCTTTTGAGTGTGTAACTAATGGTAGTTTTGGTTTGAACACTTTTGAGGTAGTTTCTTAGAAATCACACAAAGCTGACATTTTGGCTATTCTCAAAATAGCAGAACTGACTGATGTAAGAGGTATGGTCAGCACACGTAATCCTTTACATTTCACAGAAAACCAAAATCCCCCAACCAAATAGGAAATCATTATAATTAGGTAGGTAGGTAGGCATAGATAGATAGATAGATAGATAGATAGATAGATAGATAGATAGATAGATAGATAGATAGATAGATAGATAGATAGATAGATAGATAGATAGATAGATAGATACGATTGTTTTTGCCATAAACTCTGATTAGAGACGGCATGTTTTCAGATGACAACAAGGTTGGTGGGGACAAGATGTTATGAACCCCCTGCATGACAAACTGTCTTGTGGTCAATTTGGGGTGGGGGCTGTCCAGTAAATCATGCATTGTGTTCACACTTTGGTTCCTATCTGGTGGCTGCAGTTGGTCCCCAATGTTGCCATGTTGGCTTATTTCCCTTGTTTTGGTCCAGAGTCCATTGTGGGAAACAATTCTGAATTGTGATTTTGTGGCTTGGTTATTTATTATAACATTACACATACTTTAGCCAGGGCTTAATAAGTAGAGACTAATATGCATCTATTTTAATTTAGTGGGAATATATTGTCTTGTTTTTAGAGGTGATATTTGGCTTATTTTTCTCGCAATATTTGGCTAGTTTTGGGCTTGTTTTCGGAGGTGGGTTTGCTTATTCCTCTCATGAGAGTTGGCAACACTGAATAGTCATGGACTCATGGAGGTATGGAGAGCGAGAGAGAAAGAGAGTGAGAGATGGATAGATAGATAGAGAGAGAAAGAGAGAGTGTGTGTGTGTGTGTGTGTGTGTGTGTGTGTGTGTGTGTGTGTGTGTGTGTGTGTGTGTGTGTGTGTGTGTGTGTGTGTGTGTGTGTGTGTGTGTGTGTGTGTGTGTGTGTGTGTGTGTGTGCGTGCGTGCGTGCGTGCGTGCGTGCGTGCGTGCGTGCGTGCGTGTTGGGAGGGCATGAGGAAGGGAGTGTCAACACTCGTGCATGAGTGTCTGTGTTTTTCTTGTTTTGTTCTTCTGTTCTTGTGAAGACCGTTTAGCTGAATAAATGAGATTGCAAGAGATATATTTTTCTTTATCAATCCTTTGGTAGCATTGTGTTGCCGAAACATTTCTGCAGACAGGTGAATCTAAAGGCCAGTCGAATGAACTCTGCAACTATACTTGCAATGATCCCAAATGGCAGTTGCAAGGAGTTACGAATTGTAAGAATTGTAAGTTCAACAAAGTAAATCTGGGGGGAGATTTTGGAATTGGCGGATTGGTTCAGAATAGCTGTTGTACTGTACTGTATCCATCCTGTATCAGTACTGTATCAGTACTGTATCAGTTTCTTAATGTTCTTGAATGGATTGATATGAATATTTAAGTAATTGATGAAGGGAAGTGAAACTGATGTAATGCAACCAGTCATCCTAGATGAATGTTCAGAGGTTATGTATCAATTATTGACCTTCTTGACCTCAACCATTGAATCACCAAATTGAAAAATATAGATATTGTTGTAGAGCTCTATATGAAATGTCATGGCTTTGTGTTGTAATTTGATGATCACATATACTGTACTATAGGCAATGGAATCATTGAGCACAGCACAGAGTGACAAATATAGATAGGCCTATAGGAATATTGTTGTCACCTGAGGCAATACCATATTAAAGCTCCAGGAGATGCAACAAACTGATGGACTGCATTCTGCAAGGGCAGAGATGGCCCTGGCTGACTATAGGCCCTATATACAGAATGAGACTTCATGGTCATGGCAGGCAGGCCTTCAGCTGCTGTGACAGGCTATACTATACTAATAAACGGTAACAAGACAACGCACCCCGTTTCTGTTTTCCTCCCAGATTATTCCCCAGGGAGGGGTGGGAGAGGCTGGACAGCAGACGGCTGGACTTTGAATTTCTCTAACTATAAACTTTCATGACAGCAGACAGTACAAATATAATTCATGAAAAGCTACTACAGTGAAGTCTGTTCACAGAAGTTGTTAAGGATATGTGGGGATTATCTGACGAGGTAACATTTGAGTGGGCAAAACCTTACATAATACTAAATTGTTTATAGGGTCAATATAAGTAAAATAATAGCCTTTCCACAGGAGTATCTTTTTATATTTTTCCAAAAAGAATACAAACAGCCAATAGCATATTACAAAGTTATCCCCCTCACTGGGGAAAAGTCCGGGAGGAAAAACAGGCAAGCACCGGGGTGAGTTGTCCAGTATTCCTAATAAACTAGACCCGGGGATATATGAGCACTCAGTCAAAGTTTGGGTTATGCACTGTACAATTTAAGTATAGTATATCAGTATAGCTCTGGTATCAGCAGGGATGGAAACTGATGCAGAGGAAACCCACCAAAATGTATAAGGAGCACCACTATGTAATGAATGTTTTGAATAAAAACAATATAACATCAAAATATGATGCAAGTAGCCTTGTTTTGTTGTAAAGGTGTGTTTGGGAAGATTCTTTTTTCAACCCATGCACGCACGCACACACACACACACACACACACACACACGCGCGCGCGCACGCACGCATTCTGCAGCTCAAGTGCTCCATGCAGCGCTGAGAACCGGGCAGAAGTTATAGTAGAACAGAGAGCGTTTGATTGATTGTTTGATTGATTGAATAGGCCTACTTTAGTTTGCAGGGAAAAAAGCACGTTCAATACAAGGTCTGATATAGTCAAGAAAGCCCGACTCCTTCATACTCAATATCGAAACATTTACACACAGTATAGGCTTATAGGCTATACAAAACAGGCTACATCCCTTTTGATGACAGGTTTCAGCGAGGTTAATTTAGATTTTAGAGAGGATAATAATAAATGGTGCAATAGCATCCCTTATAGGCCTACAATTCTTGTGAGGCAACCATTGCTGCCCCATTGGAAAATGACCATCTCCCATCTGTGATAACATCTCGCTTTACATGAATGGAGGCAGAGGTGTAAATTCACAGTTTGAAGCTTCCTTTATTATTACAACGAATTTTACAACCACGGAGTTCAGTGATAGCAACATGCCCAGCTTTCTCTACCGGGCACGACACACAAACTACCTGGAGCATGAAAATACACGCACAAAAGCCCCCAACCAACCCCTGAGCTTCATGCTGCTATAACGTGAGATCCCCCAGTACACATGGGGCAGAGGCAGGATAGAAAAACACGATTTATTATTGTTGCCGGCTATCTTAAAGTTAAAATGTATTCAGGACAGGAACATTTTAGAAATAACGCATGGATGGATCAGTCGCCAAAGTCTGCGATTACACCATGGCCTAAAAAGAGACACATCACGATATCAGTCAGAACAGACGTTTCAGAACTTTGCCAAATAACCCCTGGCCCAATGAAGCCTGACAGCACATTGCGCGTTCGGTTCCTGTCTGTCAGTCCACTTAGCCTACTCCATCAATAAAGGCAAAAGCCCCAAAAACGGAATAAAATACCTATGCAATGGAGGAAAGTATAGGCTATTTAGCCTATAGGCATATAGGACGAGATATAATAGGCTATTATATTGGGCCTAATGTTTTCGTTGAGTTATAAAAAAATAAATAAACACGTTTTAAAATGTATTTAGAGTAGCGGTATAGCCATAAGACATTTTGACAAATAAGCCTATGAGACCTGCAACCAATCACTGTCTGGTTACTCTGGTATAGCTATATAGTCAGTGTATAGCGTGCAATGCAATGCAGTCAATATGATCATTTTTGCAGTTCTTCAAACTAATTTCCTGGACGTCAGATTTTGTGCACTTGCGTATGTGCAGTGCGCGCGCGCGTGTGTGTGTGTATTGGGGGTGGGGGGGGGGGGGGGCAGAGAGGAAGGGGAGGGGGTGTCAACATCTATATCTTCTTGCAGGGAGTGACTGCTTGCCTGCTTCTCTCTCTAATAGACTATATACTGAATGACAGACAGGACAGCAGCAGATTAAAAGTTCAGCAGCTGTAGATTGTGAATTTGTGACGGCTTCTATAGGCCTACTGAAAAAGTGACTGAATTGCTGTGAGTATCGTGTTTCATTTTGCCTTGGTTATTATCTCAACTTACGGGTTTACGCGCAGGTGCATCAAACAAACCTTTTTCTCATGGGCTATAGAAATCGATAACGCTTTGCTTTCACCCAACCTTGAACATTCAAATAGCCGCAAAGATTTGAGGCTTTCTGATTTCGGAGGGACAGTTTTTTTTTCTCCTCTTTTTTTCCCAGGTTTTAAACCCCCCCATCGAACGCTCTCGGCATAATGCTGGAGGGTATGAGCTTTGAGTATATGTAAAACAATAGTGCTAAAGTTATTGGGGGGTAAGACAAGGCAGTATAACTCTTGTAAGGGATACCTCGGGTCCCCATTAGCAGGCTGTTGTGCAGACAGGCCGCTCACCGTGCCGTTCGCGTGTCATTCACTGGATACTGTCACCAGACCAGAGATCACTTTACCTTGCTGAAACAAATAGGTCATTATCCAGGAGAGCTTGCGTTGGGCAAATCCACAAACACACACAACCAGCCCCTTAAATAATTTTGATGCGCACGTCTTCCCTTCCCTTATAGAAGCATTTTATGTATCACTGGCGTTTAATGAACAATGTCTGTCATTGTCTGATTGAATAAGTCAGTTCATGTTATAAATGAAATCTCAGCTATAGGCTATAATTGTAACAGCTGCTATGCGCAAAATCCAATCTAGGTTAAATAATTACTTTATAGACTTCCTTTGACGAGTTGGCCTATCACTTCCAGAATGTCGTTTTTGAAATACTATATCTGTTTCCACTCTTACAGGTAGGGCCTTATAACCCCGGTCGGAGACCTTTGGGGAAAGGGCTCTCTTTTTGGCCACCTGCCCGACGACACCTGTCAAACGATACAGTTGTGTTGCGCATGCGTAATCGTCTGCCAGAAATCCCTAAAACTGGGATCGTCTGTCAACCAATGGTGTTCAAATCTGACCAGAGATAAAGTCAGTCTTGCAGGCCAGTGTGTGGAGCGAGAGGATTTCATAACAAACAGACAGAGAGACAGTGACTTGACTGACTCTGACACGAGACGTCGCGCGACCCCACGAAGGAGTAAACTATGCCGAGGTCTTTTCTGGTGAAGAGTAAACGGGCCCACAGCTACCACGAGCCACGGTACCTGGATGACGAGCACATCAGACTGGACGCACTTCTGGCTCATGTATGCGCAGGTAGGTGTTAAGCTCAGTGGCATTCTTATAACTTTTAGTGCCTGCTATACATGCCGTGCGAAATTGGTAAAAAACAATAATGTCAAAGTCTAAGATTTAACATGGTGCGTAAATTCCTTAGCAGTATATGATTCTTGTTATTATTCTACAACTCTAAATCTTTATCACACAAACTCATCAGTGTTAATTGGACTCTTATAAATGCATGGAACCTCAGAAAATAAACGTGTCATTCTACTACAGTATAGGCCTATCTATATCACATTGTAAAGTGGTGGAATTATATATATCCTGTGCGTTCTAAGCAGAGAGCGGTGATCAGGAGGATGTTGACTCGTCTCCGCGGAGAGCTGAGCTGTCCTCCAGCTCTCCTCTCAGCCTGGAGGGCAGCGTGTGTGACCGCTCCGCGGACTATGACTTCTGGCGTCCTCCGTCTCCCTCCTCGTCGCCAGGTATTATTCCACATTTTGTATATTGTTTTGCTGTAATTTCGTACATGCCTATACTACAAATGGTCAAGACTTAAGGAACCGTATATATACAGGCTATATAGTGTTCTCACATTTTCATGTGAAGTTTACCCAAATTACATCTGACTGAAAAGCTTTTGTGGGACTTCAAACTTGTAAGAGATTTAATTGTGTTGTTACACATTTTCGATCGCCTATTTTCATAGGCAATAGGGTGGAGGATAAACTATAATTTCGCTGGAATTTCACATAGGATTTTCACTGATTTCGCTCTAAAGAACCCCCACATTGAGAACCAGTGGCCTATAACATTAAATCATATTTTTCTTTCTTATTCCCCCTCTTCAGATTCAGAGAAATGTTTCACTCCGGCATCAACAGACGACGGTCACCATCGCACCGTTCCATTCCGGCCGTACGCATGGACATACCCGGGCTCTGAGCTCAGGCATCTGGTTCAGCGATCATCATATCGGGCCCCCGTGGATCACGAATCACCACCACTGAGCGGCTATGGAGAGGAAAGCGGCTCCGACTCCCACCTTTACGCGCAGCGGGGCCTCGGTGGCAGATTCTACCAGGACTATTCCTCAGCGGCCATGCACGAAATGTACAGCACGGGTACGAGGGACGGCGACGAGCTGTATTTGGATCGCAAACTCAACAAGCCCAGCAGCAGCTCTGAAGCCAAGTCGGAGGGGAAACACCAGATCAGCGGTTCTAAACTTCAGCCAAATGGATCCTACAAGTGTATCAAATGTTGCAAGGTATATAAGCCATATCCTTTATAGGATTTTATATTGACAAAAACAAATAAATGCTGCATGGTGGTTAATTAATGGCATGGTGACACTTGAGTTGCATTTGCATGACTTGACATTCCAACATCGTTTTGTCAAAAGGTATTCTCAACGCCACACGGATTGGAGGTTCACGTGAGACGCTCGCATAGCGGGACGCGGCCCTTCGAATGCGACATTTGTGGCAAAACCTTTGGACACGCAGTGAGCCTGGAGCAGCACAGGGCCGTTCATTCTCAGGTAGGCTATACAGGCCTCCCTCCGCGCATAAATATCATTATAATAAATAGGCATATGATTAATTATTAACGAGCCTGACCTAACGGAGGAGCGTATATAGCCATAACTCATTTAGACTAAATTGATTAGGCCTATATGCAAACATATAAAATAATAATCTGTTTTCCGTTACCCCCACGCAGGAGAGAAGCTTCAACTGCAAAATCTGCGGCAAAAGCTTCAAGCGCTCCTCCACGCTGTCTACACACCTGCTCATCCACTCGGACACGCGGCCGTATCCCTGTCAGTACTGCGGCAAGAGGTTCCACCAGAAGTCAGACATGAAGAAACACACATTCATTCACACAGGTGAGAGAGATAAGGCATGACATTTACAAAACATATACAAAAACAATCCTGTTCATTTAACTCCCGGCAGCAGCGTGTAAACTGCTTTATAGGCCTATAACTATATAGACCCGTCACCCAACTAGGCCCATGTATAAGGGTATATTTCATGGTTCTGTACCCTGCGAGTTCAATTAACACCGACGACTAATTGTTAATTATTTTGACATTTTATTAACCGTTAGTATCCATGCGATTTTTTTTGCACACTAGGTGAGAAGCCACACAAATGCCAGGTTTGCGGGAAGGCCTTCAGCCAGAGCTCCAACCTGATCACACACAGCCGCAAACACACCGGCTTCAAGCCGTTCGGCTGCGACCTCTGTGGCAAGGGCTTCCAGCGCAAAGTTGACCTGAGGAGACACAAGGAGACGCAACATGGACTCAAAGTGCAGTGTTGAATGACGCTTGTCAGTTGTTTGTACTCGAGACGCACTTTCTTTTGGATGCACTGAATGCAGAAATTGTATTATTTTATTTTTTGTTTGTTGGCCTATACTCCGTTTTCTACTGCTGTCATTGTAGGCCTACTTTTGGCTGAGGTATACACTATAGGCTATATTTGGTTGATTTAATGGAGATAGGCCTACGAATTTATTTAGGCTATAGTCTATTGAAAGTATTCTAAAAATGTTCTTATAAATGTTATTTATAATTAATTTTCTATAGGCTACAAGTGGGTATATTGATGCCATTTTCAAAATGAGTGGCCTAAGCAAAGCAGTGATTTAACAAATAATAGCAGCATATGAATGTCCATAAGTTTTTAAAATAATCACTCATGTATTTTATGATTATGACCCTTTATATCGAAAATTTTAAATACACATTAAAAAATGAAAAACGGGAAAGGGCGAACACCCCGAACCAATTTTTGTCAAATGCTGCTTGCAACATGTCATGGCTCATTCTTTCTATGATAGGCTAAAATAACTTATATATATGAAATTGCCTATAACTTGATAAGATGTAGCCTAAATGTGCGTTAAGATTATGGATAGATTTATAGTAGTTTAAAAATCTTTCCAAAATCTTGTCAAAAATCTTAGTGCATGCATGGGTAAGCTTTAAATGAAGAACTAGGCAACTTTCTCGTGAAATGCTCAGAACGTTATATGTTAGACTTAGGCCTACCATATACAGCAACATGCTGAATAGTGAATATAGTATAGCATTTAAACAAAACACCCTTCTTCTGAATTGGCCTTTATATATATATATATATATATATATATATATATATATATATATATATATTATATAGCTATACAAACATTGCAACACTCACTCCAGTTAAACATCAATATGTGTGCATTGTAAAAATTAGAAGCATAAGCAATCAATCACGTTTCAAGGCTACATGACAGCCTGGTCGATTTAAAGTTAGGCTATCTCCCGGATTTAAAAAATAAATACATAAAAAGAAATCCGGAATTCTCCTAGCGAGAGCCACCTGGTCAAAACCAAATATTTTCACCCGCCAACAAATTAAGTTATGATACCATAAACCTTGAGTGAAGGAAGTCCAGAGAAAATAGCGTCACTTTTATTACTCTACCAGTTCTTTTATAGCATTCATCCTCGTGGCCACATGACGTTGCCCGAGTGGGTGTGATTTATTTGGTTGAGCTTTAAACCATCTAGGATCTGATTTAGACGCATCCACCTACATTGTATTGTGTAGGCCTATGTTTGTTTTACAATAGACAACGCGATTACTTGAGCACATGAGGGTTGCTATGCACCTGTCAATTTAAATAGCTTCTTCAAATACTATATAGTGATTGAGATAAATGGGAATTAGATTGTTATGTATAGGCTATCTAAACACAGATAGAATGGAATCTGGATCAACTGTCCAGAAACAGTATAGGCCTATATGCAAAAAATGTTGATCAAATGCATTCCAAGAAACTTTCAATCCGCAAAAATACCTAACATCTATTCAGAAATAGAATGATACTCACAGACAACAGCAGCCATCAAAAGCCCAGTCCACCAATGTTTTGCAATGCAACGAGTTGCAACTTAAGTCACAACCACTTGCAATCACTTGCAACAGAATCCCAAAAACTGCTGCAACATGGCAATTCAGATCACTGCAATGTCTCTCCGCAACATATTACAACTGTTTTGTTGCATCACGGATCATTGGTGTGGAGACTGTGGGCTATAGGTGGACAGATTACATTCATGGTTATTGTCACTTGCAAAATATGCACGCAAAACATGAGAACCGTTGACATTTATTTACATATATTTTATTCAGACATACTGTACATCCTGAGTGCATGTTGGAGAGCTGATGGGGGTTTGTACTGCTGCAGGGTCAGTCGGGGAGCAACTGTTAATCAAACTAAACTTCAAAAACTGTGGAAATGGCCGATCTCGAAATGCAACACGTTGTGAGCTTGTAAGATCTGATAATTTTAGTATTTTTGTAGTACAAACAACGCTAAATTGCTAAATCGAGTTGTTCACACAGAAAACATTTTGAAAGAGGAACATACCATAGGAAATAACCATAGTTGCAGCTCTATACTAAGTCAGCAGACCAGCAGAGAGTGTGCATCTGTAATCTGTCAGAGAGCTGAGGTTTTGATCTGCTGGACCAGGGTCAGTAGATCTTGCTGCTGCAGTTTGAGCTCCAGCATATAGGCGTTGAGGTACTCTGCTGATGCCGGCCTCTCCAGGGCCTCACGCACCACCAGCGACACCTCAGACAACCTAAAACACACGGCAGACACAACTGTAATGTAGTGTACGCTAATTAACCCATTCTGACCCGAGATCAGATTCTAAAAATGTCTTCTATGTCAGTCGCTCTTCGATTTAAAAAAATAGCAGACCTACAAGCTCGTAGCGCGCCACTCGGTGGCGCGCTATGAGCTTG
Organism: Protomyctophum parallelum; assembly: GCF_964188405.1. NCBI lineage: Eukaryota > Metazoa > Chordata > Actinopteri > Myctophiformes > Myctophidae > Protomyctophum > Protomyctophum parallelum. The sequence continues at coordinate 30,793,435 of NC_139709.1, read as the reverse complement.
TAGATCTTCTATTTTTCGATAGCTAAAGCACGACATGATGCTAAGACCAAAATGGGTTCCAAAAAGAACCCAAATTGCTCTTAAAACAATGCAGCAAGAAAACATTTCTTGCAGCATGTTTCTATCTATAGTATGTATTTGTGTGTATGCTTCTAGCACACAACATATACTTTTCTTTTTGCATACAATTATACAGTTATGGGTATAGTGACTATTTCGAGCTGTGAATTCCAGCTCATAGTACTGCACGCTTCGACTAGCATGGTTATTGGTTATAGTTATATCTTGCCTCCTCCCTCCCCCAGCTCTACCTCTCCAGTCTACCTGTGTATAGGTGTACTGTTGGCTAATCTCCGGTTCACCCCAGGGTCTAGAGTTGCAGGGGTGGAGGTGGGGGGGGGCATCCATTATTCAGTTGGCCGCAACAATAGAGGACAGACCAACTCCACACTCACAGCTGCCAGGCAGCAGATAGATAAGACAGCACGCCAAATTATTCATGACAGAGGGACGAAGGACGCACAGGTTAGGGAAGTTGATTCGGGAGACTAATGAAATCATACAGTACAAATAAATGGGACATGCATGCGGCATGTGACTTGATGAGGAAAAAGGATGATGGGGCGGTGCAAACTGATCGAAGCCAGTTGAAATAGGTGAAATGTTCATGAGACCATTTTGTTTGTTATACGCGCAGATGTGCATTCGAATGGCTTGGCTTCCCTTCCCTGTGAATCTCTGACAATGACATTGATCATATTGATGAGGTCAGTCTAACTCAAATATGGAGATGGGGACATACTGCCCTCCAAGTACAGCTCTAGACTGGACATAGCAGGGCCAGGGAGGGACGTTGGATTTGGGATTATTAAAAAAAACAACAAGAACAATGTTGTCATCGATTTGAAAATAATCAGGGGATTACTTGGCAGAAGTCACAGATGTTTGACGCTGATCAGTGTAGTGGTATGTAAGATTAGCCACGGACAGACATTATGAACAATAATTCAAACCCATAGAGGTATAACATGCAGTATTCCTGTGCCTTTAATGTTCATGTGAAACAAAAATGTTCTGGATGAGCAGGTGGAAATATTTGTTATTCTACTCAACCCATCTTACTGTTCAGAGATCTGTTGTGGCACGAAAACTTTGGATGTCAGTTTCTCGAATCTCGATACAAACTTCTTCCAGTTTGTTAATCTGGCCACAACAGCGAAAATTGGGAAAACCTTGCTTTATACAAAATCTAACCTCTTTTTTTAAAATGCCACAATGCAAATAAAGTCAGAACAGAAATAAGCAGCATGTTCAAACACTCCTCGAAGTAGTACAAGTAGTAGTAGTCCAATACTCCAGATTGTTATAAATCAGAGTTGTAGTTTAAATGGTTGTTGTCATCATCTCACTTATGGCATCAGGTGGAATGTTTCCCAGGACATTTTATAGTCTGTGTATTTAGATTGTCTCTGTGTGTGTATTTAGCTTTGAACGTGTACTGGACATGGGCCTGTGTATGTGCTACTCCATCACGGATATAGAGGGAGCAATCAGATGGAGATAAGGCCAGGAGTTGTCTGTGTGTACTCAAGACAGGAGCAGCACGGAACTGTCCGTAAATTGCACACACACACACACACACACACACACACACACACACACACACACACACACACACACACACACACACACACACACACACACACACACACACACACACACACACACACACACACACACACACACACACACACACACACACACACACACACACACACACACACACACACACACACACACACACACACACACACACACACACCTCTAAACTAAAAGTAAAGGGTTTGTTATAGAGGAAAACAATGTCCCGCAATAAATTACACAGAGACAAAGTTGCCCACAGTGACATAGAACAGGTCTAGGCTATGCATATGATTGGTCAGAGAGAACAATGTGTGGTTGCTTTGATTTGCGCGTTTTCTTAACCACTTGTATGAAGTCACGGGAAATGATTGCTTTTCCAAATATTGCAATAGAAGATCGAAAACAGAGCATTGATAGTTGATACACATGCCAGGACCATCCATACTGATTGCATTTATCGATCAACATGTGTACAACTGCAAAGTGAAGATCCACTCAGAAAAATCACTTTGCTCCAGTTGTGGTGTTAAGTTTAAAGATTGGATGTTCTTCCATGCACCCCCCCCCCCTCCCTCTCTCCTGTTCTCTTGCCTTGCTAGGGAACAGGCTGTGCAGCTGTTATCGTATGGAACCATAACGCACACATACACACCTAAAACCGAAAAACACACATGCTAGTGAGATGTTCCATTCTCTAGTATGCGTGTTACTGTGGCAGACATTTAACAGAAAGTTCCATGCTGTTCCAGTCTAAGCACAAATTAGTACTGCACAATTCATCGAAAAAAGATCTAGATACAGACACCTACATTTTAGCGAGAATCGCTAGTTGGCCGTCCAATTAATTTTAGTTACCCATATATTTTTGCCCCTAGAGAGACTTTAAGAGGTCTAAATCAATCACTTTGATGTTCAAAGTCACAGTAGTTTGCCACATTTTGAATGTAGTAATGTTCAGCAACAGCAATATTTTCATGGAAAAAATGAGAATCGTGCGAGAATTGTGATCTCATTTCTCGGGGAGGAAACTTGAGAAAAAAATTGAGCAAGAATAGTTGCAGCACTAGCACAAATAAATAAACACACAAAATGGAGAAGCACCAGCACAATACACACAAAACACTTACAAATGGAGAAGGACCAGCGCTATCAGTGTCCATTCTGGGGTTTTGTGGATTATGTTGGTGTTGGTAAACCTACAGAAAACAAGAAATGATTTGAGTAAATCTTATGCCACAGGCTTTTCTGCCTTTTCTATACAGTATGTGAACAGAGGAATTAATGTTGACAGAAAGTTTTTGAGTTCACGGACACATTTCTTATCGTTTTTACCTTATATAAAGAGCAAAGACAGATATAACATAATTGACATTAGAGATGTCCCGATACTGTATCGGTAAAGTATTGGTCCTGATTTGTCATATCGGTATCGGTGAATATGCCAGTCTAACCACATTTGTGTGAGGAGTCTGCGATAAACACGTGCACAACATGATATATATAGCTAGATAGCTATTCACAACACTCTGTACTCTTTAATAAAAGTCCGTTGTGCAGTGTTCCTACATGGAGTGCTCTGAGGCTAGAGTAGTGTTTACAAGACGCCATTGTACAACTGAGGAAGGGGAAAGAAGGCTGAACGAAGTCTTCGAGAGTCCGAAAACAGTGGCAGAAAATGGACATTTAGTAAAATATCTCCACTTTGCCACGAGATTAACACAGACCTTATTCTCCCCACTCCTCCAGTGATTATGGCAATGAAATATATGTCGGGCAGAAACCTTGTATCTCTATATTATACATTTATGTTTTTATCAGCTTGCAAAGCTGATAAAAACTAGTCTAGTCACGTGGTCTAGTCTCTAGTGGTGAGATTCTATCATCACATCAAAAACAGGCAATCAAAGACAATTGTAATACATGCGTTACTGTTGTTACAAAAAGAGTAAAGCCGAACAAGGTAACCTTTCACAAGGTAACTGGTCCCCATTAGCAGGTTGGTACCTTGCATAGCTGCATTTGCTGTTGGTGTGTGAATGTAGAGTGACAGACAGGAGTGGAGACTAAATCATTAAAATTCAAACATTACATTTTCTTAGCTTGAGACACCATAATAACTTTTTTATTATGATTATTCTTTCTTTATTTCATTTTCCTAGCACAATTAAGGGTGCAACAAACAGTGGCAAAGCACTACATGTTTGTGCCACTACTACAGCATATCAATATGAATCTGGTAGGCACTAAATTCACACAAGCGTTTGACACTGACAGTGTATAAACTAGGAAAAGAGAACAATCATTAAATCTGACGAGGTCCTACCAACCGCCGGAAAGCTCTCTGTCAATGGAGTGGTGATGAATGGCTCTCCAACGGGACTGTGTACATTATACAACTCCTAGGGCCCATTAGCAGTGGGACCAGCGAGCAGCCTAAAGAGAATTCCTGGAAGTAGGCTTCTTACTGGACGTGTTACTGTGCTGCTATTAAATCACTGCCATGGGAAGTCAACTGCATTCTGCCAGTTACCACTTCCTGCTGATGGCAACTGTGCCAGCCAATCACAATCTGCAAAATGTCTATGGCAGGAAGTATGTTCGAGTTCGGTACAAGCTTTCGATTTGTGTCATTTTATTATATCGGCAAATAAATACACATGACCAAGTACTAGTTATCTACTAGCTACCGTGTGCGACGTCACCTCAAAACAAAACCTTTACGGTTGAAAAGACCCTGATAGGGACTAAAGGAATGTCTGTGAGTGGGAAAGGGAATCAGGTACAGTATAAGTCTGAAGTGTGGTGTACTCACCTGAAGGTCTTGACCAGTTTGTTAAGATCCCTTCCGATGTCATGTATGGTGAGACGCATCGGGCCCACAACGTTTATGAGACTGAGACGTGTCACAGATAGAAAGGTCAGTTATACATACAGTAGATCCAGTCCAAGTAAAAAAGAAAAGTCAATTTAGTTTTCATTAACAGGTTACGTCCATCCGACATGTCCACGCGTCCTAGGGAATCCAACCGACAGATTCAAAGGACGTGTGTACACGTCCTATAGCGTCCAGAGCTCCTATTTTGAAGGAATCCCGGGGCTGATTGTGTAAAATTATAGGAGGTCCAACTAGAATCGATAAATTGAAACCAAATGAATGATGTCCCACCCATCCGATTCATACCTTTAGCCACAAGGACAGCAGATGAGTGATAAATGGTTCAAGTACTATAGACGAATAACAATATCGTGGAGGGGTCAGAATAAAATGTGGACTTAAACTGTTGTGCTATAAAACTGTGGCAGTTTTATAGCTATTTGCTATAGCCATCAGGTTTATTAATGTCAATGTTACATCAAGAAACTGTGCATGTGAATGAAAGTATCAGCTTCTTTTGTACACGAAGAAATGTTACATTGTTGTAATCATGTAAACATTTCTTTGACACATGAAGAAAAGAACATGCATGAATGTGCACACACACACCTTGTGGTGAGCTTCTCCATAGCGATGCGTTTCTGAATATGGTGCTGGGCAGTGGAGTCAATGAGGGGCAAAACTATTTCATTCCAGCTCTGCTGCAGAGAAGACAAAACAAAAAAAGTAAAGGCCATTAGGTAGATGAAGGCTACTCTACAACATACACCTTCACTTAATTTATATTATTGATTTCAGCTGTTACAATTCCAAACATGCAAACATGACCCACATAAATCACTTCAGTCTATATTAGTAGCTGAATGACTAGTTAGTAATTGTTCATAAAAGTTCATAGTATAACTAAATGCATCAGGATTCCAATTCAAAAATACCAAAACATTATTCAGGATTTCAATTCAAAATAAAATATAGCAAAATAGCTGATCTACAAGCTCGTTTTGAGATTGGCTATTTTTTCCTGACAGTGATATGCAATGTGGCCCTCTGGAGTGAGTGTGGAAATATTGTGGCCCTCTCCATCGTCCCTGCTCTACAAGATGTTTGCAGCGCCCCCGTGTGGCCAGTGGCTCATGCTACAAACCAATGTTCACATCTTTCCTCCCTCCTTCATTCGCCTCTTGACATCCTCCACCCTCCTTCCTCATAATCTCCCCATGCTATGAGAAAGATGGGGGCATTTCTATGCCTTTATTGGATAGTGATAGTGACAGATGAAATAGCAGGATAGATGGGTAAGGAAGGACAAGCAGCACGGGGCCTCGGGTCAGATTCTAACCGGGTCGGCTGCACGCTCTACCAAGTGATAACTGGGACTGACGTTGAAATAATTTCCATTTTCGATAAAGTATGTTTACGCTTTCGGTAATTCTCCAGCACCTCTCTCACCTGAGTGTTTTCTGCAGGCTGTTTGTTCTCCTCGGGCTGCGTCCTGCAGGTGCCCTGGTAAAACTCTGTGACCCTCAGCTGCATCTCCTGGGTCTGCTTCCGCAGCCCATCATAGTCTGGAACTGGAGCCCACGGCCTCTCCTGCTGCCCTGGAAGCCTGGCATCGACCCCTCCGTCTCCCTCTACCACCGCCTCCAAGTCATCTTCATCCAACTCCTCCTCCTCCTCCTTCTCCTCCTTCTCTTCATTTCCTTCCCTGCCGTCCACGGGGGGCGAGCCCGGGCGGGGGCCGGCACCGTAAAGGAATGTCAGTGTCTCCGTGGTCGTCCAGTCCAGCAGAGTCGTTTTCAGGCATTCTAGTAGGTTCTGCCGGTCGGTGTCGGGCCCGGCAGCCCGGGCTGAGTGGTGTTGGAGGAGGTCGCGTAGCCCTGCGGCCCCTCTCTGGCTCATACCCACCTGGGTGATGTTGAGGCCTGGTCGGGCTGCGCTGGTGTCGCCCTGTGTCGCGGGGAGTGGTTGAGGTGAGGTGGAGGGTTCCAAATTAATTCTGTTTTCGGTATAGGCAGACGGGACAACTGCAGTCTTGTGTTCTTCTTGCAGTTTACCCTGCTTCAGAGCTGGATCTCTGTCTGGAGGAGCGTCGTCGGTGGTTGCCTCTGTTTTAGAGCTCAAATTAAGCTTAGCTACTCCCTCTTCTACAGAATCAAGGTCAAGCGGACCTCGCTCCTCGCAGACCAGCTTCTGCACAGTGGGCTGATCCACCCCTACAGAATTAAGTTGTTTGTGTCTGGCCATGTCTGCGCCTGGTTCTGTTTTAGAGGCAATACACTCTTTACTATTCTGTCTAGTTACATTTTTATTTAGCGTCTCTCTTCCTCGATGCTGGGTCTCCTCTTTATCCATCTCTCCCTCCACATTCTCCTGCCTCGCCCTTTTCCCGAGCTTTCTTTGCTCTCCCTCGTCCGTGCGTTTGGGCAGTTCGCCCCAGTGCACTCTGGGTCCCTTTCGCTGGGACACCACGCTGGAGACAAAGTCCTGTTCCTGTTCCTCGTCGCTGGTGTCGCTGTGGACAGAGCCGGCTGCAGGGGCCGGACGCTCTAGAGGTGAAGGGGTCTCGATGTCCTCCTCGCGTAGGCACATCGCTGAAAGCCTCACCTCCTCACCTGAGCTACCTCTGAACACAGGAAAGGAGGTAAAAAAAAAGGTTGGTTTTTAGTGCCTATTATTTATACTTTACGCACAACCGTATCACTCAATCAAGAAATTTCATGTCGTCACAATACAAATTTCAGTTGAAATCAGTTATCTTCTCAGAGCGACTCCATAGCTCAACTGGAAGTCTATTAGGTATTATAGTATAATATGTATAATATTATGTTCAATGTTGGACTTGGAACACCTTTATAAGAAACACACTGCCTCTTTTATATTTGATCCTTTGGTTGAATCTAATCGTGGATTAAATAAAAGAATAATACATACCCATCTCCTTTCTCCATCAAAGTGATTTCTGGAGGGCTGTTGGTGGGATTTACAATAAAGACAAGATGATGATTACAAGTTACAACATAAGACGATGGCCTTAAAATAGTAGGGTCAACATTCCCTTTTTAATTAATTTGATCAACTGATTAATTTGGCAGGCATTCACAGAGGTCTGTCATCATAATTCTTGAAATAATACTATTTCTCAAACACTATATATATATAAGCATTATGTCATGTCCTTGTGTCCATGTTTTGATAGTGTTGCATCAAATCTCGTCTGTTGGTCCTTATATGACACGATGAAGCCAATCTACTTTGACATTTCTATTATATTGTAGCCCATTCTATTATATTCTACTGTCACATCAGTGTTTCATGTTGGTGTACGTTTACCCGTCATGTATTCTATTGTATTCTACTGTCACATCAGTGTTTCATGTTGGTGTACGTTTACCCGTCATGTATTCTATTATATTCTACTGTCACATCAGTGTTTCATGTTGGTGTACGTTTACCCGTCATGTATTCTATTGTATTCTACTGTCACATCAGTGTTTCATGTTTTATGTTGTACGTTTACCCGTCATGTATTCTATTGTATTCTACTGTCACATCAGTGTTTCATGTTGGTGTACGTTTACCCGTCATGTATTCTATTGTATTCTACTGTCACATCAGTGTTTCATGTTGGTGTACGTTTACCCGTCATGTATTCTATTGTATTCTACTGTCACATCAGTGTTTCATGTTGGTGTACGTTTACCCGTCATGTATTCTATTGTATTCTACTGTCACATCAGTGTTTCATGTTGGTGTACGTTTACCCGTCATGTATTCTATTGTATTCTACTGTCACATCAGTGTTTCATGTTGGTGTACGTTTACCCGTCATGTATTCTATTGTATTCTACTGTCACATCAGTGTTTCATGTTGGTGTACGTTTACCCGTCATGTATTCTATTGTATTCTACTGTCACATCAGTGTTTCATGTTGGTGTACGTTTACCCGTCATGTATTCTATTGTATTCTACTGTCACATCAGTGTTTCATGTTGTATGTTGTACGTTTACCCGTCATGTATTCTATTGTATTCTACTGTCACATCAGTGTTTCATGTTGTATGTTGTACGTTTACCCGTCATGTATTCTATTATATTCTACTGTCACATCAGTGTTTCATGTTGGTGTACGTTTACCCGTCATGTATTCTATTGTATTCTACTGTCACATCAGTGTTTCATGTTGGTGTACGTTTACCCGTCATGCTGCCTGAGCCACAGGGGTGTCGTTGGTATTTGCAGCTCAAACGCTTTGGACGCTTTGTAGCAGAAGTTACTGCAGAAGCTCTGAACAGCAGGGAGGCAATATTAACTATTACTTGAATTGCTTCTACAAAAAGTAACACGCTAAATATATGTGATCCATACATAAAAATAAATAACCAAGGGTTTTGCAGTGTACACAGAACTTACCTTGCGGTCACTGATATCATATACTTTATTGGTCTTGGTGCTAATTTTGAACTGCTGGGTAGGGATCTATGAATTAAAGAGCAGAAATGAATTACAGTAAAACATACTGTCCTATACAAAGTGCAGTGACGATAGATAAGTATGTAGGGCTCTCACCTTCTCTAGTTTATTCTGACATATAGGATAGCCACACAGTTTAACGATGGATCTCTCCTCTATGGCATCTTTGTAATTGTCTGCAGTTATGAACTTCGCCTGCAAGAGGAGGAGAAAGGGAATGGGTGAAAAACACAACAGTAAACTATACTGTACTATGCAATACGGGTGGCTAAGATGATCTAATGGTTTGAGTGACCACATCTCCCTTACTATGTTTTAAATAATATATGTGAGTAAATAAGTAAATAAAATAAAAATAGCCGATATAAATGCTCACAACGTACGTATGAGATGTGTACAGTGTTGTTAACTTGTAGATTGGCTACTTTCACTATTATGACAACACAATACAAAGTACAGTATAAGGGCTTAAGTAGTTAATCAATTTGTCAAAATACACATAACAAATAAATTATATTTCTTTTAAACCCTGCTTATTGATTATTTGATGAATCGAAAAAGTAATCGATAAAATAACTAAGAAAATAATCTATATTTGCAGTCTTATTTGACTGTACGTTAATAACTAAGTAAATAATCTATATTTGCAGTCCTATTTGACTGTAGTACTTACACAGTCGAGAAGAAAGTCTTCAGTCACACTGTCCTCGTATAGGAGACGTTCCACAATCTGAACAGCTCTCTTCTCCAAATCCAGCTTGCCCATCAGTGCTTCCCTTACAGCCTCTCTTCTGTCATTGGACAAACAAATGGAGTCGTATGAGGGGGTGGGGCAATTGGTGGAGAATAATATCTAAGAGGAAAATTAGCAAGAGAGGCCAACTTTGCTTTACTTCCCGTATTGGCGCTGCACTGCAGCGACATGGGCATAAGGGCTACGCCTAAGACAGATTTCTTCCTCGGGAGACAAATAATAAAGAACCTTGAACCTTGATCTGTGTGAGGTGGGCGGTAACATTATTAGGAGACGGGAAGAATGTTGGAGTCTATTCATTTCCAATGGGAGAATGAACGTGAACACAGCTTCTGAACCATTCCTTAACTCCATGGTCACTGAACTAAATACTGGACGCAATCATCACAAGGCACACAATATTTATAAGATATTCATAGTAAAATGGCTTCTTTTAGCGAGACATTTCTTTATCCCAGCAACAAACTCTCACGAGATTTGAGATGAGTCCTCGGAAGCCTCTCTCTGTCCATCTGCAATTTGACGGACAACACATAGGGGGCTCTGGCCCCATATTTAAGATGACAATATGTGAATATTATAACAATGGACACATACAAGTGAAATAAAATGTGTGTTCCAATGCTTAAAGGAGAATTCCATGCTAGAATGCTTTCTTATCTTTCTTTGTAGTTGTTACGTCCCCACCAAAGAGGTCCAGGTGTTTTTTTTGTACAAAAACTCCTTATTGGCTATTTCCCCTACCATATGCCCTCAATGAATTGCATTGCATTGAATGGGAATTGAATGGGGCTATGGGGTGTGGTGTTAATTCGCTTATTTCCATCGAAAGAAGTGTGCCGCTTGGGATATTATTTACATTATGAAGAGAGGATATATACAACAAAATTATAATTTTGAGCGATGGAAATAAGTGAATTAGAAAAACACCCCATAGCCCCATTCAATTCAATGCAATTCATTTAGGGCTTATGGTAGGGGAAATAGCCAATAAGGAGCTTTTGCACAAAATAACACCTGGACCTCTTGCCTTTTAGTATGGAATTCTCCTTTAATAATATAATTTTCCAGAACTGTCTTTAGACTCTTGGTTGATGGGGGCTGATTTGGGAAGTTCGCCCCTCTTCATAAATAGACCATCTTTGATAATATACATTACATATACTAACCCCCCCCCTCACACACACACCTTCTTGCTTCTTCTTCAGTGTTCATTGCTTGTTTCTTTGCTTTGTCACCTGGCAAAATGATAGGAATAGATAGAATAGATTAAATACACACTGATCAGTGATCACTACAGACAGACAGACAGACAGACAGACAGACAGACAGACAGACAGACAGACAGACAGACAGACAGACAGACAGACAGTTGTGTGTGTGTGTGTGTGTGTGTGTGTGTGTGTGTGTGTGTGTGTGTGAGTGTGTGTGCTGTGCCCCATGTGTAGTTGTTGAAGTAAGTTTACATTTGTTTACTTTGTGGACTATCCATGATTAAGGCTAAGCATTACACACTTATTTACAACAGGCCAGGGTCCACCATTTTCAATTCATCAGAACATTTTATAGACGTACAAATACACTTCTGTAAAAGTGAAATCATCATAGATGATAGTGCTGCTTTGAATGCCATGATTCGCATACATGATTATTGTGGAAATATTTGTAGTTTTCAAATGGATATATGACAAGAGCTGAACCCAAGTCACAGCAATTAATTGTTGAGTGAGAGTACACACTACACACTTAAGTGCTGGAGTTTGGAAGCACTCGTCGTACGTCACTGAACGGCCCTGCGTTCCACCTGTTTCGAATTTGCACATAATGCAGGAGGCAGCAGCGCGACCCGTTAATAAAAACGAGTGCTTCCAAACTGCAACACTTAGAAAAAGAATTACTTGCAGAGGATGTCTTGACAGAAAGTAGCTCATAACATGTCTACAGTGGATTTTTATGAAAAACAAGCTCGGCAGATTGAAAGAGGATAATTCAAGCTTGTACTACAGCTGCAATGTTGGTGAGTTTAACGTCGTTTAAGACAAGCAGATCACAAACCAAAAAAGATGAGTGGGGAGTCAATGGAGGGTATTGCAACTCTAGATTCATCCCATTATACAAAAATCTAGAGTTGAAAATTGCGGCTAACTACACAGTACACACTGAGCACTACAAGCAAATAATAATGAAATAAGTGTTCTATTGCTGGGTTAAATAATAGAATATATGTAGCTCTGGTCCATAGCTCTAATGTGTTGCATTCTAAATGCAACGCATTAGAGCTTTGGACCAGAGCTAGAATACATGTAATAATGTATGTATTCAATTCTAGGGTTAGGGCATATAGGGCCAGCCAAAAAAACACAAGATGTACACAAGAGGTTCCCAACCAGCAACCACTGGTACTACCACTGGTGGTACTTGAGCCCCCCTCTGGTGGTACACAGAGAAGTCGCCCAGAAAAGACAAAAGTGGAATGATATATTTATAGTACTACTGATTGTTCTTCTGACCAAGCAATTGGTTGAAATAGGCTATCCAGCCGTGCTGAAATGGGCATGACAATGATGACAGCACACCTAGCCGTTAATAGAAGATTTGAGAACGGATTAATCACATTAGTGCTGATTAGTGATTAGACAAGAGTTCTGTCAGAGCAGCATTATTGGCTTAGGAATGGAACAAAAAGTATTTTAACATCAGTTGTTATGGTGGTACTTGGAGAGCCAAATATGTTCTGAGGTGGTACTTCAGTATAAAAACATTAAAAAGGTTGGGAACCACTGATGTACACTAGTACAATACACACTAGTACATATGAGAATGATAACGTGGCAGCCGGTCCGGCCTACAACAACAGGTGTTCTATCAACACGAACAGTGAACGAGCATTAACTATAATTACTCGTTTGACTTTTCGAGATATTTCCAATTTAAATTAAAGCGAACCTTTTGCAGAGGTTTTTGAGGAGCGGTTGCTCCGTCTTCTCTCTTCACTGTCCTCCATGCTGCTTCTCTGTTGTTTTGCCAAGTTCACCTCTGAACTATGACGTGTTTGAGTCTACGGCAAGTCTTTGGGACCAGATTAGTTCAGTCAAACGCAAAAGCACTTCCTCGCTTCACACCACAGCCATGCATGTTCACGCCACAGCCTCTCTGACATGTAAGTAAACGTAATGATCTATTCAAAACGTTCTTCATCAACAAGCAATACATTAACACATTCATTAGCGTTGGACTTCTATAAAGTAAATATCGTGGTATAGTGGGTATGCTGCTAAGCTAACACATCAATACATACACCATTCTCTTGAATTCAGTCCAGTCTCATTACATTTGACAGTTGTCATCAGTATGATTTTTAATAGCCCTGGTCCAGTACTTACAGCGAGACTCGCTGTAAGCACTGGACCAGGGGTAGATTTTTAACAAATGTAAGTGTTTAACTTGAACCGTAACCGTAATGATCTTATAACTGGATTTCCACCAGCACATACAGCACAAAGCAGGACCACAATGGAAACAAGTGTTTGTGTTATCCTTTTAACAATCAGAATCTGATCAATCAATCAACAAAGAACATCACTTTTGTGTTAAGAAATATTTTACACAGCGTGAACATCAATAGGCTGTCTGTGTGTTGTCTATTACATTACTAATCATACATTCTCTTCCATAGAATCCTCATGGTTTCAGTTTAAAAGGAGACCACCAATCCCGTAAAGACCATTTCTGTAAAGCAGTGATGGCATTCGAGCAGCTCAGTGATGTCGTCCAAAGATGTGTAAGTCACAATAGCAACTAGACTCTGTCTGTCTGTCTGTCTGTCTGTTCATCCAGCCATCTATTATCATCTATCCATCCAAATCACCGTAAACATAGTCCCCTGGCTGTAAACAAGTTCTTGAGCTTAGTCCAGTTACCCTGGGTAAACATAGTACCTTTCCTTTCCCTCCCCTGCCAAGTGTTTTTAAGACAGAGAATCACATCCAGTTTTTGCCCTCTCTTTCATACAGCAAACAGTCCAAAGTGATGACTACACCACTGAGGATTATGATGTCTTTATGATTGCCGGACGGACTTGCATAGAGGAGGGAGACTGTGCTCAAGTCCTTAGTATTGTTGTGGATGACCAAAATCAGGTAAGGAAGAGGGTTTGTGTGTACTATACATGAACTATACATGTTCCCAGATTGGCTGCCCAATAATATGAATCCAAATTGTTGGTGGAAAAACCCACATGTAATTCTTGTTTCCATGCCATGCCATGGCATGTACTGTATATGGAAATGTACTACACTTGTTATGACTGCTTATTTAGTTGGTTTTCTGTGTGTTATTTTCCAATATAGCCTATCTTTGTTCACCCCATGAAACTGTGTAATATGTAGTCCCTTCATCCTTTTCAGGCCATAGTGAGATGTATGGGTTGGAACCTGCTGCCTCCTCTGATCCAAGTTCTTCTAAAGAAGGAGGACAAGAATCTTCCTCACTGCCTGGCCATTTTCAAACACTTGATCAAGGTCTGCTTCTCAGTCCCACATTGATGCCATATCTTGCATTTTTTCACTTGAAAATAGAACAAATTAGGCTTTGTTGTTATTATTATTGCATAGGGCAGCTATACCTTGCCAATTCTCTCCCCTTATTTTACATCTCGTATGTATTTCTTGCGTTTAAAAGGGCACCCGTCAAAGAAACCTACAGTATAGATGAAAGATAGTTTTATGGTGACAAATGGTCCTGAAGTTAAAAGTTGTTGTGTATTTGGTCAGGTCTGTATTCCCAAGGAGCTGCTGGTTGGCTTATTGGAGCAGCTGGATGAGGCCCACCCGGAAACCATAACAGACACCATTGTCCTCCTATGGAAACCACTACAAGACGGCAAGGAAGATAGTTCACTTTACACATACTTACACCCAACTATTCTACACACATACATCACTATGGGCTACAGTTCTCTGAAACCTTTTGTTCCCAAGGCTACTTACTCTTACGTTTACACACATACGTCAACATAAATACTGTATAGTGTTTTGGAGAAGCCACAAAATCTGAGCTCACTGTCCCAGAAATGATATGTCTTTAACACCTCCATCTTTCCGCTCATTCTTTACATCCACCACCCGATTCATGCATTGTTGTACAATGGTGCACGCCAAAAATAGCCGAGCTGCAAGCTCACAACATATAATTGCGAACGCAGTGAGCCACTTACTATGAGACCCTGCTGCTCATGTCTGTGTGTCTGTCCCGCTGTGACACCACCCGCCCGCCACCAGAGGGCGCAGCTGTAGCACACACACACACACACACAGGGCGCAGCTGTAGCACACACACACACACAGGGCGCAGCTGTAGCACACACACACACACACACACACACACACACACACACACACACACACACACACACACACACAACCACACACACACGAGCTGCGTTCGCTTCCCGCGTTTGCGCGTCTTACTTGTACTTACAGTAGTACTGGTGATGATAGTTTCTTGGTTTACATATGATCCTAGATGATTTATTTCTATGTATTACCTTGTGTTGTCCTTGCTTACTGTAAATCACTCTGCTAAATGCCTAAATTCAGTTGTAAATTGGCATGCAAAAAACTGAGTTTATTGTTTCTACTTGCTTCCACCCCTCACTCTCAATCCTACAACACTCCCTGGATATCTCTGTCTCTCTGTGTCTCTCGCTCACAGTGCTGGGGCGTCTGGGCAGCCGTAAGGCCTCGTCTCTGGGCATGGTTCTGTCCACCCTGCTTGAGCAGGTGGCCAAGCTTCCGGTCCCCAAGACCAAAGAGCAAGAAAAAGACAATAACTTCTCCCTGTGCCGCTGCTGCACCGTTCTCCGGGGTTTCATCATCCCCCTTGTACACGAGGCCAGGCAGAACGTCCTTACATTACGCAAGGAGACGCCAGACATGGCTGTGGATGGAAAAGACGGGTGTCTGCTGGTTAAAGAGGACGAGCTGAAGACGGAACTGTTGAAGTTGTAAGTGAGATTTTCTTTGTTCCACAGCTCAGATTCGTTCGGTTTATAATAGGTAATCAAATCTATGCTTTTTCTGTCTTTCTGTAGCTGTATGAAGAGTCTGTGTGAGCCTCTCTTGGGCGTTGTGCTGACGGATGCAGACACCCTGGCTGTGTCTCCCATTAGGGACTTCGCTGAAGAGATATTGGTAGGAGCCCAATACAAAAAAGTTGTTTTAAGTTGATGTGTAATATAGCACAAGCACATGACAGCAGTTGCAGGTATGTTTGCTGCACTGGAATTGTGACCGCGCCGTCCTTTCTTCTGGTGTGTGGAAATGCATGTGTGTGTGTCTGTGTGTGCGGATGCCTGTTTTCTATAGTTCAGTCTAACACAAATTGGGGAGCCCCTCCATAACCTGGTGTTCCACCCTGGGCTGAAGAGGAAAGCGGTGCCAGGGTTTCTGGAAGAGGAGGTGCGCTACCCCAAAGAGTCGTTAGCCAGCCTGGCTTATCTTCTGTTTGTCAATCACCTTGCTGCCTTGCCTGCTGTGTTCAGGTAAATTCACCTTATTCTCGTTTTGCTGAATTATGCTTACCATATTAACCCTGGTGTCCGTATGTATGGGGAAGAAAATCAATAGTAGCAGATGGTTTAAGTGGTTAAAGTAACATTTTGACTTTATGACCTCCAAATATTCCTGCCCATTTTGGCCTAGAAGTACAGCACACATTAGATTGGCTCGGAATTCCCGAGACAAAGTGAGGGAGAGAAGTCACATGGAGAGAGGTGGCTCTCAGAAGTGCTCAAACGAACATAAAGTCACTGACACATGTCCCCACAACAGCCTGGAAGCGAAGCACAGCACACATTAGCGCAGCCGCAGAACTGTTTTACCAGCAGTTAAAATTTGAACCTTGCCTTCATTACTTATGCACACTTTGACTAGCTAATAATGGAATTTATAATGTATTTGTATAATCTTATTTATTTTCAGCCCTGTGTTTCTCCTACGGTGTAATATGGAACATATCAACCTGCTTTTGTCCAGGTAACTACTGTAGTGTATACAGTATGTGTACATGACTCAGTATAACAAACCCATTTTTTTTAGCAGAAGGTGGCATGCCCATTTCCTTTTCTGGTACAGTTTCCTAAAGCTTTGTTTGATTGGCTCGGCAGCAGTTTTATTGTCGAGCCAATTAAACAAAGCAGCTCAGTTGCCTTGGTTAAGGGTGTCCGCTCTGACTGAGATTGGGTGGTCGTGGTTCGATCCCTGACCAGATTAAAAGGGGAACCCAATGCCTTCCTGCTTGGCACTCGGCATAAAGGGTTGGATTGGGGGTCGCTGCGACATACTAGCGTCATGTCCAGGGGGTGTAGTCGTAGATTAAGCTGCCTTACGTTGCTACAGAAACAAGGCCCCATGGCTCTGCAAGGCAATCAAACAAAGCTATGGGAAGGAAATGGGCATGATGCCATCTCTGGGAAACCCTGGACTACAGTTAAAGCACAGAGCCTATAGATTGTATTTACAGCATTGTACGCCCATGTTTTACGCGTGTTTTCTGTTGTTAGAACTGAGGAAACGTGGATTCAGAAAGGATTGGTAAGTCTTCTCCTAAGCATCACCATACTTACTTAATGTCTTACTTAGTCCCATTAATGAATGGGTGGACATAAGTCCATAAGCCTCTACGTGAAATAAAACTACAATGGGTAGTTCAATCACTGCCTACAGAATGCTCGTTTTTTTTTTTTTTTTACTTCCTGTATATTGAAAGTGTATGTTTCTCGGTCACCAGGAGTTGTATCAGAAAAGTCTGATGAGGACCGAGGATGCCAGTCTCTCTGTAAACCTTCTGAACATCAAAGCCTTCATCAGTGTCCCACAGGTACAGTACACAAGAATGTACACACACAATTTGATTGGTCTCCATTTCAATATGCATATAGTATTGTTTATTGCTCACAAACTTGCATTCGGGAGCAGCATACTGGTGTACAGATTTGTTATTCTTATATACCATTACCGTTTTTGATCCAGCACCAAGCCTAGTAGGTCTGGGATGTGCGTGTCTTTTAGTTATTTATCCACTTCTCTCTTAACTTCATGCTCTTTTACTGTAACAGCTACAATCTGGCACTTATGAATAAAGCATATTATATCTGTATGGTAGAATATGTTTATAGGACATAACATAACGGGCAGCATAGTGGCTCACCTTGCAAGAATGCATTGTTGCCACACAAATAAGGCTATAGTCCTTCCTGGTTTGAATCTCAGCCGAGGGTCTTTGCTGCATGTCATTTATTTTCCTTCTCTCTCACCTTACGCCAGGGCTCCACCGGGCGCGCTGCGTCTCCGTCGCATGCGTCAAAAAACGAACCGGGGCAATTTTAATGCAGTCACGCAACGCAACGCAATGTGGGCAGTGGAGCCACCCTTCATTGATTAAAAAGGGAACATTCCCTGACTGTGATGTGACGCTGACGCGCCCGGTGGAGCCCCGGTGTTACCTGTCACTCTCATTGTTACTATTGCAATTAAAGCAGACAGATGCTTGAACACCCATTAAGACCTGAGGTCGATTCTACAAGTGCCTTAAAATCCCTATGTTACACAACATGTGCGACGATCTTTAATAAAAGTGTAAGCAGCTACAATTGCTTCCGTGCTTCTTGCTTCCATTCTGTGGATGGTTATGTATGGGAGACAGAATTAAACACTATTTCCATATTGGTAAACGTTTTGTGTTTTTTGGTAAATTAACGCCCTACTTGCTCATATTACAGTGTCACACAAAAGTAGCATATCTGCAAAAATATCTTGTCAATCTGCTACTTATTTTTTTGAATTCTGAAAAGTAACAGTTTTGGACATCCACCCGACATTTCCACCCGACAGAGACGATATATAGCTTAAATCTAAAATCCAGATTTTAATGAGTTAATACAATATGTCTAGCACAACTTGGAGGTGGTCTCTTTACTCTTCCATTTACAAGTTTCAACACTGGTGTTGGGGACTGGGAGGACCTACTCAAATGTCAACATCTTTCCGTCAGCAGAGGGAGACAGTGAACACAAAATCAGCTTTAAAATCCTGTCCATCTTTCTGTATTCACTTATACAATTATTATACTACTGTTTTACTGTGGATAACGAAATACAAAGGTTTTTGGTAAACATAACCAGTTCAACCATTGCACATAACTGAAATGGTGGCTTGGCATGTGTTTTGTTTTATTTTCAGAACTTGGTTAAAGTCATGACACTATGTCCAGCACACCATTTGGTAAGTGTTTCAAATGTTTCCTTCATAACTGTCACTTTCATTCTTTGCCAAGACTAAAACCATCTACAAACAGAATTGTCTGCTGTTACGCTAAATACAATTTCCTATGGATACAAGCACTGAACATGTGTTAACATTAGCACATTAGTGTGCTAAGAACCGAACACATGATTGGTTGCAACATTTTGACGTTTTCTTCTGTTGATAGAGAACTAAAGGTCTACAGGTGTTACAGCTGAGCATCGATAAGTTTGACACTGAGGCCAAGTACAAATTCTTACAGTAAGTAATAGTATCCTATTTAAATTCTCACATGAAAATCTCACTCTCCACACTCTGCCGCACTATATTGGTTCTCTTGTTTCAGGTCTATGCTCTTGGTTGTCTTGTTTCAGGTCTATGCTTAGGATCAGCAACCACTCAGGAGTGGAGGGATACATCATCAAAAACATCAAAAACCAGATAGACTATTCCCTGAAGGTAAGACCAATGTGCAAAGGCAGAATTCTGTGTGCAGTACAACACCTGCTACTGTACAAATCTGCTAAATATGGCTGTGTCATGTGAGAAGAAAAAGCCTCAGACAGGCAGTGGGATCTTGCGTTTGTCTCCATTCTTACTTTATCTGTTGTGCCGCTGTCTCTCTCCTCAGCCAGGAAACGGTAATGAGTGGTTCCAGGGGACACATCTACTCCCCCTGCTGCACCAGGTGCTGCGTCTCCCTGACGGCCCAGAGACAGACCTCTTACAGTACATGGACAGGTCAGTCAGTACACACACACACACACACACACACACACACAGTTTGTCTGGACTGGGTAGCATGGCTAGTAAAGCTTATAATAAGTACTGTTAACTACTGAATACAGTACGTCTGTTTTTCTTGTTTTTTCACAGAGTAATGGAATCTCTGAACCTCCTGCGCTATTTGGTCATCAGAGACAAAGAGTCAGAGAACCAGGTAGCTTTAGTCACAGACAATCTACAGCTGGTTGTGCATTGGGACATTAATTTTGATTTGTCCATGATCTCAGGACACAAATGTATGCGAGCGTGGTACAGTATATCCACTGTTTATCAACCACTGGATGAGAAACACTGGTTTAGATACTATAGTACAGTGGTTCTCAACCAGTGGTCCGGGGACCACCAGTGGTCCTTGAGGGGGTTCCAGGTGGTCCCCGGCTAAATGGAGAGTTGGTAACCAAATGGACCCTTATCTTTAACTTTTGAGAGCGTACAATTAAACAAAATGGACCCTTATGGGTCCATTTGGTTTAATTTTATGCTCTCAAGAGCTAAATTATTGCATAACATCTGCATTACTTAATTTACAAGAAGTCTACACAATTAGAGAATGTAGAAGAATTGTTATTTTGATCAACATTTGCCTATGGTACCAACATCAATACAGAATTGTGGACACACTCTTATCCAACGATAACAAAATATTCTAAGTTATGGGTCTGAGTCGGAGAGGCTAAATCTCATCAAATGGTGGTCCGTGGCTCAAATGGCAAATAAATAATGGACCTTGATATGAAAAGGGTTGAAATTGAAAACCACCGCTATAGTATAGAAATTATATAGATGCCATATCAATTACTATGGTCACATTCGTCATGTGATGTCTTCTCTTCTCGTGCTTCCAGACGGGCATTTGGACAGAGCTGTGTAAGATCGAGGAGAGCTTCCTGAAGCCCCTGCGTGTTGGTGTGAACATGTCCAGGGCTCACTATGAGATGGAGCTCAGAAGCACCCTGGACAACAAGAGGACCAAGGATATAGGTACCAGGTTTT
Source organism: Protomyctophum parallelum (assembly GCF_964188405.1). Lineage (NCBI taxonomy): Eukaryota > Metazoa > Chordata > Actinopteri > Myctophiformes > Myctophidae > Protomyctophum > Protomyctophum parallelum. The sequence goes on along the minus strand of NC_139709.1, from coordinate 30,772,610 downwards.
ATTTAGTGTAAAGGAATTAAATGAAATGAACACACAGGATCTTACACTAACCCCCTATGTATCCTTACTGCTCACAACTAGTCTTCTAACTGCACACGTGGATTCCTTCCACAGGCAGTTCAGCAGCACTTTCCGTAACTGTTGGTGAGGAGAAATTGGCAAACATGACTAAAGACTCACAGATACAGGTAATTAGTGATGTACTAAACGTTTTCTTTTATTTTATTTTATACAAATGCAAATACATGATTGTCTTTTTAGCAAATTAAACAAAACACGTTTACTACTTTTTACTCATTACAGGCTCTGCACTCAGCCCTGGACACGTTCGACATGATGGAGAGTGTTTTGGCACGGATAGAAGAACTGTCCTTAGGAACTTAGGAAGCAACAGAGTTTGTGTTTTCAGTTATGTTACTTAAACATATCGGTATCATTTACCATATGTATGTATGGGTTCCTTACATTTGCAATTTGAGGAGATACCTGTTGTATTCGTTTTCTTTTCTCTTTTTCTACAACTCATAAAGGACTTTGTCACATTCTGTTGATTTGCAAGTGTGTTGGAACTCGTCTGAGTCAAACATCCAAACCATTAGTATTCCATGAAATTAAAGTACCTTTTAATCACCTTGAACCCTAGCCTCCCTATCCTAGGGGCGAATATTCATTTCTACAACCTCACAAAGCCCAGATCTACAAGCTGCTATTTCTGCAAAAATGTAGACCTAAACTCCACTGCTATTTTAACTGTGCCACTGCTCTTAAGTACTACTGTTATACTTCCACTCATTCTAGTTATTGGGATTTTCTAAAAACAACTAGAAATGCACTCTGTCAGGGTCACGGTGGCACAGTCGGTAGTGCTGTCGCCTCACAGCTAGAAGGTCCTGGGTTCGATTCCCGCTGTGGGCACTGGGGAGCGTGTTCCCTCCTCCGCGCCATCAGTGACCATACCCGAGGCGGTGTTGGCGAAAGGGCCTTTCTGTGGAGATTGCATGTTCTCCCCTAGGGTAGGTACAGTCTATGGTAGGTACCCTCACAAAAACATGGCGTAATCCTGGTCTCTAAACTACCTCCCCCTGGCCAGCCGGGGCGCCTGATGGAGGGGAAAGGAACTGGTCGGAATAACGTTCTTTCCACGTGCTACTTCCGGCCGGGGGAAACTCTCCCCTGTCCAAGAAGCAGCTTGGACTCCTCATGCATAGGAGGAAGCATGAGGTCAGTCCCGCTGCCCCCCCAGGTTGTCAGAGGAAGTGTAGCACCCGGGATTACATTAGATAATTGACACTGGGTGAAAAAATGGGTTACAAAATTGTGGGATAAAATCTTAAATTAAAAAAAGAAATGCACTCTGCCGAGGTGCCAACTTGAGCCTTGCACGCGCAAGAAGAGCGTGCAAGTACTGCTACTAACTAATGTCTATTACAACTGCTGTTCTAAATCCTTTAGACCTGCTATTGACGTTATATACCCCGACATACAGTACATACATACATACCCAGCCGATCATCAAACGTACCTTAGTTACGTCATCAAGAATGGTGGTCCCTTATTGGTCGGTGGACAACAACCGACATACATATCCAGCCGATCGCAGTACTCTGCTTGCGCAAGTAATAATAAAAGGTTTTCAGTCCTTACTGAAACATGGATGGATACTATATGATGGTGGAAGCACATTCTGGGATGAACACATTCTGGTCATACTGGTTGGTTTACTGTACTAAACTGTATATAATGTAATGACAGTTCTCTGTAATAATACCAGAGTAGCTATTTACAGTGAGATTAAAAACTGCCTTAACCTAAAGTCCCAAAGAATACTTGATCGTTTAGATTTATTTAAATATGTATATACTGTAGGTAAACACAGTTTATATATATACACACAACATGAGACATACCTGAATATGAGACAACTCCTACCGGATCAATTCCATAAGAGGTGCGCTCTACTCAAGGGGAGTCTTGAGCAATAGTCTCATAACTGGGTTGTTGGTTCAGATTATTGAAGATACACAATGGAAGGAATTACCACAAACTCTTGAGTAGTTCCTTGTTATGAATCTATCAATAAATGCGCCACGTCTCTGTGTGTACGGCTGTAATACACGTAACTCGAGAACCGTTCACCCCATCGACCCTCTCCATATTTGGGCATACTGGCCAGTTTTGATATCACAACCTTCCATATTTGGGCATGCCTGCCACAGACTATAGGAATAAAGGGACACAGAGAGAGACATACAGAAATCTCCATATGGGCATAAAAGGGACACAGACAGATGGGTGGAACGGGTACTCTGACACGGGTATACAGATACAGAAATCTCCATATATTGACACGGGTACAACGGGTATTGCATAGCCAGGTGGGGCATGGATCTCCATATATGGGCATAAAAGGGACACATACTGTACGTAATAACTTGGTGGGGCATTCATTTCCAACTTGCATCGTACATCGTGTGATGTAATCACAGCACTTATTTTCTCAACTCCATCACCTCTCCCCGTCTCATGCAAGTAATTGGCAATATATAACGTCACAAAACCAACAATGTTTGTTTATATAAAGTTTTTCTTCATTTCCTGAAAAATGAACATTTTGGAGTTGGTTGGTGGTTTCTTCCCGACAGCAGATATATACACTTTCCAACTATGGATAATCAGAGCATTAGGAATTAAAAGGAAAATGGAAAAACAAATTTAATCTATAACAAATTTGAAAAATACCTAAATGGAAACGAATAACAAGACTGACACGAAACTCCGTATTTGGACATGGCTGATGACATAGTGACATCTATAGTGATGCGTTGAGGGAGCTAATCTTAAAATCAGACCCCAGGTAGCTAGTAGCCTTAAAGTCTACAACCTGTGTTTTGCTTTTTTGCTTGACACCAGTGCAACTTGCAAACACAGAATCAGTGCAGGGAGATGAGACTGAAGGAGATTCAGAGGACAGCCCACCAGGCGTGGAGTCCTGCAACACACCATCCCATCTACCTGGCATTAGGCACGTCGGCTCACCAGCTTGATGCCTCCTTCAACACCACTGCTGCACTCGAGATATTTGAGATGGACTTTTCCGATCCCTCACTGGACATGAAGCTCAAAGGATCGCTGCCAATCTCAAACAGGTTGCACAGTATCATATGGGCTGATTTTGAAATGGGAGCAGACGGTTCTGGGGGACGACTGATTGGTGGCAGTGAGAACGGAATGCTAACGGTATATAACCCAGAAGCCATAATATCTTCGTGGGATGATAATAGGATCGTGGGACGATCGATCGACAAACACACGGGTCCTATCAGAGCGCTTGACCTCAACCCCTTCAAGAGCAATCTCCTGGCATCCGGAGCCAGTGATTCCGAAATATACATCTGGGATCTCAACCAGTTTAACAGCCCAACTATGCCAGGAACAAAAACGCAGCCTGCTGAAGACATCAGCGTGGTGTCCTGGAACAGGCAGGTCCAGCACATCTTGGCCTCCGCTGATCGCAGTGGCAAGACGGTGGTCTGGGACCTGAGAAAGAATGAGCCCATCATCAAGATCGGCAACCACGGCAATAGGATGCAGTGTTCGGGAATGCTGTGGCACCCCGATGTGGCCACGCAGTTGGTGTTGGCCTCTGAAGATGACCGTCTGCCTGTGATGCAGATGTGGGATCTGCGCTTTGCCACATCCCCCCTCAAAGTCTTTGAGAATCACACAAGGGGAATTCTGTCCATATCCTGGAGCCAAGCAGACTCAGAACTCCTTCTCAGTAGTGCTAAAGACAACCGCATCCTCTGCTGGAATCCGAATACTGGGAATGTCATTTATGAACTGCCAACGTCCAACGAGTGGTGCTTCGATGTCCAGTGGTGCCCCAGGAACCCAGCTCTGCTGTCGGCGGCTTCGCTTGACGGGAGGATCAGTGTATACTCTGTGATGGGAGGCAGTGTGGCGGCTCAGCAGCCAACTACTGCTGATAAGTTATCGTCCTCATTAGACTCAATGGACGCCTTTGTTCCACAATGTGCAGGGCAGAGCACCGTTGTTCGCCCTCTACAAAAGCCACCCAAGTGGGTCCGCAGGCCAGTCGGGGCTTCGTTTGCTTTCGGTGGGAAGTTGATCATGTTTGAGAACCCCAAGCTGGCTCCAGAACAGCGGCCCCACCCTATCCCCAGACAGGTATTTGTTAGCCAGGTGACCACGGAGACAGAATTCCTCCAGCGCTCCGTGGAGCTGCAGACCACACTGAAGTCGGGCTCCTTCATCAGCTACTGCCAGGCTAAGATTCAAAATGCATCGACAGATGCCGATAAGGAAATATGGAAGTTCCTTCTGGTGAAATTTGAACATGAAACCCGCGTTAAATTCCTAAGGCTTTTGGGTTTCAACAAAGATGAATTGGATAGAAAGATTTCAAAATGCCTGGGGAAGAACGTGCAGCACAACGGACATGGAGTGGATGCTAAAGATTTGGCTGAAAAGATGCAGCAGCTTTCCACAGAGGTGTCTGTTGAGGCCAGTGCTACAGGTGACATCAGGACACCTGGTCCTTCCTCACAGTTGGACTGGTTCAGTAGCATCCCAAAGGAGAGTCCCAACTTCCGGATCCCTGTCTCTTCCGACACTGATGGCCTGATCGGCCAGGCTCTGCTGGTGGCCAACTTTGAGGGAGCTGTGGAACTATGTCTGAATGAAGGTCGCTACGCCGAGGCCATCTTGCTGTCGATCAGCGGGGGAGAGGAGCTTCTGAAGAAGACCCAGCAGAGATACCTGAACGAGCAGCAGAACAGCATCTCCATGCTTATATCGTCAGTGGTGACGCAGAACTGGAAACACATCGTGCAGAGCTGCGAGTTGGACAATTGGAAAGAGGCCCTTGCTGCTCTCCTGACCTATGCTCACGAAGAGGAATTTGCATACCTGTGTGATACTCTGGGAGCGCGTTTAGAGGACGAAGGGACAGAACAGCGGCACCTGCAGGCATGTCTTTGTTACATCTGCTCTGGGAACGTTGAGAAGCTGGTAGAGTGCTGCACCCTTCAGAAGGACTGCTCCACCCCCCTCGGTCTAGAGGATCTAGTGGAGAAGGTGATGGTCCTGCGCAAATCAATTGAGCACCTTCACAACATTGAAGTGACAGTACAGAGCTCCATCTTGGTAGAAAAGCTAACTTATTATGCTGGTATACTGGCTGCAGAGGGAAGCCTGGCAACTGCCATGGCCTACTTGCCGGAGAACTCAGACCAGCCAGGGATCATGATGCTGAAAGACAGGCTGTTCCACGCTCGGGGAGGGGCGCCTGTTGGACAACAGCCCTCCGTCCCCTACAACAATGTCGACATGTCTTCAGCACAGCCCACTCCTGTTGCTCATCCATCCACACAAAAGGCCCAAAACCAGCCCACTGCTCCTTCCCAGATACCTCCGGTTGGGCAACATCATATGCCATTGGTATTTAATCCACAATCTGCTCCTGCTGACACTGTGCAGGGCCTGCCTCCTTCCTCCAATGTACTTCCCTCTAGTGCACCACAACATAGCTTACAGCAGCTTTCCTACCCCCAACATCACACGACGGATCCAGGAGTCCCTCAACAGCCATTCCACCCCCAGTTAATGGGCGGATCCCCAGCTTTCCCTCTGCCGGATGCTTCTATACCAGCCACAAATGTATTGGGACCCCCACTGCAGTCTCCATCCTGTGCTCCCAGGGCCCTGCCCCCCATGCCTAGCCCTGGGGTTCCACCAATAGACTTCATACCCTCTACATCTTTTCCGTCAAGCCCCATGCCTCCAAGCTCCCAGCCTAGACCCACTGTACCCATGTACCCTCCGGCAGTGCACAACCAGAGCCCCCCACCACCATTCATGGCAACTGGCCCATCCCAGTCCCTTGGTCCAGGACATCCTGAGGATTTAGCTGGCAACCCCTACCCTGCTCCTCCTGCCATTCCACCTCCCACAGGGAACATTCCTTGGTTGAATTTCCACTGTGATGATCAACGAGGTGGGCCCTACACCACACCTGCAGCCATTACCGCCCCTGTGAGGCCCCTCCCCGGAGAGACACCCCAACCACAGGTTCCTCCGGGGGCCCCCCAGGAGCCCAATGTACAGCTCCTCCAGCAGCTGCCAGCAGAGATGGTAGAGCAGAAGGAGATCCCTGCTGAACATGTGGTGCTCAGAACTACCTTCGACAGCCTCGTGCAGCGGTGCCAACTAGCAGCAGCGAATCCACAAACAAAAAGGAAGCTGGACGATGCGCCCAAGCGCCTGGGCTACCTCTACGACAAGCTGAGAGAGCAGTCGCTTTCGCAGCACGTCCTTAGTGGGCTCCATGAAATCAGACGCTGTGTGGCCAACCAGAACTACCAGCGGGGTTTGGAGGTCCACACCCAGGTGGTCAGCAGCAGCAACTTCAGTGAGATCTCCGCCTTCATGCCCATCCTTAAAATAGTCATGACTACCGCCAACAAACTGGGTGTCTAAAGTGTGATTTATACTTAATCATATGGTGGTGGTGTTGCGCTCGCGCTTGCACACGCACACACACACACACACACACACACACACACACACACACACACACACACACACACACACACACACACACACACACACACACACACACACACACACACACACACACACACACACACACACACACACACACACACACACACACACACACACACAGCCATTTTATTTTGCCAGGACATCCATTGAGATCAGAAATCTCCTTTACAAGAGAGACTTGGCCGCAGCAGCCATATAGAAATAGAACACAGATCATAAAACATTAAAAAGCACCATATGCACTATATATATTATATTAAAGAAAATCTACAATAAACATTAAAGAAAGCTATTCAAACATAGTGCCCTCTCAGAAAACATGTAAATCCCTTCTTCATCACCACTTTGATTGATTGATTCCCTTAATTGCATCAGTGAATATGATCTCATTTAGTTCTTTTTTTTTAGGGCTGCTAGCCCCTCCTATATTCAGCCATTAGTGTAGATTTCTGTCCTACACAAACATTAAATTCCCATTGACAATTAATGGAGAATCTTACGTCATAGTGTCTATTTTAGTTGGACATTTGGAATCCTGAACCTCCAAGGTCTGTATGGGGCAATTTGGTTCTTTTGGTGATGACTGTTGCAGGCCTTGTAGCTCAGTCCTACTCCAGACGCTGTTTCGGTTCTGGACGTTGCTCTCGTGTCGGACGTTGATCCCATTCACAATCACTCTTCAGGACATCATATCTCTGGGTTGCAACATATACCCATGTACAATCTGCCTTCCTGTACGACTTGCTGTAGTCTGTTCAAAAGCCTTACAGGTATAAATTACAGATTTCCACAGGAAATCTGTAATATATACCTGTAAGGCTTGAACCCCTACCATGAAATGTTCTATGACCAGGGTGTGGCTGTAAACAAGCATCTCGAGCTTAGTCCACTTCCCTGGGTAAACAAATAACTTTGCTTTGCTTTACCTCAGTCTGTACCGTATACGACTCATACACATACCCCAAGGTATCTGGCCTTACAACCCAGATACCTCAGTCTGTACCGTATACGACTCATACCCCAAGGTATCTGGCCTTACCACCCGGATACCTCTACTAGCTTCCTTAGACCATCTTCTGAACCACACGAGTTAGACATCCCGGTTAAAGATCTAATCAGACACCACTGTGGCGCATCCTAATCCTAGCCTTTGAATAACAGTTCTTTCCTTTAGTAGTACTTTTCATGCTAGGCTTCAACTTATTTGCTAGGAGTTATTTACGCAACTGCACAAGAGTCTGTCTTGAAGGACATACGTAGGTAAGAGGTTGGGTTAACCTAACAGTTAGGCACTTAGAATGAATGAAACTTTATTGACAGCCGTAGCCAGTAGAAGACAAACAACAATTAAAAAACATACAAAGCAGTTACAAATAAATACATTGGTTCATAAAACTCTAAAAACTCTCTTGTAAAAAAATAAGAAAATCTATAAGAGGCACTCGTACCAATGTTTCCACATCAGGGAGCGGTATCTAACAGTGCTAAACCTAGGATTAGTCAACACCTTAATCACATTATTAAGTGAGCCATCAAGTCTGCTTTTAAAGCTGAACATGAGGTTTCTTAAGAGAGCCTGGAAGGTGGTTAGACCAGAGTCGCAGAAGAGCTGACTAGCACTGCCACCCCTAGGCTTCTTCAGGAGAATCCTGAGAGCATCGTTATAAGCCACCTTTAGCTTGCGCAGACTCTCTTTTTTATAATTCACCCATAAGGGGGCTGTATACAGCGGGGTGCAGTAAGCTCTAAATAGGTTCACCTTGACCTCAACTGAACAGTAGTGAAATTTCCTGGCTAACATATTAGCTTGGACATAGAGCATTCTACGCTGTCTATACATGTCAGCATCATCTTCCATCTTATCTGTAATGATGTGCCCCAAATATTTACAGCTGCTACAAACAGAGAGGGTTTGATCCGACAAGTAGAACACAGGGAAATGCTGTTTCTGATCCCCCTTGGTCCTGCAAATGACTACCACACTCTTTTTGGCATTGTATTTGATGTCATACATGACCCCATACTCAGAGCAAATGTTCAGTAGCTGCTGGAACCCAGCACTACACGGGGAAACAATGGCCAAATCATCGGCATACATAAAATGGTTGATCAAAGTGTTACCTATCATGCAGCCAGTCCTACACCCTCCCAGCAGCCTTGACAGGTCATCCATATACAGATTGAAGAGGGCGGGGGACAGCAGCCCCCCCTGCCTCACCCCATTGCCTACACTGAAGGGGGAGGATAGGCTGTTCCCCCACTTAACCTGCATGCTCTGCTTGGCATACCAGTATGCCAGGATGCGTATAATGCATCCAGGCACACCCCTCTGCTTCAGTTTGACAAAGAGCTTGTAGTGGTTAATTCGGTCAAAGGCTTTGGAAGCGTCAATAAAACCTATCAGCATGGTTGATCCGTGTCTTCTGTAGGATTCTACTGCTTCTTTTAATTTAAGGCATAAATACACAAGTCAGTGCCATGTTTAGCCTTAAAGCCAAACTGATTGTCCGTTGTGTGGATAAAATCACTTAACCTTTCTAGTAGTATCCTTTCCAGAACTTTAGACAGTATACTGGCTAGGGCGATAGGTCTATAGTTATCCATACTACCTACCTTGCCAGCCTTGTCCTTAATGACAGGCACTAAAACCACTGTGAGCAAGGAATCTGGCAGTACACCATGCGTTAGCAGTCCTGTAAAGCAGATGGACAGCAACGCTGCTACTCTAGGGCTGGCCAACTTAAGGTGCTCAGCAGAAATATTGTCCATGCCACTAGCTAGTTGCCTTATGGCTTGGTGGATCTCATGAGGGCTGAATTGTACCCCTTCCTCTTGTAGCTTGCCTGTACAGTAGGGTTCACTACTGACACAATTGAACAAAGCAGCATAGTGCTGCCTCCAAAGTTCACATATGTTCACTGCACCGGACACACCTTCAATATTGCAAGGCAGTACTGCTTTAGGCCCATTTATAGATTTAATGTCTTTCCAGAAGCCAGTGGCATTTTTACTAAGCAGTTTCCCAGCCATAGAATCCGCTCTCAAAGCTTGCTCATGCTTCCCCACAAAACGCACTGCATGTTTATACCTAGCATTAGTGCTTTTCTTGTTTTCTAGGTCAGGCCCTTGTCTAGGTCTCCCAGCAGTTACCCATGCCCTATGGGCCGCCTTGGCTGCTTCATGGTGGCCAGCAACGTGCATGTTCCAGCCCGGCTTGATTTTAATACCCCTTCTAGGGTGAGAAAGTAGGGGTCTACTGGCCACCGAAAGAGCACTAACAATATTGTTATACATAGCACACAGGTCATTACAGTGAGAGGTCTCATTACAGTTGACATCGTTACATAGTATAGCATCTGTCGGTAGTTGAACTTGGCTTAAGAGAGTGTCTGTTCTCCCACAGTAAAAAAGCTCCGCGGTGAGCTTTGCCCAGTCTATCTTAGCCACATATTCACCATTACTGTCATTAATTAACTCAGGGAGCCTACCAGTGTCAAGCGTCATTTCCAGGGGGAAATGATCAGTAGTGGTGGCTTCATACAGTATTTTCATAGACCCAAGCGTTGCATGAGCATCAGCGGAACAAATTACATGATCAAGCCAGCTGGTTGAGCTGTGGGCTTCACTATAGTATGTATAGCTGTCAGCAGGTAGAAGCACTTGACTGGACAGGACAAGATTATTATCATTACAGAACCTAACCATATGCTTAGCAAAGTAAGAATCATTATCAGATATATCTGCATTCATGTCTCCCATTGCATAGATGCTAGTGCACTGCTGATCAGAAATAAAAGAGCTAATAAAAGCAAGTCTATTAACATATTCATCATCATTATGTCTTGCCTCATAAGGTGTATAAATGTTCAAAATAATAAACTCTCTGTTATTCAACTTTATTCTAACACCAATGCACCAGTCTGCTTCGAGTCGCACAACACTGATCACTGACGCCAGGGCTCCACTGGGCGCGTTGCGTCACGCGTGCGTCACGCGTGCGTGCGTCAAAAAACGAACCGGTTCAATTTTATGGTGACGGAGACGCGACGCAACGCGGGCAGTGGAGCCACCCTCCATTGATTAAAAGGGCACATTCCCGACACTGACGGAGACGCGATCCAGACGCGCCGCAGACGCGCCCAGTGGAGCCCTGGCGTAAGTCAAGCTTTTTGTGCCACAAGATGGCCACGCCCCCAGGAATCCTCCCTCTCAAGATGCGCTGAGAGAGATCAGTAGTTGACTCTCCAGCTCCATGAAAGTTATCGTGAACAGAGTTCAGTCCCCCCAGATCCTGTTTGGAGAGGAATGTCTCCTGCAGACATAAGATGTCACAGTTTTGCAGCAGGTTATCCACCTCTACACGTCGGGCTCTGTCCCCCATACTGTTGCCTAGGCGCAGCCCACGACAGTTATATGATGCAACCCGCATTAAAAAGTTAGAAGTTTAATTTCTCCCCACTGGAGCATTGTTAGACGTGGCTCTGGGCACACGGGGCTCATAGTAACGCCGGACATACACACCCGCTGGCCATATATCGGGACTGAACATGTCAGTCACTTCTTTGCAGTCTGCAGTTATATGAAACGATCCGAATCTACTGCCGGTCGCTTCAATCTTCCGACATGTCACAGAAGTGTTGCCCAATTTCACAGTCAGATAGTTATTTAGCGTGACAGCGTCAACATCAGGGTCGAATCTGGTGGCAAACACACTCACCCTCTTAGTCGTAATAACTGAAATGCTGCTCTCTGTGCCCGTGCCAATAATCCCCGTATTCTTCTGCTCACGTTTTCCCCGAGTTGCCCCGGCCGTTGTTTACCACGAAGCTCCACGTCGGGGACCTAGGCGTGCAGGGCTCAGTGCTCCCTGTAGCCGCCTCATTCAGAGGAGGTATTGTCACCACCTCCCGCTGATCGGGATCAGACGGCCTCTGCTCCTCTCTCTCCATCGGGATTGCTGCAGCGCGGCACCGGCTCTCCTCGAACGCTGTCACCCGGCGATTCACAGCCACAGTAGCCGCAGTCAGGTTCTCGTTAACTGTTGCCTGTGCTTCAAAGTTCCTCCTCAGGCCGGCAACTTCACTGCTTAGTTGCTCAACTCTTCGGAGTAGAGCCGTCGCATCCATACTGCCAAAGCCAACTGGCGGGAGCTTGTCCAAAAATTGGGAGACAAACATGGGCATGTTTTCTACAAATTCATTGAACAGGCTCAGACATACTTTAACGTTTTTAGCGTCCTTGTCTCGACCGGTGTGGTTTATTTTGCGTAGTTTTGTCGTTGGGCAAATTTCAAACAAGAAGCCCTTGGATTTTGTGATCCATTCAGAAGAGAAGTTGTTAGTAGCCAACAGCACAACTTCATCATGGTCAAGAGTCCTCATCTTGTCAGAGATAAAGTGTAGAAACTCATCAACCACTATTATCTTTCCACAACCGCTTTTAAAAACCTCAGGTTTTTCCCGAGGGCAAGCAGTGCCCGCAGTGCCATCTCCGGGTGGACCACCTTCCGCCATCAAACCACTATCGCACTCTGACAGCTGTCAAACCGGCGTCTGACGTCACCGGTCGTCACTTAGGTTACCATGACAACCGTAACCTAACCCTACATCACCATGATGACACTAAACTAACTTTACTTAAGCACGATGACCACAACCTAACCCGCACTTTAACAACCTAGTTAGGTTGAAGATTATGGATTCCTGTGTCGTGATGTTAACGTCACTGATCATACCTGGGCTTTGTGGAAATCCTCTCAAATCCTAAAATTGTCTAGCTATTTTATCACCCAATTATTACATTATTACAATTTCAAAAACGAAAAGTGATTTATTCAAACGCTGCTCAAATGGGGAAAAGGGACAAAGGAGATTGGGACAAGCAGTCCAGAAAGCGTATGTATGAGGAAGATGATGAGGAGGCAATAATGGGCAGTGAGTCTGAGGAGACCATACCTGCAGCTGCAGGGAAACAGGTAGACGAGTCCGGCATCAAACTAGACGAGTATGGGGCCAAAGACTACCGCGCTCAGATGCTCCTGAAGCACGATCACTCCTCACGTCCACTCTGGGTGGCTCCAGATGGACACATTTTCCTCGAGGCCTTCTCACCCGTTTATAAATATGCACAAGATTTCTTAGTGGCGATCGCAGAGCCTGTGTGCAGGCCCACCCATGTCCATGAATACAAGCTGACGGCCTATTCGCTCTACGCGGCCGTCAGCGTAGGACTGCAGACCTCCGACATTGTGGAATACCTGCAAAAACTCAGCAAAACGTCTGTGCCTGACGGCATTGTGCAGTTCATCAAGCTTTGCACAATGAGCTATGGCAAAGTGAAATTGGTGCTCAAGCACAACAGGTATTTTGTCGAGAGTGCCTTCCCCGATGTGATTCAGCGCCTCCTGCAGGACAATGTGATCCGTGAATGCCGCCTCCGTACTGCCGAGGGAGCGGACACCGAGCTCATCACCGAGGTTATCCACAGTAAATCTGCCATCTCTAAGTCCATACAGGACAAGGGAGGGGCATCCACTTCCCAGCAGACAGCTGAAGGTACAGCTGAAGGCACACCTCAGGTTCCCGAGGATATTTTCAGCTACTACGAGCAGATGGATAAGGACGACGAGGAGGAAGAGGAGACTCAGACAGTGTCCTTTGAAATTCGACAGGAGATGATTGAAGATCTGCAGAAGCGTTGCATCCAGCTCGAGTACCCTCTTCTGGCTGAGTACGACTTTCGTAATGATACGGTCAACCCAGACATCAACATGGACCTGAAGCCCACCGCCGTGTTGCGGCCCTACCAAGAGAAGAGCCTGCGCAAGATGTTTGGCAATGGCCGCGCTCGCTCTGGAGTCATCGTGCTGCCCTGCGGAGCGGGCAAGTCTCTGGTGGGTGTGACGGCTGCATGCACGGTGCGTAAACGCTGCCTGGTGCTCGGCAACTCCTCTGTGTCAGTAGAACAATGGAAGTCCCAGTTCAAGTTGTGGTCCACCATTAGCGACTCGCAGATCTGCAGGTTTACGTCGGATGCCAAAGACAAGCCCATCGGTTGCTCTGTGGCCATCAGCACCTACTCTATGCTGGGCCACACGACCAAGCGATCCTGGGAGGCGGAGAGGGTTATGGAGTGGATGCGTAGCCAGGAGTGGGGACTAATTATCCTAGATGAGGTTCACACCATCCCCGCCAAGATGTTCCGTCGTGTTCTGACCATTGTGCAGGCCCACTGCAAGCTGGGTCTCACTGCCACACTGGTCAGGGAAGATGACAAGATCGTGGACCTCAACTTCCTGATTGGGCCAAAGTTGTTTGAAGCCAACTGGATGGAGTTGCAGAACAACGGCTATATTGCCAAGGTCCAATGTGCCGAGGTGTGGTGCCCAATGTCTCCCGAGTTTTACAGAGAATACTTGGCTATTAAGACCAAGAAACGTATCCTGCTTTACACCATGAACCCCAACAAGTTCCGTGCCTGTCAGTATCTTATTCGCTACCACGAGCGACGCAATGACAAGATCATCGTCTTTGCTGATAATGTCTTTGCCCTGAAGGAATATGCCATCAGACTAAAGAAGCCTTATATCTATGGCCCCACCTCCCAGGGGGAACGCATGCAGATCTTGCAGAACTTCAAACACAACCCCAAGATTAACACCATCTTCATCTCCAAGGTTGGAGACACTTCGTTTGACTTGCCAGAGGCTAATGTTCTGATCCAGATTTCCTCTCACGGTGGATCCCGCAGACAAGAGGCCCAGAGGCTTGGCAGAGTGCTCAGAGCCAAGAAAGCAATGGTGGCAGAGGAGTACAATGCCAACTTCTACTCCCTGGTGTCCCAGGACACCCAAGAAATGGCTTACTCCACCAAGAGGCAGAGGTTCCTGGTAGACCAGGGCTATAGCTTCAAGGTGATCACTAAGATGGCAGGCATGGAGGAGGAAGACCTCATGTTTTCATCCAGAGAAGAGCAGTATGAACTGCTCCAGAAGGTATTGGCTGCCTCAGACCTGGATGCGGAGGAGGAAGTGGTGACAGGGGAGGTGGGCGTACGACCACAGTTCTCGAGGCGACTAGGCACCATGAGCTCCTTATCAGGTGCAGATGACACCATCTACATGGAGTACCACCACAGTCGGAGTAGCAAAGGCTCCCTGGCAAGCAAGAACATCCATCCACTCTTTAAGCGCTTTCGCAAGTAGATGCGCGCACACACACACACACACACACACCCACACACTCAGCTGGAGATGACGCTAGGAATGTGTCTCCAAGATAATTATTACATTTTTGAGGGGTGCTAGCCCCTCCAATATTCAGCTATTTAATAGTGTAGATTTCCATCCTACACAAACAATAAATTCCCATTGACATTGACTGGAGAATTTTATGTCAGTATCTGAGCAAATCGGCATAGTGTCTACTTTCGTCATACTCAAACATTAAAAAATTCCAATTCATGTCAGTGTCTGAGCAAATAGGCATAATGTCTTTTTTACGTCATGGTACGATGATAAGAGCGCCCGGCCTGCATTTCACACAGGTGATTTTTTGTGTCTACTTAATGCTGGTTGTCACCATTTAATTAATGATGAAATATAATACAATTGCTTTTAGCACATTCCATTGAGTGTTTTTGTGCAGTTTAGAGGAGCTTACCTTACATATTGTTACATTCTGTATGTGGTCTGTATGTGGTGGTTATCGAGGCTAGACTTGCACTAACCTCGACGACTGGACGTACAGGTGTATGCAAACTGCATTTAGATTTATAATTTAGCATTTTTGAGGGGCGCTAGCTCCTCCCATGTCCAGCTTTGAGTGTTTGTGTAAACACAAACATTACGTAAAAACAAACATTGAAGACAAAACTGGGGACAAAAATTGTGATGGGCCAGAATGATATGTATAAGAGCCCCCCTCACCTTACGGCTGTGATTTACATTAATATTTTATGTAGACGTAGCACATAGCACTCTATTATGTATACTCATAGCACAGATGATCTACTGTTAGATATTACGTTCTTAGCTTGTATTGATTATTGAAGACAGTTTGTATTACCTTGTATTGATCCTGCTTACTGTCAATCGCTCTGGATTAAGAGTGTCTGCTAAATGCCTACATTTTGTAAAAGTTCGATTACAATTCCGTAGACTGAGGGTTTTAAATCACAGTAGGCACAATTTCAGTATCTAAATGCTACCATTTCAGTGGTACTGTTGTTTGCGATGTTATAATTAAATATCTCCACTCATTTTGGTTCATTGGAATTTTATTAAAAAAATGGTTTTCCGTTTTTAACAAACAGCATAAATAAACATTAAACACTAATACTAAACGAGTGAGAACAATAAACAGTTTGAAGTTACGCTGCTGTGCCATTTCATTGGAATACGGTAGCCTCGGACACACAAGTGGTTTTAACTGTGGTTGTACCTGATCTTATGCAGACCATTTAGCTTTTCGCACAAATCCTCCTCGGGTATTATACAGTGAAATGGCCGGCATATGAATATGGTAAATAGAGATCTTAACAAGGGGTTTTAAGGGAGTGAGTCCCATCCCAAATGAACATTGTGTAAAGAGCTTTCAGAACTTCATTCATGACACAGTCAGCTGCCCTCAAGAGGTCGGTGGATGAGGTCTTTCCACCATGGTTTTGCCACAAACAACTTACAAACAAAAATAAAATGATCTGTTAAAACATGGTGATGATTGTCTTGGTCTGGTTCTCTTAAGACTTTTGTCCAGGTTGTAGTCTGTGAGAATGACCACAGAAGAAGTACCAACAAGAAATACCAGCGTTGCCTGCAACTGTGGCTGATGATTATTGCTGCATTATACTCACTGTGGTTTTATAAGTCACTGTGGTTTTATAAGTTCTTTGCTGCTAGGTCCACACATACCATGGTTAGTGTTGAGTCCAGCTTATGTGAAATCTCCCTCTCTCCAATGTATACATATAATGTATATATAGATTAAACATGCATCAAATGCCATTCGTTTCTAAACAATGGGACCTGTACTGTCACACCCTGTATTCTGAGATGAGTTTAAGTGGGTGTAATTTGGTCACATTAAACAGGGAGCTAGGTGAGGATAAAACGGCTGTTTTAAAATTTCTTTTAAATTGAACAATTCAATACTTTCATTTTACATGGATTATGCAACCTTCCATTTGGAGCCACCCTCCAATAAGCGGCATTGTAGGTCTATAGTATAAACAATGGTGGGACCTGTTCCGCTGGGAGCCTTGGGGCGTTTTTGCGCGCCTGCTTGAAAACACCTGCAGCCTGGTTGCCATTTGAAGGGAGGAACAGCATCTCCATTGTTAGCAGGAACAGGGGGAAAAAACGACCCCATTTTCCGTTTATACATTTGAGGGTGAATTGGTCACTTACTCATTGTGTCTGCTCGTTTAATTCAAAACAGTTACCTGAGGATTTTAACTTTGCGTTGTTGAAGGTAGGTCTTTGAACAGTGGGGGTGCTGCAAGCTGACGGGTTAGGATAGGTCTTTGAACAGTGGGGGTGCTGCAAGCTGACGGGTCAGGATAGGTCTTTGAACAGTGGGGGTGCTGCAAGCTGACGGGTCAGGATAGGTCTTTGAACAGTGGGTGCTTCAGGGCCTGTGGAGCTGTGATCCTGGTAGCAGGGTTGAGGTCCAAGAGTCGGTCCAGCAGAGCGTACGCGTCACCAGGCACTGCGTCCCAGCCTCTCGCGTCATCACGTTCTAGCTCGGCAGGGTGAACGGAGGTTTCTGACTCCAGGTGCTGGTGAACAACAGGCTTGCCTTTGGCTTCATCCTTGGCTTGCTGATGATGTTGTTGTTGTTGTTGTGTTAGACTTGCTTTTGCAACCTTGTCATTTTGGGAGCGTGGCGTGACTTCATCCTCTGGCGGCGGTCTCCGTCCTCTCAGCGCTTCGCACAGTGTCCTCAGGTCTTGGCGAGGAAGTTCCCGGCTACACACCACCGCCTTACCTGTGTGGGAGATTACACCCAAAAGGGTTTTCAGCCATTCATAGGCAAGATGTAATAACAAATAGTAATGTTGCAATGTGCTTCGACTTAGAGATGCACGATTAATCGGTCATCATATCGGTATGGTACATCCTACAGGAAACATCGGTGTTGGTATTGTCAATTTGACCATACAATTAACTGGTAATCTGATATCGGCAAAATTGTAATATTGTGCATCCCTACTTCAACTACTACATTTGCAATACAGCCCATCTGTGTCGTTTTCTCACTGTATGTTATTGCTACAGTGACAACATTATGGTGATCGGGTGATTCTGGAAAACATTTGAATAATAAGCACCAAATTTCTTGGCTGCCTGGATGGTTTCCCGGGAGCCTCGTATGGTCATTATCTGAGTGAGAGCGATCATGTCGTCGCTGGCTTTGAAGAAAGGGTAGCGGCCGCTAAGGAGGGACAGCAGGATGACCCCAGCTGACCACATGTCTATAGCTGCAAATGAGGAGACAGAGAAGGAGGAAAACAGTGATTCTCTCCCTCTTTCTTTTTTTTTTACTTAAACCCATTTAGACCCGAGGATGATTCTACATAATGTCTTCTAAATCATTGACTGAAAAACCTATGTTTCTATTTCAGTGGTTCTCAACCTTTTTCATGCCGAGGACCCCTAGAATTATCTGCATTTGGCCGCCGACCCCCTTCTGAAAATATGTTGTTACAGCTTCCAACCCCCCCCCCCCCCCTGCGTGTCACTATCACTACCTGTATCCTGTCACCCCCCTGTACAATCCAAATAAAGGCCCCAAAATATATATCTTTTAAATGTTTTACTCTGAATGTGTACACATTTAACCCATTTTGGGCGGGATCCCCTTTTGGTGTTAGCATTATGTTATGCTTTAGCTATTGAAAAATAGGAGATCTACAAGCTCATAGCTCAGAGCTTGTAGGTCTGCTATTTTTGAAAAATCGAAGAACCACTGACATAGAAACAGCTTTTTCAGATATTTTTAGAATTCTAATTAGATTTTTTTTTAAGAATCTGATCTCAGGTCAGAATTAAGGATGTGTGTCGATATGTGTCGTTTGGATATTCTTTGTGGTTTGAGTTACCAACCTGTCCCCTGGTTGGGCCACTTGGTGAGGACCTCTGGTGCTCTGAAGCCTGGGGTTCCAGCCCTGGGAGCAACCTGCTGCTTCCTGGTGGAGAACAGGGTGGGAGTCAAAGAAGAACAACATCAATAACACACCGTGGGAGAGAAGCCAGATGATCAAGAATGAAACCAAAGTATAGGACGACTCAGTCCGCTTTCTAATGGAGGACAGAACTGAAAAAGCACTAAAAACCACACACCATGTTTATTATATAATTTAGCTATTGTGCCGAATATAAGACGACTCGGATTATAAGACGACCCCCATTTTTCCAAGACTCTTTTGTGGGAAAATAATATTGAATGTCAAATAGTCTAGTCCTCGATTATAATATTTTTTTAGGATATTTCCATCGGAAAAAAACATAGTCTTATATTCAGGCCAATAGGGTAATAATTATCATGAGTCTCATTTACTCAAAAGGGAATACAAAAGATCAACTTAACTACCCGGTAGCCTGCTGCAGAATTGGTGTAAAAACGTGTAACATAAAGAAGAATGTTATGCCTCTTTATTAACCAACCACTGCCTGCAAGTAAGTGACGATGCCAATGGAAGATGGATCATATCCATTTAGTTTTTTTTTTTAACCTCGACATGCAGCTGTTGCAGACACGGTCCGTTGAGTAACAGTTGCAGGTTTGGCCCAGGCTGATGCCAGCAGTCTTCTGGTGTTTCTGAGTGCTAGTCTGGCTCTTGGCAGGCAGGGGGCACCGGCTGGCTGCCGCATACCTCCGTTGGGCTGGGTCCTCTATTCTGCCTGGCTTCACCAACTAAGCGAGAACAAGAAACACCAATCAAGAAGCTTTTTGGAATCAAGTGTCTCTAAAAACGATCGAATCATGTGGATCTCAGGATTTCATCTCAGGGTGAAAATAAATCACAGACTGAGGCTAACCTTTGCTTTTATATGAAATATCCGAGACTATTCCGATTTTATGGAAGACGCTTCTAAACATACTGTATGAGTTTGACCGCTTCAAATGCTCTAGTCTTAAAATATTAACCGAAAATAGCCGCTGTACAAGCGCATTGAGAGCTTGTATATCGGCTATTTGTGCTGCCCAACATGCTTCCATAGAAGACAGACAGCCTGGCTTCTATAGAATCCAAAAGACTGAAATCAGTCATGGCGACTGACAACTTTAATCCATGACGACTCCTAATTTGGGCAAGGTTTCAGCCCGAAACCTGTATCTAAATAGAATGGCACTAGTCCTCTGCAAGGTCATTCATTAGTTTGTGCCTTATATTGAGTGCAGCCTGTGTTGATCTTGCTCTTCAGCACATGCATGTGTGCATAGTGAATTGTACTGTATGAACAGAGAACTGTGTACGCTTCTGATGCCTGCAAACCGCAAAACATTTGTATTGTAATTTCTATGCAATAAAAAGGATAATGAAATATGATACATTTTTAAAAACGACATATTCCAAGATATTACCATTTGGTAATTATCTACATAAACATGGGAACAGAACAGGGATTGCGATATTTACAGAAAGGTTTTGTTAATAGTGAAAATCCTTTCAATGATTATGAGGTTTCTTACCTCTACCTTCATGGCAGCTGGTTTAGTGGAGGGAGTTGGAGTGCAGCTGTTGAGGTTTCTCTCTCCAAACACAGGTCGTGTGGCAGATTTCATAATACATAATGGTTTCAAATTCTACACAAAACAAAAAAACATGGATGTATTCAGAATATAGTGCATGAAAACATACACCCCGATATTATAAAGTTCTAAAACATTCCACAAATTCTGGTTATACTGGTTTGTGGAAAACACAAGTTTTACAATATGTAATGACAGTTGGCTGTAATACCAATGTAGCTGTTTTAGATTAACGGGAGCAACCCCAGTGCAGACACCTTTGTGTGTTTCGTGCGAGAGGTGGCAGTGACAGACGTTCGCTTAATCAGTGGTTTCCCCAAGGCTGAAGAAGAGACCACGGATGTGCTGGTGGAGGAGGAGGGGAGGGGCGTGGAGTGAAGTGGGGCTTTGGAACATTTGGCGGGCTGTGCAGGGGGTGCTCGTGAGGTGGAGGCTGTGGTGATTGGGGGTCTCGACGCCGGTGCCTTCTTGCCCTGTGCCACGTCTTGTTTCCCAGTGGTACCACCACCACCACCCTTCGGGGCGCTCCTCAGTTTCACCACCTTCAGCAGTTCCACCTGGGTGTCGTCGGTGCCCTGCGCCAACCCAAAGTCCACCAGAGAATACCTGCACGTACAAGTGCACTTCTTTATAATAATAATAAAGTAAAGTGTGCAGTATATAGCGCTTTTCAAAAACAGTTACAATGTGCTTTACAGTTACAAAAAACACCTACAACTATATAGGTGTGGTCAAAAAGGGCCAATTTTATTTCTCTCAAATATTTGTTTTACTCTACTACGAGGGATAATCAGAGCATTAGGAAGTAAATGTTAAAAAGAAAATGATTAAAAAAAAATTGGAAATGGAAAGTGAATTGTAAAGGATGAGGCATATTCCTCCCATCAACCAAAGAAAGTGTGGCAGAGAAACCTTATAGACACAACAGAGGGAGTCTGACTAGTGAAGACACACAGTGTAATGATGATCCAACCTGAGCATCTCTCCATGGTTTAACTTTAACCAGTTATACTCACGTCTGGTCCTGGCGGTTGTAGAGGAAGTTGTTGGGTTTGATGTCACGGTGGATGATGCCAAACTGGTGGATGTGTTTCAAGGCCTTCAGCAGGTGGTACATGTACTGACGCACTTCCTCAAAGCTCAGCAGACCGATGACATCCTGAGAGACACATTCGATTGCCATTTTAGTTTCCCCCGTTGCATAAACATTTTGTCTACTCTATAATCTACTTTGGATGTAGACCAATTTTTAAATGGTTCTACGCATGTACCGATATTTGCTTTAAAAAACTAAAACCAATTGGTAACACTCACCACTATGGGTTGGTGCTCCATGTAGGGCATGACAATCACACAATGGTCTTCGTTCCTGAAGCAGTAAGTCACACCCATGACATTTTCTTTGCCTCTGTAAAACAAACGTGACACCATGAGATCAGAGTACAAACTCTATTTAATTTGCGCGAGAATAGATCTAGCACTGTTAATCCTAGGCTTTAGACTGCAAGTACATCTGTCTTTGATCAACATGAAATGAATATGAATGCATGAGCACATTCACGCTTAGTAAATAATTGACAAACATGCATGAACGTGAACATAACCGTGTTTGCTGATAACACCGTTATGCGCCTGTCTATTAATATAATACAATAATAATACAATGATGGTAATAATGATTGAAGGACTCTGGCATGTCAATCAACAAATTAAAGGGGCAATGTAGAGATGATCTAGAATTCTAGATTCAAATAATCAAAGGTTGCCTGAAGGTTTATGACCAAAAGCTCGCAAAAGAAATGTATGTGCTTTTTCATTCAAAGAATCAATGATTAAAATACTTTATATCTCACAAATAAAGAGGCATGCTTTACCCCAATTAAATTGATCACAGTCTCATGACAAAATTTCAAGAAAAAACAGAGATAAACACACACACACACACATATATATGTTTTTATGCCTTTATAATATAATAAGGACAGTAGGCTGACAGGAAATATGGAGATTGGGGAGTGACACGCAGCAAAGGCAGTCGGAAGAATTAAATATGTGTGCTCATTTTGTTACTCACCCAGCTACGGTGAGACACTGGAGCTCAGCAGCGACACGTACAGGGTGGCTGGTAGGGATGAGATGCTTCAGAGCAAACCTCTCTCTCCTCCCATCCAGCATCTGAGCCTCACCCAGGTACACCGAACTGAAAGTACCTGGTATGACAGTAAGTCAAATGATTGGTCAATACTAGGGATGCACCAAAAGGGAAATTCTTGGCCGAAACCGAATATAGGCAACAGTTGGCTGAAAACCGAATATGATTAATATTATATATTTTTTCCTACCATTGCTGTCATGGCCGTACCTAAAAGCTACTTAATTTATGGCAAAATAAATGGTTATGGCAAAACTTTACTTAAATAATAATCACTATTATGGGTCCATAACACATTTATTCGGCTCTTTTGAATGCATTAATTGCATATACTATTCGGTGATAGATTTTCTGCCTATTAGGGACGAAACCGAATAGGCCGAAAATGCATTTTTAGCCATTTTCTGCCAGATATTTTCTGCGGCCGAATATTTGGTGCATCACTAGTCAATACTTAGAAAGGTTAATGCATTAATCAACAAGTCAAACTTGATATACATTCTTTCCTCACATTAAATCTACAAAAGTATTTAACTGCTGTATTTTCACCCAAAGTGAGCAGAACAATGACTGGCCTTATAGTGTCGGCCCTGATTGGGAGGTTGGGGTTCGATCCCCCGGGCCGGGTCATAAAAGGAGACCATAAACAAAATGGGACACAATGCCTCCCTGCTGGCACTCAGCATCAAGGGTTGGATTGTAAGTAAGTACCGTTAACTAACTTTTATTTATATAGCACTTATTTATATAGCACTCAAAAAGAAAACTCACATAGTGATTAAATAAAAACAAGAACAGCAGACATATAACAAAGCAGAAAAACATAGTGGATATTATTATATATTAATTTTACAATCTCATCAGTTACAGATGTATAGAGGGTATGCGCACACATTTGCATAACTAACTTTATGTGCATGTCAACTCGAGGTGCATAGCCTGATCAAAAATGACAATGAAATTTGAGAGACCATAGGCAACAATGAGCACCTCAGTTTTGGCCTTTTATAAGCTGAAGGAAATTGTTTTCCAATCAGTCCTAATAGCAGACAGACACTCCTGCAAATATATAATTGAAAATAAGGTTAAGCCCCTGCAACATACTGGTGTCATGAGTCATGACTCATGTGATCCAGGGGGCGTACTTGTATGGCAAGCCGTTTTAACATTTAATCGCTAGACTGGATATGTATTCCAGATATCTGTAATTCAGTTCTTCCTAGTCAAAACTAACGTTTCAGATATCCACAATGACATTCCTCCTATCCAAAATTACCATTCGAGATATCCATATTGTCATTCCTCCTAGGAAAAATGACGTCACTTTTTCCATTCATGTGTATTGGGCTTTTAGTTTTGGATATCCGTAACTGCATTCTGGATATCTAAAATCAACATTCTGGATATCTATAATTAAATTCTTACTAGGACAAACTACCATTTCAGATATCTACAATGCAATTCTTACTAGGATAAACTACCATTTCAGATATCTACAATGCAATTATTACTAGGAGAAACTACCATTACAGATATCTAAAATTCCAAAAACATTACAGACAATACATCCATAATTATATTGTGTATATCCAAAAATGACATTGTGACTAGTACAAATGTAATTATGGATATCTGCAATTCATATTATGACTAGTACAAATGTAGTTTTGGATATCTGTAATTAGTATTATGACTAGGAACAATGCAATTACTCCTAGGAAGAACTTAATTTATCCTAGGAAGAACTTAATTTCTCCTAGGAAGAACTGAATTACTCCTAGGAAGAACTTAATGACTCCTAGGAAGAACTTAATGACTCCTAGGAAGAACTTAATTTCTCCTAGGAAGAACTTAATTTCTCCTAGGAAGAATTAAGTTATGACTATCTGAAACTAAAAGCCCAATACACATGAATGGAAAAAGTGACGTAATTCCTCCTAGGAAGAACTGAATTTCTCCTAGGAAGAACTGAATTACTCCTAGGAAGAACTTAATTTCTCCTAGGAAGAACTTAATTTCTCCTAGGAAGAACTTAATTTCTCCTAGGAAGAACTTAATTTCTCCTAGGAAGAACTTAATTTCTCCTAGGAAGAACTTAGTTTCTCCTAGGAAGAACTTAATTTCTCCTAGGAAGAACTGAATTACTCCTAGGAAGAACTTAGTTTCTCCTAGGAAGAATTAAGTTATGACTATCTGAAACTAAAAGCCCAATACACATGAATGGAAAAAGTGCCGTAATTCCTCCTAGGAAGAACTTAATTTCTCCTAGGAAGAACTTAATTTATCCTAGGAAGAATTGAATTTCTCCTAGGAAGAACTTAATTTCTCCTAGGAAGAACTGAATTACTCCTAGGAAGAACTGAATTACTCCTAGGAAGAACTTACTTTCTCCTAGGAAGAACTTACTTTCTCCTAGGAAGAACTTACTTTCTCCTAGGAAGAACTTACTTTCTCCTAGGAAGAATGACAGTTGTTGATAGGAGTAATGTTAATTTTGACTAGGAAGAACTGAATTCAAGATATCCTGAATTACAATTTCTACTAGCAAGAATGCAGTTCTGACTAGGAGAAACATGGTTTTGGATATCTAAAACATATATTACAGATAGGAGGGTGGTTTGATTAAATGTTAAAACGGCTTGCCCATAGTACTTGTACATCAAGCTGTCTCACACTACAGAATCAGCAGATATGGGCCCTCATTTATCAATCAAGTGTAAAATCTGCCACAAATTCGAGTGCAGGTTTCGTAGTACACCCACGTCTCCACGGCATTTATAAAGTGATCGCAAACAGCTGATCCTTCCTTAATTTTGTTCTCACAATTTGATCTGGCACGCCCTAAGAAATCAAGCCTCGCCCTCGTTTTTGCGACCTGAACCACTGCTATACGATCTGGAAACCATGGTTACCGTGCCTTTCTGCCCGCCTCACCCCCCTCTCTCATACACACACACACACACACACACAAGCTGCACGCACACGCTACTTGCAAGCCCAACTAACTGGTGTGTTGTTAAATAAATAAACAACGAACACCTGCATGAATTAAATAAAGTTGTAGGCCTACCCTGTCTGTTCCCTCTCACCTCGCTTGCCTTGCTGTCATGTCCACGCACGCACGCACCTACATGACACATTAAATAAAGCTGTCTGTTTCTCCTCTCGCTTCGTTTCCCTTGCTGCCCGCCTCACCCCCGCACACATATCGCAATTTTTCACTGTGTGTTGTTAGTTGTATATTAAATCATTAAAGTATTTTTAATTTAATATACAACAAGATATATTAGTGAGCGAAAACCTGAACCTGTGAACCATAATTAAATAACAAATAGGCACACACACGCTGCTGTTTTGCAGGTGCTCCTCCTGTCCAGTGTGTCTGTCTGTCTGTCTGTCTGTCTCTCTCTATCACAGTGGTCCGTCCGTGACCAACTGACCATGCACGTTCCGACGTTCGACAGTCTATTTAGATTGCCTCGCAGACGTTAGTCACTGCAGTGGCCGCCGGCCGGGCTGTCAACTGTCATATGAATGTGCAGCAAAAACCGTATAAGCCTCATGTGGCTGGTGGTTGCTTGGCTGGGTAATATACCTATATATCTCCGATGCAGTTCCCACTTGCGCTGGGAGCCTGGCACGGTACATTTGGCATTGAGCGACGCGTCGGGTTTATTATATTGCACATACCGTAAGAAAGACATCGGCCATGCTGTAGATTAGGCTACAGTAGGCTATACCACGTTGGGACTGCTGCACTATACTCTCGTCCCGTCATGGAAATATTTCAGCACAGACAGCCCAAATCCTCGCATGTATGCGCTCATGCAAAACACTGTTTAAATGGCTTAAGCATCTCTTGCAACATTGTTTTTAATTGCGCGATTTTATCTCCTACTAATTTCATGTGACATGTATTCCTTAACATTTTTATTTATTTATTTTTTACATGTAGCCCATATACATTATACATAGGCTACCTTTTATATAAACATTTTAGGAGTGAATACATATATGTTGCCTGTGACAGCCTCTCAGCAGTTCAGACAAGGCTGCTCCGCTTGTGTAAAACAGAAAAACAGCGTACGCCAGCTGAAGAGTAGACGTGACTATTTGTCCTACTCAAGTTCAATTTCAAGCTTTGCCGGAAATGTTAAATGCCGAAAATGTCGGTAATTTCGGCGTGCGCCCATATTTTGGCGTACGCACGGTTGATAAATGAGGGCCATAGACTCCTGCTCTATGGGCCACATGACTCGGCAAGGATTACTTACTTACTGAAGCAGAACACGTACCTTCTCCAATTTTGTCGATGATGCGGAAAACCTTAGCAAGCTGAGGTACAGCGTCATAGAGGTACTCAATGTCCATCTCCACATCCTCTACAGGAATAGTGGGAAAAGACAACACGACAACACCACTTGTTTACGTCAGGGTCCTCCATGTTCAATTCATCAGAACATTTAAAGACGTACAAATAAACACTTCTACGCAAAAAAAGGAAATCATATATACAGTTAAAAGTTTTTTTTAAGAAAGAAATCACACCCGGTGAACCGAGTGGTGCAACAGTGCAACTCCCCTCTCTCTCTCTCCCCCCTCCCCCCCTCCTCTCTCTCTCTCTCATTAGCAGGCAACAGTGCAGCACTGTCTCTCTCTCTCCGTTTCTGGCATACAGCGCCCCTACTGGTACTCATTATATGATGCTCATAGTCACACACAGGTGAACACATAGGTGAACACGGACAAAGCTGTTCCTTGGAGTGGTTGCACCACTCAAAAAAAAGAAGGGAAAACATATACACTGCAGTATGGGGGAAAAAGGGGCAGGTTTCGAATTGCAGCCCCCCCCCCCCCGTAAGTGCTTTGAGAGCGGTTTTGAAGGAGTCTAGGGATTCATTCACAGTCCATAACGGCTGTTGGTAGGGCGTTCCACATTAAAATTAATTGATCCCAGCCTAGGCCATGGCTCAGTGGTCCAGGCAGTCTGGCAGTGTGCTGCGGGGTTCGACTCCAGATCCCGACGGCCTTTACTGCATGTCTTCCCCCCCCCCATCTCTCTCCCCATTTCCTGTCAGCCTACTGTCTGTCCCTCCATGAAAAGAATCTTAGAGGTGTAGTGAAGGCCCATTGCAAGTTGCTGCACTCTGTCGTCAACCCTAAGCCATTCCAATCAAAATTAGTGGGGGTGAGGAGGTGGGTTCTGAGAGTTAAGCCAAGTAAAAGCCTGACTAGTTTGTTTTGGGATGTCTGGAGCCTTGTTTTTAGGGCCTTTGAGGTGCTGTGGAGGTGCATGCATAGTCAAGGAAGGAAACCTGTTAGGGTCTTCAAAGTATTTTTGTTGACCAGTGAGGAGATTCTGTACAATAATCTTGTTCTTTGGTTGACCTTTTTGATTTTTCAGGCGACCTAGCCTGGGTGATCAAGTCTCGTCTTACGTCCCAGTAGGCAGTAGCTACCCTCAATCAGTACCCTCCTACGTCTCACCAGGACCAGGACCTGTGCGTTGCACCAGAGTCCCAGCACCAGACACATCCCATCATCTCAGATTTTTATTTTGACATCTGAAACATTTTCTAAATATGAATTATTATTATTATTATTATGTAAAATGTGACAGAAGTAGCATGTGCTTTAACATGCTACTTCTGTCACATTTTACTGCAGTCATGTGAGTATTAAATAAATCTACGAGTCTAAATCTTAAGCTAAACCGTAAACACCATGCATGGATTTTTCTCTCTAGTCAATGTCATCCACATCCTTTATACACATGCATGTAAAATGTGTGTCAAGTCAACCGTCAAGAATCCAACTCACTTGATATTTTGTTTCTTCTTTGAACAGATTTCCCCAGGCGCCCCTCTGTGGCGATGCTGTCATTGCTAAGAGGTGGCAACTCCATGCTGAGAGACATGTGTATCTAAAGATAAATTAAATCGAAATGCTCAGTTAATGCTAATTGGCCATCATCAACTCATTCAAACCAGTAGGGTAACACTGATGGCCGTTCCATGATTACTGTACAGTTAACTTTAGCCCTAGAACGGCTCTTGTTGTTACATACAGTATGTACAGTAACTTTTACTGGGTGATGAATCTCAACTTTCTGACCCTTTACCCAAAACATACTGACCTGCTGCATGAGTAAGGAATAAAAGCAGTGAAACTAGCTTCACTAGTTTTTACCTCCCTACCTCCCTTATGATTAATTCCCGTTCTGCTCTTTGGCTTTATAGAAGTGTATATGTATACGTCTCTAAATGTTTTGATGAATTGAACAAGGTGGACCCTCTTGTAAACAAGTGTAATGCTATATTGGGTCGTCCACTCACAGTTAACAGTCTTTGTATTGAGTTGTGCTTGAATTGTACTGTAATTCTTCAAACTGTTAATACATATTTCAATCAATCTAAGCTAACAAAGTAGCAACAGGCTAGTTGAGCTAGCCTACTAAGCCTAGTGAGATAACATTGCGCAATTTGCGCTAACAAATAAACTCACCCGTCTTTGATTGTAAAGTTTAACAGTTTCTCAGATGAACACGTTGCAAAAGTGCACGACATAAAGTTTTAAAAGCATATAAGCACAAATATCTCCAGGAGAGTTATCTAGTTTGACCGTTGCATGTAGAGAGAAGACCTGTGTCTGTCTTCAGTAAAACAGTAAACAACAAACTCCGCGCTAAAAGTGACGTCAGAGACAGAGGCAGCGTCTAGTGAGCTAATCTAGTGGGCTAATTTAAGACTTCCGGTGGACGATCTCTTCAAAATAAGAGTACCCTCTAGAGTATTGAAAAAAAGTTTAATTTGCACATTAAAACTACAAATTAAGCATTTAAATGATGCTATATGATGCTATAAGACACACATTATGTTTCTGTGTAAGAATAAGTAATTAAATCCTTATAATAATAATAATAAAGTTATCTAAATGGATAAATGCTATTCACTGGAGTGCATGGACTTTATAAAGTGGACACTGGACAAAAGACGGCTCCGCAAGGCAACTATCTGGACATACCCACGCGTTCGGGGAGATGTCCTATACCACACCCCACTCTCCGCTAAGCGGGAGAGGTGTACAATTCACAGCAGCAGACCTTCTACTGGGGTCAAGGCTGACAAAAAGTACCGTTTCCGGACCCAGAATGGACACTGGACAAAAGACGGCTCCGCGAGGCAACTATCTGGACATACCCACGCGTTCGGGGAGATGTCCTGTACCACACCCCACTCTCCGCTAAGCGGGAGAGGTGTAAAATTCACAGCAGCAGACCTTCTACTGTGGTCAACGCTGAAAAAAGTACAGTTTCCGGACCCAGAATGGACACTGGACAAAGAGGCCTCCGCGAGGCAACTATCTGGACATACCCACACGTTCGGGGAGATGTCCTCTACCACACCACACTCTCCGCTAAGCGGGAGAGGTGTAAAATTCACAGCAGCAGACCTTCTACTGGGGTCAATGCTGACAAAAAGTACCGTTTCCGGACCCAGAATGGACACTGGACAAAGAGGCCTCCGCGAGGCAACTATCTGGACATACCCACACGTTCGGGGAGATGTCCTCTACCACACCACACTCTCCGCTAAGCGGGAGAGGTGTAAAATTCACAGCAGCAGACCTTCTACTGGGGTCAAGGCTGACAAAAAGTACCGTTTCCGGACCCAGAATGGACACTGGACAAAAGACGGCTCCGCGAGGCAACTATCTGGACATACCCACGCGTTCGGGGAGATGTCCTGTACCACACCCCACTCTCCGCTAAGCGGGAGAGGTGTAAAATTCACAGCAGCAGACCTTCTACTGGGGTCAATGCTGACAAAAAGTACCGTTTCCGGACCCAGAATGGACACTGGACAAAGAGGCCTCCGCGAGGCAACTATCTGGACATACCCACACGTTCGGGGAGATGTCCTCTACCACACCACACTCTCCGCTAAGCGGGAGAGGTGTAAAATTCACAGCAGCAGACCTTCTACTGGGGTCAAGGCTGACAAAAAGTACCGTTTCCGGACCCAGAATGGACACTGGACAAAAGACGGCTCCGCGAGGCAACTATCTGGACATACCCACGCGTTCGGGGAGATGTCCTGTACCACACCCCACTCTCCGCTAAGCGGGAGAGGTGTAAAATTCACAGCAGCAGACCTTCTACTGTGGTCAACGCTGAAAAAAGTACCGTTTCCGGACCCAGAATGGACACTGGACAAAGAGGCCTCCGCGAGGCAACTATCTGGACATACCCACACGTTCGGGGAGATGTCCTCTACCACACCACACTCTCCGCTAAGCGGGAGAGGTGTAAAATTCACAGCAGCAGACCTTCTACTGGGGTCAATGCTGACAAAAAGTACCGTTTCCGGACCCAGAATGGACACTGGACAAAGAGGCCTCCGCGAGGCAACTATCTGGACATACCCACACGTTCGGGGAGATGTCCTGTACCACACCCCACTCTCCGCTAAGCGGGAGAGGTGTAAAATTCACAGCAGCAGACCTTCTACTGTGGTCAACGCTGAAAAAAGTACCGTTTCCGGACCCAGAATGGACACTGGACAAAGAGGCCTCCGCGAGGCAACTATCTGGACATACCCACGCGTTCGGGGAGATGTCCTCTACCACACCACACTCTCCGCTAAGCGGGAGAGGTGTAAAATTCACAGCAGCAGACCTTCTACTGGGGTCAACGCTCAAAAAAGTGCTGTGCCTTGGGGCATTGACATGAAATCACTTTCTCTACGCAAGCTAAGTCAGGTCAAGGAGTTACCTCTAGCTTTGGAATGGGTGTCACTTGTGTGCGTTGATTGCATCTGTCTGTGCATTTATGCATTTGTTTGTCCTGACGAAACTTGATTATTTCTCGACTGTTTATTTTCTCGTATGACACGACATAGAAACTACTTGTGACTACTGTCTTTGTGTGCTGTCGAGCGGATGTTCTTTGCATCAAAGGTATAGCCTGCTGTGTCATTCGATTCATTTGTCCAGATATGCCATTTATGATCTTTAAGGATGTACAATGACGCATATGGTGGCCTGTCGAAAAATACACACATACTGGTCAAAGCATACTCATTTTGGTGGTACAGACAGGATAAATTGAACGTTTTTGGAATTTTTGTGCCAGCTCTTAACAGGAGAAGTAAGGTCTGTGGGCTGTTAATTACTTCATATGTTGATAAGCTCTTTTCCTGCTGACATGTTTCACATTGTTCAGATTGAGCAGGTAATATTTGTGCAATAGTGTCTAAGATGCCTTTTTGTGACACGTCAAGTGGCTGCACTATGAATTGTGACATGTTCTTTGTAGATGGTAAGGCCTTGTCACCACATTGAGTACAACAACTGTGTGGACACCACACATACTCAACCAAACTACTAGTTTGTGTATAAAATCTAATGGGTCATTGTGCATTCCTAAGGCCAAGTAAGATGCTATTCACTAGTTGTTGAGTGACACCACAGATTGTTTTGCAATCAAATGTGTGACCTGGATTTTGAAAAAACGCTTGAATGAGAGCTGCTAAATTCCCCGGCATAGATGACAACTGAACCATCGAAGTAGGTGTCAATGGTTTCAATTTATCTTGTACTACTTGTAGATGCAGTATACCCAATTACCCACGCGTTCGGGGAGATGTCCTGTACCACACCCCACTCTCCGCTAAGTGGGAGAGGTGTAAAATTCACGGCAGCAGACCTTCTACTGAGGTCAACGCTCAAAAAAGTGCTGTGCCTTGGGGCATTGACAATTATTTAATTAACGAATTAAATAACCTTATTTTATTCTGAAGGCAACCGTATGTCTTAAATTAGCTAGCTCTCAGACAGGAAATTCTAAATTAGCTCATAAGATGGAGCCAAATATCTGTCTGAGAGTGGAGCCTGCCTGGCAAATTACATGGGGGGTCCTTTTTGTGGGCTTGGCCGAAAGTGGGCGTTACCAAAAGGTGGGCGTGGCCATGGCCGCCAGAAGTCTGTCAGATTTTGACAGCTTCAAATTAGTGTTAAACATAATATAACCCAATTGACTCCAGTCCTCTCTGTTTAGTATATCTATAATGAAACTATATAAACTATGCATATACCATGAAGTGCTATGACTACTAGCTCTGGTCCATAGCTCTAATGCGTTTCATTTAGAGCTATGTTACTCTAAACTTCCCCGCTCGCATGAATGCAGACCAGCCTCTACTCTTTGGCGTAAATAAAAAGAACGTTTTTGCTACACATAAAAACAAAGGCGAGTTGTGTCATTAGAAAGCCTACTTTGGTAATTGGTTCTAGTTCTAGTGAACAGAAATAATAAATAAATAGACTTGGTAACCTAACTGTAGGGAGTGCAAACACATTAAAGAACCTGGGGGTTATCATCTATGAAAAGACAACACAATGAGCAGAAAATAAAAATGAACCATGTAAATACAACAAATTGAGCAGAGCACTGCAGGGAGTTGAACCCCATTCCGGTAAACCAGAAGTACCACAACCAGTGCCTTGGTTTTTGTTTTGTTTTACGAGGTCCATTCGTTGAAATGTAAATGTTGCATTGCAACGGTAAAGTAATTTCACAATTGACATTGTAGGCAATAATTAATAACGGTATGGCACCAGGCCAAAGCCATGGGGATAGAGTATGTTTTGCACTCTGAGTGAGTGTGTGTGTGTGTGTGTGTGTCCGTCAGTTTGTTAACAGCTAATCTCCAGCACCATTAACCCGGTCGATGCCAAATTTTGCACACACACTCCCTGGATGCCAACGATGAACCTCTGTCCCAAATTTTCCAGAACGGCCTGTATAGCACCACACATTTTTGTATGCCCTCCGAGACTATGGACTATAGCCTTTCGCTTTTCCGCGATTTAACCTTTTTTCAAATCGTGAACAATGATGAAGAATCGCGCACTATAGCATGCCACTTAATGACCTTGGGGTCATCAAGGTCATTGATATTGATCAATAACCTTGAGCAGTATAAATGACCTTCAATAAGACTAGTAAATGACCTTGACCAGTATAAATGACCTTGACAAGTACAAATGACCTTGACCAGTATAAATGACCGTGACCAGTATATGACTGACCAGTATAAATTACCTTCATGAGACTAGTAAATGACCTTGACCAGTATAAATGACCTTCATAAGACTAGTAAATGATCTTCACCAGTATGAATTACCTTGACCAGTATGCGGTCCGTGACCATGGACTATAGCCTTTCGCTTTTCCTTGATTTTCACCTTTTTTTTTAAAATCCTCAACAATGATGAAGAATCGCACACAATAGCGCGCCGCTCAATGACCTGAGACCATGGACCAATGAACCATGTAAATATAACAAATTGAGCAGGGCACTGCAGGGAGTTGAACCCCGTTCCGGTAAACCAGAAGTCCGACACCAGTGCCTTAGTTTTTGTGTTGTTGTTCATTTGCAGGTCCAGGTGTGCATACGCATGTGCGCCTGTGCGTGTGTAGGTGCATTTGTGCATGTCTGTGCACGCTTCAATGACCACTGTTGGACCCCATGGGGATCAAGGACCTCAGGGAGCCACCCATAATTCACAACGGTCACAGCGAACTCTGTTGCATCACAACTGGTGGCCAACAGTCGTAACCAACACCGCCACCGACCCACAGGAGAATACCATCGCACAGTGGTATCAGACCAACCACAATCAGCCAGCCCTCAAACCAAACCCTTCGACCTAGAAGAACTCGAAACTGCAATGGGAAAGTTGAAACCCGGAAAAGCAGCAGGGATTGATGACATACTGGCAGAAATTATACAGCACCTGGAACCTAACGCAAAGACCTGGCTCGTAGGGATGCTGAATACATGCATGGCACAGAAAACCATCCCTTATGTCTGGAGAACGGCCAAAGTGGTTGCAATCCCTAAACCTGGCAAAGACCCATCATCCCCAAAGAGCTACCGACCCATTTCCCTCCTCTGCATCACCTACAAGAGAGGCTGCTACTCCAACGCCTCATGCCACTCAAAGACACCAAACTGACTAAAGACCAAGCTGGTTTCCGTCCCGGCCGCTCCTGTGCTGGACAGAGCTCAACCTCACCCAACACATTGAGGATGGGTTTGAGGGAAAACAAATAACTGGAGCAGCAACTGGAGGGCGAAGCAAGCACGCAGGCAGCTTGTGCCTGCCTGCCTGCGTGCGTGCCTGCCTGCCTTCCTCATGTGGAAGCTGCGTAGTTGAGTTTGTGTGTGTCTTTCTTTTTCTGTCTTTCTTTCTTAGGACGAAGATCAAGGTAGACGCCGTTGGAAGGCTCAACACAAGCCGATGCCCCTAGAGATCCATCCCAAAGCTTCCCTCAGGGAGTCCAGCAAGCCAGCTAGCCAGCAAGCCCGCCCAGTCAGCCAACGCAGCCAGCCAGCTCCGCCAGTCAGCCAGTGTAGAAAGTCAGGCTGCCAAGCCAGCGCACATCAGCCCTTGCAGTCAACCATTGTAGCCATACCAGCCTTGCTCAGTCAGCTCAGCCAGGCCTCTCTCGAGGCCTGGCTCTCTGTCTGCTTGGCCCGGTCTGCCCCGCCCTGCCTTGCAGCAACAGAACCAGCCTTGCTGGCAAGCCAGCCAGCTCAGAATACGAGCTCAGCAAGCCAGCGCAGCTGGCAAGCACGCAGTTAGTCTAAACCAGTTTCAGACTGGCAGGCCAAGGCAGACAGACAGGAAGACCGAGGCGCCTAGGCAGGCAGACAGGCCAGGAAGGCAACAAAGTGCAGGCAGGGGGACTATCCGGCCTACGGCTGCGCTGCAAGGGTTGGAGCCTGGCCAGCTCCTGCTGGTCTAGACTGAGTGGCTGTGGCTGCACAGTAAGGCTGCGGTAACCTAGTCTGGGCTTGCTGCTGCACTGGCTTGCTCAGCTCGCATTCTGAGCTGGCTGGCTTTCCAGAAAGGCTGGTTCTGTTGCTGCAAGGCAGGGCAGGGCAGACCGGGCCAGGCAGACAGAGAGCCAGGCCTCAAGAGAGGACTGGCTGAGCTTACTGAGCAAGGCTGGTATGGCTGCAATGGCTGACTGCAAGGGCTGATATGCTCTGGCTTGGCAGCCTGACTTTCTACACTGGCTGACTGGCGGAGCTGACTGGCTGCGTTGGCTGACTGGGCAGGCTTGCTGGCTAGCTGGCTTGCTGTGCTCCCTGAGGGAAGCTTTGGGATGGATCTCTAGGGGCATCGGCTAGTGTTGAGCCTTCCTATGGCGTCTACCTTGATCTCCGTCCTAAGAAAGAAAGACAGAAAAAGAAAGACACACACAAACCCAACTATGCAGCTTCCACCTGAGGAACCGAGACGCAAGAAAAGAACTGAGCGTCACTTGGGATGGTCACAAACTCTCCAACCATACCCACCCCATGTATCTTGGAGTTACACTGGACAGGACACTCTTCTTCAAAAAAACACCTGGAGAACACAAAAGCCACGGTCAACACCCACAATAACATCCTGTGAAAACTAGTGAACTCCCAAGTGGGGCGCAGACCCACAAACAATCCGTGCAACTGCCATGGCCCTGTCTTTCTCTACAGCAGAGTATTCCTGCTCAAGCTGGAGCCGATCACGTCACACCAAATTGGTCGACACAGCCCTAAATGACACCTGTCGCATCATCACGGGATGGGTCAAGAAAACACCTGTCCCGTCCGTGCCTTTATGCGCTAGCCGGCACCTCCCCCCGCACATCAGACGACTGTGTAACGCTCAAGATGAATGGAAAACACAGGAGATAGACAGTGTAGTCTGGAATGAAATGATAGAGAACACCTCACACACACAGTTTCCTTTCGTGGCTGTTTACATTCGAGGGTCGCCGGTCCTCTCAAACGGAACAGTTTAACGTCATGCCCAGGACGAAAAGATATAGAGAACACCATAATGACAAATGACAAATAACAGCAGGAAGGCATGGGCCACAATCCACCGTCTTGGCAAAGACCACACCACCCATAATTCACAACGGTCACAGCAAATTCTGTTGCATCACAACTAGTGTAGGTATTGGATGGAGCCCGCACACCACAGGTATAAGAAAGACGTGATGCAGAGGAGGGAAATGGGTCGGTAGCTCTTCGGGGATAATGGGTCTTTGCCAGGTTTAGGGATTGCAACCACTTTGGCCTTTTTCCAGACAGAAGGGGTGGTTTTCTGTGCTGTGCATGTGTTCAGCATCCCCACAAGCCAGGGCCTTGAGTTAGGTCCCAGGTGCTGTATCATTTCTGCCAGTAGGTCATCAATCCCTGCTGCTTTTCCGGGTTTCAACTTTCCCATTGCAGTTTCAAGTTCTTCTAGGTCGAAGGGTTTGGTTTGAGTGATGGCTGATTATGGTTGGTCTGATACCACTGTGCGATGGTATTCTATGTGGGTCGGTGGCGGTGTTAGTTACAACTGTTGGCCACCAGTTGTGACCAAGACCGCCACCAACCCACAGGAGAATACCATCGCACAGTGGTATCAGACCAACCACAATCAGCCAGCCTTCAAATAAAAAAACCCTTCGACCTAGAAGAACGTGAAACTGCAATGGGAAAGTTGAAACCCGGAAAAGCAGCAGGGATTGATGACCTACTAGCAGAAATGATACAGCACCTGGGACCTAACGGAAAGACCTGGCTTGTGGGGATGCTGAACACATGCATAGCACAGAAAACCATCCCTTCTGTCTGGAAAAAGGCCAAAGTGGTTGCAATCCCTAAACCTGGCAAAGACCCATTATCCCCAAAGAGCTACCGACCCATTTCCCTCCTCTGCATCACCTACAAGCCTATCCCGTCACACCAAATTGGTCGACACAGCCCTAAATGACACCTGTGGCATCATCATAGGATGCATCAAGACAACACCTGACCCTGTCCCAACACCTGTTTACATTCGAGGGTCGCCGGTCCTCTCGAACGGAACAGTTTAACGTCATGCCCAGGACGAAAAGATATAGAGAACACCAACATGACAAATAACAGCAGGAAGGCATGGGCCACAATCCACCGTCTTGGCAAAGACCACACCACCCATAATTCACAACGGTCACAGCAAACTCTATTGCATCACAACTGGTGTAGTTATTGGATGGAGCCCGCACACCACCAAAAAAAAGAAAAACAACATACTATAGTATGCCCTCCGTGACCATGGACTTTAGCCTTTCGCTTTTCTGCAATTTAACCTTTTTTCAAATCCTCAACAATGATGAAGAATCGCGCACTATAGCGTGCCACTTAATGACCTTGACCAATATCAATGACCTTGAGCAGTATAAATTACCTTCAATAAGACTAGTAAATGACCTTGACCAGTATAAATGACCTTGACAAGTATAAATGACCTTGACCAGTATAAATGACCTTCACCAGTAGAAATGACCGTGACCAGTATATGACTGTGACCAGTATAAATTACCTTCATGAGACTAGTAATTGACCTTGACCAGTATAAATGACCTTTAGAAGACTAGTAAATGATCTTCACCAGTATAAATGACCTTTAGAAGACTAGTAAATGATCTTCACCAGTATAAATGACCTTGACCAGTATGCGGTCCGTGACCATGGACTATAGCCTTTTGCTTTTCCTTGATTTTCACCTTTAAAAAATCCTCAACAATGATGAAGAATCGCACACTATAGCGCGCCGCTCAATGACCTGAGACCATGGACCAATGAATGAAATACAACACATTGAGCAGGGCACTGCAGGGAGTTGAACCCCGTTCCGGTAAACCATAAGTCCGACACCAGTGCCTTAGTTTTTGTGTTGTTGTTCATTTAAAGGTCCAGGTGTGCATACGCATGTGCCCCTGTGTGTGTAGGTGCATGTGTGCATGTGTGTGCACGCTTCAATGACCACTGTTGGACCCAATGGCGATCAAGGACCTCAGGGAGCCACCCATAATTCACAACAGTCACAGCGAACTCTGTTGCATCACAACTGGTGGCCAACAGTCGTAACCAACACCGCCACGACCCACAGGAGAATACCATCGCACAGTGGTATCAGACCAACCACAATCAGCCAGCCCTCAAACCAAACCCTTCGACCTAGAAGAACTCAAAACTGCAATGGGAAAGTTGAAACCCGGAAAAGCAGCAGGGATTGATGACATACTGGCAGAAATTATACAGCACCTGGAACCTAACGCAAAGACCTGGCTCGTGGGGATGCTGAACACATGCATGGCACAGAAAACCATCCCTTCTGTCTGGAGAAAAGCCAAAGTGGTTGCAATCCCCAAACCTGGCAAAGACCCATCATCCTCAAAGAGCTACCGACCCATTTCCCTCCTCTGCATCACCTACAAGAGAGGCTGCTACTCCAACGCCTCATACCACTCATAGACACCAAGCTGACTAAAGACCAAGCTGGTTTCCGTCCCGTCCTGTGCTGGACAGAGCTCAACCTCACCCAACACATTGAGGATGGGTTTGAGGGAAAACAAATAACTGGAGCAGCAACTGGAGGGCGAAGCAAGCACGCAGGCAGCTTGTGCCTGCCTGCGTGCCTGCCTGCCTTCCTCATGTGGAAGCTGCATAGTTGAGTTTGTGTGTGTGTTTCTTTTTCTGTCTTTCTTTCTTAGGACGAAGATCAAGGTAGACGCCGTTGGAAGGCTCAACACAAGCCGATGCCCCTAGAGATCCATCCCAAAGCTTCCCTCAGGGAGTCCAGCAAGCCAGCTAGCCAGCAAGCCCGCCCAGTCAGCCAACGCAGCCAGCCAGCTCCGCCAGTCAGCCAGTGTAGAAAGTCAGGCTGCCAAGCCAGCGCACATCAGCCCTTGCAGTCAACCATTGTAGCCATACCAGCCTTGCTCAGTCAGCTCAGCCAGGCCTCTCTCGAGGCCTGGCTCTCTGTCTGCCTGGCCCGGTCTGCCCCGCCCTGCCTTGCAGCAACAGAACCAGCCTTGCTGGCAAGCCAGCCAGCTCAGAATACGAGCTCAGCAAGCCAGCGCAGCTGGCAAGCACGCAGTTAGTCTAAACCAGTTTCAGACTGGCAGGCCAAGGCAGACAGACAGGAAGACCGAGGCGCCTAGGCAGGCAGACAGGCCAGGAAGGCAACAAAGTGCAGGCAGGGGGACTGTCCGGCCTAAGGCTGCGCTGCAAGGGTTGGAGCCTGGCCAGCTCCTGCTGGTCTAGACTGAGTGGCTGTGGCTGCACAGTAAGGCTGCGGTAACCTAGTCTGGGCTTGCTGCTGCACTGGCTTGCTCAGCTCGCATTCTGAGCTGGCTGGCTTTCCAGAAAGGCTGGTTCTGTTGCTGCAAGGCAGGGCAGGGCAGACCGGGCCAGGCAGACAGAGAGCCAGGCCTCAAGAGAGGCCTGGCTGAGCTGACTGAGCAAGGCTGGTATGGCTGCAATGGCTGACTGCAAGGGCTGATATGCTCTGGCTTGGCAGCCTGACTTTTGTCGTGGAAGTTTAGAGATAAACATTGTAAGAATACTCCAAGTGTTTTATGACGTCACTGCCCATGTGGTGAATGCCTTGTGGCTATGTTGGGGGTTGTTGTGTGGGAGAAGAGAAGAGCTATAAAAGCTGTCGTTGGGTGCCAGACTGGGAGTCAGACTGGGGTTTCCATACATGGGGTTGGTTCATGTAAGTCTTGTCTCCTTGCTCGAGTAAAATCTCTATTCTCTATAACTCAGACTTCTTGTGTTGCCTCATTATTCATTGTTGTGATTTGTCTTTTGAGCATATGTCCGCAGATTCCATTACAATTTGGAGGTGTCCCATCGAGATGTGCTGTGCTTGGCGGGTTGGCCCGGTGGGGTAAAGTTCTGTCTTTCGGCTGGGCCGACGTCGCGCAAGTGAGTATATGGGTCTGTTTGGATGTTCAGAAAATGAGGTATTGCTTTTGTTCAGAGTTTTAAAGTATAGTGATGAAGTTGGTTGTGATCACAATTGTTTTTTTTTGGATGGCCTATACTAAAGAGGGAAACTGTGAAGTTTTGCCTTTCATATGTGCATATGAGAGACGGAGGAATAGTGTTTGGTTGGTTGAATGGCTAGGAAAAAGTAGTCTATTCAATAAACCATTCATTAAGTTGCCTGCTGTCTAATAGGGGGACAAGAGATCCTGCCTAGGGGTATCCTGTTGTTTTAAGAAACAACGAAAGTTGGCTAGCCAGTGTGTGAATGTAGGCCTACGGTGTGTGAGTGTTTGAGTGTGTTTGCCTATCTGCCTGTGTGTGTGTGACTGTGAGTGAGGCAAGGTGTCAGGATGACAGGGAGAGAATATGTGGAAATGGGAGATTTTGATGATCTAAAATGGAGATATGGTAATACATTTTAGTCACATGATATGACATAATTCTCGAGTCGAGAAAATGGAAATGGTTCCATAATATGGATGAAAGTAAGGATGTGAAACGAAGGAGAGTGTGAGAGTGATATGGTTTCATTTTTTTCTTGGCATATTATATTTGGTGTGTTGAAATTATAAGATATTCTATTTTAGATATTGTTACTGTGTAATTTGTGGAGTTAAAAGTACATCTTGATGAAATAGTGAGCCTATGGTAGTTTAATCTATCAACTACATTTTATATGTGGGGTCAAAGTATTCTTGATGGAAATGGTAACTGCGGAAATACCTCAAATGTGCAGTGGAATGTCTGAATTAGGACTATTTATTTTTCTTCCTCCTTAACCTGGCATGATGGCAGTCTATATGGCTCC
Organism: Protomyctophum parallelum; assembly: GCF_964188405.1. Classification (NCBI taxonomy): domain Eukaryota; kingdom Metazoa; phylum Chordata; class Actinopteri; order Myctophiformes; family Myctophidae; genus Protomyctophum; species Protomyctophum parallelum. The sequence goes on along the minus strand of NC_139709.1, from coordinate 30,731,444 downwards.
CTGCAAGGGGAGTTGTCATAAAATTTAGGATTGTTTTATGTAGAAAAACAAAATGTAATCTAAATTCCCCAGGCAGGCCATGCCCTGATTAATATTGTAAGTTAGGTTGAGAGCCTGTTTCTGAAAATGCCATGGATATTCTTGTAAATCGCTCCGGATTGAGAGCGTATGTGCTAGAACGGGGGAGGGTTTTGTGCTTTAGGCTTGGGTATTATTGGCCTGGACCGTTGTATTATTTTTTTCTTTTCGATATTTCTGTACCATGTGGAACGTGTTTCAGAGGAGGGAGTAATATATTGATATTAATTGGGGGTTTAATTCAGGTTTAAAATTAAATTGGTTTTCATTTGGGGTCCAGGATAAAATTAGAAGGTCCAAGCTAAATTTAGGAGGTAGATGAGATATATTTCTCATTGTAAATGGTCACATTTAGGACATTTCATATCCTTTGTAAAATTAGGTATAGGTTAATGTGGATTGTTAAGCCTACAGGTTTTTATCTTAGTCAAAAACAATATAGCTGCATGGGTAATTTGATTCTGTGACAAAACAGTTGCTTAAATGTAAATTAGGGAGTGATTGAGTGCATTTGACACCTGTGGAGTGTATGCAGGAAGTCAGTGACTTGACAACTTGCTAGTCTAAAAATAAAATAGAGGCATTTTTTTATGGTTGTTTGTTTTTGAGTTACAGATTGATACTGTCAATAGTTTTCCTGTGTGGATGGTATTGAATGTTTCCCTTGAAGTGAGTTATACTCATTCTGTGGGGACAGTATGCAAATGAGTATGCATGTCTGTGACTGAGAGGAGACACAGCATGAGTGTGTCACAGTGTGACTGTGTGAAAGGTTAGTGTCTAGTGTCTATATCCACTATTTAGTGGATATGATGAGACAGGAGTAAATCCCAGTGGACATTGTCCAAGAGAAATATTCAGTTTCATGCAAGGATATTTTGAAGATTCAAAAAAAATATATTGGACTGTGTAAGAAATTGTGGACATGTCAGATTGAGAATAATAGTATGTTGTTGATTGAGAAAAGGAAAAGCAATAGTGACAGATAATAGTATGTTGTTAATGTCAAACTGGTTGAGGTTTAAGATAAAAGCATGTGGGCCGAACTATAAATACCTCTTGCCTTGGTAAAAATAGGAGGTTAAGGAAATGCGGATGGAAGGATAAGGTTAGGCTATAGTGCTGTATTGTTACAGCAACAGGGTGACAGATGAGACCAGTTGCATACTACTCAAAGCAGCTTTCAGCTGCTACAGCTGGTCAAAGTTTCTTCATCTTTGGTGGCATATAGACAAGAACTGTCTTGGTTCCACATGCAGTCTCGTCCAAAAGTAACTATGGTTCAAATCGACATGCACCGGTATGTGCCCCCAGGTGTCGGCCTCGGCCATATCTCCCCGTGACCCCAGAGGGGGGGTAGTAGTGGTTAGTTGAAATAGTCAACAGGAAGAAACAGCTGGTGGTCTATATAGGAAGAAAATCAGTGCTCACAGCGTCTCTCTCACTGTCAACCCCACTGTCACAGAGACGGAGCAGTTGGGTGTTGCCATGTCCGCTTATTATAAGCGTTTTTGGGCTTGTATTATAATAGCCTAGTCAGGCTTCTTTTGGGCTTGTTTCCATAGACATGGCTGCTTGTTTCTCTTCCAAAATCTGGCAACACTGCCAGTTGGGAGGGTCTTGTTGTTGTAGAACGCATGTGCCCCCTCAGAGTCACAATCACTAGTTAGTGAATGCAGAGATGAATAAACCAGATATGCCGACATGAAAAACTACATTTAATGAGCATGTAACAGTATTATGAGATTGTTTGAAGGACAGGAACCCAAAAGTTAAAATACGGGAGGGGACATAACAGCTACAACTACAAATTGCAAAATTTAGTATGCAAAGGATTGCAATATTATGGAAAGATAAATGTACAACTGTCAACAAAGCTTCATCCTGTTCCGTTGAGAAGAGGATACCACGATCAAATCCAACCTACTGGTTTTGTTTTTTTTTCCAGTATGAGGAGGGTTGATACAGCATAAACGTACTGAACATTGAACATTGGTCACTAAATGGACATTGATGAACTGACATTGTGAGATGGAAAACACTGGCGGACTGGGAATCGCTGAAAAACTGGGAGTACGATTCGAACCAACCTGCTTGTGACAGCTGAGTGCAAAGGAAGCTATTTTTGTGACTGATTGTGTTTCTCTGCAGTGATGGAGGGATGAGGTGAAGCCGACAGGTGTACATTGGGATCAAAATGATAGTGAGTGAGTAGAGTTGCGTTTGTGTAGTTGTAGCTGCTATGGAAAACAGTAGGTTGTGGTTGCTGTGAGTGACAGGACGTAAACTTGTCTTAACAGGGAACTAAGGTTCCAGCTGTCGGCACTTATCTGAGGTCATCTGACATGGTTAATAGTGGAGACAATAAAACCCCTCCTCCTGAATGTTAATGATTTTACAACATGGTCAAGCCACAATACTATAATCAGCTGCTTAGAGCTAGCCTTGCTGAGCCATGAGGCCAGAGGGGCGGGAGTCTAACTCCTTCTGTAGCGTGAGGCATCTGATGTACAAGTACACCCCCTGGACATGACGCTAGTGTGTCGCGGGAACTTGCCCAGTCCAATTATTGATGCTGAGTGTCAAGCAGGGAGGCATTGGGTCCCATTTTTACAGTCTTTGGTATGTCCCGGCCGGGGATTGAACCCAACCTCCCAGTCTCAGGGCGGACACTCTAACCACAAGGCCACTGAGCTGGTGGTCAGAGTTTAGATATTACAATACTAATAAATTAGTGCAGTTCAATAGTACAGTATTACATGAGAAATAGGTATGTGTGTAAATAATCAGTCACTGTCCATACAGTATCAGAGGGAAATTGGTTTGCAGACTCTATGGAAAAAAGGCAGCTGAGTCTAAGACAGGGGCGCTGCAGATGTTTCTTGATTCCGCTGGGAAAGCGGCGGTGTACCATTTGCGGAAATGTTGGATCAAAATCCGTCACATAATCACAAAATGGGGTTGTATAGTGATCCGTCCCTGTTATGTCATCAACAATGGAACAGAATAAAATCAGTCAAACTCTACATAGTATTGGATCGGTTAGAGAATTAATTAGGATAAGTACAGTATATTGAGGCATAGTTTTGTTAAATAACAAGTGATTTGAATAGTATTAGTGTAATGTGTGTCACAGAAGCGGAACTTCAATACAGTTCAGTCAGACAACTCAAGGAGGATGTAATATATATATTTATTGATGTAAGATAATCAATGCAATATATCTGTTATGGTTTGGCGATGTATTGGATCTGTTTTTTTAGGTACTCAGGTCAAGCGCATCAGTCCCGACCATAGGGACTCTGAAACCCCCGTACCTAAACAGTAGATCCAAAACGAAAGCAGAATTGAGTGCAGGTTGTGTGACGGCAGAACGCTGATACAACAACAGTAAGCGAGCAAGAAGGATGCAAAACCTTCGGTTAAAAATAGCCGGTATGAGAGATTGGGTGAGCTGTGATTGGCTGAGTGAATCATGTGGATGAGAGCCTGATGCTGCAGTGGTCCAATCAACGGCCAGCGCGCTGACTGAGGTTCCCTGACTGAACTTGCTCTGTGCATGTCTATGACAGGCAAATGCTCATTAGTAAGAGCGATGCAATTTAAATAAGTAAAATAAATAAGGGAAAGACACTGACATCAGGACAAGAAAATAATAGTGATTATGACTACTATTGTGTGAGTTAAATGTAAAACATACTGTACTAGGATAACCTGTTTACATGGTCAGAATATGATCAAGCCGGAATAAGCTAGGCTTATTAAAAAATAGGCTAGGCTTATATTTATGAGTTATACATTGTTCGATTATTCAAAAAGTCCGATAAGGGGCTGTATACCACAGATTAGATAGAACTAAGTTAGGGAAGGGTTTTAGCAGTACATGGACCTCTGTTGATCTGACTACATATGGCCGGTGTGAACATTTTTAAAATAATGGTTGATGCTCTGTAAGCTGTTTTGTGTCATCATAGGGAAATATCCGGGAAAATAATAAAAACAGGGAATAATAGTGGATCACGGTCGTGATGCTCTAATAGGAAGGCAGTAAAATTGAGTCCGTAATGAGGCCTGTGAGTAAGATTCTGATGTGTGGCAAGTCATTGGTTCGGGGGACGCCCCGGAAATAAAGACAAAGTATGGAAATACATGTGTGTTTCCTGTACAAATGTTATGTTTTGATTCAGTTTATGATTAGGTCCAAGAAGGAGGAGGCGAGCAGTTGCGTGTTGTGTCATGAGATTGATTTATTGATCCCTCACATGTGTGTAGCATGATTACTAATGGAATGGCTAACCTAATTGTGCATGCGCGTCGAAAGTGTATATATTGCTGTGATTGCAGGTAAGAGTATCATTGGATTGTGGAAATCAGATCTGTGAGTATTAAATGCAACATTTTGATGTTCTGAAGAGTTTTCCTTGATACTGCTGTATGTTATATTGTAGTTATATTGTCATGGCTGGCTCTTGTTATGACAAAATCAGGAGCAGGGTAGGCTAGTAAAAAAGCAGGCTGAATAAGTCAAGGTGCCACTTACACCTTCTGTAAGTAAGGAATCAACAGTCTATAAAGTAACAGCTGACTGGTATATATATATGTGTCCATGTTAAAAGTATTATCATATTCCCGTCATATTACAAAGTGTTGAGTCCACCGTCAACACTCTAGACTAGATAGAGTAGGGCTTTTTAAAAAATTGGTTTGTAGTATGTTTTTTCCAGCTCCATATGATCCTATGAAGACGACAACATGAATGATGATGATGATGAATGATGATGATGATGATGATGATGTGCGATCATGTCTGCTACTATGACACTGAGGGTCCTAAATGAGAGTGCTGTTAGCACTCTGAACTCTGAATCCGGCGATCATGTGCGGTCATGTGCCCCAGGAATGTCACCTGTGGGGTGACAATTTCTGGTCTTTTGAGAAACCGGGACGTGTGCTGTTCTGTTGAAAATGGCCAATCTGCAAATTCGCAACATGTCTGGCCCCTGCACATTGTGAAAGAACTAAAAAGACTTGGCTTGCTCCTCAAAGTGGGCTGATGGACAATTCTGAATGGACACACTATGGTGCTGAGATGTTTTCTTGGGTCCAATGTCGGCAACGGTTATTGTATGTTTAATTTGGCGTTGCCTTATTTGTTTGTTGTTATAAAACCATTGTGTCACTGTATATTGATTTATGTTTGTGCCTGAATACCTGTGTATTCTGATGTGTTTTGTTGTGTATACTATGTTGTGGATTTTATGTTTTTATCATGTCGTAAGCCATGTGGTGGTCGTTTTCTCTTATGAGATAGGCCGGTGTAGGAATTTTCCCAGAACGTTACGAGATAATGTTGTATGAAAAGGGGTTTTTCGCCTGCCCGTACGATATGAGTGAGTGTTTATTTTGTGTTCCAGGTTTTTGCCTGCATCTGCAATGTACTGATAAAATGGTGTTTATGAGTTTTTAAATGTTTAAAAGTGGGGTAATGTCGTGGAAGTTTAGAGATAAACATTGTAAGAATACTCCAAGTGTTTTATGACGTCACTGCCCATGTGGTGAATGCCTTGTGGCTATGTTGGGGGTTGTTGTGTGGGAGAAGAGAAGAGCTATAAAAGCTGTCGTTGGGTGCCAGACTGGGAGTCAGACTGGGGTTTCCATACATGGGGTTGGTTCATGTAAGTCTTGTCTCCTTGCTCGAGTAAAATCTCTATTCTCTATAACTCAGACTTCTTGTGTTGCCTCATTATTCATTGTTGTGATTTGTCTGCAGATTCCATTACACTTTCTACACTGGCTGACTGGCGGAGCTGACTGGCTGCGTTGGCTGACTGGGCAGGCTTGCTGGCTAGCTGGCTTGCTGTGCTCCCTGAGGGAAGCTTTGGGATGGATCTCTAGGGGCATCGGCTAGTGTTGAGCCTTCCTATGGCGTCTACCTTGATCTCCGTCCTAAGAAAGAAAGACAGAAAAAGAAAGACACACACAAACCCAACTATGCAGCTTCCACCTGAGGAACCGAGACGCAAGAAAAGAACTGAGCGTCACTTGGGATGGTCACAAACTCTCCAACCATACCCACCCCATGTATCTTGGAGTTACACTGGACAGGACACTCTTCTTCAAAAAAACACCTGGAGAACACAAAAGCCACGGTCAACACCCACAATAACATCCTGTGAAAACTAGTGAACTCCCAAGTGGGGCGCAGACCCACAAACAATCCGTGCAACTGCCATGGCCCTGTCTTTCTCTACAGCAGAGTATTCCTGCTCAAGCTGGAGCCGATCACGTCACACCAAATTGGTCGACACAGCCCTAAATGACACCTGTCGCATCATCACGGGATGGGTCAAGAAAACACCTGTCCCGTCCGTGCCTTTATGCGCTAGCCGGCACCTCCCCCCGCACATCAGACGACTGTGTAACGCTCAAGATGAATGGAAAACACAGGAGATAGACAGTGAAGTCTGGAATGAAATGATAGAGAACACCTCACACACACAGTTTCCTTTCGTGGCTGTTTACATTCGAGGGTCGCCGGTCCTCTCAAACGGAACAGTTTAACGTCATGCCCAGGACGAAAAGATATAGAGAACACCATAATGACAAATGACAAATAACAGCAGGAAGGCATGGGCCACAATCCACCGTCTTGGCAAAGACCACACCACCCATAATTCACAACGGTCACAGCAAATTCTGTTGCATCACAACTAGTGTAGGTATTGGATGGAGCCCGCACACCACAGGTATAAGAAAGACGTGATGCAGAGGAGGGAAATGGGTCGGTAGCTCTTCGGGGATAATGGGTCTTTGCCAGGTTTAGGGATTGCAACCACTTTGGCCTTTTTCCAGACAGAAGGGGTGGTTTTCTGTGCTGTGCATGTGTTCAGCATCCCCACAAGCCAGGGCCTTGAGTTAGGTCCCAGGTGCTGTATCATTTCTGCCAGTAGGTCATCAATCCCTGCTGCTTTTCCGGGTTTCAACTTTCCCATTGCAGTTTCAAGTTCTTCTAGGTCGAAGGGTTTGGTTTGAGTGATGGCTGATTATGGTTGGTCTGATACCACTGTGCGATGGTATTCTATGTGGGTCGGTGGCGGTGTTAGTTACAACTGTTGGCCACCAGTTGTGACCAAGACCGCCACCAACCCACAGGAGAATACCATCGCACAGTGGTATCAGACCAACCACAATCAGCCAGCCTTCAAACCAAACCCTTCGACCTAGAAGAACGTGAAACTGCAATGGGAAAGTTGAAACCCGGAAAAGCAGCAGGGATTGATGACCTACTAGCAGAAATGATACAGCACCTGGGACCTAATGGAAAGACCTGGCTTGTGGGGATGCTGAACACATGCATAGCACAGAAAACCATCCCTTCTGTCTGGAAAAAGGCCAAAGTGGTTGCAATCCCTAAACCTGGCAAAGACCCATTATTTATCCCCAAAGAGCTACCGACCCATTTCCCTCCTCTGCATCACCTACAAGCCTATCCCGTCACACCAAATTGGTCGACACAGCCCTAAATGACACCTGTGGCATCATCATAGGATGCATCAAGACAACACCTGACCCTGTCCCAACACCTGTTTACATTCGAGGGTCGCCGGTCCTCTCGAACGGAACAGTTTAACGTCATGCCCAGGACGAAAAGATATAGAGAACACCAACATGACAAATAACAGCAGGAAGGCATGGGCCACAATCCACCGTCTTGGCAAAGACCACACCACCCATAATTCACAACGGTCACAGCAAACTCTATTGCATCACAACTGGTGTAGTTATTGGATGGAGCCCGCACACCACCAAAAAAAAGAAAAACAACATACTATAGTATGCCCTCCGTGACCATAGACTTTAGCCTTTCGCTTTTCTGCAATTTAACCTTTTTTCAAATCCTCAACAATGATGAAGAATCGCGCACTATAGCGTGCCACTTAATGACCTTGACCAATATCAATGACCTTGAGCAGTATAAATTACCTTCAATAAGACTAGTAAATGACCTTGACCAGTATAAATGACCTTGACAAGTACAAATGACCTTGACCAGTATAAATGACCTTCACCAGTAGAAATGACCGTGACCAGTATATGACTGTGACCAGTATAAATTACCTTCATGAGACTAGTAATTGACCTTGACCAGTATAAATGACCTTTAGAAGACTAGTAAATGATCTTCACCAGTATAAATGACCTTTAGAAGACTAGTAAATGATCTTCACCAGTATAAATGACCTTGACCAGTATGCGGTCCGTGACCATGGACTATAGCCTTTTGCTTTTCCTTGATTTTCACCTTTAAAAAATCCTCAACAATGATGAAGAATCGCACACTATAGCGCGCCGCTCAATGACCTGAGACCATGGACCAATGAATGAAATACAACACATTGAGCAGGGCACTGCAGGGAGTTGAACCCCGTTCCGGTAAACCAGAAGTCCGACACCAGTGCCTTAGTTTTTGTGTTGTTGTTCATTTAAAGGTCCAGGTGTGCATACGCATGTGCCCCTGTGTGTGTAGGTGCATGTGTGCATGTGTGTGCACGCTTCAATGACCACTGTTGGACCCAATGGCGATCAAGGACCTCAGGGAGCCACCCATAATTCACAACAGTCACAGCGAACTCTGTTGCATCACAACTGGTGGCCAACAGTCGTAACCAACACCGCCACGACCCACAGGAGAATACCATCGCACAGTGGTATCAGACCAACCACAATCAGCCAGCCCTCAAACCAAACCCTTCGACCTAGAAGAACTCAAAACTGCAATGGGAAAGTTGAAACCCGGAAAAGCAGCAGGGATTGATGACATACTGGCAGAAATTATACAGCACCTGGAACCTAACACAAAGACCTGGCTCTTGGGGATGCTGAACACATGCATGGCACAGAAAACCATCCCTTCTGTCTGGAGAAAAGCCAAAGTGGTTGCAATCCCCAAACCTGGCAAAGACCCATCATCCTCAAAGAGCTACCGACCCATTTCCCTCCTCTGCATCACCTACAAGAGAGGCTGCTACTCCAACGCCTCATACCACTCATAGACACCAAGCTGACTAAAGACCAAGCTGGTTTCCGTCCCGTCCTGTGCTGGACAGAGCTCAACCTCACCCAACACATTGAGGATGGGTTTGAGGGAAAACAAATAACTGGAGCAGCAACTGGAGGGCGAAGCAAGCACGCAGGCAGCTTGTGCCTGCCTGCGTGCCTGCCTGCCTTCCTCATGTGGAAGCTGCATAGTTGAGTTTGTGTGTGTGTTTCTTTTTCTGTCTTTCTTTCTTAGGACGAAGATCAAGGTAGACGCCGTTGGAAGGCTCAACACAAGCCGATGCCCCTAGAGATCCATCCCAAAGCTTCCCTCAGGGAGTCCAGCAAGCCAGCTAGCCAGCAAGCCCGCCCAGTCAGCCAACGCAGCCAGCCAGCTCCGCCAGTCAGCCAGTGTAGAAAGTCAGGCTGCCAAGCCAGCGCACATCAGCCCTTGCAGTCAACCATTGTAGCCATACCAGCCTTGCTCAGTCAGCTCAGCCAGGCCTCTCTCGAGGCCTGGCTCTCTGTCTGCCTGGCCCGGTCTGCCCCGCCCTGCCTTGCAGCAACAGAACCAGCCTTGCTGGCAAGCCAGCCAGCTCAGAATACGAGCTCAGCAAGCCAGCGCAGCTGGCAAGCACGCAGTTAGTCTAAACCAGTTTCAGACTGGCAGGCCAAGGCAGACAGACAGGAAGACCGAGGCGCCTAGGCAGGCAGACAGGCCAGGAAGGCAACAAAGTGCAGGCAGGGGGACTGTCCGGCCTAAGGCTGCGCTGCAAGGGTTGGAGCCTGGCCAGCTCCTGCTGGTCTAGACTGAGTGGCTGTGGCTGCACAGTAAGGCTGCGGTAACCTAGTCTGGGCTTGCTGCTGCACTGGCTTGCTCAGCTCGCATTCTGAGCTGGCTGGCTTTCCAGAAAGGCTGGTTCTGTTGCTGCAAGGCAGGGCAGGGCAGACCGGGCCAGGCAGACAGAGAGCCAGGCCTCAAGAGAGGCCTGGCTGAGCTGACTGAGCAAGGCTGGTATGGCTGCAATGGCTGACTGCAAGGGCTGATATGCTCTGGCTTGGCAGCCTGACTTTCTACACTGGCTGACTGGCGGAGCTGACTGGCTGCGTTGGCTGACTGGGCAGGCTTGCTGGCTAGCTGGCTTGCTGTGCTCCCTGAGGGAAGCTTTGGGATGGATCTCTAGGGGCATCGGCTAGTGTTGAGCCTTCCTATGGCGTCTACCTTGATCTCCGTCCTAAGAAAGAAAGACAGAAAAAGAAAGACACACACAAACCCAACTATGCAGCTTCCACCTGAGGAACCGAGACGCAAGAAAAGAACTGAGCGTCACTTGGGATGGTCACAAACTCTCCAACCATACCCACCCCATGTATCTTGGAGTTACACTGGACAGGACACTCTTCTTCAAAAAAACACCTGGAGAACACAAAAGCCACGGTCAACACCCACAATAACATCCTGTGAAAACTAGTGAACTCCCAAGTGGGGCGCAGACCCACAAACAATCCGTGCAACTGCCATGGCCCTGTCTTTCTCTACAGCAGAGTATTCCTGCTCAAGCTGGAGCCGATCACGTCACACCAAATTGGTCGACACAGCCCTAAATGACACCTGTCGCATCATCACGGGATGGGTCAAGAAAACACCTGTCCCGTCCGTGCCTTTATGCGCTAGCCGGCACCTCCCCCCGCACATCAGACGACTGTGTAACGCTCAAGATGAATGGAAAACACAGGAGATAGACAGTGTAGTCTGGAATGAAATGATAGAGAACACCTCACACACACAGTTTCCTTTCGTGGCTGTTTACATTCGAGGGTCGCCGGTCCTCTCAAACGGAACAGTTTAACGTCATGCCCAGGACGAAAAGATATAGAGAACACCATAATGACAAATGACAAATAACAGCAGGAAGGCATGGGCCACAATCCACCGTCTTGGCAAAGACCACACCACCCATAATTCACAACGGTCACAGCAAATTCTGTTGCATCACAACTAGTGTAGGTATTGGATGGAGCCCGCACACCACAGGTATAAGAAAGACGTGATGCAGAGGAGGGAAATGGGTCGGTAGCTCTTCGGGGATAATGGGTCTTTGCCAGGTTTAGGGATTGCAACCACTTTGGCCTTTTTCCAGACAGAAGGGGTGGTTTTCTGTGCTGTGCATGTGTTCAGCATCCCCACAAGCCAGGGCCTTGAGTTAGGTCCCAGGTGCTGTATCATTTCTGCCAGTAGGTCATCAATCCCTGCTGCTTTTCCGGGTTTCAACTTTCCCATTGCAGTTTCAAGTTCTTCTAGGTCGAAGGGTTTGGTTTGAGTGATGGCTGATTATGGTTGGTCTGATACCACTGTGCGATGGTATTCTATGTGGGTCGGTGGCGGTGTTAGTTACAACTGTTGGCCACCAGTTGTGACCAAGACCGCCACCAACCCACAGGAGAATACCATCGCACAGTGGTATCAGACCAACCACAATCAGCCAGCCTTCAAATAAAAAAACCCTTCGACCTAGAAGAACGTGAAACTGCAATGGGAAAGTTGAAACCCGGAAAAGCAGCAGGGATTGATGACCTACTAGCAGAAATGATACAGCACCTGGGACCTAACGGAAAGACCTGGCTTGTGGGGATGCTGAACACATGCATAGCACAGAAAACCATCCCTTCTGTCTGGAAAAAGGCCAAAGTGGTTGCAATCCCTAAACCTGGCAAAGACCCATTATCCCCAAAGAGCTACCGACCCATTTCCCTCCTCTGCATCACCTACAAGCCTATCCCGTCACACCAAATTGGTCGACACAGCCCTAAATGACACCTGTGGCATCATCATAGGATGCATCAAGACAACACCTGACCCTGTCCCAACACCTGTTTACATTCGAGGGTCGCCGGTCCTCTCGAACGGAACAGTTTAACGTCATGCCCAGGACGAAAAGATATAGAGAACACCAACATGACAAATAACAGCAGGAAGGCATGGGCCACAATCCACCGTCTTGGCAAAGACCACACCACCCATAATTCACAACGGTCACAGCAAACTCTATTGCATCACAACTGGTGTAGTTATTGGATGGAGCCCGCACACCACCAAAAAAAAGAAAAACAACATACTATAGTATGCCCTCCGTGACCATGGACTTTAGCCTTTCGCTTTTCTGCAATTTAACCTTTTTTCAAATCCTCAACAATGATGAAGAATCGCGCACTATAGCGTGCCACTTAATGACCTTGACCAATATCAATGACCTTGAGCAGTATAAATTACCTTCAATAAGACTAGTAAATGACCTTGACCAGTATAAATGACCTTGACAAGTACAAATGACCTTGACCAGTATAAATGACCTTCACCAGTAGAAATGACCGTGACCAGTATATGACTGTGACCAGTATAAATTACCTTCATGAGACTAGTAATTGACCTTGACCAGTATAAATGACCTTTAGAAGACTAGTAAATGATCTTCACCAGTATAAATGACCTTTAGAAGACTAGTAAATGATCTTCACCAGTATAAATGACCTTGACCAGTATGCGGTCCGTGACCATGGACTATAGCCTTTTGCTTTTCCTTGATTTTCACCTTTAAAAAATCCTCAACAATGATGAAGAATCGCACACTATAGCGCGCCGCTCAATGACCTGAGACCATGGACCAATGAATGAAATACAACACATTGAGCAGGGCACTGCAGGGAGTTGAACCCCGTTCCGGTAAACCATAAGTCCGACACCAGTGCCTTAGTTTTTGTGTTGTTGTTCATTTAAAGGTCCAGGTGTGCATACGCATGTGCCCCTGTGTGTGTAGGTGCATGTGTGCATGTGTGTGCACGCTTCAATGACCACTGTTGGACCCAATGGCGATCAAGGACCTCAGGGAGCCACCCATAATTCACAACAGTCACAGCGAACTCTGTTGCATCACAACTGGTGGCCAACAGTCGTAACCAACACCGCCACGACCCACAGGAGAATACCATCGCACAGTGGTATCAGACCAACCACAATCAGCCAGCCCTCAAACCAAACCCTTCGACCTAGAAGAACTCAAAACTGCAATGGGAAAGTTGAAACCCGGAAAAGCAGCAGGGATTGATGACATACTGGCAGAAATTATACAGCACCTGGAACCTAACGCAAAGACCTGGCTCGTGGGGATGCTGAACACATGCATGGCACAGAAAACCATCCCTTCTGTCTGGAGAAAAGCCAAAGTGGTTGCAATCCCCAAACCTGGCAAAGACCCATCATCCTCAAAGAGCTACCGACCCATTTCCCTCCTCTGCATCACCTACAAGAGAGGCTGCTACTCCAACGCCTCATACCACTCATAGACACCAAGCTGACTAAAGACCAAGCTGGTTTCCGTCCCGTCCTGTGCTGGACAGAGCTCAACCTCACCCAACACATTGAGGATGGGTTTGAGGGAAAACAAATAACTGGAGCAGCAACTGGAGGGCGAAGCAAGCACGCAGGCAGCTTGTGCCTGCCTGCGTGCCTGCCTGCCTTCCTCATGTGGAAGCTGCATAGTTGAGTTTGTGTGTGTGTTTCTTTTTCTGTCTTTCTTTCTTAGGACGAAGATCAAGGTAGACGCCGTTGGAAGGCTCAACACAAGCCGATGCCCCTAGAGATCCATCCCAAAGCTTCCCTCAGGGAGTCCAGCAAGCCAGCTAGCCAGCAAGCCCGCCCAGTCAGCCAACGCAGCCAGCCAGCTCCGCCAGTCAGCCAGTGTAGAAAGTCAGGCTGCCAAGCCAGCGCACATCAGCCCTTGCAGTCAACCATTGTAGCCATACCAGCCTTGCTCAGTCAGCTCAGCCAGGCCTCTCTCGAGGCCTGGCTCTCTGTCTGCCTGGCCCGGTCTGCCCCGCCCTGCCTTGCAGCAACAGAACCAGCCTTGCTGGCAAGCCAGCCAGCTCAGAATACGAGCTCAGCAAGCCAGCGCAGCTGGCAAGCACGCAGTTAGTCTAAACCAGTTTCAGACTGGCAGGCCAAGGCAGACAGACAGGAAGACCGAGGCGCCTAGGCAGGCAGACAGGCCAGGAAGGCAACAAAGTGCAGGCAGGGGGACTGTCCGGCCTAAGGCTGCGCTGCAAGGGTTGGAGCCTGGCCAGCTCCTGCTGGTCTAGACTGAGTGGCTGTGGCTGCACAGTAAGGCTGCGGTAACCTAGTCTGGGCTTGCTGCTGCACTGGCTTGCTCAGCTCGCATTCTGAGCTGGCTGGCTTTCCAGAAAGGCTGGTTCTGTTGCTGCAAGGCAGGGCAGGGCAGACCGGGCCAGGCAGACAGAGAGCCAGGCCTCAAGAGAGGCCTGGCTGAGCTGACTGAGCAAGGCTGGTATGGCTGCAATGGCTGACTGCAAGGGCTGATATGCTCTGGCTTGGCAGCCTGACTTTCTACACTGGCTGACTGGCGGAGCTGACTGGCTGCGTTGGCTGACTGGGCAGGCTTGCTGGCTAGCTGGCTTGCTGTGCTCCCTGAGGGAAGCTTTGGGATGGATCTCTAGGGGCATCGGCTAGTGTTGAGCCTTCCTATGGCGTCTACCTTGATCTCCGTCCTAAGAAAGAAAGACAGAAAAAGAAAGACACACACAAACCCAACTATGCAGCTTCCACCTGAGGAACCGAGACGCAAGAAAAGAACTGAGCGTCACTTGGGATGGTCACAAACTCTCCAACCATACCCACCCCATGTATCTTGGAGTTACACTGGACAGGACACTCTTCTTCAAAAAAACACCTGGAGAACACAAAAGCCACGGTCAACACCCACAATAACATCCTGTGAAAACTAGTGAACTCCCAAGTGGGGCGCAGACCCACAAACAATCCGTGCAACTGCCATGGCCCTGTCTTTCTCTACAGCAGAGTATTCCTGCTCAAGCTGGAGCCGATCACGTCACACCAAATTGGTCGACACAGCCCTAAATGACACCTGTCGCATCATCACGGGATGGGTCAAGAAAACACCTGTCCCGTCCGTGCCTTTATGCGCTAGCCGGCACCTCCCCCCGCACATCAGACGACTGTGTAACGCTCAAGATGAATGGAAAACACAGGAGATAGACAGTGAAGTCTGGAATGAAATGATAGAGAACACCTCACACACACAGTTTCCTTTCGTGGCTGTTTACATTCGAGGGTCGCCGGTCCTCTCAAACGGAACAGTTTAACGTCATGCCCAGGACGAAAAGATATAGAGAACACCATAATGACAAATGACAAATAACAGCAGGAAGGCATGGGCCACAATCCACCGTCTTGGCAAAGACCACACCACCCATAATTCACAACGGTCACAGCAAATTCTGTTGCATCACAACTAGTGTAGGTATTGGATGGAGCCCGCACACCACAGGTATAAGAAAGACGTGATGCAGAGGAGGGAAATGGGTCGGTAGCTCTTCGGGGATAATGGGTCTTTGCCAGGTTTAGGGATTGCAACCACTTTGGCCTTTTTCCAGACAGAAGGGGTGGTTTTCTGTGCTGTGCATGTGTTCAGCATCCCCACAAGCCAGGGCCTTGAGTTAGGTCCCAGGTGCTGTATCATTTCTGCCAGTAGGTCATCAATCCCTGCTGCTTTTCCGGGTTTCAACTTTCCCATTGCAGTTTCAAGTTCTTCTAGGTCGAAGGGTTTGGTTTGAGTGATGGCTGATTATGGTTGGTCTGATACCACTGTGCGATGGTATTCTATGTGGGTCGGTGGCGGTGTTAGTTACAACTGTTGGCCACCAGTTGTGACCAAGACCGCCACCAACCCACAGGAGAATACCATCGCACAGTGGTATCAGACCAACCACAATCAGCCAGCCTTCAAACCAAACCCTTCGACCTAGAAGAACGTGAAACTGCAATGGGAAAGTTGAAACCCGGAAAAGCAGCAGGGATTGATGACCTACTAGCAGAAATGATACAGCACCTGGGACCTAATGGAAAGACCTGGCTTGTGGGGATGCTGAACACATGCATAGCACAGAAAACCATCCCTTCTGTCTGGAAAAAGGCCAAAGTGGTTGCAATCCCTAAACCTGGCAAAGACCCATTATTTATCCCCAAAGAGCTACCGACCCATTTCCCTCCTCTGCATCACCTACAAGCCTATCCCGTCACACCAAATTGGTCGACACAGCCCTAAATGACACCTGTGGCATCATCATAGGATGCATCAAGACAACACCTGACCCTGTCCCAACACCTGTTTACATTCGAGGGTCGCCGGTCCTCTCGAACGGAACAGTTTAACGTCATGCCCAGGACGAAAAGATATAGAGAACACCAACATGACAAATAACAGCAGGAAGGCATGGGCCACAATCCACCGTCTTGGCAAAGACCACACCACCCATAATTCACAACGGTCACAGCAAACTCTATTGCATCACAACTGGTGTAGTTATTGGATGGAGCCCGCACACCACCAAAAAAAAGAAAAACAACATACTATAGTATGCCCTCCGTGACCATAGACTTTAGCCTTTCGCTTTTCTGCAATTTAACCTTTTTTCAAATCCTCAACAATGATGAAGAATCGCGCACTATAGCGTGCCACTTAATGACCTTGACCAATATCAATGACCTTGAGCAGTATAAATTACCTTCAATAAGACTAGTAAATGACCTTGACCAGTATAAATGACCTTGACAAGTACAAATGACCTTGACCAGTATAAATGACCTTCACCAGTAGAAATGACCGTGACCAGTATATGACTGTGACCAGTATAAATTACCTTCATGAGACTAGTAATTGACCTTGACCAGTATAAATGACCTTTAGAAGACTAGTAAATGATCTTCACCAGTATAAATGACCTTTAGAAGACTAGTAAATGATCTTCACCAGTATAAATGACCTTGACCAGTATGCGGTCCGTGACCATGGACTATAGCCTTTTGCTTTTCCTTGATTTTCACCTTTAAAAAATCCTCAACAATGATGAAGAATCGCACACTATAGCGCGCCGCTCAATGACCTGAGACCATGGACCAATGAATGAAATACAACACATTGAGCAGGGCACTGCAGGGAGTTGAACCCCGTTCCGGTAAACCAGAAGTCCGACACCAGTGCCTTAGTTTTTGTGTTGTTGTTCATTTAAAGGTCCAGGTGTGCATACGCATGTGCCCCTGTGTGTGTAGGTGCATGTGTGCATGTGTGTGCACGCTTCAATGACCACTGTTGGACCCAATGGCGATCAAGGACCTCAGGGAGCCACCCATAATTCACAACAGTCACAGCGAACTCTGTTGCATCACAACTGGTGGCCAACAGTCGTAACCAACACCGCCACGACCCACAGGAGAATACCATCGCACAGTGGTATCAGACCAACCACAATCAGCCAGCCCTCAAACCAAACCCTTCGACCTAGAAGAACTCAAAACTGCAATGGGAAAGTTGAAACCCGGAAAAGCAGCAGGGATTGATGACATACTGGCAGAAATTATACAGCACCTGGAACCTAACACAAAGACCTGGCTCTTGGGGATGCTGAACACATGCATGGCACAGAAAACCATCCCTTCTGTCTGGAGAAAAGCCAAAGTGGTTGCAATCCCCAAACCTGGCAAAGACCCATCATCCTCAAAGAGCTACCGACCCATTTCCCTCCTCTGCATCACCTACAAGAGAGGCTGCTACTCCAACGCCTCATACCACTCATAGACACCAAGCTGACTAAAGACCAAGCTGGTTTCCGTCCCGTCCTGTGCTGGACAGAGCTCAACCTCACCCAACACATTGAGGATGGGTTTGAGGGAAAACAAATAACTGGAGCAGCAACTGGAGGGCGAAGCAAGCACGCAGGCAGCTTGTGCCTGCCTGCGTGCCTGCCTGCCTTCCTCATGTGGAAGCTGCATAGTTGAGTTTGTGTGTGTGTTTCTTTTTCTGTCTTTCTTTCTTAGGACGAAGATCAAGGTAGACGCCGTTGGAAGGCTCAACACAAGCCGATGCCCCTAGAGATCCATCCCAAAGCTTCCCTCAGGGAGTCCAGCAAGCCAGCTAGCCAGCAAGCCCGCCCAGTCAGCCAACGCAGCCAGCCAGCTCCGCCAGTCAGCCAGTGTAGAAAGTCAGGCTGCCAAGCCAGCGCACATCAGCCCTTGCAGTCAACCATTGTAGCCATACCAGCCTTGCTCAGTCAGCTCAGCCAGGCCTCTCTCGAGGCCTGGCTCTCTGTCTGCCTGGCCCGGTCTGCCCCGCCCTGCCTTGCAGCAACAGAACCAGCCTTGCTGGCAAGCCAGCCAGCTCAGAATACGAGCTCAGCAAGCCAGCGCAGCTGGCAAGCACGCAGTTAGTCTAAACCAGTTTCAGACTGGCAGGCCAAGGCAGACAGACAGGAAGACCGAGGCGCCTAGGCAGGCAGACAGGCCAGGAAGGCAACAAAGTGCAGGCAGGGGGACTGTCCGGCCTAAGGCTGCGCTGCAAGGGTTGGAGCCTGGCCAGCTCCTGCTGGTCTAGACTGAGTGGCTGTGGCTGCACAGTAAGGCTGCGGTAACCTAGTCTGGGCTTGCTGCTGCACTGGCTTGCTCAGCTCGCATTCTGAGTTGGCTGGCTTTCCAGAAAGGCTGGTTCTGTTGCTGCAAGGCAGGGCAGGGCAGACCGGGCCAGGCAGACAGAGAGCCAGGCCTCAAGAGAGGCCTGGCTGAGCTGACTGAGCAAGGCTGGTATGGCTGCAATGGCTGACTGCAAGGGCTGATATGCTCTGGCTTGGCAGCCTGACTTTCTACACTGGCTGACTGGCGGAGCTGACTGGCTGCGTTGGCTGACTGGGCAGGCTTGCTGGCTAGCTGGCTTGCTGTGCTCCCTGAGGGAAGCTTTGGGATGGATCTCTAGGGGCATCGGCTAGTGTTGAGCCTTCCTATGGCGTCTACCTTGATCTCCGTCCTAAGAAAGAAAGACAGAAAAAGAAAGACACACAAACCCAACTATGCAGCTTCCACCTGAGGAACCGAGACGCGAGAAAAGAACTGAGCGTCACTTGGGATGGTCACAAACTCTCCAACCATACCCACCCCATGTATCTTGGAGTTACACTGGACAGGACACTCTTCTTCAAAAAAACACCTGGAGAACACAAAAGCCACGGTCAACACCCACAATAACATCCTGTGAAAACTAGTGAACTCCCAAGTGGGGCGCAGACCCACAAACAATCCGTGCAACTGCCATGGCCCTGTCTTTCTCTACAGCATAGTATGCCTGCTCAAGCTGGAGCCGATCACGTCACACCAAATTGGTCGACACAGCCCTAAATGACACCTGTCGCATCATCACGGGATGGGTCAAGACAACACCTGTCCCGTCCGTGCCTTTATGCGCTAGCCGGCACCTCCCCCCGCACATCAGACGACTGTGTAACGCTCAAGATGAATGGAAAACACAGGAGATAGACAGTGAAGTCTGGAATGAAATGATAGAGAACACCTCACACACACAGTTTCCTTTCGTGGCCGTTTACATTCGAGGGTCGCCGGTCCTCTCGAACGGAACAGTTTAACGTCATGCCCAGGACGAAAATATATAGAGAACACCATAATGACAAATAACAGCAGGAAGGCATGGGCCACAATCCACCGTCTTGGCAAAGACCACACCACCCATAATTCACAACGGTCACAGCAAACTCTGTTGCATCACAACTGGTGTAGGTATTGGATGGAGCCCGCACACCACAGGTATAAGAAAGACGTGATGCAGAGGAGGGAAATGGGTCGGTAGCTCTTCGGGGATAATGGGTCTTTGCCAGGTTTAGGGATTGCTACTACTCCAGCCTTTTTCCAAACAGAAGGGATGGTTTTCTGTGCTATGCATGTGTTCAGCATCCCCACAAGCCAGGTCCTTGCGATAGGTCCCAGGTGCTGTATCATTTCTGCCAGTATGCCATCAATCCCTGCTGCTTTTCCGGGTTTCAACTTTCCCATTGCAGTTTCACGTTCTTCTAAGTCGAAGGGTTTGGTTTGAGGGCTGGCTGATTGTGGTTGGTCTGATACCACTGTGCGATGGTATTCTATGTGGGTCGGTGGCGGTGTTGGTTACAACTGTTGGCCACCAGTTGTGACCAAGACCGCCACCGACCCACAGGAGAATACCATCGCACAGTGGTATCAGACCAACCACAATCAGCCAGCCCTCAAACCAAACCCTTCGACCTAGAAGAACTTGAAACTGCAATGGGAAAGTTGAAACCCGGAAAAGCAGCAGGGATTGATGACCTACTGGCAGAAATGTTACAGCACCTGGGACCCAACGCAAAGACCTGGCTTGTGGGGATGCTGAACACATGCATAGCACAGAAAACCATCCCTTCTGTCTGGGAAAAGGCCAAAGTGGTTGCAATCCCTAAACCTGGCAAAGACCCATTATCCACAAAGAGCTACCGACCCATTTCCCTCTGCATCACCTACAAGGCTATATGAGAAGCTGCTACTCCAACGCCTTGTTGCCACTCATAGATACCAAGCTGACTAAAGACCAAGCTGGTTTCCGTCCCAGCCGCTCCTGTGCTGGACAGAGCTCAACCTCACCCAACACATTGAGGATGGGTTTGAGGGGAAACAAATAACTGGAGCAGCATTCAGAGATCTCTCTGCTGCCTACGACACTGTCCAACACCGCACAATGGTCAGGAAAAGCCTCCTCAACAACAGGCGCTTCTATGTCCAGTTAAATGACCAGAGGAGTAAATGGAAAGCCCAAAAGAACGGCCTCCAACAAGGTAGCGTGCTCGCCCCCCTCCTTTTCAATATCTACACAAACGACCAGCCACTACCCAATGCCTAATGCCAGCGTTTCATCTACGCCGACAACCTCTGCATTACGACCCAACAAGCAGACTTCCAGAAGATTGAGTCTGTCCTTGAAAGTGCCCTCCAAGAAATGTCAAGCTACTACAATACAACCACCTGAAACCCAACCTATAGAGAACACCTCACACACACATAATTTCCTTTCGTGGCCGTTTACATTCGAGGGTCGCTGGTCCTCTCGAACGGAACAGTTTAACGTCATGCCCAGGACGAAAAGATATAGAGAACACCAACATGTCAAATAACAGCAGGAAGGCATGGGCCACAATCCACCGTCTTGGCAAAAACCACACCACCCATAATTCACAACGGTCACAGCAAACTCTGTTGCATCACAACTGGTGTAGGTATTGGATGGAGCCCGCACACCACAGGTATAAGAAAGACGTTCTTTGTTGAAATACTGACAGCGTTTCGATCCATTTGATCTTCATCAGGTCATGTGTACACAAAACATACACTTTTATACTAAGGGAGTGCCCCCATTAAACAATCAAAATACCACATTTTGGTGCCCCTCCCATCACTGCAGGTGTGACACGTCAACCCTGAGTGAGTAGGTGGGGACCCAGACATATTGATGTAAATATAGTCTGTTCAGAAATTGTAGTGCCTCTCATAGAGCTTGTAGGTGATGCAGAGGAGGGAAATGGGTCGGTAGCTCTTCGGGGATAATGGGTCTTTGCCAGGTTTAGGGATTGCAACTACTCCAGCCTTTTTCCAAACAGAAGGGATGGTTTTCTGTGCTATGCATGTGTTCAGCATCCCCACAAGCCAGGTCCTTGCGATAGGTCCCAGGTGCTGTATCATTTCTGCCAGTATGCCATCAATCCCTGCTGCTTTTCCGGGTTTCAACTTTCCCATTGCAGTTTCACGTTCTTCTAAGTCGAAGGGTTTGGTTTGAGGGCTGGCTGATTGTGGTTGGTCTGATACCACTGTGCGATGGTATTCTATGTGGGTCGGTGGCGGTGTTGGTTACAACTGTTGGCCACCAGTTGTGACCAAGACCGCCACCGACCCACAGGAGAATACCATCGCACAGTGGTATCAGACCAACCACAATCAGCCAGCCCTCAAACCAAACCCTTCGACCTAGAAGAACTTGAAACTGCAATGGGAAAGTTGAAACCCGGAAAAGCAGCAGGGATTGATGACCTACTGGCAGAAATGTTACAGCACCTGGGACCCAACGCAAAGACCTGGCTTGTGGGGATGCTGAACACATGCATAGCACAGAAAACCATCCCTTCTGTCCGGGAAAAGGCCAACGTGGTTGCAATCCCTAAACCTGGCATAGACCCATTATCCACAAAGAGCTACCGACCCATTTCCCTCTGCATCACCTACAAGGCTATATGAGAAGCTGCTACTCCAACGCCTTGTTGCCACTCATAGATACCAAGCTGACTAAAGACCAAGCTGGTTTCCGTCCCAGCCGCTCCTGTGCTGGACAGAGCTCAACCTCACCCAACACATTGAGGATGGGTTTGAGGGGAAACAAATAACTGGAGCAGCATTCAGAGATCTCTCTGCTGCCTACGACACTGTCCAACACCGCACAATGGTCAGGAAAAGCCTCCTCAACAACAGGCGCTTCTATGTTCAGTTAAATGACCAGAGGAGTAAATGGAAAGCCGAAAAGAACGGCCTCCCACAAGGTAGCGCGCTCGCCCCCCTCCTTTTCAATATCTAAACAAACGACCAGCCACTTGAAACCCAACCCATCAAAAACCCAACTATGCAGCTTCCACCTGAGGAACCGAGACGCAAAAAAAGAACTGAGCATCACAAACTCTCAAACCATACCCACCCCATGTAACTTGGAGTTACACTGGACAGTTTAACGTCATGCCCAGGACGAAAAGTTATAGAGAACACCAACATGACAAACCCTACACTTAAACCCTCTATATTTAATAAAAAACAATTCTGGACAGGAATCCTGTATTGCAGGGGTGCCCAAAAGGTACATCGTGATCTACCAGTAATCACAAAGGCTGTGCAGGTAGACCATATGGCATGCCCCTGTATATAATCTATCACTTGAATTAAGGTGACTTGACACCAGCTCAAATGTTGCACACAAACATCAGTAGCAAAAGTACAAAGTTATTGTGACAGTAATAATTGCTATAGTGTGTGTTCAGTAACAGGAATATTCCTGTCTCTCCAGCTCTTTAATAAATAGAAAAGGGTTTAATCAGGAGTTGTAGTAGCCACAGGATAATCTAAGCGGTGGATATTGCTCTTGTCTTCATGTCTTTATGTATGTAAATTGTCTTGTTGTTTGTGTCAAATGCGTGTATATGTGTTCTGCATATACTTGGCTGCTGTGTTGCAAGATAATGGGAGTTACTGATACTATGGGAGTGAATGGGAGTGAAAGGGAGGTACTGTTACTATGGGACTGATACTATGGGAGTGCATGGGACTGAATGGGGTGTACTGTTACTATGTGACTGAATGGGAGTGAATAAAAGTGAATGGGAGTGAATGGGACTGAATGAGAGGTACCGTTACTATGGGACTGTGTTTAACAAAAAACTGGAGAGACCGGGAGACCTCTGTTACTGAACAAACACTATAGCAATGATTTTGTCACAATATAGAGCTATTTAACACTGTTACTGAACACACACTATAGCAATGATTACTGTCACACTATAGAGCTATTTAACACTGTTACTGAACACACACTATAGCAATGATTACTGTCACACTATAGAGCTATTTAACACTGTTACTGAACACACACTATAGCAATGATTACTGTCACACTATAGAGCTATTTAACACTGTTACTGAACACACACTATAGCAATGATTACTGTCACACTATAGAGCTATTTAACACTGTTACTGAACACACACTATAGCAATGATTACTGTCACAATACAGAGCAATTTAATTTAGGTAACCAAATTGACCCCAATAGTAGATCTTTACACTCTCAATAGTTCAATTGTTGTTAAGCATCTGCTTAATTTCCAAAAAACTACACAATTAGAGAATGTAGAAGATTGCTACTTTTGATCCTTGGATTTTATAATGCTGATTGTAGCATAGCGATAGTGGTTAGTGACTGAGCTTTGTTAACATGAGTGCCCGGGATCGTTTCCCACCAATTTCAAAGAATGTTTGTTGCTTCGTGCCAATTTTCACAGAATGTTTGTCCTTTTACCTACCAGACAATACTCTTCTCACCTCTAGTCGATTATTTATTCAGCGTTTGAGCCACGGACCAACATTTGAGGCCATCTAGTCTCTCAGACCCATTTGAGCCACTGACCACCATTGTGAGAGTCTATTAATGTGAAATGGTGGTCCGTGGCTCAAACATGTTATCACTTTTGAAGTTACTTGTTGTGTTTAGAACTTTAGATATGTAAATACTACTCTTTAAAGCCGTGTTTCGGTAGTCGAGTGGGTACTGTCGACGGTTAGTAAACATTGAGGCCGGGCATAGTTGTTTATAAACCTTCGACACTAACCATTCGGCTACTGAAACACTGTTTTACAGTTTCGTACAAACATCATATATAAACATCATAACAAGTAACTTCAAGTGATAGACGTTTGAACACCCAAACAACAACAGCGTTAAGTATTAAATAACATTTATCACTTACTTGCTCCGAAGACCGATGGTGACGTGGCACTTCCAAACAAACACTGACCAAACCTACCTCCACGCGTCTCTTCCGTATTTGAGGGCGGCGGCACTTCCTTCCGGTGTGAGGCCACGCCCGCGAGATTTAACCGCGAATCTATTGTAGTCAAATTGTAGTCATATTGCCCCTACGTTACATCCGGGTCCCTTGGTCCCATCCGCTTCTAATGCAAAATAGCTACATATGAACGCGTGAATCTTTTTTTTTTTTTTACAATATTCACGTTATTTGTCAGAAAGGAAGCCATTGAGGGTTAAAATGGGTCTTAATGCTTCCAACTCATATAACTGTCACCAACAACACTTTTAATGATATTACATGAAGCAGACAGCCCTGTGATGAAACCTTTAGCATTACACTGTGGTTAATACGTTTTTATTCACAATGGAATGTTATTGTACTCTTAATATATCATGGTGTAGCACAGCACAGTAGATTCATATTTCAATCGATCTGGGATGTTAAAATTGTGCAAAACTCTGTTCAATGAATGGCCTCTTCTGCTACATTAAAATTACTAAACATTAAACGTTACTTATACCTGTTATTGAGACTCCTATAGAGCATGTTGACATGGATAGCTTGGTTAGTAGTATCTCTGTTAGTTAATGCAGTTTGATTGATTCAATTACTAGCCTATTTTATTAGACAAAAATGTAGAACAGTAGTGTCATAGAGTGGAAAATGCCATTTGGTTTAATGTCACAGAATGCAGTGCCACGTAGAGCAGCATGATAAATGGTTAACTTTATAGTGTGTTCAAAAATGGCAGATCTGCAAGTTCAGTGTCTTGAATGAGATGTGCTGTGAGTTTGCATATCTGCTATTGTCCAGCATAGGACCGTTGCACAGTGAAGTATAGACAAGGCTTTAGGATTTATAAGTCGTTTTTAGAATATAATAGAATATTCACTCCAGTGAATAGCATTTATCCATTTAGATAACTTTTTGATGTTATTTAATTACTTATTTTTACACAGAAACATAATGTGTGTCTTTACAATAACTGTAATGTAATAATAATACTAATAATGTAATGTAATAATTATTAATTAAATAACCTTATTTTATTCTGAAGGCAACCGGATGTCTTAAATTAGCTAGCTCTCAGACAGGAAGTTCTAAATTAGCTCAAAAGACGGAGCCAGAGACAGAAAAGCTTCTTTTAATTTCCGGCATAATGTACATTAAGAAGCGTAATGCCGCCCTCTACAGGCAAGGGCTTACTCTTTACTGTTTCACACTTTTGACCAGTTGACTGGAGAAGATTGGCTTCCAAAAATAGGTAGAAAATTCACCTCAGACATAGAAAATAGACACAATAGATAAATCTATATGCCCATATCTGAGAATTCCCTGAATAACTGCTGCTGCCTGTAATTAGTATCCTACATAACTAAGTCATCTGGATGTTTCCATATGTCTTTTACATTCAAACTGGCTAGAGTAGACCACAATGTCAGTCTCAGTCTGGTTAAAACAACACAATCCCTTCTCCCAGTTTGTCATCATCCTCCACTTCTTACTTTTATCAGATGCAGACACAGCAAAATAACGAAACATTTATTTTTCCCACTGGAGCTAGCACACTTTTTCTTTGCAAACACAAACTGAATCTTCCGGTTTCTTTCATTATATATTCCTTGGCAAATCTGTTTTTTCCACATTACTGTCTATTTTCTTTATCAGAATGAGTCTCTCCTCACAGGAAAAAAAAGCCTGATGTATACTCGTGCTGAAAATACACAATCTACAAGCTCCCAACAGTTTGTAGATCGGCTATTGTTGGCAGAACTTGGCGCACAACACTGTAGTATGACAGAGCATAAATTGAGCACAACACGATCCTCATTACCTTTGAATATCAACTTTACTTCTATTAAAAACAGGTTTAGTTAGACATTTAGAGAAAACCAATGAAAGCTCGTTAGTTTACATTCCGTTTCAAAATAAATAAACACATTTGAATATTTGCCTGTGTATATTGTACAACTATTCATACCGTATATTTATAAACAACACTGTTACACAAAAACGCAGTGAACAAGAAACATGCTATATCATGACACATATCCACCATGTCAGAATCAGATAAGCAAGCTGCAAGCATGTCTAAAATATTCCATCAAATATCCCCAGAAAAGCCTCCTCTTCTTTGCTACTGCTGTCAGTGTGTAACCTGAAAAGACAGGCGGAATGCAAAAGCGTAATAACACATTAATATAAAATTATATTCTTCTTTTAAAAATATAATATTCTGTAGCTTAAAATGTCAACATGGAATAAAGTACAATGGAAATGCCGTCTACCTGATTATGTCAGATGAGCTCTGTGTTGTTTGGCCACTGTTTGAGAAGAAATCAAATCCTTTAGCCTGTGGGCAGAGTGGGGTCATTCTTGTCACATTTTGCACTGGAAGTGATTCTGGTGCCTTGATTGTTAACTGTGGACTGAATATGCTCTGTGCCTGCACTACGAGACAAAATACATGTGACACAGACTTTCTAAGTGTGGTATATAACATATGTGCGCACATGCGCTCGCACACTAGGTTCAAGGTTCAAGTTTATTTAGTGTCCCCGAAGGGCAAATTGGGTTACAGCATAGACAGTACATTAAACAATGAATGAAACAGTACAAACAAACAGTTCACATAGCGGATACCAGAGTACAAAGGTGCACACAACCATTAAAGTGCTGGTGTTAAAGTGCTTTAAAGTGCTATGCGATAGGTCATAAAAGTGCATGTGCATAGACATGGCACGAGATAATACAGTAAAAAGTGAAAGTGCTCATCATAAGGTTA
Organism: Protomyctophum parallelum; assembly: GCF_964188405.1. Taxonomy (NCBI): domain Eukaryota; kingdom Metazoa; phylum Chordata; class Actinopteri; order Myctophiformes; family Myctophidae; genus Protomyctophum; species Protomyctophum parallelum. Next base: position 30,704,046 of record NC_139709.1, on the reverse strand, counting down.
TATCCTCGATCTACCCACAGCAGCATTCAGTGTGTGAATAGAGACCGGGACAAAGGAATGTTTGTGCCTGTTTTTTGTGGCGCAGGGGGCTCGCAAGCGAAGGCCGGATGGCCTTTGCTTGTGAGCCCACACACACACAGTCACACACACACAGTCACACTCACACACACACACACACACACACACACACACACACACACACACACACACACACACACACACACACACACACACACACACACACACACACACACACACACCTTGTTATCCAGCTGGTCCCAGGGACGAGTCAGTCTTTTCTGTGGTCTGATTGTAAGGGAGGGGGTTCCTGATCCTCTGATTGCAGGAGTGACAGGTGGTGAGATTAACCTAAAACAATTATAAATCTCATGACATCAAAACCAAAAGTATTGAAATCCCACTTGTTTTGACCTGCTTGAGGGTCTAAGTACAGTAGAAGTGTTGGCAATTCCTGAAAGGATATCTTAAATGTAATTTGACGGCTTATAATATCACATTATTTTAGTATAATTGAAATTACTATTAAGCATATGATTTGCTGGAGATACCTGAGTGGTGTGTTAGCTGTGTTCAAGCGTGGTTCAGCCTGTGCAAGACTGGTGGGTAGTGGTGCTGATGTGGTGGCACAGTCTGCACATATGAGATAAGTAGGTTCGGTTGTTGTTAAGAAGTGCATAACAATATTGTAGGCATAGATCAGCAGTTCATACACAAAACTAAACAACATGTGTGTGTGTGGCTGACAGATATAAAAGTATAGATAGTTCATAAGCAATTCCATGTTTACAGCCACATACTTTGCTAGGGGGCACAATTATGATAATCGCTACAACCAACATCATATTGAAAAAATGGAAGCTCCAATGGACTTCCCTCTTCCATGTTTGACACAGAACAAGCACAGCATTGCTACTGTATGAATGTCAGTTTATTTCTATGGTGTGGCCAGTTACAATAAAGTCTATCGTGTGGCCAATGTGGCCAGTATTGTGTCTTGAAATCCAATACAATGTGTCTAGTCAAAATAAATTGAATCTATATTCCTTTAATGATATTCAAAATGCTATGTACCTTTTTGAACATTGTAACCCACAGCTTGCTGGACCTGTGTTTTTGCTTCATGGGTACAAATGGACAGAGACGTCTTGCTGGCATGCTCCAAACACTCATCGTCAAAGTCATCCCAGTCATCCCAATCACTTCCCAGGTCAAAGTTAACGCTGGGCGATTGTAGGGAAGAGGCATAACCACTTTCCACATTCTGGTTGGACACTGTGTTGCCAGAGCTCTTTGAGGAAGCTGGGTAGGTTCTATTATTCTGGTTTACAACAGGGTTCAGGTCCCGACAGTCACCAAAGCTGGTACCTGGTCTCCTCCACACTGAGGAGCCTGAAAACAGAAGCATCCACTGTTAGTCCACTGGCTTTTCACTACCAGTGAAAAGAGGCACAGTGGGTCACACATTATGGCACTACAAATATCGAACCTATGGTAATCAATAATGGCTGATTATGTCTTGCCAATGTCCAATGTCTTGCCTAAAATGTTAACAGAATTATATATTTTGTATTGAACTGAAAACAGTGACATAATTTAGAAAGCATTTCCAGACAAGCGTGGTCCATTACACTCTCCAACGCCGATTTCTGGAGTGACATACTGCATATACAGTACCAGCAAACATTTTTCTGCATGGTCTGCATACGAGTAAATGCTCTTAACACACATGTATTGTGTGACATTATGTAATGTATTGACATTTAACAATTTTAACAATAGGATGCAGGTTAAGTGTGAGCCTTAAAAAACAGTGAGCCATGAGGAACCGACATACTTTGGAAATGAACAGGAGGTGCAGCAGAGGTTTGCGCAGGCGGTGGAGCAGCCCCACTCTGTTCTACCATCTCGCACATGTTGTCCAGGTAGTCAATATCGTCTAAAAAAGAAACAGAGAGGAGGAGAACGTAAGAGAGATGGACATGAGACATACGCATATTTAAACAGTGAAAATAATTTGAAATCTCTACCATAGCTATACTCATCCTCCAGATAAGCTCTGTGTTGTGGCATTATAGAGTCCTCATCAGTCAGATCCACAGTCGCAATTTGACTAGTAACTGAAGGTTCATAGCGACTTCCCCCATACCTTAAAGTAAAATGCAAAAAAAGTCACAAATGTAAGAGAACCCCATCATCAGTGATGGTATTTATTCTCTGATATCTATTATTTCTCTCTCTCTTTTTGGTGAATGTGGACATATTCTGCTGTTTGAGATTCAGTGTTGACTAAAACGCTGGAAATGTGTTTACCTGGAGAGAGATGGTAATATCTCCTTAGGTTTGTAGGAAAACTGTTGCAGATTGCCCCCGGCCTCCCCGCTCATCTTCAACTAGAGAAATAAAACAGAGCGTCAAAGCACAGTCCAAGCACACTGATTTCAGCAATAAAGAAAGGTATTCAAGTAACGTGGCTCTGTGGTTAAGATCAAAATGGAGTTCCAAACATTGTCATGGATCAAATCTAAAAGAACTAATACTTTTTTCACTCCTTCAAAAGTCAATTGAGAGCAATGGTCCCCCTTGAGAGCAAATGGTGACGCCTATTTAAATGATGTGATGTCTGCCTGTATTTCCCAGCACCTTGAGTCGTTTGACAGGTGTTTCAGTCAGTGTGTCACTTCTATTCTTTAGGTCTCTGAGGTAGGAAGAGAAGCTGTAGTCCTGGTTCGCTGTTTTCTCCGTTTTCTGTAACACTGTTACTCCTACTTTACCTTAGAAACACAGGAAAGACAACTGGTTTAATCATGTGAGACAAGGTAAAGTTTACACACACGCGCGTGCACGCACACACACACAGAAACACACACACACACACACACACGCACACACGCACACACGCACACACGCACACACGCACACACGCACACACACACACACACACACACACACACACACACACACACACACACACACACACACACACACACGTATGTATGGTGTGTGAATATACTCACAGCAGTCATGGGCACACTGGTCCTTATTCTTGCAGAAATGATTGCACTGTCTCTTAACGGCATTTGTCTGTGCAGGGTCTGCATATCAAGAGAAAAAACAACAACTACTGTACAAGATATTATTATATCACACTATAAATCCACTATTATATTAGTCAACAAAACATATACATTATTATTCGTATAGGGCTCCCAGGCTCTGGAACAGTGAGCCTGCCATCTTAAGATCTATTAGCTGCATTGGCTATTTTTAAAACTAAATTAAAGACCCACTTTTATAGAAAAGCCTTTTAAACCCATAACCAATGTATACTTTTAATTTCCTTGATAATAATTTTATTCTGCCTGCTGTTTGATTGCTATTGATTGTTATGTAACACTGTTGTTTTTATATTGTTAAGCACTTTGTGACACTGTCAAAAAAGGTGCTATATAAATAAAGTTTATTAGTATAAGAAACTTGGTGAGAATGTTCAGTAGGCTCAGGCTACCCAAAAAAAGATGATTAATGTTTAAGCTCAAAGGTTTACGGCCACAATCAAGTTCCAAGCTCAAAATGACATGAATGCGGTCATATCTTGGTGCGGGCGCTCCAGGCAGGGTTTGTATGTACCTCTTGGTGTACATGTGTTTGTAATGCACTCTATACTGTACCTTGTTCTGTAGCCTGTGCTGTAGGCTGAGGCGTCAGTGCGGTGGGATTGGCTCTCTGTCCAGTGGTTTGTGTTCTCTGATTACCAGGAATACGCTGCATCTTCCACTGAGTGTGGTGTGGAGGGTCACTGGGTTCAGCCCCAAACCTCTTGGCCCCAGAGTAGAATGCGCTGAACATCTGCTGGATGTCCAGACCCACTACCGGAGTAGAAATTAAATGTGAAAATTCTGTTCACGAAAACACTGCAACGGTCAAAGCTAAAGTGAGACATTTGCTGTGCTTCGCGGGCTGACCATATTCTGAACTGATCAGGTTGACACTGATTTCCTCTCCCTTGGAGGCCTTCAACACTTCAATCTTCTTTGACCAGCTGCCAGACTTCAGCAACACCAGGTCCCTGGGGGGAAATTAAACAATGAGTGCATATGACAAAATACTATGTCGTAATTTGCCTCGCCCTAAACAATACAGCTGTGCGTGTGAACCCAGTAAAAGTGGTTTTGACATGGCTGTGTGTGTGTGTGTGTGTGTGTGTGTGCGTGCGTGCGTTTGTGCGTGTGAGGGGACAGAGAAAGCGAGAGAGAGAATGAGAGAGAGAATAAGAGAGATAATAAGAGTTTTAAAAGCATTAGATTCAGTTAGTGTAGGTAGCAGACTGAGTAATTGTATTTCCTCACGTGAGTTTCTGTAGGAATACGACATTATTGTCTGAGTCTCCTATGATAAGAGTGACGTAGTGGTAGTCTGGAGCTGTTCTCTTGGACAGCAGATGCTGCTGGTTCTTCAGGTTAATCGTCACCACAATCTCTGCTGTGGCAGAGTTGTACCTCGGCAGCTGGGGAATAAAACAAGGGGAGATACTAGTCTCATAACCACACGGTTTTGTATAGCTAACATTCAGTTATTTTGTTACGTTTGATAGCATTTTAACATACAGACAAAATGTAAACAAACATACGACAACCGTGACCTCTAAACTATAGCCAATAATAGCAAAATGGTCTGTGTTTATGTACGTAGTATGGGCCAAGCTGTGAGTAGACAATGACCTGTATTTAGACTGGTATAGTCCATAATCCAAGCAATAATATGATCCACAAACAGATGTTAAACTTGCTCTTTTGGAAGTTAGATTGGAAGTTAGATAGCATTTCTGTTGGCTTAGATAGCATTTGACACAGACTTATAGCATGTTATGTAGACAGCACTATAATTGTATTGTATATAGTTATAGCACGCCATAGTACATATGTATAGCATAGTAGTAAATATGTATAGTTTATATGTATAGTGTATGTATAGTTTCATTATATAGATATTCCACTGTTACTTTCTTAGCTTACGCATGTTTCATGATATTGATAAATGCTTTTATGTGATGTATTCCCATGCTTTTGTTCTTGCTTAAATGTAAGTCGCTCTGGATTAAGAGCGTCTGCTAAATGCCTAAATTGTAAATTGTAAATTGTAACCCTTTTTACCTGCTCCAAAGTAACTTCATACTTGGGGAGGTGTAAGACAGAATCTTTAATTTGATTTCCAAATGGCGGGTGTCTGTTGACAATCTGGAAAAAACACAAGTGGACAAATGTAAGAGCCATCCGCCATTCATGTCTGTGTGTGTGTGTGTGTGTGACACTCAACACCTCTCCTTCGCATAAATGGAGACATCCATGAGACTGAGAGATTTTCATTTTTAACTCTTGTGCCAACTGACCAGCTCTAACTCCCTTGGGTTGGTCTGTTCTATTTTGTTGAAAGTGGTGAGTCCAGCATTCACCATAGCAGTCGATAGGGTTAGGCCTGGAACACATGGTGGTTGTTATGCACATATTTGAATAGTTTATGTCTACAAAAATGCAAGCATACTGTACAATGGATATAGACGGTATTAATGCAATTGGATTTTGAGTCAGTCAGTTACATATGTGTCTGATGAATCAACCACATTGTTGCATTCACACACACACACACACACACACACACACACACACACACACACACACACACACACACACACACACACACACACACACACACACACACACACACACACACACACACACACACACACACACACACACACACACGATTCCCCCCAGCATAGTTTCCTGATTGAGTTTTTAATATATATCTTTTTACATTTAGTTCCGTTACATTCATGTACTGATATAATCATTGCCCCACCTATTTTCTCCAGTTGTTTAGAGACATAGGGTGAGTTCTCCCATAGTTTGGCTCTGAAGCACTTGGCCAGGAGCAACGAGTTGAGTAGAGCTGTGAAACCTGCCTTTGACCGCTGGTTGAGAAACTCTGACAAGCCTGGTGACATGTAAAATCAAATCGCTACCAAACATTTATCTACAACAAATATCTACAATGATATTCCAGAACCAGTGAATTGGCAAGTAATGTACCAATGCAGAAGTGGAAATACTGTAAAACAAAAATTTGAGGAAATTGTGAATAATTCTTTGTACATACACTTGCTGATGCGCACTCCATTCCTAAATATTTTTGCACTGTCCTGCGTGAGGCCGAATTCTTGGATTGGGATGGAGCCCAGCTGAGCCTGAATCAAACTGTATACAAATACAGTGCTTTCACAACACACACACACACACTCGCATATATGGTGTATACACATTATATTCAAATTATAAACTCTTATAGGCTTGCGGTTAGGGGTTAGGGTCAGGACTGGGGGTGTTGTTGTTAGTCTTGAGGTAATCTCTCTCCCTTTCTTACGAATAAAGTGTTTCCAGATTGGTCTTGAGGGAACATAGGGCTGAGAGAACTAACATTCTCTCAGCCCTATGTTCCCTCGCTAGGGCACAGCTCAGGAATGTACTGAATTAAAGCATACCGTAAATCTATACCTACCAGTTAACTTTCATATCATTGCTCTTTATCTTTCCCTCCATAGGATACCTGGGAAAAGATGTATGACATTTATTTAATTGCCAGATCCAACAAACAACAAATTATCTAATCTTGCTCCAAGGAACTTTAAACATGCTGGTTATTATTTTCTGACCTGATGGTGATCCTGTTCTTATCCTTGTTCAGTGTGTTCAGGGTTCTCTTCTCATTCACCCTCAGCTGAACATCGCTGAACTCTTTGCCCTTCACCACCAGCCCAATCTGTTACACAGAGCCATTGATTTTCTAAACAATCTGGCGTATATGTGCTGCCTGCACTTTCACGGACAGTTCCATGTAAACATGGCCGTTCCAAATATTATACAAAGAATGCTGTGTTTCATCAGGGGAACCTACCATCTCAGCTAGAGTCTCGGTGCCGACTACGTTGCTGAATTGTTTCATGGTGTCAAAGGCAACAAAATACCTGGCCATCAGCCTGCCTGCCTCTGGAAGATAAATACTGTCATTTAGACCTGAGGACGATTCTAAATTGTTTTCTAAGAAAACTGTTTTCTGAAATACCTATGTTTCTGTATCAGTGGTGCTCAATATTTCATGTCAAGGACCCCTTGAATTATATGTATTTGGTCGCCGACCCCCATCTGAAAACATGTTGTTCCAGGAACCCCCCCCCCCACTCCCCACAGAAGCAAAGATTTGAGTTAAAAACTTTCACTCGGAAAGAATATATTCAATGATTTGAGGCACATTTTCACGATTTTTCAAAAATAGCAGATCTACAAGCTCATAACGCGAGTGCCGCGCTACGAGCTTGTAGATCTACTATTTTTCAATAAGGTAAGGTATAACATAATCCTTAAAACACCAAAAGGGGTTCCCGCCCAGAATGGGTTAAAGGACAATGTTAACAAACCACATATTTTTCTGCATCATGGCAGATAATATGCCAATGTGTTTGGCATTATTGAGTTTACAGTTACTGTAACTCTTTATCTTGTGCTACTTTTTAAATCGGTGACACCAAATATTGTAACTTAATTTACCCGTCACCTTGATTCTAAATAAAAGACCGCACTGGCTTACTCGGCGAGTCGGTAACGATGCAAGTCGGGAATGATGCAAGTTGGAAATGCATGCCCCACCCAGTTATACAATACAGGTTGTACCGACTGTCTGTCTGTTTCCCTTTCTGTATCTGTCTGTCTGTGTGCCTTTTGTGCCCATATGGAGTTCTGTGTCAGGCTTGCTCAAAATGAATATGGAGTCTATAGGTCAGTCTATGACACAACGTGGTGCCGGCCGACCTGAGGGCCATGCGGCAGACCACGTCGTCACGCTCATATCACTACTATGACTCAGCCATAACCATATAAGGAGTATCCCAATGCAGCTACACCCAAATATGGAGTGTGTTGTCTAACCTCAATGTGTCGTCATGCAGTTAGCTCCCTATGTGGCCACAAAAGGGGGCATGCCCATGTATGGGCAATGGGCATATACTAAAGACATCAGTGATCAGGCATCAGTGATCTAATAAACCAGCAAAAAGTGCACAACACACACAAACCAAACATTAAAACACTGACTTAAAGCTGGAAGTATAAGGCCATGGTGAAAACTGGTACTTCAATGTGGGACAATACCTGTGCTGTGTAAGAATACGCATATTTTCATTCATAGCATTATTTACGTATGTTCATGATCAAACCTTCAGGATTCTCTACCTGTAGGTTTAATATTGATGTCCTCGTCCATGGTAATTAGACCAATGGAAGACAGGGAGTTGAGGTCCTTCAGACACAGCTCTGTGGGACAGGGACTGTACTTTAGTTTATGTTGCAATTATTAGGATAACATCTTCTGCACTCAGCACAAATAGCCTCTGGTGTAAAACCTTTTACAGCAGCCCAAGAAAGTCATCTAACCCTTATAAAAACATGGAGTGTAACAGACGTATCCCACCTTGTAATTTGGCCTCGATTCCACATCTATCGAGATCCGTGGAGAAACCTACATTGGGAACACAACAATAAGAATGCTCGTATTAAGTGAAATGGTCAATTACAATTCTGTAAATAACCACAACTGCAACCTAATTCAGTTATGTAAATAGGTTTTAAATGTAATGAGTCCTCGGGATGCAGGGATGGTCTTTTAGATGAGTCCCAGGGACATTTAATGAGTCCCACTTCAACTACATTAGGAGTTATATTTAGCCTTTTTTTTTTTCTTTTTTTTTTCAAATTGCAGCATTTAACTCCCATTTCATTTTATATGGTTATAATGTGGTTATATTCATGTAGAAAACAGAATAAATGATTACCGGTATTATAACTAAAGGTAGCAAAATAAACTAGAATAAAAAACAGTACAGTAGTACAGTAGTGCATCCCGTGGATGCAGAGGTCGTTGTTTTATTGCGTCCCTTAACTATGGACTGCGTTTTGGGCACCCTATTTTAATCTCTGCTAATTCTAATGCAGGTTGTTTTCTCTGACCGTAGTGTTTGGGGTTCTTGAGGGCTCTTATGTAGAGAAAGGTTGAGCGTATCCAGTCCAAAGCCATGTTGACGTCACTAATGGTCTGGAGGACTATCTCAGCATTCAGGTGCTCTACCAGGTGACCATGTAAGCTGGGTGACAGAGGTATACTTTTGATATGGATATTTTTGGCTATATTTAGTATGTGTGTAAGTTTGAAAGAGACATATAGGAGAGCTGAAGAGTTTTGTTTTTTCGTACCTGCTTTCAATGATTTCCGCTCTATTCAGAAACGTCATGTACTTGTCCTTGGTCTGGAATTTGGTCATGATCACTGCGGTCGCTGATGTATCAAACTAGAAGTGCAAATCCAAAATTCTGAGCAACTTATTATACAATTCAGTTTACTAGTTGACATTAACAATGAATATAATATAATAATGATTTGCATTTTTATAGCGCTTTTCCAAGTGCTCAAAGCACTTGTGACTTTACAATGGTTCATTCATTGGGAGGTGAAGCGGCGTCAGTCGCGACTCACCAGCGTCCTCACATTCACACGCCAATGATGGCAAGCTCACACCGACCAACTCATTGGAGAAAATGTAGGGTTCAGTGTCTTGCCCAAGGACACTTCGACATGTGGACAGGAGGAGCCGGGATTCGAACTGCCGACACCAACTTTCATTCATTTCACATTTGATATGAAAATCAACTTGCAGGGACTTTAAACTAGCTTGAGATACATAATAGAACATACTTTAAGTATCATTGTCTGGTTATTTTTGATCAAAGCTACCTCGCCATTGCGTTTTAAAGCATTTTAAAGTGGACAAAGGTTGACTTACAAAGGAAACAATTTTGGTTTACAGATATTAACAGTGAAACAATGTTTTTAGCCGACCAAACGACTAAATTATTCAGGTACGTTTGGTAATGTTTTAATAACTTTGGATAAAATAAAGCCATTACGCTGTGAATAGTTAATATGGCGTGGTACATTACACAAGTCACCAGTTGAAGTCAATATCAAAAGTCAAATCAAATGTCGCCACTATGGCACCACCTGCCTGTGGTCTCCCAGCTCTTCCGATCATCTGCAGCATGTCAGCCTCGCTGTACTCCACACAGGAGCCTGCCATGTAGTGCATGGTAGACTTTATCACCACCAGGTGGGCTGGCATGTTCACCCCCATAGCTAGAGTACTAGTGGTGACTGAGATATATAGAGAGAGAAAAAAAGACCAGAAATGTACTAGCTGGTGACTCTACTGACCATTGGTACAAATGAGAGCATTACATTCGCCCTCGGTGTATGGTTCTGTCCCATACAGAAACATTTTATGTATTTGAATACATACAAAAGCAGGCCAATGACAACATGACCGTAGCTTGCATCAGAGCCTTAGATATAGAGAGTTACGCAAACTGCGTTCACTTCATGGGGCCAATGTTCTTCTACTGGACCGGAAGTAGGCAGAAATGCATTGGACTCAGGCAACAGCCCAGCTTTAATGATCTTAAATCCATTTATTTTAGATAGTTTTGTAGTAATAGTACAACATAAACATTAAGGCTTGTCTCAGTTCAGGCTGCATGAACAGCGCTCGGGCGCTCGGTTTATGCCCCCTCTATATCTTAACTCTTCTATTAGATGGCTCTGGCTTGCATAATAACCTACTCCTTTTCTGCTAATGTAGTAGTAGTAGTATGAATGCAGGAAATCTTTATCATATAATGTTCAGCAAACAATTAACAGATCTCACAGAGGACAGGGAGGTCTCCATGGGTAAAGGCTGCTTCCACTACCTTCCTGTCAGAAACATCAACCCCTGCATGGTGGTAGCCAACACCAAACGTGACCAGGTCTGGAAAGTACACGCATACACGCGCACACACGCGCACACACGCGCACACACACGCACACACACACACACACACACACACACACACAAAGCCCTCTCATACAGTAAAAAACGTTAAGTTGTAATCACACTTGGCAGAGCATTTCAATTCTGAGCTGGGGCTGCGGCAAAAATGGCTGCAACTGTTAATATGTCTATAGGTCTCCCAGAGTATTTATAAAGCATTCACATTAGAGGAGGATGAGGCTGACAGGTCACTGTGCGCAGCGAGCAAACTGAAACCGTGAGAGCCAACCCAAGCCAAACCCACACCCAATGCCAACCCTAGGAGGGGAAGCACCACCTATAGACAGTAGACACAGCGTTTAAAGTGTGAGAGCTAATTTATTCTCAGCAGCTCAGGTAAGTTTATTTAAACTAAAAATCATACCTTTCAATTTTGAATCCAAGATAGAGTTTGCATATTTCATCAGCCTGCAAATGATTATAAATTAGACACACAGAAATATTTGAATGAATAGTATTCATATATAGGCCTGTGTGTGTGTGTGTGTGTGTGTGTGTGTGTGTGTGTGTCTCGAGATGATTTGACCTACCTTTGTTTGTGCTCAATGCTCATAATGAACCTAGCATCCTTGGCCAGAACAGCAGCTGACTGCTGGACACCTTTCCTCGTGGAGCAAAACTATACCAGAGCACAGATATAATCATGAGACTTGGTAATCCAATCTAGCAACATTTTTCTAAACGCTTAGCTGTGTTGCCACCTACCACTAATGTAGGCTTCTGGTCAGAATAGGTCTGTATGATATTAGCCATCTTGTAGTTAAGTGACAGGTCAAACTTGAACTCTGTCTGGTTTGGGCCGCATGGGAATCCAAGCACCACCTTCCTCAGTTGCACTGGACGGTGGCTCTCGTCCATCTCTAGATAGGTGGCCGGGCCGTTTTCATCACATAGCCAATCTGCTATCTGGCAGACAAACGATTCCAACATCACGTTACATTTTCATACAGATGACATATATAAAATGCTGTTAATGATTTCAGACAGACACTCCTGATAGTCATTCAAGCAACGTCAGGGCATAAACATGCGTGCAATATTATTTATAATGCTCTTTAACACTTCCCAGCCACGTACATCAGCTATGTTGGGTACGGTGGCTGACACAGCCACAAACCTCATGGAGAGGTTTTCCTGTGGCTTTGTTGCTGTCCGATAAGTGTGCACCGCCTTCATTCGGCTCACCACCACTTCCAGAGTGGCCCCACGAGACGTGTCCTTTACCACATGCACCTGGTAAAAGGTCAATTCAGTTGCCAAAAGCAGTGCAGTAGTTAGAAACATGGGGTAGGAAAAGAAGAAAAGGGGAGATACCGCTAAATGCACCAAGGCACACCAAGGACACAACAAGGAGGATCTGAAAATAGGAGGTGGCTACTGGCTACTACTAGACTAGACACAGCTTTTTATACTTTATTTTTTATGCAGTTTGAATACATACCAGGGAAATACAATTAGATGCTGGCATTTCTTTTCTACATGTTGAAAAATATGTAACATTTTCTCTAATACAGCCTGGATATATGAGCAGTACTAGAACACCCTATTTAGACTTTCCACCACATAAACGATACCAAACATGGGTAATAAACCTATATAGGTTAATTGACAGAATGTCTGCGAAACTCTCTGACCTCATCAATGAGGAAGAGGCTGACAAGTTGCAACAGACAATTGTCCTTCCATTTCCTTGTCATGCTGTCCCATTTTTCCTGATAGCAAAAGAAAAACAGATTAGGAATTTACATCAATCCCCCCCCCCCCCCCCCCCACACACACACACACACACACACACACACACACACACACGCTTGACAATGTAGAAAGAGATTGACTGTGCTGTGTTGTGTCACTCACAGGTGTGGTCGTGATGATGTGGGCATCCTGAATCTCAAAGAAGTCGTCAATCTCGGTGTCTCCGGTCAGCTCCTTGCAGCTTAGCCCCAGAGGACCAAATTTCTCCTTCCAATTCTCAAAGCGCTGACTACACAAAGCTTTGATCGGGGCCACTGGCCAACACAGAAAGGAGCGTCCTTTTATTAGGGCTGGGACTCGATCTACCGTAATTAATTTGAAACAATGTAATTAATTAATCAAAATTAATCTAATTAATTTAATTGCATATCAATATTTGCCCTGAGAAGCTTTTTTTGGTCAATTAAAACAGATTTTGGTAATCAACAAAATTGTTTCTGTAATTATTTAATCTCAATTAATCAGTTAAAGTTCCAGCCCTACTTTTTATATATGTGCATTATCTCACAAATACACAAGCGTTGATAATAAACATAATGCCTTATGTTTGACTGAGAATTTAAATTAACATTGATTTTACAATATAAATTGGGGTCTTAGAGATAGAAATGCCATTAAATGGGGGGTCCGTAGCCTGTTGCATGTCAAACTGAGGGTCCTTGAAATTTAAATGGTTGAAAATCACTGCCAGAGCTGTCTCTTATGGGGGTATTTGGCATATATTTTCCAATGGGGGGTCTGCAGGCTAATGAGTGTCATTGTGGGGGTCCTTCACATGAAAAGGTTTGGGTACCACTGCCATAATGCACTCACTGTACACGACTTTGACATTTGTCCAGGGCTCTGCGGTCTCCATTAGCAGGCGGATGATGGCCAGCTCAAACAGCACTGTCTTACCAGAGCCAGTGGGGGCGCAGCATACAAAGTTCTTAGCTGTGTAAAGAACCTGCAAATAATAGAGAACAAACCAATTCATGTGTGTTATATATGTGCTGCTATATAGTATCACAAATGCCTTTAAATTATGTGGAGTGATAATTTGAGGAGTCAAAGACATGGAGGAAGCTTACAGTATACACTTACATCATCCAATGCTTTTGACTGAACATAGTTGAAAAAGGGGAACTCTTTGAAAATTGATCTAAAATTTGCTGCTGTTTTATTCTGATTAAGGAATTCCAAGGTAAAGTTACATTCCACACATTCCAGCATAGCAAGTCAATTTCTTTCATCTTTAATTTAGTTGACGCACAGGACCGCAAGGATACGAATCTCAGAGACTGGTCGTAGTACACCAGACTCAGAAGAACCTAAAAAACAAAACAAAGATCATATTGTTTTCAGTCAATACCTTTTTTTTGTTTTCTAATACATCCACTGACAAGCTAAAACTAGTTGATCATGTAGAAGGTTTGGAATTGCCTGCCACCTAGTGGCCGCTATGTATAATGAAGTGGTCAGTGGGGAGAGCTCACCTTGTTTCACCTCATTATAATCTAACACAATATGGCAGCTACCGCTAGGTTGGTACAGACATGGTACATAAAGACATTTATTAACTACAATAATGGTAAGTGGTAGCATAAACATATAGGCATGTTTTTTTAACTGCAATGTGCCTTAGCAGCCATACCAGAGTTATATAGATCAAATACATGTGGAACATTGAATGAAAGTATGACATTCTGCACAGAACTCATGGGTCTGTGTCTGTGTCAATGCACCTTCTATGTGAAGCGGCTGAGGCGTCATGGGCAGAACATGGGCTCTCTTTGTGCCCTTGTCCTGCGCCTCTGCGCGTTCTGCCTTCTGCGGGGGGCGGCCACTCACTGCAGATGAGCCCTGGTGGGGGAGGGGGAAGGGGGGACAGGGGGAGAAACGAGGAGCTGACTGGCTAGCCTTCCCTGGCGGTGGCTGGAAAGGAGGAGGCTCTGTCACCATGGTAACCGGACTGAGGAAAGTTTGAGGTCTGGACATTGCCCGACTGCTGCCACTGAGGTCGTCTGTGTTTGACAGGTCGCCCCCGCTGTTCAGCACCTGACCACTGGGGGGTTTAAACAAACTGTCACAGAGATAAGAATGGAGGGAAGAGAGATTGGAGAGAGACGGAGGAGAGAGAGAAAATGAAGAATTGAGGTCATGAAAGGTCGAGGCTTCTATAAGCAGGATAAACATTATGGCTTCTAAAATAGACTAAATGGCTTTTCAGGATCACACGTGACAACTCTCATGTTTTATCTTTGGGTGGAAAAAGCATCCTATCCTGCATGTCTCTTATTATACTGTGCCTGCAACTGAATGTACAAAACACAACCAAAGGGATTTGGATTTAGCTACTGTACATTGTTTTCCTGGATAAAAATGCTTGCCTTCTCCGTAGAGGAGGTCTTTGGCTGAAGTCCAGGGTGAAATGTTTTCCCTTGACAGCCCCGTGACCAGAGTCCAGCGGGGTTTCATCTCCACCTCTGACACACTGATTGGCATACCGGGAGGAATCCATGAACCCTTCACCCACCCGAGGGCCACTACACCTGCCGTCCCTGGTTTCCTCTGTCACTTCCTCTGCATTGTTGAATCTCTGAGAACTGGTGACTTTGACACTTGTGTCAACTGAGTCTGTCAAAGATGGCTGCAATTGATCAGGCTTCTGGGAGAAATCTATGAAGAAGATCATTACAATTAAGTACTGTAGTCAGTACCAGTAATTGCACTACTGATATTTTGGTAGAGTTCAGGATTGTTGACTTTATTTACAATTGAAGGACCATACCACTGTCAATACATGTCATTGTCTATTCACAGCTTCAGCCATACTCTATAAGTGTATATAGTACACATAAGCAGACACATTTATCTGTTGGCTTCATAATATACAGTATAGATTTGATTTGTTTGTTTACATTCCACAGTCATTAAAAGAATCACTAAAGTGAGTGTAATCTATCCCTATTTTGGGCATGTCCTTTTAGACAAAAAACGTAGAAAAGGCATACTATAGTACATGTAGTATGAATAGGCCTTATTAAAGAATGAGCAAATTGATTTTCATACCATACTGAAAAGGAATCCAACTGAACAGTTGGATTCCTTCAGTTTGTTAAGACTTGTGTATGACAGATACTGAAATGTTTACTCAAGTCTATGCACCACACAACATACTGTACAAGGATGAGAAACCACACTACATACTGTACAAGGATGAGAAACTGAAACTCTCTGCCTCCTTAAGGATGTCCTGCGTGGCTGGGATCTGAGAGAAAGATGGAGGCATTTCCAACCGCCATGGATCAGCCTCTTGGCACATCGGCTTTCTGTAGAAATAGATATAGTGATTCAGACTCAGAGGAATAAATTAAATATGTGATTGTTCTATTCATGACTCTGGGTTGTACAATGTAACAAACAGCGTAATTCTGGAAAGGGTGTTATCACACCATAATATGGGTGTCATCATCATGGTAATAGGCTACTCATGTCAGCTGCCCTATAAGCCTGCAGTAGGGGCCTACTAATTATCTAACAACACACCAAACTACTAATTCTCTATTAACAACACACTAAACTCAACAGCTCATATTAAACCAAAGGTTTAATATGAGTTGTTGAATTTGTTGTGTTGTTAGGGTGTTTGGGAGTTTCAGTGAAGAGAGGAGAGTCCGCACACAGGTTTGCTCCAAGGTGTTTGCTTTTTATTCAATACACCATGAATAAGACACAACGTTTCGGCCGTGAACGGCCTTCATCAGGTGATAATCAGCAGTATATGTGACAACTCCCTTTTAAACCCAGTCGTCACATCACGTGACTGATGACGACTGCATGGGCAGGTGATTCACTAACACCAATAAGTGACATGACAATAAATATGTACATGAATGACCACCACAGCAAGCAAGTTTACAATAAGGCAACACAGTTTCAAAAGAACAGTTTCAATAAAACTTGCTGTTTTTTTTGCTTGTTACAGACTGTTTTAGTATTTTTTAAATACATTTTTTTGTTTTTAAGATTTAAGATTTAAAAAGCTTTTGGTACCAAAAGTAGTTTACAGTTTGGGCAATCTGCTCCAAAATAGTGTTAATCAGTCAGAACAATATCAAAGGGAACAGGTAAGAGACACATGAAGGCTAACATTCAAGATCAATCATTTATGGTGTATTGAATAAAAAGCAAACACCTTGGAGCAAACCTGTGTGCGGACTCTCCTCTCTTCACTGTACTTACCTTAGTCCAGCACCAGACAGGAACTGGATGTGCGCTAGCCACCTACCTTTTTATACTATGTTTGGGAGTTTCACCATGGATAGGATATAATGGATGTTTTCCTTGTTTGCCCCCCCCCCACACACACACACACCAGGATGAAAACAAAAAGTAGCCCCTTCCCCTATACTATAGTACTCTCAGACTGTCCCTAAAAATGCAGAGTCAATCAATGCCTTAAAAAGCTGCTAAAAAAATTGTTTAGAAAACATTAGGCTAATATTGTTGTTTCTTTCTATTTAGCCCTACTGTTATAGGTCTTGCTTGTGTGTTCTACTTACACTTTGTGGACAATGGGCCTCTCAAAGAAGAGGTTGTCCAAGGAAAAGGCGCCACCCTGGTCCACCATCTCACCGGATTAACTCAGCTGAAACCAGGGAAAAACAATAGCTAGAATATTAATGTGTTATTAAACGTTGTCATTTTACGTTCCTTATAGTTATAAGAGAAAGGCCAACTCTTTAGCTAGCTTACCTGTTCTTTATGTCAAGTCAAGCAGCCTCTCAGACGAACAATGAATAACTTTAATTATTCGTCAAAAGTAAGCGAGTGAGTGAGTGTTGACGTTACATTAAACATCGTAATTTAAACCTGTACTTTTACACGTTTTCTCCTCTTTGTGTAGCTACCAACTTGCTGACCTTAAAGTCAGTTTGCTAACTAAACTCAACGACCGTCTACTCTGCACCACAGAGTTGGTCTGCACCTCCATGGTCTGCACGAGACGTGTGGGGCCTATCGCTACTCTTCTACACAGTATCCTCGCGCGAGAGGATGTTAATAGGTTATTAATAGTCAACTATCAAAATATAGGCTGATAATGAAATGAGCATGCTACTCTCGGGGAAACTACATGCATTCATTGCAAACCTTTCACGTTTTTTATGCTGTGTTGAAAATCCGCCATGAGAGCGACAATAATTGAATAAATCATTATACTACAGATAATATCCCTCCACCAGGGGATTGTGTGATGGCAACATCTTTGTTAGGTTGGTTTGGGAATTTTGGAGTCCTCAAATAGCCAACGTATTGAGATATAAATATGCCAGGGATATCGATCCAGGTTGGGATTAATCAAATTTCACTTTATTATATGAATGGATGTTGTGATTAACCGTTATCAACCTGGCTGGGAGAGAAAAAAAATCTGCTACCTCTAAAGAGATGGTCATTAACTCAGGTTTTGTATGCCTCCTATCTGGAATGAACCATCTCGTCTCGTGGGGGATATGGCGATACAATGTAAGAATGTTCTCGAAGATGAACATTATAAACCTATTATTTTGAAATTGTAAAGTGTATAAATGTAATTGATTGTAAGGATATGCTTATTTAGAGAAGTTGCCTGCGTTGTATTTGACTATTCTGTGGATATTGGGTATGGTCAACCTCTGAAAAGAAATGGATTGTTCCACACCAGACCACCACGGAAAATGGCGACTGTGTGAAATGGATGGAAGACGAAAGTAAGAAATAATTCAATGCAGCGTTTAAAGTGCACCTTGTCTGCATCCACGTCGTCTCTAGGTAACGTTTTCCTTGTCTTTCACTTATATACAGACATATGTATTGTAAATGCGAGCCATAATTGACATAAAGCTGTAAATGTAGCCTAAGGATTGGGTTTTGGTATGGAACACAGCCTAAATGGAATGGGCTGCAGCTCCTGCAAGCAGCATCCAACAACACAGCGTGACACAAACGAGAACAAAATGCAATATGATCCCTTTGCAGAACACCATGAAAACTACTATTTGTTCGCTATGTCGGTGATTTACAAAGCAGGGGTTAGCTTTTGGGCTGGTATGCAAGTCAACTACAGTGCTGAAAGTTTTAGCTGTAGAATACAGTCCATATGCGCTCATCAAAAGCCATTATGAGGTTTGCCCCTTTTGCAGTTAACGTTACTGTGCTGTGAATGTGATGTGAGTGTGATCATTACAAAAGCCTTTCTTTTTCCGGAGAAAGAGCGGAGTTGAAAGATGTATTGCCCATCATGTGTGTAAAACATCTCAATCCAACGACTTTTCTTCCATGGCAACCATTGCCATTATTAATTCATTGAAAATGCCATTTGTAATTTTAGATTCATTCATATATAGCTTCCATTTTGTGGGAAAACAAAAAACAATGTAAATAATTAACCAAATCAAGCAAATTCCAACTTGGTAGACCAATGTGTGCATGATATGTATGTATGTATGTATGTATGTATGTGATTGTGTGTGTATATATATATATATATATATATATGTGTGTGTGTGTGTGTGTGTGTGTGTGTGTGTGTGTGTGTGTGTGTGTGTGTGTGTGTGTGTGTGTATATATATATATATATATATATATATATATATAATATCTCAGGACAGGCCTATATACCATCTGTGTCATAAAGCTGTTATATCTATGTATGGCCTTAATTGCCACCCACACCAAGAATGTTAATTAAATATAACAATAATCCTGAATACGATAAGGTTCTATAAACATGTTGAATGTGAGTGAAATTTTAAGTAGATATTAATTGGTTGTTGTCAGTGTTCTATCATTCATCAAATTTCTCTGAAAGGGATCTCAATTATATTGTTCACCGTTGTCGTCATTATTTAGAATTAGAACAATTTTTAAAGTGACATTTATAGTTAAGTAAGACAAGAGTTACGACATTGAGGGGCCTAAAACAGCCCGTGGTTCATGTAACTCGTTTGTCACTATAAAGCCCATAGACTCCAATGCATTCCGTCAACTTCCGGTTCAGGCCTTTGTCACTATTCGCCAATAGAAGTCTATGTAGAAGAGCCGCCATTGGACTGGCCCCATGAAGTGAACGGAGTTGTTGTAACTCTGTCTTACTCTATGGCTCTGGGTCTAGCTAGCAGGATTGTGCTTATTAGTGTTACTGTTGACTGTCCATAATTGTTATGTTAGTGTTGATGCGTTAAAAACTAGCTGTAACCATCTACAAATTGGCCAAGTGTGGTCACCTACATGTCAGGCGAGTCTACGTTGAAGTGTGTTGCTCAATTCACAATGCGTAAATAAAATGGGGTTGAATTAAATGACACAAAGAACTGTTTAATAGCCAGAATGAGTTTTTCTTCTATACTGTAAATTCGCAGCAGAACAGAACATGAATTGTCAAGAAAGGGGAGTGGAAATTGTGGGGGAAAAAATAATACAAATTGTCATTGGCCCAAAGAAAAAAACTTGGGGCCAGCTCAATGTAGATTTTTATCGTATGATTCGTATCACATTAAAGCAACACGTATCTGGCATCACTTGACACTTATAGCTTCATGTAGCTGGTTTCTATTGAAAATGAAGGCTGCAGCATTCCCCAATAAGATTTTCGATATAGTGCCTCTGACATTCTGTTCAGTAGTTGTTACACCTCCAAGTTTTTCTAACTAGCGACCTCTGCTAGCTGAACACCATGTGTAACTGGTCAGAAATTCAATCAAAGTGGGTGTTAGGCTTGGGACGGGTTGAAAATGTACAAACTGATTCGATTTTCAGGGTCAAACTGGACCGATAATACTGACTTTGACCACTTACACTTAGGGTTGTACTTTTGATAATATTTTCTAAAACTTCATGTACGTTAGGTGAACAGGCCAGGGGACTGTCCTAAAGTCGGCTCTTCTGTGCTACTGAAAATTTCTGACGAGCCGAAATCATTTCGGCACTACAGCGCCGAAACAGCGGTAAAATAGGAGTATAGCGTTGTGGCTAAGTAAGCGTGACGTCATCAGCACAGGTTTCTGGGTTTTTTACCTTGCCAGCACATCTCAAAATGATATGTACCGGACTACCGGTTCAGACAGTCCATATAAAATCTAACCGGTTGACGCTCGCACACTGGAAATCAACCGAAATTAACAAGATGAAAGAAGTGTACGGTAGTCAACAGAAAAACCCTAAATCAATTCATCTTTGGTTTCTGCCTCCAAAACAGCACCTAGTCCTAAGTACACTTATGCACAATTTGTTAAGGTTTTACTATTTGGAATGTTGGAGAACATCTTGGAGAAGTTGCCACAGTTATTTTGTGGACTTGGTCTCAAATGCACCTTTCAATCCCAGAATGGCTCAGTGATGTTGAGAGCAGGGATCTGTTGGGGCCATACCATCTGTTGAAGGACTCCTTGTTGTTCTTTTCCTGCACATAGTTCTTTATTACTCTGGCTGTGTGTTTGGGGTCATTGTCATGCACTTTTGGTATTGCTTGATCAATGAGAATCTGCATGTACTTCTCAGCATTGAGGAGACTACTAATTCTGACCAAATCTCCAACTCCATTTGCAGAATGCAGCCCCAAACCTGCAAGGAACCTTCCCCATACTTCACCATGCTTGGAGCACTCTCCAACCCTTCAGCAAAGAACATGCCTTCTGTTAGAGCCAAATAATTAAAAATCTCACTCATCAGTCCTGACCACCTGCAGCCATTTTTCTGCATTCCAGTCCTTGTGTATTCATGCATAGGTGAGTCGCTTGGTTTTGTTTCCATGTCAGAGGAGTGGATTTGGCTGCAAGTCTTCCATGAAGACCACTTCTTTTTGTATTCATTTCTTTTTAGCTTTTTGCCATTTGTATTAGATAGGAGAGTGTAGACAAACCTAGGGCAGAGAGAAAGACAAGACACTGGGAGTCAGATTCACACCTGGGTCAACTCATAAGAAGCATGTGGTCAGTGTGTGGTTGAGCCACCAGAGACCCCATGAAGACAACTTCTCTCCAGACTGTAAATGGGTGTACTAGGGTCTGACTTGTTTATGCCAGTTCTGATCTGCTGGTCATCTTCCGATTGTGAAGGGAAGTCTACTTGATGTGTCTTTCATCTGCAGCACTCTGTTTCCTTGGCTGACCAGACCACTGCATTTCCAGTCCTCAACGCTGCCTGTTTCTTCGTGCTTCTGCAGAAGAGGTTGGACAGAACATCTGGAAACAACTCTGAATTTGAGAAACCTTGCTGACGGCAGGATGACCAACTTGTGTCTTGTTGCTATGCTCACTCTAGTGATGGCGTAAGAACTTTTTTTAAACCGTCTTAAGCAACCTCAACTTTTAAACGTCTTCAGCAATCTCACCTTTTTAGTATGGCTGCTCTAGTATTTCCCCTACACAGCCGTTTCTACTTCAGTTAATAATTATGGTTCAATCTATATGTAACCAAGTGTAGCAAAGGATTTACTTTTATAGTTATGACTACGCCACCTTGAGATCGTTCAAGGAATTACATGAATAGACCAGTAAACTGGGTTCCCCAACAAATGCAAGTTATTTATAAGGACTTGAGACAAAGTTCCAAAAACAGGAATATATTAACTTTTAATAACAGTATGGAATAACAAATATTTATTAGACCAATGTCCAATTTCATATATACAATGCAGTAAAATGCGAACAATATCTTAAAAAACTAAACTAAACACACGCACTGAACCACACAGCATGCAGGAAAACAAGAGGAAATGGCTCAATTAATTAATTAAAACCAAACACTAAAATCAGTCTAAACAAACAAAACAAAACAGCAGTGGTGACATATATAAGGAAGTGAAAACAAAACATTTAGTACACTATAAAGTTAAACAAATAAATCATTGCAACAACAATTTGATATGATGTATACCTATTTGAGTCTGTGTTCATTCACATCGGCCCCTCTGGCACATGAGCTCATCGCTTCCAGGCACATGAACTCAAACTGGGTAGGGTAGTATAGTAACAAATAATTAAAATACTTATTTAGAAAACACTTATTTAGTACAATCTAAATAACATCTATTCATCATGTTACTCACCAAGGCAGGGACAGATAAAACACAATTAAGACATGATCTCAGGACCCACAGCCAACACCAAGAAACCTGTGTTTGTTAGACTGCAGGGCCTTTAAATAGTCAACACTGATTGACAAGGAAGTGGCAGGGCAGCCAGTCTACGGTGGCCCCAAAGGCTCAATTCCAGCCGGCTACATATAGGCTATATTATGTTGTGGAACTTGTGGATCATCAGCACGTTTGGTATAATCATGTAATACCTACAACATTTGGAAAGTGGTCTGTTTTGTGTGTTCTTTCTCACTCACTGTAATAGTTCACTATTTGCAAAAGGAATGCTAAACAAATCTAACCTATTTGTATTTCATAATAACACTTAAGACAAAATAACTAAGTTCCTATCTTTTGCACAGTACTGTATGTAGTATGTACAGTAGAATG
This sequence comes from Protomyctophum parallelum, assembly GCF_964188405.1. NCBI lineage: Eukaryota > Metazoa > Chordata > Actinopteri > Myctophiformes > Myctophidae > Protomyctophum > Protomyctophum parallelum. The sequence goes on along the minus strand of NC_139709.1, from coordinate 30,680,815 downwards.
CGATGGCAGCCAATACTTACAGTGATAGTGTTGGAACCTTTGAGTTTAGGGCTTTCCTTGACTAAATCAATGGGCATTGTGCCCATGTGGTAATGTGCTCTAACCACTTGGCTACTGGGTCACCCAGTTCTTATTTTTGAGGGGCGCCCAGCTTTGTGTGTTTGTGTGAATAATAGCAATGATTTGATTGGCTGAGAAAAGTGAGGACGCAAATTGTGGTTGGCCAGAATGAGATGATGTATGCTGATAAGAGCGCCCCTCAGTTCACACGGGTGTGATTTTTAATATATTGGCCGAATCCACTTAGTTCAGTTTTATTTATGTACCAAATTATGATTTTGAGACCTGATTTGTCATGCAATGAGAGTTGACAGAGAGACGCAATCCCTTGTTCCCTACACATGTGATGGGCCTGAAAATAATTAGACTTAGTTATCAGTGGTATACCAATGTTCAACATCACTGATAATAAATATAAAATAATGAATATAAACGATATAGAGCCAGGTAGTCCAACTGGACTTAAGTAGGCACAATGGGCTATATGCACACAGAATAACTCTTCCTATTTCCGGGAAAGGAAGCTTTGAAGGACATGGTCGCGTGACTGGGCTGCGCCATGACACTTTCATGGATGCTTTCATGGGAGCCAAACCATAGAAAAAAATAGATGCCTCATTGGCCGCTGCAGTTCGTTGGAGCGATGTGTTGAAGGAGGGGCGGAAGAATTTACAATGAGAGAGGAAGTACGCCGGAAGTGTGGAAGGCACGTTACGTCACGCTGCCACTCAAGTGATTTACTGGCCAATCACAGCGCATCTTTTCCGGGACTTACAGACCCGAACATGCGCTCTGTGACGCACACTCATGCACAAACACTATTTCTGAATGACTGAGACCTTTTGTAAAGTAATCACTTCTGGAAAACAACAGAGATATAACACATTCGATACGTGCTGATGTTTAGATCCTCAGATAAAATTATATACTGTGCACATCGATGTCCTGAACCGATTATATGACAAAGGTCTCAATTGTTCAGAAATAATATTTGTTTATTACTGGTCCAGCCGGCTCCATTCACTGCCATCTATTCATTGAACTTCCGGTGTGAGTTTGGCTCCCATGAAAGTGTCCATGAAAGTGTCATGAGACTCATGACGCAGCCCAGTCACGTGACCATTGCCTTTCCTTCTCAAAGCTTCCTTGCTTCCGGGCTGCTTCCCTACATCCTTCAAAGGTGTTAACGATTATACTAATTAAGGCTCTGTTCCATTTGTGCAGTGGTTCTCAAAGTTTTTAATTGTACAATTAATAATAATAATAATAATAAACTTTTTTATATAGCACATTTTCATTCATAAAATGCAACCCAAAAGTGCTTCACATAAAAAATAACAAGCAGCGGAATGCGGAAAAAAGGCAGGTCAATACAAGACACAATATATACAAATTAGCAAATAAAAAAACAATACAAAACTAATGGAACAAATGTGGTTCCATTTGTACACTCAGAGTTACAGACCTGTACAGGGCCATTTGGAACACACTCAAGGACACTTTGAGATGCACTGGTGTAGCAGAGTGATTCCAGTGAGTCAAACATGCACAATAGCAGCACCCTGCTCTGTTTGACCAGAATGGAACAGAGCCTTCATTAGTATCATCTGTAACACCTGTGAAGTGTGAAGGAAGTAGGGAAGCAACCCGGAAGTAAGAAGTTATTCTGTGTGCATATAGCCCATTGAGTTTTCATCTAAAACTAGGTAAATGGTTACTCTTGTAGAGCTATCAAGCTAATGACTTGTTGGTTTGTCACTTTGTCTAGTGCTATGGTATTACATTTGGATAATCTAAAATTATGTATTTTTCTTTTCTAGGGCACAGCTACAGAAATGTCATGTCTGGCAGGTCTTGATGAAGATGACAAAGATGCAGATCATGAGATGAATGCTCTCACACTCCTTCAAGAGCCAGTGAGAATGGCGCAAGATCACATCTCTTACATTGATTCCTTTGGCAAGCCTTCTCTGAAACAAAATGATGTCCTTGATGTTCTATCAAACACAGATATGTTGTTGCCAGTTGGCTTGGGAAATGGACCTTCCTTACACCTGGCTACACAATCCCATGAACCCAACAGTTTATCCACGGAGAAGGAGGAGGGAAAGAGCATCACCCCATTAAAAACGGTGCAAGAAATCGACACTACGGGAATATGGGGATTTGATGTTGATTCACCAGAGGATTCGTTAGACAATTTCAGCAGTGCCAGTGACCTTAATTGGGACCCACGCAAAGAGTTTATGCAGTTTTTGTGGGATAATCATGATGATTCCCCCGGAGAGGAACCACAAAAGGTTGTCACTCCCCCCATCAGCCAAAGAAAGAGGAAACGGAAAATGGACATGGTGGTTATGGTGGATCCCAGTGAAGACCTTAATCAGAGCCTTAAGTCGCCTGAGGACTCATCTGATGGTGAAGAAGACAGAGTAGACTCAATTCCCATCAGGAAGGTACGAACCCCGAGGAAGCATTCCAAACCACAGTCATCACCAACAAGCAAAGTATCACAGTATCCCAATGGAACTGCTAAGGCCATCAAGCAAATTCTATACCATGCACCATCAAGAAATTCACACGAGAACAATATCGGTCATAGGCATTCCCCATTGAAGGTGCTCTCTCACTCAGAGGAGAAATCATCAGGTTACCCTTGTTCAGAATGCAACAGTATTTTCAAGAGAGAACAACATTTGCAACGCCATATGAAGTCTCACATAGATCCTCCATATCTGTCGCCAAAGCCTTTCATTTGCCGGGAATGTGGACAGTCCTTCAAATACAGCTACTTGCTCCTTGAGCACATGACAGTTCACCAGAAGAAGAGGGAGAGACTCATTGAAGAGATTAAGGGCAAAAATGAGGAGGATGAAAATTGTAAACTTTTTTGCCCTCAGTGCTCATTTGGAACTAACTGCCCAAATGCATTCGTTCAGCATGCCAAGACACACGAGAAGGACAAGCGACACTTTGGCTGTGACAAGTGTAGCTTCAAGGCTCTGTCTGAGAAAGAGCTTGACAAACATGAAATTAGGCAGCACACTGTTAATCCATCTCCAAAGGAAGCTAAAGAGGATGTCGGAGTTTACTCCTGTACACTTTGCTCCTATCGAGCCTTTAGCAAAAGTGTTTTCAAAAATCACCTTCAGCGTCGTCATCAGAAGACTTATGAGGCATATGAAGCTGAACAGGAAAGTGAAAGAAATGCACAACCACCCGCAGAATGTCCCACACCTACCTGCAAATCTCCTGTAGGAGATTCAGAGTTCACATCTAAAATCTCAATAAAAAGCCTGGCCTCAACAAAACGAGCACCCTGTGATTCTGATAAAGTCTCAGACATTTTCAAAACAGATTATAGACAGAAACGGATTATAAATACAAGAATCAAGCCTCGATTAACAGAATCAAAACTTGACAAATCCATCAATAATCTCCTGTCTCGACAAAAACATAGCAGGAAAACTGAAGAGCAACAGAGAAAAGAAGAGCACAACTGTAGCACATCTTTTCAGGACCATGTTGAGAAAAGTGATGATGAGTTGCCTGGTATATTGACAGTAAAAGTTGAAGATACCAATAAATCCTCAAATGGCCATGCAATGTCTTCAGTATCCAATTGTATCTCTTCTACAAGCAATGCTAGATCAGCAAAAAAAGATCTCAACAGCCAAGATGCACCCAAGCCAACCTCAGATCAGCCAACTGTGAAAAAGTCACCCTCTAAAAGAAAAATGAGTACTCCATATCGCAACACTACTGAACAGGACTCTTGTTTCATCTTACCAAAACATTTGCCAAGTCCAAAGAGGCTAAACCTGTCAGAAGAAATGGAAGACTGTGATGAAAAAGACATTTTCCAATTCAAGGACGAGGATAACACTACACCTTTTGACAATGATATCAAGCAAGACAAACCACACATCATTTACACCTATAGTAGGAGAATGTCTATGAGGGGTGCACTGCAGGCATCTAAGAGACTGTTTGACAAAATTAAGACCGAAAATAATGATGATGATGATGATGATGACTACAACCCTGATGATGATATAAATGATGATGATGATGACAACAACCACCACCACCCTGAGATCAAGGAAGAGTGCGAGATCAAGGAAGAGTGCATAGAAACTGAGTGTTACGAAGAAACCTTTGAGCCCAACACCATGTCATTGGTAATAGAACCTGCAATCACCGATGACTTGTCAGTGTTGGACTCGGATCACAAAACCTGCCCATATTGTCCTGCAATCTTTGAGTCAGGCGTCGGATTGTCCAATCACGTGAGAGGACATCTTCATAGGGTCGGTCTGAGTTACAACGCACGCCACGTGGTGCTTCCTGAGCACGTGGCTTCTCAAGACAAGAGGCCAAGGAATCGTCGCAGGATGTCAGCAATTCGACGATTAAAAAAGGGTACTGTGACCATGTCATAACAAATGTCTTAGTAGCCTACCATAAAAAAAACGCATGCATGTGTGAAATGTACAGTAAAACATGAAATTCATTGTGATAATGACGAATGCACAGATGACAGTTTGACTGATATATGATATTCTTTTTCCTTTTGCAGCATTAAAGTTGGAGTCAGAATCTGAGGTCCCCAAATCCGAGGTCCCCAAGAGCACCCACTCTTGTCCACTGTGTGGGGATTCGTTCGATAACAAGACTGGGCAGTCCAACCACATACGAGGCCACCTGAAACGGCTCGGTAGGAACATTGCAACAAAGACCAAATCCCCATTATGCTTACTCCGGGAGCTGATGCGAGACAAGAAGGAGGTCCAGAGGGCACTTCAAATCCTGGGCAAGAAACGTAATCGGGTCCGTTACCGATACGGCGCTCCCTCAAAGCTGGCCAACGCCGATGGCTTACCACGCCCGCCCATTAGAATCTCCAAACATACTTCGATTCCGAACCTTTACAATGATGCCAAACCACCGTTTTCTTTTTCGGGAGAGGCATCGGACAATAAGCATTTAGAGACCAAGTTAGAGGTTAAAGGATCACTCTCGAGTGCGAGTGCCTTGATAGGAATTCTAAAAAAGAGGAAGTGTCAAGAGGATTCAAAATTGAAGTGTTGTTCACCCATGTCAAAAAGCACCATGCCAGTTTCTCCAAACGGTGACCATAGTACAGGTTCAAGAGATGTCTCTTCACTGCCAGAGTCAATATCGGGTAAGTACAGATTACTTGCCAGATAGTGTTTGTAGTCCTAAAAACCTGAAATGAGTTCGCAATGGGTTCTCTTTTTACTTAAGGATTGCTGATTTATTCGGAAAGTAGGCTATTTGGTTATCATTTTCAACATTTTCATAAAAAATTACATTTCCTGGCTTGATAGGGCGATTTATTAAAGACCATTTTGAATGTATAATATTCAATCAATAGCGGTCAATTGGCCACTGATCTGATCCAAATGACTCGATCGGTGATCTGCAATTTACCCGATCTGGAGAAACCGATCTTTTATAACATTTAAGTGGTATAAAAATCAATCGGATATATATTATATCGTTTTGCATCTTTGTGACAGGCCTAAACATTTTCCCCTTCGTCCCCACACACAGGAACAGTTTTGACGTGGGTTTTGACATATAATAATTTTAGAAATAAAAAGTTTTCGCCTTACGCACAAGATCTGTATCGCTATTGGCAGATCGAACAACAATCAAAAAACCTGATCGGTGGTAAATGGTAAATGGTGCATTTATATAGCGCCTTTATCCAAGCGATGGTTACCATCCAGTGCACCTCTACCAATCAAGGTGAAGGTGCTACTAACTTTGTAAGCGAAGAGAACAGGGATGTTACAGCTGTAAGGGGGCATATCATACTGTGAATATGATAGTCCTTGCAGCTAAACCAGTTTTAAAAGGTTTCATGACATTCATTTATTTTTATTTTGTGTTTTATGACCTCAAATTACACCCACACAACCTGAACTTTGAACATTCAGTGGATTTTCTGTGGTCTGGAGTGTAAGTGTTTTGAGCTGCAATGGCAGGCAAAAAACAGGCAAAATCCCTCAACAGTGACATCTGCTGGCAAATTGTTATGTAGGAAAGAGCACTTGTTTGAGCCAGAAAACCCCAGACCACAGAAAATCTACTGAATGTTAAAAGTTCAGGTTTTTGGGTGCATTTGAGCTCAGAAAACGTAAAAAGATAAAAACGTTTTATGTCACGAGGATCCCTTTAAACAAAAACCTACGTTTTTTTTGTTTAACCATACATTTTTTAACTTGCATAATAAGCTCCCTATTTTTCAGAAGGTGTCATACTGTAGATCCGTTTCCTGATCCAGTTTATTTTCCCATAGCCTCATTTGATTGGCTCAGCGGCAAAATGGAAACACATTTGAAGGTGTCATATGTATTTTCAGTTCCAACCTGCAATTTAAAAGCTATGGTGAAATATGAATAAACTGGAACAGGAAACGGTGCAACCCTCTGAAAACCTGGGACTACAGTTATGCAGAGCTGATTGTGTTTCAAAAGTGTGATTTGTGAACATCACCATCACCAAGTGTGACGTGATCATGTGCATCAAGTACTATATTTGTAGTAATTACTAAGAGTACACACTGAGATACCATGGGAACATGTCCATGAAGAGTTGAGACGAAGAACCATTTCCAAGTCCATCATTTATTCTGACCCCTCCCCAAAAAGTCCCCTTATCCATAATTTATAAATTATTATTATTATTATGGACTTAATTGGGGAGGAATAAATGATGGACTTAAAATGGTTCGTCGTCTGCCTTGGGCCATCTGTAATGTATCTTTGGACTGCTCAGAAATGTGTATTATTCACTATACTTTGTATTGTGTGTCTTACTGTCTTCTTGCAGAGAAAGGTGAATTCAACAGGAAGGTTTGTGTCCATTGCAATGCATCTTTCCACAGTGGCGTTAGCTTGTCCAATCACCTGCGGGCATATGCAAAACGAAAAAACACTGCCTTACTTGAAGGAACCAGTAAGTGAGCCATCTTTATGAAGAAATTCTGTAACTCAAGTGATTACACTAGATCCTTAGATGTTGATGTAGTTTATAGTTTATTGCGGGTTCTGGGAATCTGCTAGAGACGTTCCACAGAGCAATGTTATTGCTGGTGCAGAAACTAATTCAGTAAGATGAATCTCAATAAAGAAATGCACAGTCAGTGTGGGATTAAGTGTGTTGTATGTCCTGGGGCCCCGCAAGGGTCAGAAAAGGATGTCCCACAGTGGCTGTTAGAGGGTGGATCACACGGGTCCAGCTAGCTAGACCAAGAACCATTGGGTTTGTTTTTAAAGCCCTATTGTGCGGTTCATGACCTCTACTGATAAACAAGGGGAATTACACTGTTGTGTCAAAACAAACCAGTGCTCCCCTTCACTCGCACCCAATGGACGTCGGCAGACGATGAGAAATCGTAGTTTCTGCCAGTGGTTTACCTTGGAATGGATAATCTGCCATATAGTGGGACGTTTAAGTGGTGGCAAAGACAGTAAACATATAATAATAGCCACAGTAGTCTTATTATGTAGAATGTGTGGGTGTGAAAACTAAAATGTTATAGAAAACATATCCTTGAAGTGGACACAGTAGATTGTCCTTGTATGTCCCACAAATTAAGCCTTACTAGTCCTTTACTTGTTACATCTTCAAAATGTAAGTTATATCCAACAACAGATCTGCTTAGTTACAGACCTGGTGGAAAAATCTGCAATGTGAAAATATTTAATCATATTTACACCTGTGACTAGTATTTGTAACATTTGTGTGTAGCGCTAATGATTTTCAGGAGGACCATACCAGCCTTTTTGACAGGTGTAACCTTTGTCACATTTCTCAATAATGGAGAAAGATATATGTATATAGTGTGTGTATACTATATTATACCCATATACATAGATCTATGTATGTATATACACGCATAGATAAATAGATGGATATATTACTGTATCTTCACTCTTTCAAATTATATTATTTTTATGACATTTTCAACACAATGTAAAATGCATACATAAACCATTACATTTAAATAAGGGAAAATTTTGCAGAGAGAAGTAGACGGTAATGTTAGATCTAGGTTAATTGTGCCATAGCCTCGGACTTGGTACCCAGGCTTTTATTTCCGTTTGAATTCGGCTCAAAAATAAATTAATTGTGCCACAATCCATAACTGAGTCCCATACTATGTATATGCATGGGGGTGGAGTTAAATTGAACCCTAAATTATTCAAATGTAAGTCGGAACACTAACATGAGAACAGCATTCTGATGAAGTTTTGTGTGATTTCGAGTTGTTGAAGATGATATTTGAGTACGTAATAACAATCATTAATAGGCTGACTGATCTCAGTAATGAAGACATGTTCAAAAGGCTGATAAGGCCCTAAGCGTTTGGCTTGGATAATTTCACTGAACTGATATATTCAGAGCTAACCTGATGCATGGCAATGTTTTCTGTCCGTCAGCTTATGACTGTAAAGCAACGAGGCAGCGATCAAGGCCTGGCTCAAAGAAGAAGACAGTGCCCATGTCACACACTCCAGAGGAAATGTATAGACTCACCTGCAGGTTTGTTGATCACAATTCAGTTTATTTTCTAAAGATATTTTGGGGATTTTTGCCTTTATAGATGTACAGTTGGTTGACCGGAAACGGGGAGAGAGATGGTCGGGACACACACAACCCGCGACAAACAATTCAGTTTTTATGGTAGATATGATGTCACATCATAGGATGATGCATGCTGAGCTGTACCTAGCCACAGGCTCTTTTTAAATGGTCCAGTTTGAGGCATTAGCCATTTTTGAGCTGGACATGCAGAACAAAAACATGTATGTCATAAATTAACTGGATTTCTGAACTTCTGCCTATAGTGGACTATTAAACTTAGCCTATCAATTCCATGTGTCTTCAAACATTCATATAATGTGAAGCACAAGGGGCTTCCACCGCACCTCAAGCCTGTTTAACTGTTATACATGCAGGGTGCAAGTAATAACGATGTTTCGATGTAACTAACATCTTCGTCAGGTCATGACCTGAAGATGTTATAGTTACATTGAAATGTTGTCGTTTTTACTTGCACCCTGCTGCATAAAGGGAAATGTCAGGCCAGCAAGTATTTACCTATTACGCTGCAGTTATTCACATTTCTAGCCACTAAAATATTCACTCACACACCCCCAATATCCATAAATTAATATTCAGGCATTTGATCCCAAGATAGGACTTTGTCTGCATTATAATTGGGATATGCTTACATGCTCAACATAATTCTGATTATTTAGGCGGCAGTTTGCTTATTCAGACAGGGCAGCGTAGAGGTCTTCTGGTGGAATCAACCAGGGCCTGATGAACTTCGAGTACCATGCGTGCGTGGGACCATACTTATTGTCTGCATGTCCTCTTTTCTTTTCAGGTTCTGTGACCTAGTCTTCCAGGGTCCCTTGGCGGTCCAGGAGGACTGGATTAAACATTTACAGAGGCACATTATGAACACTAGTGTCCCCCACACTGGGCTAAGCATGGTAGAGGTCACCTCACTGCCAATGGACCCCCCAACCCACGTGACTGTCCAAGACAGCTCTCATACAGCAACAAACGCTGCCTCATGAAGCCACCTTTTTAGAATTCACTAGACTGTATGTGTGTGTACATTGGATGTTCCTTCACTTTTGTAACTGCAAATATTGGCCAAACCATAGGAGAAAAAACATTAAATGTCGGAGATATTTTACAGGTTTGAATATTTTGGAGGTAACAAAAAAAAGAAAATAATTATTTTGGATAATGTTACATTTGTTTTTACAGTCCATTTTATGGAATAAAATTCTGAATGGGCAGACTGTTTTTATTTCATGCAGTAATTTAGTGTGGAAACCATTTCTAATGAAGACAACTTTTACCTCAGATATCACATGGTTTTAAAGTCCCTTTTAGTCCAGTTTCGAAGCACCTTTCTTCTCTATATTTACATTTATAATATACATAGAATCATGATATGACAAATATGGTCTCTTAAGTATTTTGACGTGTTCAAACTTGGACTACACCGCCCGTTTGTTTTCAAGGCAGATAGTTACTGGTTGTAGACTCCTGTAAAATTAAAAGAAACTACCTGAAAACTAGTCAAATACAGTCAGAGATCATAAAATAAAACTGAATTATGAATTTAAATTCATGTTATGCATAGAATATGGTTTATCTAGTTATGTTCGCTGCATTTTTCTTTTTATACAAACTTGAACTGAAGGTGGTTAAAAAAAATGCACACCCAGTGTTGGCTGCCCATTATACTGTCTCCTATATTCAATGTTTTCAACTGTTTCAAAAAAATATACTGTTTTTAAATAATTTAATTTTAAATGTACTCTCACACAGATTACAATGCTGAAAACATTTTTTTGTGATGTTAATAAAAAAAAAGAAAGGCTAAGCAACCAGGATAAACTTTGGCTCTGTGCTGTCAACCATTTTTTGTCAATGCAAGGATTCTTAAAAAACTGTTTGTACACAGATCATGATTTGTTTTTAGAACTTTTGTATTTAATTCAAAAATTAAATCAAACTTACAAACCCTGACTCATCACTGGTGACAAGCTGGGACAAGTCAAAATGGATCTAAATTATTTGGTCTGTTTTTTAAAGTCAGCTGGTCTTTATGGTGAATTCTTCTTGATCTGTGGCAAATAGCATCTCTGGAGAGCATTTCCTAGGCCATTTTTCCCTAGATAGTCATTCAAATGGATCAGAACCCTGAAAGGAAAAACAATTTCAATTTAGAAACATTACTTGGCATTTCACCACTAGAAGAAACGGCAGTCACTCAATGTTGGAGTATGTACCTTGAGAAAATGTTCATACTGTGGTTTTAGTTCCTTCATCATGGTTTCTGCCTTGCAGAGGCACTCAAGTCTCTGCTTCGATCCAAACCCCTACCAAAAAGGAAAACGGGCCCAGTTTCAACAGTTGGTGAAGAATTATACATAGTGATTTATATTAACCCATTCTGAACGGGCACCCATTTTGGTGTCAGCATCATGTTATGCTTTAGCTATTTTTGAAAAATCGAAGACACTTTTAGAATCTGATCTCAGGTCAGAATGGGTTAATAATTAAACTGTCAGGATGTAATAGACATTTTTAGAATCTGATCTCAGGTCAGAATGGGTTAAGAGAACTTCAAAATATATATTATTGATCTACATAAGAATACAAAGAATGTTCTGATCAAATGTTTTATCCTGCTCAGTTATGCACTCAAATGTGGATGGCAGATGATGATACTGTACCTTTTTGTTGTGGAGATGTTCCTGAGAGCTCAGGTGTTTAAGTACGGTGGACTTGGACACATAGACTTTACAGGCTGCACAGTGAAGCATTTCCACCTTGGTCATATGGTCTTTTTCACACAGTTCTGACGCAAAATAAGAAAAAAGATGATGATATATTTGGGGATTAAATCTACTGTATCTAGTCGATACTGGAGAGAAGACATCTGAAACCATGTACTTCTTTCACCCTTCTTTGTTCCAGATTATTTACCTTCAATCGCAGGTTCCTCCATGGCCTGTTTACAGACATGTCTGACTTTGTACATCATGACTTCCTGTGGTTGAACAGAAAGCAGCCGTCAGTCATGGACCATGAATGACCAATACACATAAAGGTTACAGTAGATCATACAGATCTACTGTAAACTGACGACAGAGTGGAAATAGATTAATTGTAACAAACGCATTTTCATTACAAACCATTTAGTTCAACTTCTACAGTTTAAAGAGACCAGTTCAAACATATTTTACAATTTGCTGAATTTGAATGCACTTACAAATTGGTCAATTAAAGTTAAAAAATAGGTAACAAATGTTTTTTGTTCAAATCACGTTAAATGTGTTGAGATTTAATGTTGAAGATCTCAAGGAAGGAGGTTTAGGCAGGGTTTACTCAAAAATGAAAACCAACACTAAAACTGTATACAAATGGGTGTCCAAAAACTAAAATAATAAATGGCTAGCAACTCAAAACTACATTGCAACTAAACTGAAACGCATGCTGTGCTTTTTCCACCTCAAGGTTTATAAAATAAACATGAAAATGTTTAAAAAAATTACATTGTGTTCTTATCTAGTTAAGATGACTGCTATGACAAAAATGCTGTATATTTTGTTCTAATTAATATGCCCAGTGTTTATACTGTATTATTCCAAATGGAACTTCTGGCTTTTACCGGGAATAAAGTAACTAATTTAATCCCAATTTTAAACGACCCAGACAATATTCAGCACTATCAGTTATTCTGTACGGGAACCCCTTTTGGTGTTTTAAGCATTATGTTATGCTTTAGCTGTTGAAAAATAGCAGATCTACAATCTCATAGCACGGCACTCAGTGCAACTTGTAGGTCTGCTATTTTTGAAAAATCGTGAAGGTCTTTCAGAGCAAACGTTTTGAACTCAAATCTTTGCTTCTGGGGGGGTCCCTAGAACATCATATTTTGAGATGGGGTCGGCGGGCAAATACATATAATTCCTAGGGGTCCTTCACATGAAATAGTTTGAGAACCACTGACATAGAAACATGGGTTTTTCAGACAATTGTCAGGATTTAGAAGACATTTGTAGAAACGTCCTCAGGTCGAAATGGGTTAACAGGTTACCTGCAAGAAGGCTATAGTCAGGTCATCATATTTCTTCTGCTGCTGGATGTATTCTAGTGTGTCCCAGTGGCTCTTGCTCCCTAGATGCTGCTCCAGATCCTGCATGCTGGCCACCTGTACCATACACAGCTCACAGGTAAAGGGGCTTTTGAAAGAAAGACAAAACACAGAGTCAGACAAGATGTCAACTTGTGCCGACTCTTGATATTTAAATTATCTTATTGGAGGCCACGTCCACAACCTTTTTGAGTGGAATATATCATCTCTCTATACACCATATCCTATTGATTAACCAAGAAGCAAAAATAAATAAATAAGTATACATTTTATATGAAATATTTCACAAGCTCACAACATTCATCATATGACACGGGCTAAAGTTATTAAATCGTTGCATGTTCAAGCAATCAACCCATTTGTAAAATGGAACAAAAAGCAACTCTGTATTCTTACGTTTCCATTTCCCATATTGGACTGTTGCTCCTGGTTCTTGTCCTTTCCGTAGAACTTTTGAGTTGTTCCACTCCTGTCAAATGAGTGTAACGTTTACGTATGATCTACGTCTTTCCTATTTATCCACATATATGAAGCTGAATATGGCATATGCAGCATAGGCCATATTCTGTATATACTTGCCCTATATGGGCATAATATGTCAATATATTTCAAATAAAACTATAGCACCACCATTAGCCTTTTCATGTCACGCCAACCCCTAGAAGGCGCTCGCACACCACAAGGGGTGCACACACCAGTTTGGGAACCACTGATCTATACGTACAAATACTTAACAGAATAAATATATTGTTGCCGTTATGTGGAAACCTTGTATGTCCAAAACCTTTTTTTCTTTTTTTGGTGAAAATAGACACTCTTGTGTGATAAATTGGGGCTGTGCCTTTAATATGGCGATACTAGGTGTCTGCCCGACAGCAACAATATAGTAAAAGCCAGTGGTGAAATATTTTCACAATGTCACTGGAATGTCACTCAACAATAGCAGGTCCACAGTAAAAAGTTGATACCAGTACTGTATATTCATACACCTTTTCACAATGCAGTTCTGTCTAATCTGCCTTTTAGCCACCTTCAACCTAGTGCCCCATCTTTCAAACATGTTCACAAACAAAAATAGCAGACCTAACCCTAACCCACAAGTACAATACATTATGAGATTGTAGATTGGCCATTAAAATAGCTGAAGTATGAAGGTCCTTACACACTGCAATGTATGTGCAAAATGCTGTTTGTGTCATGAGTACATACACAAACCTGTGTATATGTATCATGCATTACCAAATTAATAGTTTGACGTCAAATATTCACGAGTTACGACGCATTTTTCAGATTGTTTATTCGTCACATTCCTGTTGTGTACTAGGGACCCACAGTTTCACGACAATCTCCTACCTGTTCCAACAAATCGTGGCTGGTCCATCTGGACCTGTGGTGGAGGTAATGATCTCACAGTAGCACTCTGAAAAGGACAGGAATGAGATCACATACAGAAGATTAAGGGGAAAGGAATTATTCAAAGTTACAATTTTTTTAATAGGCAAACAAAAGGGCAAATAACCGCAAAAGACTGTAAAAGACCACAAAGAAACCGCTAAAAAGTGCAAATAAATCAGAGAAATGTCACATTTTGTATGCATGGGTCTGACGCATGCACACGCTCTGCATGAGCGTGCTGCGTGCATGTGTGAAAGCTACCCCCCCACACACACACACACACACACACACACACACACACACACTATCAGCTTCTGGCTAGGGGAAACACTGACATCACATAATGTAAGTGTGCTTAAAAACTAATTGAAGTCATTAGGTGAGGTATTGTAGAAGCTAAACTAAGTTAATACTCGGGATGCTCCGATCAGGTTTTTTGGGACCGATCACCGATTGTTTTTCTCATGATCGGCCAATACCGATACCAAATTTTAATATTTTCCAAAAGTATAATATGTCAAAACCCACGCCAGAACTGTTCTTGTGTGTGGGGAGGAATGGGAGAATGTGTTGGCCTGTCAAAGATGAAAAACAAAATGATACTATATATCTGATTGACATTTATAACACTTAAATTGAGTAATGTAAAAGATCGGTTTCTCCAGATTGGGTAAATTGCCGATCATCATTGCCGATTATCGGAGCATCTCTAGTTACTACATATACTCATTATCAATACCCTAATACTATGGGACTGAAGTCCTGAGCTGTCAATAGTTTCAGAGAAGGATAGACGGTGCAGACTCTCAAGTGAACAGAATATAGAAACAGTCCGCACTGCACAAGGTGATTTTTCTTTTAATTGTATTATTTACCGGATTTACCGCAGCAGTCCCTCGTCCTCAATAACACAACGTTTTTCTACATGTGTATACATGTGTTCTATACAATACATATAGGTAAGCACAGGGCCTAAAACTGTACTGTACCTGGCTTAACATGAGTCATGACCATACACTGATTTGACAACAGGTCCTAAAACCTATTCTCATACTACTTGTTTGGTAACAAACATGAGACTGTCACAGAAATTACAGCACTGACATCATTGCTATGCCAGTCAGATAGAGACTAAAGTGAAAAACCCAAAAAGGACTACCGGTATCTATGAAGTATGAACCTGTCGCTTATTGGTCGGGCTTCAACATACCTCCCTCCTGACCTCATGGACCATTATTTTCTCTTCGCCGTTGGTACTCTGTCCACTGTATGTCTCGTTCTGGACTGTTCTAGAGAACATTCTGCCTGTCCCCGATGCCTGAATGGACTTGAGCATGTCGAGTAGTCTTTCCTCTGCACTGGAATTCTGACGCTGTGACTGCCTCTCAGTGCGATGTGCCTGCCACTCAGGCAACGCGTCGGGGATAGATTCTCTGTGGTCTGCGTGGGGTGTGACTTGAGCATAACCTGCCCGCCAATGTGGTCCATCATCAGGGCTATAGGACCGCCGCTCAGGGGCTCTCCGGTCAGGGCTGGGGCCACAGCCTCTGTTTTCAGGGGCTTTCCTGTCAGGGCTGGGGCCTCGACCTCTGTGCTGCTCAGGGGGTCTTCTGTCAGGGCTGGGGCCTCGACCTCTGTGCTGCTCAGGGGCTTTCCTGTCAGGGCTGGGGCCTCGACCTCTGTGCTGCTCAGGGGGTCTTCTGTCAGGGCTGGGGCCACGGCCCCTGTGCTGCTCAGGGGGTCTCCTGTCAGGGCTGGGGCCTCTGCCTCTGTATTCAGGGGGTCTTACTCTTCTGTCAGGGCTGGGGCCACGGCCTCTGTTTTCAGGGGCTCTCCTGTCAGGGCTGGGGCCTCGGCCTCTGTTTTCAGGGCCGTTAGGCCCAACTTGGAAGGAATCATCCGTGTCAGAGTGAGATGGTGTCCATTGATGGTCATCATGGCGACCAGGGCCTGGAGTGGACCGCTCGTATGCATGGCGTTTGGGATGGGGACCTTCTTGGTCTTCATGCTCGGATTCTGACGAGTAACGATCAAATGGGTCATAGATCTCAGCCCTGAAGGAAATGGAACATGGTTCAGTGTGTTAGGGGGTGTGTGTGCGTCTGTCACATACACCATTTGTCTCTGTTATAATGCATGTATTCCAGGCTCTAATGAAAAACATCATGCCAGAAATAGGGTATCTCTCTCTCTCTCATCATCCCAGTACCAAAATCTGGAGATCTCTCAAAACCTGACAATTACCGTGGTATCAGCCTGACCTGTATCATTGCAAAAATGTGTAACCGCATGATACTGAACAGGATAAGATGCGCAATCGAGCCCCACCTCAGGGAAAACCACCTTAGCACAGATCCTTGCGTTAAGAAGGATCATTGAAGAGGTAAAGAGGAGCAACCTACCTAGACTTCAGGAAGGCCTTCGACTCAATCCATAGAGGAATGATGATGAGAATACTCAAGGCCTACAATGTCCCTCCGAACCTGCTCCGAGCCATTGAGACCATGTACACAGGAACGAGAGCCCGAGTGACAACGCCGGACGGTAACTGTGAGGAATTCAACATCCAAACCGGAGTGCTGCAGGGAGACACCCTAGCCCCCTTCCTTTTTATAATAGTTTTGGACTATGCTCTGAGACTAGCTATTAAAGGAAGGGAGCCGGAGCTCGGCTTCACTATCGTACCAAGAAGGTCTACTATGAGACACCCTGCAGAAACCCTCACAGACCTTGACTACGCTGATGACATCTGCCTGCTATCTGACCACGTAAGGCAGGCACAGGCTCTCCTGACCAGAGTGCGCTAATGTTGGCCTCAGGCTAAATGCAAAGAAGACAGAGGTCATAACCTATAACATCCCCCAAGAACATCTGCCTCTAACAACAATAGAGGGTACTGCGCTAAAGGAAGTCAGTGACTTTAAATACCTGGGCGCATGGGTCGGCACTTGCCTGGAGAGCTCTTAATGGTATGATCAGTGTGTGGAAATCCAACCTCCCCTGACATATCAAGATCAGTTTCTTCTCTGCGACCGTGGAGTCTGTTCTCCTATATGGCTGTGAATGCTGGACACTAACACAAGCCCTACAGAAATCCCTGGACGGGTGCTACACCAGAAAGTTACGTGTGGTACTGAACATCAACCAGGACGAGCACATCACCAACAAGCGTCTGTATGGAGCATTACCAAGTGTATCAGAGAAGATAGCAGTGAGGAGGATGAGATTAGATGGCCACTGCCACCGACACCAAGAACTCCCGGCCAAAAAGCTTGTACTGTGGGAACCAACACACAGGCATCGATCAAGAGGACGTCCCACACCTACCTATGTGGACGTACTAAAAAAAGATGCTGGTGCAGAAAGCACAAATGAGCTGGCCAGATGTATGGAGAACCGAGATGACTGGAGACGCCGATGGAGGGCTCGTCTGAGGACGACGTAGAGAGATTCCCAAATAACCCACATTTCTCTGTTTCAGGGTGTATGGTACTACTGCAACCTTTCCCTGTCCTAGCATGCCAGCTGAAATGCGGGGCACCAGTTATGCGTTTCCATTAATTACCGGAAATGACTGGCTGTTGACCACTAATTTGCCATGTCTTACTTCTCTGAACTGCTTGTACTTTTGTCTTGAGACGCAGTATCCTGCAGAGGATGTGATGGAACCGCTGGGGCAAATGAATTCCTCCATCCGGTAGCTCCAGGTGATTCTGTCCATTACAAGAGTTAAAATGAATTAGTAATGATTATGAGTTTCTCCCTATAGGACCCCCATAGAGTATAAGAAATAGTAAATAGGTTAAATTTGACCTTTTCTTAGGACTGAGACAAACCCAGAAACCCACTAACCTAAAAGTAACATTCAGATTCATACCTGTTTCGCCAGGTTGTGCAGGTTCATTTGTCATACTCTTTGTATCGTTGTGCAGACGGACTTGACCTGCCTGTTTACTCCACGCCACCCACTTGGCTCTAATTGGTGTGTATAAAGAATAACATACCGTTCTTGAATAATAAATAAAATGTATAATTCAGAAATACACAGTTCGACATCAATCTAACTAAGTAGTCCACTTCCATGGCAATATTTAAAGCAGTAATTATAATAAATTATGTATTCTCACATTTCTCAGATTGTCACACCACAGTATAATCTATAGGCTAATGTGTATGTAGCCAGCCAAAGCCAAAGGTATCAGGAACAGTGGGAACCTCAATGGCTATTTATTTCCAAAATGTAAGTGGAAGTAATGTAAAGTAGCCATGATTCGAACATGCTTGAACATTTTACATTAAGGTAGCCTAAGATTGTCAATCAGAATGGATCAAATACAGCTACGACTCAGTCTAAATCTTAGGCTAACATTAAGGCCTAATATTTCGACAATTGCTTATTAACAAAACCTAGTAAAGCCAGTCATCCATGGGCATAAACAAACAAAGTAAATGTAGGTCTGATGGGTGCTGATAAGTGTAAAGTGCATGTTCAAATCGTTAAAATTACTTCAGACTATTTTCCAAATAACTCACATATATATATATATATATATATAGTTTCTTTACATTGTTTTGTTTTACATAGAGTTTACCACAGTGATTGACCATGTATATAGGGTGAATCATTTTAATCATAACTGCACGTACATGTTTTCAGCCATAACTATTTAACAGTTATGTATTTAGAAACAAATTATTTCATTTCCTTTGCAGGGTCTTTAACAGTACGGTAGTGCCAGTGATCAACAGTATGCATTGGTTTTCGTTGTATGTAGATTGATCGTGTTGGTAGCTGCTAGCTAGCTTAGCGAGTATTCTAAGTACATTGTATTTGCTGGAATATGGAATCTCACATGCCAGCATTTGAACGCAAATCGTTTATATGACCAGCAGCAAGCCGTTCTTTCAAGATCACCCTCGTTTTTAAGGAGAGCCCGCCTTGTTTAATCAGTTAGATGTCACGCAAGCACGTTGTCGGGTTTACAATCCTGAAACTTTCTAACTGTCTACTCTAGGTCTAAACCCGTTCCAGGTGATAGTCTGAGCCCACATTCTATCGTTACCTTCCAGATTCAACTGTTTGTTTTTGTTGTTGTTTCTTCTGCGGCGCCTGTGCCTGGTTTGCTCCAATAGATGGCCCAGGCATCCTATACGGAAATGAATTGAGGTTATTCATCTTGTTAATGTGTACAGTTTGTCCAAAACCATTCCATTTCGCTGGTTAGTTGTGATTCTGGGTTATGTTGAATGTGTGCATCACCCAGAGAGTGACCTCGCGTCACCAGGCTTTGGGCTAGGAAGGAACAAAATGAAAGGAAGGGACAGGACATGAGGGAAATCTTGCACCGGAAGTTCGATGAAATACATTGACCCGCTCTTGAACAAAAACTATTTATGAACCGTTGAGACCTTAGGCTTTATCATATAATCGGTTCAGGAATTAAATATAAAAGAAGACATGTCACAGGTTGTTTTCTTATAGGCATAGCTTGCTTGCAGCTTTTCGATGTCAGAGTACATCTTTTCCTTTCATTTTGTTCCTAGGCTTTGTGTTTAGTACGTAATCATAATCCACCGGCAGATGGCAGCGTTGACTTGCACATAAACATGAATGGACGTTGTTGGTGTGGCGTTGCAAAGACAAGCACAGGAGAGTGCAGTTCAATACAATGTCTGTTAAGGATATTAAACAAATCATAAAAATGATATTGTTAATTTGCTGTGCATGAGCTTTACGTCAAATCTATTTTATTTTGATGTTGGTCTATATAAGCCATGCAGTTATTGGAGGTTTATTATCACCCTGCAGTGCAATACTTCTTCAAATATCAGTTCTGTGGCACAATTTATGCCTTTATCAGTCAATGCCTTTATCAGAATCTTAGCTCAAGGAGCTAAATACAGATTAAGTAATGAAGGCTAGGCGTGTAGCCTATTTCGTGACGGGTTTTCCCTTGAGACATACCAAGGTGACATAACAACCATGGTATCCTCATATTGGATTTCCTTGTCTTTGCATGTATGAGCAAAGCTTGATTATACATGTTTTAAGGCCAACCCAGGTGAGACCTGTTGATATGCAGATAGTGTTTAAAATGGTAAACACAAATGTAACAAAGCACAAGCAATGAATAACAATACAAGTTTGTCTCGTTTTATTGTGCCATAAAGTTATGAACTTTGCTTGTGTATTCATTCAAGTTGTAATAGCCTATCTGTGAAGAACACTTACATTGGAAATACATTGGAAAGAATGAAGGCAGACATAGGCTATAGCGTTACAGGATTTGAAATGTACTTTCAGTAAGAAGATCAGTACAATTCATTATTCAAGACAAATCACATGTCCATTTGAAAATATGATGAAGCTGGTCAGAAAACAGATGTTTCCCTTTTATCAAGTCTTTATCAATCACCAAAAAGAAAGAAAGAACATTTATCATGGTATGTGTTGGGAATATGTGCTATCAATCACAAATAAAATTCAGCAATCTTTAAACAAACATTGCATTTTCAGTGTGCAAAGACATTTCTACAGGCCATAGTCAGTATACAATCTTTGCCGTGACATGGCAAAAGTTCAGTTCTGTTTCATGCCACATGAGAATTCTTGTCATTTAGTAGCTGGGACTAGCCTTATGTCTAGACAGCTTCCACAAACTCCCACTGTGGCCTTATCAACACCAAAATAATTTTGTTAGCTGCAGGACATTGAGGAACATGAATGTAATGTGATTTCAACAAAAGTGAATTACTACTGAAAAAGAGAGCATTGTACTTTGTCCTCTTCTTAATTATGGATGGATGGAGGTCTGTGGACACACACACACACTGACAATAAAAAAGGACATTTTTGGCCTTTTGTTGCAAATGCCCTCACTGTAAAAATAGCAGCAGTTAAGGCGAAAGACTGTTCCCCATGGATACAATTATACCTGAGTGCCTAGTACAATACCATGTAATGTTAAATCTACAAATCATTTCAGCAAAAAAAGAAAGAAAAAAAAGATTATGGAATATTACACAATGTTGCTAAAAGCTTTTTAGTTTTAAACATTTTAAAATGGAACATTGTGAAATGCTAATAATTGAGTTGCTGGATGAACCAGACACACTTAACGAGGAAAGCACTCTCGCACGCTCTAAAGTTTTTGTACAAAGTTTTTGTACAAAAAAAATAATCTAGTCACTATCCATATATAGTGCAACTAAGACAGTTAATTAAAATAATCAACACAATTTTCTCAGTGAGTAATAATAGTAAGAAGTCCAATATCTCATCCCATAATACAGGGATACAACAAACCATCAGGGAGCTGTCTGCCTGGGGGTCTATTGTTATTGGTACTGTATGTGTGCTATAAACCACTGGTAAAGGACACGTTGGTCTCTCTGCTGATACTGTCTTTCACCTCCACAGGCAGGGTGTCAAAGAGGTGGTCCTCTACAACCAGGCAGTTTTTGCGAAGCATACGGCAGTTGCCCAGCTGGGCAGGCAGTCGGTCCAGGCAGTTCCCCCTCAACTCCAGCTGGGTGAGCTGGACCAGTTGGCCCACGTTCTCCGGCAGCACGGTGAGTCCGTTGTTCCCAAGACAAAGAACCTTGAGCTTGGTGCACCTGAACAGATGCTTGGGAAGCACCTCCAGCTTATTGGAGTTGATGGCAAGGTGCTGAAGGTTGTGGAGGAGACCCACGTCTGGCGGGAGTACTGTGATGGAGTTGTGGCCCACATCCAGGTGTCGGAGTTTTGGCAGGGTAAACAGGGCCGGGGGCAGGGTCTCTAGCTTGTTGTGAGAGAGGTGGAGTGATTCCAGAGACTTCACCTGGCCAATGGATGCTGGAATGGTGATGATTTTGTTGTGCCATAATTTGAGGGTGGTTAGCCTCTTAAGGTGCTGGAAGCTGATGACCTCCTCTATGGTTCGAATGTTGTTGGATTTTAGGTCAAGTTCCTGCAGGTTGGTCAAGCTGAAAATAGCATGCGGTATCCTCTCCAGCTCACAGTTGTGCAGCTCCAGTTCTGCAAGATTTGTCATCTTTTTCAGACTATTTAGTACCAATAGTTTTGTTCCGTCATTGTGCACCACAAGTTTTATTAGGTGTGGAGACAGCTCAGTGATGTTTGTGGGCATTTTTGTGAGGTTACTCTTCAGGTATAATGTCTTTAAATGTCTCAAATCTCGCATGGATTCAAGGCCAATCATTTTGTTGTTTTCTGAGCTCAAGTTCCCCATTAAGTTAAGCTCCCTCAAGCTCCTCAGCAAATACACCCAAGTTGGAATCTCTGCCACATCAGTGAACTTGACATAAAGGCAGCGGAGATTGTCACGGAGGAAAGCAAAGGCCGTCTGCTCCACTTTGGCTGGACAGTGACAGAGGTGCAGTTCCAATAGGCTGGTCATTTGAGAAACCTTTGCGGTGAACCTCACCTCGGGGATTAGCTCCAGTTTGAGCACTTCGAGGTCAGTGAGGTCAAACACGGCGTTGGGCAGCCCAGAGAGCATGAAGAGGTGCAGCTCCTGCTGGTCCTGCGTGTTTCGGCTCACCAGCTGCCTCAGCTTCTCAAAGGTCCACTCGTGATTGAGGCTGATTTCCCTCAGCTTGTTCTCGCTGACCTCTGACAAAAAGACGCCAAAGCGTTTGGAGTACAGCTGGTCATACTGGTCAACCATGTGTAAGAGGAATGCAAAGTCATTCTTGACATCCGGAATGTCACTGAAGCTGCTTTCTTCCCTGACCTTCTCGAAGGAGTACTCCTTAAGGGGCCGCCTGAACAGCCAGAACAGAGAGTACAAGCACACCATTCCGTAGATCATTATCAGTGCCATGTAGCTGAGGAGAAGCTTTCGCAGCATGAAAGCCATGTTGTGAGTGCAGAAGAACTGTCTATAACCTGTCAGGTGTTTTATATCGGGCTCGCAGAGGTGTTTGAATTCAATGGCAGCCATGAAGGTTGAAGTGTAGGACAATATCAAGATGAATTTGACAGTTTTGACAATAGTCTGGGCTACGTAGAGCTTATAAATGAAATCACTGTCCTCCACGTGTGCACGGAATTTCCTCACCTTCTCAAATAACGCTTTGGCCTGCTCTCCGTCTTTTTTGTCAAGGATGGTCATACTACTTGGAACCTCACCAATTAGCTTATCTGCTGAGAACTTAACCCCACTGTTTCCCAGCATGGGTGTAGACGAGTTGGCATTAGTGCCATCTTCTTTCCCCTCTAATGAGACCTGTTTTGGTGCAGAGGAGGTGCCAGTTAACCTCTGTTTGTTCTCCTCATTGTCCTCGCAGGCCGTCTCAGACAAGGCCTTTGTCGTCCAAGGAGACTCAAAGCATCGACCCAGAATTGAAACAAAGTGCTCAATCTTTGAGCTTGTTTTGGGGTATTTGAACCAAAAATTACTACTGACCATGAGCACAAGGGTATGGATGAGGGTGAGGTATGGAAAGTACTTGGAATACCAGGGCAAGGCAACATGGTAACACATTTGGTTGACAAAGATATACTGCTGATAGTCCAGGTTGGTGCTGATACCTGTCGGCTGAGGTTGCCCGACATATT
This sequence comes from Protomyctophum parallelum, assembly GCF_964188405.1. Lineage (NCBI taxonomy): Eukaryota > Metazoa > Chordata > Actinopteri > Myctophiformes > Myctophidae > Protomyctophum > Protomyctophum parallelum. The sequence continues at coordinate 30,657,071 of NC_139709.1, read as the reverse complement.
TCTGTGCCTTCACGCTGTGCTGGTGTGTGACATGGATTTCGTGCACGGCACTGTCTGGTAAGTCTTTAGAGGCCAGTGGCGCAGTGGGAACCACAGTTGTCCCAGTGACTCCAGACGAAGCAGCCTCTTGTGGACTCTGTGTTGTGTAAGAGCCGGACTCCGATGTGGATGACTCCTCCTCCAGACAGGGAAGGCACGCCACCTGGTCCTTGGTAATCTGCATGGTCATGGCAAAGATGGCCAGCATGAGCATGATAATCCCCAGGTAGTCCATGAAGACATCCCACCATGGCTTCAGGATGCGGTATGTGGGTTGGATGTCGTTCAGGGATGCAACCTCGGTGAGAGTAAACATCACTGCAATGCACAGGAAAAAATGAATCATTCTATGAGTTAGATGAGACGACTTGAGAAACAGAGAAGCAAAAAATATTTAGATTAGGGAAAACATATCCACTTAAATGGTGATGCATCATTTTCTGTTTAAAGTCCAAAAGTACAGATAACACATTCTAAAGAGGTTTACTGTGTTATACATGAAAGGAAACCCCCAAAACACAACGCCCAGAGTAGTGGGGCAGATAACCACAAAACCAATTGCGCATTTTATGATTAAAGCTTTAAGGTTTGATTTCAGACTTAAAATCACTTTATGATTGACCTCTGGTGACCTTGAGGGGTCATTGACCTCAGAATTGCACTTTTTGCCACTTTTTGCACCATTATTCTCCATTATAATAATATATTATGTTTGTTAAATGGAAGTTTTGTTCTAATGAATGGAAACTTAAACCCCAATAGTCTACACTCTACAGAAACGTTGATTCCTGTTAACTTTTATGATATAAATGTTATGACATTGTTATAACATTAAAAACATCTAGGAGAGATGAGAGAGAGCATAGATGGAGAATCCAAGCTAACGGCAGGCTTTATATTCTTGGAAAGTTAGCATGCTATTATAGAAGCCATTGTTCTCGCATTAATGCAACTGTCCACAGCCCTAGCCCTACTCTGAGACACAGACCGAGTAGACAAGGATGGTACCATAATAAGCATTAGTGAGTTCACTTAGAACCACAACCTCACACTCAATGGTATTTTTCACTCTTCGCCATCTCTCCTCATTCCCTTCAGCCTCCTCATCTTCTCCATCTTCATCTTTGTGTATTAGACCTTATTAATTCCTATGGGAAATTCTGTTTTCTGCTTCAATTAGGTTATTGCTGCTCAAGTGGTTAGACCTTTGAGGTCACTAGTTGGGGATTAAGGGTCTTGCTTATGTATACCTAGACACATTGCCAGGGCCTGGAATTGAACCTGGGACCTTCAGTTTCCCAGGTAGCCTCTATTACAGGTGGCCTAATTATTAAAACAATTGTGCAAATTATGCAAACGAGGAAAGGTTGCATAATTTAGTTATGGCAAGAGATTCATTTATGTATCAACATAATATAGACGTAGACTCTAAACTTCTAAAATAACCTTCATATGTTGACTAAAAGCAATAATAGCTCATTCCTAATTTGTACCCGTTTTACATAATTTATGCCAATCATGCTAATGCAGAATGGTTTGCATGACTCACTTCACCAGTGAATTTCTGGATATCACAAATATGGACTTTCTAAGTTAACTGGACGCAAAATGATAGCCATTTCCAGTTAATTTGCTCATTAAGCAATTAATTTTCTCATTATGCTAATTACTCAAATTTCCCAACATATACATTACATTTTAGGAATCAATCTTTATCTCATCTGCTAGCCTATAGATGACATTTTAATCATACAAGTTTGTAATAGGAAACAACATTTCTGGGTTTAACATGGGCCCAAGTGATTCCACGTCTGAAGACAAACTTCATGGTACCGGTATATCAAAACACTGTAGAAAGTTTCATGCTTTCATCATAAAATAAAAACCTTCCATAATATAATATTATGAGTTTACCCGCCCCACTACTAGAGGTGCAAATATGTGAGCAACAGTTCTGTGGTGGATTAAATCCCTGGCATAGTCCTCCTACTGGTGAAATCTGGGCAGATGAATTGTATTAAGTGCCACTTCCTTTCCCTCAAAGTGTTAGAGGGAAGGGAAGAGTCAGTGGCACTGTGGCACGTACGTAAAACGGTAGTTTTTAGAGTGAGTCCTTCTAAATGTGTCCTTAAATAACTTATGTAGCCCTGATGGCTCCAGGGCAGTGAGTTGCTCCCCTCAGCTTGTGTGCAGGGTTGCCAAATCGGCTTGTTTCCCGCCAAAGTTGGCTTGTTTTTTACCACACCGAGTGACAGAATCGGTCTGGTGTCTCTACTATATTTGTAATAATACAACATTCATAATTATAGACATAGGTAGTATTTATAATGATAAATGCATCAAATATGTATTTATTAGTATTATATGGCGATATTATTGGGCTTGTTTTGGCTTGTTTTTCGAGAGAAGATTTGGCTTATTTCTCTCGCAGGAGTTGGCAACACTGCTTGTGTGGATACAGTGAACAGCAACCAAGTGTGAATGTGGAACTGTGTAGGCGCACACACAGACAGCAAGGTGTTAGTGAAGGGAAAGACCTCAACCTACGCTTGGATGTTAATTTAACTCATCCTCAGTGCTTTAATTATATTCTTTCCGTTATTTTTTCCCCCCAGCCCTATTTAATTATATCAAAACACTGAGCAGAGGCTCTGTGCAATCACTCTGATCCTCCTGACTTGTTTCAACATGTGGTTACTGGAATGGCTGGGAAACCTTTGATGTACCTAAAGCTAAGTCTACCAACTGTTGTGAGTCACAGGAGTTTGGCACGCATGTGCTTCATTTAGTGAAGCAAATAATGCAATGTGTGCCCTTCTGTTGGATGTGGCACTTCCTGTATTTGCTTCTTGCATCCATTTATTTGTTTCTGTTCCCTCTTTCCCTCCCAACAACAATAAGCAAAGCAAGTAAATATAAATAAATAAAAAACAAAACAAAAAACATGCCCTCCAGTCTGTTCCGCTCAAGTTGTAGTGCCTAAAGTAAGAATTACAGGACAACCATGTCAGAATCTAGCAAACGTGGGAAATTACTTGAGCCAATTATGAATAGCTAAACCTTTATGCTGCATGGATCAGCAGTGTTTAGTCTACCCAACCCGGCGTTTTACCTTTCTAAAATGTTTGGAATGGTTTTGACTGTCAACACCTGTTGTTCAGTATAAATTAATTTAAAGTCTGACGGGGGGGAAAGTCCTCCAAAGAACATAGCCAAGTCACAACTGAGCACATAGTGTACTAGCCTACTTGGCACTTAATTGAGTCTCATCTGAGGGAGAGACATTATAGTCTATACGGGTAGGCTACAGACAACACACACCGCTGAGCCGGTTCAACAAAGAAATAGGTCGCAGACATGCATGTGGAAAACAGGCCTTAACTAGTCTATTCGGTGGTAATGCGTTAGGTAATTTCAATTTGGAGTCACGTTACCACAAGGGAGAAAACTCTTAAATTGTCGTGTGAAAAGAAATGGAACATCTTGCGCATGAACTTATGTTGTTGTACAGGGTCAGGTGACTTACAGTAAGCTATTGTAACACGAGCAGAGCGTAGGTTAACGCTGTCCCAGCATAATAGGCTATGTCACATTGTGGCTTATCGGTGTCTTCTTGCAATATAGACAAGACAATAAAACAATTTAAAAAAAAGAATAAATAAAACAGTGAAATATGGCAACAAAAAAAATACCAAAGGAACATATACTCACTGCTTATGTGACGTTATCTCGATCCAATTATTATTTTCTGACGCTACATCCCAGTTTGGCTCCGCTCTTCGCGCGCGCCTCTCGCTACCAATTCATGGGTCCATCATCGTTTAAAACCACGAAGGGCTGATGTTCGGCAACGTCCCTCATACTTAATGGAGACACACGACATACGGACGGTTGTCCGCGAGTTCACCGAGTTGAAGGAATATGCGCAGATATTCAGCCTGGGCTACCCATGTAATTCGAAGAAAAGGGTGGTCCAACATGGAACCCGTAGTGAACGGTATTATGGACGCCTCTCATTGGACGGTGAAGTTTTGACGTGGTGGGTGCTTATCTAAACGCTGTGTCTTCAACGACGTTCCAGACAACACGACATGACGCGCTGTTTGTTATAAATGTGAACGTGAACAGTGAACTAGTCCAACTGGCTGCTTTGGTCCCCTCTTGTCGCCCTTTGTGTTCATGGCACGTTAATAAACTATAGGATAACTCAATGAACCCGATTCTGAACTGTTAATAACTTGCCTCTTAACAGGAATACATTGTCCCCCTCTCATCAGCCATGACGCACTGTAGTCTGTCTGTGCCTATATTTAATTAGAATATAATAACACCCCACCCCTCTATTCTATCTCTCTCTCTCTCTCTCTCTCTCTCTCTCTCTCTCTCCCAGTCCCTCTCCCTGTGTGCTTGCTATATTTCCAGCTTTGTCTGGATTTGGTTGCTGATGCACAGCGTCAGGAAGTGTCTCTTGAGTTTCAACCGGTAGGCTACAGGTTTCAACCGGTCTCGGCCAGATAATGTGAGAAGGAGAATGGGCTGGCTGCTGGTACTCAGTGCTCACAGTTCATGCTTGCTCACTCAACCCTTGTACTGTGTGTGAGGACTGAGGAGGAAGTAAGAGGAGAGGGGGGAAAAAAGGAAAGCAGTCATAGGGTGAGGGTACTGTCTGCTGTGTGATGCTTTGCCAGGCAGATAAGATCAGACATGGACTTAGAGCTCATGTACAACCAACCAACTGCCTACCATATATGACTGGACTATCTCATTAAACTTTGATACAGTACAACATTTTAATTGCATTTGATTTACCGGTATGTCATTATTAGGCCTGTGGGAGATCAAGCTAAGCAGGTTAAAAAAAGTAGCCTGCAGGCCTGGTTTCCACGTACTGTACGGCTGGGCTGGCCAAATTTTTCTCTGCATTATGTTGTGGGCCTATACGGCCACTTTATTTGTCAGTCAAGCAGTACTATTGTCAGAGAGTAAAACAATGTTTTGTGTTATTAGATTACACACATATTTCAGTGGAACATTCTACATGAGCCTGTAGAAAATATGTTCAAGGCTCTGATGACACTGATTGTGTAACATTCTGCCCTGGTTCCAAACCTGCAGGTGGTGTCAAAGTGACATATGGCTTGTGTGGTGCTTGGCTGGGGGAACGTGGTTGAGACATCATGATGATGATGGTGTGGTGGACAGAGAGGGTGAAGGTGGTTCAAGGTAATGTCATTGGTGGTGTACCAGTCACACCGGTACACCCACATGGGGTTTCCTGCGAGTTTGGGTGGAGCCAACATTGGGCAATTACGTAGGGAATGAACCCAGATGTCCATGGCAACCACCTCAGGCGTGTTTACAGTTGTTGGAATGCACAGTAAATAAACTATTCAATATAGCCTCCCAATCCCCCCTCCTGTGTTTTCTAGATAAACCACTGTGCATGATGATCACCCACACAAATAACTAGGTAGTAGGTATCCCCTTAATTACTCTGAAAGTGAAAGCGAAGATAATTATTACTATTCTTTAGGAATGTGTTATCCACACTGGCTGGGAATATCCTGAGTCTGCACTTATCCAAACAAACCCAAGCACATATTTTTTTTGTTATCAAATGTTTTTTATTTTAAGACAAAAATCACAATAAGACACGTTAACAACATGAAAAACTCAAAGCAAACAAAACACACATAAAACAACACACAACAGCAAAAGCAAGAAACACAAAAACAAACAATCCCACCCACCCCTCCCCCCCCGAGACCAAAGATGCCACAAAATGTCATCACTTCAACAACTGTGCAATGGAAACAAAAAACAAATAATGATAATAACAATAATAATGATCAAACCATGCCCCCAACCAAATCTGCAATACCAGACCAAATCTCAATGTTTTCCTCTTTTGCACCATGCAATCTTGCTGTAGACATTTCTAGATAAATGATATCCAGAAAGGTCAAAGCCCATTGGCGAAATGACAATGTATGAGGCGGTTTCCAGTGCGAAGCAACCATCTTCTTTGCGGCCGTTACGCCAGCAAAGAAGACACGAATACGGGTGTTATTCAATGGCAACTGGGATACATAATTTAATAAGAATAGAGATGGGGAGACCCAAGCACATATTGTTTGCATGGCAAGAGTACCACAGACGAAAAACAGTCTAAAACCACATTTCATTCTGACCCCTCCACGAAAAGGCCTCGTTGTCCTGACCCCTTATCTATCATTTATACATTATGGATAAATAGTGTGGACTGTTTTTCGTCTGTGGCATTCATTATTATGACCTGCATGTGACCAAGTCTCTATAATGGTAAGACTGCAGGCAGCAGTCGTCTCTTATAGCACTCAGTATGTTTGTTTGTGTCTGGATTTCCTGCAGTGAGGAGGACGGTCTACTCTAAAGTGAAGACATAAGGCAGAGTAGACCAAGCTATACACAGTATATTACTCAGCATTCATTTTTCCACTTCAACCACTTGTAAGTCAGGGAGTGAAATATAACCACCTAAGTGTTAGACGTGTGTTTGTGTGTGTGTGTGTGTGTGTGTGTGTGTGTGTGTGTGTGTGTGTGTGTGTGTGTGTGTGTGTGTGTGTGTGTGTGTGTGTGTGTGTGTGTGTGTGTGTGTGTGTGTGTGTGTGTGTGTGTGTGTGTGTGTGTGTGTGTGTGTGTGTGTGTGTGCGCGCGCATGTGTGTGTGTGTGTGTGTATGTATGTGTGTGTGGGTGTGTGTGTGTGTGTGTGTGTGTGCGCGCGCATGTGTGTGTGTGTATGTATGTGTGTGCGTGTGCGTGTGTCTGAGGAAGTGAAAGTGGAATCTGTGCACATAGATGACACTACACTAAAGGTGTTCGTCACCACGTTTCTCACTGCCTATTTGCTGATGTTTGTTTAGTTTGTAAATACATACATTTCTATTGGATAAAGCCTCTGCCTGGAAGAGAGGTCATCAGGTGGTCTCCAACCTTACAGTGTTTCAACCCTCAACCACTAGCCCTCTCATCCACACTTCCAGCTATAGACAAATCCACAGAGGGACACCCGGGTGCAGCCATCACCGAGATGCAACCAGCACCAGCTACAGCATCAGCCACACCCGGCCAACAGGGAAGGCATGCTGTCCTGCCGGACAGGTGCAGCCAACCAGTGCCGACCACACCCCAGCAACCACCAAGCCCAGGGCATCCCCCTGCGGACCCGCCCATTTTCCTTTCTCTTATGCAAGAGCCAACAGGAGGCTCTCTCTGCCATGTGTGTTCTTGGGGGATTTCAGGCACTGAGAGGTCTCTATAAGATAGGACTATGGTTTGCCTCCTATACGTCTCACCAGACTGTTCGTCTTCTCTGCGTTTGTGTCACTGTCGTTGTTGTCGTTGAATCTGTCCTATAGCGAGTCTCTCTTCCTCCCCTCCTCTCGGGAAACTCCGGGGGTATTGCTCGATCTGTATAGCTTGCTTGGTGTCCTATTGCGAGTGCTGCAACAGGGGTTACTGGCCCCTGTTACCCTGCCAGTCTTTCCTGGAGGTCAGCATTCTCTCCAGCGTCACTGACCTTTCTCGGTTGCCATCCAGACTTATCTGCATGTCACATGGTTTCCCAGGGAGTTCAGTTCAGTAACTTCCTATATGCTTTATATATATACAAAATAGATCTTGCAACATGCTATAGGCCTATACACAGCTTTGATCTGTCTTTCAAGATACAGATAACAATAGAAATTGCCTTACCAAATACACTTCCTTAGCAATAGCACCACTACTTTTTTTTTTTTTGAGTGGTGCAACAACTCCAAAGAACAGCAATGCCCCTATGTCCCTATATGTCTGTACCTATGTTTAGAGTACCAGTAGGGGCAAAAGTGGCGCTGTTGTGCTAGAAACAGAGAGAGAGAGATAGTGTTGCACTGTTGCCTGCTAATTACAGAGAGAGAGGGGGGGGGGGGGGGGGGGGGAGAGGTGTCTGCTAAATGCTAATTCCCCCACACCACACAGTATAACGCAGTCATTTCTAGACCGTTTCGGCGGCTTGCCGGAACCGGGGCGGCACCCTGGGCGTGTTCCTGTGGGTCTGGAATTTCCGGGGATCCACCGGGGACCCCCACATGGAGTTGCACCACTCACTTCACACGGGTGTGATTTGTTTTCTTTTTCAACTGACCATTATACTGGCCCGTGGCCATGATAGACATGATACTGCATGGTAGGCCTACTGATTATTACAATGTAACACTTTTCTCAACAATATGAGACGTTATTACATTATGCACTGTTATTACATTATCAGCCGCTATGTAAGGTTCTTAATGTAACACATTATGCAAAAATCTGTTATTATGGTACGTTATCATGATATGATTACTAAATTATGAGCTTTTATTACATTTAGTTTATTATAACATTATGATCCGTTATTACATTTTATGAGCCATTATTACATTATGAGTTGCTACAACCCCCTTACCCAACTAAATCATTATTTTTAAAACTGCAATAGATAGCTAGTATATGATGCTACATGATCTTTTGAAGAATATAATATACATTACAGTTAAGAAATAAAGATTTTTTTCCCCGGAGGGCACTTGCCTGGAATGCTTTGCATGGAATGAGTGTGTGTGTTTGTTCGCTACAGTGGAGTCAGCCTACTGGGCTGAGACATGGCCCCTCACAGCCCAACAGGAAAGGGGAGTCTACACAAGAATGCTACGAATGGCACTAGGCGTCACATGGACGGATCACATCAGAAATGTGGTCAGAGAGAGAAGAATGAGGTTGACAGGGCATTGCGTCAGGCACACGGAACTAACCCAGGGTTAGCTACGTATGTAGAATTGTAGATGCACTGCGGCGAGACATCTTAGCTATAACAACACTGTGGACAGAGCTCGAGAGCCCGAGTGTGGAGGTCAACGAATCAGGAGTCCTGACTAGGTGTTGGCTAGACCGCACTCATAGAGTGAAAGAGATTTTAGGGTTACGGACAAGGCAGGCGGCTAAACCTCCAATATAACCATAAAGTCTCCTTTTCCACGCAGTGAAGCTATATTATACAGCATTGTTTTTCCCCCCCTTTTTTTGTATTTCATTGATATAACTTGAAATGTTGTAGTCGGTTCACAGGGGCAACAGTTCCAGCAGAAAGCTCCCAACTATCCAGAGGCATTCCAAGGCCAGTGTGAAGATATAATCCTCCCCCATCTGGTCCTTGGTCTGCCCTCGTGCCTCTTCCCAGTGGAGCATTCCCAGAGGTCGAGGAGGCTCAGTCAGGAGGCATACTAGATAGCCAAACCACCAGCTGTCTCCTTTCTGAAGAAGCAGCAGCTTTCGGTCATGACCCACACTTTATGACGAAGTAGCGAGTACAATACTCTGGCTCTTCTGCTCCAAAATTCTCCAGCTGATCTCCCGATCCGTCCTCCCCTCACTCGTGAACAGGACCCAGAGTCAATCCAGAGATAATGTGTACCAATTTGTTTGAGTCATTATATCTTCCCTACTACCAGTAAGACGCAGAGGGCGAGAAGCCAAATGGGTGAGGTTGCGCTGAAACAACAGGTCTGGGAATGCACATATATGTTTGGGGCCGGGCAGGGCGTAAATTGTGTGAAAATTATTAATAAGGCCAGGCAGGGCCTCGGGTAGAGTAGAGTAGAGTTTATTTATTTTGGTGATTATAACAAATCAATACAGTGCCTGCTTTTTTTTTTGCAAAAGAAACATTGACCAAAAAGGTGTATAGGCTGAAGCCTAAGCTTATAGTGCCTACCCTTCTAACAAATAAATGGCTTTCATAGGTAAAATAATACAACAAAGCAAACAGAAGGGGAAAAAAACCAAGAAAACAAAACAAAAACAAACAAACATACCATAAAACAAAAACAAAGACAGACAGGACAATACAGTTAACAGGAACAAGACAAAAAACAACAAAAACACAAAACGAGAAATCAAAACATCAATGTTCTATATGTATCTACTATTTTTGATCTATACAATTTTTTTAATTTTTTTATTGTACTACAGTTTTTTAGTGCGTCATCCAATCCATTCCACAGCTTGACCCCTCTGAGTCATGAGGTGTGACAGACAGACGGAAGGGCGGATGGACTGACATGTTTTGCAAGGTTTTCATAGTAATCTGCGACCTACGGTTACAATACAGAAATCTTTGTCCTGTTGGGCTGTGAGGGGCCATGTCTCAGCCCAGTAGGCTGACTCCACTGTAGCGAACAAACACACACACACACACACACACACACTCATTCCATGCAAAGCATTCCAGGCAAGTGCCCTCCGGGAAAAAAAATCTTTATTTCTTAACTGTAATGTATATTATATTCTTCAAAAGATCATGTAGCATCATATACTAGCTATCTATTGCAGTTTTAAAAATAATGATTTAGTTGGGTAAGGGGGTTGTAGCAACTCATAATGTAATAATGGCTCATAAAATGTAATAACGGATCATAATGTTATAATAAACTAAATGTAATAAAAGCTCATAATTTAGTAATCATATCATGATAACGTACCATAATAACAGATTTTTGCATAATGTGTTACATTAAGAACCTTACATAGCGGCTGATAATGTAATAACAGTGCATAATGTAATAACGTCTCATATTGTTGAGAAAAGTGTCCCTTCATGACCAAATATGGTGCATCAAGATGATGTCATAGACTGTCCTCCAAGTACCTCAAAACTTGTGGTGTGCGAATCATTGCAATGGAAAGGCCAAGTGTTGCAAAACGAAGCCAAAAGGATGATGATAAATACTCAGTGTTGTTACCCACGTATAATGAACGTGAGAATCTGCCTTTGATCACATGGCTTTTGGTGAAATATTTTGGTGAAGGTGGATATGACTATGAGATTATCGTAATTGATGACGGCAGTCCAGATGGGACCTTGGAGATAGCAGAACAACTGCAACAGATCTATGGGAAGGACAAAATTATTCTTCGACCAAGAGCATCAAAACTAGGCCTTGGCACTGCCTACATTCACGGCATGAAGCATGCCACAGGGAACTTCGTCATCATCATGGACGCTGACCTGTCTCATCATCCTAAGTTTATCCCAGAATTAATTGAGAAGCAGAAGGAAGGCAACTACGACCTGGTCTCTGGGACACGGTACAAAGGCAATGGAGGTGTGTATGGCTGGGACCTGCGCAGAAAAATCATCAGTCGAGGAGCCAACTTTGTGACTCAAGTGCTTCTGAGACCTGGTGCTTCAGACGTCACCGGCAGCTTCAGGCTGTACAAGAACAAGGTGCTGGAGCGCCTGGTTGAGCAGTGTGTCTCCAAAGGCTATGTCTTCCACATGGAGATGATTGTCCGAGCGAGACAGCTCAACTACACCATCGGAGAGGTACCGATTTCCTTCGTGGATCGAGTTTATGGAGAGTCCAAGCTGGGAGGGAATGAGATCATATCATTTCTGAAAGGGCTGCTCACGCTCTTTGCAACGACATGATCAGTGCTACCTCCGAATAGAACCAACCCAATTAAAGTCATACTTTCACTTATTATGTAAGTACTGTCCTGCTGCGTGTTTCAGCAGAAGCTACAGGTGAAAACAGTCACATTATTTATAGGTCCAAACTCTCCCAGACTGTTACGTCACTCACAGCTGCACAATGAATGGAACTTTGATGATGATGTCACAATTTATTTTTTCTTCATGGCGTTTAGTCCCACAGCTCTGTTGATGTTCATGTTTGTTTTTTGTATATGTGTAAAAGATAAGAGTAAAATTAGTTTGTGTCTGGTTTCTCAGGCATTGTAGCAGCAATAATAGTAAATATAGCTGCAAGCAGCTATAAGATAGGGTCAAGCCCAAAAAGAAAAAAGATATACGCAATACACACAATGAGCTACAGTATACATTGTACTTGCTGAAATTTAAGCTGCAATCCCAATCAGGTTCCGTGTTCCGGGCTAGAGCTGTTCAAGTGATTGGAGACTAGGGATGACGTCAGCTTTTTTTGTTATCCTGGTTGTCTGTCAAGTGTCAACGCTGAGTGGTTACCAAGGCCACGAAATTCGAAACTAAAGGTCAGAGGTCTTTTTGGGGGGGGCTTTTTGCCTTTATTGATAGATTTACATAGTTTGACAGATGGGGGGAGATTTCCCAGTATGCCTGGCTTATGTATGTTCTGTTCTTATTTATTGTTGTATTGCTTAATTACTTAATTGTGTTCATTATTTGCAGTGGAAATGTGATACAAACAGGTGCCGATTTTCATTACACCATGGGTTCCCAGATTAATTCGCACCATGATTGATGGGGGATTAATTCAGGATGCGTCTCCAACCTGAGTGGGCAAGTATTTGAGGTAGGTTTGTGCCAGGTAGGTTACAAAAAGAAATCACACACGTGTGAAGTGAGGGGCGCTCTTATCATTATACATCATCATACATCCTCTCATGAACAACTGAATTTATGTGATTGGTTAGCCGATTTGCTCGTCTACAAACTATTATGACGTAAATGTTCCCATTGTTGTCAATGGCATTTAATGTTTGTTTATGTCATATTTGAGGCACATATGACCTCATTTCTCCTTTCATTGTCAATGGCAAATATGAGACGTGAGGGGACAAAAGCTGCCCCTCAAAAATGGCTATGCTTTCAGAATAAGAATTAACCGGTTATTGAGTAATTTTGTGTCAAGTTATATATTTCGAAACTGTCTATAAAAGAGGTTATATTGTAGCCATTTAGTCAGGATGTTATTTTAGCTCCACCTGCTGTTGTCTTGATATCACATTTTTTGTGACATTATTTTTGCAACAACACTATATTAATAATTAGCCTACATTAATTAATGGAGGTTATAAAATTACATAGCCACCGATTAAACTAGTAGATCCTTAATCTACCTAGCTATGAAATGTAGAATATAGCCTATACCACAGACTTCTATTCTATTTATTCAGCTATTAGTGTAGATTCTCGTCCTACACAAACATTAAATTCACATTGACAATTAATGGAGAATTTTACGTCATAGTGTCTGAGCAGATCGGCATAGTGTCTATTTTTGTCCTACACAAACATTAAATTCCCATTGACAATGAATGGAGAATTTTATGTCATAGTGTAGCAAATAGGCTTAGTGTCTATTTTACGACACGTCATGCTTTTTGAGGGTGTTATGGAAATAATATATATGTCCATCCGGGTGAATGACTGTATATCTTAGAAGTTTATTCAGAAGAACAGCAACAAGCAAACAACATCTCTCAGTCTAGCAGGCTTAGCCTGTATCACTCAACATTGTCTCCCAGTACATCTCTCCCTCGTGGTCTCCATCCCAGTCCCACCAGTCCTCCTGAGCTTCTCCCTAGGTCCTCTCTTATACCCCCAAAAGCAGGTCCACAGATAAACATGACCATCACAAAGGTACAATACAATGACCGTTTTGGCTGTCCCCCCCTCCTGAGACAGGAACCTACCTAGTGATACCTATTCATAACAAACAATAGGTGTGACATGGTCTTTTACATACAACTTGATTGGATTAAGACAGGCTTTCAGGCCAAGGTGTCGTTGCTCACAGACACGACAAGACAGACTATAGCATGGAACAATATACTATATAGATTTGAGTCTTCATATTTCCCACAACATTGGCCGCTAGCCCCTCCTATAAACAGCTTTTGTCCCCACATGTCTCATATTTACCATTGACAGTGAAAGGAGAAATTAATTAATTAATTAATTAATTGTATGAAGTGAGGGGTGCTCTTATCGTCATACATCATCATGCATCTATGGGGTACACACAGACACACAAAGCTGGGCATAGAAGGGGCTATCATCATGATAAAGGCACCGCTCACTTCACAAAAGCGTGATTTTTCAGTTGTTTTTGGTAGTCATGGCTGCCAGTTCCCACCTGATGTTGTGTGAGAGTTCAGACTGATCCAGACCGCACTGAATAACTGCTAGCTTACATGTCTTGAGGCTAGGACTGAAGTCTAGGTCATAAGGCGTGTTTACTCCTCCAACGAGGATGATACGATCTCCCATCATGCAACAGCACATGTTAGACGTCGGAGACAGGCCCTTCCCCTTGGGCTCAACCCTCTTCCAGAAGAAGGTCTCTGGACTGAATCATGCAACAGCACATGTTAGACGTCAGAGACAGGCCCTTCCCCTTGGGCTCAACCCTCTTCCAGGAGAAGGTCTCTGGACTTGAAGCTCTGGTGGTTCCAGTGGCGGCCACCAAATAATTATGTACAGCTCTCCATTGTAGGTAAAGGCTGAATGATCCTGACGTTCTTCTGGAAGGATCTGTGCAGTACCGTGTGATCAGACAGTATAGTTGGTCTCTGTGTCAAACACTCTGATGGTGTTGTAGTAGCCCCCAAATACAAACATGATAAACATCTGTGTCCCAATGATGGTGGCAGAGTGACCTGCTGTAGTAGGTGGAGGAGTTCCTCTGGTGACTGTTAATCAAAGACCAGGCCATTGTGCTGGTGTCCAACTTGTACATACATGTCATTAGTCCATATCTTGGTCTATCCTACATGAATAAACATGACCTTGCCCAAGACACAGGCTGAGTGCTTCATCCTCCCCTCTGGAACAGTCCCGGTAACTCTGGGTTTGAACCATCTGTGGGCGTCGACATCACATGCACAAAGAAGCTTGCAGTACTCTCTCCCTCCCCAGAAGTAGACAATAGCACAGCTGTTTGGCCTTCAAGCTTTGAGGGAACCTCAAGGTGACCGTCTCCTCGTCGCACGTGCGTGCGTGCGTGTGTGTATAATGTATATATATGTATTTATATGTATAATGATAAGAGCGCCCCTCACTTCACACGGGTGTGATTTTTATTCTTCTATATATATTTTTTCCTATGGTTTAATGTTTGTTTCTAGTTAAACCAACGCATTGACAATGAAGGGAAATTGTCCCTAACACATACATTAAATGCCATTAACAATAAAGAAAGTTTAATGTTTGTTTTGTCCATGTTTGTTTTACATCACCATTACATCACCTAATCATAGCAACATGAGTTAGACTTTAATATATTAGCGCCACTCACTTCACACAGGTGTGATTTTTTTGTATGTAGTAGGCTACAAACTTGAATTCATCCATCAAGGCAACATCAATGGAAGAGTCATAGTGAAAGGGGAAAACTAGGGGGGTAAGCAGTCACAGACTGGCACAGATGCATGGCACTGGCTGACACAGAGAAACAGTGAAATCACTGTTAAATTTCAATTTGAATAGATTGTTTAGATGTTTCATGTAACCCCACTTAAATGTATCTTCGGTGATTTCACTTAATTCTGCTGCTTAGAGCTGCTAGCGCCCCTCGAGTTTAGGGGACCCCTGAGCTCTTGGGCCAAGGGCCCAGTAGACCTGTTCATGTAATCCACCCCTGTTCATATTTGGGCATAACCTCATGTCATTAGGCTTTCCACACATGAAATTTGGGCATGGCTGATGACATGTCAAGAACTACAGACCGGTATCACTCCTTTCATTTATTTCTAAAACCATTGAACGTGTTGTCTCCAACCAGCTCTCTCTCCATCTCTCACAGAACAACCTGCTGGATCCCAACCAGTCCGGATTCAAGAAAGCCCACTCCACAGAAATTGCCCTGCTGGCAGTCACAGAAGCACTACATGCTGCCCAAGCTGCTTCCCACTCTGCAGTGACACAGTGAACCACCAGCTGCTTGCTCCTAGACACCCTAGCGGATCTAGGCATCGGTGGAACGGCACTAAAGTGGTTCTCCTCCTACCTCACCGACCAGACCTACCAGGTTTCCTGGAAAGGTCTGTTATCATCCCCCCGAACCCTCCAAACTGGGGTCCCACAGGGATCTGTACTTGGTCCCCTCCTTTTCTCACTGTACACTAAATCCCTTGGCACTATCATCTCTGCTCACAATATATCCTATCACTGCTACGCCGATGACACACAACTGTTTCTATCCTTCCCCCCCTCTGCCACTCAGGTGGAAGAGCGCATCACTGCATGCCTGGCTGACATCTCACAGTGGATCCTCCAACCACCTCAAGCTGAACCCAGACAAGACTGAGCTTCTCTTCTTCCCAGCTAAGTCCTGCCCTATGCGGGAGCTAACTATTTCCGTAGACAACGCCCTGGTAACGTCTGTCCCAACAGCCAGGAATCTTGGTGTTGTCCTGGACAGTCAGCTCTCGTTCAAAACTCACATCACAGCTGTCACTCGATCCTGTAGGTTCACACTCTATAACATACGACGAATTAGACCGTTCCTCACCCAGGAATCAGCCCAGCTCCTAATCCAGACAACAGTCTTGTCAAAACTCGACTATTGTAACTCCCTCCTTACTGGCCTACCAGCATGCGCACTTAAGCCTCTCCAGCTGATCCAAAATGCCGCAGCTCGCTTGGTCTTCAACCAGCCAAAATTCTCACATGTCTCCCCCCTGCTCCGCTCCCTTCACTGGCTCCCGGTCGCAGCCCGCACAGAATATAAAACTCTGATGCTGGCATTCAAAGCAACCAAAGGTATGGCTCCCCCATATCTTGCAAGTATGATTGAACCCTACAAACCCTCCCGCGCACTCAGATCAGCCAACGCCGGGAAGCTGGAAGTACCCTCACTAAAAACGCCGGGACAACGCTCCACACGTCCCAGACTCTTCTCCCTTCTGGCTCCAAAACTGTGGAATGCACTTCCCATTGCAATCAGAGCTGCAGCATCACTCCCAATCTTCCGCCGTAGTCTGAAAACCCACCTTTTCAGACTCCATCATGGCCCATAGCACTTACCCTACCCCCTTAGATAGCACTTCCGTAGACTTAGATAGCATTTGATACAGACTTATAGCATGTTATGTAGACAGCACTATTGTATAGCACGCCATAGTACATAATGTATAGCATAGTAGTATATATGTATAGTTTCATTATATAGATATTCCACTGTTACTTTCTTAGCTTACGCATGTTTCATGATAAATGCTTTTATGTGATGTATTCCCATGCTTTTGTTCTTGCTTAATGTAAGTCGCTCTGGATTAAGAGAGTCTGCTAAATGCCTAAATTGTAAATTGTAAATTGACATCATAGTGACATCATAATTGTGAGGGATGACGAGGTATATCAGCAATCAAATGCAAACCACGCAAGAACTTAGTGTAAGAGATGTTAACCACTACAAAAATGGTTTAGTCATTAACCCTCGGGGTGGCGAAGGTGACAACCAGCCACTACGTGCCCCTGGTGATATAAACCAGTGGTTCTCAACCTCTGGGTTGGGACTCACAGGGCGGTCCTCACATGAAAATGTCAGTGAGCTGCTCTGAGTCCTAAAGCTCTCTGCTGCTGTCTGGGTAAGACTGCTGCTCTGAGTCCCTATAGACTAGAGCTCTCTGTCCGGGTATGACTGCTGCTCTGAGTCCTTGAGGAGTCTCTGCCGTCTGGGTACAACAATATTATAATACAAAACAAGACAAACAATTAAGAGGTGCATGCAGTCAGTGATATAGTGGAAGAAACCTTGGTAGGCCAATCCATAGACATAATATAAAAATATTTCTTATATATATATATATAATATTGTTTTATTTTCTTTCTTATATATATTTATGGTCCGATCAGAGGCAACCGGGCGTTACCATGGTTACGGACGTAGCAGGCTCATCGCGTCGCGCCGTCCTTTCGAGAAGCCCCATTGGTCCTTTCTGCAGTCACGTGGTTGACAAAAGTTATAAATAGAGGTAGAAGGAACCATTGTGTGTTAAATTTGCAGAAAAGAAAAGGAGTAGACATGGCGTCGACAAGCCGGTGTGTATGATCGCAGCAACTCTTCTTTTTCTAACACATTGACATTGTTTGTTTGTAGTGTACTAGTGTTTGTGAAGCTCTAATTCTAGACTACAAAAATAGACCAGTGCTAACGGCTAACATGTCGTCCTGTTTTGGTTTAAAACCAGAACGTTACGGTCGGAGCACTTTAGATGCTATCAAGCTTTTGTGAGCAGAAGTGACTATTATCTTCTAGGATCAACGTCTACGTTGACTTATGGGCGTCGGTTTACTTCACGTCTCGTCCATTTTTCATAAATGTAATAACTTGTCAGATCTAGGTTGTCACTGACATTAATGTAAACTATTGTATATGATCTATAGCTTCGTGATGCTATGTGTAGCCCTTTAGCTAACATATTTTACAGGGCGGATGTTTGTTCTGGTCGGTTACAGCACATTTAGCTGGTTTAACTTGCGATCATACTTTTAGATCCTTTAAAGATCAAAGATTTGAAGGCAACATTACGAGAAAGACCCGGCACCTTACTAGGATTCTGTATAAATCTGTAGCACTTTGTATGTGGT
Source organism: Protomyctophum parallelum (assembly GCF_964188405.1). Lineage (NCBI taxonomy): Eukaryota > Metazoa > Chordata > Actinopteri > Myctophiformes > Myctophidae > Protomyctophum > Protomyctophum parallelum. Next base: position 30,638,658 of record NC_139709.1, on the reverse strand, counting down.
AATTTGTGTTGTTGTAGCGTTTACGACGTCTACCGTCAGACGTAGATTCACTTGACTACGATCAATAGATTCAGTACAAATTGCAATTCTATATTAATTAACGTAGTCCAGTAGAGTATTGATACAAACCAGTTCAGTTTTTAATCTTGGCCAAAATGGATGCAAGACGCCTTTCGCTTTCGCCACATCATCACGGGTTTTGTTTTCGTCCGTTAGCTTTTACAGAATACAGACATGACAACAGACCAAAATGCATTTAGTAGCGTTCATTTGTTGTGTGTGTGAGAGAGAGAGAGAGTGAGTGAGAGAGATTGAAATAGATATACTAGAGATTCTGACTTTCAATTGTACATACATTTTGTTTTGATTGTGTCGTTCCACGTTTTGCTTTGGCAATGTAAACTTATGTTTTCTCACGCCAATAAAGCCCTTTGAATTGAAAGTGTGCGTGTGGGGGGGCTCGGTCTATGATGGACGCATTGGACGGATGTGGTGGCCTTTAACAATGTTTGCTTTTCTCTCTTTACAAGGAGACAATCTCGGGGTTTGACACAGTGCTCAAGCCAACTTTAACAACTCACCTTGGGCCTCAGCTAGGTCGACGTGAAATACTGACTTCCTGTAGCTCCTACAAAAGAAAGTTCCCTTTCTGAATGAGAACGAACTAAGATTAGTCTCCCTTTGCACTAGCCCCTCTCGGAACCTGCTTGTAGGGCTACCTTTGCACTAGTATGCTTTTTTTACATACATTTTGCCCTGTAATAGATTGTTGACGAGACAGCAATCTTCTCCTTTGTTTTTGCCTCTGGGGCACCAGCTCCTATTTGTGTAGAACTGTAACTTGGCTCCTCCCCTTTCTTAGTCCACTTATGTTTGTATTTATTCCTACTAACAACACTACATGTTTAGGGCAGTGTTGCGGCCAGATTGATAAGAGGATTTTAATTGGTTAATAATGCCTATATTGTTTTTTTCTTTTCTGTGTAGCGGAGATGCTATGCCCCTTCCAAAGGTCCAGTGCCCCAACCACCCTGATGCGCTGCTGGTGGAGGATTACAGAGCAGGCGACATGATTTGCCCGGAGTGTGGCCTTGTAGTCGGTAAGAGATGGTTTATCTCCATTAACATCTCTTTCAATGTCTCAAAAATGTTCCCCTGTTTTATTTGCCTGCAAACAAAACAACCCTCCAACTCCCGTCATCTAGTCTTTTGTAGTTTCATGTGTGAATGTAGCATCTCATTCTGACTCGCTCACCTGACACCTGTGACTTGTGTATATATATAATTGAAATAATATATTGTCCATTTGGAAGGTGAATGCATATCATATTTTAGAAGTTTATTTGGAAGAAGAGCAACAAGCAACATCATCTCACATGATGTCTATTTGGCTTGGCCTGCCTCTCTCGTGTCCGGTTCTCACTCAGCCCACCTCTCTGCCTGTGTATCCTCAAGCTCCCAGAGTCCCTGTTACATCTCTTAACCCATTCTGACCTGAGATCAGATTCTAAAAATGTCTTCTACATCCTGACAGTTTTCTGAAAAAGCTATGTTTCTATGTCAGTGGTTCTTCGATTTTTCAAAAATAGCAGACCTACAAGCTCGTAGCTATGAGCTTGTAGAAGGTTGTAGAAGGTTCCCTTCAAGGAGGAGCACAGATAAACATGACCATAACAATGAAAACGATACAGACGCTGCCCAGCTGGGAACAGTCTCACCGACACCCTGGTCAGAACAAAAGCCATTGATGTGCAAAATAGTTGATTAAGACAGGCCTTCATACCAAGGTGTAAAGCTTAAACCACACCCAGCTAGACCAGATGTCAGGTGGAGGACCAACAATATACAGTTAACATAAATATAATGCAAATTTAACTCCATATCTCCCACTTTCGTCCCTTTTTTAAATGATTTTAGAGTCTATAAATAATAATACATAAGCCTTTCAGACTGTAGCTTTTCTAGGTACTGAAAGACACTCCAAAATAGAACTGAAAATGGAACTGTAAAATGGGCTTTGGCTGGAAAGGCAAAACTGAAACTGATTCACTTCACTGAGTTGGTACTTCCGCAGAGAAGACAGAGAAATCTCAACTGAGAAATCTCCTGAAATGTGCTATATAGAAATAAATCAATTAAATTATCATATGAATCAATACTACATTTTGAGTTGTGACTTGTGACGGATCGACATTTGTGGGTCATTTCTGAAGTTTGTGCAACGATCTGTTTGGGGTTTTCTCATCAATACCCTCACTCTCTAAACCAGAGAAGAATGTTTTGGCTTGTGTCACTCTATTAGCTTAGGAGACTAATCTTTTCCCACACTCGCTGGATAAGGGACATCTTGTATCGTCTAGAATTGGAGATGATTTGATTCTCATTAAATGGTTCTTCCGATAGCTTTGGGAGGATATGGGGTCCATTCTTTCAATTCATCCAGAAACTGAGTGAGGATATGGTGAGGTCTGCTGGAATGTTGTTTTGTAGGTCTACTGACGTGGATAGGTTGATGTGCTGTAACGCAGATTATGGATGTATCATGGACATGCCAGAATACTGTTTGACGGATGTTTTGTATCGTCATGTTTTTGTCCCTTTTTATTTCTTATTTTTCTGCTTTTTATTTCCAACTCTTATTGATCCTATATTGAATGTGTGTTTGTTTTGTTCACTGTTGTTTTTCTTTGGGGTGAGAATTCAATGCTTTTATTTAAAGTTTAAACTTGTGGGTTTACCAAGAGAAGCTGTCAATACTTGTTTGTGCAAAGCTGCCTTTAATAGCATTCCGATCCAACATGACAAACACAAATTTGGCAGTGGATTAATAATTTGGTTTATTTGATGGTTCTCCATAGGCGACCGTGTAATCGACGTGGGTTCAGAATGGCGGACCTTCACCAACGAGAAAGCCACCAAAGACCCATCCAGAGTGGGAGACGCCCAGAACCCGTTGCTCAATGGGGGTGACCTAACCACCATGATCAGCAAGGTGAAGGGCGAATTAATTAATACATTTTTATTTTCGTGTCTTGTCATAAGACCTGTCCCTTACTTATTATAAAACATCAATAAATAAACGTCACATTCACTTCTTGGAAATGGAAAACCTGCACAATCCACTGTATGTGGATTCTGCACAGCACAGAAATAAATTTGTTTGGCTTTTGTCCCCACACGTCGCAATATTTGCCATTGACAATGAAAGAAGAAATTAAATGTCTGCCAAATATGACTTAAATTTGTGGCAACACAATTAAGGGCCATTGACAATTACGGGAAAATGTACGTCATATGTAATTATGTAGACGAACAAATCTGCTAACCAATCACATAAATTCAGTTCATGAGACTTCACACGGGTATGATAAAAAAAATAATGTAGATGGACAATTATTGTATTGTGAATTTGTGTATTTTCATTGCAGGGAACCGGTGCAGCCAGCTTTGACGAGTTTGGCAACTCCAAGTATCAGAATCGTCGCACAATGAGCAGCTCAGACAGGGCCATGCTGAATGCCTTCAAAGAGATTACCACCATGGCAGACCGCATCAACCTACCAAGGAATATTATAGTAAGATATTAAGCGTACTGAGTCTGACCTGTAGTAAAAAAGTATAACAATATTATTTTCTACTATATTATATGAACCAGTTGTGTACGGCCCGTTTCTCAGTATTGAGAGTGGATGTTACCTCTGTCTCATTAGTTAATGCTATACATGCAAGTAAGTAGCCATGAGGCCCATAGGGCAGGAGCCGATCTCCTGTTTCTGTAGCGTGAGGCAGCTTATTGTACAAGTACACCCCCTGGACATGACATGCTAGTATGTCGCAGGGATTTACCCCCAATCCAACCCTTGATGCTGAGTGTCAAGCAGGGAGGCACTGGGTCCCTGCCGGGGATTGAACCCCAACCTCCCAGTCTCAGGGCAGACACTCTAACCACAAGGCCACTGAGCTGAGCTATACATGTTTGATTCGGCTAATCTTCCAATGTTCCACATGTAGCAACATCATTATTTTTTCAGAAAACGTAGGTTAGGTTTTAGAAGATGTTTATGGTGCGTGCCATAGTCTGCCATAGTAGAACATTGTGTCTAGAAAATGTTGTGTGGAGTTGCTTTGTGAATATGACCTACTAATTACTTATAATAATGTTTAACTGATATGTTTCCCTCCACAGGACCGGACAAATAATTTATTCAAGCAAGTTTATGAACAGAAGAGCCTGAAGGGGCGGAGTAATGATGCCATTGCCTCAGCCTGCCTCTACATAGCCTGCAGACAGGAGGGAGTTCCAAGAACGTTTAAAGGTCAGACCAATCTTTTTGAAGAACATCAGTTGAAGGAGCACTTAAGCTGGTTGTTTTAGATTAGCCATAAAACCAAGCAAAGATGCGTTTGCTTGTAATTTATTTTGTCATTGTGTATGAAGTCGGCAAGCTGTTTTTACTGCTATTTTCCAGTAAATTAGCTTTGAAGGTGCATCTCAGAATTGTTTATAATAAGCCATTTGGGTCGCCTACTGTGGCAAAAACAATCAACCAAGTCACTGCTTTTGATTTTTTTTTTTGACAGTGTAAATGTTTTGAGGCACAATGATGTTCATTTCCGCACACAAAATGGATTCGTGGAACACTTAATTGTCTATGCTTACCTTTCATCTAAACGACGAGTCACAATTGCTACTCTGCCCCTCTCCAGAGATCTGTGCCGTGTCCCGAATCTCGAAGAAGGAGATTGGCCGGTGCTTTAAGCTCATCCTCAAGGCGCTGGAGACTAGCGTGGACCTCATCACCACAGGAGACTTCATGTCACGCTTCTGCTCCAACCTGGGCCTGCCCAAGCAGGTGCAGATGGCCGCCACCTTCATCGCCAGGAAGGCCGTGGAGTTGGACTTGGTGCCCGGCAGGAGCCCCATCTCTGTAGCTGCAGCCGCCATCTACATGGCCTCCCAGGCCTCGGCTGAGAAGAAGACTCAAAAAGGTGGGTATATATACTGTATACTACTGTACAGTATATCTCTGCTGTCGCCTGTCCGGAAGAAACCAGCTAATTTCTTCAAGAAATACAAAATATAACATTTTTAGGAAATTAAGAAAACCGTATATTTTGAAAGCAAAGCAATACTGCCTCATCAAAGTTGGTGTTGTGACTTTATATATTGTCAATTACCTCCATGAGAGGGAGCGAGGTGGTGGAGCTAGCTGCTTTAGCAGACAGTTTGAGGGTCCAATGGAGTTGAGAGGTTTTGTCCAAAAGGCTTTTTACTACTTTTCAGTGGTTCAATATTTTCAAAACAGACGTAAAAATAAAAAAAATAGTTAAATGGTTTCCTCTCGACAGCAACGATATACACACTAGTATATCTTTTATCAAAATCATGTACCATAAGCAGAGCTTCTGTTGCATTAAGGTGTGATTTGTTTCTGATATCTTTACAGAGATTGGAGACATTGCCGGTGTGGCGGATGTCACAATCAGACAGTCCTATCGGCTCATTTACCCCCGCGCCGCAGACCTCTTCCCTACAGACTTCAAATTTGACACGCCTGTGGACAAACTGCCCCAACTGTGAAAACTGGAAGATTTTGAGAAAATTGTGGATTTGAGGGGGTTTATCCTTCCCTCCCTTTGTTTTTGGCATTTTCAAGCTTTGTTTAAGATAGGTCAGTGTAGACAAATGATAAACCAAGGGCAGAGAGGAGACAGCCATGCAAGAAAAGATGGGGTCGGACTCGACCTTGGATCCTCACGCTCTCATGGAGCATAATGGTCTGTGCACTAACTGAGCCACCAGGCATCCCTCTTCCCTCCTTTCTTAAGACTTTCGACTTTGTCGAGGCAATTCTTTGCAGGAATACAGAGGACACACATTCCAATTGCTTCAATATACAGATTGCAGACTGTACTTACAGTATTTTCATTTGAGTGTATATATCTTGTATATATGTCCCAAGTGAGGAAGTGTAATTGGTGTTTGCAATTTTAGGCTGCCGCTGGATTCATACTTTTTACATTTTTTTTTTTTAGGAAAATGACCAGGTTCCATTTTGTTTGCATTATAGCTAAATTAATGGTTAACATTTCCCTGTTTGAATAATATTAAACTTTGTTTAATGAAAACACACTGGCGTTATTCATTTGATCTTTACTGCAGTTTAACTCTTGCTTGAAAAGGCTCTTCCTTGATGTGTTATTACCTATGGTTATTACAAGCATGCATATTACCTGAGAGTCCCGTGCACGCATCCGCCTAGGTGACGAACGACTGCTGGGCGAGCGCTGGCGCTTTGGCATGGGGGGTCAGATCAACATATCCGCCTGGGTGACAGCAGACTGCTGGGCGAGCGCTTTGGCATGGGGGGTCAGATCAACATATCCGCCTGGGTGACAGCCGACTGCTGGGGCTTTGGCAAAGGGGGGGGGGGGGGGGGGGGGTCAGATCAACATATGGAATGAATTCTGTACTGGCCATATGCAGCGTGTCTTGAGTGTACAGGGTTTGATGAGGTCAGATCAACATATCGAACAGGTCGACTCCATATATGGAGATCTAACGTCAGATGTAGTCAGGGTTCTCTATATGGGCTTAATATTGATGACATCAGGGATCTCCATCCCTGATGGATGTGACGGACTGATGGGAAATGCAACCTGTGGTCACAAACCACCTAAGCTGTACAGTTGAAGATGGGGTATTTAATGGACATTGGGTACCTATTGCATGTCCAAAATGGGGATGACATCAGTGAGGATTGCTTGGGATTTAGAAAGGTAGATAAGAAAATTGATTCTCAAAAATAGTATTCACAGCGGATCACTTTGAGCTTGTACATCTTTTTTTTTTTTTTATTAACCCATTTAGACGAGGCTGATTCTAAAAATGCTTTCTCAAACCTAATTTAAGGTTTTCTGAAAACCTTCAAATTCTTAAAAAAAGTTATGAGAAGGCATGGGACACACAGGTAGCTGATTTAGAATCGTTCTTGATTAAAGCTTTCACGATGGCAACAAATATATTTTGAGGGCTTCGTGTGACAATTTCAAAAAATAAAGTAACCCTAACATTAAGGGTGGGACCAAAACACTACATTTGCAAAGCAGTTGATAAAACCACTCTTTTCAATTCAAAGGATGCATACAAAAGCCACCCACCAATGCCACCACTATTTAAGTGTTTAATTTGTGCATTCATGATAGGCAACAAATGACTGCTTCTTTTATTACACCAGGGTGAAACAGCAAGTTTTGTGACTTCATTATTGGTGTACCATCCAAAAAGATCTCGTTTGTTCTTGTTCCAACATGCACACGCAGCCATTCATAAGCAATGGGGAGGGGGGATAAGACAACAAAAACTTTGTACAATCTATTTTCATCATTATGCTAAACATAGATATATATATATAAAAAAAACTATTGATAAAATTAGTGCTTTCAGCTTAATTGTGTGTACATATACATATATACCCTGCCCCGCCCCCTGTAGTGATTCATATCAACAGGTCTGCACAATTTCTGGATCAATTTCTAATTAAAAATAGTAAAATACATCCATTTACTGAAAGATCTTAATGCCTCAAAGAACCAGTTTGGTAGGGTCTGCACTTGTGGCAGGCAATACAATTGGTTCTATTGTGCCAGTGTGGACAATTAAACCAATTAAGTACTTAAAGTACTTGTAATTTTCAAATTGACCAACATATAGAATGCACTCACTGGCACGGAGTTTAGCCTGGTTTCCTAATAATTTTTTTTTGAAATAAATCATCTTAGCACTTTAGTTTACAAAGGAACGTGGCACTAAGATGCTTTTGGGAAACCCAGCACTGGGTTCACAGACCAGCTGATATTTTTTATTAGCACCATTTCCCATGTCCTCCAATGAGGACCAAATGACTGGGTTTTGGTAGTAAAGCTGTAACTGTGTGGCGTAAGTAAACTGAGGTATCGAGAGGAAATTTAAACGACGTTCCGTTGAAAGAGAAGCTGAGGATAGAAGACGAGAGCACACTGCTTCATTTGTTGTTCAATAAGGGTTTGTTCTCTGTGCAGTTTACTGCATTCGGCAACTTGCCACTAGGTGGCATCGGAGAGTAAATTGGAGAGTAAATTGTAATGGGAGAAGTTTCACTTTACCTTCTCTAAAACACTTGTCAGGGATTACTCATGTTGGACAGATTCAATTATAATTGGTACTGTATGAAATCAAGCAAATCTGATTGCAGGATGATGCGGTTTAGTATAGCAATATCTTTAACCAACATGTAACACTGGATTGTTTTATACTATTATAGCACTATAATAATAATAAGGGTCCTTGTATTCACACGTACAGTTGCTGTAATATTCATGTGAACAAGATGACAGCATTTGGAACAGCATTGAAAGGTCGGAGCATGGAATAGGCATTTTAGACTGGACTAGTACACGAAACAAACTGTAGTGTTTTTTTTTCTTTCCGTTTGGATTTCAAGTTAAGAAGCAGTAGTAGTAGTCAAGATGTTCGCTGCAGTTGACCGTTGTGCCAGTTCAGTGACATTAATGCTTTGAGCACTTCAAATTCATCGAATCATTTCATTCATGACCATGGCAGACAAATCAACCATACAGTGAGATATTAAAGTCCTTTAGCTATGGCGAGGGCTTTGCCAAAGAGACACACAAAAAAAAGAAATCAATAAAATATATGAATGAATATAATCTGTACAGACAAAAAAAAGAAAAAAAAAAAAGAACTATTTTAAAATACAATGAACAGTGACGAATAATAATAATGATTGTGTTGTTGTCTCCTCGAACTAAAGGAGTTCATATGAAAACATTCTCAGTGGTCAGACAACACTTGCAGAAGAACTCTGCCTCCTCTTTCACTGCCAAGTTCCTCAGAGAAGCAACTTTTTGCTTTGTGTGTTTTTTATTTTATTTTTGTTTTTGTAAAAAAAAGAGAAAAAAAAGAAAAAAAAGGTTCTTCATGTCGATTAAAAAAAAACAAACATGGTGTGTTGTCCGTTGGGCTAGGTGGGATGGCTTGTCCGTTGTAATGGCACAGAGCAGTACCCCAGAGGCCTTGAAGGGTGGATGTTCACTGCCCTGCACACCTCACCCCACCTCCCGACATTTTGAGCAGGGAAGAGGAAATGTAAAAAAAAAAAAAAAAAAGGGGGGGGGGGGGGAGAGCTACAGTCTTCGCTGCTCTGATTGGTTCACAGTGTGTGTGTGTGTGTATGCCTGTGTATTCATGTATTTGATTATCATGTATGTGTGCGTGCGTGAGTGAGCGAGCGGTCAGGAGAGCTAACACCAGTCAGCGATGTAGTCAAAGTCATTGAACATGTGCTGCTCGTCCGTGTTGAGTACTCGCGGCTCCCTGGGCGGGGTGAGAATCGGCGCCTCTGAGGTAAATTCGTCGTCAAAGTTGCTGACGTCGCTGGCTCCCTGGATGGTCGGCACGAACGGCGGTTTCACCTTCTTGGCCAACAGTCCGTTCCAATCCATGTTCTGTAGTGGTGGGGGGGGAAAAAAAGTGCTCGCATGTTTTACATACCGCCAATACGGCAATGTAGAACTACTGTTGTTGTTGCAATTAAAAGTCCGGAAATGTACCTTGAGTAAAAGTACTAAAGTATTGGCATCAAAAAAGTACCAAAAGTAGAAAGTAGTCATTATGTCCCATTTCATGTTTTCAAATGTATAAAAATCCTTTGAAAACAGCCGAGCTACAAGCTCACAATGTGTCGCATCGCGACGCATTGTGAGATCGTTTGTATAGAAACTCACCCTGAAGAAGAGATGTTTCTTCACCTCCTCCGCGTCCCTCTCTCCTGCCCCCAGACGCCTCTCTGGGCTCCTCCTCAGAAGCTGTGGAAAAAGACAGGATGATGAAGAACAGTAAACATTTACCACACACGGTAAAATCCTCTTATGCAAACTGAGAACTGGCTTTAGTCTGCTTGGAGCGCACTATGAGTTATGGCCCAATCCAACTGGTCCCACCTCCCCCTCAAGCACCACCCCGGTCTCCTTAAAGATGGAGTGCCACCATTTTTTTCCACCCTAAAACATGATCATCAGGTATTATTACAATATAAGGGGGAAGAACTTTTTCCAAAAAGTGTACAGTATTTGTTAAAATCATGCTTTTATGTGGACACGCCCACCAGTTCATTAAGTATGCCTGGTGGGTGGTGATGGGTGGTGATCCACCTGAACTAAAGCCGCACCCACAGCTGTAGTTGTATGATAAAGGGGGAGGGGTTATGGGAGGGGCTGATAGTGTGGTGTCACTATATTACTGTTTACTTCATTGGCCCGTTTGACTGTCAAGAGTTCAGCCTCCAGGAAGAAACAATAAATACAAAGTCAATACACAATTGCACATAAAAACAACTCCAGTCTGTCTAATTAAGTACTGTCACCTCATACACATGAAAAACTGGAAAAATTAAAAAATTGTGGCACTCCATCTTTAAAGTAGATTACATTGATGGTAATGGAATGAAGCAGTCTAGTCTGACCACAATGCAAGTGCAGCTCAACATGCTGACATACGATGCAGAGAACTAGTGCATACACCTTTGTATAGATCCCACAATAAACATCAGCAGAGACAAATAAGGAAAATATAATGCCAAAAATACTGCAACACGACTCTTAAAAAAATTAAATCATTTTTAAGTCACGAGGACGGTGTTTACTATGATAGCTGTGACTTGCCCCCGTCTTTATACTTCTGTTTCCATATATGGAACAAATTGATAACGTCCCGTGCGTACTACCGCGCAGCTAAAAGTGTTTGTTCGGGCTTGTAGATCTGCACTTTTCGGCAAAAAAAGGCCACTGCTCCGGAACGGAGCGTCAGCAGAACCACCCTGGAGGTTCTGCTGGAAATGAACAGTGAATGTCCACCTAAAACGGCACTGTATATTTCATACTGTAGTAGACATTTTACTGGGTTCAAATATAGGCCTCCTTATAATAATGCCTACTTCCAATAAAAGCCTGGTACCCGCTAGGTTGGATACCCGCGCTACAAACTCTAATCGAACATTGAGATTTTATACATACAATAGTGCAAAAATAACTTTCAGTACATTTGAAAATCGATAATTTTATTCAAATCCATTATTCTTGATCATGGATTAAATCAATTGGTTTGTTTAACTGATGCACCTCTAATTTTCAGTGGACTAAACTCACCCTCCTCATGATGGAGATGGCCTCGGTGGATAGGAAACGTGGGTAGCGCACTTCATCGTTGACAATACTGTCAAACACCTCCTCCTCGTCATCGCCGGGGAAAGGAGACTGAGAGAGAGAGAGTTTTGTATATTTGCTGTAATACGTAACCGTATAACGGTTCAGAGCCGTATAACCCATTTAGAGGTCGATTCTATAAAGGTTTCTATGTCAGTCGTTCTCATACATTTTCTGAAAGCATATATATTCAATAGATTTGCACTACATTTTCACGCTTTTTCAAAAATAGCAGACCTACAAGCTCATAGCGCCGCACTATGAGCTTGTAGATCTGCTATTTTTCAATAGTTAAAGTATAACATAATGAAACACCAAAATGGGATAACTCATGAAGCTGAGAGCCAGACAGGTGTCGTCCACTTACCTCCCCAACCAGCATCTCAAAGATCAAAACGCCCAGCCCCCACCAATCCACAGCACGCGTGTAAGATGTCTCGGTCAAAACCTCTGGGGCCAGGAACTCTGGCGTGCCACAAAATGTACTGGTGCGGTCCCTGAATCCCATTCCTGACAGGAATGAGGGAAATATCCCACATTAAATGTTTCGCATTTCAATGTTAACTTAACGGGGACACAGTGTTTGTGTTCGGTCATATCTGGAGACCATATGGAAACTGGTGTAGAAATCTATGTGTAAAGGTGGCCTGAACATATACAGTAAGGTGTTTTCAGATATAGCGCAGTGTGCAATACAAATTAATATGTGAGTGCACTACCGGTGCACATATCCGAACGCACCCATACTTTACTAAAAGGGCCCATTATTGTTTTGAACTCAAAAGTATTATTTCTAGAAGTGACTTTCATGGTTACAGTTTTAAAACAATTGCCCAGAATACAGATTGCTTTAGCAAATACAGGTCTTTGGCCTAGACGAATGCACATTGCCACCTTACCCTCTTTGCAGAGCCCAAAGTCCGCTATCTTCACATAGCCCTCTGTGTCTAAGAGCAAGTTATCCAGCTTCAGATCTCTGCAAGTTGCAATATGAAACATAAAAACAGATCAACGTCAAACAGCGAGATGAATTTCTCAACGTATATGAATGTCTTAACTTATTTCTCAACTTGTCCTTCATGCATGTGCGGGGGAAGGGAATGAATGAATCCACTGGGTTGGCATCTTACCTGTACACAATCTTATGGTCATGTAAGAACTGTAGTCCCAATACAACACAAGCTGCATAAAATCTGCACAAGGGACGGATAAACAAGAAAATAATTCAGTAAGGAATCAGCGGAACCGCATCATATAGACAAATCCACAGAGGGGTGCCCTGGGCGCGGCCATTACTGAGGTGTAATCCATGGAGCAGGTGCTCCGTAGGCCAGGTGTGGCTAATCAGTGCTGCTGTGCAGTAATGGCCGCACCCAGGCAACCCTCTGTGGATTTGTCTATAGACCGATTCCGTACCGGTTTCATGGTCGCAGCCTACGTATTTCCTGTAGGCGGACTCGACATAGCTGCGGGAGTAAAACCCTCACCAGGCGCACCTCTTCCACTACAGTGAACGGCAGAGTGACTGATGTTAGTTTGCCTCAAACTTTACTCCTTTACCTGCTTTTTTACTAACACTAACATTACAAAGATGCCCAGAACATCGAGATGAACCTGTGTAGTTTATGGCTGCTCCAACAGTAGTGGCAACATAAAAAAAAAAAAAAAACGGAATGTCTAATATCCACCGCTGTGGCGGAGACCAGAGCCATTGAGTAATGGTTGAGACAAAGCAGTGAAAGATACATAACGCAAGTCTTACCCAATACCAAATCTTTCTGTTTATTAACACAAGGCTGCTGTACTTTATACCTCATACTTTAAATGCTTAGTATGAGGCATAAAATACAGCAGCCTTGTGTTCATAAAACAGAAAGATTGGGTATTGGGAAATTACGTATCTTTCAGGACCCTTCACTGCTTTGTCTCAACCATTACTCAATGGCTCTGGTCTCCGCCACCGAGGTGGATATTAGACATTCCGTTTTTTTTTTTTTTTTTTATGTTGCCACTACTGTTGGAGCAGCCATAAACTACACAGGTTCATCTCGATGTTCTGGGCATTTTTGTAATGTTAGTGTTAGTAAAAAAGCAGGTAAAGGAGTAAAGTTTGAGGCAAACTAACATCAGTCACTCTGCCGTTCACTGTAGTGGAAGAGGTGCGCCTGGTGAGGGTTTTACTCCCGCAGCTATGTCGAGTCCGCCTACAGGAAATACGTAGGCTGCAACCATGAAACCGGTACGGAATCGGTCTATAGAGTATAGACCGATTCACAGAGGGTTTCCTGTGTGCGGCCATTACTGAGGTGTACCATTGAGTGCAGCAGCACTGATTAGCTACACCTGGCCTACGGAGCACCTGCTCCATGGATTACACCTCAGTAATGGCCGCGCCCAGGGCACCCCTCTGTGAATCGGTCTATAGAGGGCAGTGTTGTTTTTGGCAGCAAGTTTTGATTTGAGTTTTAGCCATAGTCTCTTGAATAGTTTTCATTTAGTTTTAGTCACATTTAGTCACCTGGAATGCGTTAGTGTTAGTCTACTTTTAGTCGACTAAATGTCATGGGATTTTAGTAGACTAAATCTACGGTTGATTTAGTCGACTAAAATGTATTTAGGCGGGCCTTGATGCCATCATAATGGCTGATTTTACGCTTGCTGAAAATAGTCGCTCTACAAGCTCTCAACGCGCCGTGAGCTTGTAGATCTGCTATTTTCAGCATGCAACCAAGTGTAAAATGACTTATACTGGATCACTTGTCCACTAGTCCCTTCCTAGCATTTTAGTCTAGTTTTTATTTATTGACAGAATTGTCGATATATTTAGTCTGAGTCATCGTGGCTTAGTTTTCATTTAGTTTTTGTCAGTGTAAAAAGGTAGTCGACGAACATTTTTTGCCATAGTTTTAGTCGACGAAAACAACACTGACAGAGGGGAAGGCATTTATCTCGATAAAGAATCTCAGTTGCCATTCACCTACATCAGTGGTTCTCAAAGAACACCAAGATGAGATGTATTTATTCGGTTATTATTAAACTCCCAGTGACTCACATGGCCCTTGGCTCTGAGAAGACGTCAGCATGGATGTGCATCATCAGGTCACCCCCCGCCGCGTATTCCATGACAAAGCACACGTGCTCCTGCGTCTGGAAGCATGCAAACAGGTTGACCAGGAACGGGTGACGCACGCTGTTCACCGTCTCAAAGATCCTCTTCTCACACATCAGGCTGGGAAGAGAAGCGGGTGATGGCATTGTTAGTCTTAGGAGCATGGGGAAAAAAACATTTATACACAGGCACTGAAAACATATGCAGACATGCGTACACCGTACATAGTTGCATCAGCACAAAGGCTCTCGGCGACTGTACATATTAAGTCATAAACAATCTTTCAAGCGACCATCAACACTTAATAAATCCACAGAGCAAAAACAAGTTGTACACATTTAGATTCCAAATCATTTTAGTTTAGAACTCAAAGATACTTTGGGTTACACGAGCACGATATATACTGCCTCTGATGTTGACATAAAGATCAAAGTAATTTGTCTGGGAGCCCCAGGGCTTACCTGTCAACCTCATCACGAGCCACAATGTCGCCTTTCTTCAGAGCTTTGATGGCGAACATCTCCCCCGTGCTTTTATACTCTGCTAACAACACCTGGGAAATGCAAGGCAGATCATTTAAAAAGAGTCCCTTCTAATTGTCACATCACTCGATCGCCTCACTGCAATGCAAAACGTACCTTTCCAAAGTGTCCACGTCCCAGGACTGCTACACATTTGAAGTCCTGAAGGCTGAAGTGGAACTGTTCTTCTTCCCTGCAGGGAGAGCATCGTCAACATTCGTTAACTACAGCCTGGTGGCAGGGCCAATTAGTGCATAGACCTACAGTATGGTCCGGGTTTGAGTCTTCTCTACAGTCTCTTTCTCTTCCCCTGGTTTCCTGTCTCTTTACACTAACCTAACTGAAATGAAGCAAACAATGCTTCATAAGAAAATGTATTTTATGCCTGGTAATACTGTCCTCCATGTTTTCTTTTTTGGAATTTTTATTCCACGATTTTGCAACCCATTTTTTCACCCAGTGTCAATTATCTAATGTAATCCTGCTGGGTGCTAGACTCTCTCTGCCAACCTGGGTCCAAGTCGCTTCTTTTCACCCGACAGGGGGAGTTTCCCCAGTTGGACGTAGCGCGTGAAAGGAATACGTTATCCTCGATCGCGCATCATCGTACCGGAACACGGAACACAGTTTACTGGCCTCAAGTAGCCTACCCGCTGCTATATTATTATATCACAATACAATTCCCCAACTGAGGTCTGGTTAGGATGTCCCCCCCCCCCTTCCCTTGTTTATCCTTTTATCTTTTTAACCCTATATAAATTTGAGCTATTATTATTTAATTGACTAAATGGCAATGAACAAGGATAGTATGAATAAAAAAGAAAAGGTTATGCCCATGTCTTTTTCAGAAATTAATTTGGACAGATTTGCAAAACTTTAGTTAAACATGCAGACAGTGATGCATTATTTTACCTGGGTTACATCATCTTCTGATACTTGAATGTTTTGACATGAAATAATAATCCCGTATCGTGCAGTGTTTTGTTTCATTAGCGCAAGCGTGACAATAGGCTACAGCTTGTCGTTATGCTGCTGCTCGCTGAACACACGTGAACAGTAAAGATACCAAGGATTTGACAGTGATGTCACTATTATGCTATGCAACACAGAAGACACAGACTCAAAGCTGTTTATAAGCCACAGTCAGTGACGCATCGCTCCTTGGTATCTTCATTCGACCGAGTCGACTTTACAACCGCTGTTTAGAAAATCCTGGCGACGCACAGTCGGGAAAACTTGGGATTCCCTTCATCGCGTACTAGTGGGACATGTACCTCTGCCCTAGGGGACACGGGGAGAACATAAAAACTCCACACAGAAAGGCCCTTTTTTTGCCAACCCCACCCAGGGTATGTGCACTGATGACGCGGAGGACGCCCTCAGCGTCCCCTGCGGGAATCGAACCCAGGACCTTCTAACTGTGAGGCGACAGAGCTACCGACTGTGCCACCGTGCAGAGTCATACAAGACTGGATTCTGCAAGGCACACTGCTCTGCATCAACATTAGTGAAATGATACCGGGACAGAGCCAGGGGGCAGTGTTTCCCTTCGTTTGACTAGTGCATGAAATCAGCACTTCTCAAACTTCTTGAGCAAAGCACCCTTTATTAAAAGTTGAACCGTGGAGGAACAGCGCATCACCACGGTGTCCAGATATAAGGAGAGAGTTCAGCACCAATGCGGTGAAGTGCACGTGGGTTTTAGCCTCACTCTAATGATTCTTTTATAGCCTGTTGTGCCTTCAGCAGAAGAGCACAAATCCTCTTGAATCCCCCTTTCCTCCGCCTGTGCATTTTCTTTGAATAAAATAAAAAATAAGCCTTCCAGTCACTGTCCTTACCTTATCTCATTATCCTTCTGGATAGCAGTGAGCTCCAGGTCTGGAGGCTGGATCTCCTGTTCCGCCACGCCATCCAGTTCCGACTTCACCGCTATGCTGTTCCTCTTGTTGAGGAAGTCAAATGACGCCAGGGCATCCTGGAGAGACAAAAGCTAAATCAGATAAAAGTGATATTGCACCCAGTAGGGTGTGCTTTTTTATTTATTTTGGACGGCAAAATGAACAGAAAGCGTTTATGGGCTACTACTCTTTGGGTGAGAATTTGAGAGTTAACGATTAACCTTAAAGATTAACCTTTGCAAACACTGGGCCAGCCCCTGGTGGAACTTTTAGTTTCCTGAATCTGGCCTGAATTGAAGAGTGTGAATGAATTATTATGGGATTCAGTCACTTCTATGCAGAGGCAAAGCAGAAACGGCTATTAGGAGAAGTGTGACTTGGTTCGGTTTCTTGTATGAGGGCACCGACAAGCAATGACAAATAACTGTCGTGAACATCTGCACATCCAACAACTCCATGGATGTATGAAATGAAATGAAATATGAGCTTGTTGGTTGCCATCAGATGTTCTACAAAATAATGGATGGAGTGGAGTGCTGCAGTACAGTCTTGCCAGCTATACCATTTATTCGTAACACACTTTACATTTTCACAAATCTCACAAGTGCTACAGCTTTAAAAAAAAAAACCCACCAACAATGGCATTAAAACGGCAGAGAAAAACAAATGAAACTACTACAAAGACCCCAAAAGGGGCAAAAAGCAAAGACGTCATTTATTTTAGACCACCATACCTGCACTTCCTCCTTGTCTGGCAGCTTGTCCTGTGGAAGTGGCTCTCTGTTGTCAACAGAGTCAACAGGGTAGTGCTTGGGTCCTGGGGTGGGTTCTTTGTCAAAGTCCAGTTTGGTCACCAGGGGGTCACTAGGTTAAGGAGAAGGAGACACAGCTTAATGGTGGGATCGATATCTATGGAAATATGTGCTGGAGAAAGGCATTTGAAACGATTGTGTTCAATTCGATGCTGAGGAGGAAAATCACCACCCGAGGTTTTAGATTATTTATTTTTGCATAAACATTCAATCAACACCCTTTATGTCTTGTGTGTTGGTTAAAGAAATATTGCTTCGGACAAAACCCCGTCAAACTGTCTGCAAAAACAGCTAACTCTACCACCTCCCCCCCTCTCATGCAAGTCATTGACAATATATAATTATAAGTCACAACCCCAACTTTGATGGGGCAGTATTGCATTGTTTTCAAAATATAAGGTTTTCTTCATTTCCTGAAAAATATATTTCTTTCATTTTCTGAAAAATGAACAATTTGGAGTTAGGTGGTTTCTTCTCCGACAGCAGAGATAATAGTAATTCTCTGTAATTGTAGTTATTCATTTTAAGAACGTCTTAGAACCAACAGGACATTTGTTTTTTTTAATGCATTATGTACGTCAGTGCCAGTCTGTGAGAAGTGGTGAGTTTGAGGAGTCTAGGTGTGGGATTATGTGTATGAATACTGCATTACCTACTGTGTGTGTGTGTGTGTGTGTGTGTGTGTGTGTGTGTGTGTGTGTGTGTGTGTGTGCATGTTGCGTGGAATCATCTGTCTGCTCTCCAACTGCTAGGGTGTGTGTGTGACCGTGTGTGTGTGTGTGTGTGTGTGTGTGTGTGTGTGTTAATGAGGCATTTGGAGTGTGAATGCTGCTCTCCACCTGCTTGGTGTGGGGGAGCCAGGCAGACTGCTGGGAACAGTCTCCGCTGCCTGGGGGCTGAAGGAGTTGGTGCTGACTGTGGGTATGGCTCTCCGTACCAGCCGGCCCCAGGTGGCAATGTTGATGTTCATCTGAGGCGCCCGCAGGAAGGTCTTACCTGAAGGGACGGGGCATAGAGGGTGGAAA
Organism: Protomyctophum parallelum; assembly: GCF_964188405.1. NCBI lineage: Eukaryota > Metazoa > Chordata > Actinopteri > Myctophiformes > Myctophidae > Protomyctophum > Protomyctophum parallelum. The sequence goes on along the minus strand of NC_139709.1, from coordinate 30,620,028 downwards.
AGAGTTTGATATGGAGATACTGCAAGAGGGTTGAGGTGGAGCAGGGGTGGGCAACTGGTGGCCCGGGGCCCACATGCGTCCCCCACCTTCACTTAATGCGGCCCTCATGTTAATATCAGAACACTAGTATATAGTATTGATTTCAGCTGTTTACAATTCCAAACCCGCTTTAATTACTACATGGCTAGTATTAAATGACTAGTACTTAATGACTAGTATTAACATGTTATTGTCTTTTTGTGTCCAATGTAGTTATGTTAACAGTTCATAAAGTTAACTATAACTATAACTAAATGCATTTGAAATTCAATAAAAACTAGGTTACTTTTCAGGATTCCAATTCAAAAATAGCAAAATAAATGTCAGTTTTCCAATTCAAATATAGCAAAAATAGCTGATCTACAAGATTGTAGATTGGGTATTTTTGCTACGACAGTAATATGCACTGTGGCCCTCTGGAGTGAGTGTGGAAATATATTGGCCCTCGCCATCGTCAAAGTTGCCCACCCCTGAGGTGGAGCATAGTGGGCAATAATAAATGACATATACAATATACAATACTGGGAGTAGTTGTTGTGCGGTGGGGAGAGTGTGGCAGAGGGAGAAGAGGATTAGGGGACACTGAGGAAGGGAGGAAAATGGACAGAGACATGCCACCAGAGACACCGATCGCCATATTTTCGGTTCTTCTCAAACAACTCTGAGGTCACAGCCTAAGGGCTACAGGTTACCATGGAGACACATGTCGCAAACTAGGGAGTTATGTGACACACCTTTTGAATAGTTTATACAAGTTCTTCCTCTCTCCTTGAACCGACAGTTTAAGAAAAAAAAAGCTACCACAGAGGTTCGTATTCATTTATCCAATTCATTCATTTATCCAATCCAACAATTGATGATGATGAAGCAAAATGGCTGTGAATATGGCCAAACATTTATTCATATGGCTTTAGGCGCTCCCCAGGCGTGCTTTCAGAGGAATATCCACCTTTTTTTTGTTTGTTCTGTTTCGCGGTCAGAACTCAGAACAGCCTAAAAAGTGAAAGGAATTCCTCCTCACCTTGCTGTTTGGAGAAAATCTTCTTTTGTCTTTGCAGCTTTGGCCGTCGCTCAATGACAGGGTTGAAAAATGTCACCTGTATTAAAAAAAAAGAAGGAGAGAAGACATTTATAGAATCTGATCTCAGGTCAAAATTGGCTAAGCATGTCAGCGTCATTGTAAACCACCAGGATGAGTAGAATGGACACAAGGTTGTGGCGGCGGTGGCTCAGGGGTAGAGTGGCCGGACGGTAACCGCAAAGGTCGCCAGTTCGAACCCGGACTCCCCCAGAGTTGGTGTCGAAGTGTCCTTGAGCAAGACACTGAACCCCCTAATTGCTCCCGATGTGCTGGTTGGTGCCTTGCATGGTTTCCAACGCCATCGGTGTATGAATGCGGTGTGAATGGGTGAATGTAAAGAATAATCTATGTAAAGCGCCTTGGATAAATGCGCTATATAAATGCACCATTTACCAATTTAAAAAGTTGTATTTTGACAGCATGCTGTAAAGTCGAGCGTACCCTCAGAGGCCTCTGTCTCTCTCTGTGTGTGTGTTTTAGTACTTCTATTTTTATAGTGGCTAAAGTGAGGACATTTAACCAAATGCTCTTTATGCAAAAGCTCTACTTTAGGACTGAAGTACAAATTTAGCTTCCGAATTATGGATGGATTAAAGGTTAATGGCAAAGGTTGAGTATGTATGTTTGTGTATTTGAATAGTTAAGGTTGGGGTAAGCAGTGTGCGCGTTTGAGAGAGAGAGAGTGTGTGTGTGTGTGTGTGCACGCGCGCGCGTGTGCACGTGTACCTCAGCAAACAGCATCCCCTGTGGCTCAAGGTACAAACACATCCCATGACGCTGGTTGTCCAGGAAGTCCTCCAAGCGCAGGAACTTCACCGCGCAGAGGGAACGCCAGTCACGCCAGTACACTGAGATCTCCAGCTCACGAGACTAGAGGGTAAACACACACACACACACACACACACACACACACGTCAACAAACATGTACATGTGTACGTTAAACAGAAAAACATTCATTCAAAAGCACCAATCTCAGTCAAGGACAGTGTATGTGTTGTGCACGCGCGCGTGCGTGTGTTTGACATGTTACCCGGTCAAGCTCCAGTGTAAACTTCTGGTCCCAGGCCTGGTTGCTGACCGGCCTCCAGCTAGTCTGGCCTACTACTGTGTTGTCCAGCTTCAACACTGCACTTATTTCATCTGAGGAAACAGAAACACATTGTACATTAAATACTATTAACCATTTTTTCGGATTGAGCTTGGGGGGAAAAAAAGAAAAAAAAGGAAACCTTTTTTTTTTAAACGATATTCTGGGGAGGAAACAGTAGCTTTCTATTTGATAGCCAAGTGTAGAGACAGGACATCGAGGTCGGAGAGCAAGAGATTCACTCACTTGAGAGCTCCTCGCTCTTGGTCAGGTTGCGCGCGCTGGCTCCCCGATTCCGGTTGGCTCGGCTGATGAAGGAGGAGCGTGTCTCGCTGGGGCTCCAGCCCGGCAGCGGGACCGAGCCGGCTTTGGAGCGGCCCGGAACGTTCTCCAGGAGGTCCTGACAGCCCATGAGCCTGACGTCTAGTGTGCCTGGAGGATTAGAAGAGCGTGTTCTGTCAGAGGGCACCGTGAACAAAACGGCTGCCGTCTGTTGTACTGTTAGAAGTGGGGCCTACAGTATAGCCCGGTCTATATTCTGGTGGAGTGTTGTTGAAACGATATGTTGCCGTTTACATATCGATATACTTCGATTGTTGAGTTACTGTATCGGTATAGAGCGGCGCAGTCCCTCCCCCTTTCAGAACAACGAACGGCCCAGGAAATGAAAACGCAATGCATTTCCCCATAAGCAGTTTTTATTTTATTTATTTAAAGACCTTTTAAGCGTCGTACGAAGCCAACTCTTGTCGTGACAAATCATGACAACACACACAATATTTCTGGCAAAACAAAAAAACGGCAGGTTACAACACTTTTTTTGTTGTTTTTCTTCTTTGTAATTATTTGTTTGGTCCAAAATATTGTGTGTGTTGTCATGATTTGTCACGACAAGAGTTGGCTTCGTACGACGCTTAAAAGGTCTTTAAATAAATTTAATAAAAACTGCCTATGGGGAAATGCATTGCGTTTTCATTTCCTGGGCCGTTCGTTGTTCTGAAAGGGGGAGAGACTGTGCCGCTCTATACACCCCTAACATTGACGTTACCTGCCATATATAATTAAACGTGTATCTTTTATATCCAACAAACGCATCGTGGAGGCCGTCATGGACTGAAACGTATCATGGAGGCCTTCAATGCTGTGCCTCTTACACAGAGGCACAGCATTGCTTTGAATGGAAATGACTGTTATACTACGAGAACAGATACTGGTGATACAGGAACAGAGATGCATCCGGCTAGCTAGTTACTGTGTTACTGAGGAGTCCTATGCAACCACAGGGAACTCCAGAAAGCTGGGTTTGCTACTCATGCAGTGTCCTGCATCTCATGCTACACTCAAAACCACCACTACTTACGAAAAGTCAACGAAATTGAGCAGTGATGCCGGTGTTAACACTTTAAGAGCGGAGGCTGGAATGCATCTGTGTCACCTATGCCTTTAACCATTTTTTTAAAAATAGCAGATGTACAAGCTCATAGCACGGCACCGCGCCACAAGCTTGTCTGCTATTTTTTAAATAGAAATCTTGAAAATGTGTCGAAAAACTTTTAATATATATTCTTTCACAGCGAACGTTTTTAAGTCAAATCTTTGCCTCTCGGGTGTCCCTGGTACAAACATTTACAGATGGGGGTCGGCGGCCAAATACATATAATCTTGGGGGTCATTGACATGGAAAGGTTTGAGAACACTGCAGCACACTTTTTCAGAAAACAGTCGGGATTTAAAAGACATTGGTAAAATAAAATCTGGTCTCAGGGTCTAAATGGGTTAAAATTACAATCATCATAACTTTTGCTGGGAAGTTGGTAGTTTCACGACCCAATGTCATCGTCATGGCATGGTACAGTCCAGTTACTGTAACGTTAGCGTACCTGTGAGTGCGGCAGGCTTGGCCACAGTGCTGTATTGGTTCTGGGTGGAGATGAGGCTGGACCTGGGGCTGGTGACGGCCGGCGCCGACAGGAGCGAGAGCTCCTCCACGATGCTGCTGCTGCGCGGGTGGTTCTTGGGCAGCTCGCTGAGACGCTGCTCCAAGGAATACCGTAGGAGGTCCAGCTTCTGGCTGGACTCGTTGAATCGGGCCTGGGCCTGTGTAGTGTGTATAGGCAGACGGGCATGGAATGAAGCTAAAGAAATAATCTTGTGACTCGAAAGCGTTTTAAATGATGATGTTTAGTGTATTATCGTTCTAAACCGTCTGTTTTTACATAGAGCCACCCGACCGGTTGAAAGACATTACAGTTTGAGGCTTTAACTCAGGGGTGCCTACACTTTTTTGACACGAGAATCACTTTCAAAATGACCAGCTCAATAAGATCTACCCACCAAAAAAATGATCTAAACCCAAAGACTGCAGTTAGTTGGTGACAACAGATCCCAAACACACACCCACACACACCTCTGAATGTGCTCTCTTTTCTGTGACTTTGCCCGTCCCCAGGAGTTTCATGACATTCTTGGCACCTTCAGCCACGGCAGACTCTATCCTGGCGTGGTGACAGAGCTCCTCTACCCGCAGGTCTAGTGGGCTGATGATGGGCTTGGCTGAAAAACAGGGCAAGTGGGCAAGAGTGAATAATGGCATCGACCATGTGTGTGGCAAGGATAGCAAGGAGAAAAGAACATATTGCTACTGTTTTAACTTCCCTAGTCACTGGTTGACCGTTTTAGAAGAGCCTGTGCGCAGCCTTAAAGCCCAAACCACAACAAAGCGTCAGGTCGGGGCAAAACGTTTTTTTTACACACCAACACCAATGCAACTCCTTGCAACTCAATGAGTTGCATTGGTGTGGTTTACCTTAACCATTTAGGCCTGACGTTGTAGATCTGCTATTTTTAAGTAGCTAAAGTATAACAAAATGCCCCTACCGGTGTGGTTCTTGACTAGGGGTGCACAAATAATTTCGGGATAGCCGCAATTTGCAACCTTTCCGATCTGCTTGTATTAAACAACGTTAAACTCACCAACATTGCAGCTGTAGGGAAAGCTTAAATTATCCTCTTTCAAACTGCAAAGCGTTTGTTTCATGAAAATCCACCGTAGACATGTTATGAGCTACTTTCTGTCAACAAATTCTGTCTTCTTTTTCTAAGTGTTGGAGTTTGGAAGTGCTTGAGGAAGTCACGGAACGGCCCTACGGACTCGTAAATAAAAACGAGTGCTTCCAACAAAATATCACGGCACAGAATTTCTTGGCAGAAAGTAGCTCATAAACATATCTACGGTGGATTTTCATGAAACAAACACTTGTTTGAAAGAGGAAATTCAAGCATGCCCTACAGCTGCAATGTTGGTGAAGTTTAACGTTGGTTTAATACAAGCAGATCGGAAATGCAATTTGATCAATGGGCTGTCAATGGAGGGTTATTGCAACTCTAGATTCATCCCATTATAAAAAAAACAATCTAGTGTTGCAAATTGCGGCTGGCACAGGGTGAACTTGAAGTCAAGTAGTTATCTGATCCTAAACCAGCTGAGGGTAGATGCTGGCCACCTTTGATGTGATGGTGAGGCCAGGTAACGTCTATCTATGGATGTAAATGAGGGTTAGGGCTCACCGATCACATCACTGTTATCGAAGTTCAACTCGCAGGCCTGGCTGGACTTGAGGATTTGCATCCTGATGAACTCGATCTTCGTCTTGCTGTCCTGGAGCATCTGCTGTGCTGCTGCTAGTAACTTGCGATCCTGTTAACAAAGACAACAGATAAAAAAGGACACCACTGTAGTTATTCAAAACAACTGTAATCACGGTTACGTTGGCGGAGAAGGCAGCAAGGTGGTGCCAAAGTTGGCAAACGCAGGGTTACAACCTTTAATGGTCAAGAGGTGCACGTACATCCACAAATTTCAACGCGTGCAGGATCCAAAAGAATAACTAAGAAAGGAAAGAGGAGATCCGCACAGCGTTTTAAAAGCGCCCAAAACAATTTATTGACAGAGTGGAAAACAATACAATGTATTGTTTTAATCAATACATTGTTTTGGGAGCTTATGAAACGGTGTGCGGATCGACTCCTTTCTTAGAAACAACCTTTAACCACATGAGCTTGGGCATCCATATTTTGGGCATATTTCCCAATTTCTTTTAAAATGTTTTATTAACCTTTTTTCAAAAATAGCCGATCTACAAGCTCCCAAGACGTCACACTGTGATGCCAAACACCGTCACGCTGATCTATACAAGCGCTGTAAGCTCAGCCATCTTCGGAATTCGTTGCATGACAAAGTATATTGTTAATTTCATTTAACCTTCATTAAACCCCGAGTTGAACCATGCATGAATGAAACCTAGACACAGTGAAACACACCGAAATCCATGTCATTCCTCAATGAGAGAGACTTGTTATGAACAGGGAACGCAAACGGCCCGGGACATTAACCCATTTTGACCTGAGGTCAGATTCTAAAAATGACAGTTTTCTGAAAAAGCTATGTTTCTATGTCAGTCTTTCTTCGATCTTTCAAAAACAGCAGACCTACAAGCTCTAGACCTATGAGCTTGTAGATCTGCTATTTTTCAAATAGCTAAAGCATAACATAATGCCAACACCAAAAGGGGTTCCCGCCCCAAAATGGGTTAATTCATGCCCTTAATTGGAGATGAGAGCATAAAATCACCACATCGGAAAATATTATTCACCAAAAAAAAAAATCTAAGTGGAACACACCACTGTACCAATACCTTTGACAACACACAGTCCTAACGTGCACAAATATGCACATGTACACACACACGCATGTGCACACACAGCGGAGTAAGCAGACACCACCCAGAATTCCTCAGAAGTTCCGACCCTGGTTGGGTTACGACGGCAGCAGCAGCAGCGCTGGAAAGACATCCGTCTGACAGGCATTTCCTCCGTGACTTCATCAGGAAGGCGCTATTTATTTCCAGCTGCAAGGTGCCACCACTCGCTGCGTCCGTGTCTCTCTCTGGCTCGCTTAATCTCGCTCTAGGGTCCAGGAGGTCACTCACATGGCATACCGTTGCTGAATTATGCATTATTATGGGGGTTTTATGACTGCAGTACAACTGTACGGTAACTGTTTTGTTTCTTTTTCGGTCTGCGAGACTTTCTAGAAGAAATTAAATATCGTGCTGAACTGACCTTCATCTTGTCTTGTATTAACCCATACTGGGCGGGAACCCCTTATGTTATGCTTTGGCTGTTGAAAAATAGCAGATCTACAAGCTCGTAGCGCGGCACCCGAGTGCCACGTTACGAGCTTCTGCTATTTTAGATTTTTTTTCAAGTGGAGGTCGGTGGCCAATTACATATCATGTTTAGCCGGGGTCCTTGACATGAAATATTGAGCACCACTGACAGAAACACAGGTATTTCAGAAAACTGTCATGATTTAGAAGGCATTTGTAGAATCGTTCCCAGGTCAAAATGGGTTCATTAGGATTCAGTCTGCTGGGGCAGGGCTCTACAGGTACGAAATAGTCTAGATTGTGGGTAAACCAAACTACAGTATATCCAATTACATTTGGCCTTCGGAGTGACGTACAACAGAGGACAACTCTACACGACAGTCACTGCGCAACATTAACGTGACTGATATTCTACACGGTTACTTACATAAAGCACTGTGTTTACTACTCGGCTGCTTGAATTAGCCCTGACCGACATAAGATCCGACATGGAGTAGCAGAGCCTCTAGTGCCACAGCTGTTATTAGCGATGGCGGCTTACACACAGCAGCACACGACCAAATGATAGTTTTCGTAGCACCGAGGATTACGGCAGCCACAAGGAACCAAAGGAGCTTTGTGGAACAAACAAGCATGTTGCAGGCAGCCATGGCACGCAACATAATGTGTCGCTGCAAAATCCTCTTGCTCCGCTGTGGAAAAAATGTTTTAAATGGCAGCCAAATGTGGATGGTCTCTACACTCAAGACAGACACAGAGAACACTACCGGTAGGTCAGTTTAGGCCCATTTAGGCCTGACGTCGGGGGAAAAAAACAACCTGGTGGCATGTCGTGGGTTCGACTCCCGATCCAGACAACCTTTGCCGCATCTCACCTCCCATCTCTCTCCACTATTTCTTGTCACCATACTGTAAAACGCCCAAAATATATATAAAAAAAAAAACAAGATTCTATAAAACCCCAATGGTGAATACAGGCCAATACACAAACTTTCCCAATTTGGGCTTAAGCCATAACTTTTCCACATTCCCTACCACAATCTCGACTCCATTTCATTTCCAATAATCTGTGGTGTTGCCTGACAGCGGTATTACGTGGGCTGCGTAGGGTACAGTACATGCCGCCGATTTGATTAACGGTCTGGAAATCCCTTACGAGCGGGCGGACGGTACAAGACACGGTATAGTGTCCAGTAGAATACTGGATGAATGAAGTCATGTCTGACGACCGTAAACACCACAGAGCAGCGTGGTCTGAAGGGCTGACTTATGGAACAAGACTGGAGGATTAATTTCTAGAGAAATAAAGAGTGTGGGTGTCTGACTGGAACAGGAATCATTATCAACAACATCATCGCAACGTCGCCGTTTGTATATCTTTCTTTCCCCCTCAGTTTCCTGGGGCCTGTTTCACGAAACTTGGATTAACGAATCCAGGATTTAGGCCAAAGCCAGGCTTTTAAAATCCTGATCTTTACAGCCTGGTTTATTCTGTTCCACTAAAGCCAAGCGAGGCTCAGAATTGGCGGATTTGGCGAGCCGGGATCAGCAAGCCTGGCTTAATAGACACTAGACAGTCTGGATTTTTGTCTCTAGACCCATTATGTGGATCACAGATTTACTGATCCTTCTTCTCGAGGGTATTAAGGCAGTTTGCATCCTTAATAGTTGCATTACAGGCAGCCCCCTTCTGTATATCTCATTATCTTTACTAATCTATTCAAGACTTACTGATACAAGGACTTAAGCTTCTAAAATAAATACTGCTGCTGTAATTAAAGAGAGAACATACTCTCAATAGTGGATAGACTGAATGATTAACTACCCCAAAAATATAGTTTACATTTTACCACTACTATTAACTTAAAACAGAATTCTTAATATTGTAAGCATAATGATATTGTCGCTTTGTGATATTTGGCCATAACTCCCTCCTCTGAGGGAGCTACCTTTTTGTTGTCCAGACAGGGGCCAGACTGGTGAGGGTCATGGGTTCATGATGTAGCATGCCAAAGTTTGTGCTATTGCCATTGAGAATGCATTGGGCGTTTAAGTTAAATAACTCAGAAACTACAAAACATTTAAAAGTAAAAAGTTCCAGCATGTGTCTCCACAGTAAGCTGAATTTTACAAAGTGTGAATGGAGTTTCTAGGTGAAAGTGATTTTTTGAAGTGCCACTATCTGCCTATAAATGTCTCAAATTTGAAAGCACTATATTTCTAAAACTATGAAACATTTCAAAGATTCCTTTTCAGGCACACATGTCCACCGTAGGATGAACCTAAATAGGTTTGAATGGGGTTTCTAGGTGTAAGTATGTAGGACTAGTAGTGGGTGAAACGTTACAATGGTAATATGTTGTAAAACAATGAGTAATGGTAATATTTAGTGGTTTTCACTTTTACAAAAAAGAATAATAATAATAATATAATATAATAATTCTTCTTAACCGTGCACTTGCACGACAGCAAACCTATTCATGGGGAACATTCACCAAAAGCAGCTGATCTACACGCTCACAAGCTGTCATGATGTTGTGCAGCCTATATATTTTGGTTATTTGATTTTATATAGTGCTTAAATTAGTCCTTTAATGCAGACCGATACAAATAAGGCAACATAAACCCATAATAATTGAATAAATCTGGAAAACATCATTGGTTTGTGATCAGTTTGACTGCTTAATGAACAGTAAAGACATCAGGATTAGGTTAAACCTGGCTGTTAGCCTGGTCCGGAGCAGGCTAAGTCCAAAGCATTAGTTTCCATGGTAACTAATGTAGCATCACTTTCATGAAACCGACTCAAGCCTCAACATATCCAGGTTAACTGGTTAAGTTAATCTGGCAAGATCAACCAGCTTTCATGAAACCGGTTAATCGCTGATCCAGGATATATTAAGCCAGGATATGTGTTAAAGCCCGGCTTAATCTCTAATCCAAGTTTCGTGGAACGGGCCCCTGTTTAGCTCTGCCATCTAAAATGAAAAACAAAAACAAAAAAAACCCCACATATACACTTTCACTTATACCGACGTAAAAACGTTACTATGCTTGTGTGTGTGTGTGTGTGTGTCATGAACATTTGTTTCAGAAGGTAAACTAGCCACATTAACAAAGAAATGCTTCCAAGAGCAAGGAGGGACCCACTAGCAGACCACAGCCAGAAAATAGGGCTATTTCATGGTCGGGAAAAGCCAGGTGAACGGCCTCCATGGGACATGGGATTAGGTCACATTTGAGTTAGCCTCGGAAACCCAGACGTTTTTATTTCCAGGGAGGAAAAAAAAGTCTGGGTCTGAGTCCACTTCAATTCGGCATAGAGTAGAGCAAACATTGCTCACTCTCTTCTGATTTCTGATTGTCTGCACCTTTGTAAAATTGACATACACACGCACACATGTACATACACACGCTCCTCTCTCTCTCTGTCGCTCTAAGTAATTAGTCTCATGTCGCGCAGCTGCGCATAGTTTCTCCCGGCGGATCCTGCCGGGAGCTGCCTATGACATAAAAAGCATAGGTGAGTTCCAGGCTACATTTGAGTTAAACTTCATCTAGAATATATTATTGCCTGTGTAATTTACTGATGTTCTTCAGAGGTCTGTGACAGAGGACTGGATGGCAATATGTCGAGCAACAGTCTCACCCTGTTTTAGTATCAATATGCATTATGCAATCAGAACATATCATTGCACAAAGTTTTAGTGTTACGACAATTGACCGTGTTCAGGAATGACAAACTGCATATGAAAGATTATTCACATGGCTTGTAGACTACCTTCCTCTTAACCCCTTTTGGTGTTAGCATTATGTTATGCATTAGCTATTGAAAAATAGCAGATCTACAAGCTCATAGCGCGCCACCGAGTGGCGCGCTACGAGCTTGTAGGTCTGCTATTTTTGAAAAATCGAAGAACCACTGACATGGAAACATAGCTTTTTCAGAAAACTGTCAGGACGTAGAAGACATTTTTAGAATCTGATCTCAGGTCAAAATGGGTTAATGTCCTTTCAGACGGGCAGCGAGTGACTGACGCGCCTAGCAAGACATTTTCAATGAGAGGCGTGCGTTTATTTCAGCGGCAGTGCTCGTTTCGTTTCGTGCACACGCCTGCGGCTGACTAGACCTGGATTGTGTTGAGCTTTTTGTTATGCTACGCATCCAGCGCCCCTCATGAGCAGACCCGGAGCAGACCTGTCGTTGATCCAGGCGTCACCCGCTCCCCGTCTGAAAGGACACAGCTAAACCCCTTATCCCTAAACTTCTTTGCCTTTTTTCTTTTTCTTTTTACTATTTTACGAAACATTTTTGAATAGTTAAAATGGCCAGTCTACAAGCTCACAACGTGTCAATGTAGATTAGCTAGTTGAACTAATCAAAAATGTTTTTCAAAATAGTAAAAAAAAAAGGCGAAGAAGTTTAGGGATAAGGGGTTTAGCGGTGATGAAAATGGAGTCTCTCTCAGACGATCGGAGAGATGGTGATACGTCTGGGGACATCTAAATTCACACACCCACTGCTTAGGAAATCAATCCTGGTCGATTGATTCATTGATTGATATATAATTGATCCCAGGGGAAATTCAATTGTCATACCATCCCGTGAGAAGGACCGCCCTAAAATCATTGCATTGGTTCTGCATTGTAGTTAATCTTTGAGGGGCGCTAGCCCCTCCTATGTCTAGCTTTGATGGTGTGTGTAAACACAAACGGTGTCCTAACACAAACATTGAATGCCATTGATAATGACTGGACAGTTTTCAGTGTTTGTGTAAGCACAAACATTGCATAAACAACACAAACAGTGAAGATGAAGGTGAGGACGCAAATTCTCATTGGCTAGAATGAAATGATGGATTATGATGCTAGGAGCGCCCCTCACTTCACACAGGAGTGCTTTTTTTAGGGCCTCCTCCTATATCCAGCTTTTGGTGTCCACAAACTTTGTCCTAGACAAACATTAAATTCCCATTGACTGAATGGAGAATCTTCCGTCATAGTGTCGGAGCAAATATGTACGATGATAAGAGCGTCCCTCACTTCACACGGGTGTGATTTTTACGAAAACGTACCTTAGAGGATCCGTTGGAGTACATCTGAATCATGTTCTCTGCTCCCTGTTTGACCTTCAACTCGATGTCGTTCTGCTTTTTCAGGGCCGCCAGGCGGCTGTTGTTGCACATTCTGACCTCGCTGTTAGGGGTGTCTGGTGTCAGAGGGCACTCTGGGAAAAGACAGAAAAGGCAAAGAGGTCAGCTACTGGTGAAGAAATGTCACGATTGATACAGGAGGACATCTCCCAAATTCAGCACTTATAGTTAATGTATGCCGAGATGTCTGCCGTTTATATTTTGATCAGGTTTGTTAGCAGAAGATTCCATTAGAGATTGCGGTTTCTCTCAAAGTCTGATTTATACTTTGTCGTCCAAGCTAGCAGATCTACAAGCTCACAGGTTTGTGACCATTGTAGCATAAATTGGGCATTATTTTGACTAGCCCTACCCTAGATTCACAGAAGACTCAAGAATATGCACTACTTTCAAAACTTAAGTTACACATGATAATGTGCCAACACTCAGGTTCACCACATAATGTGAGGCTAATAACTTCCAATGTTAGCACTTAGAAGCAATGACCACAAAGTGTTAAACCTTTGAGAGGTTTACAGAGGGGTAGGACAGTCTGCATTATAGTGCAAGTATTATGCCAAGTGTGCACAATAACATTACATTATACAGAAAACAAAGCAGCAAGAAAGTGCAAGCTGACAAATTGACAATGATAAAGCACTCGGGAATTATCTTCAAGGAATAGCACTTGGTGCTCTGCAATGAATAATTTTAAGTAGCTTTCTTTGCAAAAAATGGAAAAAAAGGTTATTGATGAAGGGAGTTGTCTTTTGTACTCCTGGGTGTTTTCCTGTAAATGACTAAAGCCTGGTTCATGCAGAGGTGCACGCTGGTGTCTCAAGACCAAAAATAGCAGATCTACAAAGCTTACATGTCGCAGCACTATTTTCATGCACAACACTGGCATGGAACCAAGTATAACTCGTAAGCCCCCTACAGGAGCAGGGACGTCGACTCCAACTGTAACAGTACAGAGGGAAACCCTGGGGCTTTCTCTATTCTGAGGGGAAAAAACAATACAAGTGTGAACTTGCAGTCAACCAACCACCTGTCACGTTACTGTACAAGACGGCATGCTTGTTTTTACTTCTCAATGTGTATAAGTGTGTGTGTGTGTCGGGCAAAACTCAACTGACGCCCTCAAACTTGCTGTGCGCGCGCCATGCCATGTGACCCTGGTAGGTGTGCCGTGCCGAGTGACAATTTGGTCAGACCAACAGTTTCTGAGAAACGAGACAACGAGAATGTCTTGACTGGAAGAATGGGGGAGTCAGAATGTCTGTGCGTGTCTTCCACCAGTCTGCGGACGGAGGACGCCCCGAATGTGTGTGTGTTTGGAGGGGAGCGTGCTGGTGGGAACACCGTGTCAGCTTCACAGATTGCTTTAGCTTTGCTTAACGTTTGTGCCGGCGCACAATTAGAACTCCAAAATATGGAGGTCCTCCCGTATGTTTAGTCGTTTGGTTGCGTTGCATGGCAGTGCACATACCACACTGGGTACTCTGAAAACGGTACAACAGACCGTTGAATATTATTATATCCAACATTATTTATTAGTACTGTGGTAAAGGGTATCACAATGGGGTACAGCGAGCGAGTACTCAGACAACAGGTACAACGAGTATTGCATTATAGAATGGTAATGCAACTTACGTGGTGTGGTCGAGTAGGCAGGTATAGTGTAATGTATTATACTGTGTGTGTGTGTGTGTGTGCACAAAAATTAGTTCAGACTCAATTATTGTTTAAGCATAATTTTTAATCAGATTGAACAAATTGTGAGTGAAGGTTACCTAAGGGATTTAGGGTCTGCGTGCACACGCACACACACACACACACACACACACACACACACACACACACACACACACACACACACACACACACACTTTGTGTGAGAGCAAATTGCATCTTCTTCTCTCACCTGAGCTGGACCACAGTACTGAGGGATGAGCTCACTGGCTTTTTCATGTCTGGGCTCGAAACGGCACACAGCAAACCCCTCCCCTCCCCTCCCCAAGCCAACTGCAGCAGCATGGTGCAAACTGACTGGCTTCTTCACACACATGTGAGGTGGGCTCTTAATAAAAAACCTGCTCGACGTCTACTAGCTCGCAGCACCAGTTCAGTTCAGGAGCCCAGGCTCTCTCTCGGTGGTGCAGAGCGATCCTTATATTAAGCAAGCTGGATCTAAATCTATTTGCCACCCCACGATCCCAAAGCTGGCATATTGCACGATATATCACAATAGACCATGGAAAGGAAAAATCCGTATCCAGTCAAACGGTAGAACCTACAAAATGGATGAAGGTCCCGATGCTCGCAGAACCACCCGCTTCAAATGTTATCAACATATAAATCACCTGTATGTTCTTATCAAGACCATTCAATGCAGCCAGTATGGACATACAGTAAGCACATACTGTACTGCGTACCGTACAGTAGGCCACTAGGACATGCGGAAGTGAAATGACTGCCGCCGAAGCAAAAACATTGCGAAACTCCCTTACGTGGCCGGTTAAGACTTATACGAGGTTGAATGGTGTTAACGGCTGATGACGGACATTAACTACGGAGATACTGTAACATACGCTCACAGGACAGGGGAGTGCATAAAGGATTGATAAACAACCATTTTCTGGTGGTCTCCGTTGCCTGATTCATCAGGTGGTCTGATTCATCTAAAGGGCATGGTACCTTTGAGCACCTGCAGGATATGAGGGAATGGAAGCTTGTGATTCACAGCACTGGACCTAAATTAAGTCTAAGTGATTCATCTAATAGCTGTAATTACACGAGAGCATCTCGGCTGTAGTTTCTGTGAGTGGGCAGGAGGGGAGGATGTCCATTCCCCGCCTAGGTCAACCCCCCTCTCAAAGGGTTACAAACAGAAAGGAGGGGCTAAAAAAGGAAATAAACATTGGCCTCCAGACATACAACCTCATACAACTGGACATGCTCTTCTTAACAGAACACCTTGTCATGCTAACAGACAGATGGTCGGTAAGGTTACTTAGTTCAGTGCATCTGTGAATTCCTTCTGCAACTTTCAAAAACATTATCATGAGAAGGTATAAACAAGACAATAATGATATCATATTAATTGATTCCAAACCAGTAACATGATAAATGGTTGGTAATACTGTTTTGCACCACTCAGTTCACACAGGTGTGATTTCTTTTCTTGTGGAAAAGAGACCCTATTTGAGGTTTTAGTGTAAATAAGATAAGAGAGACCATTATGGCTGTGCCGTTTGAAATGTAGCTAAGAGACCCTACGAGTATGCTGTGTGTGTTTTCTTATTTATATTCTTGCCTTCATCTCCTACATTCATCAGATGGTCCATCATACCATCATAGGCCCTCTGAATGCGAGCGTCACCTGCATAACTACAACAGTGCGCATGTACTATACTGTACTGTAGGTACTAATATGGAATTCATACTTTTGTTTCGTGTTACGATAGTCTATCATAAAACAGAAAGTAAGCAGGTTCACACTGCCCACTTTGCTTCTGTAGTCAGTGGGTAGATAGAGGTACAGTTCACCTCTGTTGGAGATCAGCTCAACTGTGTCCATGAAGAATTGTATCATTAACCTTTGTAAGTTGTAGCATCTTTTTTGAGGGGTGCACTGCTAGCCCTGCCTATATTGAGCTATTAGTGCAGATTTTCACATTACATTACCATTGACAATGAATGGAGAATTGTGGACGAGCAAATTGTCTATTTTTGTCCTACACAAACATTTAATTCCCATCGACAATGAATGGAGAATGTACGTCATATGTGGACGAGCAAAACGACATGTTACGTTGTGACATCATAAGATAAGAGCGCCCCTCACTTCATAGGGATGTGATTTTTTTTATTTAATATAATATATCTGTGTATATGCATTCTCATCCCCATGCGTGTGCCGGCCTTTCTCTCTGAGCCTTGTGCACTATTCAGTGGCAGACACAGTGCAGTAGTTAATGTGTGTTGCCTCTGCTCCAGGTGCACACGTGTAGAACAGCAACACACATGCACTGGGATTCCCTTCCCTGTGGGAGGGTTGGGGGGTGTGGGTCGGTGTAGACTAAAGGTCACAGGCAGCAAGTCAAGCATTCAACGGCCTCCCTTCCGCTTCTCTCGGCCCACGCTGGGCCAGAGGACAAGTTTCGGAGCCACTGGACGGCCCACACACACACACACACACACACACACACACACACACACACACAGGCTGATGTCACTGCTGGACAGCCGACAAGGGGAACCCTCCTCCCCTCCAGACTACCCTGAGCTGAGCTGATCCGATCAGATCAGGAGGATGTGTGCGACGATGACGATACACTCCATAACAATTACATCACAGTCAGAGACTGCCCTGCAGGAAATATGCCATGCTACGTGTTGTGCATGGGGTGTGTGGGAGGATAAAAAAATCTATTTGATTCATATATAGTTTTTTTTTTTAAAGTGGGGGGTCAGTTTAACCACCTTTTTTCCCCTTCTTTTATAACATACGAGTGAACAACGGCGGCCATGTCTTGGTATGCAGTAGTTTTCAAAGTGAGCTCCTGGCGGGAACCCCGAAGGGTCCTTGGAAGTGTGAGGTCCCCAGCTAATTTATTGATAGTCAGGAAACAAATGGACCCATACAGGTCTGTAAGTAACCCAGTCAAGAGTTATGGGGTCTGTCACCCAGTACATATTAAACTGTATGGGGTCTGTGACCCAGTACAGATGAAACTGTATGGGGTCTGTGACCCAGTACAGATGAAACTGGGGGTCCTTGAAATTAAAAAAGTTTGAGAACCACTGGAACTAGAGGCCTTCATTCAACACCTCCCACTATACGGACACACAACCTGAAGACAAGCGAGTCCTATTCTGGCATCAGCTGAGAGGTGGAGAATAACCAGAGCCATGCCTGTGTTCTTGCATGAACACGAGAACACACTCCGGCTACTCACAGAGCCAAAAGGAACCCCTCCCTGCTCACTCTACAATGACAACTCCTTCTCTCTCTCTCTCTCTCTCTCTCTCTCTCTCTGTGTCTGTCTCTAGAACCAACGGTACATCTCCTCAACAGCCCGTCTCATGACTTTGGCACTGAACCCTGGTCAGTCCCTCTGTATGGTCCTTGCGGCGGCCGGCGACATTCCGCAGGCGCTGCGTCAGTGAACAAAAGCCCTCTCTCATCAGATAAGAGGTCACTGAGTCAGGCTAAATTTGTTCCCACTTAAGACAACCATTCGCCAAGACAGAGGACCCCCCCCCCCCACCCACCCACCCAAACACACACACACACACCTAACTTCCCCAGCTCGGCTTCCTAATGTCAACTGACCAGGGAATGCAACAGTACAGTGCATAGTAAAAATCCCAGAGTGGCCCTTACAAAGTTTAAACACTCCGGATTTAGCTGTGGAGCAGACAGAAAAGCAATCATTCACACAATCCCTGTCTTTGCCTACCGGAGTAGCGCTCTCTCTCTCTCTGTCTCTCTCTCTCCAAAAAATTGCTTTGCTGTTGACAGGAATTCACAGGAGCGAGCTTTCAACAGCCTCCGAGTGGAACAATCATCAGCTCCCATTGTAACAGTTGGTGGAATGTGGAATGCAACAATGTTTAGCCTCTGGAGAATGAGTCACCTCAGAAGACTGTGAATATATGGCTCTCTCACCGATTCTCCGTGTTTGAGTGTGCTCATGGTCATAAAGGTGTTTGTTTGGATTGTTAAGTCTTCTGACAGAAGTCACGAGACATTGCCAAAGAAAATGGAGAAAAGAAAAGCATCTAATGTATGTATTTTTAGATCAGCTCCGCGTTTTAGATTTCATTACACAAACCCTATGTTTCTACAGTCAGTAGTACATCATATGGCCATTGTATACTTCATTTACTAATCTGGGGACTATAGTGTCGTGTCCTCTCCAACAACCGCCCTCGATGGTCAATGTTTATCATTTCAGAGTTAACTCAAGAGCTGTACTGTATAGTTAGTAGTTATTACCTAGTAGTTCCTCTGGGTCTTTGACCACAATGTGAGCATTGAGTTCTTGCAGCTCTTGGTGCAGCTCCTCAACCTTCTTGCTAGATTTCTTCAACATGTTGTCAACATAGGCCAGGCTCTTCTTGTCCGTGGTCACCTTAAAGAGTAGAAAACAATATAGAGTTAAGAGAGCAAAAGGGTGAGCATGTTTTCACAGGTGTAGAAAATAATAGTTAATAATTAGAACTATGTTAAAGCCAAAAGTTGTCTCTCTTCAGCATCTCCCTTCTGCACTGACCCCGTTTTCAGGTGATGTCGGGACTCGGTTGCAGTTTTCTCTAGGTTGGGAATATGTCGCAACCGAGCCAGCCAACAACAGAACAATTCCAGCTAACTGGTGTCGATATACTGTGACCATGGTCAGTTCCTTTACAATAGACCAGCGGTTCTCAAACTATGGGAAAAGCGGCCCAATGTGGGGTAAGAAATAACCTTTCTGAAAAACAGAAAGGTTATTTTTAACATAAAGAAACGGGGAGGGGGGTGAGACCGACACCAAGACGGCCACTTGACTCCTTGAACTCTAACAGAGTTTTTGCTACTCCCAAGTGTGTAAATAAAAAAGCCTCTCGTAGTCAAATTAAGTGGGAAATTGGCTCTAAAGGGGTCCTGCATATACATTGTATCTGTTGTATGTACGAGCAAAGTAAATAAGTCAATCTGCATTTTTAGTCAAACTGCAGTCGCAGCAGTGTTTTGGAGCTGTGGTGCTACAATATTATTCATTCATTTCATTGATAAGAATGGGCTTACAAATCTGCAGGAATCACAAATCTGCAGGAATCACAGCTTTAATTTCATTTTCTAATAAATATTCATATATAAAAGGCCAACTATGTATGCTTTTGTTTTAAGATATTACAGTGAAATTTCATTGTGCAAAATTCATTATTTCCACTTTATTTTGGACCTGGTTAAATGTTTTCCATCTTGTCTGTTTGTTGCATTGGTAATGATGCTGTAGCCTACCCTGAAGAATGAAACCTGTGGATTGAGAGAATGTAAGTGCATTGCCTTGCAAGCATGTTTCCAATGGAACAAATATACACATCCCAAGTGTGTGTGTGTGTGTGTGTGAGAATTGTTTTCCGATACGGATACCAGCATCGGACAAGCTATCGGTCTATGGCATTCCAATACCATGATGAAAATTCATTTTTACAGTCATATTTTCATTGCTTCAGTTGATGTTAACGACTGTTTTATACTCTTACTTTACTATTTACATTATAATTTTGCTATAACTTGTAGCTGCACATTAACAATGATGTAAATTGTATTTATTTCTCGATCAGTGATTCTCAAATCTTTAATTTCAAAGACCGGCCAGGGCTTGACATTAAGGCTTGTCCGGGACAAGTAATAATACTAATAAATCTTTCCGGACAAAAACAAAGTGCATTCAAATTGTACGTTGGACAAGTGATTCTTGGTTTAATCATCAATTGTCTGGCTTTCCGAATAATAAACCTTTCAAATATTGTTTGCTATTGTTTTCAAAAGGGAAAAACTACCCTATGTAAAGTTATTTATTTATTTTAAACAGCTACTGCCTACTGGCCATCATCACGTCTTTCTTTGTGCTAAACAAGGGATCAGACAATCTTTTATGGCTCGATGATTACATGAAACATTTAAAACAAATCAAGTCTAGAATATGAATAAAAAATGATATGCAATTCAGCAAATAGACGGCCCCGGTCTATTGAGAAAGTATGCATGCTGATCGATGGACTTCTGTTAACATGTTGCCTGAAGAAACGTTGCATTATTAAAAGAAAATAGTCATGTACCGAGCAGATACACAGTGTGCGGGTGTATTTTCATTCCTTTCAACATGTTAGCCCTAGAATGCCTGTGATCTTATTCTTACATACATTTCATTCATCAAATACTCCGCCATATAGATCTGTCCTATCCAGCACACTGAGCAGACTGACCTCATAGGCATTTAAACTGCGTGTGTACTGACCCAATAATACATTTTGGAGACTAGTTTAATATCCGTTTGAAAGTTCTGGCAGAAAACGTGTATTTTAGTAAAAATATCTCCACATTTCCACAAGCTGCACACGGACGACATTCTCTACAGCGAGTGTAGAACTCAGGGAAACACACATGTATGGGGCACAGCACACAATTGGCAGGTGGTGTGATCAATTACCCCACACCAATCGCAACGCACCCGTCAATTGTATGCCCCAACTGTTCCCAAAGGAAGTTTTCATATTTTCAGTCCAGCAGTCATTGCAGGTAATTTCCTCGCTGACAGAGAATGTTGTTCATGTGAAACTCGTGGAAAAGTGGAGATATTGTACTTGACACACATTTTCTGCCAGAACTTTCAAATGGATATTGAGGACATTATACCTGACTCCAAGTCTTTGGGTGAGTACACATTGCAGTGCTACAAGTTTAAATGCCAGCGAGGTCAGTCTGCTAACTGTACACGGTATAGGTCCTATAGGACCAATCTATGGCTGTGTATTTGGAATACATGTAATGTAAGATAGGGCTATTAACTTGTAAACTGAGAATATTCATCTAATAGTCAAACATGTATTCAACTATTCACCAAAACCAACTTACAGTTGGTTGATTTATTATAATGTATGTGTGTGTGCCTGTGCTTCGGACAAGTGACTTTGTGCCCAGACAAGTGAATGGGAAGTTTACTTGTCCGAAGGACAAGTGCCTCAAGAAGTTAATGTCAAGCCCTGCTCCCATAACGGTGACTGTACAAAATGTTATTGTGCACTCTCATAGTTACAGACGTAAAACGGACCATGTTGAACCCCCTCAGGGAATCCAGATGGTCCCTGAACCCCACTTTGAGAACCACTGTCCTAGATTTGTTTAAATTACACACCGCCGGTATCAACCGATACGCACCGTTATGGGTATCGGAATTGGTATTGGGAAGGACCAAATTGTACAATCGGTACATCTCAAATATGTATTTGACAGTGTGTGTGTGTGGCTGTGTGCCAGTCATTGTCTGCCTTTGCCATGCATATATTGCCCCAGGCAGATTAAGTCTGGCCCCTCTCACGGCCGAAGTGGTGGCGAGGCAACCAGATTCGTCTGGAACCAGGCTATAACCAACCAGGGCCCAGTATGTGGTAATATGGGGCAGGACATTGCGAGAAAAATTAATCTAATACAGAGAGGGACGAGAATAATATCCATGCAGTGATATTAGTTTCGCTACGCGAGGCTGGTGAGGGCCGGGGGCCGTGTTTTTTTCTTTAACTTATTTCATTTATATTTAATATATTTTATTTGCAAGTGATATATCACTTTAATTCAAAGCAAAAGTATCTTTCTTGTTCTTGGACTTGTGGATCGGTTTGCGTTCAACCACGACACTGTCATACGATACGATGAGGGCAGACTAGTGTCAGACTCTCAGACTAAAAGGCTCTGTGATCCGCTGCCGTTTAGAGAGCCCAGAGTTGCGTGGCAGATTATTTTAATTCAAACATACATTTTAATAGTCAAATGTTCTTTTATTTTTAATGTTCGAAGGAATATCCAAATGTGGAATATTGGTTGATAGCCTGAAAATACATTGATCTCGTAACATGTTTAAAACGCGACACGTTGTAAGCTTGCAGATATCTTCTTTTTTTTTTTTTTACAACTATGAAAGCTCTGATCGGCAGGTGAAACTCTTCTTGCTCATAGCAAACTCGTCACTGCTTGATGGCTCGTTTTGTTCTGCAAAATTGTTGGATTTCAGATTAAAAAAAACACTGTCTACAAGCTCCATAACTCAGACTTTAGGCTACGATGCTAGTGAGAGCTACTATGCATTACCATGTTCATCCTTGATCCTTTACTGTTGTAAAAGCAACATGAGATAAAATGCACAAAGTTGTTACCTTCCGCAGGTTCTCTGCCCCTTCTTTGATCTTCAGCTCCTTGCGGATCTCACGACGGATCTGCTCCTTGATCTCGTCCAGCTTCTGCTGCACCATGGTGTCCGACAGATCCAGGTTGTTTCCCAGACCTAGCCGTTCCGATACCAGCATACTGGCATCCCCCTGAGGAAATAAAAAGGACGAGGAGGAGTCAAAAACAGGGCTTTTGGGGGGGGGGGGGGGCTTAACTCTCTGGATGTGCAAACAAATACACCTGGAGATTTAGCAGGTCAGTGCAAGATGCTCAATGCACCGCGCTGCATTGCAGAACATGCACTTTTGAGGTTCCAGGTACTGGGATCCCGGTAGCTCAGACAGATGAAAAGGACCCGAATAAAACTCGCGTCATGTCTCGCCTCTCTATGCCCTTGGTTTCATGATCACGTCTAGCAATTTCACAGGATAATCTAATATTCGACTCTCAAAATAACTATTCGACACAGTGGACACTATAACCAAAGCAGTGGCAATATAATATATCAGACGATATGCAGCTGTGGACTGGACACTGATATTGGGTAATTGGTTCTCTTTAACCCATTTTGGGGCAGAAACCCCTTTTGGTGTTAGCATTATGCTATGCTTTAGCTATAGCAGATCTACAAGCTCATAGCGCGCCACCGAGTGGCGCACTACGAGCTTGAATCTGATCTCAGGTCAAAATGGGTTAATACATTAATGTTAATTCATGTCAAATCATATAGTTTGTTTGTTGTTGAACAGATGTTTGATCAGCAATGATTTCCAGAGTTATTCCATCTTTCCTTCCCAGTCAAGACCAGAAAGTAGCGGATCTACAGTATGGTTATGAGTGACCATTCCATTTAAAATAGCTAATATGTCAACGTTTTAATGACATATTATATTATATTTGTCCCCCAAACAATTGGTGTCTGTGACACATCTAGGGGCCGCAATGTGCATTCAATGATTTTCCTAGAAGCTTTGTCATTGGTCCAGCATTTCCCTGCAATTTCCTAACCAATCAGGCAAATTCAATGCATTATTCATCATTTTTGAAGGACAATTGTTTTGGGAGCGTTTAACGCATTGCTGTCTGTCAGAATACGAAGGGGGAAAAAAAGGGGGAAAAAAGAAAATTATTGCTTATAGCTACTTTAACCCATTTAGACCGTACGACGTGTGGGAAAGTCATAACTAATCCAACCGACGGATTGCTAGCGCATTTTCATTGAATTATTGAAATATTCTTAACTTTTTTCTGGAGTTGGCCTCTCCTTCTGCACCATGCTCTTCGCGCATGCGCGTTGTCGTTCACTTCCCTGTATACGGCTCAGAAAGAATCCCATCTCCTAATCTAGGGGGATCTCTGTGGTTTTGACCAGATGGATATACTAAGCTCTTCATTTCTGAATTCTGGCCTGCCTCTCGTTCAAAATATGAACGCGAGGGATTATTCAGCGACATTATCGTAACGATAGCCATGCCATGTGCCATGTGGTCTACCTGCACAGCCTTTGTGATCTACTGGTAAATGGTGCATTTATATAGCGCATTTATCCAAGGCGCTTACATAGATTGTGCATTACATTCACCCACACATTCATACACCGATGGCGGCGGAAACCATACAAGGCACCAACCAGCACATCACAAGCAATCAGGGGTTCAATCAATGTCTTGCTCAAGGACACTTCGACACTGACTCTGGGGGAGCCCAGGTTCGAACTGGCAACCTTGCGGTTACCATCCAGCCACTCTACCCCTGATCCACCGCCGCCCCACTGCCCCTACTGGTACATCACAATCTACCTTTTGGTCACCTCTACACTAAAGCAAGCATTGCCAATTACTGTTATTAGAATAAGATGTAGGCCTAATCACAGAAAGATTTCATAGATCTGTGCTCTGATGATTTAAATACTAGATCAAACCTCACTTAAACAATTTTGACCTGAGATCAGATTCTAAAAATGTCTTCTACATCCTGACAGTTTTCTGAAAAAGCTATGTTTTTATGTCAGTCGTTCTTTGATTCTTCAAAAATAGCAGACCTACAAGCTCACCATGAGATTGTAGATTTGCTATTTTTCAATAGCACCAAAAGGGGTTCACACCCAGAATGGGTTAAGATAGTCTATTCCTACAATGTATCATTTCTAACAAAGTTGAAGTGTTCCAAACTTAAGAGAGGCCATCTGACTTGGTGTTTGCTTAACCTGCATCCTCACAGCAGGCATCTTAACGTAGGAGATAAAAGAAGTGACCTAAAAGGTCATTAAACCACAGTGGTGATGTGATGTCCCACCAGAGGGTCAGTACCCTTACGGGTGGGGGGGCTACACTGGGGATGGAATGGAACCATACGCAGCGACGAGCGGACCGGAAAAGAGAATTTCCCATTCATTTTTCCCATAGACGTTTCAGAAAGTATTTATTTAAAGACCATGAAAGCCTCGGACAAAGCCAACTCGGCTGCTGACAAATCGTGACAATAAACACAATTCTTTGGGCCGAACGAATAATTAGAAAGAAGAAAAAAGTGAATCACAGCTGTGTGAACTGAACGCTGCAACTATGTTGTTATTGCTATAGGTACTGTACTGAACTCTAGTGCTAGCCACATAGCGCTAGCCACCTGAACATACATACACGGGGACATGCATACATGCATACATTGCTCAAAAAGGGCAGGGTACAACACTTTTTCTTTTCTTCAAATTATTTGTTTGGTCGTTAAATAAATATGGAAAGCAAGGCTTTTGCACACCTACAGGCGACAGGTGCGTAGGAGGGGATGGTGGCCGACAATGAAAAAGAACAAACACCCACACACACTGTCTTAGGCATTGGGAGTTTTTTTCAGACAGTGTGAGGGTGTTTGTTCTTTTTAAAACATCTATGGGAAAAATTAATGGGAAATTCTCTTCTGGGCCAATTGTCGTTCTGAAAGGGGGCGTGACTGCGACGCTCTATAGAGGGGTATGCACGTGACATCATCATCATACCCGGAAGTTATGCGGGAACGCCTACTGAGTGCCTTGACAGCCCATACATGCAATCAGAAAAGTCCTATCTGATTGCATTAAACAACGTTAAACTCACTTTATGCATGCGCATAGCCTCTATTGAGCTTCTGCCTACCAAGCGAGTTCCATGGCGAAACCAAACGGACAAGTGATAATTATATAGTATACACCGTCCGCATTACATGTGCTGTAATATTAGAGAATAAACTAATGTTTCAGGGCAGGCTATGCATCACAACCTTGTTCAACTAAGGGCTACAATGCAAGATATTTGCTCAGATTATTCCGTCGGGGACCTTTTCTGGCACTCGCCAATAAAACCCACCGATCTGACGCAAGATAGGGCTACGCTCTCCATGGTTTTGGCTTGCTGTGTGCGAAAGTCTTTGCAGGACTATCCGGACGCGATTCCAGCGCTAGGCGATGCCTTCCCAAGCATTTCTAGATATCTAGCCCTAAAGCACATTAGATATTTGGCTTTTATTTGTCGTCGACTGGAACTCCTACAGTATGAATAGAGTCGCGATCACTACAGCGAACAGATCTGTGCTACAGCCAATGAAAGCACAGTACCAGCCAGCAGGTGACTAGAAGTGGGTCACTGGATATGACCACCGCTCCTGCCCACAACCAAAAATGTCAATTGAGTGAATTGACCCATTGTCAGGCTTCTGATTGGTCCCTGACTGACCAACCAGCAGGCTCTTTCAGCCTTGTTCCTCCCTGGTTCTGCCTTAAGTTTGTTTATGTTGAATTTGCTAAAACATTTAAAAACATATTTTATGCCCAGTCACTGTACTGCACCTGAGACGTTTAAAATAAGAATTTAATACACATTTAGCAATATGAAGCCACTGAAAAATCTGTTCTTTCAATGGTAGTGAAAAATGGAGAGAAAGGATTTTTGTCCAACCAAGAAACGTCAACCAATGGGTGCGAAGAGGGGCACAACCACGGGCGGGACTTGAAAAAACATCGCAAAACAGAATGAGAGAGTGAGCAAAGGTGCACAGCCGGGGGCGAGCTGTGCACATGTGGAACACACACACTACAGAGGGGGAAAGAGGTAGAGGTAAACAGAGAGAGAGAGCTGTGTGTGTGTGTGTGTTGTCAGAATTGGCCAAACATTGACTTGTGTGTTTTTTTACAGACAGATGAATATAGACCTTTTGATCCTCATGGGAAAATTTGGGTGTTACAAATATTGGTAAAGCAATGTTGATATTACAGTATTACCGGTAAATATAGTTATAGCCACGCTATAAAATAATTGCTTGAATCAGCATCAGGATGGACCAGGAAAGTCCAGACATTTTGGAGCATGTGCGCTCCTTCTCTGTTCAGTCTGTTGTAGCCATCCATTTTTATTAAGGTTAAAGGTATGAGGGGAATCAGGGGATATAATTATTTTGTCACCTACTGTATGTACACCTACTGTATGTAGTATGTACATTAAGGTTCGTCCATGTCATGACTGGAATACATGATTTTATCACAGTGATCGACCAAGGAAATGCTTCTAAATTGCATTGCGCACTAAATAAGTTGGTTGAATTGTTTGTTTCATTGAGAGAGATAGACAGAGATACAGACAGACAGACAGACACATACAGAGAAATAGAGAATTATTTAACGACAATCAATACAATAGCGTCTTGTCTTGTGCATATATCACGGAGCCTTGCACATTTTCATGAGACGTCAGTTCAAATTAATTAAAATAAATACAGATGTATATGTATAGTGTTCTCATTCTGGTCATTTAATTTAGGCAGTTTTGTTTTTATTTTATTTTTTGCTGTGTTATATTGTGTTTGGTTACAGTTAATTTATCAGTTGTTCTGTAACTCAGCCTGTATCACCTTACCCTTGATATTTATACATGTAACTAACAGTTGGACTTAAGCGCCTCTAGTAAGTTGTATTTACTCTGTGTTCTTGGCTTGACACTACTACTAGCCTGACTTCATAGATGTGGGGGGTGTGTCATTGTAATTATCATCATTGCAAACAGCGGCTTGTTCATCGTTAAAACTTGCCCCTATCTGTATATAACACGCCTATTCTGTCGCTGACCCATAAGGGGTTGAAACATTGTCATCCTTTATCAAATAAAATGTCCGGTGGGAGCTACTCAACAGTGTGCGGACATTCTCTCCTTCTCCTGTACGTATCTTTTTGTTCAGCACCTGAAAGGTTTTTAGAGAGTACTTGCGTACTTTCCTTTGGATTCCGTTTCCACGACAAAAAACTCCCATACCTATTGGGAGAACTACAACAATGTGCAAACACAGCAGCAAGATTTGTGAACTGTTGCAACAAAAGAAGGTTAGCCAATGGAAAACAACCACCCTAAGGACTACTATCTGTAGACCGCTAGACCAACTGCATGTGTAAACAGAGCTGCTACCTTTAAACACATCTTAAAAAAGGAGAATTCCATGCTAGAAGGCTTTCTTAACTTTACTTGTAGTCTTTACGTCCCCACCAAAGAGGTCCAGGTGTTATTTTGTGCAAAAGTGCATTATTAGCTATTTCCCCTAATATAAGCCCTGAATGGGGGTTGGGTTTTTGTGCTAATTTGCTTATTTCTATCAAAATAAGTAGTAACGTGTACTAGTTACATTATGAAGAGAGGATATATACAAAAATAATATGTTTGAGAGATGGAAATAAGCAAATTAGCACAACACCCCAATGCCCCATTCAATTCATTGCAATTCAATTCAATTCATTGAGGGCTTATGGTAGGGGAAATAGCCAATAATGCGCTTTTGCACAAAATAACACCTTGACCTCTTTGGTGGGGACGTAACAACTACAAATAAAAGGTAAGAAAGCCTTCTAGCATGGAATTCTCCTTTCAATCTGAGGGCTTTTTTGTATACTATTTGAAAACTTGAGAAAATAAATGTTTCAAAAAGGATTTATACCTATAACATGTACATAACGATGCAATGTGACATAGCTCCGTTTAAAAATGCTGTACACTGTATATACTTTCCCCATTTTCAACTGTTTTTATTATATTTTGACACTTACGTAAACGTATGTTTTCTCAAGCCAATAAAGCTCCTTTGAATTTGAATTGAAAGGCTGTGTCCATTGTAGCACTGCCATATTTATTATCAATGCTCCACCTTTATGTGTGGTCTCACAACTCCATTCATTTTGCACAAAGTTGCAAGGACAGTCTGTGCCACGCCAGATGCCACTGTGCAGTGCAGCCAGCTAATGCATGGTTTATACTTCCATAAAGAATATACACGGTATCGCACGGAGCATATGCGATAGGATAAGCCCACAATCGGCGCGGATCAAGTGATGCATTATGAGTAGAGTTGTTCCGTTACAGATACTGGTATCTGTTACTCGGTAGCACCCTCAAATGCTCGTACTCGGAACCGGCCCCCGATACTTTGACCCGAGTACCAAAACATCCAATTGGCACTAGGCTGAACGAATGCAACGGGAGGAACAGCTGATCTACAAGCATAAATGACAACTGACAAGTGTAGATCGGAGGAGAAAAAAAAGGGCTCAAATAAGTGGTTACTCAACAAAAATAAAGTACTCGTATCGGTACTTGGTATCGGTGACGGTGAGTACTAAAAATGAAGTACTTGTACTCTGTCTGAAAGAATTGGTATCCGGACAACTCTAATTGTTGTGAGCTTGTAGATCGGCTCTGTTAGCCACTACACACCATGGTACAACGAAGCAAACAGTCAACAGGCCCTGTGTCTCTGTGTGTTGTGTTTAATGCGAGGAGCTGCGTGGTTGGCAGCTGGCTGTTGGAAGAAAGAAAAAAACACTGATGATTCACCAGTCAATGTTTTCTCATAAAAACATTTAAATATGATTTTAATTGTTGAATATGTAGGTATTGTGAACTAGACTCACGTCTAGCGTTATGAATAATAATAATTGTAATTATTTATAATAGTAATGTATTAAGTGTACCGTACTAATAATATTAATATCGTGGAGCAAGGCAGCCGGCCAAAGTGGCCGGTGTGATCATTTTATTTATCGGTCGACTGCTACTTTCTGCACTGGTAAATGAAGTACACAATGAGTAGAGTGGAATCAGTACCATGCACTGCTGAATGAATCCAACTCCATTCATAGAAAAGACAATATCAAGAGTCTAATACAACCATACAATTACTACTACTGATTACTGAATGTTAAATTCCAACTCAAATGAGTTTAACATAAAATATCTAGCAACGCCAATGGTTAATTGATTGCTGGGTAAACATATGAAGTTTAACAAATGGATTCTAATTTCTGAAAATAGCAGAATTGTTTTTGCAGCACTGAATGAAACACAAGAGTAAAATAGAATTAGATACAGTTGTAAACCAGTGTTAAGATACGCTTAGCTAGGCAGAGTCCAGTACCTTACCATAACTTCACCACCATTATCCATCTCCATTTCTACGACATCTGTCGAACGAACAAATCCATGCATTTGGCCACAGTTTCTGTGGCCAACTAAAGTCTACTTCTTCTCATACTTGAGATATTAAACGTGTCTTCCTTCAACACAATCGCTATGCATCAGCATCGGCTGACAAGAGAATCTCCAATGTCAGAAGTCTATCAGTGCGTCTGTTTCTCTCTCGCTCTCGTAATTCCTCTCTCTCTCTGCCAGACACACATACACATGCAGAAGCACACGAGCCATTGACATCAGCAGGGAAGATAAACTGTCTGGGGGGGGGCAGCCAAATCCCTCTTAGCTTCTCAACTCTGTGAGGTCACAGCAGCCCAGAATGGGACATAATCTCACTCCAGGGAGAGTGGCGTCTAAAATTAACCCACGTTAAAAACATAACACCAGTCGTCCAGTCCAGTCGTCGTCGTCGTCGTCGTCCCCCCCCCCCACACACACACACACACACACACACACAGAGCGAATCGTGTGGCGGAAAAGAGTGGGTGGGGCAGTGTATTTGCCTAATATGGCATTGGCAACCAAACAAAACAACGACCTACCTAGTACCTAGGCTACTTACTTCTAAAGTGTTCAGACTCTATTTTCAGTTGGCTTAAATTGGCAGTACTGCCTTTTGTTCTAGCCTAGAATGAGTCCACAATCAACCATGTGGTCACTGTAGTGTAGAATCAAGTTGACTTACCATCCATCCACAAAGTAATGTTATGCGCCGAATGCCGAAAGTACAAATTTCACCTAAAAGGCGTCCTTTCAAAAACGTGCGCCGTTAATCGCAGTCTCATAACAGTCTTATTATTTATTAACTTGTATTTAAATCAGATAAACACCAGCAGTCAAAGTCCCATTGAGGTCACAGTCTCATTGTCAAGAGGGATTCATCATGCATTCATAAAAAACAATTCTACATTCATAAAAAAAACTATACAATAAACAACAAATTACAATAAACTTCAACTTGTGTTCCACAGACCTTATATAGACTATGCCTCTGAGAGCCGATAGATCTATTCTATGGTAAAGAAAACACAATCAATAAAGGCGTGTGCGGGAAGCTTTGCATAGGCCTTGAGTACACTGCCGTACCCCTGTCCTATAGCCTGTGTGTGACGGTCCTCTACCTACCAAAACCCTCCCTCGGCTTTATAGGTGCTCCTCTCAGAAGAAATTATACTTTGCACACATACTGTACATCTCCCCGTCCAAAGGGTCTGTGATGACTCATAGGTAAAATGGAGGTCACAACTTGTGAAGTGAGGAGGGGCAGCTCCCTTAGGTTCCCCTCGGTCGCTGCCCTACAAAACCTGTTTGCACTGCAGACGTGTTTGACCAGCGCTGCGTTAAGATAGCACGAGGACACAAAACAGGGCCATTTTTACTGCCAACAATGCAAGGAAATCCAAGAAAGGCCAATCAGATAAGGTGGAAATAAATCAGCGTATACCCTTGAAGGCCTGTGTAGTTTAATTTGAGATCAAACGACAGAAGCATAAACCTTGAGGAAGAGTCCGAGCACTTACAGTAGTGCGTCTTTTAGCTTTACTGGCCACTTGTGCAGAAAAAGGGCCCTTTAGGGCCACTTTTCCTACGTAATATAAGACTGTAAACTAAAGAACTGTAGAGCTTTACATTTGTTGTTACTCAAAGATTGAGCCTACTAAGGGAAATGACATCATACATGGAACGTAAGCCCTCAAAGACAAGTAAAGCAGGAATTGTAGGTAAATGTCCACACTCACACTACGCATGTTTCATAATGGATGAAACTTGTTAAACTAAGTGTTGCTATACACGTTACTCCACTGTGTAAAACTTGAGCAAAATATTATAACATTCACGCTAGCTGAAAGGGCTAAAATTATGACATCTTTGCTGAAAACAACATTAGCCTATATTCTATAATATAGATGCAAAGAGCAAATACAGAATGCATTCAACGTCATTAGAAACTTTGGCAAAACTTACTAGCTCAAAGTCAATGTTTTATTACAAAGTTAAACGATAACTTATTGCGATGTGCACTACTGAAATAGTTGTTAGAGATCCCATTTTTAGAGCCTAATGTACATGAAAATCAAAGTAAACATTAGGCCATGAATGAACCCCAAGAGTAAGCAGGTTAACTCATTCTTTAAGCCAGAAAGCTCCCAAGACTCACAACAAGAGCTCCATTCAGACAAAAAGACAATGGAAAAGTTGAAGCCACTGGCCAGGCTCATGCTTTAAGGCCAAGCCTTTGCCATTTCTCCACCAAGCCCATCTCAACCTACAACCTGACACCCACGCTCCTTACCTCACAGCTGCCTCTGCACTATTGGTCAATGCTTGCTGTGTGACCAGAAATAGCATCACATGCCAATAAACCTAGATCCAGTGAATGGCTTCCAAGCACAATATTAATGGAGAGTTTCATGTACTGTACAGCTATTCATCACTACAAGCTAGTCATGTGTTTGTCCTTCACATATTAGACTACCAGGTTCAAGAATGCACAATGTTAAAAAGGATAATCAGTGATAAACTAGATGTTAGTGCAGCAAAGAAACACCTGTTGCTTTGCTGCATAGGACTTGTTCCACTCTATGTCAAGTGTGTCAACCACAGCTACGGGACAGTTGAGTATAAGATACATCATACAGCTAATACAGTCATAATCTATCACAAATCACCATACGTAAGCTAGATATAACACGAAATACTTCTGAAAGAGATACAAATCAATACTAGTTTTCATCTCACACACCACCATTATGCTTTTGAATTTTAACATTCAACATGAAACAAGTAATTCAGCCACAATCATTCCCATTGAAGACCAAAACCTTTGTCCTGATATTGTGACACCACAAACAAGCGTATTAGTGTATAAACATGTATTCTTTTTAGACCAAACTTACTTTCTACAGAAATTTGAATTGTTCTTAGTTTTTATTTTCCTTTATTCTGTAGTCATATTATATTTTGTTTATCGATTCAACTTAATTTGCGTTGCTGTACCTCCACAACTTGTGTTAGTCTCAGGTAACTCACAGCCTGAATGGTCACAGGAGATCCCCATGCAAGCAGTGAGTTACTGTAGCTGAAAACTGGAAATTCCTTCTGGACCAATTAGGTATCTGTCTACAGTTATCAGATGGCTCAAGCATGAGTTTTTAGTTTCACTGTCAAGTGATGTGAAACAAAGACATTGACACATATTGTGAAATAATAATCTGTGTATCTGTCTTTAAACTTATATCACTCCCACAACTGTAAATAACCAACAGCATAGATTTCTCACTTACATTAAATTGACTTTTGGGAGACATGTGTTGAGGATGCTACTGTACAAATAACTTGTTTGTATGAGTTTGTCATTAAATAGTTTTACTTTTGTTGTGCCTGAGCGATCAACTGACGTCATGAAACGACATTACTCCCCGAGTCATAACTGTTCACATGATAGAATATTGTCATGTAAACACACTCCTTATGATACAAATTGCTTTTATATAACGTAATGACATTACAGATGTAAAACTTTGATTCCCATGGAGCGTGTTGAATAGAAACCCCGTTTACTACAACAGGTAAACAGTGCTAGCACTTCAAGCAAGTGAATTGTTTACTAAAGAGGAGTGACATGATGGAACATAATTATGTTTCACTTCATTTACAACACAAAAAGTGTCATTAAGAAAGAAGTGGGAAAACTTTGTTACGTGGTTGTGGAGATTGTTTTGCTTTCAAAGTAACGTTTCCACCCAGAACAACCGTATTTTGACTCGTGTGACTGCGAGTTGTTTTTTGAAAGTACAACACAAAGTAACGTCTCGACACACTGTGTTTACCACAACAGTTACCGCACTCCGATACAATATTACAAACGGGGATATTTGGATAATTGTTTCCCAGGCCTCGATCCATGGATAATTCCCAGACAATACTTTTGGGATCTGTCAGAATTTCGTCGCAAAATCCATAATCGTCTATTGGTCGTAATGCACCGGGGCAACGAACGCGAAATGAGGATGTTTAATGCGATTTGGTGGGCTCCATAAAAACAAGTTTGCGCACTTTTCGCAACAGTTGTCAACTTTTCCTACCTGCACGGAATCGGCGGCCATCTTGGTTTTCTTGTTTGAATCAAATCCTACGGAGAGAGAGGGGAGGTGGAAATCCAAAAACAGCCCTTGTGTTCAAGTTTCCCTCTCGAACTCAATGGAGAACTTCTTCTTTGACCCAAACCATCGGTCATCTCGGAAATACGGGACGTCCCATGTCTTCTTTGGACACTTTGGTCGTTCTTGCACTGTCGGAAAGCGCACGGGAGTTGTTTTAAGTCCTCATAAATGATACTGGAGCATAAATGTGTCCCAGAGCTTCAGGAGAGAGAGAGGCGGTGGTTCCAGTGTCCGCCCATAGGCGCTCTCTCTGACTCTCTCCCTCTCCCTATCCGTCTGCATTGCACACACTAAACCCAACCTATCCACACACACGTGACGTGATCATGTACACTTCTTCATATTCTGCTGGGGTTCATAGAACTTCATTTTATCATCATCATCAGTCACTACTAGCTGGAGTAAACAAAGGGGTGATGATTAATGTCGTCATTGGTCACAGATTACCATTCAGTGGTAGTAGTTCTCAAATATTCTCATGTCAAGGGCCCCCAATTTCAAATTAATATAGCCTACACATGTATTTGGCCACGGAGTCTCGGACCTCCAACAGAAAAGGGGTTGTGACAGATAAGAGACCAGATTAGTGTTGTTAAAATGTTTCAAATCTATACAATCATGACACGCTGTGAGCCTCGGCTATTTTCATAGGTGATGTATATAGGATTAATTATTAAATGTTGTTAAACTGATTTTGATGATATATTAATACATTTTGCTGTGGACCCCTGGAACGACCCCCGGGGGTCCCCGGACACCACCTTGAGAACCACTGACCACTGATGGGCCAAACTTTAAGACATATGAATAGGCCAAAATAAATGCTAAGATTATTTTTATTTGTGGCAATGCTTATTTAGAATATATTTAACAGTAGTAAAAATCAAGACACCTGGATAAAGTTAATGTCATGCATGCAGCCATGCATAGAATTAAAATAAGTCAAAAGTGTGTTAGTGCCGTATTAGCTCTGGTCCATAGCTCTAATGCGTTGCATTTAAATGAAACGCATTAGAGCTATGGACCAGAGCTAGTGCAGTATCATGTCTGATATATTATACGGGGTAATGTACTAGAGCGGTGCTCGTTGGGCACTGGCCTACTTGGAATGATGCAAGTTGGAAATGCATGCACCCAGTTATTGTCTGTGTCCCTTTTATGCCCATATATGGAGTTATTTGTGCGGCATGCCCAAATATGGAGTCTTTGCAGATGTCATAACATCATTGTGATGTCAGAACAAACAGTGTGATGTCAGAACAAGCCAGCTCCATATATGGAGATATAGGGGTGATCAGGTCCGGAGCCCGGGCAGATGCTTTTGTGCTGGTTCTGGACAACAAGCAATCCGACGGCCTCGACACCGGGCACTGCACTCCCTGTGGGGGTGTGGAACGTGTGTGTCGAATTTGAAGTCGGTGGGGCGAACAGTTCTCGAGTTGCGTGGATTACAGACATACGTACACACAAAGACTTGGTGCATATATATTCTTGAGATGCACTCACCTGGGATGGGGTAACAACACTGGCTTTCATTTACAGATGCCAGATATTAAAACTAGTGCTGTCTTTTAGGTAGACTATATTAATTGCTCCATTTAACAACTTGAAAGGCTCGGGACTCTTTGTTATGTCCACTGATTTAGTATTTTATGTGAATTAATAATGGACCGTTTTACCCACAATTAACCTCTTTTGAATAGGCTGATGAAAGGATGGATTTAAGCCAAGGCATCACCTATATTTTTATTTCTTAAAAAAATATATATATCTGTAATTCGTGTTACATGTTTGTCATGAATTAACATGAGAAAATAAATACAGACAGACAGCAAAAACATTTATAACTAGGGAGTCAAACTACTGCCCAAGTGAAATTCAACAGAAGGGCAGAGAGATTTCATGCAACATAGTTGTAAATTAAAATTAAAACCCAAGAAATCACAATATTTTGGTACTGTAGGTACAGTATGTTAGTTAGAAATACCTACCTACCTATGATGGCTTCATATACAGTATATGGCCCAGTAACACAGTCCTGCTAAAACCAAATCAGAATTCTCCAGGCTAGTATAGGGTGGGAATTCCTCAATGACATCATGAGGCCAAGGGTTGAGGGAAGCCCTTTTAATCAGGGTCAGTGGTGCATGTGCAGGGGAAGCTGTGGGTTGTGGTAGAGTGATCTAAAATGAATGAAGATACCAGCATGAGATTATTTGAGCAGGCCTGGGCAATGTTTAGCACCTCTGAGTCACATAAACCAACTGAATACTCGGTCTACAGGCTACTTTCCCAGGTCCTAATAAAGTAGTTCTCCCCTTAATATTATTCAAACAGACCAGGCATACATATAGTAAGAAAGCAGCCAAGAACTTCCACACAAAAGTGAACAATGATTTAGTCATAGCTAGCCTATTCCAAAGAAATTGGCTGACCAAAGTGCAGATAGTGCTTGTATCATGACACATCTCAAGTACAGGTTTCAGAATCCTTGGGACAAAAATAGAGCATGTGGTAATAAAACCACCCGGCCACCACTACTACAAAATGTTACAGGGGAAATACTTTCCTAGATCAAGGCCTTCCCTTCAATAAAGCGTTTTGATAGAAATGTTTGAAGTCTAGGACAGGACAAGGCAATGAAAGCCGACCCACATGGATGGGATACACACACCCCAGCTCTTTAGCTCCCTCTACAGGTCACCTGCAGTGAAAATGCCCCAGCTTTGATTTTCACTATGCTCAGATCTGCCCTAACTACAAATGTGAGACATAGCACATGATACAGTCAATAGTTTTTTTTTCCTTCAATTTATTTATATTTTTGGCAATCAAAAGATGAAAAATCTATGACAAAATGTAGACATTCCAGCAGACAAATCTGCAACAGAAATTAAAAGACCTGGTTGGGAAGAAGGCACGCAAAACCTTGTTCCTTAGTTTTTGTTTAAATGTAATGCACTCTTGAGTGAACTGGCATTTGACCAATATGTTTGTAATAAGAATTATTCTCAGTGAAGCAGCCTTCTTTGCATTCACATTAGAAATCTTGTCTGTAACAAACAGGCGTGATTTGTTGAGTGGCCTACTTAAGCCACTCTGACTGAGTATGTGTTAAATAACGGATTGTTTTTCACTTGAAAATCTGTTACTTTCAGCGGGTGACACTGCCATGCGATGAAGTATTAATTAGGCTTTAATTAGACCATCAAGGGGTGCAACTGGAATTTTGAATTGCCATCACTATAGGCCATAGCAAAATTAAACCAAGAACAAGGATGTAAAAATATACAGTATACAGATAAATTAGCAGAATTCTTCATCAGTTTCATAAGGATTTTGTGTAGATAATGCTGAGAACAGCAGTTTGTAGCAGCAGAATAATGTTAGCGGGCACCCATGTTTAACAGGGGCTCAAACAGCAAAGAAATATTGTACCCGACAAAAACAATAAAAGGCAGTTCACTGAAAAACAACAAAAGCTGAAACAAACACAAACTATTAAATGCACAACTGTTAATGTAGAAAAAAATTGTCACCACAGTGTAAATAAGTTAGTTGTTTAACCAGCTTGCTGGGAAATTAAATGAAATTAGTACATATTTACAGCAGCAGTTTTGTTGCCGTTGTGGTCTTCCACAGTTTAATTACATCGTGTGTAAACACTTCCTGCATCATAACCATGAACTCCTCGGCCCCAGGCAAGGCTGCACATTTACAAGATTCATAAAACAAATACACTGAATACAGTATAAAAAAACATACACTTGCCCTGGTAAATAGTCCATGTTCACAGGATTTTCGATTTCATAAAAACCTCAAGAGTTGAACTAAAGTCCAATTATTATAACACAGTAGTCAAGTTTCTCACACGTCCATTCCTTTACGTTAGTAGTAGTGGCGAGGAAAGGGGCGTCTTTTCAGCATGAAAATGTCACCGTCTTCATTCGTAGATTAAAAAAAGTGGGAAGATGCGCCCCTCCCTCCACTTAGACAATGATAGCAACATTAAAAATACAACAAAACACAACCAATCACTGCCAATGAAAACATTCACTCTGGCTGGACTGCAGTAGTCACATGACAGATCAGAGTTACGGACTTGGCCAGTTGTCAGCCCAGGGTCATCTCCAGCCGTGTGTCTGTAAGACCCCTCTGAACGGATGGCCTTTCACATGGAAGTGAAAGGGAGTCATTGCCTGTGGGCCAGGACCTCTGACCCTCTTTATTGGACGGAAGGGTGAGGAAGAGGAAGATGAGGAAGAAATGGAACCTCGTGGTTCGGGTGGTTTAGCTTGATAACAGAGACATGAGCTTCCTCGGCCATACTTAAAAACACACGCAAAAGAAAACACCCCACTGCGTCTGTCAGCCTTGCAGACATTTACACAGACACGCCTCGTGTACTCAACGAGACAGCTCCGTGAAGGAAGTATACGTTACAGTCAGTGGCAGTTTACATCCCTTAAGTCTCACGTCTCTGGCTCCCTCTTGTTTCCATCTCCTCGGTGTGCGTGACTAAGTCTGTACAAAGCCTTGGGCACACACTCTCTGATCCCTTCTCCACATGGGGTCCGTTTAATTGGTTTTGGGGTAGATCTTCTCGTAGAAAAAGTTCTGCGCCAGCAGGTAGAGCTCTCCGTCCTTCTCTCTGACGGCGTGGGCCCTGACGAACTGAAACTGCTCCAGGGCAAACTCGTAGAAGTCGTTCTCCATCTTCCAGATGGCCGACTGCTGCAGCTTCGCGATGGACTCTTTGGTGGGCGGCTTCTTCTCCGTCGTCTTTCTCAGGTGTGATTTCTTCCCTGCAGCAAGGGTGGAGGGAGAGAGGGGAGATTTAGAGACGGGAAACAACTGCAGTTAAAATAAGTTTTGTCTGTGTGTGGTCACAGGCCCCACACGAGGGAATAAGTATATACTTTATGGAGGCTATTACACAGGGCAGTGAGTGTTTTAAATATTATGGTAATGTGTTTACTACAAGTGGCCAATTTTGTTTCCAGGTTAGTTCACATGATTGCCAATATGCAATTTTATTAGATTTATAATTTAGCATTTAATGTAAACGTAGTACTCTATAATGTATACTCATAGCTTCACTGTACAGATAATCTACTGTTAGACAGATATTAGGTTCTTAGCTTGCTTATGATTCTTGATGAGGAAATAGTCATCAAGAATCATAAGCAAGCTAAGAACCTAATATCTGTCTAACAGTAGATTATATGTACAGTGAAGCTATGAGTATATGTTGTTCTTGCTTATTGTAAATCGCTCTGGATTAAGAGCGTCTTCTAAATGCCTAAATTGTAAATTGTTTCAAACCCCTCTGGATGCACGCACCTAAGGTACAGTACCTGTTTTGTAAAGCTCGGTGGCTCCCCTGAAGAAGCGTGGCAGTGCAGCCTCCA
This sequence comes from Protomyctophum parallelum, assembly GCF_964188405.1. Classification (NCBI taxonomy): domain Eukaryota; kingdom Metazoa; phylum Chordata; class Actinopteri; order Myctophiformes; family Myctophidae; genus Protomyctophum; species Protomyctophum parallelum. The sequence goes on along the minus strand of NC_139709.1, from coordinate 30,580,528 downwards.
GCATCATGACAAAGTCCTCCAGCTCCTCAGTTACCCCGACCAGCAAGTACTCGTTGACCAGGTTATATTTGGCCTGTTCCAGGGCCCAGTGGCTACCTACATTCCTGCAGAGACAAATGTTGTGTTTTGAAAATTGCCAGCACTTCCCCCTCCCTGTTGTTATATTTCACCTTTTCACTAAGTTGAATTGTTCAAAACACTTAACGCAGAACATGAGGCAAATGGGCGGTGGGGGGGAAGCAGGCAGGTTCTGGTGGAATAAAGACATAATTGTCGCTGTCGGGCCAAAACCTTGTATGTCCACAACCATTACTTTTGGAGAAAAATAATCAAACGTGTTCAAAATGGATCCGAAATGTGGTTAATACTAGTCAAAAGCTGTTCTTCATTTTCTTTGGTTAAATATTTTCATGAAAACCACAAAACAAGACGTGAATTGTATGAGAAAGCATAAAAACGGAAACATAATTGAGATACAGGGTTTCTGCCTGAGAGCGACGATATGGAGTGACCTTGTGAGGGAAAGAAAGATAATGAGAGAGAGAGAATAACGGAGAGAGTGGGACGGAGGAGAAGGTTTGAGACACAACAGCAGGGGGGTAGGAGGTATGGGGAACGAGGGAGGGATGGAGGGATACGATTAAGTGAGAGGAGAAAGTTTGGGGGACTGCGCAGACGAGGCTGAGATGACAGAAGCAGCCAGAGCAGTTGATAGTAGAGAGGCTGGAGGGCACTGAGAAAATGTTGAGGCGGGTATAGATAAAGAGTATGATGATGGTACTATAGGTGGCAGGAATTGCTATGGGAAGGAAATTAAATGATAAAGAGGTGTGCTTTCATAACCTTTTTAGCTGTGTATATTTAACCACTGATTAGAATGCATTCATTGTTTTATCTTCGTCCTTTTAACCATTTCTGCTTTTTCTCTTGATGTAGCACTTTGAGATTTGTTTCAAATGTAAAGTGCGTTACAAATAAAAAATATTATTATCACAAAGTCAGGAGTTGAATAGTTGTACAACAGTGTTTCAGATTAAGAAAGTGTTTAAAAGGGGGGGGGGGGGGGGGGGGGGGGAATAAATTATGAATTGGAGGGCTGAATTTCATTTTTTCTTTTGTTCTCTCATTTTTGTCATTTGTTTTTTTTGTTCTCTTGTTTCAAAGCTCTTACATAGATCTGGTTGTTTGTCCTCTCTCATTATTTCGATGTAATCGTGGTGAAGTCAGGTAACAGCTGGTAGCAGTGCATCAATTATGTGATTTATTTTAATGATAGATAGGGGCAGGTGTTAATAGAATTTATCTTCTTTCTGCTCCTTCTCTTTCCTTTATGGAAAATGAAAAAATGAAAGTAGTAAATGATAATCATGTAAAACCATAAATGAAACGAAATAAAGAAATATGAAATGAAATGAAATGATAAGGACATGCATAAGGATAAGAGGGAGTAGTGGTGGGTGTTGCCTGTAACCTCACGATAGATACGCATGACGATACAGAGGCTACGATACGACATATACACACGATGATTTCATTCCAAATAATGGCCATGAATTTACTACAAGATCTCGTCTTTATTATTCTGTAGCAAAGACGAATACAAGGCCCACAGACATTAAATTAAAACAAAAAAGCCACCTTGTGGCTTTATTGTGCATTGCACGCATACCATGATGTGTTTGTGTCAAAACTGCATCGCCATCTGTGCTTAATTTATTATTTTTGTATCCTACTGTTTATATCATATGTATGTATGTTTGTTTTTGTATGTTTGTACTAAATTATGAATGTTATTTTTTATATTGTTTTAATGATGACGATAACTGGGGGGAGGGATGGGGTGAGGGAGAAAGAAAAAAAAATGGTATGTTCAAACTGTACTAAATTGTTGAAACCTATTACCAATAAACATATATTAAAAAAAAAAAGACTGCATCGCCCACACAATCGATATAGCAGCCTCTGTATCGATTCACATATCGTCTGGAGTATATCCATATATTGCCATATCGATTAACTGAACCCACCACTAAGAGGGAGCAAAGTTGGACAAAGGCTGTTTAGTAGAATATGTAATTATTTTGTAAATAAGTTCTTTTAACAACTTCCCAATGTATGTATGACAAAAATAGCTACACTTCCTTAAGTCCAGTATTTATTTGGTTCACCAATTGCATATTAAACACATTAACCCTGCCATTCCTATTGTGGGTATTGGTGGGGGTAAAGAAAGGGAAAAAAAGAGGTGAAAATCTACAAGCTCACAAAGCATCATCATGCGATGCGTTGTGCACTTGTATCTCAAGCTACCTGATCCCGCCATCGCATCACAAAACATAAAATAGGCCTTGATTGGTTAATGCCTTAGCATGCATTTCATGGGAAGCAAACAGTACAAGGTAATTTAACATAATCTCAAACATGCTACTGTAGCAGCAGTATAACAAATACTGGGCACAGAAGAAATTCAGTTTCTGCACAATGCCAGGCTGATGAACCAGCTTGTCATAAAGGTGGAGTGTTTCAGTAAGAGTGCAATGCGACATAACAGGTCAAGGCAAGCGAGTGAGTAAAAGAAAGATTAAGTGGAGTGAGAAAATGTGAAATAAGAGGGAGATTGATAGAGATTGATATACAAATAATCGTGCATCTAGAACACATCAAGGCCGGCAGAGCTATCAAAGAGACCTTGAGAACAGGAGTATGAGAAGTGACAGCTTAATGTAGCGTTCTTACTTGAAAGTCTGAGCTGGGCAGCTGGGCTTCATGACTTTGAACTAGAGTTGAATCGACTTACTACTTAAACACACTAACAATACCATCACAGAAATAAAAATGTCACTTTGAACATGAGATCAAACTCTCTTACCGGTATATTAAAGCTTCTATTCAACTACTGTATAGTGTAGTTGATATTTCAGTGGCATACACAGGGCGTTAATATTTGTTGTGTGTTTGAATTAAAAGGTTTGGATAAGCAATACGTTTGGATAAGCAAATGTGACTAGTTATTACATATGGGGCCAAGTGTGCAGGACATACCAGCATTCAGAGTAGTGACCACAGAAAAAAGGAATCTGTAGCCAAAGTTTCTCAGGAGCACAGTCTGAGCCGCCTGCCGACACACATTCATCAAATGTCTGAAACACAAACACACGGCGCATGCACAAAAATCAGTGTTTAGTCAATTCTCAACATTAAAAGGGGAATTCTGGTCAAATTTGACCAAGATTAATTACCATATAATATATTTTCCAACCATTACGATTTTCTCTGTACAAAATCTAATGAAATGGTTTACGGTGCTGACGATTACCACCATAGTACTTGGTAACCTACAAAGCATTGTAGTGTGGCAAATAAATACACCATTCCAAAAGATCACCAAATCACCCAAAACATGTTATTTTCAAATGTGGCATGTTCTGTCCTGCGAAACTACATTTATGTACTTAAGCACATAAGTATTGTGTTAGATTTGATGATAGTTTAATTCTGTGCAAGCTTTGCAGTATTTTCCTTTTTAAGCTAAAACAGGAAGTGAAGTCTACCATTGCCTGCCAAACAGATATATGGCATTATGGGATTAGATTTTGGTTGATGGGGTGTCCCGGGTAGCACAGGGGAAAAGTTGTGGAGATTAGCGGTGTAAATCATCCATGGTGCATTTTGACTTATAGCTTTAGCTTTTTGGAGGCTTTTGGAGCATTGATTTGATAGATATATAGTGGAGATTGACAGGGAACACAGAGAGAAAGTAGAAGAGTGACATGAAGTAAATGGTTCCGGGAATCGACCCGGGGACTCGCTGTCAGGTATTAAATCCCATGTGGTACATGCCACAAACCACTCAGCTAATGGATCGCCCCCCCCCCCCCCCCCCTGGAAATTCCAAAATATATTTATGCCCGATGCAGCATAATGATTTTGTTTTGTCATTGTGAAAATGAATCAAGTAAACTCAGCACTATAAAGTAAACATAGACATATTAAAGGAGAAATCCATACTAGAAGGCTGTTATGAAGGTGTTATTTTATGCAAAAGTGCATTATTGGCTATTTCCCCTACCATAAGCCCTCAATGGAGGTTGGGTTTTTGTGCTAATTCGCTTATTTCCATCGAAATAAGTAGTAAAGTGTGCCGCTTGGGATACTATTTACATTATGAAGAGAGTATATAAAAACACCCCATAGCCCCATTCAATTAATTGCAATTCATTGAGGGCTTATGGTAGGGGAAATAGCCAATAATGCACTTTTGCACAAAATAACACCTGGACCTCTTTGGTGGGGACATACTGTAACAACTACAAATAAAGGTAAGAAAGCCTTTTAGTATGGAATTCTCCTTTAAAGCCATGAAATCTAAGATTGTGAAGGAGTTTAAGACATTGCACCTTTTTGTCTCCTTGTTTCCTGCGCCTCAGGCCCGGTCGGTAATCATCCCCAAAGCGCAGAAAGTAATAGTAGGACACCAGCCTCTCAATGGGGTCGCGGATCACATTGATATAGATGGGTTTCCTCTTCACTCCAAACCTGGGCAGGAGAGACAAACACCTGGGTTACCAAATGAATACAGAAAAATGTATAATGATACACATATATAAACTATAGAGGGTATGCACATGCATCACTTTTCCACCGAGACATTGAGGAGCATGGAGTTTGGAAGCGCTCTTTGGAAATCCCTCAATGGTCCTACGTACCACCTGTTGCTCACTATTATTATTATTATTATTAAATATTTAACACCTGCACAGAATTTCTTGACATAAAGTAGTTCATAACATGTCTCCGGTGGATTTCTATGAAACAAAAACACAGATAGAAAGAGGATAATTCAAGCTTTCCGTACAGCTGCAATGTTGGTGTTTAACGTTGTTTAATACATGCAGATCTGTGAGCTGTCAAGGCCAGAAATTTTCTTTTTGCTACTCAGTAGTTGTTCTCGCATAAATTCCGGGTACGATGATGTCACACGCATAGCCTCAATTAACACACATTTTTCCAAGTAATTTGAAAACATAACATTACATTTAGATCCATATCAATTTATCCATTTTGGATAAATGCATGTCCAATTGTCCATGCATGCTTCTGTTTTTTTACCAGAGGTATACTGTATTGTTCAACTAAACAATTTAACCCATTTAGACCTGAGGACGCAGCTTTCAACCACTTAAACGAATATTAACTTGCTGTTGAAAAATTGCAGATCTACTTGCTTGTAGATCTGGAAAAAAAAAAGAATCGTGAAAATGTGATACGTTTTGCAGAAAACTGTCAAGATCTGGAAGACATTTTTGTATAATCTGGTCTCAGGTCTAAATGGGTTAAAGATGACCACAAGGTGGAGTCACCAGAACAAATCCACTGTAGATCTGTGGCTGCACACTGCACAGTGTTTCAACAGTGCTGTAGCCGTGAACATGGTGACCACACGTCTTACTTGGTGAAATCGAGGAAGGAGACATGGCCGTGATAAAAGGCTGGTTTCATCTCCCTCCATTCTGTCACGTTCTTCACAAACCGCACCTGAACAGAGAGACAGAGAGAGAGAGAACATAATTATTCTCTTAACAGATTCATGTTGGCTGGAGTCCATTCAGGCAGTTTTTCAGCCCCCATGGAAAAACAGGATGCCATTCCTCTCACAGAGCAGCGGCCGGCCGACTCTACAACTAACATTATCAAGTTCACTACAGTGCACACTGAAATCTGGTCAATTCAAACCCAGACTTCAACCATAATGCATAATTTGCAACATAAACGCCTCCTGTTTAGTCATTTTAGCAACCCCTACGCCACACACAAAGTGACCCTCGTAATGAGTCATGACACAGTTCGTATCTCCTTTCTTTGCTGTTCTAATATGACAGATTAACTGCACTTTTTAACTGTGCACCTCGGTTCCAGCCTTTTAGCATAGGCTACTGCAATCTGTTTCAGCATGTATACAGTACATTCGTCATAATTAAATAATTATGAACTAGATGTGTTAAAATGGATTAGCCAACACAGTCACAACGCTGTAACACACAATGTGGTCCACTCAAAGTGGACCAGGGGTCCTTGAGGGAGTTCCAGGGGGTCCCCAGCTAAATTATACTGAGGGACCAAATGGCCCTTGTGGGACTGTAACTCTGAGACTGTACAAATGGAACCAAATGGACCACATTTGTACACACTCAGAGTTAAATTCACATTGATTTTACAATATGAATTGGGGTGCCAGAGATAGAAATGCCGTTAAAATGGGCGTTAAACTTAATGCATGTTAGACTGGGGGTCCTTGAGAAATTAAAAACGATTGAAAATTACTGCTAGAGCCGTACAAATGGGGGCCCGCGGGCTAATAAATGTCAATTTGGGGGTCCTTGACGCGAAAAGGCTTGAGAACTAACGGTGTATAGAGGCGGTGATGGAGGGTGGCGGCCCGGTTTCGAAGTCCATTGACTCTCACCTGGTCCTGCATGGACATGACGGGGTTATTCTTGGTGGTGTTGATGTGCAGGACGTGGTAGTGATTCTTCCCGCACAGGTCGTACGCGATGTTGGTGAAGGACGTGCTGGCCGTCTTGGGCACGCGGTTGTAGATGATGACGACGTCCTCCGTGTCGGACAGCGCCGACGCCGACGCCAGGGCGGCGTCGCCCCCTCGCAGCAGCAGCAGCCCGTCCTGCGTGTGCCGCTGTTCAATCTCCCGCACCTCGTGCCTGGCAATGGCCCGCTCTGAGGAAGCAAATGGACAGACAGAGGAAAGAAGGAAAACAGGAAGAGTTATTAATAACCACATGTTACCCCCGGGCGGCGACCCAAATCTGGGCATGTCGTAATAGGCGAACGTCGTAGCACTTGCCCTAGTCTCGCTTAAAGCCAGACAACTATTCCACAATCTCGGAATGCTAGCCCCCGATTGAACCTGAATAACTGTCGCCTGACTAGCCAACTTGTCTTGTCTGGATGATGTTTGTGACCATGAACTGCTTTGTATATTGACAATATTGGAGTTTTTTATTTTTTATATATATATTTTTTATTATTATTTTGTTTTGTTTTGAATGTTCTTTGGTTGTCTTGATTTGGAGTTTGTGTTGTGTTGTGTGTGTTTTAGTTTTTTGTATTTGTTACTCTGTTTGTATCTCTCAATTTACTTCTATATTTGTAAAAAACAAAAAAATTATAAACAGAACATAAAAAATAAAAAAGAAATCTCTGAATGCTAGTCAAGTGGATCTACACCTCCCGCAATCCGAGTAAGGAATCTGCCATTCCCGTTCACTTAAAAGCTTATTTTGTTTAATTTCTGCTAAGCAGCAAGTTATATGTGCTTAGATGATTTATATTTATATTAGGATACATTTGTGCGACTATAAAGTTGGGAGGAGGCTCCACTTCCGCTTTATATTCTACTCATGATAGAGCTCCAGACTGTATGAGACTGGGAGACTACACTTGCCCTAGCCTCGCTGCCTTAAGGCGTATGCAAAGGCTCAACTTATTATGTAATTTAGATAGCATTTTATATAGACCTAGCACTCTATAGTGTATACGCATAGTTTCATTATATAGATATTCCACTGTTCTTAGCTCACATATGATTCTTGATGACAATTTTTTATGTATTTGATGTATTAGCATGTGTTGTTCTTGCTTAATGTAAACCACTCAGGATTAAGAGTGTCTGCTAAAAAGGAAATTGTAAAGCGAAGATCTACAAGCTTGCAACACAATGTGCTGTGAGCCTGTAGATGTTTAAATCTGTCTTAAAGCTGCATTATACAGATTTGTCCTCAATTACCTTACATTAAGAGCTTGTACAGAACAAAATCCACTGGGGTTTCAGTATGCCAAGTAGTTTCACTGCTAGAAGGTGATATGATATGATATGATAAAACTGTGTTACTTTCTTGCCCTAAAGTTATATTCTCAGGCAGTTTACTCCCAGGCTGTGTGCCATCCTCCAAACAAGCTTCACCAACCAAATGGTTAGGTTTAGGTTAATTTCAAAGATGGAGATGGACTAACTGAGTTTGGTTTCTCACACTGTTACGACATAGGAAAGAGATCAATGGGAAACGGACCAAAACCATTTTAAGCAAGCAAGTGATGCTTGTGGCCAACAAGGCTGCTCCTGTGCCAAACTTGTATAGTATCACTTTAATCATGAGACTCAGAACACAGAACAAATCAATGTTTGTGTGGGCCTGTGGGTGTTTTCTAAATGTAAATCGACCTGCAATCCACAATGCACAAGCGGTGCCAAGAGCAGCACACAGAGAACCTGGATTGCGTTTGAATCAGCTGGCGGCAAAGTTATCCTTGTCTGTATTGTTTATATTTTGTGAATCTACCATGTTCTTCTTGTGAGTTTAGTGTACTAGAGGTTCGGTCGGCCCCTTTTGTGCTCATATATGGAGCTGATTGATGTGTTCGATAAGACAGTTTGATAAGAGCTTTCAGTAAAAGAGAGGCAGAGAGAGAATAGAGTGGACATGACTAAACAACACCGATGAGATGTATCTGAACTCATGACATGATTCATGACTAAATCTGTGCTTAGTCACGACTGTAAGCAGCCTGACAGCCAGGCAGACTCACCAGGACACCACCCGCATTCAGCATTTGATAAAAAATAAAAAATAAAACAGTGTAGACACTAGACAGGAGGATACACAAGTGACAAGTGCGATCCTGCAGTTCTTCAACTACACAAGGTATGAAAGGACTTTAAACTGAAATCGTTCTATTGTGCAGAGGTCGTGATGTGTTCCGCTTTTGAAAGCGTCCGAGGCCAACAGTTACAAATACAGGGGTTAGTGAATTGAATTTTAAGAGGATGAATAAACTGTTGGCTTCCACGAAACCACAGCCGTGAATCCCATCAATAAATACTAGACTACAACAACAACAAAAAGAGCCTAAAGGCTGCTTTCCTCTGTTTTTACCCACAGTGTAAAACAGTCTCAAGTTGACTGATGGCAACAATGCCTCTCCAATCCCTCCATGGGAAGGAAGGGTGGGTGGGTGGGTGGGTGGGGCAAACACTGGAGTACCTAATACCCGTGGGAGCCCAGGCAGAGAGGAGCCAGCCGGCGTCTAAAGCCCTGCTGGCTACGAACGAACACACAGTTACAGCCTGCCTGGCTGAAAAGGCTAGCTGATCTACTGTCTGACTGTCTGACTGTCTGACTGGCAGGCTGACTGGCAGGCAGGGTTAAAAGGCTGCTTTACTGGCTGGCTGAAGGTCTGGCAGCTGGCCACTGTGGGGGCAATTAAGTTGTCATCTGCGATCCCGCTACCCATTTCAACATCCCCGCAAACGTCGCAGACCCCTCGCAATTTACAATTTAGGCATTTAGTAGACGCTCTTTAATCCAGAGCGAACCCTCCCTCCTCCTCCTCCCTCTCAAGCAGCTGTTAATGTAGGGCCACTGATCAAAGCTTATGGGCGTATGGGCCCGAGGTGCAACAAAGTCAATACCCAGTACATTTACTTAAGTACTGTACTTTTCTGAGGTATTTGTACTTCTAGTACTTTACTCCACTACATTTATTTGAAAACCTTAGTTAATAGTTACTTTGTAGATGTGGATTATTATTATTATATTATACAGTACATTTTCGGCTATTTTCTTTTTTTATATTCTTTTAGGGGCTTTTTGCCACAGGAAACAGGGAGAGATGGGGGGAAGACACACAGGAAAGTTTCTCGCAATCGGGACTCGGACCCAACAAGTTCATTTTGAATTCTGGACTTTTACTCGTAACAGGGTCTTTCTATATTGCAGTATTCAGGGCTTGACGTTAAAGGCTCATACATAGTCTGGATTTTCGGTGGTTAGCTGACCACCGAACTACAACATGACGTCACGAGCCGCGGTGAAGAGCAAACCACCGCCACCGCTCCAGCCCTTCTCTCTGTTTTTACTCACCACCGCTCAACGTTATTTCAGCTCCGGTGGTCAGCTCACCACCGGAGCGGTGGTCACCTCGCCACCGAAAATCCAGACTATGAATAGGCCTTAAGGCTTGTCCGGGACAAGTATTAAATCTTCCCGGACAAGTGCATTAAAATTGTACTTGACTCTTGGTTTCGCTTTTTCTGTGACGCTCATACCAGCCAACAATAGTCTAGCATTGTCTGGCTTTCCTAGTCATCACCCTTCCAATATTGTTAATAGCCCTAGAATGTCTGTAATCTTACATACATTTCATGTATTCCAAATACCAAATACACAGCCATATCCACCCTCCCTCGCCATATATCAGTCCTATCAGAGCAGTTAGCAGACTGACCACGTCGGCATGTAAACTTGTAGCACTGTGTGTATACTCACCCAGTAATTAATTCCTAAGACTTTGAGTCAGATATTGTCCTCTAATTTCATATCCATGTGAAAGTTCTGGCAGAAAACATGTTATGTAAAATATCGCCACTTTTACATGAGATATAAAAACTTCCTTTGGGAACAGTCGATGTTTGGGAAGCACAAACATTATGGCGCACACAATTGACAGGAGTGTTGCGTTGGGTAATTGATCACACAACCTATTTTGTGTGCCCCATACATTTGTGCTTCATAAAGTTTTGATATGTTCAGTCCTGCACTCATTCCCGGGCCCCTCGCCGGAGAGAATGTCGTCCATGTGCAGCTCGTGGAAAAGTGGAGATATTTGACTAAATACACATTTTCTGCCAGAACTTTCAAATTAATATGAAACTGTGTATTTGGAATACATGAAATATATGAAAGATCATAGACATTCTAATCTAGGGCTATTAACTTGCAAACTTGTAAACATGTATTCACCAAGTAAAACCAACAGTTAGTTGATTTAAAATGGCCTATTTGTGTGCTCGTGCAAGTGACTTTTGTGCCCGGACAAGTGAATGGGAAATGTTCTTGTCCAAAGGACAAGTGCCTCAGAAAGTTAATGTCAAGCCCTGGTATTGATACTTTTACTTAAGTAAAACATGTGAGTACTTTTCCCAACCACTGTCAATACCTGAGTCCACATGCTAGTAACTGGTGGACACGTTGTCATGACAGAGGCCTGTTGTAATGGAGACAACCTTCCACACGTCCATCCAAAATAGACATTAGCCAAGAGCAACAGCAGTAAATTAGTTCTGCTTGATCTTTACTGCCAACAGACTACTAGTATATGTAACCTTATCATTCAGCCCGCTGCTGGCCTTGTGATTTGTGCAGGTTCATTCACAAACTACACACGTACTGTAACTTCACTTACTTACTTAACATCAATACTTAAAGACTATACACAGGACGGAGGCCATCGTGTCATGATTATTCTTTTCTTAATAATTTTTATCCCACGATTTTGCAACCCATTTTTTCACCCAGTGTCAATTATCTAATGTAACCCGGGTGCTACCCTTCCTCTGCCAACCTGGGGGGGGCAGCGGACTGACCTTGTGCTTCCTTCTATGCTTGAGTCCATTGCTTCTTTTCACATGGAAGCCAGGAACACGATATTCCGACCAGTTCCTTTCCCCTCCATCAGTTTCACACACAATAATTCACATCAGAACAATAAGGTTAAAACAAATGGGAGGATTGCTTTAACAACAATGTGTTTTGACTTGAGATCCACAAAAAAAACATCTGGTCAACTGGAGTACTGTGAACTACACGGAAACATCTGGTCGACTGGGGACTGGAGTGTGAACTACACGAAAACATTGAACGGACCTCCGTGGACACACTTGCAATTTCGTCTGGTGCAACCACACTTGAAATTTCCTAGGGATGCACCGAATGGGAAATTCTTGGCTGAAACCGAATACAGAATATAGGAAACAGTTGGACAGAAAACCGAATAGCCGAATATGATTAATATTATATATCTTTTTTTTTTTAATCAGTTTTTGTACCATCGCTGTTATGGCCGTACCTTTGTTGTAGAGCTACATGATAATGGCAAAAGACATGATTACATTTTCATCACGTCATCACATCAAAACAGTAGGTTACGAAAGGATTCTTTGACTATTCGGTTTCGGCCCTAAAATCAACCGAACTGAATACCGAATATGCATTTTTGATGGAAACTAGCACCTCCTATATACAGTATAGCTTTTGTCCCCACACGTCTCATATTTGCCATTGACAATGAAAGGAGAAATTAGGTCATATGTGCCTCAAATATTAACACAAACATTAAATGCCATTGACAATGAAGGGAAAATGTATGTCATATGTAGACAAGCAAATCGGCTAACCAATCACATGAATTCAGTTGTTCATGAGATGATGTATAATGATAAGAGTGCCCCCTCACTTCACACGGGTGTGATTTTGTGACACTATTCGGTCAAATAGTTCCAGTGGCCGAATATTCGGTGCATCTCTAAAATTTCCCAAAATTGCTAATTGTCCAGTTTGCACTTGCTGCATGGTACAGAAGAGTCTAATAGCGGTGTGACACCTCACAGAGCACAGAACCACATCTGAAGCCTGAGTTATACACCGTGCTGCGACACCAGGACACAATTAACCCATTCTGACCCGAGATCAGATTCTAAAAATGTCTTCTATATCCTGACATTTTTCTGAAAAAGCTATGATTCTATGTCAGTCGTTCTTCGATTTTTCAAAAATAGCAGACCTACAAGCTCGTAGCGCGCCACTCTGTGGTGCGCTATGAGCTTGTAGATCTGCTATTTTTCAATACCAAAATGGGTTCCCGTTTATGTGATTTTTGTATTTTATTTTCTGTCTTCTTCTGCTGGGTGGTACAGGTAAACCAGGGAGTCTCTGATGTCCACGGTGAGGCCGCTATCAGCCATGGTGACCCGCTTGTCCTCCAGGTTGATGCTGAACACGCACTTGTCCGAGACGGGCATCTTGCCCTCTTTCTCGCCACCCAGAGTAGGAACCCGTCGGGGACCCAACACCGGGTCCTCGTAACACATCAACTTCACCCTGGACAGGTCTTTTATGAGTCTGTTCACTTTGGCTAGTCGGCGGACAACGCTAGCTCCGTCGTCCCCTTGTCGAATGTCAACCCTGGTGGAAAACAGGCCGTTGAACGGCTGGGGGTTGATGATGGTCACAGACACGGCGGGCTCTGACCTGAACACACTGAAGGGTTTCCCTGGGCAACAGTCCTCCTTCACCTTGTCATCAGCCTCGGACGCAGGCCGCACGTCGATCTGATCCAGCTCCAGGGAGTTGGTGAGATACACCAGGTTCCTCTCCAGCACGTCAGCCTCGTCAAACTCCAGCTGCAGGTCCAGGACCCTGGCGCCGTTCTTCTCCAGGTTCTCTTTGATCATGGCCACGAAGGGCATGACTCTTTTCATGCGTTTCTTGAGCTCCGGCAGGGCTCCCAGCTCACCGGCGATCGCCTTGTTGTCCGGAAGGACTCCGCTGTTGCTCTTGTAGTATTTGCCCAGTAGTGACAAGGCGCTGTGCTGCCACGGAGGGTAACACTTGGCCACGTAGATGGTAGCGTGGGAGGGCTTGGCTGGGGGCTTGGAATCCCCTTTTTTGTTCTTGGGCGGTTGCATGTAGGCCTTCAAGAGCAGTCGGAGGTCGTGGGCGGTCTCCATCAGATACTGAGAGGAACGGATCAGAATCTCGTCGACGGGACCTGCCGCGGGCCACGACGCCTTCATCAGAGAGGTGGGCTTGCCGAGGAGGCCCCAGGTGTACTCGCAGAGGTGTGGGCAGATGGGTGCCAACAGTAGAGTTTGTCTCTCAATGAACTGGTAGACGAGGTCTCTGTGCATACCCTCGATGGCCAGCTCACGATACTTGTCCTTGGTTGCCTGGAATTCGAAGAAGCCACTCTTCAGCGCCTCCTTGTACATCATCCTGTCGTAGTGTTGCTCCGTCTTCAAGATGCCCGCGTTCATCTCACTGGAGAACACTTGGTCGTTGAAGGTGTCCGCGGGGCCGGTCCTCAGGCCGTTCTGGTTGGCGATCGTCTCCTTCACCCACTCCGCCCAGGTGTAGAGGCGCAGGATGCCTGCGTCCGCCATGGTCTCCACAAAGTTGGCGTCCTCCACCGTGTCTCCGGCGTCGGCCAGGGCTAGGCGCATGCCGTCCGCTGAGAACTTCTCAATAGCTTGTCGGAGGGTGAGGAAGTTTCCTGTTGACTTGGACATCTTCTCAGAGTTGAGGAGCAGGTGTCCGTTGGCGCGTACCGCCCGTGGCCACTTCCCGCCGTCCTTCGGCCACATGGCCACGTGGTTGTACAGGTAGTAAGAGAGGTGGTTTGGCACAAGGTCTTTGCCCGACACGCGCACGTCCACGGGATACCAGTACTCAAACTCTCTCCGGAGCTTCTGCAGGTGCTCGTTAGGGATGTCCGTCTTAGGGAACGGCGACGCCTTGAAGAAGACAAAGTCCCACACCTCTCTGGTCATCTGCTCTGGCCTGATGCCCAGCGGGGACGGCCCCTGTCCGTTGAGCACACCGCCCTGCAGGAGGTGAGCCACTGTGTAGTACGCCATGTAGATGGTGGAGTCCGACAGAGACTCGATCAACCACTTCTTCTGGTCCCACGGCAGACGTGTTCCGAGGCCATATGTGCGAGAGCAGGCGTGCTCCTGGAGCCAGGCCAGTGTTGCTTCAAAGTTCTTCCTCGTCTCCTCACAGAACGTCTCCAAAGACTTGAGTGCTTCATTGGCCTGCTGCTTCCACTCTGCGTTGCCATAGTCCAGGTACCACTGGTCACAGAGGGCCACCACGCACTGGTCGGCTGACCGAGACATGACATGCTTTTCAGGCTCCATGTAGATCAGGGCCTCTGCCTTGTCTATCAACATCTTCTGGATGGGTTTCTTGACATCCTGGACCTTCTGGCCCTTGTAGCCGTCAACCAGCATGATGCCTTCATAGAATCCTTTAAGGTAGACCTTCTCCTTTGCTTCGGCCAACTTCTCTCTGTCATTCTGGCTCTGAATCTTCAGCTCGTCACATACCAGAGGAGCAGACAGGTTCCCATAGCCTGGGATTTCAATTATGGGAACTGGCTCAAAAGGCAATACCATCTTGTCTTCAATTCCATACTTCTCCCTCAGGGCCTGCTTCTTTTTGATGTCTCTAAGAGCGGCGATGTCATCGGGAGCATCAGATGGAACGCTGGTCACCACCCCGGTACCTTTGTCCTCATTGATGGTGAGCATGGGAAGAGCATAGATGACCCTGTAAGAGGTCAGAGGGGCACTCAGGGCACAGCCCAAAATGTCCTGTCCCATCATCTCCATAACCACTGGAACCACCCCGTTCTCCTTGGTGAAACCCTGGTAGCACATGTTTCTGGCAGACCTCATGGTGCTGATGAACACGTCTCCGTTGGTCGTCTCAAAGGCGACGTACTTCATGTCCGGTCTCACCCAGCAGTTGGTCTGGCCGAACATGGTCTCTGGCCTCATGGTGGCTGCCACCAGGTAGATGTTCTTTCCTTTCAGAGCGCTGCTACAGAATACTTTGGTCTTGAATTTGGCTGGGTAGGGCTCGACGACCTTCATCTTGATGAGAGTGTACTCTTGTGGTCCAACTCCCTCTCCAGTCTGCCTGTCATGGTCCATGCACGGCTGTTCATCCTTGGGCGAGTAGATGGTGTACCTTTTGCCAAACTTGATCTTCCCCCTCTCCTTTAGAGTGATGAACTGCCATTTGACGAAGGAATCATAGAAGGGGTTGACATCTGTGGTGATGAACGAACGCCTCCAATCTACCTTGACCCCCATGTCTTTGAGGTCTTTGATGGCCAGAGGAGGAAAGTAGTCCAGCCAGTGTTCCGCGTTGGCAAACTTGACAATGTCTTTGTCCGACAGCCCCAGGGATTTCATGATGTCCCACTGGAACTTGGAGCCGCCAGCCTTGGCTGCTGCTTTACTCTTCTTGCGCTTGAACTTGTCCTTTATTATGATTTCTTCAGCAAGCTTGGGCTTCTCCTCCTCCTCTTCTTCCTCCTCTGGGAACTGTGGAGGGTTTCCATACACCTCCATCTCTCTCTTCAGCTTGTCTGCACAGGCTTTGATGGGCATCCCTGTGCAATGCAGCCCAAATGGAAAGAGACATTGCTTCCCTTTCATACGCTGGTATCCAACAGCAAACTCGCACTTGGACATACTGAATGTGTGGCCTAGATGCAGTTTTCCATTCATGTATGGGTAGGGGAAAGTGACAAGGTACTTATTTTTGTTCGCACTTTCTCCATTAGTGGTTGGTGCATCACACTCAAAAGTCTTCTCCTGTTCCCATTTCTGCTGGATCTCCACCTCGATCTTCCTCAAAAAGTCCAACTTCGCTGTACTCTTCCGCTCCGTCATTTCGATCCTGAAAGGTCGTGTTGCTTTGCTGTCGTTGTAATTCTCACACAAACACACACAAAGTTGTAACAGTTGCAGTGAATTAATTAATTAATTAATTCACTTAATTAATTAATTAATTCACTACATTTCTTAATGGAATAACCTACCTAGTGCAGTATTTATCATCATAGCACTTTCTGATGTCATAATGATGACATCTCCATATATGTAGTTACATGAGTTATGCCAAGGACAAATGTCAGACAGACCGATAGATGCGCGCGCGCACACACACACACACACACACACACACACACACACACAGTTTGGTCTAGGCAAGCCGAGCAGCTGAGGAAGAGAGCGGCTGGGGCCCTTCATAGAAGGGTGTAGCCCGTTAAGCTATAATAACCAAGGCTGACAGCGGTGCAATGCAGCAGGAGACCCTCAACAGGCCCAGTAGGATGGGTGCCACCATTCAGGCCACGTCCACCGCCGACACCCCCAAGTCACCATCAGCTCCGACTCGCAAGGCCTGCGACACTGCTGCGAGTGTCCTGGAGACTCTCCGGGTCGCAGAGACACCGGGCCACAGCGCCTACCTGTCCAACCGTGGAAACGCCATCCGGCAGAAGCAAGGAATCCTTCAGGCGGGCTTCGCCAAGTACCGTGCGGACAAGCACCATGACACCGATAACCCCAGTGGTATTATCAACATGGGCACCAGTGAAAACAAGCTCTGCTATGATCTTCTCCACAAGCGGCTGACCCAGCCTGACATGGTGCATATTGATCCATCCCTGTTGGAGTACGCAGATACGAAAGGACATGGCTTTCTGAGAAAAGAGGTTGCAAGTTTCCTTTCTCACTACTGTTCTTCTCCGAACCCACTGAAAGCTGACAATGTGGTGGTGATGAATGGATGCAGCTCCATCTTCTCAGCTATTGCTGCAGTCATTTGCGACCCTCAAGAGTCCATCCTAATTCCTACTCCATTCTACGGTGGGATCACAGAGGATTTGCGTCTGTACAGTGATGTGAATCTCTTTCACGTTCCTCTTGACTGTGAGGCCAACGTCAAGGACAGTCGACCCTTCCACCTCACCGTGGCCAAACTGGAAGACGCTTTAGGAAAGGCAAAGCAAGAGGGGGTGACTATCCGAGGTGTTATCCTGGTGAATCCCCACAACCCTCTGGCTGACGTCTACACCCAAGAGGAGATGGTTAGCTTCTTGGAGTTTGCCAAAAGACACAAGCTCCACTCCATTGTAGACGAGGTGTACATGCTGACGGTCTTTGATGAGTCCGTTTCGTTTCACAGCGTCCTCGGCATCGACAGTTTGCCTGATCCACTGAGAACACACGTCATGTGGGGAATCAGCAAGGATTTTGCTATGGGAGGCATGAGAGTGGGCACTTTGTACACTGACAACAGAGACCTCATAGACTCCTTTGAATCACTGGCCATTTTCCACGGTGTCCCTGGGCCCATACAGTACCAGGTGGCACAACTGCTTCGGGACAGAGACTGGATCAGCAAGGAATTCTTGCCTCGGAACCGACGCAGAATGCAAGTAGCTCACAGCTACCTGACAGCAGAGCTGCAGAGCCTGGATATTCCCTACCTAAACAGGCCTGCAGGCTTGTATGTGTGGGCTGATCTTAGGAAGTACCTCAGGGAGGGGTCATTCGCGGAGGAGCTGTCTCTGTGGAGGCGTTTCGTCCGACACAAGGTGGTGCTGCGCTGTGGCCAGGCTTGCTGCTGCTCCACGCCGGGCTGGTTCCGATTCGTGTTCACGGTTCAACTGCATCACCTACAGCTCGGCATGATGAGAGTTAAGGAGGCTTTGAAGGAAACCGAAGAAAAGAACATCAGTGACACCAGTGAAGACACAAAAGCGTCAGTGAAGGACAGGGCCGTCCTGGTCAATGCTGCGATTGTCAATTCCATGTCGCCGCCCCAGAGCAAGTCATGTGACCAGTGTAAGGAGCGGCACAGCCCTGGCTAAGACACTGCCTCGTTGGCCGAGCTGGACGATCGGCGAGTGGTCCTGCACCTGAGACTGACGTCACACAATATGATTGGCTGTACCTCTGAACGATGACGTGCTGCAGCATATTGTGACATGGCTTTTGGCTTTTTTTTCCTCTCAATGACAGCGTAACATTACAAATCAGAATTGCTGAGCAAAATAACTGCTTAAATATCAGTATTACATTTATACTAGTGCTAAACCATTACATTGTAATTGTATAAATCTTGTTCATTATTTAAAAATGAACATATTTTTCCAGTGGTAGACGGGGACGTTAAAAACGAACAAAGCAAGTAAACGCAACCGCACCAGTGGCTGATGACTGCTGCTACAGAGGGAACTGATTGGCACGCAATGATACTGTTTTCAGACACATCCAGCCGTTGCATGAACATCAAAGGATATTTACAGTATCAAGATTAGATTTGAGAAGTGTTCAGGCTAACATCCAGAGTCAGATTGATTCAAACCGTTCCCCAATACGATTGCCTGGTCCCCCGCTGGCCATGCTTCACATTGGCCTTGATTCTTCCGCACCCGAGTACACTTCTGTTATGGACCACGGCCCTTTTGATTATTTGTTATTTGTTTAAGTATAATTATTATTTATGGTGGCTACTAAATTAGGATAATAATTATAAGTTTGGTATTTGTTATTATGTTTTGGGGCATGTAACAAGTTGTATTTCTTTTGCTGCAGTACTCAAGTGAATTGACAGACATGGCTCTGAGTGACAGGTCCCTGATTTGACCTGCCCCCCTCTGGTCCTTATTGGTTCTCCCTGACAACACCAGTTTCCTGTTGGCTGGGCACTCTTCCTGTTTCTGTATAAAGTCTCAGTTGAACTTCTGCTCTGGAGGGGACGACAGCATTCTGCAGCAGAGATTCGATCCCTCTAGTCCTCTCCTGTGCCTGCCTTATTATTTTGTTTACTCTTAGTTCTGGTTCCTTGCTGTAAGTAATGATTTGTTTGTTTAGTTCAGTTTTGTTAAGGTAATCTCTATTAATCTATTTATGAGTCTGTAAAGCCAACTAATTATCCTTGTTTAAGAAGCCCGGTTCCTACCTCCACCATGTAGGGGTGCCAGGTCTTTTCTTTTGTTAACTTATTGTAATTTTGGTTAGTTAGGGTAGTTAGGGATTTAGTATTGTAATTTTGTTTAACCTTCTGTTAGGGCCTTTAGGTAGGGGTAAACAAAAGTTTTGTTAGTATAGCACCTGCACTCTGAAGCTAACTTATTGGAGAATTGTGAACCAGAATTGTACAAATTGTCTCTGCAACTGAAAGAAAAGAGCTGCTACAAATAAATTGAAGTTCTTTTCACCCTGTCTCCTCTCAAATTGTGTCATGTCCCTTCACCCTAGACGAAGGTCCATAACAACTTCATTCAACTGTATTCAATGCTTTCACATTGCATCGATCCGTGTAAGAGTACACTTCAATCGGTCCCGAGTCTACCTCCACACGGTCCCGGGAACGGTTGGGTGAGCTGCACTACAACATCTGCCAAGTGGTTCCGAGTGCACACCCGGGAACACAGTGTGAATCTGCCCTATAGAGTACACTGGTTAAATGCTTGTATGTTCTGCCTGTGGGTTACGTTTTGTACTATTTATTTTACATATTTTTGTATTACTTATTGCCTTGTCGTGTTTCTTTTGTCTATTCCTTTGTACCTTGTATATGGACCTGAGTCCGCTAATAAAGATTGAATTGACACACACAGTCACACACACACACGCACACACACACACACACACACACACACACACACCGTGATAGTATAGATAGATATAAGATTACTGGACAGACTTGTCACTCAGCACTGCACGCCCTCCGCCGTCTTCTGTGATGCACACGCCAAATATGAAGTCGTAAGTTTACCCTCCATGCCCTCAGTACCCACTTACTTGTCTAATTACTTAAAAAAAGTGAGCAACACCCACAGCCATAAAACTAGAGGGACCAACGATCTGGTGCCACCCATTTATAAAACAAATATGGGTAAATTCACCTTTCAAAGCACTGCTACCCAGGTGTGGAATGCCCTCCCCCCATCGCTCAAAACGAACAAATCACTGGCTTCCTTCAAGACAGGCCTAAACATTCACCTGTCAGCAGGTCAAAGGGAGAGGAGGTGATCGCCCCAGCCTCTTTGTGCGAATAACCCCCTTCCGATTAAACCTTCGTCCCCAACCTGTGCATACTGTATATTTCATGTTTAGAGGAAATGTATATGTTGCTTTAAATTATTATTGTTATATCACTTACTATTACTGTGTTAACTTATTATTCATGTCATGTGTGAGTGGATAGGACCCGAATGGAAACAAGGCCGCAAGGTCTTTCTTCGGTGAGATCCTTTTTTTGAACAAAGATGCCTGACTGTACATTGTGCTGTTTGCATTTATGTTGCCTAATACATAAAAAAATTAAGTCGATCAGTTGTTCTCGAGATATGTTGGTGGACACTCACTCGCACACTCGAAAGACACAGAGACAGAGACATTCCATGCATTTTATAGATATGTGAAAAATATTCACGCTAAACAAATATTCACACTGATAAATGCTTCTTACTGGCAGCATCCCAGCATGCACACGACATTTGCTGCTGATTGGTCCATGGCGTGCGAGATTAGCCACGGAAAACACAGAGAGACACACAGACGTGCGTGTGAGTCTTCTTGCCCATTTAGACCTGAGGCCGATTCTACAAAATGTCTTCTAAATCAGCTTTCTGAAAAACCTGTGTTTCTATATCAGTGGTTCTCAAACTATTTCATGTCAAGGACCCCAGAAATGATATGAAATTAGCCGCCGACCCCCCATCTGAAAATGTGTTGTTCCCGACGCTACGAGATGCATTGTGAATGTGAGCTTGTAGATCATCTATTTTCTCTACTTCTTAAACATTTGTTTTATAATTTATGGAATTTCTTTGTATTTACTGATATTTCATGAAAAAGGTTTTTTGAAATGTTGGAAAAATAAAGGGACGACCCATAGAAATGTGTCCGCGACCCACAAATGAGTCCCGGTCCACTGTTTGGGAAACTGTGTTCTTCTAGACGCCCTCAGAGTGAAGAAAAGAGGAGGGGAGTGAGATAATAATCCGACCCACCACTTCTGAAGTCTGAGATCTTGTAGTGCACAACTCTAGACGGTGTCCCCGGCCCAATGCTGACTGCAAAGGCCTGTGACTGGAACTATATTGGGCTATAATTTCAACTGTCAGCTGTCCCTATAGCCAGGAGAAAAACTCACTTCCACCGGGCCTGGGGAAGAGGCCATGTAAACATGGCTGAGGGAAGTAGGGGTGCTGGGGGGTGCTGGAGCACGCACGAGGTGCGTGCACGCGCATTTTGCGGCACACGCTGCCACGTGCACACCCCCCTACTGAACGTTCAGCACATCCTACTGTAAATATCTTCCCGTGGCCATGAATGTAAACTCTGCGGTGAAAACATACTGTTGAACTTTCTTTCCGTAGGGTTTGCACTTTGCGGCTTATCAGACTTTTCTTTTTTTCCCAGTGGTGGGAGGGCAATTGAACAGACGAAGATACCCTAGTCTGCAACAACAATGAGTTCAGCTATGCAAAGAGGCCCAGAAACCACTTGTTAAAGACACGGTTTTCTGTGCCAAATTTCCAACAACTTACAAGGAGGGGAGGGAGGCGGGCCAGGAGAGGGCTTCCTTCTTTGTTATAGTTGCCCCATTCATAAGGCGCAACTGAGCGCGCTTGGCACAAACTGCTGTATCAGAGGGCGCCACACTCACTTAAGCTTAGTGCTCCCCTCTGAGGTCATTTAATTAGAGAACAAAGGTTTGAATTACTATGGCCGCTCAGCAGGCCTTCCTTTCATTCCACATTTCCGCCGGTTCTCCCCTGCCCGTCTCCATGCATTAAAAGCTAATTATGAACCGTGGAGGCAACACAGGTCTTAAACATTGTGACAAGTACAAGCCTATTACTCTGAATTTCATTCAGAAGAGTTGAAAAAGAAAAAAGAAGAAAAAAGAAAAGAAAAAACAGAATGGGCCAATGGTTGAGGTTTGCTAGAACATATTTACCGAAGCAATTTCGCGGCTGATTAGACACGAACACTCCCGAATCATCATTCATATTCGCCCACAGATCTGCGAAATGTGACAGGCCGTCATGTATTATGGCTACCTCGTCAGATCTGATGGGATAATAAAAAGCGGTGGAAGAAGATGATCCTTTCTTAAAGCAGCTCATAAATCCATCATCAATCCAATTCAGCAGACAAAGCTTTCTTCTCTGCCTCGCCATATAGCCCCACCAACCAAAAGCCTATAGCATCGGGCTGGGTAATAGAGATTGGCTATCGGCAGGCAGACTGAGGTGTACGGCTTGTATGGTTCTGCTTGGGTGACGACGGCGGATTGCAAAATCAATGGAGGATGACAAGGAGGAGATCTAGGTTGCTGCCGCTATATAAAAATCGAGTTAGTTCTGCGGTTATTGCTGCTGCCGCTGTTCTTTTCTCTCTCCATCTAGAATTTGGATGCAGGGCTGCTGTCGTCGCCGTTTCCAGAGGGACAGTTATGTCACCACTGCAGCACACAATTATCAGATCACCTACCTGAACATGTGGAATGGATAAACAAGCACTATGCATTCAATTCGTGATCTAATTATTCTAATTTAGTCTGAGGCCGTGAGTGAATTAACAGCAACACTGACAAAACTGCAAAACAACAGCAAACGGTCACACATTTGCTGTTGTTCGGCACTTCGGCTACCTTATGGGAGAGATTTGGGCCTGAACCTACAGTAGAGCAGAGGTTCCCAACCACTGGTACGTGTACCTGTGCTGCTGGTACGCGGGACATGCGCGAGAAGGGAATCCCAAGTTTTCCAGACCGTGAATCTATAACCGTGCGTCACCAGGATCAATGATATGGTCAATGACAATGATATAACATCATGTTGTGATACAATAATATAGCAGTGGTGGGTAGGTTGCTTGAGGTCAGACAACCGTCTTCCGTGTTTTGGTACGATGATGCACAACCACGACGCAAACATTTTATGAACCGTCAGCCGGTCCGTGGCAATAGAAAGGCTGGGAACCCCTGCAGTAGAGTAGCGGTATTGCCATTGTTATTTAAGTGGTGACAAGGCATTTGAATCGTACTGTGCAATCTATTGTTCAGCTTTTCAGCGCTGCCTGCTGCTGGCAGCTGTGTGGATGAGTAACAAAATGCCAGATGAACTACTAGAGCGCTTTCAATAAAGTGACTGTATACAAAAAAGAAAAAAATCCAACGTGAAGAAATGCAGGCGCTCAAGCACAAGCACACACATCAAGGCAATGCAAAAGCGCATACTGAAATGTGTCACGATACAATGCACAAATGCTTTGCTCATTGTGCTTTTTTCAGTACGTCTGTGATGACAGAGGGGGCAATAGAAAGTAGAGACAGAGAACACTTTCTCTGTATTTTGGCATAGAATCTGACAGAAACACCATGAGTTAAACATGTAAGCTTTTTTTTTTTTTTTTTTTTAAGTGTTCCGTTTAGGACTAATTACTAAAGCTTGGGGAATTTCTTCCCCTGGCTTTGACACACAACTGCTATTGATGCTCCATGAAAGATCTCATTCACTGGTATGTCCACCACAGTACAGCTCCAGACAGCTGGAGGAGAGGAGAGAGAGGGAAGCGAGGACAAGAAAAGCGAAGACAGGAGAAGAGTCAGGAGCGAGATACATGCCAAGGCAGATGAGAAGACAGGACATGCAGGCACCAGGGGACAGGGCTGTATGAGAGGTGTGTAGACTCGGTAGGAAAATGGGAGTCGACAGACTATTCATGCTTCATAACTGTCAGGGAAAGATGCACTTGCTGAGCTTCCTCTTCCTCCATAGACTGGAGAGATGCTGGTGAAAAACAGTAACCTGAGGCACTCAGAGTGGACACACCAATGGACCAACATGTGGAAACGGTCGGTCGGACATGCGGTCAAACGCATGAGACAACCCCGAGCGCGCTAAAGTGCGTGTGTTGCCGTGTCGAACGTTGCGAAGTTCCCTTCGCGGCCCCGTTCGAGTTGCGACCTGATGCGGACAGAATAGTAAATCACGTTCTGGCGTTTCTTTGCCCCCTGACTGCCACTCAAAGTGGCTACTGGCCAATCACAGTGCATCCTTGCACACGTCCACTGGCCAATCACAGGCTCAGCGCATCCTTACTCAAAGCCGAAGAAGATTCCATGCTCGCGTCTTAGGCAGATAGGAGCAAATAGAAAGTAGATACAAGCAGTATATCAGAGAAGCCTCTCGGACCACTGGGACACTCCAGATAGTTTGACATTTCTCCACGGCTAGGGGGACAACAGAATCCTCTTATTCTGTTATTGTGGGGCGCTAGCCCTTCGCTTCCTATGCCCAGCTTTGTGCGTAAAAAAATGTGAAGTGAGAGGCACTCTTATCATCGTACATCATCATACATCATCTCATTCCTGCCAATCACAATTTGTGTCCTCACCTTCGTCATCAATGTTTGTGTTTACACAATGTTTGTGTACACAAACACACAATTGTCCATTCATTGTCAATGGCATTTAATGTTTGTGTAGGACAATTGGGTTACATACATACAGTACATACACCAAAAGCTGGACATAGGAAAGGCTATCGCCCCTGAAAAATAAACATGTGTAGCTATAGTTGTGAATCAGATTGTAACCCATAGCCGTTGTAGCATTGTGAGCACAAAGCAGAGGGCAGACCCGCAGATCTGTCCGAAAGCGGCTGGGCCTAGTATGAGGTCAAGTCTGCACAAAGTAGCCAATGATGAGGTTACTGAAGCCCCCCCAAGAAGGATGTCAAAAACAAGGCTGCTTTGTCAGTGAATCCTGACAATGTGATCCTCCGGCACGGGAGAAGAGAGACAAAACATGCCCTTGTGGTCACCGACAGACAACAGGACGGCGGACACTTTTAAAAGGTTAAGTGGTTGAGGGCATGGGTCTCATGACCATAATTACTCCACTGAGTGTCATCGCAGAGGACAAAGTTAACACCACACCACCTCAGAATTGACCTCTTTGCGATAGTACAGGAAAAGCAACTCGCGAGCCCACACTGAGAGGTGCTCGACTGCCACAAATCCATGAAACAGATGAAACACAAGCTGTTCCATCTAAACTCCAGAGCAGACCGAATATAAAATTCAGCCGCATGTTGTTGTGGCCCCATCAATAATTCTCAGTCTAAATGCATGCCGTGTGTCTACATTAATGATAACAGCCCTGCATAGAGGGAGACGCTAATCATCGCGGTTCAACCTGCCATTTCCCCCCCCTAATATTTCTATCGGAGATCGAAGCCTTGCAGCACTGCTGCCTGACAGGTGCGCCGATAACGTCGAGGACAAACGGAAAAGGGGTGGGAGGGGGGGGCATTCCGTTTGTTTCATTCATCAGAAACGGCCTGTCAGATGGAATTAGATAGCGGATAGCGGAATCGGAACCCATCATTCCCTGCCTTGTTTAGCGTTAAGGCGGCTCGGACAAGTTGCTGAAGAGGGGGTGGGGGAATTGATTGGACAGAAGATCTCATCTTGGCACTGGATTGTCATTGACTAAAGCAGTGGGAATTATGCAACTTTTTCCTCTTTGGAGGGTACGTTAGGGAGGGGGAAAACGTGCAGCTAACTCTTGAAGATTCACTTGTGCTCCTGTGTTAAACGATGCTGCAAAGACTCGTCAAAACATGAATTTCCGGCCCAGGCCGTAGCGTAACGGTCTGGGCACTGGACTGGTGATCCAGTCGCGGTGTGCCGCAGGTTCGACTCCCGGACCCGACACGGCCTTTACCGCATGTCATCCCCCCATCTCTCTCCCGTTTCCTGTCAGCCTACTTTCTATCCCTTAAAAAATCAATAAAGGCGTAAGCCGCAAAAAAATATCTTTAAAAAAAAAAAAAACATGAATTTCCCATAGGTTCTATCTCGAGTAGTATTCTGGTGCTAGGAAGTTTGTGAGGAAGATTAACCGAAAAATATTCTTTGGCACCCAGGGGTGCCCCAACTGGTGCATACTGGAGTGCATACCAGTCCGAAAAATAAGGCTATAGTCATTCCTGAAGCTGGCCCGAGTTTTGTCCCCTCCCACCCCCAGAGTTCCCGCTCCAACAGAGCCACTCTCGTACCATTAACAAAAGATAGAGTCGAGGCCATCATATTTGCGGTGATGTCCTTAGCATTGACGCCGCCTCCCTCTGGTTCAGATTTGAAGCCCCCATGCCTGAAAAACCAAGGGGACCAACTTCTATACCAATCAGTTAACGAGGTCGAGGTGATACCCCCAGATTTTTTGAGCCGATGCGAACGGAAATAAAAGCCTGGGTACCCGAGGCTAGCCCCAGAGTGAAAGGACTTGTCTGACAGTAAGAACAGAAAGATGTGTCGGGGTCAGACACGCGAGGGACGTAATGTTGTAGCTTTATAACCTTTAGAAAACTACACCGCGGTGATAAGCTATCATCTCATATACTGGAGTATATAGGCCTTTACTCTCCTGCTTTTCAATTCACTGTCACAAGCAGAAATGCAAAAACTAAAACTAATTCTGGCATCCAGGCAGACAAAGCTGGTTTAATGATTCAAAATGACACATTTCCCATAGCCACTATAGTAAAACAATATTGCTTATAAACTGTTTACAAAACAAAGCAGATCTAGTTGCTTTCTGGCTACAACTATGATTTCTCTTCATCTCCCTCTCTTATTCACCATCATGCCAGACAATTAATAATTCATAAAATAGGAGTCCAGGGAAAACTCACACTCTATTAGGCAAAGGAGAGGACAGCTATTCATAGGTTTAATGATGAGTGAAACTCAGATGAGCAGGTTAGGGCCACATGAGAGTGCTACACATCTGTCTACACATCTATCTGTTCCACTATCGTTCAGCATGATAATGGAGGTAGAGGACACAACACAAACATATCTACTGTTTAGCTGTTATATCAGCCCATCTCTCCAGCTCGGGTATCGATGTCGTTTTTCATCTCATTACATTTAGCATGATTCCTCCAGGCTATCCATCTATCAGGGCTACAGTGCAGACTGTTGTGCTCGGAGGGAGACTATGTAGAAACAGCTATATTAGTAGTACATCAATCACATCAGTAATAATTGATAGCATTATAATAATTGAAGCAGCGAGCGACCCCCTGGAGCAATCAAGTGATGGAGTGGGGGTGCAAGTTCCAGCACATCAACATGTCCTCATGTAAGGTGAGTGACTACACTAAAGCAACAACTGTCCCTCACAAGTCCAGAGCAATGTTGATTTCGTCGACTAAAGCGTTATTCATAGTCTGGGTTTTCGGTGGTGAGGTGACCACTGAACTACAACATGACGTCACGACGCCGCGGTGAAGAGCAAACCACCTCCACCGCCCCAGCCCCCCAGCCCACAGACAGAGAGAGACAGAGAAGGAAGGACAGAGAAAGGGATGTCTTACTTATTTGTGATTTATACTTGCAATTCTACAAGTTCACAGATCTGCTATTTTCAGTGATGCAACCAAGTGAAAATCAGGTTTTACAGTTAGAGGACAGGATTGAATGCTAAACTAAACAAACTAAACAAAATGATTCCCCACCTCCGACGACAGGCTCGAGCCCAACAGCCCAGCACTGCACAGCACAGCACACATAGTAAAGAAAACGTGTGCACTTTCCGACTTAAAATTAACATTTAGGATTTTGTTGTGTAGATGTGTCATGGCCAAAACCAGATAAAAAAGGCAGCTCAAAGCCAAATCCAGGACAGTAATAGGACAAAAGAAATGTGAGCCGAGGAGTAGGCAGACTAGGCTAGATTTGTCTTCCATCCTTTTCTTATCCCTCAATGCTCTGATTAAATTGGTTGTAAAAAATGCTTCGGGTCGTTTTTTCTTTGTGCGGGCTCAAAAGCCACAGGTTTAAATATTTCTGGGTCAGGGAAGAAAATTAAATTAAAAAACTCTTTTCGAAATTTTCTTCTCATCTTCCATTCTATTACTCTGTCTTAATCTCTTTCTTTGTGATACCCACCTTAGCTCTGAAGCTGCCTGGGAGCAGATTCGGTTACAGGCACCCATTCTACGAGGGTGATAAATCACAGAGGCATTAGAATATTATTATTAACCACGTTCAACCTGGTGTTCCAATTTTGGCCATTTCATTATACGTGTTCTCGGACACCATCCTACAGGACTTAAAGGGTTAGTTCAGATTTTTGGACTACTTGCCATTAATATAGAGGTTGCAAAGGTATTATGCGTTATTATGACAGACAGAGGTACATCACTTTCAATGTGATCGATCATGCTGATGTGTCGTTATAAAGCAACAGGAATGGTTGTACAACTGCAATGCAATGTTCTTGGTTCCTTAGACAAAGTACAAATTACTCTTACTCTGACAGGAAAAAAAAAGAAAAAGACCCATATAAATTGACACCTGCTTTGTATATCATTTGTCAAAAAATTCCCCAGAGTGATAAAGATCTACTGAGGAGAAAGAGAGAATAGCGGCAGCACGGTAAATTGTGTGCGTGAAGAATTATGTGAGAGAGACAGATAGTGAGATGGAGGGAGGGAGGGAGGGGGTCGAGCAGAGGAAGTCTTTCCTCAGCACGGGTTCCAATTACATCCAGGGTGTGAAACAGTCCATAACACCCCGATTAGCCAGTCTGTCATCTAGCCTCGGCAACGTGCTCTTCGCTGGCTATACAGTTGCTAACACACAACACTTCACTGGGAACACTTTATGGCCAGGGCCATAAATACACAACCCAATCAAGGGCTGCCTCTCACAATGCAGCCAGCACCCCAGTATACGACTATTAGCACTGTGCTGTGCTTCCCGCCTCTCGCAACAAATCCGTGCCTGACACCTATGTTTGTTTCCACGCTGGGCTTCCCTCCATTAGCCACTCAAATGGCGTGTTTTGGAGCGGTGCTGAGTGAGCGAGCGAGCACAGGGCCCACTCGGTCCTGCAGCCCTATGGTGCTGCCCACAGGCTGGTTACAGTAGCAGATGCCAGTCGACAGACTGACAGCAAATGACTCATGCCCTCCTTTGCTTGCCCCCTCGGGCAGGGCTAAAAATGGCCTTGGACTGTCGGGAGAGTTCAAAGGGAATCCGAGTGCTCTGTCCAGATAATGGCAAAAAAAGAATAAAAAAAAAAAAGAACAGTGGAGGTTTCACTTTTCAGAGATGTACGTGAAAGCTGTAACAAGGTTATGTCATCAGGATGTCCTGTCAACCAATTAGGCTTGAGAAGAAACTTGCAGAGCCGACAGTCTAAAAGATTCCTCTCTTTTTCTTTTACTGTTGAACCTATTTACTAGTTACACACTCTTAAATTCAGTGAAGAATCTAATTAACTTTCAGTCACAGTCATAGTTCTGCTTCACTCTTGAGAAATAGGCCAACCTGAGAAATGTAGATTCAGCATTAAAATGTAATAATTCCAAAGACGCATGCTGAACAAGGTCGGCTAGTATAGTGACACAGCATGAGAGATACGGTATGCAGCAGTGATCTGAACAGGCCGGGTAGCCCAGCGGCTATAGTGTCATCCAATGAAAGTCCATGTGGTGGGCCCACAAGGAACCAGGAATGCCCACCGACCGAACGTCCTTTCAAGAGCAAATTCCTGAACAGATCCCCTGGCAGTGGAGAGGGTGAGGGTGGGCTTGAGGTTGCAAGTGCCTAGCATGACAATTGAAATCAAATTCAAATCCAACCCCACGAGCAGTGGGCTGTGGCAATGAATGAATGAATGAATGCTTAAAAAGACATTCTCGTGTCGGCTCTCCAAACACGGATGCACAATGAGTTCATGCATCGTTCCTTTCCTCTGCATTCAACAGGATGTTTGTTCCTTCTGTTTCTCCCCCCTATGGGCTGCAAGGTTTACAGGGGAATTGATGGAGCCAAATATCACTGATGGGAATTAAAACTGAATTCCATGGGTCAGGCAGACTGCTAGCGAGCCAAACCATCTGACACAGCTCACGCAAAGAGCTCTTCTTGAGTGGCCAAACCAACTCAATAATATGTGCCTGCGAGACATCCGTGTATAGGGCAGAGCAGCGCTCAAGTTGCATGGGCCAAAAGGTGACACTTTAATAAACAACGTTTCTATTTACGCAGCTATATACCATAACTTTCCTCTCAAATTACCCTTCCACCGGCAGGGCAAACACACTGAGCCATTATCCTCTCCACACTTCGCCTCGAGCCATATAGGCCTGGAAATGAGATGTCATGCCAGTGGACAGCATTGACCCGAGTCTTCGGCCACTTAAAATATTTCACTTTACAAATCCAGTGCTGTGCAAGCAACATACTTACAATGGTAACTGTACTGACTACTATCGAATTCCTAATTTTTCAAATACTTTAGAATTATCTTATACTATCATATTCGTTCTTACTTCTTACAGATGTCTTGAAGCCTCACCAAACACACACTAGCCTCTATACTCCCTAATCAATTTGAATTCGCTAAATAATTGAGAAATGCCAACTTTGGAAATATTCATCATGGCTGAGCCACCTGGACACCTCAGACATAATGAAGCCTCAAACTACCAATTCAATGTAAGCACTAAGCAGCATTATGTAATTAAGTAAGTACTACAGGGACATGTACAGCAGGGGTCAGCAAAATGTTTCACATGAAGTGCCATACTTTTATTTTCTTCAAAAGATATTGATTTCCATATTCCCAACAACTTTTTTTTTTTTTTTTTTTTTTATATTTTCTTAACACTAAGCCATTGTACTGATGATTAGACGTAGAGGAATAACCCACTTATCTCCCAGACTCCCTCCCAAGTCAGAGTGAGAGTTTGAATGAATGTAGAACTATGTGCAGGATGTAATGTGCATACTGATCTTATTTTATTTTAGAAGAAATGTCCTCTCTCACACTTATGCCAGTGTGACAGTGATCACCCTTCCCTGTGCCAATGTTGGCACCCATGCCTAAGATTGCCTACCCCTGATGTACAGTATTGCGTTTTGTTTAAAAAAGAAAAGAGAAAGGAAGCATGTTTAGTTGCATATCATATATGATTGCAATCCAGTGCCTCATAACATTTGAACTTCTATATTGAAGAAGCAATCGCTCTTAATTCATCCATCCGTCAACCCATCCATCCCTCGCCTGCTTGCTTTACAGTTGCCCTGTCCAGCGATATTTGCAGATGAGCAGCAAAGAGAGAGAGAGAATTGTCACCAACCAGAACAACAGATTAGGCCTCTGGCAGGAGGATACAGAATTGAGTCACTGGCTG
Organism: Protomyctophum parallelum; assembly: GCF_964188405.1. Classification (NCBI taxonomy): domain Eukaryota; kingdom Metazoa; phylum Chordata; class Actinopteri; order Myctophiformes; family Myctophidae; genus Protomyctophum; species Protomyctophum parallelum. Next base: position 30,548,857 of record NC_139709.1, on the reverse strand, counting down.
CGTGATTGTAATGCAGGAGAGCTCTCCTCTCCAAAACCCTGGGCACGACGATCAGCTTGGAAGCAAATCACAGCTTGTCTGCCCTGCAGGAGAGACATCTAAGAGGGGGAAGTGATTCAACCTATGTGTCAGGCAATAGAATCCCACACTGTGAGGAGCGTGTAGAGACTGTAAGAGAGTGTCATTTCAGCCTGCATACAGTTAATCACAAGCAGGTGTAAAATGTATATATGACATGTACTTAGCCCACTGAAGCATTTATAACCCATCATCAGGGAAGTCAAATGAGGGACATGCGTTTTCCTATGGGTACTGTAAATATCATAAACCACAATAAAACTAGTTTTGGCGTGGTGGCCACACCACAGAACTTTGTGTCCTGATCCTGATGTCACACCATTGTTTTTGTTCCAGAGATTAAAGCCTAATTTATAGTTCATCCCAAAATGGTGTCGCTCACCTCAATGAAGATAACTGATTTTCAAGACAATTAATTTTACATTTTTGTATCTGTAATTTTCCCATTGTGCAACATATAGTTACTGTAAATTAGTCTAAGTGGGGGCACCTGGTAATTTGCCCATTATGTGGCTGCATATCAAGATCAGGGTTCTGAAAGCCTCAGTCAGAACTATTTGACTATGCAGCACATAATTCACGGCTCCGGTATACACATATGCTGTTGGTCCAGCCATCCATCAGAGCATTTTTGCCAAGTCAACAGATTCTCTGTGTGGTGGCCAGTCAGGGAAAAGGCAGGCACAGGGCCCTCAGGTTCTGTTTCAGCAATGTGTGTGAGCGCGAGAGTGCGCATGCATGTACAGTATGTGTGTATCTATGTGTTCAGCAGCCCAGGAGAGTTTAGATTTTCACTCAGTGAGTGTAATGTAGCCTATAGCCTAACACTTTTAGAGCAGCAGTAACCAATGTCATATAGCAATCTGGGAGCCCACATAGGACGCTTGATAGAACGAACTCAACTGTGGCACATTATTTGATTAGGCAGTCTCCCTCGCTTTTTAACCACCAGATAGTCTCATCATGAACCAATACTCAAGTCTCACAGCATGCACACAGTATGGATATAACTAGAAGTCTGTATAAACTAAGACGTGATACGCGCAAAGTCCGCAACTTAAATATAACGACGTTCCTCATTCAGAGTTCTCAACAGATCTCTTTTGAGTTTTTCCATTGTGTCAAATTCTCTGAAGCTTCACGCCTTGCCCGCCCAGTCAAGTAGTGAGTGCCAGCCAAGGGTCTGACAGCCAGATTACTCACACCCCCTTCCCAAGCTACTGCCCTGCCCTGGGTCATCACTCTTCAATGTTTGCTCCCATGACACGATGGTTGGTGGTGCAAAGATTTCTCCCTATACCCCGAGGATGTGTGCTCTGCTGTTCCTTACAACAACAACAACAACAACAACAACAGGAGGAAAAAAACAGGCAGAGAGGAGGATAGATAATCCTGCAATGTCCCAGATCTTTATTGGGAGTGTGCACTTCTTGATAGCTGGCCTGCCACTGAGACTTTAACTTTTCAATAGGAAGAAATAGTCAGGATACAGGCGAGAAATGACTTGCTGCAGGGTAGCATTCTCATACATTACGTTATGTATCGAAAAGACCTGTTTTCAGCAAAGACATTCCACTTTTACTATGAAAACATAACTCACAGTCCCATCTCTGGCCTGACTTTAGACTAGATACCCACTCTGGCCAGTGGAGAACACATCTCTCTGATTCCCATGCATCTCTCTCAAAATCAAGTACCAGGCCCTTTTGCATTTGCATTACACTAATCATATGTAATTCTTTACTGCACAACATCTGGGGCTGTTTGGCACAGGGTGGCAGCTGCATCCTCTAACACAATGTTGATGGCTTAAGTGTGTAATGCAGGGATTTCCTTCTCGTACTTCCGCAGAAGCATTTGCCAAGAAGATACCAATGCATTCCATACTATAGTAAAGTCACATGAACTCTATAAGGAATAAGGATAGTCATTCAAGTCACAGTCAAGAAAACCTATATCCCCATCTGTTCGGTTAGCTGAATGGTTAGCCAAGTACTGAGAACAGAAGGTCCCCGGTTCATGTCCTATAGCCTCGGCTATGTGTCGAAAGTGTCACTGGGCAACATATAATAATATGTTATGTTATATAATATAATATTATCCCTAACTTCCTGCCTGCCCCTGAGCAGCCATCTGCTTGGTGAAGCTGAAAATGGGAAATGGGAATAACAAAGGTCTCCCTCCACTTTCCCCTTCAACTTCTGTTGTTTTTAAATGTGCTATATAAATAATGGTGACTTGACGTGACTTTATGACATGATTATGATTAGTTTCAATCGCTATAGTTTATCAACATTTCATGACCACCTGCAGCACAACATTTCGTGCCAGTCTTTACCATTTTGACAAAATGCGACCTCTTGGGGGGAAAGAATGAGTGAAAAGCTGCTCTCCCATACAACGTCCTACTGACCTGAATGCACACAGGGCACACAGGGTCACACTGACAACAACCATGGATGGACCACCACCACAATGCTCCAGTCCACACACACTCAACCAAGAGAAAAACATACATCACACTGCCTTTGTTTTCTTACCACCCCTGGAGAGGAGACATGCATTGCAGTCTCTTGATGGTGTGTGACTGTGTGCAGTCTGTGCACCATGCCATGTGTGTAACATGCAGTGAGGGTGTGTAACATGCTGTACGTGTAGTCTTGTAGTATGTTCTGTGTAACATCATGTGTGCTGCACTTTTTTAATCACTCACTTCTTTAGTTTACACCTGTAAAACTGTGCTGTGCAATCAGCCTGATTCTGATGCGTATGCATGCCGTGTGTTGTTGGTGTGTAGCTTGCAGTGTTGTCGGTGTGTAATAGTGTGTTGTTGTTGTGTTGATGTGTAATAACAGTGTTGATGTGTAATGACATGCAGTGTGTGTGTGTGTGTGTGTGTGTGTGTGTGTGTGTGTGTTGTTGATGTGTAATAGCATGATGTGTGTGTGTGTGTGTGTGTGTAATATAGCATGCTGTGTGTGTGTGTGTGTGTGTGTGTGTGTGTGTGTGTGTGTGTGTGTGTGTGTGTAATATAGCATGCTGTGTGTGTGTGTGTGTGTGTGTGTGTGAGAGAGAGACTGTGTGTGTGTTGTTGTGAAATAGCATGCTGTGTGTGTGTGTGTGTGTTTTGTTGATGTGTAATAATAGCATGAAGTGTGCGTGTGTGAGACTGTGTTGTTGTGGATGTGTAATAGCATGCAGTGTGTGTTGTGGATGTGTAATAGCATGCAGTGTGTGTTGTTTTGAAGACACTAGCTGCAGCCCCTCTCTCTTACCAAGCTTTCCTCGGGACTCCTCCAGCTTCTGGATTTGGTTCTCCAAGAAGAACATGGCCACTGCGAACGCCAGCAGTGCCAGAAGCTGAAACTTGGGTGGCATCATGACTCTTAGCAGCCCCATCAAACAATCCAGCGGGAATTAAGTCACTCCATGTTCTTTGGGGGAAGGCAGTTTCTGTTGAAAGCACAACGCAGCGTCGATAAATCACAAAGCGAAGCGGTGCGTGTGCATGGCCCTCTCCTCTCTCTCTGTCTGTGTGATCACACTGTGGAGATGTTCCACCACTGTTGCGACCACGAATCGATTAATGCTGACGCAACTCGCTCATGGTCTAGTTAATTGTTACTCGAAGCGAGAGGCGAATGTCCTCCGACCTATCAGAGATCCTGTGAATTTATTCTGGGTGAAGGTTCGTCTGCATGCTGTTGTAAGTCGCTGTGGCGTCGCGTGTGTCCCTCTCTTGTCGCGCTGCTGTCCCGTGCAGTCAGACAGTGTTCTCCTCCTACCTCCTCCTCCTCCACACGGCGAAGAAGTTATTAGTAGCCTCCAGGCCATTGGTTGGCTCACCAGTCCACCAAGCAGACGAGCCTGTTCATTGGTCCGCCGCTGCTGTCTGTTCAAACGGGATTGGACCGTCTAATTGACCGACTGTGATGAAAAGCAGACGGAGGGTGGCGCTGTTGAGTCAAGTCCAACATTTAACAGCCGATAAAAACGAAGCTGCCCTTCACGCAGCCGGTACACAAACACCAACGCAACGTTCCACAAACCCCCCTTTTGACTTCACACATGTAAACAAGCAAGCCGGATACTTACTGTAAAATGTGGACGGTGTGCTTTGAAGATAATGGAATTTATTAAGTCAAAGCGGTCCATGTTTGCGTGTCAGGCGCGCCGCAGCGTCACTCCAAGCTAATAAACGGGTCCTGATACTTCCTCCCCCAACAAAGCACTCTCCAAAATGTCGGGAGAGGTGTATCTCCTGTGGCTTCTGTCGCTTATACAAACGGTAAGTTTATACTTTATAGACGACGTTGACGACTACCAAACGCGGTGGTCTTGTTCTTTCCACAAACATGTTATTATTCAGTGATTGGAGTAGATGTAATCAGCTGTGCCTGTATGCTGCGGTTACGAGTGTAAAAACTGGTCCTCACAGTCAAGCAGCATCCTGCTTCCCTGTGAGCTGGAATGACGTGGCTTAACTCGGTCTCATGTTATTTTATGTCTTTATTAAAAGTTCAGTTAAAATCATATCTGGAAAGTGTTTGCCTGATATAAGAAAAGAAGCAAGCAAAATATGCTTTTTGGCCGTATCAATGTCGTAACCTAAGACCAGAATGAATAACGAAATGATAAAATCACAGCTCCCGAGTCCTGAATTTGTATTTCTCACTTCTCCCGACGACAGAAGTGAGAAATACAATGGTAGTTTAACTAAACTCAGTACAACGGCAGTGCCGCGTGCCAAAACAAGACGTCAAATTGGCGCTTTGCATCATGTCAAAATTTTGTCAGGTGCCAGGTGGTTACGTTAATTTCCTGGCAGGAGACAGACAGACAGCAGCTGTGTGTGTGTGTGTGTGTGTGTGTGTGTGTGTGTGTGTGTGTGTGTGTGTAAGTAAAATATTACACACATACATAAATGTCCATGACTGTTGGTAATTCTCTTAAAAGATGCTGCCATTTCCTACTGCACAATGTAGCCCTCCAAGCAGAACCCAAATGCTACTGAAGTTTCTGACATTTTGTTGACACAGATAGCATTGGGTCCTGTAGCACTACTACCATGCCACCTGGGACGCACCCATTTTAAAACATAAACAACATGTTTAGCGGCTCCCCGCGCTCTTTGACGATATTTTTCAGTGTGAGGCTTTCTGAATATGTAAAGTATAAGTACCCATACATGCCGCTGCGAATATCTCCTGTGGCGCGGAAGCCGTTAAGTATTTTTAATATATGTTTGCCCGATTTGGAAGCTTGGATTCTTCTCTTCCTTCCTTGTTTATTGACACCTCATTGTACCGCCTATCTGGCTAGCTAGTGGCGCTATAGCTATGACACAGCAGATCAGAGGCAGGGACGTAGCCTCACAAGCCAACCGCACACCGGGAGGCGGTACAATAAACGGTAAACAAACAAGAAGAAATAAAGGTCAAACAAAGATTAAAAATACTTAACCCTTGGCCTACAATTCACGGAAAAAACGGAATTAATCGAAAAATCTAAACCTCCCGTTAACGGAAAAAACGGAATGACAATCAATATCAGTTATCGCGGGGTCAAAAGAGCAAAAATTAATATTTTTTCGCTAATATCACTAATGTTGGATGTAATTTACCAAAAAACGGCCGAAATCCGCGTGATCGTGCACTATCGTGCACGCGCGCCGTCTCTATGTGCGTCGCTGTAAAACATGTGATATTTTGCGATCTTTTGGGGTTGATTTGAGGTTAATTTGACTTAGTTATGAAAAATATAGCATTAGCTTAGCAATCCGGACCAGCCAAGCTATTGACTAGGGTCAAACTACTACAGGATGTTGTTGATCGTTCAACCGGAAGTGACTTAGGAAGATTCGTCTATTTTGGCCAAAATCAGCATCATGGTGCTTTCCCGCCATCTGGTGGCGAATCGAGAGAATACATTTGCAATGAATGAACAAAAAAAAAACATCTCTTCAATCCACCAGATCTTTCTTGTATGTTAAAACGATGAATTAAAAATATGCCAATTTGTTACCCAAACAAAAAAATTGGGACTGGCATTCCAAGGGTTAACGGCTTCCGCGCCACAGGAGATATTCGCAGCGGGATGTATAGCTACTTAAAGTTACCGAATTCAGAATAACTCAAGGAAAATAATGCCGTCACTTGGCGCAGATCCTATTTTAGAGAGAATTTCTACTTCCGTGTACTGGAATTTCCATACGAAAATATAAGTCTGACCAGGGACCCAACATAAAACTCAGCTTTATGTAGGGTCCCGAGAGGGGCTACTGCACAATGCAAAATGGAATGTTGAAGCGATTTAATCTAAAACGTAGTTAATTTATTTCTGAACATCACACACAACCTCCAAAGCTCATCCGCCATTCATTTTCTTTCCCAGAGATTTACAAAAATATTTTATATCAATTATTTTAAGCCTAGAATCAATGTAGAGAGAAGACTTCCGCACACCCGGCAGGCAATTTGGAGCAGGTGCGATGATGACAGAGAGTATACAATGTGAAGCCTAGAATCAAGCCATCCAGGCTCCTGGTGGCGAATCATGACTATAACACATTGGAATGGATTCTCTACCACCACGAACTAGAGACTGTAGCGACAGCTGGCATCATTCCTTGATATTAAAACACTATTGGGACAGTGCAGATATATATATATATTTTTTTAAATCGCATCTTCTATACATTTCTTATTCCTTCGTCCTCTCCCCAGCTGTCTGCGTATGGCGCTGATCTGTCCTCGGAGGCGTGCAGGGAGCTAGGCTTCTCCAGCAACCTGCTCTGCAGCTCATGTGACCTGCTGGGGGAGTTCAGCCTCGGCCAGCTCCAGCCTGTCTGCCGGCAGTGCTGCCAGCAGGAGGTCCAGATGGAAGCACGCAAGGTAGGACAAATGGCCAAGCTCACAGACTGGTTGTTAGTAGGTGCGAAGCAACAAGACCAATCTTTCCCGATGAAGGAAAATCAATGCTGGTCTCTTGAAAAACGAAAAAATATTTATATGCAACTTTTTCCACAAATGCTAAATTCCATATACTTCACTGTATTGATTTTGGGTTTGGGTGCATACGTTCGTTAGACATACTAACAGTCTGTCGCTGTCGGACTGTTAGTTTAGGCATTAGTCAGACAACACCGTCTGACGCTCCCAACATGCATGGCCGGTTACAACTCACCCATGGCTCCCGACATGCGTGGCAGGTTAAAACTAACCTGTGACCGTGAGGTGACAGGTTAAAACTAATCTGTGGCTTCCTGTGAGTTTGGTTTAGTTTTGGTTTTGGAGTCGGACTAATGCCTGTCGGCAGTGTCGGACTGTTAGTACGTCGGACCAAACGCATGCACCCCAAGACGGACTCAGCACTGGCTTTTATTCATTCATTTATAGCACTGCTCAACCAGGTCAATCATTAATTTCTCCTAAATTATCAAACCTTTTCTCAAGATTGGTTGCTATTAAACATTCAGTTTGTCTCATATCTTGGTACTACATATTAGGCATGCTCTCCTGCAAAAGATGATGTCCTCAGAGATTTTTTTAAATATACAAATTGCAATATCGCATGTAAAGGTGTGTGACCTGATCTTTCTTGCTTGGATAACAATCAGTGTTCTAAACTTAATTCATGAGGCTAGTGCTGGCGTAATTGGTGGTACAAATTAAGGCACAAAATATGAGAGTTGGAAGAAGCTTCTAAGCCAGAACATAATTATTTTCAATAGAAATAACCTTGGCACTCTTCAGATCTTACATAATTACAAGCTTAAATTCTGTCACTTTGGCCAGCAAATCCAGATGGAGACATTCAACACGGTGGAACAGGCTCCAAGCCTGGCATTAGGCAGTCAGAAGAAAGAAACCATGATAATCATCAATGGTAACAAGAATAGAGTTGGATGAAAAATGTTAACCAGGTGAACTCACAATGTTAAGGAAGTGCCTTTTGATGTCAACGAATGGCGTTTGAGTGGGGGAGTGTACTGCACACGATAAAACAAACTAAAGCATGCCAGTCTCTTAGCTACAGTTAAGCAGGCTTTTGCTTTTGTACACTGGAATGCCTATCTCTTCTTTTTACTTCTCTCTCGCTCCTTCACTACGTGATTGACTGCCTAGCAATGCCTACTGTCAGCGATGAGACTTTGTTACTCCAAATATACAGCTGTGAGATGTTATCCACATTTTCCAGTAACAGTGCTGTTATTGTATGCTAAAGCACCAGTCATTAAAGCAAATTCAACAGTGCTGTTATTGTATGGAATGTATGCTAAAGCACCAGTCATTAAAGCAATTTGAACACAGTTCCCTCTGCTGTCTGTGACAAGCAAATGTCTCTTATGGTCGAAGTGGGGGAAAAAAACAAAGTAATTTTCTCTTGATTAAGCTAAGCCCCTAGAGTGTGTGGTATCCTAGCAACAGCACCTCGCCAAATAGAGCACACCTCATTTCATTTCTTGATTATAACTCTTTCTGTCTTCGACAGACCATGGTTTTCATTTAAAGCAGAGTACCTCTGCACTCCCACCGTTCGACTGAAAATGTCATTGAGAATAACACGCTTGTCTCCGGCTGTACTATACTGCAGCAGCATTAAGCACATTCTCCTCAGTCGACAGCTGCAATTATCTGTCTTAAGAGTTTTTATTTTTTATCAGGCAATGCAATTTACATCATTGCAGTGTCATTAAACCTCTGAGAAACTACTTTAAGCGTAGCCTATTCGATTATTGAGATTCAGTGAGTGAGCACAGAGGACATTTACTTAGACTTAAGCCTAATGTACTCCGTCGCACGACTGCGTCGCTATAGAAAATAATCTGAGTGTGTGTGTATATATTGATTTATAAATTATGCTTTTAGATTAGTCATTTCTTGTACCACAGTGAGCTTTGCGGGGGCTGCGTCTCTGAAAGGCTGGATAAATCTTAACCAGACTCTCTGGGGACATTAATGAGTGCACTGTGAGCCTGTGACTATAACACGCTCACTTCCTCTGAGGGCTTTTAAGCCATAACATACTGAAGTAAATTTATACCTCAAGCATTCTGGAAATGTTGAACTTGACAGGGTAACCTGTTTAGAGGTGTGAAGGGAGATTCACAGGGTTATGAAGTGCACTTGAGTTGATACACTTGAGTGAATCTTTTTTTAAAGATTTATTTTATGCCTTGTATTGATGGGACAGTAGTTTGACAGGAAATGGCGAGTGACATGCAGCTAAGGCCGTCGGGATCGGGACTTGAACCCACAACGTGCTGTCAGGCTATAGTGAGTGCTGTCAGGTTATAGTGATCTGGATCACTACGCCAGTCGAAAAGGCCACAAACTTTGCCTCTCTTTGGGAACAAATTATTCACCTTTTTATTATTTTTTTGCCCTCAAGACGTAGAAGTTGATTCTTTATTGAGGGGTGTGTGTGTGTGTGTGTGTGTGTGAATAGCAATGGATGCCACACACACAATTGTAATGAAGTCTGAACAGTGTAAATTGATGATTTTTGTGTGCATGAAAAGCTGGAGTTGTCAGAGAGATTTCTTTGCTTACCATGATGCTGCTTACTAGCCAGTCCAAGCAGTACCATCTCTCCACTGTGCCCATAATCGGCAAAAGCTGTGACTGGTCTGTCATATGTGGTGAAATGAAACTGGAGAAAATGTCATTTGTGGCCTGGACAGGAAGAAAGCAAGGTTAGCTTTGCATGTGTAATTTAATTTGCCGTGTGAGCCAGCCAAGCGGTCCCCTTTTGCCACACTCCAGACTTCACCCCCCAGTAACGGAGAGTTGAGTATGGACGTGAATTACTGCCCTAGCACTCCAATTTCCTCTAACTTATTGTATATTGGTAGTGGAGGTTTGATTACAAGTGAGCCTGCATAAACTGTCATCCATCACACACACACGCACACATTCTGCCCCATATGCACAAACTCCCAGTTTAATGGCCCCTAGGACCCGCCCAGACGCGTTTATGAGTCGGGCTGCCAGAATCAAATTACTCTCCAGACTAGCCTTCCCACCACCAAGACGGGCCGCGGCCCCAACACTGTAGGGGCGTCTGTGTGTACAGAAGAGAAAATGAATTGATAGCAGAGGTGGAAGGAAGGAAGATGATTGGTTCTATACTCCCAAAGGGAGTCGGGGATGGCTCAGCTTGTTTTGAATATCCTTGGTCATGGGATGGTGTACACTCCGTACAGTATTAGACACAATAGGCCAGCCAAGCTGATTTCATGACCAATTACTTTCCCTAGTAGACTATTGTTGAAATGCCTGGAGGACCGGAGGTTTTTAATTGTATGTATAATTTGAGCATCTGGTCCCCATAACTCTGTGTGTGTGTGTGTGTTCCACTTTGACTTTATTTGGGCTCGTCATTATTGTCGTCATTACTGATTAATAAGCTTGCAATGGGACATTGTGAGCTTGAAAATCAGCTGACAAAAAAGGTACTGCTTAATTCCCAAAGGTGTAAATTTCCAAGGAACTCTGTCTTTGGTGAAAAAAGATTTATATAATTTATTGATGAGCAAGGCAATTAAAAAACAGGGCCTACGCGTTTCGACCAAAAGGTCTTCGTCAGGGTCCATCTAACATCTTGGCTAATTAGTCACCCTTAAATACAGCCAGGTGGTGGGTGTGATCCAATCATGTCATTACATGATTATTTCATTGGCACATAAATTATTTTATTTTGATTACACATAAGATGTTCAAATAAATCCGAAGTGACACCCGAAGTGACAAGCACCAAGTGAACAGTAAAAATCTCATCTTGGGAAAACAAAGGAAAAGAATGAAGTAAATATTTATATTGACACATTTAAACGGTAACCCAAATCACAAAGAGAATGCAGAACTATCAGAGAAAAGGCAGATAATCGACCTCATCATTTAGGTTACTATCCAAAAAGTTTCTTAAGTCTATCGCCACCTCTGATGTCACTGGGGATAGCTTCAATGGCTGTAGCTTTCAGAGAGGAGGGGCTCCCGGTGCCCCTTTTTCATGATGGTTGACAGCCATCAGGCAGTTGGCATTGTTTGTGCGAATAGCCGTTTTGTGTTCTCCCAGTCTGTCCTTAAATATAATTTTGGTTCTCCCCACATAAACACCCACAGGGTCATTCGAGGTGATAAACAATGAGAGATGTGTTGAAATTTGCAAAGTGGTTGATTTTTATATACATGATCGGTGAGCACATCAATAAATGTATTTGTTTTGGGACTATTGGCACAATGGGTATAGTGACCTCAGGCTCCAGAAACCCATCTGCAATGATAGGTGTCTGGAGCCAAGTAGGTTTGGGTGGAAAATGCATTAGTAAATCAGCTATTTTGCTTTTCCCTTTTTTTTATTTATTTTTTTCAAGCCATTTCGCAATAGGTGGTCTTTGGTATGAAAAAAAATTAGGAACTCCTTTTGTTAGTACATCATAATACATAAGCAAGCATGCCATGGTAACAGACTTGATGTCTTTCTTGTCTTGACTGTTTTGTCCTCTCTGCAGCTCTACCCTGGGGCCATTCTAGAGGTTTGTGGATGAAAATTGGGGAGGTTCCCTCAAGTCCAAGGTAATTTGGTGTCCTGCATTTCAATGTTTTAACAAAGTAGAACAATATGGTTGTGTTATTTATTCATGTTTTTATTCAAGAATTCTTAAAATATTTAAACAAATCTTTCTTTAGTGCTGGGTACAAAATACCTTTCTGATCAGGGAGGGAGCCAAATGTGGAGGTCCTTGACATAAATGTTTTAGAACCACTGTAGTAGACCACCCATTTCTGTTATATATTATGAGTTCTCAAATAGGTTGGGGTCGTCTGTAGGTGTGTCTGACCATATGGTCATGACTTGTGGGTTATTCTCTTCACCTGTAACTGTCTTGTGTGTTCAATACTGTCTCTTCTCTCCTGTTAACTGTTATCACTGCATACTAGGAGCATCAGCAATAGTCATACTAGGAGCATCAGCAATAGTCACTAATTACAGGCTTAGGAATCCTTGACTGACATAATGCATCTGCAAATGTCTTAATATTCTTTATCTCTGCAGCTTTTGTCAGGAGTGACAAGCCGAAGATGTTCAAGGGTCTTCAAATTAAGGTAACAATGGCACACTGAATTGGTAGTGTAATTGCACGATGCCACATAATTGTCTGGTTAATTAGACATTTGATACATTCTAGCATGTTTTTTATATCGAATGAATGGTCTCATGATCTATTTCTGTCTTGTTCCCTCTATCTACACAACTCTCTTCTCTTCCTCCTCTCTATTGTCTTTGTTTCCAGTATGTAAGAGGATCAGACCCTGTACTAAAGCTTTTGGACGATAACGGGAACATCGCTGAGGAACTCAGCATCCTCAAATGGAACACAGACAGTGTGGAGGAATTCTTGAGTGAGAAGCTGGATCGGATATAAATGTCCAATTCTTATTATTTTTGTTTTTGTTCGTTCACCCAAAACACAAGTTTATTTTTGGCCCCTTTCATTTTTTTATTCTTTAGTTTACAAGATTTGTACATGGCCCAAACTCGATCATTGGTTGTTGAATGACTGCGCTATACGACTGGTTTTGTACTGGGAAAACATGAACCTTGTTTTAAATTGTACCAAATAATAGCTGTGCAATGACATTAACTGTGAGGGACTTCACAGTTAAATACCTGAATAGTTGATCAATCATTTTGTGGTTGGGTTTCATTCGAGTGAAACGGTCAAGACTGATTATTAGATTATTATGTCCGTAAGATTATTTCCCCCCTTTGTCTGACTTCTTTATCTAACAATATATTTTTTATAATGCTCATCAATGTCTGTAATGGGCTTTGTAATGTGAGTGGATTCTAGTTGCTCTTCAAATCCAGGTGTCTTGCTGAGGCACACTTTAGTGAAGAACTCTCAGTAAACCAATCTTGGTATGAGTTTTCTGATGTACCTTTGTGTCTTTATGGATGTTTGGTTCGAACAGAAACTGGTTGTACTTTTTTTGCTTGGATAAAATATGCATCAATAAAAGTATTTCATGTCTGTTCTCATTATGTGCCCTTTATTCCATGGAGGACTATTAGAAACATGGAGTTTAGTGTATATGGCAAGGCAGCGCCACTGTAGGTGCTGTTAATATGGAACTCAAATGCATCATCCCTGACATCTGCTGGATTTAAACGGTATTGCAAGTTGGCTCTTTTACAATTAAGTGCACAGTTCAGTTGACCGGTAATTCTACTAATCAATGATTCCTACACTCTTTTGACATGTGATATCTGTTTATTGTAGAACAGTGTAAAAAGAATGAATTAACAAATAACGTCCATGAAGTAAACAATCTTACACAGTAGCACATTTACATCTAGTTACCTGTAACCTCAAAGTGGGGCCCAGGGACCCTCTGGGTTCCATGAGGCGATTTAAGATGGACCCTGACAGGCCTGTAACTCAGCTATGGGGGTCCTTGAAATTAAAGCGTTTCACAATCACTATTTTAGCCTTATCTGTTGAATAAGCCTTCATTGAGTCAGAAGGGAAGATTAAGCCTGATTTTCGTGTGATGGAAATGGCAGGTGTACAAGCTCAACATGGTGCAATGTGTTGTGATCTTGTAGATTATTGTTGTGGTATCGTATAAATGATTAAGAGCTGGGGAATATTGGCAAAATTAAATCTTACTGTTGTAAACCCATACTTTAATATTGATGTGATTAATTGTCATTGGTTATTATGATGTTCATTTCACTCGGCTTGAACGAATATGTCTGTTCTCTCTTTTTTACCTCTTTATGCATTTAAGACCAGGAAGAGAACATTAATGTCACAAAATGAAATGTCCCATTATTATGTATAGTCTCATATCAAGTTACAGTATCTGTATATTAGCCACCTCGTATGGGCTAGTAGTCTCTAGGATAAACAGCTTTTAGCACTAGCCTACCAAAACTCCTATACAAAAGCATTTTTCGGGGAAAGCAATAAAGCCTGTCCAACTCCAACTGTGACAGAAGTTAAACATATTTATGGTCTGGTCTGGTCCTTGTGTCATCGGGAAGGTGGACATCATGGTCAGGCCTGCTGTCGGCGTGGGACTTGACGTAGGCCACCCCTGGGTACCTGTTCAGACAAGAGGTGGTTTGCTGCATGAACATACTGTTTTCTCCAAACACGTTGTACATAATAGGCCTGCAATTATTTAGTATTTAGTTAGCGATTATTCTATCAATGACTTTCGATTAATCAAACATTCAGAATAATTATTTTATATCAATATATCAATGAAAATATTAAGTTCTTGCCCATGTGGTATGCTTTACAGCAGTGGTTCTCAATCTCAAAGGGGTCCTTAAGGGGGTTCCACAGATCAAAATCTGTTTATTAACCATTTTAACCTTGAACTACAATGTCACAATCATAGACTGTAGAAAGGTCACAAATGCGCCTCAATGCCTTGTGAGCTTGTAGAACTGCTACATTCCCAAAAGCTTGAAATATCTGGGATAACATTTTAACAACACAAAACTTGTGTGGAGGTCCCTGGCACAATTTCTTCTCAGATGTGGATCCACGGCCAGATACATCCCACGATTTTGCAGCGGACTGACCTCATGCTTCCTTCTATGTACGAGAACATGCTGGCTGTATTTTGAGGGGCGCTACCCCTCCAACGTCTGGCTTTCCGCTCAAGATCAGCTCAATCAATTCTTACCAATTTCTGTATTGTATAAAAAAGTATAATCCTGTTATACTAAGATGTATAACGTAGTGGTTCTACAATCAAGCACATCGGTGCATGCAGTGCAGGTGGTTTCAGAGTTAATTCTCTGAAACAAGAGTTACAAGGTCCTATAAATTAACTGTGAAAAGATTACAGCAATTCGTTGATTTGAAAAATCAGAAATGTACTTTTCACTTAAGTATTTTTAAAAGTATGTTCTCTTGAATACTTAAGTACATTTAGCAAGTAGTTTTTTTACTCTTACTTAACATTTTGACTGAGCTACTTTTACTTGTAGTGGTGTAAATTTGACCAGGTCATATTTGTACTCTGTCCACCTCTGTTTGGTTCCCACTTCGGGGCAAGAAGAAGTATTTTTTGGTCCCCGTTCCAAACCAACTTTAGGCAGGACAAAAGGACGGAACCGATTCAACCCCGGTGGAAAAGGGGCCTCAAAGGGACTGACCGTGTCTTGTCATCTTCCACCATGCCCTTGAAGGCCAGAGATTTCAGAATGCCCCCCACCAGCAGGATCCCACCTGCTATCCAAGCAACGAATAGTGCTGCGCCAAACGTGTATCTGGTAGAGAGAGAGAGAGAGAATAAGCAGCACTTTACTTCAATGCTAGTTGGTTTATTTTTTCAGTTTCTATTAAACACATGAACCCTATAGCGTCACAATTGTGGGCATGTCACAACAAGCATGTGTTCTGTGAAAACAGGCTCAAAACAAGAGATTTGTTGGAAAGGTTAAAAAGGAGTGGACCCTGGTCAACAACTATAGGGTTTATTATACGTTAAGTTACATTAATTTGACCAGTTTCTGTTCTTAAGAGGCGGAGAAACAGATTCATTGAGTTTGTCTGTCCACCTCACAGTATTGATGGATGGATGATAGCAATACAACATATATGCAACAAAATGCAAAACAATAGCATAAAACGTATCCTACCTGGGCACCATACCCATTCCCATTCCCATCCCCTGTCCGCCGCCAAATCCCCCTCCGTAACCCCCTCCTCCGTAACCGCCACCACCATAGTTGTTTTGACTCATGGTTGCCATCCTAAAACTGGCCACAATCTGATTGGCATAGAGAGAAGCTGCTGCAATGCCGCAAATACCTGAGGGAAGGAATGAAGGGCGAGAGAACGAGAGAGAGAGAGATATGGAGGAAGTGAGTGAGTGGCCGTTTTATCTCATCTAATTACTGCTGGCTCATGCAAGGAAAAATGAAGCAAACATGAACTTTATATCGAACCCATTTAGACCTGGAACACCAATTCGTGGTTATATCATTCAACCCAGGAAACCCATTTTTGTAACATTAGCTGTAACATATTTTCAGAATATTTTCAGGATTTAGAAGGCGTTTTTAGAATTAGCCTCAGGTAAGATGGATAAGGTTATATTAGGCACATTAAATTAAATCATCTGATTAACGGATCTAAAATTGCAACTTTTAAAGACTTCTGTTTGTACTGACAGCCAAATTCATGTTGGGTTTTTCCAGTTTGTCCCACTTTGTTCCAATGACCTGACAAGGAAACTTACTGTAGTACAGCGGCTAACAGCCATATTGTGAGAGAACCTTTCACTTGGTGATACAAGCGTGCAATTTGGCATGAACATGCCTCTGGGTCACCTCTTTAACTTTTTTAACCGAGCCACCGAAAAATCCAATATTTTCAAGATGGCCGCCAAATAAAAAAGGCCTTTTGTGGCGGTTCTGGACAACCATGGGTGCGGCCGACTCGAGACCGGGCACTGCACTCCCTGTGGGTGTGTGGAACATGTGTGTCGAATTTGAAGTCGGTGGGGCGAACGGTTCTCGGGTTACGTGGATTACAGATGTACACACGCACACAAAATTCGTGCAATATAGCAGATCATTGGAACGGTTGTTCGCCTGGTGATACAAGCGTGAAATTTGGCATGAACATGCCTCTGGGTCACCTCTTTAACTTTTTTAACCGAGCCATCCAAGAATCCAATATGGCGGTGCTATTTCAATATGGCCGCCACATCTAAATGTTAGCCTATGTCTACATTTCTTACAAATTTTAGGAAAATTTTCACCATTATAGATAGATAGATAGATAGATTTATTTAATTTATTAAATTTTCTTTATATATTTTTTTCTTCTTTATATTTTATATTTTATTTCTTTGTTATTATTTTTAGTTTTCATACTGAAAATGGTAGCATGCTAATGCTAACTTAATGCTAACATGGTAGCATGCTAATGCTAACATAATAATGCTAACATGCTAGTGCTAACATGTTAACATGATAATGCCAACATGCTAATGCTAACATGCTAATGCTAACATGCTAATGATAACATGCTAATGTTAACATGCTAACCTGCTAGCATGCTAGTGCTAACATGCTGTTAATGCTAACATGCTAATGCTAACATGCTAGCACTAACATGCTAACATGCTGATGTTGATGCATGTTAGCATTTTGTGTGCGTGTGTACATCTGTAATCCACGTAACTCGAGAACCGTTCGCCCCACCGACTTCAAATTCGACACACAAGTTCCACACACCCACAGGGAGTGCAGTGCCCGGTCTCGAGTCGGCCGCGCCCATGGTTGTCCAGAACCGCCACAAAAGGCCTTTTTTATTTGGCAGCCATCTTGAAAAATGACCGCCGTATTGGATTTTTCGTTGGCTCGGTTAAAAAAGTTAAAGAGGTGACCCAGAGGCATGTTCATGCCAAATTTCACGCTTGTATCACCAAGTGAAAGATCGTTCCTATTATCTGCTGTACTACTGGTGGGAATGTGGAGACATCTGATTCCTTACCTCCGATGATGAACATGATGCCGGCGGTCAAGCTCATCTTGGCCTTGGAGGTCTCTGACATGCTGTTCATTGTGAGGCACTTCAACGAGAAAACTGATATGACCGCTCCAAGGACACTCAGCACCACACCCACTATCATAAGGGCTCGCACTGCCTGGAAGGAACCTGCACCACAGACATGAGACATGGCATTGGGTCAGCACTTCAAAATATTGCGTTTTAGTCAGAATGGTTCTATTCTGGATCAGGGATAAGGTTATACATAATATTTGGATCCTGGAAAAGAGTAAAGAATCCCGTTAGGGTGTACTGGAGAAGTGTTGTCAAAGTACAATAATGAGTACTATGTATAGTATTTCAGTGCTACTTGCACTCATTTTCTCTTGTATGTATTAATTCCTCTATTAAATGTTCATCAAATGTATTTGACACAGAGTATTCTCTAGTGGTTCACTATTTGAACCTGCCCTTTGCCTGTTCTTTGTTTTGCTTCTGATAGCGCTGTTGACTGAGCCTAGGCCTGGCTGTCCATAATGGTGACTGACCATAATGCACCCAGTGCTAGTGTAAATACTGATAGGAACAGGCCAGAGAAGTGTTCACGAGTTCACTTGAGGATAGAGGAATAAAATCGAATCGCAAATGGCAAAGAGAACCATTCATTACACTTTCATTTTCAAGTTGATCATCTTTATTCTAGTAAGTGCTGCTTGGATTTTACCTTGTGAGTTTTACTCTCAACCCTAACGGACTCACCAGTACAAGAAACATCCCTCTTTATATAGATACCTCTGTTGTAAGATTTTTATAGATATTTTGTGGCCTTTTTTTTATACACAGTGAAGAGAGACAGTTGGGGAGTGACATGTAGCAAAGTTCTGCCAGGCTCGAGAAACCCATGGACATGTCAGGCATCAGAGCCTTAACCACTTGGAAATCTGCCCCTAATGCTATGTAAATTAATTATATATTTAGTCGTACGACGAATACTGAAAATAGAAGATCATCTCACAATTTATAGCAATGTGAGCTAATTGTGTTATTCTTAATTGTGGAATTTGGGGGACATTTGTGTAAAGTGAAATTCTTCGCAGGTTTTTATTTTTCATGATATGCCAAGCCTAATTAATGTGGTTAAATGCTTATATGGCATGTTTTCATCCTTAAGTGAATTTAGCAATAACATAATTTAACTGTAATTTAATGCCCTCGATTCTTCTCTTTGTTAGAACCAGGAAGACAAAGTCTGCAGTTAAACCCATGTAACCTTATTCTGTTTCAGACTAAGATCAACAGGTTTAATTGATAGTGCCATCAGGGTGTGAGACAGAATTTCTCAGAAACTCTATTTTACAAGACTAGTATGCAGGAGAACATGCCAAAGGGAGGAAGGTGGTGACTCAACGATGTGGCTAACACAGGCCATGTACTCAAGACCACGCATGCAGTGAAGCAGGTTGGATTCCCAGCAGTAATACATGTCCAATTCCATACTTATAAGATACACTGCTGAGTTTATTCTATACATTTACTAACAACTTATAGGAAAAGAGAAGCAAAACTGCCAAAGCAAATTGTCTGTGAGAGGACCCCAGAGGACGGAGCCATTCTCAGGTTCATGATAGCACAACAAAATATGTCATATTTGTCCAAATTAATTCAATTAGAATTTGTTTATATTTACAAATAATCAATGTGTATGTGTCACTGTGACCTCTTGGTAGAACATTCACTTTATTAGATAACAGTAAAGTCCTCTTCATCTTCACCATACCTGAGTAGCCCATAAGGCCGTAGTACGGCCGACACTCTGTCATCCCAGCGGAGGTCGTCTCACAGTCCTTCCAGAGTCCCTTGAATGTGTACGTGGAGGTTATCACGTCCGACTGCCGGTCCGCTACGCTCCATTGGTTCATGGCGGTGGCCGCAATGAGGGCAGCTGAGCCAATCACACCCAAGACGAATCCTGTCGTCTGGAGAACCGAAGGCGCCATGTCTTCAACAACCTTGTCAGGGTGTTTTGCAAGTGTGAATGGGGTTGTGTGGATGTGTTCCTTTGCCAATGGGCTGTGCTCGTTTTAAAATAACCAAGGGACCAAAGTTTCGTCTGTTAGTGAGCAGGATGAATCAAAGCACCAAGGAGGAGGAAGTGTGCGGGCAAAGAAAGGAACTGGAGTGAAGTGGCGTGTGGAGCATCGATGGTGTTACTGGGTGTGGACTGCTGTTTCACCCCGTGGACAATATGGCATCATAGCCATGGGCTGGGCCACCTAGTGTACCGTGCACACAACATGCTCACATGCACGCTACTATGGGCAGGTTGCAGTGAAAGGTGTGGACACAGTGGTGACTGGCACACCTGGTACTTTACTTCAAAACTAAACCGTCGAGAACCAGTGCAAATAAAAAGGGGACTGAATCACAGACTCCACAGGGCTAAACCGAGAGTTGCTGCATGGTGACACGCAGAGAATACTTTAACTTTGAGAGTGCACATTTCTTTCCACTCTCAGAATTAAATCAACATTGATGATTTTGCTGTGTGCCAATATACATAATAGTCAGCAGCTACACAGAGAGACTTGATGAGTGTGCATCATATATGTTGTCAGGAGACAAGGATACGGTAGTATGAGGTATAACAAGGTCAATATGGATATGCAGATAGAATACTAGCTAGACACATCAAGGACATCTCAAAGTGCTAGACTCTCAGAGCAAATCCTATAGACTAAACTTACACACAGGTGAAAAGGGTTCTGTAATTTTTTGAGCATGTAACCACCAATGCTTCAGAAACCGTAAAATCCCCAATGATAATTTATCCATTTGTAACTCTGAGAGTATACAAATGTAACCAAATTGATACATTTGCATATTCCGAGTTAAATTAGGCTAACACTCTTGTGTGACTTTCATAAATAGCTATAAAAACTATTCAGACATTACAGTGTACAGTACAGTACAGTACACCGAAACTGTGACATGGTTGAGTCAGTGACTCATTGCCGCTTACTATCACAGCGACAGTTGGTTGCATTATTTAATCTACATGATTCAAACCAGCTTATCATTCTGTCAACAGTTGGTAAGGAGAGAAGTTGCTATTCTTCTCTTATCACTGGTTTCTCTCTCTTTCCCTATACCTCCCAGTCACAAACAGGTGTATTTATCAACGCACAAACACAATGCATTATAAAGAGGTATACAACAAAGCGTGAAAATGCTAAACTTTTTTTTAAACCCAAATGCATGGCAACTATAAGTTCCTTTCTGTAGACTTATAATTACATTGATTTTGTCGTAATCTTCTTGTAAATAGGAATCTAAATCAAGCTAATGGGGAAGTTGGGATGAAAAGACAAACTTCCTAAATTTGTATATACTGGATCAGTGTTGGACAATTCAGTCTCCATGAATACAGTGATGTTTTTGTTTAAAAGCTGGCATATATAGCCTATTGGATGATTGATACATATACTTATACACCTCATGCCAACCCTGTACGTACTGTACACACACACACACACACACACACACACACACACACACACACACACACACACACACACACACACACACACACACACACACACACACTTTCTTTAAGGAAAACTGCGTAAAGAGTTCGGCATTATTGTATACCTTATTCATTTTAAGGCAGAGAGAACAAGAGAGCCCTTCATTTGAGCTGAAAATAAACATGCTTTGTCACATTACAAATGTGACTTACAACTTGCAATGTGAAGATTCACATGCAAGCTGATTACACTTTCAGGGTACATGTTTGGGTTCCCTGTATAGCCTCTATACCCTCCTATTATATTGGCTGTTATAAAAAGACAGAGCTATTGGCATTTGGTCTGCCAATTAGCAACAGATTGATGATTGATTATCACTCATTTATGGAAATATTATAATTAATTATTGACTCAGATTCTTAGGCTATATAGTAGCTATAGGCATAATAGATTTTGTATTCAAAGGTGAAATAGTGAGAGAATAACAATCCATATAGAACCAAAACACGTTTTTAATGTGCAGTATATTTTACAGAAAATAGCCTACATAACATTTCATATTTTACTATATGGACTTTGGGCACAAGCCCCCTTGCACTCAAACTGTCTCTCTCACAAGTATGATACAACTTCCCTACAGACCCCTTTTTCAAGTTAGCCTACTTTTTCCCCTTCCAAATGCCGTGTGCCCAAACGTAATACGTGTTTCTACTAAATACATCTGTACTGCGTCTGGGTCACACACTTGAATTCGGTGAAGTGTACGAGTCTATTCCAGTCTTGTTGGTCATCCCACCTGGGAAGAGGATGTAAGCTACCTGAGGAGGCTGCAGCCTCGTTGCAGACCAGGCGTTGCAGCTGCACGGCACCACGTATGGGCCGGTGGACGACGGGTGCGCGTGCGTGTGGTGGTGGTGACCCAAACTCGCAAACGCTCCAGTCTGATATCCCAGAGAGTGCGCGTAGGGCAACGTCGCGCCGGTCGCAGGAAGAGAGTGCGAAAGAGAGTCCGAAATCCGCTGAACAGCTCCGGTGCCGAATTGTCCCGCTGCTGCTGCCGCGTCCAGGAACGAGTAGTGGGACGACGGAGTCGGTGAAAGTAGAGCTCTGGATTTGTCCCCATGGGGGGCCAGAAAATCCGTAGAAAATCCCTTCAAGTGCTCCGCCGCTTCCCCGAGGAAAGGCATGGGGAACACGAACCGGTCCCTCCGTAACAAACTCTTGGGCTTGCGCCGGGGTCGGTACTTGTAGTCGGGGTGCTCTTTCATGTGCTGTGCTCGCAGTCTCTTGGCCTCGTCGATGTACGGACGTTTCTCGGAATCGGAAAGCAACTTCCACTCTGCGCCGAGTCTCTTGCTGATTTCAGAGTTGTGCATCTTTGGGTTTTCTTGGGCCATCTTCCGCCTTTGGCCTCTGGACCACACCATGAAAGCATTCATGGGTCTCTTGATGTGATCTAAAGGTTTTGCCATTTCGAAAACGGACTGAACACAATTTTATCAAATCAAGTAGTATAGATTTTATAATAGCCTTCAGCTCTCCAAAAATGCATACGTCCCGGTAAACGCATAAAAAGCACGGGTGGACGGTGATGGTTCTAAGAATGTCAAAGTAAAGAAAAATAAGCTATGTTAATTTTAGCAAAACTTGAAACCCCTATATATTTCCAGGGGCAAAGTTGAAGCATTTGGAAAAGAAAACTAAGAAAGTGTAAAGTGAAGGCGCATCATCAATGTAGTCAAATAAAACCAAGTTGGTCTTAGAGATCTATGGTTGGTTGCACTGCTTGTTATGGATGGACGGTGCTGGGTATGTCCAGACATCACCACAGAGCTGTCACGTCGCGCCAAGCCAATGGGAGCAAGCGAGACTACTGTAATCCGTTAACAAAAGTATACTGTGCAACAATTTTGAGGGATGCCCTTCTCTTTTTTTTCTCCTGCTCACCCATAATTCGTTTCTGCCAAATTCTATGGGGGCAAATGGAATCAAGCATGATATTCAAACACAGAACACAAACAAGCTCTTTAATATTATAATTCTGCTGACAACCACTTTGTGAGGTCGCTGTCCTTGGTGCTGAAATGACTAGGCACTAATTTAATTGATGAATTGTGGATGTCACTGAGTGAATCTGTGAATAGAACTGCGAGGTTCTATAGTCTAAACTTTAGTGTTTCCAGTAGAATGAGTAGATGACTGGACTGGGCTACATATATTGTGGTGCTATAGGATTCTATTTGCAGCTCACAGTCCATTGCAGGCTGCCCTCTGCACTCATGCTTTCTGAGCATGATATATCTACTTACTTATTATTTTATTAGATTTTCTCTTAACAACAACAATGAATGATTATTAACACTTCAATCACACCCAATCAACATCCAAATATTAGTGACTTTGGCATGTAAAAACACTCATGTATGCTCAAGCTATTTTTCCACATATACGTTGTGATTGATTTGCAGCATGCAAACACCCTTAAAATATTAAATGGATCATGAATACCATGAATAATGCAATATTGTGCTGACAGCAAGTTGCTATCATCATAGTGATCGGCTAATAATAATAATGCAAAGGTTTTACTCTACCAATAATGGCCTCAAAGTTGTCAGGTTAAAGAGAAGGACTCAGAAAGTATTTGCCAGACCAAGGAGCAATTTACTTAATATGTGGACGAATTTCTTGCCTGTCTCCTCTCCACCACTTCATAGCCTTCGTAATCAATACTAATCATACACATAATTCACTGGTCCTCGGTGACTGCATTGATTGTTGCGCTGCTCGTAATTACTATTTCTTATCAGATCAAATACACTTTTGTATACTTTAGCTATCTTCGCTGTTATTGAAATGACATTGATAGAGATGTCTGAAAGGCATTGCCACAAAGCAACACTGTTTCTAGAACGAAGATGTGTGCTGTGCATTGGCCTACTTGTCTTAAAGACACCAGTATTTGTACATACAATTATTTGGGGGATTGATTGCTATGGAATAACAGATAATTTTGTCAGGCTGAGAATAATTCCTTCTTTAGGTGCAGTTGTGTTATATCAAATGGAAGCTTCCGTGCAACCGCAATGCTAAAGGGACTATTTCCATGACAAATGTGTCATGCGGTTTTTTTTCTTTCTTTTATTTTGCAGATAAGCCAATATAGTGCTTAATCAAAACTGGTGGTGGTGATTTTAGTGGTAGTGATGGAGCTGGTCCAGATGTGAGGATACCAGGAGAGGAGGACGCATTCATTTTGTTGAATTCTCCCAATAAATGGCCCAGCAAGCCTCTTTAAAGGCCAAATAAATGGACATAAAAGATCAGGTAGTGTGCACCGCAGCAGTGGCAGATATGAAAAGGCATTTCTTCCACATAGCATCTTTTGGGCATCAAGCTGGGATGCTTTGGAGGTAGACGAGTTGGGAGGATAAGGTGATTGACAGCGGGGGCCTGTCGGGTTGATCTCTCTCTCTCTCTCTCTCTCTCCCCCTATAGCTGTGTTGTTATCTACGCTGCTGTAGGCTTAGGCCCCAGACCCAGGAGGCTCCTACCACCACACAGAGACACTGATTACTTTGGCCAAATATCTCTGCGACTTTTTTTTTACTACTGACAAGAATGACACCGAAGGGTCAAAATGAACAAGGTGCCTTACATAAAGGAGAAGTATAAACAAATGATGTGATTAAAATGTAGGCTTACTCTTACTCTTGTAACTGCTAGTGCTAGATATCCGTTAATCCGTATATTTATCTCCCTCCAGTCAAGTTTGTTCTAATCCTGCCGCAAAGCCCTCCAGGCGTTTAAGTTATGAGAGGAAAAAGAAAATGAAGGCAAAAGTGTTCTATAGAGTGTTTGTGTATTAGTTGTTTGGTGTGACTTTGTTCTGTGGTAAAGGCGGGGTGGAAAGATGAAGGGGTGAAAAAATGGGTAATAAGAAAAACTGCCAGCAGCACAAAATGGTGGTCATAATCCGGTTATCCCCTCAGGCTCTAAAGATACTGGTCCTCTCCTCGGGAGTCTATCTTTTCTTCTTATGTCAAAACTGTCCTCCATGCACTCAGGTGGATTAAGGAGTCACGCTGGAGAAAGAAATTGACAGGTACAGAAAGACCTGGGGGTGAAAAGGAAACGAAAGATGACACGGAAGAGAAAGGGACGGGTTGGGAGCCCAGGCCAGGGAGCATGCCAACTCCTGACACAAAAGACAAGAAGCCTGTCAGCTGAACTCCATGTGGTGAACAAAATGCCCTGGCAGTTTTTAATACCTATTCACCTCATTGAGTAAATTAATACGTATAAGCCTTACACATATTGCACACATCCAGATGTTTTCATGCGACAACGATGGTGTAATTTGAAGTTATACAACGTTGTTGTCCGTGTTTGTATTTGTAAAACAAATGTAATGATTGGTGGTTGATATTTTTGTATTTCATTTTTCACATTTTAGATGAAAATACAAAAGTCTATAACAATATATAACCACATGCAGCAATGAGTGGGGTCCAGGCAGATTCAGAGGCAGATTTGGATGCTAAGCAGGAAGCAAAACTACACATCTTGGTGTAGAAAATGGTGTACAGTAGCTTATGAACGTGAATCCGTTTTTCCACATGACTACATTTGCTGCAATGATACAAATGTTTTGGCGTGTATAATTGAAATAGATTGACGCATCAAAATTACTCTTACTCTTTTGTAGAGAATCCTGACTGTTTTCAAGATAATTGGCACAGGGATTTCTAGTGAGAAAAACACACAATTTGTATCATTTGTATAATTATTTCCAACTTGAATCCGGAAAAGTAACAGTTTTGCACATGAGGTTTCCTGAGTAGTGGGTGGAATTTGTAAAATATATATTTTTAACTTAGCTTACCCCACATACTTGGAGCTGACTGGGAAATGAGTATGATCATGGATCATGTCTTGTGAATTGAGGGGAGGGGGGATTGTACTTTAGGAAAAAATAATAATACTGAAAACAAAAACAATAGGTACCTGCAGCTTCACTGCCAGGAACCGGAAAAATAAATTGAATGGATAAAGTATCTGTGTATAGCTTCTGTTGTACATCTACTGTACATGAAATGTCCAGCATCCATTCAACAATGGAATTGATTTATTTTCTCAACCTGTTAAAAATATTAATAACTAGAACTGCACTCTGTCGAGTGCATACTTGCTTGTTGCACACTAGTAGGCCATACATGGCCAACTAGTGCGCAAGCAGAGCGTGCAAGTCCTTTCGACCGCTGTAAACTGTCAAATCTCAGTATCTCTGTGAAGGAACGTTTGAAATGTATAATTTTTAGATGTAACTATTTGCTACCTACCTACTTTATGCATATAAACACCTAGTATAGTATAAACACCTAAGTATGATTCAAGTTTCTATCTATATAAGTTTGGGTGAAGAGCTAGTCATACATATACACACCACGTACTTTGGTCCCAGCAGATCAGGCACAACTTGCTATTTTATTTTTTACTGATTATGTATATAGTATACGTATGACTAGCTCTAAATGATGACGTAAGAGATATGGTCATTTGTGGTCGTTTGGTCCCAGCAAAGCAGGCATATACTATATAGGCATATACTATATATAGTATATATATAGTATATAGTATATAGTATATAGTATATATATAGTATATAGGCATATACTATATACATATACATATATACTATATAGAGTGTGTAGTTGTAAGTTCATTAACGGTATACTGTGGTTACTTTGCGCCAAAAACTGTGACAGCTGTCCCGCCATTTGATGTTTATGCAAGAAAACAGCAAATCTGTGCCTGGTTTGCTGGGACCAAACGACCACAAATGACCATATTTCTTACGTCATCATTAAGAGCTAGTCATACATATACACACCACGTACTCTGGTCCCAGCAGATCAGGCACAATTTGCTATTTTATTTTTACTGATTATGTATATAGTATATGTATGACTAGCTCTAAATGATGACGTAAGAAATATATATAGTATAGTATATAGGCATATACTATATACGTATACATATATACTCTATACTCTATACTGTATAAAGTGTGTAGTTGTAGTTGCTCTAAATGATGACGTAAGAAATATGGTCATTTGTGGTCATTTGGTCACAGATTTGATGTTTTTCTGCATAAACATCGAATGGCGGGACAGCTGTCACGGCGGAAGAGACCAGGCGAAAACATTACTTGCGCGCTCTGCTTGCGCAAGTAATAATTTAAATTGCTGTCGCCTCACAGCTAGAAGGTCCTAGGTTCGATTCCCGCTGGGGACGCTGTGGGTGCTGGGGGCGTGTTCTCTCCTCCGTGTCATCAGTGCCCATACCCGAGGCGGGGTTGGCGAAAGGGCCTTTCTGTGTGGAGTTTACATGTTCTCCCCGTGTCCCCCAGGGTAGGTAGCCTCACAAAAAACATGCAGTAATCCTGGTCTCTAAACTACCTCCCCCTGGCCAGGTGAAAAGAAGCAGCTTTGACTCCTCATGCATAGAAGGAAGCATGAGGTCAGTCCACTGCCCCCCCCCCCCCCCAGAGGAAGTGTAGCGCCCAGGATTACATGATTAGATAATTGACACTGAAAGAAATGGGTTTCAAAATCGTGGGATATAATTTTATAATAATAATAATTTAAATAACTAATAATGTTTATCTAGGGCTACACATTTACGATGTGTATGTAAATGCTGTGTGTTTAGCCTGCATGTATTCAATGTCTTGTGCATGTCACATAGGCCTTTGCTGGATGCCTGTCAGATCAGTCATATTTGTATGATGTATACCAGTGATGAGAGCGTGAATTCTTCTCGTGTTATCTCCGTTCTGTGCTGTTGGATTATCCACATCCCAGCAGACAGCAGGGGATAGGGAGAAAATGAATTATTGACAAGCAAATACAAACTCCCAGACCTTCCTCAAAGACACAGATAAGGCTAGTGCAAGGCAGACTTGATGAAAGGACAGCCCGTTCTGGCCTACTGCTCATCTGCCACTGTTTTCAATAAAACCTACTCTTATCTAAAGCCACATGGTAAAGGTTGGTTCATCTATCGGTTGAAAAATGAATTTGTTGTGATTTGGTGCACCTTGTAATAAACTAAATTTCTGATAAACCAAGAGAAGTGTGCTTTAAGAAGGACCTTCTATATAGACCAGGGACCTTGCCAGTGCCTTTTTCCTGAATAGTCAATTGTACTACACCCCAGAATGTTAAAGTCACAGTTGAAGAGAGAAAAAAAAGAAAATCTCGCAGTTGAGCTTTATTGTTGTGTTCTGGTGAATGTGTTGGTAGTCCATTTAGCCATTCAATAGAAATGTCCTATCTTGAGTATGAAAAGTTCAGAAGCACACATACAGTACAGTACTTCATATTTTGTCATTTCAGCTCCACATAAATACAGTAGCCTATTCAAAATCCTCAGCAGTGCAAAACTCCTTGGAGGAAAAAAAAGAAAACCTTTCAAGTGCAACAAGAGTTTGTGACACTTCTGAGCGGTCCATTAGGAAACATTTCAGGGGGAAAATCCAACAGATTTTCCAAGCTCCAAGGGGGATTCTCTCAATCTTGTGCTTATTCTCATGATACTTAGGAAAAGTAAAGCGGTTTTAATAGCTTTCCCCTGACACATTTATGGTGGAATATGCTTTGGCTCTGTAGGCTGATAGTTTAAATCCTGAGGAGCGAGAGAGAGAGAGAGAGAGAGAGAGAGAGAGAGAGAGAGAGAGAGAGAGAGACACACACAAGCACATGCGTGCACACACACACACACACACACACACACACACACACACACACACACACACACACACACACACACACACACACACACACACACACACACACACACACACACACACACACACACACACACAGAGAGAGAGAGAGAGAGAGAGAGAGAGAGAGAGAGAGAGAGAGAGAGAGAGAGAGAGAGAGAGAGAGGGAAGTTAGAGGGAGCAAGAAGGAGAGCGAGACATCTACTCATCCATGCCTGCTGGACTGGTACACTCTCATAAGGCCCCATCTTGGATAAATTAATACACAGCTTCCAACATCTGAGGATAAACCTGAGGGCCATAATATTACGGTGGCTGGCTCTATCAGTCAGCTTGTAATACCACAGAGTCAGCAGTCAATGAGATACATTTGCAACCAGGCATTTGTCAGCGACTCAGTGCCATACAGGCTGGAGATTTAAAATGTCCTGCAGTAAATTAAGAGCTACTTGAAAAGTGAAAGGTGCCAACTAAGCAGGCCACTGCTTACTTTAAATGGCAGACTGGTTAAAGGGTGGAGGAGGAGGAGGAGGAGGAGAGGGACATGCTAAGCTTAGATATAAGCCTTTTTTTATTCCTTTGCACACTATCACCCCTCCCC
Source organism: Protomyctophum parallelum (assembly GCF_964188405.1). NCBI lineage: Eukaryota > Metazoa > Chordata > Actinopteri > Myctophiformes > Myctophidae > Protomyctophum > Protomyctophum parallelum. Next base: position 30,519,335 of record NC_139709.1, on the reverse strand, counting down.
CCATCTTCATGGAATATTTGCTTGAAGCAGTATTAGGGACAGGCATAGCGACGCGTCAGGTAAGATTCAGGGGTTAACTCCACCCACTTTGGGTGCCATTTTCCAGCTTACGAGTTTGACGTATAAGTACAACGCCAGTCTGTAGTTCTTAAATTTTCTTGTCGTGATGCTGGTGTGTTTTCCATCTCTCTACTATCTTTGACTTTGTTTGTCCGTCGCTCTAATTTAGCTATGGGTCGACGGTGCTATTATTCGTGTTCGGGTGGTTTACAACTTGACTTGACGAGCAGGGTCAATAGGTCGTGCTCTCTAAAAAGCAATCAGCTGCAGGGGTCAATAAAAACTCATACATACATACATACAGACATAAACACTGGCTCACTTAATGTCAATGGGTGGTGCTTAATGTCAATGGGTTGGCACCCCTCAAAAACACATGGTCAGGCCGAGTCTGACAGAGCAAAGTTGACCGTGGCTCACATGGTCAGAATTATTGTAATTATGTGGTGATCAACAAGGGCACAGAATACCGTACACAACAATACCGTACGTACACAACATTCACACTGTAAATTGTGAATTGCACAACATAATTATTATGAAGACAGATCATAAGACATCATTCATCATAAGACGTCATTCACTGGCCTGTTTATCAATTCCAATCCCACTGACTGGAATTGGGATAATTATCTGGGAGACAGTCAAGCGATGCACTTTCACAGTCATGTCTATAACATTGAGAAGGAATAGAACATTGGTCATCTTTCGTGGGATTATTTAGCTCATTAGATTAGTCTGCTAGCGGTTCATAATTATGCCAATATTTATGGACCAGAGAATAAAACACTCTTTAATCCAAGATGATCAGTGGAGGATGATTTGCTCTGATTCAGGCAGATGACGAGGAAAGGCCATTAATACGTTTACGTTTTAAGACGACAACTTGATTAAAAGGTTTGGCTGTTACTATATGCAAACGAGTCATCTTTGGGAAAGTGTCCAGTGTCCAGGTTTTAATCGCAAGGATAATAAACCATGTCTTTTTGGCTGATTAAGCGCTGCATGCCTTGATGCAAAGGCTTAGAGGAAAGGTGTCTGTGTGTGTGCGTTCTCAAGAGTGAGAGAAAGGAAGAGAGAGAGGAGGAAGGAGAGAATGATGTAGGGGGAAAGGGAGGGAGAGAGGTAAAAGACAAGAAAAGGGAAAAGGTTTAGCCTATTTTGGTAGGGGTAGAATGCTAAGGATGACTATAAGATGTCACATTGTTGGAAAGTGATGAAGATAATTTCGGTAGACCTCTCTCTTTCACTCTTTATTTATTTTTAGGTTGGCACGTTACTTATAATGAACTGTGTTTTGTGCCTGCGCCAAAGTAATACTGACAGAATTGGCCCAGCCTCTGTGGGAAAAGATACTCTCTTGACCTCAGCGGCACTAACCAAAATATAATAGCCTACAGCAAATTGTAAGATAATACATGAATAATGTTCTAAACACACCTAGCTTTCTCGCTTTGCCTTGCTTGCTCCTCTCTGAAGTAAGGGATTACATCCCAGTGGCCCTTTAAAAAGCCGGGAATTATCATTGCTCTTCCATTCTTATTCATAGCAGAACTGTGATCCTCGTGCCATGTTAAGAGAGCAGGCATGTAGGAGAGGCACTTCAACTATGTGTCATATTGGTACAGTTCATAATACGAGGTCCCTCTAAAAATGACAGTGCATGGCGCCACTAAGAGGCTTACGGTATAATGAAAACAGTGTTCCTCCCGTGGAGATGATACGCTAGCAGTGACAGAAAAGGAGGAGAGATTGGTACTTACTGAGAGATTGGCTGGACTCGTGGTAAGTAGCGCAGTGGCTGTCCCGGGCTAGACAGGAGAGAAGGAACCAGAGATACAGTTAACAACAGCGTGCTTTAGATAAGCCCCTGCTGGGAAAGGACAGACAGGCTAAAAGTCTTCTAGACGCTCCTCCTGAACCAATTGCGGGAGATTATGAGTTGAATCATGTGAAGGCAGGTGGATATGTTAGACCCAGAACAGCAATGTTTATATTTGTATTAAGTACATTTCCAGAGCCCAAAGATGATGATTTGCATTGTGACCCTCACGAGGGAGAACCTGTGTAGTGATGCTGTGATTGTAGACTTTCAGTAGGACTTTAGAAAAGACGATAACTGACCATAAACTATTCATTAATCCAGTTCCAATTTTGTATGTTCATTTCTTTGTTAACCACTTCGTGTATTTATCCTGTATCCTGCAGGTCTATGCTGAATTGGTGGCCTGACCTGAAAATGTATTTCCTATTATTCCTGTCCCATGGTTACTGTGAGACTTATTTTAATAAAACATAGGCCTATCACTTGACACTTTAACTCTATCAGGCTTTTGTCATTTACAGTAAGTATGTAATTGGTGAATTATAATCAAGAATGTATTTTTATTATGTTGTTTTTGTCCATATGTTCAATAATCCAGCAATTCAAAGACAACTAATGGATGTGTATTAGAAGAATTGTAATTTTACAGAAACTGAGGCAGAGCATGTTACATGTAAGAGATCACTAGAGCCCACAGGCATTGATGCACTAAGATGCATGCACTTGCATAGCCTACATAGCACTATTTCATTGCAGATAAATAGTAGATTTCATAGTATAGTCACATGGTTGTAGCGTAGTAGGCTACAATAACACTTGGAAATTAGTTTCGTCATAATGAAGGACGTATTTAAAATAATAATAATTAAAAGTCGGGCTCGTCCGGGATTTGAACCCGGGACCTCTCGCACCCAAAGCGAGAATCATACCCCTAGACCAACGAGCCGCATGCGTTGCCCTCTACTGGATGAGAATATAAATCACTGACTCGGAACTGAAAATCCTTCCAAAAAGTCTACTTCAATGAATGAATGACTGTCACAAGTACTACACTGACTGGACTAATACAGTGTGTAAAGTCTATTCCTATTTCTTGCAATTCTTATTAAAACATTGTTTTGTCAACTGAAATACCTTCCTTTGCTGGCTCCATGTGTTTTGGTTTTCACCCAGGCAGGTATATGGCATAATTAGGCCTACCAAAACAAACTAACCAAGCAAATGTACAATTACGCTTTTTTCTATGTCATTATAACCCCCAAAAGACAGTTTCCCTGTAAAAACAAAACAAAACAAAAACAAGTTAAACACGTCGTACACAGTCACCACTCACGAGTCACCACGCCTCCTCTCTGCATGTGGCAGGGCCAGGGAGCGCTGATGGAGACCATTAGGTTTAGAGGCCCTCTTGTGGTGCTTGCTTTAAAAGAAAAGTCTTACTTCTAGGAATTTCAAAAAACACACATTTCATACACAATTCCATTGTAATTAATAAGATAGATTATGTAAGACTTCCTTGATGCCCCACCTGGGTTGTGCAACCCTTTTATCCCCATATATAATATAGGCTATGGAGATTTCTATATCTTGTCTCAGTCTGGCTTTCATAGCCATATATAGAGGTCTGTGTCAGGCATGCCCAAATATGTAGTCTAGGCTAGTCTATGACATCATATTTGTGAGTTAGCATACTACATTCAAATGGATACATCAATATTGTTGGAGGAAACCTCACAATTGGGATCCCTGCCTGGAGGTCCCTTATGCCACTTTGAAACCACTAATATCTAAAAAATGTTTCATATGCCCTCTCTGTAAGCCTTATTTCTAATTACATTTCAAATGTATTGGGTGTTTCAGTCATAGACTGGTTTAAAGGAACCAGTTACTAGAGAGAGAGAGCTCTCAAGAGCTGTGACTGTACTAGTGGACTGATCTGTACTGTACTGGGGAGATCCTGTTGCTGTAGGCTACTTGAGTTGAGAGATCCTGTGGCTGCACTGGAGAGAGCTGTGGCTGTACTGGTGTACTGTAGTCGTTCACGCCCAATGCATTCTGGTCCGTGCAAACTGCAAAGGAAGCTGCTGCAGCGGAATCTGAAGAATTTGAGGTGTCCGTCGGCTGCCACAAGATCCGAGTCCAGCCCAGTCTCTACACTCCTCTAGACATTTGTTGGACGACAACCTGCAAGGTAACGTTCTATTCTATGTTTAATTGTTAAGGAGTTTAAATTGTGTCTCGTCTACTCACTGGGAAAGCGACACCCGCAGAGCAGCTTGGCTAACGCAGCCAACTAGCATCCTGTACGAGTTGTTCAGTAGTTCTGCTAGCTCTGTAGCCTTTAGCTTTATGTAACTTAACTGCTAGCTAAAAATGGAATGGTGCTTTTGGCTTGCTGCTTTTTAAGTTTAGGCAGCTCACACTCGTGTCAAAAGATGGGTGTACAGCGATACGGGTTGTAAAAGAATATGTGCGATTCACACGTAAACAACTGACGTAGAACTAAGTTAGCAGTTAACTCTCATCTGAATCTGTTTGGGCTAATCTGAATCTATGTCCCATCATTCGAATGGAGCCTGGTACACAGTCAACGTAGCTCTGAGTCGATGTCATGTTAGCCCTTCTGAAGCAACGACGTTTAGCCTCCAAGCTGGATTTGGTTTTTGTCTTCCAAATGTTAGACCTAGTCACCTAGTTGATTTGTAGTTGCCTTTTCCCATGTTGATTAGATTAGGTAATATGATTGGTGTTATCCCATGATAAGACATCTTCTTCATATTAGACAGTAAATTTCAACCACATCTGTCTGAGGACACTGTTGATGGAGACCTCGAGCCATCTCTTATGATCATCAAGTAACACATTATGTAGACTACTTAGAGATCAAGCTTGTCCAATCAAGCAGCAGGAAAAGGGGGCCTAAATTATTCTGTGGTGAGAAGGAACTCACCACTATTGTGCATATGAAACAGACTTCCTGTCTGTGTCACACACAAATCAGCAGTCTAGTAGTAACCTCCATTTTAGTCTTTGCAGGCCTATTTCATGGAGACCATAGTTTAACTTGCAATAGTTAACCAGTGATGTAAATAGGTTTTCAATGTAATGTAATGGGTCCCGGAACCCAGGGGTGGTCTTTTAGATGGGTACCCAGGGACATTTTGTGAGTCCTACTTCAACAAAGTTAGTACAGTACAGTACTGAGTACAGTATTGGGCTCTGTATCCCAGAACCCCCGGAGTGTAGCCTTGGTACCAGGCTTTCATTTTTGTTGGTGCAAAAATTGAAAGCCTGGAGGAATGCATTGGCCGCTCTGGTCTAAAAGTGGGAGTCAACCCTTCCGGGTGGGCGTCGCTCCAAATGATGTGACGTAGCGCTGCACTAGAAGGGAGAGGAGGGGCCGGGGGTGACGGACAGATCGATGAGATCCAATCAGGGCGTGTGCAAATCTCAGCCGCGACCCGCCCCTCTAGACCAGAAACCTAACGCGTTAGCTCAGGCTACCCGGAGTGTGACATGATTGCGTCCTTTCTCGATTTAATGAGCATGCAAGCTATTTGCATCACTGGTTAACGCATGTTTTTGATTGGTGAAACCACTCCAAGGAACAGCAATGTCCGTGTCTATGTGTCCGCCTATGTGTTGGTTCACCTAGGTGACGTTAATGAGCACCAGTATGACTATTAGTACCAGTAGGGGCGCTGTTGTGCCAGAAACAGAGATAGTGCTGCACTGTTGCCTGCTAATGAGAGAAAGAGGGGGGGGGGGGGGGGGGGGGAGTTGCACCACTCAGTTCACACTGGTGTGATTCTTTTCTTGCCAGTGATCGAGTATTTCAATCTTTCTTTCTTATGGCAGGTTGACAGAGTGGAAATATGTCTCAGGCAGACAAGATGAAGGTACGTCCCACAGAGGTATTCAAATGCTGTTTTCCACTGTTTTCCACGCTAGTACAATGCCGTAATACCAGAATTTTACATTTCAGTGATCTTTCTAGTTTAGTGACTTGGCAATAACAATGATGAGAATGCATTTTGCCACACAATTATCACTGGCATGCAACTGTCTGGTATCTTGGAAATGGTTTTCCTTGTCTATTTGATCTCATATTAGAATTATAATTATTTAAACATATTTTAACTTCACGTTTCATGTCCCCCCCCCCCCCCCACCCCCTTTCTCCACTTTATGACCCTGACACTCCCTAATAACTAACTACTGTCTGCAACGTAATTCTACTCTGAAGGCCTCGCCGCCTGGCCACTCAGGCAGATGCTCCCAAGCTGTTCCCCAGAGACTCATGCCCCATGATGACTCACTGTTTTGTGTCAAGTCAACCCAAGGGCCCAGAGGCACAAATGATGAGAACATACATCAGTCAGGCTACTCAGTCACCCACCTTTTGTAAAAGAATGGGGGAGGGGAGGTTTTTACATGTCACACAAAACCAGTGAACCACAGGGCAGAATTCTGGCTAACTAAGCAGCTGTGTGTGCACGATTTTTCTTTTGGGTACAGTGGTAGTTACAGGTACTGTATGGCCATTATCCTACTGGCCTATACACAGTGACCGTCATCTGCACACTCTTCTCTTCTTTGTAAGTAACACTGGAAGGAAGGTCTTTAAAGGGATAGTTCAGATTTTTTGAACTTAAGTTGTATGAAATACTTGCCATTAATATAGTGGTTGCAACTGTATTAATTGATTGCCCGAGTCCCGTGGTGGTAGTTCTGCTCTGGTTTTAGTGAATATGAAGTCGTTCTGGTCATTTTGTGGGGGGCACTGGGGCCACGCGGTAAAAGTAAATTAATCCACAAAACGAACGTAATTTGTATTGTTGAACTATTTCTAAAATATTAGCGCGACTTTCGTTCAACCCCTCCACCTCCACCATATTTTTTGGGCGTAGTGATATGGACACAAAAAACATAGTTCTGTGTGATAGAGGGGTAAAAAAAATAACGAAAGTTGCGCTAATATTTTAGAAATGCGTCAACAATACAAATAACGTTAGTTTTGTGGATTCATTTACCTTTACTGCGTGGCCCCCTGTGCCCCTCAGAAAATGACCGGAACTACTTGATATTTCACCAAAACCAGAGCAGAACTCGGGCAATCAATTAATACAGTTACTTGCAACCACTATATTAATGGCAAGTATTTCATACAACTTAAGTTCAAAAAATCTGAACTATCCCTTTAATACTGTAGAATGGCAGAGAGCCATAGTGCCTCTTCTGTTCTGAGTGAACAGCTTGTCTCTTCCTGGGGTTTCTCCCCCGGGGGTAATAATGTCATGATATACTGATTATGAGAACCAACACAAACAAGCATGACTAAATTTAACTTCATGGTGTGATATTGAGGATGTTCTCAAGTGAGTGCATTTTAAACATGATGTGAGAACAAACGTACATTATATATTTCTTTATAAACTGCTGCATTTTCCTTTCTCCCATAACGTCTATAGCAAGGCCAGTTCTCTAACCCAGAGACACCAGGGTATGTTGGATTTGCCAACTTGCCCAACCAGGTTCACCGCAAGTCTGTCAAGAAGGGCTTTGAGTTCACCCTCATGGTGGTCGGTAAGTGTGCTGTCGCCGTCTGCCGGGCATTTTAAGTTTTTATGTTTTTCTCCTTGTCACTTTGGGGTGTTAAGCATTGAAACAGAATGTGTCTTTCAATGATGACCGTTTTCAAGAGTTCCCTTTTTTTGTAATAACTGTTAGCACTTTAGGAACGTGATGGCTACAGACAGCGCTTGCCATTGGAGTGATGCATTTCCTTTTTTGTCTCTTTGGAGGGACATTATGGTTTTTCTTTTTTTTTTTATTGAGGAAGAGGAAATGAAGCATTGTCTGCCTGTGTGCAGTGCACGATATGCACATAGACCTAAGAACAAAATGAATGCTAGTACACTTCATGTTCAAATTGATGATATTTCTTGTGGTGCTGATGGTCATAGATTTGTGGTTCCGAGGATTGGGCAATGGTCAGTTGTGACGGTCATATGCTTCCTGGTTCTTAAATGCCTACATTTTTGTTCTCGGTACAAAGTCACAGTAATGCTGTGTCTTGTCTTTGAGCCTGCATGCATGAATGTACAGGTGTATATCCCCTTGCGTGGGAGTATGAGTAGTTCCAGCCAGATTTATACAAGTTGTACAGCTAGTGTCGGTTACTATGTAAACACTTAGTGTGATTTGTCTGATTGTGTGAAAAAGGCCCTCTTTGCGGGGGTTGGGAGATAGAGGGGAGGGATTGTATTGTACACTCATCATCCCCCTTTGCCTTAAAATAAACCAGAGGAATGTGGCCCTAGCGACTCCGGGAAGCAAATTCACACTGGACATGGCCCGCCTCTCCTAATACTTCTAGAACTGGGAGTGCATGCTTGGTTAGACTTTTTGAACCTGTAACCTAAATGAGACTGGTTTGCTGTAATCAGAATTGAAAAATCTGGGAAAGCGTAATGATCAGGCAAGGGACATTTTGATCCTTTTTTAATTGGCATGGCATATCATGGAATCGGATGAACTGGGTGAATACAAATGCACTTAATGCAGATAGCGTCACAGAAGCCTAATACAGCATGCATGAGAGATGATTAGCAGACCTACAAGCTCGTAGCACGCCACTCGGTGGCTATGAGCTTGTAGATCTGCTATTTTTTTATAGCTAAATTATAACATGATGTTAAACGCCAAAAGGGGTTCCCGCCCAAAATGGGTTAAGAGATTGAGACTTCGATGTTCGATGTTGTTCTCACACTTTCCCCTGCCTATATAGGCACATCACTGTGGAAAGGACTATTGAAAGGCCTGAGCTATCGGACCACTATTTACTGTGTTTTAATATGACTGTCTCTGATCTAGAGAAAAACATCACTGAATATACCATAACAAAGCGTTTTTTTAGCTCTTCTGCAGCCGACGAGTTCTCTCGTCATCTGGGCCCCCCCCCCCCCCCCGCCCGATACTCCCCCAGTAAATGATATGGTTCAAAATTTTAATCTTAAACTAGAGTCAGCTCTTGATATAGTGGCTCCTTTAAAAACAAAAAAGAAACATAACACCAGAGTGACGCACTGGTTAAATGAGCATACACGCTCACTGAAGCAAGAATGTCGTAGAACTGAGCGAGCTTGGAGAAAAAATAAACTCACCATCCACCTAGAGATTCTTAAAAAGTCAACAGTCACCTATAACAAAGCCTTGCGTCTAGCAAGGCAGGCATATTTCTCTGGCATTATTAACGAGAAAAATGCCAGAGTCCTATTCTCTACCATTGAACGACTTTTAAACCCCCCCCCCCCCCCCCAGTCCTACAAGCAGTCATTCCCGGCCTCTAAAGCTAAGTGTAATGAGTTTGCATGCTTTTTTGATAACAACATTTTTAACATTGGAGCTGATATTATGAATGATGCTGCTGCTAGCGCAAACCTTCAAACAGCAGCTAATGGTCCCAGGGTAGATCTCCCCAGGGGGAGCCTATTATCGTTCTGCGCAATTGATGAAGACGAACTCCGCAAAACTATATCACAGATGACATCATCCTCCTGTTCATTGGATACAATTCCCACCACCTTTCTCAAAGAGGTCTTAGACTTAGACAGTGTGATTGGAGATATCCTAAAAATTGTAAACAGCTCTCTACAATCAGGCGTCTTCCCAGACTCACTGAAGACTGCCGTAGTTAGGCCCCTACTCAAGAAACATAATCTTGATCCCTCTGTTTTGGGTAACTATCGACCCATTTCAAATCTACCCTTTCTGGGCAAGGTTTTAGAAAAATGCATCTCCCATCAATTGGATGTATTTCTACAGAACAATAATGTGCACAACAAATTCCAATCTGGCTTTAGGAAAGGTCACAGCACAGAAACAGCACTTGTAAAAGTAATGAATGATCTTAGGGTGTCTGCTGACAAGAAACATGTATCCGTTCTCTTACTTCTAGATTTATCGGCTGCATTTGACACGATTGATCATTCAATTTTAATACAGCGTCTGGAGCACTGGATAGGCCTGTCTGGTACGGCCCTGTCCTGGTTCTCCTCCTACCTATCAAACAGAAGTTACTTTGTCAATCTAGCCGAGTTTGACTCGGACAAACACGACATCAGTTCTGGTATTCCACAGGGCTCGATTCTTGGTCCTCTGCTTTTCTCCTTGTACATACTGCCATTGGGCGAACTCATTACCAATCACGGAGTCAATTTTCATTTCAATGCTGATGATACCCAACTATATCTTTCTGTGGCCCCAGATGATCCCTGTGCCTTAGACCCACTGCTGACCTGTCTGTCTAGCATCAAATGCTGGATGAGTGAGAACTTTCTCAAGCTAAATGAGGATAAGACAGAAGTTCTCATAATCGGTTCTAGCGAGCAGAAAGAATCAATAATAAGCAGGCTTGGCAACCTGACTGTAGAAAGTAACAGTACAGTAAAGAACCTGGGGGTTATTATTGATTCTGAATTGAATTTTAATTCACACATTAATCATGTTACCAAGATTGCCTTTTTTCACCTTAGAAATATTGCACGAATCAGAGCCTATTTGTCCTTGGACGATGCAAAAACGTATTAAAATTATTTTACTTGTCTATAAAGCTCTCAATGGTCTCGCACCTTCCTACCTACATGACTGCCTGCCTAAATATGTCCCAAACCGAACCCTAAGGTCTTCCACTGCTGGCCTGCTCGCTTTGCCTAAAAAAATGGCAACTAAAAAATACGGGGAAGCAGCTTTTTGCTTCTACGGGCCGTCGGCATGGAACAAGCTCCCACTGTACCTTCGTCAGGCAGCCTCTGTAGACATTTTTAAAGCTCAGCTCAAGACCCACCTCTACAACATTGCTTTTAAGTGATCTTTTATTTTTTGTTATTCACGTCCTCACTCCTCACTGTATTGTATTACTGCTTGTTTTTTTATGTCGTTGCCTTATTTTATCTGTTATCTTTGTACCACTGCCTTCTCCTGATTTGACACTGCGTTATTGTCCTATTTTAACTGCATGCCTGTTTTAACGCTGTTTTGTTTTGCTTTTGTTTTTATTATTTTTTCTGCTCTGTAAAGCACTTTGAGCTACATTTATGTATGAAAGGTGCTATATAAATAAAGTTTATTATTATTATTCATGCTTTCCCATAAAGATCATCATAATCTCACACGTACAGTGTGTTTATGATGTCAGACAGATTTACATTACATGGAACAAGCTTATAGCGTTGCTGTAAGTCGAGAAGTCAAGAGGAACAGCTGTTGCTACTCGCAGTCGCAGCACAGAATATTTTGCCAGTAGAAAATAGGATAATTATTGGTTTGAAATTCCTATTCTTTATTTATTTGGCAACAGATAGATTGATGCTTCGTGTAACTTTCCAGAGGCTTGGCATTCTCTCTAATGGGACTGTAATGTGAGACTAGAAGAGAACACTCCGGAGCTTACTTCCTGCCGTTATAATCCCTACAAGTCAATGGCATTGACTTGGTTTTCAGGAATGAAATGATCCAGAAGGGCTTCTCTAAATATTTTGAGCTTGAAGGATCAGTAACACTTGCACCAGGAATGTTTTTTTTTAACTATCGCAGGATAGGATGGCTCTGGGCCCTGGGGGAAGACTGGGTTAATGTGTTTTCCTTATAGCGTGAGGTCCGATGTCTGTCGCAAGGATATGTGAGGTTTCCTGCTGCTCAGTGTGGTTCTTGAATCTGTTTTGTCTGGAACCTGAATATGTTCTGGTGGGTGGGTGGTTGTGTTTCCTATTAGTATGTTTTAGGTTGGACTTTTGAGATTAAAAAAGGGGAAAATTCAAAGCCATTCAAAATGCCAATGTATTCTGATGAGCCCTATTGTTTTTCTGATGGTAATTGGTTTGGGGCCAGAGGTGGCTATAGCTGAATGGGTGGGTCGTGACTCGTGAGAGATTATATGATGTATGACACAGGGCATTCATTTATGGGAAGGGGGGGGAACAACAAGATAAAAACATGAGATGTGAAGGGTTCTGCCGACAGAGGCAATATGTATTATTTCTCTCCACTAATTCATTGTGCGAGTCCTGCTGATCTGTAATGCATGGTCTTTATTTACGATCCTCTGTAGGTGAATCTGGATTGGGAAAATCTACTCTGATCAACAGTCTCTTCCTTACTGACCTCTACCCTGAGAGAATCATTCCCGGAGCTGCAGGTTAATGCACAGATTGATACACAGTTCCCAGTTCACCCTCAGCTGACCTATCACTCCTACCTGAGACGCAGTGATCTAAAAGCCTAACTCGTCATATCCGTCTTGCTTTCTCCTACTGTTTCTATTGGCTCGTTTTCCTTCTCTGACGACAGAGAAGATCGAACGGACGGTTCAGATCGAGGCTTCCACGGTGGAGATTGAAGAGCGAGGAGTGAAGCTTCGCCTGACAGTGGTTGACACGCCAGGATACGGAGATGCCATCAACAGTCAGGACTGGTAAGGGCTCCGTTGAAACCTGTGTTTTTGACAGGAAGTTTTAGTCATTGTCTCTTGAATAGTTTTCATTTAGATTTAGTCACCTGTAATGTTTAGTTTTAGTCGACGCCTTGATGCCGTCGTAATGGCTGATTTTACACTAGCCGATCTACAAGCTACAAGCTTGTGAGCGTGTATATTTTCAGCATGCAACCATGTGTAAAATGACTTAGACTGGATCTCTTGTCCACTAGTCCCGTACTAACATTTTAGTCTAGTTTTTATTTGCTGGACGAAATTGTCAATATATTTTGTAAAATAGGTAGTTGACGAACATTTATTTTTGATGAAATCAACACTGGTTGAAACTGCTTTTTTACAATAGAAGATTTGTGTGAACATGAACATTGAAATGCCGTCCAAAGTTTTCTCACAAATGCAGGTTAGAATATGCAAGATTGTATGAAAAAAATACCATAGGTTAAAATTAAAAAGCATACTACATATCCAAAGGTCTGAGGGTGAGTGGCATTGACGAGGAAACTGATCACTTGTGTGGTTTCTACTTCTTCTGCTAGCTTCAGTACCATCATCAGCTACATTGATGATCAGTTCGAACGCTACCTCCATGATGAGAGTGGACTAAACCGCAGACATATTGTAGACAACAGAGTTCATTGCTGCTTTTATTTCATCTCTCCACTGGGCCACGGGTGAGTTCCCAGACAAAACACACACACAATTTTGTCTGCTAATTTTGTTGTTTAATCGCCTCCAATTTCTCTGTATGCGTATCCTGTATGAGTATGAGTTGTCTCTCCTGATTGGATGAAATTGGTATCCTAACCTCTTTTAGTTTACTTTAAAAAGCTGGATAGACCGCTCTTACTCAACATCTTGTCTTTCATTGTCGGACTCTTCCTTCCTCTGTGGGTCTCTCTCTCTCTCTCTCTCTCTCTCTCTCTCTCTCTCTCTCAATATCTATGGCTTGATATCTCTGTCTCTCTGTGCTTCCTTTCTTCCCAGTCTGAAGCCGTTGGATGTCCAGTTCATGAAAGCCATCCACAACAAGGTCAACGTGGTTCCTGTCATTGCTAAGGCAGACACACTGACCCTTAGGGAGAGGGAAAGGCTTAAGCGCAGGGTAAGGACTTCACAGCAGGCCATTGTTCTATCATCTGCCTGAAGCACAGCAAGTTATTCATGTTGGCCATATATGGTCCTTTTCATTTTTATATACGTAATTACGTATATTTTGCAATTAAAGTAGAGTGGTGATAAAATAAGGTGTGTGTGTGTGTGTGTGTATATATAACCAAGCATTGGGACAAACCACAACAATATACGGTAAAACTTCTGTTCCTTTTTTATTTTATTTTGTAGGTTCTGGATGAGATCGATGAGCACGGCATCAAGATCTACCATCTCCCCGACGCTGAGTCTGATGAGGATGAGGACTTCAAGGAGCAGACCAGGATCCTCAAGGTAAAAGGCCCCATCTCCCTGAGCCCACCAAGTTCCTGCTGATTGGAGTCAGGTTGAATTGATCTTTCTTACCCTCCAAGGACAGGTGATTCTGTCAGGGATAGTACTAAAGATTGATCTAGGATATAACGGATCATGAAAGATGAAAATTCATGTGAAGTTTATCAGTATAGCGGCCAAATTCGGCAACCAATATTTGACACCAGATGCCTACTTGGATAACCTGAGACTCTTCCACTCAGGAAGGAAGCTCCATCCGTTCTGTCATGTAAAGGCAGCTTTATTAAATGGCAGGGGACTGAACCTTGCCGGGGTCTGCACTGCAGTGGCTCAGGGGTAGAGTGGCCGGTTGAGCAGCCGTATGAGAACTGCGACGTTCCCAGTTCGATGAGCAAGACTCTGAACCCCTAATTGCTCCAGATGAGCAGGTTGGTGCCTTGCATGGTTTCCTCTGCCATCGGTGTAGACTGGGTTTGTTAATTGTAATGTAATGTAAAGTGCCTTGGATAAAAGCACTATATAAATGCACCAGTTTACCATTGTATTCTCTGTTGTTCTCTGCTCCAGGCTAGCATTCCCTTTGCTGTGGTTGGATCCAACCAGCAGATCGAAGCCAAGGGGAAGAAGGTGAGAGGTCGTCTGTACCCCTGGGGAGTGGTGGAGGTGGAGAACCCAGAGCACAACGACTTCCTCAAGCTGCGCACCATGCTGATGTGAGTGTCTTCCTGGAAGGCGGGAGGGTTGACTCAACTCCCCTCTGTTGTTGTGGCTTCTTCTTTTTGAGAAGGAGACTGTAAAGTTGCCCGAACGGCCAAGGCTCCAAGAACAGTCAGAAAATGTAGGTTAAGGGTTTTTATTCTCCCCAAACTCCTCCACCAACCTCCCAAACAGTTTTCTTCAGTGCAAAGACAATAATTCACATATCAAAAGTTCAAAACTACATACTGGCCAAAAATTAGACTACATGGATAGAGAAATACATACTTAGGCATACAGAACTGAACAAGACCAAACAGGATGAGAACTCTCTGTAGCTCTCCCTCAGGACTGTTACCCGTGTTAAAGCCCACAAATAACTCATCTGTCCCTGCAGCCTCCCTTAAATAGGAGTGGATCCTACCACAGGACACGGAACAATTAGCAACATTTCTTCTCAATAAATACTTAAAAATAAATACTTCCATAAATAACCCCTTGCATGAAAGTAATCTAAACATTCATAAAGATGCATTAAAATTTAAAAAGTATAACTTGGGTTGACCATATTTTGGTCCAAAATATGGGTGCCTTGGTTAAAGTAGTGGGCTGTGCCATAGATTAAATATATGTGTATGTATACATATGGGGAGATGTGTATGATTTGCACGTGTATGATATCAATGCCATTCAAATTGCTGTATTTCTTTATTTAATGAACTGCCGTTTTTATCATGCACCGTTATCGCACACAATGGATACCCACTTAATTAATTGATTGATTAGATTAATTTATAATTTGGCATTACGTCCATTGTCGTTTTGTGTGCACGTTCTCTGCAGTACCCACATGCAGGACCTGCAGGAGGTGACCCAGGACCTGCACTACGAGAACTTCCGCTCGGAGCGCCTCAAACGGGGCGGCAGGTTGTCCTCCCATGGTTACATTCTGCCTCTGTCTCCTGCGTACGTACTGTCTGTCAGCTTGCCTTTCTGCACCTCCCCCCCCCCCCCCCTCATCAAAGAGCAAACCTCCCATATACTGTATATGACGGTAGTACAGTATAGCCAGGTAGATGAATACATACACAAGAGGAGTCATAGGGCTGGCACACATAGATCGTCAACAAATTATATTTAAAAAAAAAGACGAATGTCATAACATGTCAATGGCAGGCAGCGTCTTGGATTGAAATCCATCCATCCATCGTCAACCACTTATCCGTAGCCGGGTCGCGGGGGCAAGAGCTCCACCAGAGTGTTCCAGACTTCCCTCCCCAGAGCAACATTAGTGACTTCCTCCTGGGGGATCCAGAGAATTTCCAAGGCCAGCGAGTCGATGTGTTTCCTCCAACTGCGCCTTGGTCTGCCCCGGGGTCTCCTTCCCAGTGGGACGTGCCTCGAGGACCTCCCTAGGGAGACGCCCGAGAGGCATGACAAATATATTTGTCAATTGCAGTGAATGAGTTTTAAGAGTCAGTCAAAGGAAAAGATTTAACTTTGGCCAAGATTTATTCAGTTCTAAAGGGATAGTATCCCTCTGTCACGAAGCAACTGACATTTTCCTTATTTCTTATTGTTGGTATGGCCTTTCTGTAGTACAGTAGTTTTAACATTTGCATGTTGACATCAACTTGGCCATAGTAGTGATTGACATTTGAACATAATACTTTGGGATGTAGTTATGGGTTAGTTATGGATAGTTTGTAGTTGGCATGTACTGTATAGTTTGGGTAAATGTGTAGAATATCTACCATGAGTATCATGAACCTAAATCAAAGTATCCTTGAACGTAAACCAAAAAGATTCTTTGAGATCAACCCAGGAAACGGCAGTGGTTTCACTGTTGTCCCATTGGCCCACCATCTGTCCAATGATGGCTGTCTGGCCTGAGTTGTCCAATCCCGTAAGTGGAATGCTGGAGGTACTTTCTTTTTATTGGAGGAGGTTATGGCTGTTCCCTAACCCCTGCACTTGCTGCTTTTACTCTTGAATCTTGCTTCTGTGGCTTGCATCTTTCAATTATTTGTAGTTCTTTATAGTAGTAGTAGTAATAGTAGAGTTAATATCCATGTGTTCTGACTTCTGTCGGAGAAAACTGTCACTAACCCACTGACCCCCCCCCCCCCCCCCCCCGCCTTTTCACTTTCTTTATGTCGCTTGTATCACATTTGCCTGATGCCACTTGGAATGACCTCACATGCTCTCACACACACAACCACACCAAGGGTCCGGATAAACAGTAGACCTTTACTGTGCATCCTGCTTCTCTGCTGATTCTAAAATGCTCGCAGGCATAGCTAATGCATATTCTATGCAAACAAATAATTTTGTGTGTGTGTGTGTGTGGGCTATTTTTATGCAAGTTAAGGTAAGATCTCATGCAAATATTGGATATTGAGTGCACTTCTCAGACAATCTCACTTACAAACCATTTCCTTGCACGTTATTTCAGGAAAGGACCGGAGCCGGAGGAAACGGACAAAGACATGATTCTGCAGGAGAAGGAAGCTGAGGTGAGATACTCCATAAAATGTTTTGCCTACTTTATTCAGTCACGGCTGTGTTGCACGATGAAAGTATTTGTTTTGTTGTTGAAAATAACATTAATATTTTCCTCAAGCAAACACAGTTGTCCCAAGTATGAATTGACTGTTAAATGTGTTTTTTTTGGTTATAGGGTTTCTCCATGTCGAGTCAGAACCCAATGACGTACATTTTAAAGCTCTTGTTAGGAAAACATTTGTCTCATTTTGTTAAGCTGTTATGTGAAAAGATGAGGTAATTTTAGATTTCATACAGATGGGAATTGATACGAGTGAGAAATGTATGATAGAAGACCTTTTTGCCTAGAATGAAGTCTAATGGGGAAATGGTATGATGATAAAAATGCTGTTGGGGGTGGGGAACAAAATGCCAAACGTTACTATGTGCAAGTCGTCATAGCAGTGAAGTGATTCCATGCTCTGGTTTTTTAAGTCGAATGTTTTTTATGTTTCAGTTGAGGCGAATGCAGGAGATGATTACAAAGATGCAAGCCCAGATGCAAAAGCATGGAGAAGAGGGAGAAGGCGTTTGAAACCACATGGTGAGAGCAGGACACAAGCATTTGCTTACACACACCAGACACAAACGCCAAAGGCCCAAAGCACACTCACCCGTACTGCCACATTTACGTAAATCTGAACAGTGTCACATCTAACTCTGCCTTGACATCTGTGGATAAACCACTGAGACTTTTTCGAATGCAGCTTGAGTTACCCAAATCTTCCAAGCACACAAAGCCAAACGGAGTGCCAGGAATGCTTGAATACTTGAATTGTGACACACAATGTTCTTTATCCTGTCTTTTCTTGTAGGATTTGGAGCTGTTGCTTGAGTTTGACCAGAGACGGCAGATGAAGGAAGGAGCAACTAAACGAGAAAGATTAACTGGTCAATATCTGCTTGCCACTATCTTTGTGTATTTCACTTCTTGGGATGTTTTTTAAATATCTAACTATATATACACAAACAGTATTATGTTTTATACAGTTTCTACATGCTTTGGTTTCAAATATTCCTATTTTTAATTCATATTGTTTCATTGTATTGGATTAATTATAATTATTCAGATGAAATGATAAGAGCTTTCTTTTAAAATTGAGGAATATCTCTTTTTTTTTGCTGTTGAGAAAGCCCAAGTCTTGCTGCTACTCCCCAGTGCTGGGCCTTCTGGTCCTGTGAAGCCACTAGCAGATCATATGCTATCTGTTGTTTAGCGTTCCAAATGGGAGAGCCAACTACTGTGAAAGAATAGCAGCTCTTGCTTTTTTCAGGAGCAAAAATGACAACCACCCCCAAAATAACCCATTTTTTCCTATGATTAAGCTATGATGCCAATTTGAACATTTTCTTTGTTAAAAGAGAACATGTTTTCAGATTCACTCTGGCAAGCAGCCAGGTTTCTCTTATCAATGTCAGGGCTCATCCACTTTCATGTTAATATTATCCCAGGGCCCTGCATGTAACTATGGACCCTCTCTGAACTGGCATTATTTGATTGGAATAATTCCAAGTGAAAGTCCCCTTGAGTGCTGAATTGGGATCAATAGGTATTTTTGTAATGTCAACCAGTGAATAGGTATCCCAGGTTGCTGTTTGTTGGCAATTTCACCCTACTTCTTGTGGACTCCGGTATGTTGTGACTAAAATACACTGACTGATGATATCCTCCAGTCTTCCTGTAAACCTGACGGATGAAGGAAACAAAATGTTTTTTTTTTCCCTTCTTACTGTAATGTGCCTCTGATGGATTCCGTTCATTTCCCCCTAGCATACCATTATGTTGTCAAATTCATTAATACTGACGACAAATGTGGAAATGAGCTGATAGAGTATAACAGACATGCCTACGAGTAGATATATTTCTCCCCTATGATTTCCTTTGTGAAGTTACATAAGTGAATAATTTCATGCGGTCTAGCCAATACTGTAATGAATTGTTCCCTTGATAGCTAAAAACATGTAGGCAAGAACAAAGCCAAATGAATGGAGGCATTACATCTCTGAGGTCAAATTACCTAGTTCTGGAACCATATTTGTTGCCAGGCAACATCAGCTTTTCTTTTTTTTTTTTACATTCTATCTATAGAATTCCAGGAACCAGGAGATATTTTGTGCTTCCGTATATTCGTGATGTAGCTTCTTCATTCAACCATGTAATCTTTTAATTGTTCAAACTGCTGAATGAATTGTTGTTGCCATAGTTACATAAATATTAAAGGTCATTTGGTGGGGACAGTATAGCCAACGTGTCCCTCACAGCCAAGATCAGAGTTCTTAACATTCCAGTTTATGCGGTTTTATCCAATAATAAACTACCGATGTTCATGTTGCATATCTTGTAATAATAAAAACGTTTTTATTAAATCTACTTAATTCTAGGGCCATTTTTACAATCTTGTTTTACTAGATAGCTTTTAATTTAAGTAGCATCATAATATACTAAATGAATTCTGGAAATATTTACCATGTTAACTGAAATTCCTTTGGCATGTCCACCCCTAGTTTTCTTATTACAGGGTTACCGTTTGATTTAACCACTTGAACCCTAGCCTCCCCATTCTGAGCATGTCCTAATAGGCAAATATTCAGTGGAAAAGGCAGATCTACAAGCTCAATGCGTTGTGACATGCTGTGAGCTTGTATGACTATTTTCGGTGAGATATGGCTTGGGGGGGGAGAGAAAGCATAGGATTAGCAAGTGAGGTGAAGCATGGGTGAGAATTTGGCATAAACAAACTGTACCGTCACCAGGGTTCTGTAATACAAAGAACAAAATAATTAGACCACATGTAATGATGCTGAAATTAACTGTTAAGTATAATATCTCTGCTGTCAGAGAAACCACCCAACTCCAAAATGTTCATTTTTCAGGAAATGAAAAATACACATTTTACAGGAAATTAAGAAAACCTTATATTTTTTTAAAACAAAGCAATACTGCCTCAAAGGTGGTATTGTGACTTTATATATTAACTAGAACTGCACTCTATCGAGTGCATACTTGCTTGTTGCACACTAGTAGGCCATAAATGGCCAACTAGTGCGCAAGCAGATTGCGCAAGTACTTTCGACCGTTATAAACTGTAACTTTTGATGCGTATGCACCGTCCCAGCAAATTGTGCCTGATACGGCAGTGGTGCCAGATTACATACATGTATACACAGGAGCATTACCTTTAATTCTCCCAACACTAAAACATATCGTCATTACGTCACCATCGAAAACCAATTACATTCTGGCATTGGGTCCTTTAGTCCACATATTTCTTACGTCATCATTGAGAGCTAGTTATACATATACACACCATGTAATCTGGTCCCAGTAAATCAGGCACAATTTGCTGGGACGGTGCATACGCATCAAAAGTGGCGGGTTGGCTGGGACGGTGCATACGAGTCCCGGGCGAAACTATTACTTGCGCACTCTGCTTGCGCAAGTAATTACTTGCATGAGAGGGAGAGGTGGTGGAGATGTTTTAGCAGACAGTTTGGGGGTCCAATGGAGTTAAGAGGTAGCGCTTTTTACTACTTTTATTTTTTAACCAACACAGACCTAATAGCGGATTAGAGTGAAAATCAACCGATAATCACCAGGAGGTTACTTATCAAGCCGATCTTATCAATCTACCGCACATGCTGGGAGCCTGAGAACGACAAGCCACCTCATACCCTAACACCTAAGCACGTAGTAGCACGGTCACTTCCGTGTTTCCTAATCGCAGCCAGTAGGCTCCCAGACTGTATGCAGTAGGTCGATAAGATCGTCCTGATAAGTAACCTACTGGTGATTATCGGTTAATGTGGACATAAGGGTGTTCAATAGCACTTATTTATGAAAAAAAGTCAAACTAAAAATGGGAGTTAGGTGGGTCCGAGGTCGGGGTAAGAATTATTTTTCCTGCTGATTTCCAATGTTTACATTCAGAATAACGAAAAACAGGCTGTGTTCTGTTTCATTTTCTTGTTCTCAATTTTATTTTATTCCCGACAGCAACGATATATGAAGTGAAGTCGGTAAATATAATAATATAAGTAGGTGAGCAGAATGTATGAATAGGTCAGTAACATCACTGAATATCACAGCATCAGCTGTGATGAGCAACAGCGTTGTGTGAAGTATCAACCAGCTAGGCTGAAGTCACTCTGGCCACTTTTCCATCCAAAACTAACTTTGGTTCTAGATGATTGCAGAGGACGTTTGGTACCAGTTCCGAACCAACTTTTAGGGTTCTGAACTGCTTCAATATTGGGCAGGGGGAAAAAAAGAACTGAACCGGTTCATATGGTCCAGATTCCATCTGCACTGTTCAGTAGTTGACACTGTAGTTGACACTGCTGCTTGTGAATGCTCCAACTGTAGGATGTTGGTCTTACAATAGCCTGAGCTAACGTGTTAGGTTTCTGGTCTAGAGGGGCGGGTCGCGGCTCAGATTTGCGCACGCCCTAATTGGATCTCATCGATCTGTCCATCACCCCCGGCCCCTCCTCTCCCCCTAGTGCAGCGCTACGTCACATCATTTGGAGCGACGCCAACCCGGAAGGGTTGACTCCCACTTTTAGACCAGAGCGGCCAATGCGTTCCTCCAGGCTTTCAATTTTTGTACCAACAAAAATGAAAGCCTGGTACCGAGGCTAGTCTTACAATTACCATGAACTTTTGGTGACTTACATTGGCCAGCAGGACCATTTAGGATTTTAGGATGCACAAAACAGGACCTATGTATAGCTATATTAATAGTTGATCTTTGAAATATATTTTTGATATATCTTCTTTTCTACTGTATTGCTACTGCTGCAAAGAAGCCAAATTAATTCACTTTCTTCAGAAATTTTAATCTTGTCTTCATCAGGCATTCACACTACCAACAAAAACACGACAAACAAAATGTTACTTTTTTTTATACTTTATTATAGGATTTTTTTCCCTCCTTCTCAACCTAACTGTTATACACAGCGCTCTCAATGTCATGGCTTTTTTTTTGTCTTAAATACTCTCTCCATTCTATAAAGAAAAACTGTAAAAATATTTACTTATAACTAATTAAAAGATCTCTTAAGGGAACAGGACAGAGGAATCAAAGAGGGTATTTGTCTGTGGTCCTTATGTTATTCCTTGGGCACTGGGGCAGTTCTTGGGGGTCCATAAAGATGGGTGAGGGGGAGTTACATCCAGCTGGGGGTTTCACCGCGAGGAAGGGGTGGTGTTACCGTTTAAAGAATACCTGGAGGGACAAAGAAAAAGTGGAGTTAGAAAGACATCAACACTTAATCTCTCCAAATAAAACACCTAGATCTGCTATTTTCCGCCTATAATAACAGGGCAGGTTGAAAATGGTCTGTCAGTGGGTATTGCACGCACGCACGCACACACGAATGAAACAAGAGCTGGCGACTAAAAGCTGCATTGAATCCTACATTGGTAACTTCAAACTTGACATACAAGGTTTCCTCCCAACAGTGACGATATATACTACTATATCACAGTTAAATGTTAACCTGCGCACTCTCTCCATCATGTGTGTGACCAAGCGGTCAGAGATGCCAGGACAGGACTCCTCAGCAAGGTTGAAGGCATTCTCCAGTTCCTCAATGGCTCCTACACCGCCACCATTGGCTCGTCGCTTCTCCTTCAGCTGAACAAATAGTATATTTACATTAAATACTTCATAGGCAGCCGCATAATACAACATGGGTGAAGTTACAGCCACTGTTCTCGTCACATGGTGCCAGGTTTGGTGACCCTCGCAACCGAGTTTCCTCAGCTAGCTGTACACATGATGCTAGTTGATTCCTTCTATTTCTACTAATCAGCTGGACAAAAGCAGTCTTGTATTAACCCGGTCGATGCCAAATTTTGCACACACACTCCCTGGATGCCAACGATGAACCTCTGCCCCAAAATTTCCAGAACGGCCTGTTATAGCGCCACCAGGAGGCCGCTTTGTGCAAAACAAGTTTTTGCACAGTACACTTACAGATTTTGTCCAAACATCGCGCAAATTGGTACACAGTCTCTCTAGAGCCATTCAACGAAACGGGTCTTTCAGATTTGTCAGACTCCATCCTGATTGGTTAAGATTGGCTTCCAAAGTTCACAGGAGTGCTCAGTTTCAAACAAAATGCTGCAAATCATGAACACATCGCGTGATTTCCGTGAAATTGTGCATGCACATTCCCACTAGGCCGAGGAAGAAATGCCACATGAACAATTTCAACTCAGCCTCAAGGTGGCGCTATAACTGGCCAAAAAGTGTTTTACCTCTAATTTACTTTTGTTGCCCTTTTATCCAACCACCAGATGAAGGCAAGCTGCAATGTCCTACATTCCTATCCTGGTGGAGACCTGTGCCCAGAAGGGCACTTTTTCTAGTTGACTGTAAATTTGGCGTACCTCTCTGAAGATGGGCGTAACCAAGGCAGACAAACATTGTGACTTCGGTTGCCTTGGTTTCACCAAATCCGCTGACTGGAAACAAAATTAGAAGGGTATTAGATGTGTTAATACAGAATCTCTGAGACTGCACAAATGTATGGGTCCATTTGATGACATAGGTATGTACAGTACCAGAGCTTAATGGATTGTGTACAGAGCATGCATGTGTAAGTGTGCACGCGCACATACATCGGAATCTGTGTGTGTGTATCCCTGCTGCAAATGGTGCAGGGTTGTGGGTCGAACTGTGGGGAAGGTCCATATGGGGCACTGGGGGTCATCACCATCAGCATCCCTAAAAACAAGAGAAGCCTGTATCATGTGTGGAATAACACATTTAAGGGGAATGCTTATGTAGAAAACAGGTCCTATACTGTATGTACGTGTGTGTGTGTGTCTGTGCATTGTGCTTCAGTCACAACATAACTTGGCAATGAGAATACGATGAACAACAGAAAGCAAGTAAAACAGCAAATTCCAGTAACAGCACTTTAACTGCCCTACCATAGTTAAAGCATTAGATGATTTGTATACGTATGTGTGCACGTTCCTCGCTGTATTATTGACTTGGCATTCAGATAAGCTCTGAAACAACAACAACCACATACCAGCCTTTAGCTGCATATATAGGGCCTACACAGTATTAGAGATATGTGCTGGTAAGCTGATGATCCCGATAATTTGTGCCGTTAGTGGTACAGACCAATCTACAGTAAAACAGTATGACCGAAACAAAAGTTGAAAACTCTCGCCATAAACCACTTTCAACCTGGCCCTATTTTGGGCATGTTAATATATAAACAAATAGCAGATTTACAAGCCCACTTTGTGTCGCACCATGATTCGTTGTGAGCGTACGATGAAGTACTGTATATAGAGCTTAAGAGGCTAACGACAAAGAGACATTTTTCGCTGGAACGACGTTTTCACTGGAAGTCTGTGGGAGATGTAGAGCGGTGCACTGGGGACTACTTGCATGTCTGAGTCGTCTGAGCTAGACTCGTCTCCATGGCCCTCTGACTTCCAGCGCCGGTAGCGGTCGATGAGCTCTGTTAGGTAGGGTGTCTTCTTGGTGTAGCGTGTGATGAACTTGTGCTTTACCAACTCCTTAGCCGTCGGCCTCTGCGTGAAGAGCAGGAGAGCAGACAGACAAAAGTTATTTTTTTGTAATCATAGCATCTTTAAACAAAGAGTCCTTAGTCAAATTACGTTTATTTGAGCCTTTTTGCTCAGGGCATTGGGCTAAGTCCGAACATTAGAGACAATACAATGCAAACCACACTTCCTATTGGAATAAGTCATCCAGTCACAAAAATAGAGCGGTTTTACTAGAATAACAAAAAAAAATGTTTCAAGTTTGAACCCAAGCTTGACTCATCAGAGCATGATTTCTGATCTCAAGTTGGTAACTAGAAGTATCTAGTTAAGTATTTATTCAAACAAGGCGTCTAAAAGCCTAAAAGTGTCCTTCAGAAGTAGGAAAGGATCTGTTTTTTTGGATGGGCTTGTCGATCTAGTTCGGACTGGGGAGACATTAGAAGTTCTGAATGACGTAAATTTGTAGTTATATCACCTCCCTTTTCCGAAAACTTCCGAAGGAGCATGTATTGTGCTCAACACTTCCATAGTACCTTTGAGATGGTACCAGATGGATGCCTAAAAAAAGTGATACTTGACTGACTCACAAAGCGGGGGTCTTTATTGAGACAGGCCTCCACAAAGTCTTTGAAAGGTTTGCTGTAGGAGCCCTCCAGAGTGGGAGGGGTGTTCTTAGGGATGAGGAACAAAACCCGCATGGGATGCAGGTCTGAATTGGGCGGCTCCCCTTTGGCCAGTTCAATGGCAGTGATTCCCAAGGACCAGATATCTGCCTGATGGGGGGAGGGGGATGGAGAGAGAGAGAGACATCTTTTTTTTTCTTTTTTTTTAACAAAGTAAAACTTATCTTTTACCAAATGAACAACACTGAACCTTCCAAGCACGTTTATAATAGACCCGAATATTGAAGCAGACAAGACTGCAACTGAACTGAAATCAAATAAACAAGTTATCTGTGGTTTAACCCATTCTGACCTGAGATCAGATTCATACGAGGTTTCCGCCGGACACACACTGGTCTGATGAACCCATTCTGACCCGAGATCAGATTCTAAAAATGTCAGTCGCTCTTCGATTTTTCAAAAATAGCAGACCTACAAGCTCGTATCGCGCCACTCGGTGGCGCGATATGAGCTTGTAGATCTGCTATTTTTAAATAGCTAAAGCATAACATGATGCTGACACCAAAATGGGTGCCCGTTCAGAATGGGTTAATGCGTCGACTCTGGTCTCACCTTGAAGTCATACGCCGACTGTTTGATGACCTCTGGAGCCATCCAGAAGGGCGTGCCCACAAATGTGTTTCTCTTTATCTGAGTGTCTGTCAGCTGACCGGCCACACCAAAGTCTGCCAGCTTCACGTCTCCCTGCTCTGACAGTAGCACATTGGCAGCTGGAAGGTAGGGTAGAAAGAAATAAAGAGGTAAAGAAAGAAAGAAGTAAGTGCTAACGACCAAGGCACGTCAGCAAGACAACTGAAAGCAAGCATTCAGTCTATATTATTAATGTTAACAATTTATCATTCTAGAATGGCTGTCCATTATAAATGACTAATATTCCGCCTAGGGATGGGATGATAATCGTTATCATTTCTTGATAGAACAAGAATAAAGAATAACAATCATATAAATGAATAAACTCACAATCATGTCGCATTGAGAATTGTCTGTCATACACTATGAGACATGAGTACTTCTGTACAAAAGTACTCGTCCGCAGTCTACTATACATCAAATCTCTTCATCAAAAATAACATTAGCCAAAAATATATCTACAAGCTCAGCTTTATTTTTTGGCTAATGTTCCCCTAAGAATATGAATGCTGGGATGCAAGTGGTTAACAAAAGTGTAATTTTAAAAGATGTTAAGTGTATTTTGACATTTCTGTCTATGAAAAACATCACCCTAAAGCTGGGGTGGGCATCATACTGACTTCAATAAAGTGAGTGAACGGCCACACATTGTAAGAAACACATAGTGCTGATTTATGTTAAAACTGCATGAATTTGGTAGAATGCTGTACTGTACTGTATCACTCTGGTGTACATAAAACAATCTAGGTCAATGCGATATCAACGTCTAAATCATGAGCCTATAAATGTATATACAGTATCTTTTATGATATGCACCTCTCCATAGGTCACTGATAAGACGCATGGCATTATGTTATAAATATGGACTCAAGGAACTGTTTCACTGTTACATTAAAACATAAAACGATACGTCATACGGATGGAATATGGAATGCAGATGTACTCAAATGCTAAATATTTATTACTATAAATTGGAGTAGAGTTAAATTAATTTGTCTCAAAACCACTAATATATGGTAGCCTATTAGATTGTAGATTTTGTTTTGGGGGGGATATTTTCTTTTTCTTTGAGGACTCCGAGGGCCGGATTTAGATGGTCCGGCCATGTGTGCACTAAAGCATGTTAGATGAGATATGATACATTATAATGCCAACCCTTTCAGCTGAAGGAAATACAACACAGTACTCAGGAAGTACCTGAATGAGTGCATCTATTCTCTCCAGGTGTTGCTTCTGCATTATGGTAATACGTTACCTTTGATATCTCTGTGTATCTTCCTTTCGGAGTGCAAGTATTCCAGTCCCTTCAGTATTTCCCTCAGTATGGTGGCAATGTAAGTCTCTTCAAGAGGCCCTGGACGCAGCTGAGACAAACAGGAGTGGTTAGAATATGGCCCAGATAAAAGAGAAACTGATGTTAGGATGGAGACAGAAAAATCTAAGACTCCATGTGACCAGCCTGTGACATTAGTCATCTATGACAGATCTATACGACATATGGCTTCAAATTTGGTCTAGATTTCAGTCCGATCAGAGCCCCATTGACTTTAACTATGAAGATTATAAAGACAGACAGACAGACACTCTACTCTAATGATACTCTACTAGAATGCTCGCCTCTGAGGAGCCATGTCGTAAAAAATAAATAAAGAATGGCTTAAGGAACAATATCAGATTCCAGTTAATGGTATTATGTACTTTTTTTAAATGTTTTTTTTTTCAGCTTTCGCCTTTATTTCATTTTTTTTAATAGAAGGACAGACAGTAGGCTGACAGGAAATGGGGGAGAGAGATGGGGAGTGACATGCAGTGAAGGCCGTCGGTATCTGGAGTCGAACCCCGCGACACACTGCCAGGCTCAGGCCAAGGTGCCTGGACTGCTAAGCCATGGCCCAGGCCTGTACTAGGTTTTTTTAAACTAAATTAATATTGACCTACCAGATCTAGAGCAGAACCTCCTCCTAAATACTCCATGATAATCCATAACTTGGTCCCCTGAGAAAATAGAAAAGCAAGTTACTAGACAAAAAAATACAGATCTGAGTCACATGAGTTACATAGGCATTGCTGTTGACAAGCACATTCACTATGACATTAGTAATGTATGCGTGTCACACATTATCAGTTTCATTTAAAAGTGGGCCTTTCCTCATTATTCAGCCTATGATCGATAGTTCCATCTCTGTGTGTCGGTACTCGGTAGGTCTTTCCTCACCTTCAGGTATGATCCGTAGTACTTTGTGACAAAGGGACTGTCACACTGGCTCAACACTGTGATCTCCTGTTGAATGTCCTCAATCTCATCCTCGGCCTCCTCCAGGTCTATGATTTTAATGGCCACCACCTCTTTAGTGCGATTGTTGATGCCTTTGTAGACCTCGCCGAAGGAGCCCTTCCCAATACGCTCCTGCTTGGTGAAGTACTCCTCCGGGTCCAGCCGGGAATTCTGGGCCGCCGGCGAAAAGAGGGACAGTGGCATTATGAGTGCAGTGCAGTGCAGTGCATTATGTTTTGTTTGAGTAGTGTATTGTGTTGTCACTGTGTGTTTGTGTGTGTGTTAAGCCCTAACCACACCAAAGGGTCACCATGCAACTCCTTGGGTCCAAACGGTTGGAAGGAGTTAACGCTAAAACCGTCTCGACCCTTTGGTGTGGTTTGGGCCATTGAATTCCATGCGTTGAATCACTAGGGTCAACGTGCAACAAGACATATCACACCGCAGGGACAACGCTAAAACCGTCTTGACCCTTTGGTGTGGTTAGGGCTTTAGCCCAAGTGGAATGAATGTGATGAAAGCAAAAAAAGATAATTTCCCATCAGTGGGATTGTCACAGGGAAGTCACAGGGAAGTTGTCACAGGTCATCCACCTGGATCTGTGTCGTAACACGTTAGTCATTGGACTCTTGATCACAGCCTGGTCCATGGGAAAGTTCAATACTGTATATATTTTATACTTCAATAAACTAATCCAATGCTCATAATAAAAAGGAAAACGGGTGACTAGTTTATCTTTATCTGCTACCAGTACTGACACTTTCATACTCACAGCACAATTAGTTCACCACTCTGACACTGTGCCAATATATAATTTAAGATGCATGACATTTCTAAATTGAGTGGTAACAGTGTTTCCACTCTGGGTAACAAGCATACTTATTATATGGGGCTAACAATTAACTGTTCTGGAATAACAATTACCATTTTTAAATGCACAATTATTGGAAAAATAATGCTGCAGACAATCTGAAATTATGAGATCACATTTGTCATAATATCCGATCACACCATTGTTGTTGACTAGAGGAAGATTAAACTGAATGGATCTGGGGATGGGCGTGTACCAAATCTGATCACTAGCGTCGCCAATCTCTGGATGGTGATGATGTGATCTAATGATTCCATGATGCCACCCACGCCCACAGACCCACACACACGTATTCATTGAAAGCCTTGCATCCATGGGGGTTCGTCTTGTCTAGGAAATGAGGGAGGTGACAGGTCCCGAATCATGCCGAATGTAACATTACTGTACCTGGTTTTGCATGTCTCGAAGGTGCGCCATCCCCTCGGCGGGTTTGACAGGAAAGGGGCAGTCGCCCCCTCTCCGCCTGTGTTATGAGGTTTTAAGTCTTAAAATTCTTCTTTTTCCGCCCTCCTCCTCTTCCCCAACTCCCCCAGTAGCTGTCTAGGAAGCTAGGTGGCTAGCCAGCAAGCTAGTGAGATATAGATAAACACCCAGGCTTTTGGCTTCAACAGGGATGTCACTCCGCGCAGTGTTTTCGGCCTCGAAGTCCCCCAACAGCGGCCTCAGCAGCCCGACAGGAACGCCAGCTATGTGTCGTGGGACTCCATGTATATGAGCCGCGATAAGCAGAGGGGAGAAATGTCAATATTTAATTCATATCAAGGAGCGATCGCTCCGTCTGTTCTTCATTTGTGGCTTCAGGAGGACAAAATAATGGCCCAGACAAACTGGGCGCCTGCGCAATGAGGCATTTGCGAGACTAGGTTTGTGGGAGTTGTATTTCCTTTGTACAGGTTGGTTACATGATGATAGTCTCAACTCTTTACTAGCTCCGTCAATTAGCTGTCGCCTGTCGGTTAATTAATATGTGGTGTTTTCAGGACATGGGTATCCTGGCTGTTCTTTCATTTTACGCTAGAAAGAATGTGGGAAAAAAACAACAACACCGCATAGTAGTACTAGTTCTTCTTTAGCCTAAGATTTAGAGTAGACTCTCGTAGATGTATTTGATCGATTTTTACATCCCCGTGTGTGGTCACGTGTTGGACAGACACCGTAGAGCCCTTTCAAGTGTACACATGCAAAATATAAAGGTGCTTACCCTTTTGCCCCGAATGTTAAAGAGGCTGTCGGCGTGCTTGTGCAATGTATTAGTCCGTAGTTTTCAATAAATAAGTGTTTAATTCGGTTTGTGGCCGATAAGGTCGGAGGTTCGCAATGGCCATAGATGGCGGTAGTGAGGGGGCGCCTCCGGCGAAAGCTGTTATTGCGCTCAATGTAAACAGGAAGTAAATGAGGGGGTAATGGCGCTCGGTCACAAACGGGACTTATTTATTGAATACGACGGACTAGGCGACTAGTACATTACACAGACACGAAGGCAGCCTGTCTAACATTTGGGGTAAGAGGGTAAGCACCTTTTATAATTTGCATTTGTACATGTTCGCAGTTGCAGGGGCTCAGCGGGGTCTGTCCACCACAGGGGAAAGTGGACTTGAAGTCTTGGACTCGAGTGAAAATGTCATCGATCAAACACATTATGCTAGTTCTTAGAGGCCGAGTCAAATACGCAGTCGCACGCACAATGCAATTGCAATCTGCAATCAACTGATGTTCTACCAGACCAGTACACCAAAGCTCGCCATGCTTATCGTTTGGTTTGAAGGAAAATAAAGCGTTCCCGCCCAGTTTCGAACTGTGGACCTTTCGCGTGTTAGGCGAACGTGATAACCACTACACTACTGGAACCGGGCAGCACTTTCCACGAACACATGACAAAATAAACGGAATCGTTACTTCCCATCACTTGCCAATCCACCCAATCCCACCACATGCATGTCGCACAACGCACATTATGGGATTAAAAGGTGCCATTAGATTTGTATTGTAATGATACCCCTGAAACATGACTGTCATTAGTGTAATATCATTCAAGATGATATTGGCATGAAAGTAGCTCTGGTTCATAGCCTTACTGCTCTTGCTGCCGTTGCATTATTGAAGGCATTTAGAGCAGGGGTGCACAAAAGGTAGATCACAAAGGCTGTGATCAACAGGGCCTGCGTCAAGGTGAAATGCTTTGTGTTCAAGAGTCAGTAGAATTACAAAGAACCCAAAAACTCACCCAGAATCGGATGAAGACTTTCCCAAGACTATTTCCCATTGTTTGTCTTATACGCAACGCCAGTGCCGCTATTAGCCGCCTCAGGTACATTTTTGGGGTTGTGGGTAGAACATGTTGAGCTTGCCATTTTTAAAGTAGTTCTCAAGTCAAAAAAGTGTGGGCACCCCTGCATTAGAGCAATAGAGCACCGAAGTCTGACGTCACTTTCAGTAGAGGGCGTCAGTCCCCAGGTTCATGTATTTTTTTTGTTGCATTGAAATCACCATAGGAGGATTTTTAGATTGCTTCATATAAGAACTGTGTTTGAAAAATGAACATGTCATCCCGGCCGCTTCACTCATATGGATATGAAGAATCAACTGACTGAGAGAAAACGCTAATGTTACTGCTGCTGAATTAGTTAGATTTTCGCTAGAAGCAGACTGTATCATATATGAGTGACTGACTGTTGCAAACGATACAGAGACACCTCCCTGACAATAACGCCGAGACAGCTTGTTTATTTTTGGACCACAACGCTTATAGTAGACGATATTAAGATCACCCCATGTTATTCTCCATAGAGAAATTACTTCCGTGAACCAGGGAAATCGAAGGGATGAGCGAGTTACGTCAGGACTTCGGTGCTCTATTGACCAGCATGAAAGCAACAGGTGCCATGGGGAGTCGGGGAATGCGGTACTGCCGGTACATAATAATAATGATAATGATAATAATAATCTATGTTTTTGTTGTTATCAAAACCATATTCAGTTTACGAATACATAATACATAAATGTAAAACAATTATTTTATTTTATAATCGAAAGAGGCCAGCTGTACTGCTGTAGAGCTTGATTGTGGAAGGCCAGAGCGCCACCTAGTGGTCTTCTGCTGGTTCCATATTGATAATGATCAGGAAGGTGGAGCAACAGGAAGGCGTTCCGTGTCTTCAGATCGAAACTCATTATGCCCATGATTATCCCACGCGTTTGCTTTACCAAGGTAGAGACGAGGACCACGACACGTTTCTCTCTGTGGAATGCGACACTCCTAACTTTTATCGAATGGGATAAAATTGTCTGAATGTAGTGTATGAGACGCATTTCCCAATTCCCATTCGCGCGGACAGTTTGTTGTGGGACCGAGTTGGATTGTCTTCTCTTAAATCATTAATATCGGAAGAGTGGACGTTTGAATTCTGACAAAATGTGCAAGGTAAGTGCGACTTGTCCTTCCCATGGCGTTGACCCGTAGCATAAATGTATAGTTATCTTGTGAATGATGCCGTTTCTCATATTTCATATACTGTAGTCTACGCTGTTACATATTGCTACACAAGAGCAAGATCCATCATCCAACACTTTGATGATTATTTATGTAATATGTACTTAATGTTATTTGCATAATCGAAATCTGTTGCATTATCTTGTTGTTAACAACAGCATGTGAGTCTGAGTCACTATAACGCCTATAACGCCCCCAGCATTGTTCTTATATAAGTTTCAGTTCTGGTTTGGCTTTACTGTCCTTTCCTTGCCACCCACTCACCTTTGTTTGGGGGGGGACCTGTGGTAGCTGCAGGTGTGAGAATATTCTATTCTATTCTATGCAATAAGTATGTTTATATTTACATATAACATGACATTGAATGAACCTTTTCATTTATTTATTTGTACATATTTAGTGTTTGTTAAACATGTGTAGCCTATTTATGCATTCATCCTTTAGGAAATGAAAACTTTCAGTAACATATGAAATATATGTGCACTGTGCATAGTGAACAAAATGTAATTTAACATTTGTCTTGTGTGTAACACCGTTTCATTCTCTCTGTTTACAAAATGAAGAGTTTCTATTCCTCTTCCTTGCAGTCAGGAGACTGTCATCGCCGGTGTTGACGCTCATCCTACTGAGAGTAGGAGGGGTACTGTTCAGAGGTGGCCAGGACTTCCCTGGCCCAGACCCAACACCCACCACCACCCACCCACCCAGTAGGACCAATGGATGTGTTCCGGAGGTCTTCAGAGTTTGCCGCAGACGTCCTGGACGTTTTTGACCGCTCTGTGACTGAGAAGGAACTGGTGTCCCAGTCAAAAGTGCTGTGCAGAGACTACATCCACTACAGGCTGACTCAGAACGGGTTAGGCTGGTGCAAAACTGAACTGCACCTTGGCCTTCCTGCCTCGAACGCAGCAGTCGCTGAGTTGTCAGGGGTGCTACTCTGTCTTGGTAAGAGTTTACAAATCCAGGATTGGATTGACACATCAGTCTAGAGGCGAGGGAGGGTCGATGTAGAACAAATGGCGTCTGTTCCTGGGTGTCCGTTAAAACTCCAAAAGACAGGCGGGTTGACATTTGAAGAACACAACACTGTATTCTTTTGTTGTTCTGGAAATTAAAAAAATTCACTCCTCAAGATGAGTGAATTTTCTCAAACATGACCTTAAGTTATTGGTTGGGGTGAGGTGGATATATAATGAATGTTTTACACCTGCCTATCCATGATTTATTTGCCATATAGTTGTCCCTCATGTTTGTCTTGGAGGGCTCAAGTAAGATGAAGTTGTCCCTGGCCTGCATTTACTATTCCTATTATGTAACCTTTGGGGAGAGTGCAGTGACTAAGCATACTTTGTTCCTTTAAAAAGAAAGAAAAAGAACACACACACACACACACACACATAAAACATTACATTTATGACTTGATTTAAACAATCAATTTCTGTTGACAAAATTGCTGTAGATGTTGCTGGCTCCTAGTTCCATTTTGAGAAATCTTGACAAGAATGGTTACATTTCATTTACACGCTACTTTACAAGGCAACTGTGGCAAGTATTCGAGTACTTTACACAGAGAAATCCTTTCTTCTGTGAACTTGCTGTCTGTATATCATTACTGGGCACAAGCTTTCTTCCATGTCTGTGTGTAAAATAAAAGCAGAGGATTATGTGAAGGTTTCTAGTCATTACACCTGGGATCTTGTTTAAAGAGGGTTTGACCTAAACAGTTGATTGACCTAGAGTCTAGGTCAATCAACTGTCTAGGACCTAGACAGTTTATTGACCTAGACTCTAGGTCATAGACAGTAGATGTGAGTGGCAAATACAGGCTGAAGCCGTGTGTGCACTGTGCACGTGCGTGCTTGCGCTACATTGAGCAAGGGGGAAGAATCTACCGGAGTATTGTGTGACCTCCATTGTACCATAAATCTTTATGCAAAGTTGCTTTTAGTAAATGTAAAAATTGAAAACATTGTTTGGGGTAACATACCCTGACATGACTTGCCTACTAAAGCCATTTTTTAGGTTTGCATTAACATTTTTTGAATATTCTCCCAACTGTTACCTAGGTGACGAGCTGGAGTCCATGCGGCCGAGTTTGTACAGGAACGTGGCACGACAGCTCAACATTTCTGTCGCTATGGAGAGCATGGTGTCGGATGCCTTCATTGCTGTGGCAACAGAAATCTTCTCCACAGGTACGGCAGCTGTTGTAAACACACACAAACACACCCAGTGAAGGAACAGAATTATGACACAGTCTCAGACATGGCCATCACACTGATGACTGGTGGCGCAAGTCGGTGACGATCACAGCGTCAGTGATTCTGTTCGCACAGGGTTTGCGTCAGTTTCTCCTTCAGACCTATGTGCCGTGGGCTAATATTATCGGCGAAAACAATATTGGCGTGTCGTGGGGCATGCTTCTTCAAAAAAGCACTGTGTGGGTGTGATTCAAACAGATGAGCTGTTGATCTTGTATAAGAGGGAATCCTTCTTCTGAAAGACGAAGCCTGGCTCTTTGTTCAATGCGTGGCTTATAAACGTAATTTATGGAGCACGTATCAAAACAAAGTTACAAAGTGCTTTGCATAATACTGAAGAAATTAATGACATGGCGCTTAGATGCACCCACTTATAGCTTGACCAGATTGCATCAATTACTTGGCAGTAGTTTTGAGGGTTATCCAAGTTTGTGGTTGCACTTGCATAAAGGACTAAAATACAAGCATTCAAATTTCTTGGGTTCATATGATTATAATGACATTATCTTTTGATTTTGAAAAAAAAATATATGTATATTATGTGTTGCATATTTATGGTCTTAACATCATCAGTCAAATTACTTCTTATTGTGTGATGGCCAATTTAGGCATTTAGCAGACACTCTTAATCCAGAGCGATTTACAGTAAGCAAGAACAGAAGCAAGTGATACATCAAACTAACTAAGAACAGTCGAATATCTATATAATGAAACTATGCGTGTTGGAGCCAGTTTTATGTTTTCTTTATTTGTTCACTTCTTCCATAATGTTTTCATTTTCATATATCAGATATTATTTTGGAAAAGAGAATGTTATAATTTGGATTATTAGAAGCCTCCATCTCTAATTAGAATCCCTGGTATGTCATGAGCCCTTTTGCACTTCTGTATAATTTCTCCCCTTCAAAGTAAAAGCTCCCCTGCAGTGATTGTGGAACAGTTATTTGTAACTTTTATTTTGAAAGGTTCACTGGGAGCCAGGAAGCACCGTTGCTTGTTTAAGGTCACTTGACATGCATTTTGAGGACAATAGAAAATGTTTGGTGAGGCTGGGAAGGCATACAGTTTTTGACCACTTACTCACTTATTGCATACTTATTATTTCATGTTTTGTTTGGAGATATTTGGAAAGAATAAATATTCTTCAGTTGAGCCACAATTCCTCTCTGCACCTTTTTTCTGTTGAATATGGAGTACGAGTCAAAACACCCCAGGGCCCTCACCATGTGGAGTTAGAGGTTTGGATGTCGAATGCCTCTACAATGTGTATACACTATAGAATGCTATGTCTACATAAAATGCTATCTAAGTTACATAAATTGAGTCTTTGCAACATACGCCAGTGAGAAGGTCGTCGAGGCTAGGGCAAGTGCTACGGGCTAAGATGGAGTCTGAAGAGGTGTGTTTTCAGACTAGAACAGAAGTTTGGGAGTGATTCTGCAGCTCTGTTTGCAATGAGAAGTGCATTCCATAGTTTTGGAGCCAGAAAGGAAAAGAGTTTGGGACGTGTGGAGCGTTGTCCCAGCATTTTTAGTGAATGTACTTCCAGTGTAATGTACTCTTCATACAGTAGAATAACGAGAAGAGAAATGACTGCATATTAGGTCAGGTTGTCTGTCTGATCCTCATTGAAAGAAAGAGTTTAGTTTAGTTTATCTTGAATATCCAGTTCGGTG
Organism: Protomyctophum parallelum; assembly: GCF_964188405.1. Lineage (NCBI taxonomy): Eukaryota > Metazoa > Chordata > Actinopteri > Myctophiformes > Myctophidae > Protomyctophum > Protomyctophum parallelum. Next base: position 30,482,852 of record NC_139709.1, on the reverse strand, counting down.
CAACTTGCAAGTCCTCTTTTGCAACCGACCGACAGAGTACAATTACAACAAATGAGTTCAACTTAACAAAGACTATCAAAGACCATCATGCGATGAACATAATAATATTTATTGAAATGTATACAGATGGTATTGATATGAATACTCAGATATTTGTCATGGCAGAGTAAACACTTGGGCGTGGGCCCCATATTGCAGGAGGAGAATCATATCGGGTTTTTCCCAATTAGAACAGATAGCACAAGTGAGACAGAGATAGTGGAGGGCTCCTTTTAAACAGTTATGGTCAATGAGCTGAACAGATCGGATTGGAGCAGGGCCAAATGAGGCGATTGAGTTGCTAGGTGAGGAATGTTAGGAATCACAGCTTGCTCATGTCTCTCAGTTGAATTGTCATTTTAAAATTCAGGTATCGCAGGAAAAAGCAAGGTCTTATCTCTGATCAGCTCAGAGATGGGTGCATGGGCAGGGTTTTGTCGTCAGAATACAGAACAATTACCTTTCGTTGGTTTCGGTCAATAGACCTTCAGGCATTAGATGCCTTGCATGGTTTCCGCTGACGTTTGGTGTGAGAATTTGTGTGAAATGTGAAATATGTGAAAGGCACTATATACTGTTAAAGAAATGCAGTCCATTTACTATCTCTAAGCCAACATAGTAGAAAAAAGCACTGTTTATTTTTGTCTGATGCAGATACTGTTATTTGTAAAACAGTGTGATAGTTGAGATAGTGTTGTGATTAGCTCAGAATCCTGAGCTAATCACTTAGCACCCGCAGAAGACGGGTGCAAAGTGCAGACGTAAAATCTACTTTGATAGAAAATACTTGCACTGGTTGCTTACCAAAGATTCCAGAATTGTGTGTAGTTTGGAGATATGCCGGTAATTATTTAAAGTCTCAATCACTACCCTTTTTTGCAAAGGAATGTCATGGGCCCTTTTCCAAACACTAGGAAATCTGCTGAGCATGCCGTGTTAACAATGACTACTGTACAGCCCTCATTCAATTGTCTTTGCAATAAGAGAGGCGTGTCCTTATTTGGAGTAGATCTTTGTCATTTACTGTCTGTCTGACACACAGAATGACCTTTGGAATTTCCACACCAACTCCACTAGTGGGCTTTTTGACGTAACCATGAATAGCTGTATTCTTTATGAGTTTTTATGATGGACTGGGTGTTCCTAACTTCCTGGTCTGCTTGCACATTCCTGTTAATTTAATGCAGAGAGTTCAGTTCACTCTCTGGGTTTTACTAAGGGAACAAGAAAGAAAACTTGTCACCATGCCTGGAAAGATAAAAAATAAACGGGACTCGTTTTTTAGAACTTTATAGGGTTCTGGCTCAACTTGTGACTGTTCTGACGTCACAAAGGGGGGTAATTTTTAGAGCAGCCTGGGATTCCTTCTGAAGAATAACAACCACTTGATCTCACGGGACTCAACAGCTACAAAAATGTCTATACATAGAACTGTATTCATCAGTGCTAGTTTTTCGTCCCGTTCAAATTTGTAGCATTACTGAGCTTTATGATCCATTATAGTGCCTCTTAAGTGCTTTGTAGTAACATTAGAGGTAGGTAAGATATTTTCTTTGTTTAAGTGTTAAATGGCTCTATTTTGATAGTACTCGCTACCCATTGATAGTGTTTGTTTAGTGTATCCATATGTCTCCCGATCTTTTTTTCGGCATACTAATTTGATTCAATCAGGATAGAGTACTCGGGTCAGGATACAGATTAAACATGTGCAATTGGAAGTGATGACAGAAAGAAATTAACAGACAAAATTGGAATACAAAAAAAAATGAAGATGATAAATGCATACTCTCTCTTGATTGGCTGACATTTTGTCACGTACCTGAAAAGGCATTTTCTTTTTATTAAAGCACTGGGGAGACAGTTGAAAAATGATGATGACGACCTTTGACTCCGTCTAGTCTAACTCGTGTTATTAGTTTTACACTCTGTGACAGGGAACCTTGTAGCGTGTGGAAGCTTCATACTGAGCCATATACACAGCCACAGCTTGGCACCTCCTCCTCATGCTGTGGGATGGCATCCCATTCCTCAACCAGGATTTGTTGCAAGTCATCCAACGGGGTTCTGTTGGTCACTCTAGCACAGGGGTGTTCAAAGTGCAGCCCGTGGGCCAAATGCGGCCCTGGGATGAGTTTTATACGGCCCAGGGCCGTACCTGAATTGTATTATGAACGTCCCACCCAACAAGTTTTATAACCTGGGCATTTCCTCGAGTATAATTTGTCAGTGTTTCTTGTAAAAAAAGATTACCTTTCTCGTCTGGTTACATTTGGTAATGTGACATATGGCTGAGTTACACTTTTCGTTCACGGCACACATCTGACAAAAGACCATTGATATTAAATATTGATGATAGTTAAATAGAATAATTTAAATGCGATGCAGCAGTGTTTACTAAGTACGTCTGAACCATTCATTCACCTCAGTGTGCTTCCTACCTCTCGTGCTTTTTAATCCCTCCCTCCTTTCTCCTGCCTTATCCCAGACAATCTTGTATCTATTCCTGGTCTTGCTTCTCAGTAGGGAGTTACGTGACCTGGCTGCCTCTGGGGCTAGGGCTACAGTCAGTAAGCTTTACCCAGAGTCTCATTAACCTCTACAGGACAAGCAAGCACGGGTTCAGCACTAGCAAGCAAAAATCAGGGTACAGATTGTCCCAAAGGAGGTTAATGCCATTAGGACCTGTATGTTGCATCATGGACAGTTATCCCTGCTGGCCTGGAAACAGTGCTCAGAAATGGTCATCCTGGTTTATCAGAACGGAACTCCTCATGAATGTACCGGTAATCAATGTATACTTCATTTAAAATTGAATTGTCACCTAAAATATCTCTTTTGTGACACACAAATCACAATTTTAACTCACTTGAATCTTATTAAAAAAATAGTGAAAATAACTAAATTGTATCTCCTAAGGAAAAACACAATTGAATTAAAGAAGATTTGTTTGGGGGGGGGGGGGGGGGGGGAGGGGGTCGGTCACCTAAAAAATATAACAAATCATGTCAAAAGATGTATAAAAGCATTTTGAAGTATTGTTCAAATTATGACATTCTTCATTGCCCTGGGATAGAAAAATGCAAAAGGCCATGTGAACATTGACACATTTGAAACCATGTTGGTACTTTGTCGACAGTGGTCGTGTTTTCTTAAAGACATGGCAACCATTGTTATGCCCTGTTCAGTTTACTATGGTCATGTAATATGGGAAATGCATCTTATCAGCTACAATAATACAAATACCAGCTTGTTGAGTCAAATTGGGTGTTGACCAATTATTTCAGAACAAGGTCCATTGACCGGAATACATGCTGTACCTTGAGTATGCAGAAGGAGAAGCCGCCCCCTCTTTCCAGGAATCCACGCGTATCTCTGATCAAATCACAGTCTGAGGTGAAGGTGAAGTTTTTAAAACAAAAAGCTGAGTAGAGAAACCGTTATTGGAACATGCCATGACCTTGAATTCAAACTCGTACTTGGTTTTAAAGTGATTACAAGTCAGATAATGCTTACTTGACCAAACTCAGCCCTGGCATGTTCTGTGAACCTCCGTTAATAAATCTGCCATCAACAAATACTTCATCAGCATTGCTAATAATAGCATAAAATATGTCTAACAGTGACTACTCTTCATGCCAAATCTAGACACGATGAATCACTAACCATGGAGTTAGCGATGTGAATTATCGATTAATGCATTAATAGTTAATTGATACGTTTTGATAAGCTTATCGATTGATTAATCGGTTAGTTGATAAGCAGCGTTTTTGTAAGATAAGCAGCGTTTTTGTAAAATATCTGAGAATCTTAATTTGTCTAACATACAAATCTATATTTTGCTGATATACAGAAATAATACAAAAGGCATATAGAGCGTCGCAGTCCCGCCCCCTTTCAGAACGGCGAGTGGCCCAGGAAATGATTCTCCATTCATTTTCTCCATAGGCTTTTCAAAAAGTATTTATTTAAAGAAGGTTACGCCGCGGACAAAGCCAACTCGGCTCGTGACAAATCATGATAATGAACTATTATTATTATTTATTAAAAAAAAAAAAAAAAAATAGTGTTGTCTCCTGCCTTTATTTTCTTCTTTCTAATGATTTGACCGGCCCAAAATATTGTGTTCATTGTCATGATTTGTCACGATCCGAGTTGGCTTTGTCCGCGGCGTAACCGTCTTTAAATAAATACTTTTTTGAAACGCCTATGGAGAAAATGAATGGAGAATCATTTCCTGGGCCACTCGCCGTTCTGAAAGGGGGCGGGACTGCGATGCTCTATTATATTCCTTAATCAAATATTTATTTGACCATTGACGATACAGGGCCAGGCAATGGCATCTTTGTATGTGCGTTCCTCGGCCACAATGATAGAACCGCATCATTTTCAATTAATTACGATTAGTTATGAACTGTTAACGACTACCGACTAATTTCTTAACGGCGATTAACTTTTAACATCCCTACATGAAGTCCCTGGAGTCCCTACTTTGAACATGCCATTATAGGCGAACATTTAAAAAAATATCAGAATCGTTGTGAGCATATATATATATATATATATATATATTAGCTATTTTCACAATTGTGTGGAAATGTTTGAAAATAGTGCCACGTGGTTAATAATGACACCTGCACCTCTGTTGACACCTGATATAACCCATAACCACCCCCAACTGATGGCAGTTGTTCCTGTTTGTAGGTATTACATGGGGGAAGATTGTGGCCATGTATGCAGTTGCCGGGGCTCTTGCAGTAGACTGTGTGAGAGATGGCCAGCCAGCCACAGTGCACACCGTGGTGGATAGCCTGGGCCAGTTTGTTCGCAAATTCCTGGTGTCGTGGCTGAAGCGACGTGGAGGATGGGTAAGAATAAGATAATAAAAAAACAAAATGATAAACCATCCAGCGTTCAGGGTCATTTGCAGGCAACATTTTGAGGAACTGTAGAACTATTTTAAAGAAATATGACCGATGTTTTAAATTGTACCTGGTTCCTCATAGCAATTCACATTGATTAAAACATTTGCCAATCTATCCTTGAGTTTGCTTCTGAGGACTGCATGGCCAGTCTTTTACCCCAGCATTAGAACTATTTTAAGAATGTATTATCATTGATCATTTTATTGTATCGTCAAAACATATTTGGGCCATATATTGAATAAAATGCTCCTTCTTCCAGTCAGTCACACTCTTTAATCTCATACTCTATCTAGATGTTTTGTCATCATTTGGAGTAGAGCCTGGTTCCGTTTCATAACCTGTTCCTTTGGGATTATAGAGTTGTACTGTACATAGTTTTGTCCCTCCATTGCCAACGCTCTTTGGATTGTCCTGTCACCATGGTAACTCCTACAACTCACAGGGAATTTCACCCCTGGAATTGCTTGTGAATACTGCCCTCTGCTGTCTAACATTTAAACTACACAATGTTCAGAGGCAGCACATATAATAAATTAATGTAATATTCAGATTGCGGGGATGTTCTGGGCTGAAGATCTGTCAAATTTATATTCAATGTAATCCACGTACACTAACTGCATTAGCAATGAAATGTTTAAATTGTATATATTGTTTTAATACCGGTACTTGACTGCATACCAATAAAATGTGAAATGTCTTTGTACTTTCTTTTCCAGGGAGAGATCACAAAATGTGTGGTGAAAAAGGAGTTTGTCCCTGAACACCACTGGCTGTCCTCTACCATGGAGTCCTTCAAGTACTTCCTAACAACAGTGTATGTCTATGTCATGAAAGAACCATGAACAAATGGACAGACCGCACAGGGACTATTGACAAGAATCACAAGATGCTCACATCTCAGGCTCAAAGACAATGGAAAGGGTTGTGATGGGAGTGGCTCGACTGAGGCAACTGGTGAATGTCAACTTGTTGCTGGGTGGCCATCAATGATTGTTCCATCAGCATCAAGCTTGTTTCATATTGGTGTCAAATATGTCAATACCAGTGACTACTCTTCATCCAAAGTTTAGCCACAGAAACATGTATAAACATAAGCATGTGATTGACTTTTGTTTTTATTGGAGGTTTCTCTGTCACAGCAATGAAGTAGCACTCTAACTGCTTAGATAAATGCTGTAAACAACTCCAGCATTATTATTGTAATTCACTATGGCATTTAGCTTTCCAGTGGCTAAGAGTTTTCTGATAAAAAGCAGACTGATGGTGATCAGTTTGATTCTCCAAACTATTTCAAGTAGAGATAAATGCCATATTTGAGTAATCTAATAGTGTGGTTGACTGTGGTCTTGGCCTGAACAGGACCCAGACAACATTCAGTTACATGCTTAATTTGCTTATGTAACAGAATGTTACTGGTAGGCACTTTGTGTTTAACATTCAACTGCTGAGCCTTGTGTTAGCCATCCCAACAAGGGTTAAGTATGTCTTATCACTTTATAATAAGGGTTTATCTCGGTTGCCTAGGCGGAGGAATTTCAACTGCCATACAGCGATATGTTTCTGTGTCAACCTTCTACATAATGGGTCATGTTTGAGGTACATGGTTGAGATCTGCTATACAGTAAATATAGCTTCTCATTCCAAACATGAATCAAAATATTGGAAGATAGCCCAACTTTAAGAAATATGTACATTTGGGTGCATCTCACTGCACGCTTGGTTTGTGGCCATTGCCCCAGTGTTAGTCAAACGCTGCCATTCAGAGATTATGCATTTGGCCAAACGCCCTGTTGGGTGAATGACTCAAACATTTCATGATTTTGCATATTTAAAGCTGTAAATAGGTTATTTATTTTAGTAATCAGAACCATTGTAGCCTACAGACAGAGCCACTACTCTGGGTCAAAACACCATGATTGAATGTATATGCCTGTTGGTTGGCACTTTCAGTGTTAAATTATGTGAACCACTCTTTTTAATCCCACAAATAAACTTTTAACCGAATTCACTCAACAGTTGAGTTCACCAAACAATGGTTTATTCCTTTATTCTACTGACCTGATTAAATATCCAACAACCTCTGTAGAGTGTAATATTATAAAGGCATTTTACTTGGGGGGGGGGAGCTTATCTGATACAGACAGAGCTGTAATTCATATAATGTTGATGAGATGACAAGTTGAGAGAACACTATTGAAGCACAGCATAGTAATAGCTGACGCAGAGAATAAAGTACTGTTTGCCATGGCCTTGAAACATACAATCGGCAATGCATTGACTCACTCCACAGGTAGAACAGTAAGCATTCCATCTCACAATGCATAAATGTCTGTTTCATTAGTGCTTTATAAACTTGAAATCTAAAAGACTAAACACAACCACATCTGGAATACATGTAAAAGCATGATTCATTCAGAAGATTGACGTAACAATTGAATGCTGTCCAGTTATAAGTACCGGTATGCAGCATTTGTTTTTCCCATAACTCAATAAAATGTGTGTAGAATGCATTGCCTAAACAATGACTGTGCACTTTATTTCTGTTTGCCAAGTGAAATGTTAACATGATCAGACTACAGATACTGATTTTTCGCAGTAGAGTATTAAAGCAAAGATATCTGCATGTATCCATGGACTGACTGATGAGTCACGGTGCTCGTTGGTAGGTGATGTGCAAATGCTGCATCAGCGGCTGTGTCTCTGTTGCCATGGAAACCGTCTGCTCCAGCTTCCCGTCTGGTCTTAGTTGGAACACTCTGGTGACCTGAGAGAAGGGGAAGAATAGCGGGTGTCCGTGACAACATTAGCATACTTGCTGAATGCAAAATATAACGCTAGCTTGTATGACAGTTGAGTGCATGATTAAAGGATTTTTTTCCTACTCTTTGTCTCATAGGAGGGCTGTGGGCAGTTCAGAAACCCATTCACTAGTGACATCGATGGGGAAATCCAAGCTAATAGAAACTGCAGGCTTTCTATTGCTGAAAAGTTGCAATGCGAAAATGGAATAAAATCTAAATATATACATATATTATCTTGAGGTTAGACAACACACTATATTTGGGCGTATCTGCATTGGGAACTCCTTATATGGTTAATGATGGATGAGTCATAGTGAAATTAACGTGACAAGGTCCGCCGGGAGCCGGCTGACCCTTAAGCCAATTTTTAACAGATTAAATTGCAGATAACTCAGTTGGATCACAGAAACATAGTCTGACCTCCTTTACATGTGGTTCCTTGGCAAAAGATGTTCTTGCCAGAGCCTGAGACTGGAGGTTCACTTGCTGTCCTGTGATCTCCCCTTCCTCGATCTCCACCAGGCCTGTACCACAAGAGAGACTGGCACTCAAAAGTGTGTGTGTGTGTGTGTGTGTGTGTGTGTGTCTATATCACTCTCACGCTTATAGAAGTCTTATGCCTAATATATACTTGCAGTTGCAGTTGTTTCACACACCGGAAAAATCTATAGCGTGCGTGAGCTTTTATGAAAAACCTTCCTTCCGAACCATTTCCCACACTTTAGTTATTGCCATTTCCCTCCATGGGTACTACGGTCCTTGTCACTGTCAAACTGCCACTGCTGGGCTGGGGAGGGTGTCCCGTTTCGGTCCTTGGACCTGTGCTACCCTCTAGTGTAGACTACTATACGTGCCTCTTCTGATACACATGGAGTCACCATGTTTCACCCACCAGGGTGGGAGGGAGGTTCACTGGGAGCATGTAATGCAACTACAGTATGTCTGCCAGATCCCCTCTCCACTGAACAGGCTGAACCTTTGCTCGCTTCCCACCAGCAATCACAGACAAGAGACTTTTTCATATTGACATGAATGAAATCACTGGTATACAGTTTCGTGTAGCAGAGCCTTTCCAGTGTGCCAACATGCAAAATGGACTGTGCCCATGCATAAATGTACTCCCATGTTTCCAGCCGTTTCCTATTCAGTTTCCCATAGCTTCATTTGACTGGCTCGGCAGCAGATTGTGCTTCCCGCGGGGGAAGCACAGTACCATACAGAATAAGTACTGTAAGGTTGTCGTTATCAGGGCCTACTGCCTTCCTCACATTATAGTCCGGGTGAGCTGGTGGTGAGGATCAGTGATGGAGGCTTGTGAAGAATGGGTCAAATATTTCTTTCATTCATTCATTCATTATATGGGGCAAAGTAGTCAGTCATAATCTATGCTCATGATTCCATTGCAATTAAGAGACTCATATCCTATCCTCTCCTAAACCTATGTGAAACATACAGGAATTCAGTCTAAGTTGGAGGTCTTCATCCCATCGTCTTTGATCAAACGAAGCTATGGAGAAGAAAAAAAAGGAAACGGACATGCCACCTTCTGGAAACGCAGTACTACTATTTACTCTGTTTCAGCTGAATGGAACACATCCTTACATATATCACTTCACTGACAAGTGACAACACCTGCGTTTACCTGCATGTCAAAATGGCTGCTGTGAAAAAGGTTGGACAAGATGGAGCCATGGCTCAGTGGACTTGAACGCCAGTCTCTGCAGTGTTGGGGGGGGGGGGATTGTTTTACCTTTATGCCAGCCGGATATACATTTTTAAACCTTATTTCATAAAGAAAATGACCTAGATGTATAAGAATAATTTTCACGCGTAACTGAAGACCTGTGTATATAAATATTTGCGTGCGTGCATGCGTGCGTGCGTACGTGCATGTATATACCCGAGTTCTGTGCAATGATGAATGCCACTCTGTTGGTGCCTGGCTGCATTCTGATGAAGCCGCACTCCCTGTGCATGGGCTTTTTGGTATCGGCATCGCATGCATTAAACCTGCCAACCATATGAAGCAGAAATTAACCAAGGACTCCAAGGGTTTAACAGCCGTACAGACGGGATAACTACTCCTCCCTTCAAATCAAACTCACATAAAGTTGATGACAGGCTGGCCGACATGACTGAAGCATAGGGCTTCTGTGTAGCGGAAATGAGGAATGTTGGAAAAGGAGCCCTCTCCTGGTTCATCTGACTGCCATTTACCCAGCAGCCAGTCAAGAGGCTGGAGGGCAGGGTTCAGCTCGGCTGAGGAGGACAACACAAAATTATTATAGATATATACCGGTACACATATTTGTTTGTGTTTGTGTGTGTGTGTGTGTGTGTGTGTGTGTGTAAATTCATAAGTGTGTGATGCTTAGAACTGACCTGCAAGCTTTAGCCTACAAACTGTCAATTCAGAATAAACAATTTGTTATTATTCTGAATTGACAGTCTGTAAATCCTACTTTTCTATTCTATGCATGCAATATAATATATAGGGCAGGCTATATCTGAAATGTTCTACTCCCATAATGGTCTATAAATGTCATGTAGATCAGTGGTTTTCAACCAGTGGTCCGTGGACCACCACTGTGGTCCTTGAGGGGGTCCCATGGGTGGTCCCCAGCTGGAGAGTTGGTAACCAAATGGACCCTTATTAGATATTTAACCCTTATATATCTTTTGCCAGGCAGTCAAATTAATAATTCGACCGGTCGAGATAAATTATTTTTCTAACCATGGCCACTCGCTCCGCATTTAACTCTTGAGAGTGTAAAATTAAACCAAGTGGAGCCTTATGGGTAAATTTGGATTCATTTTACACTCTCAAGAGTTGTTAAACATCTGCATTACTTAATTTACAAGAAGTATACACAATTAGAGAATGTACTCAATGTATAAGGATTGTTATTTATTTTGATCAACATTTGCCTGTTATCTCTCCTAATGGTACCAACATCAAGCAATACAGCATGCATGAAAAGGGTTGAAAACCACTGATTTAGATCATGACTGCACATCAGGCACTGAGGCACTTCAGGTTGAAATCAGGTCATCATACTCATCACTGACAAATGACAATAAGTACCCGCTGGGGCTGGCCGCTGGCTATAATAAAGTACAGTTCCGTTCCAATTTGAAATAAAATATTTACCTGTCTGATGAAACGGGCAGGACATTGATAAAGGCTGTTCGATCAATCACGATTTTTAACACTGTTCTAGTAAGTCTACAGAGAGCAAGATCAAGTAGCGGTGAATTAAGGACAACTTAAAACGTACACCATTCTGCGACAATTTGATACCATCCCACTTTGTACTAAGGGATCATGGGAAATGTAGTATCCTAGGGGTTCGTAGTCGTACCCCATTTATTTGGTCACACTCAACAACATGCACGCATATATGTGTGTGCACACACATATATGCGTGCATGTGTGTGTGTGCGTGTGTGTGTGTGCGTGTGTGTGTGTGTGTGTGTGTGTGTGTGTGTGTGTGTGTGTGTGTGTGTGTGTGTGTGTGTGTGTGTGTGTTAAATATAAATATTTAAATATTTTAGTAGGAAGTTGTTTTTGTTTGCACTTTATTGCAATTGAGTATATGCATTGGGGATAGAGTAGTCAGGGACAGAGGGCCTGAGGATTGAAACAGTCCCTATATACACAATGAAGCCAGAGAACAGGAAAATAATGCACACTTTATTGACATCCTCAATAGTTTTGACATTCTGTGTATAGTGGCATATATAATGTTCAGTATATTTTTAAATTACTAACGAGGAAAGCCATGTTGGCTACATTTCATAAATGTTATGTTATGATATGTATTATTTATTAATGGAACATACTCCGACCTTGCACTTGTAAGTCAGTCTGGATAACAGCGGCTGCTAAATGCCTAAATTGAAATTGTATTTTTGAATCCAGTAATATTTGTCATGGTGTGAACCTGAACCTCTCATACTGTAAGTACAGTTGACCTTTTGTAGAACACAGCATATTTTCTTTCCCTTAATGAATGACAATAAAAGGGATCATGGAATGAGAGTCCTTTCCTCTATGCTTTACTCTTTTTGCAGTTCTTGAGAGCATCTGCCATGGCTGCCAGTGCCATGTCAGCATTTGTCGTCTTGCAGTTGTACCCCATCAATCCAATTCGTATCACCTTTTGAAAACATAATACAACACTCATTAGAATTATGTGGACATTTTGTTTAGTAGCTAACAGAAATAATTCCAACTGAGTGATGTGACCTTGATTGAGCTAGTTGTAAAAGTCAGCAGTATCCATACTTCTTTGAAGGAATATCGGAAGATTCAGTTGTGCTATTCAGCTTACAGCTGGCAGTGTGGCAGATTGATATACCTGTATATAAAAAACAAAGGTTCTCACCATGCCCATAGAGGGGCCCAGGCCCCCAGTGAACTCCATATTATGATGTTTCATGACATATGCCAGTATTTCCCTCCAGTTATAGCCTTCAGGGATGGCGATGGTGGTGACGGAGGGCAGCCGCAAGTCCTAGCAGTTGGAAATTACATGCTGGTGATTTCTTGATATCTAGGGAGAACCCCACCATAGCCTTGTTCTGGTGCAGAGCAACACAAACAGTGTTGCCTGACAGGTCAGATATAGACTATAGAGGAACTCTAAGCACTATATGCATGTTAAAATGTCCTGTATTGGTGTGTTTCTGAGCCTCACCCTGTCTTGAATGAAGAGTTTGAGACCCAGGTCCTCCAGTCCCTTGTAGAGGTGGGCTGCTACCTCCTTGTGTTGCCTCCAAGACTCTTCCAGTCCCTAGAGGGGTACAGAGACCATGCACATGTGCCACCATAATGACCATGAGCAAGACATGAGGCCCGAGCAAACAGAGAAACAAGGAAAAACCCAGTGAAATTGATGTCCACTAAAGTAAAGGAACAGGGAGGAGACCAAATTAAGTGAATTAATAGAAATATGATTTATGCTAGCCAGCGAGGCTAGATATCAAAGCTTGATCTATTTCGGTTATCATTTTTGCTAGCCTTCTTGTCACTATAGTCGATAACCACAACAACAACAAAACATGCATGCGTAAATACAGGGACAACTCCAAAACAAATTTGAATTTAATGATCAGTTGCTCAATATGACCTTGGTCTTCTTTCTTTTAGAGGGAGAAATGGGACTCATGTGGGGGCAGAGGTATTATAGGTTGAACGTGAGACCAGACAAAACATGAACAGGTCACTCAAATCTGAATATTTGGATTTGTCTGAAGATAGAAGTGATAGTGAGAGAAGACACTCCAGGCTTATTGGCCCAAGTAACTATTCTGTTTATGCTCTGCTGCTGCTGCTGCTGCTGCTGATGTGTCATGTAGGCCTGCTGTGGCTCATCTGCCATAATATATGCAGTATGTGTAAAATATGTAAGGCAATCTGACATCAGAATAACCAGCATGCCTTGCCTCATGGAGGAAAAGTCAATCATTCTCAAAATAGTAACAGGGAACCGTTACCTTTTCTGCAAGAATGGCCAGGCTCTCTCTTAGGGCAAAGAATCCAGACACAGGGCCTGTATGATGATATCTAACAAACAGGACACACAAACAACCTGTCACTTCACCTGTCATCTTCAATAATCTTTACAAATGCACAATATATGAACTTTTTTTTCATTCTTGTTAAATGACTTATTTTGCAAGAACCACATTTATTAGAATTTAGCATATTGTTTTTTGCAGAATTTTGCAGATCGTTGCTGAAACTACCTAACAATTTTTTTGATTGATGTGTGTTTTTTTTAAACAATAATGCAGTAAAAAGTTATTTGGACAAAACCTCTTAACTCCATTGGACCCTCAAACTATCCACCACATTTCTCCTGCTAGTAATTGACAATATATAAAGTCACAACACCAACTTTGATGAGGCAATATTGCTTTGTTTTCAAAATTATACGGTTTTCTTCATTTCCTGATTTTTTTTATTATCTCTCATTTTCTGAAAGATTTTGGAGTTAGGTGGTTTCTTCCCGAACGCAGAGCTATATTGTGGATATGTTATGGTGGCTTAGATCAGTGGTTCTCAACGTCAGCACCTTGGGGAGTCTTCCCTGAACAAAATGGACCGTTTACTTGTCTGTAAGTTTGCGATTGTACGAAATGGAACCAAATGCACTCTGAAGATTCGGGGAGTCTTTTCTGAGCCTTTATTTGACTGTTACAGGAGAGAGAGAGAGACAGGAAACACAGTAGGGGAGTGACATGCAGCAGAGCCCATGTGGTATCCATCCTAACTGCTTAGCCCAGAGAAAAAATAAAATGCACGTATCCAGAGGGGGTCTCTAATGCATGTCAAACCGAAGGTCGCTGAAATTGAAAAGGTTAAAAGTCTCTGTCCAGTCTGTGTTCAGTGGACTTACAGTCTGGCTGGTTGTCCGTCATTGCCCCAGTAGTTTGACAGGTGAGTCATGTCAAAGAGGTAGGATACTGGTTTTACTTTCCTGTTAAACATCTTCTGGCTGTGGAAGGTCATAATAAAGATAAATTAATGTTTGCTTCAGGTTTCATTTCTTCCCCCTCTCACATCATTTTGAAATATAATAACATATACACAGTCGCACACAAGTGTGTACACACACTCACACACCATGCTCTTTCATTGAAGGAGATGGGCGCTGTGCCAGGGGGTGCATTCAGAGCCTTCTGGGAACCAGTGTACAGGATGTCAATTTCTGTGAAAACGCTTACAGATTAGATCTCAAACACACATGCATGCATGCACACACACGCACGCGCACGCACACACACACGCACACACACACACACACACACACACACGCACGCACACGCACAAATGAATCATTTGCCTGCCCCTTACTTTGCCTGTCCATGAAGATAGGTGCTGCCCCCAGTGATGCAACTGTGTCAACCAGGAAGAGGCAATTGTGTCTGGAGCAGAGAGCCAGAGGATTAGAGAGTTATATCATGAACACATCAGCAGTCATACTTGACAAACGTACACGTGGGCTCACTTCAGGCATATGTCTCCAATGCCATCTACTGGGTGGCAGAGGCCGGCAGACGACTCTCCGTGTGTGAGGAAAAACAGAACAGGCTTGTGTTTAGCCATGGCCTACAGATGGACGAGAGAGAGATTGCATTAGACATACATTATATATGCAAAAAGAAAATGAAGAAATCTATGCATATTGTTCATTTCAGGCATCAATTAATCACTTAAGCCCTATTTTATACTTAAAATGTATGGCGTTCACAAGCATCATGCATGGTGTGAGCTTTATACAGGCCCACCATTTTTGAAAGATTTTTACTTTATTATTATTATTTCAATAATATTATGACGTTTGAAAATGTAGAATCTCTTATCTGAAATATTCTACAATTACATGCAAAATAGGGATAGAAGTATGGTAAAAGTAGATTGAGGCTTAAAAAGCTTGAGGGTGTAGATACAGGGTTTCCATTTCAGTAGTAGCAGACATAATAGGCCTACCTGTTCAATTTCCTGAAGGCTGAAACATCCACCAGGTGATTTGACCATTCGAGTTACATTAGCACCTAAAGAAAAATCATAATACAATAAAATTGTAATATCGTACAGGAGGACCACATGCAGCCAATGACAATGTAATGGAAAGTATAATTTGGACACAGTCTTCTTTGGAGAGCCAAGGAGCGCGTGCGTAAATACGCACCCATTCTTTCCGCGATCTCTGCCACGCGCTCTCCCCAGATGCCGTTGACGCCCACGAGCACGCTCTCTCCGGGCTCCACGGTGTTGAACACCGCGCACTCCATAGCAGCGTGTCCGGAACCGCTCATTGATATCGTCATGTTGTTCTCCGTCTGAAAGGCGTACTGGATCCCCTTTTTAATGTCGTTCATTATCTAGGAAGCACATATAGCAAATTGAATACATACATTTTGGGCAGTGTATCAATTCACTTGGTTTTGCGGAATTTCACTATGATGACGCAGACTAAGGTGTTGAAAAAGTCGATCCTTGCTCAACAGCACCGCAAAGAAACAACCGCATGCGTAAAAGCCAAGGCCATCTCTCTGCATTGACTTATAAGATGCCAGTCAACTTCCCAACAGAAGAGCTGCTAACATTATTTACCTCATACATTTCTGGGTGTAGGTGGCCGATTATAGGCCTTCCACCTGCGGCTTGGATTCGTGGCGGTACGTTCGAAGGTCCAGGTCCAAAAAGGTAGCGGTACGGTGCTTCTAGCGGCCGGAGCATGCAGGCCGGCGGCGGGACCGGCAAGGAGGACATGGAGCGGTCTAGGCGCTGCAGCAGAGGCGCACTCTTGGAGGCCAGCGATCCCTCCAGGGTCGTTGCCTGTTGCGCGAGCAGTGCGCCCCTACTAAACAAAGTCCGCTGCATCATGGCTGGGGTCCTCGCTCCTGCGAAACCGTTGAGTGATGAGATTGTCACCGAGCAGAAGAGGGGACTGAATTTGACTGAGTTTTTAGAGGAGATTTTAAGACAAACAGGTCTTTGACCTCTAGGCCATGGGGCGTTGAAGCCAGGCTATACGTCACTCATTTAACTAAAGGCTGTGTAATATGAGGCCCATCACTCCGTCAGGATATTTTGTCACAAGCAATGTGTTTTAATCTTAAACTAAAATAGAATTAGAAAAAAAAGAAGAAGAAGACCAAAAAAAACCCATTTGGGACTAATAGTTATCATGATGATGATGAGGGCAGGTGTAAGGGTTTGAGTATAGCAACATTGGGCACATTTCTTGCCTCAACCCATTTATTAATGAATGCTGTTATTCTTCAACCTATTAATGGATGCTATACTCTTCATTGACTTGTCTGTAGCGATTATTAAAAACACACTGGCATGCATATCACACTCACCCCTTAAGTGACTTTTATTGACAACTCAGAACCAGTTCTGGTTAGTTTGGGGTTGTAGTCTAGTGAGAGACATGGGACATGGTTTGTTAATTTTTTCCCACCCCATGAGCCAGTGCAGTTCAGGATATCAAAGAGGAGTCTTCCCTCTCCGAGAGAGCAGATTGGCTGAGAGGACATGCAGGCAAACAGACGTGCACAAACACACACGTACACATCTCTCTATAAGCACAATGGCTCTCTCTCTTTTTTACACACTAGAACAGAATACCTTTGATATTTTTTTAATGTTTTATTGATCCAGGGAATGTGCCAGTTAATGACCGATAGGCCTAGTGTGTTGACCATCAAGCCAAAATTGCCAAATCAAACATTCTGCAGTTCGATTCCAACTGGAGATGCAGAGAGGGGAAAGGACATGCAACACATGGTATTGCATGTCCTTTCCCCTCTCTGCAACAGTTTCCTGTCTCTCTCAATGTCCATAAGACATGTTGTTTTTCCTCCTAGTCAGGTGGTCAGTATACACCTATAACTAAGAGGCCCCTCTTAGTTCTACAAAGCTGTTTGACCTAGATTAGAAATATTGTTCCTCAAAACACTACTCCTTTCCATGCAGAATGTGGACAAATTAATGTAAAACATCCTGAATTATACTTATTTGGATTAATTTATCTTGAATTAAATTGGATTTGATTCTGTTTATTTCAATTAAATCTAAATATCTATTGATTGGCAGTGGAAAGTTATTTAGTCATACTTTTCAAGTAGCCTATGACCGTGTCACTCCTCGAAAAGTGTGACCCAGCTGAAAATATATAGGTTAAATTCAGTGGGCTACATTGTCATACAACAAAGTATGAATTAGGATTAATTATTGGCTTAGTGGAGTAATTGAACATCTAGTGTTGTTAGTTTCACAGCTTGCTTTGTCTGTTTTTTCTTCAGCTGTTATGCCACAAGAAGACTGAGTAGAGATGGCTCTCTCCCTGTCCAATATAGTCAATAATTACACTGGCTAAATACATGAGACCCAGTGCTGTTTACTTCACATTGGCCTTTGTACTACAGAGAGGAACATTCAAATTTCACCAACGAGAGTAGAGAGGATTGGGGTGGAAGAGAGAGAGAGAGAGGGGGGGGGGGGGGGGGGTGTACATACTAACATTTACCTAGTTGACGTTTGTGATTATAGGACACCTGCTTTTATGTCTGGTGATGTGTAACATTTGCTAGCAAGTGTGCCAGTGTGTGATGCTTGAATGTCAGTTTAAAATAGGTTATTCCTACATAGCTCAGGGAGAGTCTTACTGTAATTAACATTAACTGGGGGTACTATGGCCAACCTCCATCAATCTACAGTAAACTCTACATGGCGAACCCAATTAGAACCATAAGTGCTACAGTATAACACTCATTATGCTAAATATCAGGCTCATTATGCTATCAGGCTCACAAAGTCATGTGGTTGTGGATTCTTGAAACAAAAGTCAAAATGAGTCAAGAGACCTTACAGAACTTCTCACATCCATATAGCCCTTAGACTTTACTTTTATTCTCTGAGAAATCAGGGTGACTGAGATTACAAACAAATTAAATCAGTTCAAATGAGATCAAATATACAAACATAACTAACATCAACAAATACAATATGTAATGATTAACCACTTCAGCACTATAAACATACTTTGCTGTATGACGGATAACGGAAATATATTATGAACTTGCTTTTTAGTTATTTTTTAATTTATTTGAAAATGTCCGCCATGCCAGGGTTACCAGGCCAGGGTTACCGCACACACAAAACTGAAAACCTCACACACAAAAGGCTAAACCCTGACACTTATTTTGCAAGATGACTCTTTGCCATCTTTTAACTGTTGCCAAAATGGAACTTGTGTTTTCATTTGTTACACACAGCCATATTTTCAAATGACACACACGTACCATTCATTGAGTACACACAACTAAGCATTTGCTGAACTCTACCAAGCACACTGAAGTGAAACATTGAAAACACAATATAGAAATACATCACACCATATAAATGAATTACTCTTTGAGCCATTCCCCCATTTAACATAAAACATATGCATACAAAAAAAATATGCAGCCAAAAAAAGTATATATATTTTGTTACAGTATACTGTAGAGATTTGAATAGTTGTGTGTTGTAGGTTGATGCTTTGAGATTTCATAGGAGAAGTGGTCTTTGGACAACAAGGTGATGTGTAATTGATGAGTGTAAAGAAGGAAAGTCAGAGTCTAATGCAGATAAGGGAGTGTGAAGTAGTGCAAATTGTGTCAAACGATTAAATACATGAAGTTGAGTTTATGCAAATTGTGCCGAATTTTCACTTTTTGTGTGTTAACAACAATAGTGAAAAATTGTAAATACTGGCACTATCACTGAGAAGTGCCACTGTAGGGATTGACATGCATTGTAACGCTCACTGCATGTGTGCAGGCTGTCCAGCAGATGGTGATCAAAACTGTCTTTTGCTTATTGGAGGTTGGTTCTTTTACACATGACAGAATAACATCATCATCATAGTACTGACATACTCCTCCCTTTTTCAGTGCAATGATGTTTTTCTGATAATAAAAACAGGTAGAGGTTGATCATTCAGAATATATGTACTGTTTATGCATAATAAATAACATAATATATATATATATATATATATATATATATATATATATATATATATATATATATATATATATATATATATATATATCTTCTGTCGGGAAGAAACCACATAACTCCAAAATGTTCATTTGTCTGAAAATGAAAAAGATATATACTGTATTTCCAGGAAATGTAGAAAACTGTGTATTTTGAAAACAAAGCAATACTGCCTCATCAAAGTTGGTGTTGTGACTTTATATATTGTTGATTACTTGCATGAGAGGGGGAGAGGTGGTGGAGTTAGCTAGGTTCAATATTTTCGAAACAACACACAGATGTAAAGGGTGTTCAATAGCACTGATCTATGCAAAAATATCAAAAACCTCAAAAATGGAGTTAGGTGGTTTCCTCGATCCCGAAAGGCGAAAGCAACAGTAAAATGCTTTAGATTAAAAAAGAAAAAAAACTTTGTAAGTGGGCACATCGATTGTTATGGTGCATTATTTCCAAGTATTATGGGGATTCCTAATTATTCCATGCATTCCATTGTGCAATACAGTATGTGAGGCAGCAGGGCTATTCAGCACCATGGACAGAGACCTTTTTGGTATAGGTACAAGCTGCTGTACTGACTCATCACGTGAGACTAAATAAACTTGTGCTTGACCAGCTAGTGATTTTAAGTACTGCTGTCTCCATCTGACAGCTCCAGAACCATAGTTTGAACCATGAACTTTGCCCTTGGTGGGCCTGGTCCCTGGAACCAAATTGCATTATGGTTCATGCATGTGGTTGAAAGGATTCTAGAGTTATAGGAAGTGCTGTTTGTAGTGCTATAGTCCCAATTATGAGGCATTAATCAATTGACCAATCACCTATCAGTCTTATTGCAGGGAGACTTATGGTTGGAATCACTGTAGTTTGCCTTGTTTGGGAGCAGTTTCAAAGGAAAATGAATAGACTCCTTTCCATTCTCTCTTCCTCGATCCTTCTCATTGTGCTCTGTACCCCTTGAAGAACCCACTGCAGGAGTCTGGGAAGACTTTTATGTTTCACTTTTCTATTGCCTTGCTATTACCCTGCACATTATTGATACATATCATCCTTGAGTTGAACTAAAACGTGTTACCCTATTTTCTTAACTTAAATGTATACCTTCCATATCATGTGGAGGTGGCAGGGTGGTTAGTTAGTGACATCCCACAATGCAAACGTACCCAGTCTCATTCCCTGCTACAGTGCTACAGCCGTATAGGCCTTGAATGCTCTGTACTAAATACTAAATGCTTATTCGATAAAATGTCATGGGTGACATTTGGTCTGCAGACCTAAATGATTATATTATATTATCAATTATCAGTGCAAGGGACAATCTTTCATTGAAACAGTGAGTTGGTTATAAAGTGGGTGAATGTGTGGACGACAGTGTTTTTGCTCAGACCCTTGTTTCTCAAACAACAAGTTCTCCTTCTGGACGATATCAAATCCTGCTGAAATCGTCTCTAATTCTGTGCCTCCTATATGGCTTCCTCTCAGCTATCCAGCCACCAGCCTCTACACAGAAAACACCTGGGGTGGTGGACTGCTTACTATATGAAACAAAGGACACAGGCTAACTGCAGCTAATCTGATGTGTCTTGGACTCTCGGCCCCTCTCGGGTTGTTTGTTTACCATGATGGGGCTCCCTCGGGTGCCTGGCAGCGGTCTCCTTTCCATTCTCTCCATTTCTCCCCCAGCCTCTTCCATTCTCTCTGCATTCAGTAGCACACACCTTTTCTTTCCTGCCCTCACCATCCTTTTTTTCTCCTCTTGTTTTCTTTCCATCCCTCCCTCCTTTCCTGATACTGTCTACTATAGCCTGCATTCTCATCCTGGTCCCCCCCCCTCTGCCTGTCTCTCTCCCTCCCTCCATGTCCTCCATCACTCCCTGCTTCATCTCAGGGTGCTGCATCGCTGTCTGGCTGCCTCCCCACATGATGATGATGCTGCTGCTGATGTCATCGCTGCCTACGATAGCATCCCTGACTCGGCCTGTGCGGCCATTTTCCCGTCACACTGACTGAGGCCTCTCTCAAAAGCTCAGCACCTCCTGCATCCATCCATCCATCTATTATACTGTATTTATTCATCCAAACCTTGCTCCTCCCTACCCTACCTCCCTCTCTCTTTTTCTGTGACTGACGCACCACTGTGTGCCAGGCTCTGGCCCACCCTTCTCTCTCTCTCTCTCTCTCTCTCTCTCTCTCTCTCTCTCTCTCTCTCTATTTCTCTCACTGTCTCTCTCTATCTCTCTCTCTCATTCTGTCCCCTCTCTCTTGCCAGGGGTGCATTCTACATGCATGGATGAACTAAGGGATGCTGTTAGCTGATCAAGGAGCGAGCGAAACAACAAACATATCAGGGAACACAATAGACGGGAGGAAGCAAGACACAGGAACGTTTGGGCTAAGCTCGGGCAGAGGACTCAGCCTCTGCTGTTGTCGAGTGTGAGGTAAGACCAGCACCTTGTTTCCATTCTGATGATGCTGTTGTTTTTTCATGGCATGGCGCAGCAACAGAGGCAGCAATGGGGTGGTACTCTTTGGGATGGACAGTGTGTTGTTGGCCATTTTGAGGCCCTCAGATAAACAACATGAGAATAAGGGCACTGCGACATGTTGATTACACAGGGTTCTTGTACCTTATCTAATGTCCAGGTTCATCATTATTTATCATCAACATGAGAATGGTTGTGGTATTCTCTTTAAATTGCTTGTACTCTATGCAAATATAATCCAGGTTTGCCATGCAGCTGTAGCTTCCTTTCTGTTGCAGTGTTGATGTAACTGATTTGGTTAATAAGTGGCATTTAAGTCCAGGCTACAGTGAGAATGGTTAAACACTAGTGGCCTGTTCAGCTGCTGCTGCTGCGTTGCTGCCTCTTTGAGGTGCGGCAGGCAACACAAGATGGAGGTGACAATATTTACTTTCGCCATGCAGTGTGTCTTGTCTTTTACCCTTTCTTTTTCGGGGAAGCCAGCTGGTCACTAGCATAGCCTAGTATGTGCAAGATAATTATAGGAGTCAAACGAATCCATGTAATTGTTTGCCAAACACCATCGCATTTACAGTGCATGGTAACAAACCCAGTATCGCATACAGTGATAGTGGTTTTGATTTAGCGTTTGTAAAATGTAGCTTTTCGCACCTTATCTATAAAGCTGTACGGCGTTGAAAGTCGACGTTATTCATTTGTCACGAGTCACGACAAACGCACACAAATCGTTGTTTATCAAAAGAGGAGTAGCGACGTCACAGACTCGCAGCCTCCGTGAAGGTGCAGCAGAGATTGCATTACATCGCATAGCCTCATCCATCCGCCGCCATATGAGGAAAGGGACCGTGCGAATACTAGAATAAGCGGCCATTTCAGTAGTTAAGGCTAATAGCAACAACACCGCATCTTTCGGCTCTTCTGTTTTAGCTCAATTATATTATGTTTAAAAAAAGATAATAATGGAGATCAAAGCTGGTGAATCCAACAGTTTAGGTAGGCTATACTCGTTTGAAATAATCAGGTCTATAAACAAATATATTTGCCTATTTCTGTCAGCAAAACTGTGGTCTGTGCCCGTGGAGGCTGGAAATAAACTGAAAGACAAGTAGCCTATAGACTGCTGGGCTGAAACACAATGCAGCTTTATAGGCCTACCAGCTAAAAAACTATGGCCTATTGTGAAACTGATTAGACCTACAGTAAAGACTACCACCTTCAGTTTTGTGCATAATAAGAGTAGCACAGAATGAGGAATTATGTATGGCTATAGTGCAATACAAAGCATGTCTCTTCTCTTATAGATACTGTATGTCATGCAGTCTAGGCTATATGACCCAATAGTCCATTACTGGTGACGGTATGAGATTAGACCGGTGGACAGTTGACCACCAGCCTAACATTCCATGTGTCTATATTTCTCCAGGTGTGTGTGCCAGAGTAAAGCAGCTCCCCATTGTTATAGTGACAGTGCCCCCCTTCCAGCAGCAGTATGTCGGGGGCTTCGGTCAAGGTGGCGGTGAGGGTCAGGCCCTTCAACTCCAGAGAGACGGGCAAGGACAGCAAGTGCATCATTCAGATGACAGGGAACACAACAAGTAAGTATGATGATCAGGGGATAGATTACTGCACAGACCTAGCAGGCCCTTAGAGGCCCCGGCCCCCTAGCCAGAGGCTTTGTGTGAATTATTGGCACCATTAAAGGCTTATACATACTCCAGTTTTTGGTGATCGCTTATCACCGCGGTGTAGTTTTTAAAGGGTTGGAAAACTACACCATTACGTCAGTCGCGGTGATGATCAGCTATCACCGCGGACACAGACCCATCTCTCTGTTTTTACTATCAGACAAGTCTTTTCACTCCCCGTTCACTGATTGGTCTAGAAGTTGGGTAAACCACAGGGAGGCGGTGTCAATCCTTAAGGACATCACCACCGTTTTAGGTGATAAGCTATCACCTAAAACGGTGATAACCTATCACCAAAAACTGGAGTATGTATGAGCCTTTATTGTCTCCTGTGCACACACACTCCCTGGATGCCAACGACGAACCTCGGCCCCAAATATTCCCCCGGCCTGTTATAGCGCCACCATGAGGCAGATTTTGGCAAAACACATTTCTGTAGATTACTCATACACGTTTTATCCATACATCACAAAATTCGGTATACACTATCTCCATAGTCATATGATCAACACGGATCTGCACCATTTCCCATCTTCCATCCTGATTGGCTAAGATTGGCTTCCAAAGCTCACATGATTGGTCCATTTTGAACAAAATGCCACAAATCACAGTTGTACACGCACATTTCCACAAGGCAGAGGATGACATGCCACTCATTTCCCCCCCAAATCAGCCTCACGGTGGCGCTATAACAGGGCAATTCCTGTTTTACCTATAACTGCATCGATCTGTGTATACAACTTTGCATGCACACTCTCAAAAACATCTCTTCCCTGCATCACTCCACATCTGCCAGTTATAGCACCACCATGAGGCCAATTTCTGCAAAACAAATTGTTTATATAAGTCGATTTCATCCGAATCTCACCAAGTCGGTACATATGATCTCTGTAGTCATGTGATCGAGACGCATTTTGCCAAACATCACACACACTCCTATCCTCCTGGTGGAGACTTGTGCCCAGAAGGGCACTTTTTCTAGTTAACTTTGCATTTATGGTCAAAGAGCTTAGTCATTCACGCCAATAACAACAAAATAAAAGTAGGCCTTATTGTAGTCAATATGCAGTCAGTCAATTCTAGTTAAACAAGTTAAACAAATTAAGTTAAACAAGTTAAACAAATTCTAGTTCTCACAGCTAAAACCAGACCAGTTATCTGAACTCTGACAACTCTGATCATGTAATCTGTTGCATGGTTGTTTAGTTAAGAGATGAATTACAAATTTAAATAATCTGCAGTGTTAATATTGTAACTGCGATGTAGTGATGACTTGGTACTGAGCCGCTTACATCCCGGTTTTAACACACCTCAATCTGAGAAACGTTTTACGATCGCTGTTTACACAGAAATCTATGGAGCAGCCATCTTGGTCAAGGCAACAGGGCCTGTTTACTGCTAGCAACCAATAATGCATGTTGCATTGTTGCATTACAGCCACGATGTATCATAAACCACTATAAAGACCTAAAGATGTAAATATACAGGGAAGCATTGGATTTGATGTGGGACGTAAATATACCACAAACAACAACATCTATATTGATGACTCCTTGTCGTGGTGGGAGCATTTACTGTACATGTAAGACTCCAGTATGCTAACCTGTACCACCCTTCACGCAGGTTCATCTTAATTATTGATAGAATTTGATAAAGCAGCCATTAGTGTGAGAGATGAGAGCATTACGAAGGTAAAATCAAATCGTTGACAAGTTCACAGTCATGTTCAATTTTGTACATATCACTGATTTATATTGAAGCCCCTTCAACATGTTCCACCACATTTACTTGTCTTGTCTTACTTGTGTTGGGAGGTTTGCCTCACAGAAACAGACAGTGGGGCATGCAGCCACCATGTATCAGTCAGCCAGAGAAAACAAACAAGGGCTTCTGTCAGGGCTGGCTTCTGTAGCCTGTCAGTGTGCGACGCGTGCGTGCGTGCGTGCGTGATGTAGTGACCTCTAAGCGTTTGCCTCTCATCTCTCAAGCTGCAGCGAGCAAAAGGCCTCCTTGTTTCTGCCTGATGCGCCCAGACACGGGTCAGCTGACGGGAGTATGCATGCATGTGTGAGGGATGAGGGGGAGAGATAAAGACTCATGGCATATTTCTTGTACCACTCTGGAAGCCCTGAGCCTGTGTTTTGATGACCTCATTCTTGTGTCGAAGAAGCTGCAATTTAACCATGTACTGTAAATGCAAAAATACCAAGCTCACAGTCTCACAGTGGGGACGCTAGGATTGATAATAGGGTTTTTGTAGTTATGGCTTCAATTGTTTCATCTTGTGACTTGATCAACATAAGGTGCATCATTTCCAGTGTTTAACAATTCATCTTCATTCTTCTTGCTGCGTTGTGTTCAAACTATATATTTCCCAGCAGTGTACAGACTTTATCAATCTTGTCTGAAATGATCCAGCCCACCACTACTGTACTTTCATTTTCCACATGATGATGCATTGCATTGCAGTCGATCAGCTTGAAGCCAAATGAGCTTCTGCTTCTACCCTGAGGCTTTGTGTGTGTGTGCGCGTGCGTGCGTACTGTATGTGTGTGTGAACCTCTGTAGTGGCCCTATTCATTCCTACCTTCACCTCTGGCATAAAAGAAAGATTGTATCGAAATGAGATTGGAGGATTCATGCTGTTACCATGCTGTTAGCGGCAGTTTGCTTTCTCTGCTGCCACACACAGTGTTCATATAACTATGAGAATGTAATGATGTAGTCAGGTACACCCATAAGGGTCAATTTGTGCCTATATCAATCACTCTCTGAGTTAGAAATGTGTAATTTGACTTTACTGGGTTCTTAATATTTAATGAAGAATTTACAGGCTGTATAACAGCATATTTCTGGCCACCGGCAAATGAATTAGGCTCTATAATTGTGTTTCTCAACTAGTGGGTCAGGACCCAAAAGTGGGTGCCAAGATGTCACAATATTCTGCAGAGAATATTGTGTTTTATGTGGACCCCAGGGAGAAACCAATTATACAATACTCTCTGTAAGGCTAATAAATGCATATAGTAGGCTACTGTACCTCATCATATTAAATTAGCCATAAACCTAGTGTTGCTTAAATTATAGCCATGAAAGGCAATCATTTTGCTGATGCCTCTAATATGTGCTTGCCTTTCTTTGTGTCATTTTAGCAATCCTGAACCCCAAACAGCCAAAAGAGAACAAGAGTTTCAACTTTGATTACTCATACTGGTCACACACAACGGTGAGTTGAATTTAGGTGTAATGCTTTTTGGTTTGCGTTGATCTTTTTTTTCAAACTGTACCTAACAGTTACATGACAAAGAATATTGTCAGAATGCAACGTCTCAAAATAATGTATAATGTTTCATAGAACAGAGGAACTGCAGTATTTGAACCCACCAGTTCATTAAAGGAGAATTCTGCAGAATTGCTGAATTCTGTTGATAATGTGTATGTGAACCACTGTTAATAATAAATAAATAAATTATATAGGGTGCTGGCAGGCGGGCGGGGCCGAATGCTGTTCTGGTCTAGGCGGAAGCCACAGAGCGACAACATTGTGTGGACTTATTTTCCACATAATTTTCTACAACATAAATCTTTGTGCGATAGAAGAAGAGATTTACCGTTTGACTCGCATGGCGGGTAAATCTGGTAAATATGTATGGAACGGCTCGGCATGGAGATTTTGTTTTATCAATGTATTGATAAAAAAAAAACTGCTGGTCCGGAATTTCCCTTTAAGTATACCTGGTTTTCACCTTAGCACCACCCACCTGAACGTAAGCTGTTGTTGATAATGGGCAGGGGTTAGGGGAGAGGTTAGGGTTTTGACTAAAGTGGTGTATTTCGATTTTGACTCAAAAGGCTTTCAGCTTTCTGGAAGAAACCAAAAATTGAATACCAATTTGAATATTATAACCACACCTGGGGGTCTATTAGAGTAATGTTAACTCCATAGACACATGCAAAACAGAAAAAGTGAAAAATGACGGCACTCCATCTTTAATCTTGTATCTATTTTCTCTCCCTGCAGCCTCAGGACATCAACTATGCATCCCAGGTGCAGGTGTACAAGGACATCGGAGAAGAGATGCTTCTCCATGCCTTTGAAGGATACAATGTGTGTATTTTTGCTTACGGCCAGACCGGATCTGGAAAGAGCTACACTATGATGGGACGACAGGAAAAGGACCAGGAAGGAATCATCCCTCTGGTAACACAAAGCATATTCTTTTTATAATCACCTTATGTCACTGAAGATTATATCTGATAGTTGTGCAAATGAAAAGGATAAAAAACAAAACAAGATGGAAATAGCTACAGCACCATAATGATCACTTGTTTTTCAGCTGTGCGAGGACCTTTTTACCAAGATTAATAATAGCTGCAATGACAACTCTAAGTCCTATTCTGTGGAGGTGAGTGGTGTCAAACTCTTTATCCATATTCACATCGTGTGCATTTTGCTTTATACTTCTGGAGGGGTTTCTAAGTCACCGACTAGGACATAATGCCTATTTCTTCCTGTGAGTAGTCGCCCATGATCATAATGACTCTTTCACCCACTAGGTGAGCTACATGGAGATCTATTGTGAGCGTGTGCGGGACCTGCTGAACCCCAAAAACAAAGGGAACCTACGTGTGAGAGAACATCCCCTGATGGGACCGTACGTAGAGGATTTGTCCAAACTAGCCGTCACATCCTACATTGACATCCAGTACCTGATGGAGTCAGGAAACAAGGCCAGGTAACAGTGGATGGCTGCATCTCTTTAACAGTTTTTGACCATTATATAACATTATGGAAAAAGGGAAAAGGGAGACCTTTGTTAAAGGTATATTCAGTGATTTCACTTAATTCAAATATCACTTATTTTTTTGTTTTGTTGTGATAATCCTCCCTACTATAGAGTGCGCTGACCATATAAGGAGTTCCTCCCTGTCCCCAGTTAACCCCTGGGGGTCAAAAAACCTTAGGTTCCGTTTTTGACTATCCTGATTGGACGAAAGGCTGGGTCCCAGGCCAAAAACTAAACCTAAGGTTTTTTTAGTGAAATCACTGAATATACCTTTAATACCTAGTACAGAGAAAAATGGGTAGAGAGTTGTTTTTCCATTGAATTGTTTAATATCATATATATTTTTTTAATATTAATACCAGTGTACAATTATCAAGTGTAAAATGAAGGACAAAACAACAACAACAACAGAGAAAATGAGTAATAAATAAATATTCAGCAATAAATAATAAGCAAAATTAGAAATTTGTAAATATGCATTTGCATGTCCATATACAATTATGTTGTATCTTTGTCCTCAACATGCAGCCCCATGCATACCCTGTCTGCTGATGTACAATTCCATAATTCCAAACAAGTTAAAATATATGGAATCTGAACCGACAGGAGATGAAAGGAATTGATAAAGAGAAGATGAAGAGTTGGAAAGGGCCAACTTACAGTAGATCTGGAGCCAGTTGCACCACCTCACATTAAATTCTTGAACATAATAGTTTAAATGGCTTGACTGAAAAGCCACTTAAGCTATAACTAGGTCAAGTTTGAACCCTGGTTCCTTGGGGCTTGGCTTTTCGAGGAAGACGGGGAACACAATGTAGATCTTTTGGGCTCAACCCCAATGATGGTTCTGGGGTGACTTCTCACCCCAGAACTGTTAGGCATGCTGCAATCGCAAGAAGTTGGGACTTTCTGGGGATGGTGAAGCAGTGGACACCACCAAGAGAGATCTTGGAATACTCAGTTGTACATCATGAGCAGAAATCAAAGCCATGTCATAATTGGTCTGATAAGCTGTGTTTAGGGAAAGTTGTGTGATTTACAGTAATAGTGGCATGATTATATGAAATTGCTGATTGATTGATTGATTGATTGATTGATTGATTGATTGGTTGATTGATTGATTGATTGATTGATTGATTGATTGATTGATTGATTGAATGAATGATTGATCATTGCTGGGATGGGTGGATGATTGATCATTGCTGGGATGGGTGGATGACAAAAGCTGGGTTTTAAATGAATGGATAGATGATGAATATAGGTTAGAGGGGTGACCACACCTTTTTGACTTGAGAGCCACTTTCAAAATGACAGGCTCAGCGAGATCTACCACCAAAAAATTATGATCCCATCGCTGATATTTGTTTAAAAATGTACATGAGGGGGCTTTGGAAATAGAGGGAAAAAATTGAATTGGTACGTTTTTTTGTATATAACTTTGTAATGCTGATGTTTGTGTACAACACTCTTGAAAACAAAGTATTGCATTGCGTGTTTGAGCTGACAGGCCCTTTTAGATGTCAATCAATTAAGTCACCTTAATTCAAGTGGCAGATGCAAAAACATTTAAATAAAATTTTAGGACCATGCCATGTGATCTACCTGCACAGCCTTTGTGATCTACTGGTAGATCGCAATCTACCTTTTGGGCACCCCTGGCCTGCTAACCGTTAGTGAAACAGATTTCGTGCAATGTGTACAACGCAATACGTTTCCGCTCTCCCCCAGGACGGTGGCAGCCACCAACATGAACGAGACAAGCAGCCGATCCCATGCCGTCTTCAACATTATCTTCACCCAAAAGAAACATGACATGGATAGTGACAACACTTCAGAAAAGGTACAGTGAGAGTGCAAGTCCAATGGGAGCTTCTTAAAATACTCTCTAGTCTAAAACATTGAAATGTGTTTTTCACTTATGATTCTCAGAGGCAAAGATGGCAGTAACCACTTTCAACATGGTGTCCCTATTTTGCCACTATAGTCAAACATTATTTTCACAAATAGCAAAAAAAGATTAGTATCAGCTCACAGGGTGTTGCTTTGGGATGCACTGTGAGATTTTAGGTTAGCTATTTTCACGTTTTTTGAGTGACGCCGTTAATATTCGACGAAGTATAAAATACGGCGTAAGCAAAACTGTGTCACACCTCAAATGGATTCCCCCCCCATCATTTATTTTATCAGAATTGAGAAATGAAAAGAAACATAAAATGTAGGCGTGGTTATCCGTTGTTGTGGGAGGAGGGGGCAGAGTGCAGCGCACATATCATTATATTCTGAGTCAACGCCACAGAGAGCTGACCTGTGGCTCACAAGTAAAACACATTTCAAGGTTTTAGAGAGTATTTCCCCAGCAGATCAAAGACTGCTGTGTTTGATCTGCTGGGGACACACAGCGCTGGGAGCTATCAGCTGTGTGTGTGTGTGTGTGTGTGTGTGTGTGTGTGTGTGTGTGTGTGTGTGTGTGTGTGTGTGTGTGTGTGTGTGTGTGTGTGTGTGTGTGTGTGCGCGCGGTGTATACACACATGGACACACACGGACACATACATACACACACTCACATGCACGTTGCTTTTGGCGGAGAAATGTCTGTTTCGAGACGAAGAGAACCAGTAAAACCGAGGTAAACACGGAAGCGGTGGAGCCTGTCTCTCTACTCGTCAGCAATGAAAGAACAGCTGAGGAAACCACGTCTCACTAATACAAATATGAAATCAAACACATTGAGCTAATATGTAATGAGTAAACGCCAAATATCGTATTTCTTTTCTACCCAGAAACCTGGAAATACACAGAGATAGCTCCATAAACAGCAGAAAGCTCTGAAACCAGAAGCCTATGAGATAATTGTACTATAGCATTGCTCCCTATCACATAAAAATAAATAAAAACTAAATAAACTAGTGCAGTGCCGCAGTCTGCTTTGTACAGAAAAATGAAGTCGAAATGATATAACTGATCCATTTATATTCCTGTCATGAATCAGTGGAGGTCTGAATAGCACAACTAAATACTATTGCATAAAATCTGATTAAGTGTAGCGTCTCTGACGCAGATTGCTTTGATGGTTTTTATCACTTTTAATAAGCGGTTTGAGGCCATCTGTGTGTTGTTACCTGCATGCATGAGGGTGTTTTTAAATGAATGCATAATCACATTATGTCTTGTAGTACTGTACTGTCCAATTATGAATGGACGAGATTATGATCAAGATTGGGGATGTATTAGGTGATCTGGACATGTGCTCTCATCAGGGAGAGAGAAGAACTGTCCACATTCCGTGGGGCAATAAATAGGCTGCCTGCAACTCCAGTGGGGTTGGGTGGTAGGTAGCCTCGGTACCAGGCTTTCATTTTTGTTGGTGCAAAAATTGAAAGCCTGGAGGAACGCATTGGCCGCTCTGGTCTAAAATTGGGAGTCAACCCTTCCGGGTGGGCGTCGCTCCAAATGATGTGACGTAGCGCTGCACTAGGGGAGAGAGGAGGGGCCGGGGGTGACGGACAGATCGATGAGATCCAATCAGGGCGTGCGCAAATCTCAGCCGCGACCCGCCCCTCTAGACCAGAAACCTAACACGTTAGCTCAGGCTAGGTGGTAGGCTACCTTCCTGTAGAGTGTGGGGTGTTTTACGATACCTGCAGAGAAAGGGGGGCTGACTTACTGGGTACACACATGTTGATAGCAGGGGAGCAATGGATGAAGTACCATTTCAATTCCTGTAATGTGGGTCAATGTGTGTTCTAAAGTCCATACTTAGATATTGGGTTACCGAACACCTTTATAATAATATCTAAGGGTCGACCAGTTTAAGCTAGTCTGAAGTAGCAGCTAGCTTTACACCACAGGAAGTGTGGTGGAAGCTGGTTGACAGGCATGGGCTTACAACCACCACTCCCAGGCAAAGAAGGAGCAGTCTGGGCTTTCGATTGGCTGACAACTTTGCCAGGGAGGTGGGTCCTCAGAAGGGCCTGCTGTATTCATGTGTGTAAACCAACAGTGGGGTAGATTCAAGGAGAAGATCATGAGAGCAACAGGCGAGAGGCCAATGGTGAATATACATATTATTGTGCATTATTAATAACATGTTGTGTTGTAATGTGTTTAGATTGAACAGAGTATGTATTGTGCCTCTTGTTTTGTCTCCCAAATCAGATTTAAAACCATAGGTAACATAGGAATACCATAGGTAGGACATAAGCATAGGTGATGCAAAGGTGGTAGTGTTGAACTAATCTAATACCAACAGCTAAGTTGTACCAGATCGAGAGAGCGAAGAATGGCTCTCAAGTGGCCGGTCTGGGCCAGCTTAGAATGTTTCAATGAGAGCTGAAATCCCAGCCGACAGATAGGATAGGAACAGGCTATTAGGCAAAGATCCGGGGTACTGTATCCACCTGTGTCAGCGGGAGGGGGAAACAAACAGTGTGTATGTGTGTGTGTTTATGTGTAATAAAGAGTGAATAAAACCATATAAAAAGCATGCGTTTGTAAAGAGAAGCGATTATTGGAACATTTTAGTTCAGTCTATGCGTGTTGAATCTTAGTTAAAGTCTTGCCGGTTGCTGAGTCCGTCGGATACTCGGTTAATCTCCCGAAATCCGAACAAGTACTGTCTCGAGGCCAGTTGTTATACTGATTGTTTTTACAAGTTAATGAATTCTCCTGCTGTTATGTTGGATCACAGGTCAGTAAAATCAGTCTCGTGGACCTCGCTGGCAGTGAGAGAGCTGACTCAACAGGAGCCAAAGGAACCAGACTCAAGGTGAGAGAATTCTCATTTTAAAGATATATATGTGTATTGTATTGCAATGTTCTATAGTTTGGGTCATAGAACATCTGAATCTTTCTGTAGTAGTAGCAATAATAATAATAACCAGTAAGATGCCCTGAGGGCGAGGTCGCATGCACGTACAGTATCTGCCTGGTTGACGGCAGAGTGCTGGGCAAGCGCTGGCGCTTTGGCATGACTATCAGCTGACTATGGACCGCTGACCGCCTGGACCGCTGAGCCACGGCCCAGACCCTTTTTTAATTGACGTTTTCAGGCCTGAAACAACAATATGGTCATATATTAACATTCCCATATATGGGCAAAATATTGATGACATCAGGGACCTCCATATATATGGGCATAACATGTATTGTATTCATCCCATATTTATGTTTTTCTTCTTTTTGTCTTTTTTTTATTCACGTGTTCACATTAATTTTTCGGGCCGGGTAGGGCGTAAAATGTGTGCTAATTACTAATTAGCTCACATTTTACGCCCTACCCGGAAGCCCTGTCTGGCTTTACTAATTAGTAATTAGTAAGGCCATACAGGGCTTCGGGCCACCCCAGTTCGGGCCCAGGTGGGGCCAGACCTTAATTGTCGGCCCTGTTGAGAACTCTATTCTTCGCCGTCACTGTTAAGACACTGGTCGGATTTCCATTGCTGTGGTGTCCACTTGATCGTTACCGTTGTATGGCCCTCATTTATCAACCGTGCGTACGCCAAAATATGGGCGCACGCCGAAATTACCGACATTTTCGGCATTTAACATTTCCGGCAAAGCTTGAAATTGAACGTGACAACGATCAAAAGTCACGTCTACTCGGCAGCTGCCGTACGCTTTTTTTCTGTCTTACACAAGCGGAGCAGCCTTGTCTGAACTGCTGAGAGGCTGTCACAGGCATCTAAACATATATGTACTCCTAAAATGTTTATATAAAAGGTATGTATAATGTATATGGGCTACAAAAAATAAATAAATAAAAATGTTAAGGAATGCATGTGTCATATGAAATTAGTAGGAGATAAAATCGCGCAATTAAAAACAATGTTGCAAGAGATGCGTAAGCCATTTAAACAGTGTTTTGCATGAGCGCATACATGCAAGGATTTGGGCTGTCTGTGCTGAAATATTTCCATGACGGGACGTTGGAGAGTATAGTGCAGCAGTGCTGCAGCTCAGCTGCGGAGAGTCCCAACGTGCAGGTATAGCCTACTGTAGCCTAATCTACAGCATGAAGGCCGATGTCTTTCTTACGGTATGTGCAATATAATAAACCCGACACGTCGCTCGAATGCCAAATGTACCGTGCCAGGCTCCCAGCGCAAGTGGGAACTGCATCGGAGATATAGGTATATTACCCAGCCAGCCCATGCACCAGCCACATGAGGCTATATACGATTTTGGCTGCACATTCATATAATGACAGTTGACAGCCCGGCCACTGCAGTGACTAACGACTGCGAGGCAATCTAAATAGACTGTAGAACGTCGGAACGTGCATGGTCAGTTGGTCACGGACGGACCACTGTGATAGAGAGAGACAGACAGACAGGACAGGAGGAGCACCTGCAAAACAGCAGCGTGTGTGTGCCTATTTGTTATTTAATTATGGTTCACAGGTTCAGGTTTTCGTTCACTAATATATCTTGTTGTATATTAAATAAAAAATACTTTAATAATTTAATATACAACTAACAACACACAGTGAAAGTTGCAAATAGCGATATGTGCGTGCGTGCGGGGGGTGAGGCGGGCAGCAAGGGAAGCGAAGCGAGAGGAGAAACAGACAGCTTTATTGAATGTGTCATGTAGGTGCGTGCGTGCATGACAGCAAGGCAAGCGAGCGAGGTGAGAGGGAAACAGACAGAGACAGGGTAGGCCTACAACTTTATTTAATTCATGCAGGTGTTCGTTGTTTATTTATTTAACAACACACCAGTTAGTTGGGCTTGCAAGTTGCGTGTGCGTGCAGCGTGTGTGCGTCTGTGTGTGTGTGTGTGTGTGTATGAGAGAGGGGGGTGAGGCGGGCAGAAAGGCACGGTAACCATGGTTTCCAGATCGTATAGCAGTGGTTCAGGTCGCAAAAACGAGGGCGAGGCTTGATTTCTTAGGGCGTGCCAGATCAAATTCAGCCGTGACATTTATTAACGTGAGAACAAAATTAAGGAAGGATCAGCTGTTTGCGATCACTTTATAAATGCCGTGGCGACGTGGGTGTACTACGAAACCTGCACTCGAATCTGTGGCAGATTTGACACTCGATTGATAAATGAGGGCCTATGTCTCCAGCTTGACTCTGTTTATAGAGACATGACTGGTAGAGGTTACCTTTTGAAAGACGCTTTCGAATGCAGCCCCATCAGTGTCTCTGAGGTACGTTGTGACCCAGCAGGAGATCCAAGGGTCTCCATTATGTCACGAGATGTCACGAGGCGCGATACCATATATGGATACATGGGTAACCAACTAACTAACGGACGGGATATTCAGGTTTTCATAGTAAACGCAACCTTCGGTCACAATAATATTATAATATATATATTGGAATTGTTTTCAATGTGATTTTTTATTTTTTTATTTAGAATAGGGCAATCAATTTAGTCGTTATTCCCCACACACATTTCTGTGTTGTCACTGCTGTCATCCTACTCCTCCCGCCCAACACTCCCCGCTGACAGGTTCCCCCCCCCCCCCCCAGCCCGTCCGTAGGATGTGCATCACCCTCCCCCGCCCGGCTTCCCTCCCCCGAACACAAGCCAATTGTGTTCGCATAGACAAAGTTGTGATTCTTTTGTAATTCTCTAATTCAAACACTCTGATGGCGCTGTAGTGGCCGTGATCACCCATGCCCCCAAATACAAACATCTTGGTCCCGATGATGGAGGCAGAGTGACAGTACAAATCAGGTGGTGGGGTGCCGTGGGTGTTTATCGAAGACCAGACCATTGTGGTGGTGTCCAACGTGTGGATGTCATTAGTGAGACTATTAGTCAGCTGGTTCAATCCTCCGTGGACATACATGACCTTCCCCAAGACACAGGCTGAGTGGTGTAACCTCCCGGTTGGAACGGTCCCGGAAACCTCGGGCTTGAACCACCTGTGGCCTTCGACATCAAACGCGTAAAGCTTGTTGCAGTACTGGCCGCGTGTGTAGTCATATCTTCCCCAGATGTAGACGATACATCCTACCAGCACAGCAGTGTGGTCAGAGCGCCGGGAGGGAACTTCAAGGGGACGGTCTCCTTCTCCAGGTGTCACTGGGGTCAACCTCGTCCAGATTAAAGACAACGTGTTGAAGACATTCACGTCGATGTGATGATCACTGTATTGGCCATGGACACCTTTTCCCCCAAAGCAGTACATGATGTCTCCTACCGCTACAGCGGCAGAAAGACCATTTGGGCTTTTGACTTTGGTCACCGTCCAATGCAACTTGTCTCTTCTCTGGGATTGAGGGGCCTCAATGTCTCGTTCCATCCTTAACTAACTTTTCAATTTATCTGCGCCTTATATAAGCCACGGTGTGACATCACACACAACACAATTATTAGCCATTCATATCCCCGCACACATCTTCCAAAGGGAGGCCTCTGATATCACACTCATGTCACCATGACTCAGCCATAACCATATAAGGAGTTTCCAATGCACCATAGAGTGTGCTGTCTAACCTTAATATGTCATCATGGCATCAGGGATCTCCATATATGGGCATAAAAGGGATAATGATGATGATGGTCAGTGTCATATATCTCCATATATGTAGACGGCCATATATGGTGGCGCGACGTGTCACGAGACGTGATGTCATGAGGTGTGACCATAATATGGAGGCGTGATGTCACGAGGCGTGACCATATATGGAGGCATGATGTCACGAGGCATGACCATATATGGAGGTGTGACTAACTGACGGGAGATGCAGGTTTTCATAGTAAATGCGGTCGCAATCAGCCTATCAGTCTAGCTGGTTTCATTGTCCTCTAAATCTTTTTTTCCCTTCTAATTTCCAGGAAGGAGCAAATATTAACAAATCTCTGACTACGCTTGGGAAAGTAATCTCTGCTTTGGCTGAAGTGGTGAGAGACATCCCTTACAGTCTTTTTCAAAACATTCTTCCTTTACATTGGTAGGCCTATACTTGCTTTGGCTCAAGTAACAAGCTTCATTTTACAACCTTTATTCCCACCAACACATATGCAGGACTCTGCTCCGCCGAACAAGGTAAGCAATACTACATAGTACTGTGTACAGTATAACCACTCAATTCAGACAAACAGAATTGTACCTCATTTTGAACTAATTCATTAATTGTGTTGATGATTGTGTTAATGTGTTCAGAACAAGAAGAAAAAGAAGGTGGAAAATTTCATTCCCTACAGAGACTCAGTTCTGACCTGGCTGCTGAGGGAGAACCTAGGTACGCACATTGTGCACACAGTAAAACCGGAGTGTTCATTTAAGTCAGAGACAAAACCAGACCCATAAGGGTCCATTCTGTTTAGTCCTCTTCTCTCACTGTGGATAATAGCTCAACAATTACATTTTCTTTATCACTGGAGTCTTGTCTCCTCTTCATTCTAAGCTCAATATTGTATTTAGTTGGAATCAGATGTTCTTTCTAAATTAGTAATATATATTTGTTATAATAGTTCTAATAATAATTGTGGTCTTACTTCCTGTGTGCTAGGAGGGAACTCTCGTACAGCTATGATAGCTGCCCTCAGCCCTGCTGACATCAACTACGACGAGACCCTCAGTACCCTGAGGTGAGAAAACACCTCTTTAACTCTCTCAACTTCCAGCTTTTCTCTGGAAAACCACATTTCGTTTGCTGTCAACCAAAAACGTTTATTTGTTTAATCGTATTTAATGCAGCAACATTAACGTACTTTCTTATTACTAAAATAAAGTATACTGTAGCTCTTCTGTCGGGAAGAAACCACGTAACTCCAAAATGTTCATTGTTCAGGAAATGAAAAATATAATCTTTTCAGGAAATTAAGAACAAAGCAATACTGCCTCATCAAATTTGGTGTTGTGACTTGTGACTTTATATAATATATAAAGTCACAACACCAACTTGGGATGAAGGATGAAGGATGATTTTTGTTCTTGCCCAATGTAAATCGCTCTGGATTAAGAGCGTCTGCTAAATGCCTAAATTCTAAAATTGAAAGCAGCCATGTTAAGCTCCTCTGCATTAGCGAGTCTGTTAAATGTTGATTGCTGCGCAGGTATGCTGACCGTGCCAAGCAGATCCGCTGTAATGCAGTGATCAATGAAGACCCTAACAACCGTCTGGTGCGCGAACTGAAGGAGGAGGTGTCTCGACTCAGAGACCTGCTGTACGCTCAAGGCCTGGGTGACATCATAGAGAGTAAGCGCTGTACTAACGCACACGTTGTTCTGTACACCCACAGGCATATACGAACACACATTTGTGCACACATACACACGTACAGACTACAGATACGTGTGCATATATGCATGCCACACAGGCACTGTACGCACATGGAAGCACTGCATGCACGCACGCACACTCTCACACACACACACACACACACACACCTTTGCTTAGGGACCGTTCACACCTGAGACACCTCAGTGTGTCCTGTGTCTTCTGTGTGTCGCAAGCTCGCAATTCATTTTCAATGGGAGTCACATGTTTTGATGACACAACCGTGTTGCATGGGGGGGGGGGGCAGAAGACAGCCATGCAACACGGTTGTGTTATCAAACCATGTGACTCCCATTGAAAATGAATTTGCGAGCTGTGCGACACACAGAAGACACAGGACACACCGAGGAGACAGCTGTGTCTGATGTGTGAACGCGTCCCCTAAAGACACAAACGAGAGGATGAGGTTTATTTGTGTGAGTGAATCTCACACCCATTCTTATTATCTCTCCTCTATCCTATCAGCATATCGAGGCACCGGCCCTGTCATCACTGGTTTGAAATGTGTGTATAAGTCGGGCAAGCCTGCGCTTTGCAACTATATACTGTAAAAATGAATCTGCAGCCAGCTTGCACCACACCACAGAGACCTGCCTAACTAACAACCCACACCCAGAACCACTGGGCTGTAGAGCAAACAATGAACAAACAAAACATAAATCCATTCCTAAACATGTAGGGCTACGTCAAATCTGATCGATCACGATCAAACTGTATGCTGTATTCCATGATTGGAATAATAATAATAATGATAATACGGTAATGCATTTGATTTATAACGCACTTTACATTTTTGAAAATCACAATGTGCTAAAATTACTGTTCTAGTTATCATGGTAATCCTAATTTATGTCATTTTATGTTTTATAGTCAGTCATGTTAAAATTATTTGATTATTATTGCTAAAGTACTGTGTACAGTAAACATAAATCCAACAAGCTGGGAACTTGTAACACCTAATTCTTAATATTCCAGTCAATTGTGGGAATAGCAAAAAGGTTAAGTCTACTATAAGCAAGGCAGCAGTGGTGTTCTGTCGTTCAGTCCAGTTTCACGTGCCTGGAGAAATATGTTTATTTCAAGTTTCAACAGGAGGACGCCATTTTAGATCTCCCTGAAGCTCTCTTCTCTCCTGTGCTCTGGTTCTGTGTGTAGGGTAGCTAATTGGAAGTCCATAGCGCTCCACTAGTCCTGTAGAAGCAGCCATGAGTCAGGCTTTTCAAATGCAACTCTACTGCCAATAGCTTGGTGCTCCCTTCCCCTCCAATGCATTGATGTGGCTCCCATCCGGGGTCACATTCTTTAAAATAAATACATACTAAACTAAATTCTCTCCGTGTGTAACAGATTCATGTAAATTATTTTGGTTTGTTTGTTTCTGCTTGTGATCAGGTGTAACAATGCTTGATGAATGTATGTGTATGTATTGTACATTGCATTTCGATGTCAAAGGACATTTTTTGATTTAATTTCTTTAGTCTACATTGCATTGTTTGCCCCACCAATTTGATTTGCTCAATTGCTCTATTCTCTCTCTCTCTGCATTGGCTTTGGTAAGCAATCTACCTGCGCTTCTATGATCCATTATTTGAGCTGTTTTCTTCTTCTTTTTGTACTCCTCCCCGCCCTCCTTTGTCCCCTTTTTATTCGTCTCTCCGCGTGTTCTTCTCTGCACCCCCTACCAAATGTTTCTCCTTACTTTCCTGGCCTTTTTTGCTCTCTCCTTCCTTCCTTCCGTTCGTTTGTCTGTGCGTCCTCCCTTCTCTTTTCATCCTCGTCCATGCATCGCCTCTCTTCTCTGGCAGACCTGTCCGATTACAAGAACTTTGTGAATAATCGCCACGTTGCCATTCAAGGTGGTGATCTATCCACAGTGACCAATGCCATGACAGGGATGAGTCCCTCCCCCTCTCTCTCGGCACTGTCCAGCCGGGCCGGCTCCATCAGCAACCTGCACGACCGCATCTTCAGCCCGGCCAGCGAGGAGGCCATCGAGAGGCTCAAGGTAGGCAGGACGGTATAGGATAAAAACACAGGTTTTGGTTGGAGAGGCCCAAAGAAGGAGAGGTGGGTGAAGACGATGGGTAGAAACATAGAAGTAAGTTTCACATTCTGGTGAGATGAGGACCCAAAAGCAGGACAGCCGGGCAGGTATAGTGATCAAACCCCATGGTTTGGTGTTTTGAAATTGGTGTACAGAAACCACAAACTCACACGAAGTGATGCCAAACAATGACTTGACAAGGACTAACTAGGGAACAAGACTAACATGAGGAGTGATTAATACAAATCAGATGCAGCTGGGTCGAACAGAAAAAGTCTGTGACTACAAGAAGACTACTCATCCCACTCACTTAGCGACAGGAAGTCATAATAGGCAAGCATTCAGCAAAAATAGCAGATCTACCAGCTCAGAAGTTGTTGCACCTTGACATGATATTCAGTATAGATGGAAAAAAGAGCGTACTATAGACTCCTTGGGGGACTCTGGACAGCTAAGTACATGGGCTTAATTGGTTAAACTCGGGTTTCCAGTGCAGTGTGACTTTTGAGGCTTTGGATTCCCTGCATCACAGAAGAGAGAAAGCAGATTGGCGTGCATGCTTTCAAGTTTCAACTTAAACTGTCTTTGCCTCGCCAACAGGAAACAGAGAAAATCATTGCTGAACTTAACGAGACCTGGGAAGAGAAGCTGAGACGTACTGAGTCCATTCGCATGGAGAGGTAGGTCTGAAATGTCAACGCGCCACATACCTTAAGGTGCAGCAAGCTCTTCTACCCGAATCGTTCATTGTTGTACCCACTTTCCAGTGCACATAGGGGGTGATAGTTACTTTTCTTCCTTGAATTTTTATTTAACTAGGTAGGGCTTTCCAAATTAGTTCAGACAGTCAGGACATCTGGGGGATAAAGATATGTTTCAGTGTCGGGTGGATTAAAGGTAATGCCTCTATGTATACATGTATGTAATCTGAAAACTACTTTACGTCACCATCGAAAGCCAGTTATATCCCGTCATACATATCTTCATTACTATGACCAAGGTTCGCAGTAGAATCTGGGGCCTGGTTACGTGGGTTCAGTAGAAATAGCAAGCTCTTGAAGAATGATCTTAGTAACGTGGTTAGAAGTACCACCAGTATCGATCTTAATCTGCGTTGTATCCTTCTAGGCGCCTTCTTATAGTCCTGGTGACATCGCTGCGACATCAATGGGGTGACGGCTTCCCGTATCCGTGGCAACAATTACGTCACACACTCAAAATCAGTCTATATACCACGGCATACGCAAAGTGTGACCACAATATACTACTTTTCAATTTACAACTTACATATACATGACATACGTTACCTGTTAGCTAACCAATATTGAAACATTTCCTAATTACGTCACCATTGCCGGCCAGTTATAAGTTATAACCCGACTTTAGTATTTAACTAGAACTGCGTATCGTAATTATGTCACCATTGACAGGCAGTTGACAGTCGACAGTATACTTGCGCGGAATGCGAGCACAAGTAGGCACTCAACAGAGTGCAGTTCTAGTTATTATTATTATTATTATTATTATCATTATTAGTTCCACTGACAGTTGTTCTCTGTTCACTGCAGAGAGGCTCTTCTGGCAGAGATGGGCGTGGCCATGAGAGAAGATGGAGGCACTGTGGGTGTTTTCTCTCCCAAAAAGGTCAGATACACTGTACTGTACACCCTGGTAACACTGGAATGTTATACTGTAGTTATTGCTGTCTCACACAAAGTAGCAAAGTGAAGGTTGCTGTTGTCTGTCTTAGACCCCTCATCTAGTGAATCTAAATGAAGACCCACTGATGTCTGAGTGTCTTCTATACTACATAAAAGAAGGCATCACCAAGTAAGACTATACTCTCTCTCTCTCTCTCTCTCTCTCTCTCTCTCTCTCTCTCTCTGTACATAATGTGTAAAAAGTGCATTATATTTGAATAGTTTGTTTATTAGGCAAACAGTATTTGAAGTTTAATATGAGGATATCTTTTATAGGCTTAACCTGATACAGTGGTTCATTTATTTCCCCCCAGAGTTGGCCGTGACGACGCTAAGTCAAGACAGGACATTGTCCTAAGTGGCCATTTTATCGAAGATGAACACTGCACCTTCAGCAGCACTACAGGCCCCCTGGGAGAAGGTAAAGGCTATATATGCATGAAAATAAATGTATCTTTTAGTCTGTTCCACAAAAATTGTAAAGCTAAACATTTTATAAGTCATATATATATGTACAGTATATATTTCCTTTTTTTTTAGACATCATTACCATGTCACTAATGCTGCCACCTCCATTTCTCCAATAGGAAATGTTATTCTGGATCCCTGTGAGGGAGCTGAGATTTACGTCAATGGAAAGCGAGTGACTACACCCACTGTTCTACGCTCTGGTAAGTTTTATTATCGAAATAAATGGAAAGAATAAGAAAACAAACAATGTGCAATCTCACCCATGTGTAATCTATATCTATTCCTCTCTAATCTAATATGGTCTCATGGGCTTCTGTTTCCAAAAAAGAAGATTGATCTTTCCCCCTTCTCCCTCTCGCCAGGCACATGCACACATAGACATCAAAGGGGGCTTCAGCCCCTGCCCTTTTACCCGCCTGTAAAAAAAACCTGCCCCCTCCAGTCCATGAATGTAACGTTCACTATGGTGAAAGAAATACAAATGCCCCCCTTTCCATGCCATACCTGAACTCTCCTGAAGTTGAACACAGCATTTTGCGTTGAAAGAATTTGTCCACTGTGTAGAAATCCATGTCGTACGCGGTACGCCACATCTTCAGTAGCTAAAGAGAGTGCGATCGCGCCCTGAAAATAGCTGATCTACAAGCTCTCTGCGACGCCTTGTGAGCTTGTAGATCAGTTATTTTCGCAATGTTTGCCAAAAGTGCGCTTTCAGGGAATTT
This sequence comes from Protomyctophum parallelum, assembly GCF_964188405.1. Lineage (NCBI taxonomy): Eukaryota > Metazoa > Chordata > Actinopteri > Myctophiformes > Myctophidae > Protomyctophum > Protomyctophum parallelum. The sequence goes on along the minus strand of NC_139709.1, from coordinate 30,439,395 downwards.
CAGCCCTAAAAAATCAAATCAAATCAAAAAGACAACTTGACAAAAATTAAGGGAAACTAAAAAAAATAAAAAATAAAAAACTAAACAAAAAAACAATAATATTATTATAATAAACTACTGGTAAAAGCTATATGAATATCAGTCGATCCGCCCCTGCCTCTCTAGATTAGATTAGATTAGATTCAATGTATTGTCACTTCACATAGTATACAAATACTTTGACAATGAAATGAATAGTGGCGTCTAGCCAGAGTGCAATACAGTAATGCAGTAATGGGAATAAATACACTTGTTGTTGAATGTACAGAATGTACAGTATGTACAGTAGTATATAATAAATAGAAAATAAATAGAAAAATAAGCAATGAAGTATAAATATAAATAAGTATGCATATATATACACACCCACCCACACAAGCCATAAGCCATGACATGCTAATGTATGGTGTGAGCATGAGAGTTCACTCTAACATGTCCTCTGCACGCCCCTGCCTCTCTTGCCTCTTCCCAGGGAACCGCATTATCATGGGCAAGAGCCACGTGTTCCGCTTCACGGACCCAGAGCAGGCCCGCCTGGAGCGGGAGAGGACGCCGTGCGCCGAGACCCCCATGGAGCCGGTGGACTGGGCCTTCGCCCAAAGAGAGCTGCTGGAGAAACAGGGTATCGACATGAAACAGGAGATGGAACAGAGGTACGAGGACCAGTGGGGTTTTTTTTACACACCACTATAATGTTCTTATTGAGGGGTGCCTATGTCCAGCTTTGAGGGTTTGTGCAAACACAAACATTGTCTTAACACAAACATTGGATGCCATTGACAATGAATGGCCAGCTTTGAATGTTTGTATAACACAAACATTGAAGACGAAGGTGAGGACGCAAATTCTGATTTATGATGACTAGCCCTTACCCGTTGTGAGATATTTGCCCCCCCCCCCCCCCCCCCCCCCTTGTGGCCGTGGGGGGTACTGCGCCCGGTGCGTTTTTAATTCACTAATAAATCCATTAATAAACATTAATGTGTCAAATCAAAAAAAGGGCTTCTTTACGCCCTCCATATTCATATGGTCAATGCCTGTGTGAAAAGTGGGAGCGATTGGGGCAGGCAATGAGGAGCTACGGCGGTGTTTCTGACACACAGACAGACAGACAGACACACACACACAGGCGGACAGACATTGTTAGAATTATAGTATGATGATGATGATAGTATGATGATGATGATGTACGATGATAAGAGCGCCCCCTCACTTCACACGTGTTAATCATAAGACCCAATTATTGAATGCCAAGTCTCCAGGTTTTCTTCAGAATATATATGACACTGATTTACTACGACACAGTCCAACTAGTACTGGTGATTCTCAAGTGTTTTATTTGCAAGAACCCCCATAACTCGGAGACTGTACAAATGAAACCAAATGGAGCCGTCAGGGTCTATTTGGTTCCATTTGTACGCTCTCAGAGTTACAGACATGTTACAGACCGGTTATGGTCATGTGTTACAGTGTTTCTGGTGATATTATTGTCCACTCATTTTGTATGTCCGCGGAAAAAATGGAATGTTCACAAAAATGTCCACCGCAAGACAACATGGCGATGACCCCTGACAAGGACAGATACACAATGAACTGGCAAGCACACATTGAATGGATATAGAATAGAACAAGCTTATAGTAGTACTGTACATTGATAGGTTATAAACCTGTGTAACAGACAGTTAGTTAGTTAGTTAGTTAGTTACAGTAGGTTTGTCGATTGATTGATTCTTGTATTTAATGTGTAAATAGTTAATCACTCACTGCAGAGATTATGCAGCTCAGCTCATTATCGACCGGAGTCAAATTAATTATTTAAAGCATTTGAATTCCTTGCAGGCTTCAGGAGCTGGAGGATCAGTACCGCAAAGAGAGGGAAGAGGCCAGCAATCTGCTCGAGCAACAGAGACTGGTGAGATTCATTTTGTGCATTTTGTACTGTGCATACAGTATATAGTGTGCGTGCATGCGTGTCCTGGCTACATGTCTCTATACTTTATGTAAACAAGAGCAAACCATGACAGCGATATACGTACTGTTGTCTGTTGACTAATTGCATGGTTCCCTGTTCTCATCCAGGACTATGAGAGTAAGCTGGAGGCCCTTCAGAAACAAGTGGACTCTCGCTACCTTGAGTCCCCCGAGGAAGAGGAGGAGCCTGAGGAGGAAGGTGATACTGAGCTGACCTGTATAATGTACAGTACACGGCACAGCTATTATATTCAACAGTCGTTTACAGCGTTTGTCTATTGCTGAGTTTGTGTTTGAATACTGTGAGTGTGGATGTTGAAGCTTAAGAGTACTGCTACAAAGGTCAGTATTATGACCTCTGGATATGTTTCCTGTACCGCTAAAATAGTTTAACTAGAAGCTCACAGCGTGTTGCATCGACACGTTGTGAGCTTATAGATCAGCTTTATTTATTTTCTATAACGACACGCCCCAAAATGGTGATGACAGGTTGAAAGTGGTTAGCCATTTCACTCACAGATGAATGATCTTTTGCCACATTGATGTTTTAATCAAGATCATTTACAAGTTATTCCTACTTTTGTACGTTCCTAAACGTTTGATTTGGATTTGGATTAAACCATACATTGTTTTCACCCCCAGTGCCGTGGACCAAGCGCGAGACTGAGCTAGCTCTGTGGGCGTTCAGGAAATGGCGTTTCTACCAGTTCACCTCCCTCAGAGACCTGCTGTGGGGCAACGCAATATTCCTTAAGGAAGCAAATGCTATTAGCGTAGAGCTCAAGAAGAAGGCAAGACTTTCTTTCTTTGGTTTCACTTAATTTTATTTTTATTTTATGTACAGAATCGTTCTGGGCTGTAAATGATGCTTCTATTCTTATGCTTGCAATATTGGCATATCCAGGTTTTCTCATTGCATCGCTGCAGGCACACTGTAAAGTTGTTTTCCATCCAAGATTATTGTGAAATGGCCAGTCAGTATTAAGTACTGGGTCAAGGACATCGCAGCTCTTGCATTGAGTGTCTGAGTCAGCAAAATCTTCATGAAACCAGTTGGTCTACTCTAGACATCACATTAGTGATGCCAGAATCGTTATCAAGGGGTTCTCTTGCTATCCACTAATTCCCATTGTGTTCTTCTCATGTCATTTCTGCAGGTCCAGTTCCAGTTTGTTCTGCTAACAGACACCCTGTACTCCCCGCTGCCTCCGGACCTGCTGCCTCCCAGCGTAGCCAAGGAGAGAGAGAGGCGACCGTTCCCCAGGACCATCGTCGCTGTCGAGGTTCAGGACCAGAAGAACGGAGCCACCCATTACTGGACTCTGGAGAAACTCAGGTACAAACCAATTGGCAATTAGGCTCTTAATTGGCATCATCGTCGCCAGGCAACGCTTCGCTTCCGCCGTTGGTGACGTCATTGATTATTTTCCTTCATCCAGCCCAGAGCTATAGCGGCGATCCAAATGTTTTTTTTGTATTGGAATTGAGCTCAGATTGAGGTGATCATACAAAGCATCCATGTTTTTGGAGGTCAACGAAAAAATCGTTTCACCTTTCAGCACTGAAAACGATAGTATCTGATAGTGGGGTGCAGTGCTTAGTTCAGACTAGTCAAACGACAACCTACCTCAAACCCTAACCTAACCATAACCGCAAGCACGGGAGCATTAGTCCGACATGCGGGATGCATGTCCGTCGGAATTACATGCGGAATCCCTCTGCCATGTGCCCGGTTACCGGAAGTACTCAAATTCCGCTGGTGCTTTGAGCCAACAGCACCATCTAGTGGCGGCAGGGCAGGAGTTGATAACATTGCGTGTGTTAGGTTAAAGCAGAGATATATCTCTCTAAACTGATTTTGATGTCCATCCCCTGACACACTGCTCTCAATATTCTGTCCCCCCCCCCCCCCCCCTGCAGGCTGAGGCTGGACCTGATGAGGGAGATGTACGACCGTGCAGCGGAGGTCCCCAGCAGCGCAGTGGAGGACTGTGACCACGCCATGACAGGAGGAGACCCCTTCTACGACCGCTTCCCATGGTTCCGCCTGGTCGGGAGGTCAGTGCGCCGCTTACTCAATCTGGGGAACCCCCATGAAAATAAACCATTTTGACCTGAGATCAGATTCGAAAAATGTCTTCTACATCCTGGCAGTTTTTTGAAAAAGCCATGTTTCTATGTCAGTCGTTCTTCGATCTTTCAAAAATAGCAGACCTACAAGCTCGTAGCGTGCCACTCGGTGGTGCGCTATGAGCTTGTCGATCTGCTATTTTTCAATAGCTAAAGCATAACATAATGCTAACACCAAAAGGGGTTCCTGCCCAAAATGGGATAAATAAACATAGCTGCAAGCAACGATATGACGGGGTCAAGGCAAAAAAATATCATACTCGTGTGACGTGAGGGGCGCTCTTATATCGTCGTACATCATCATACTGTACATCACATTCCGTGCTCGGCCAATCCAAATCATCTCAAATTGGGTACACACACACAAAGCTGGCCAATCAAATCATCTCAAATTTGGTGCACGCAAACACACAAAGCTGGGCTCAAAAAGCATATAAACACTTGAGAGAAAGAAGACCACTCAATTAACAAATGGTCGCTTTCAATAGCTGGTTGGAGACTGGAGATGACGTCACTTTTTTGTTACGCTGAGTGGCTGAAGGGTTGCATTAGCCGGGTCCAGACTCCACACAAATAAATGGAAATGCTATTTCGAGTGCGAGTGGTTAACCAGGCTACGGAAATCGCTTTTGGACATCAAGAGTGGATAGAGCAGATCATATAATTAATTCATTGGGAGATCTAAAGTTCAGAGGTCCTTTGATGAATTCAGTTCTTGGGCGATTTTCACGACCATATTGCCGAATTCCGTGTAAAACGACTGCACAGAACTACCAAAACTGTGAGAAATGGTAGAATCCGAACAAAAACAATAGGGGGTCTTCGCCCCCTTCGAGCTTGACCCCTAATAATTACGACGAATTAGACCGTTCCTCACCCAGGAGTCACTCCTTATCCAGACTACAGTCATGTCAAAACTTGACTATTGTAGCTGGAAGTACCTTCACTAAAAACGCCGGGACAACGCTCCACACATCCCATATGCAAAGGCTCAACTTATGTAACTTATATAGCATTTTATGTGACAGACAGACAGCGCCCCTCACTTCACACGCTCAGGCTCAATCGTCAGTTTGTTACACTGGAACGTTGTTCTCCAGTGTGCATATAGGCTGGTGTCTCCTCAGATTACCTAACTCAGTCGTTCTCAAACATTTTATACCAAAGTACCACCTCAGAAAATATCTGGCTCTCCAAGTACCTGGAGTGTAGACCTGCTATGCACAGTTAACAAAGGATCCCATTTTAATTTATTCCTTGAATGTTTTAGTTTTTGTTCCATTCCTATAAGCCAATAAAGCTGCTGCTCTTACAAAACTCGGTCTAATCACTAATCGGCACAACTGTGCGAAATATGATATTTCTAATATCAGAGAATCACTGACCTTGAATCATTGAAGGCCCCCATCACACCCATTCACAGTGGAATTGAAGGTGTTTCTCCAGTGTGGACACGCTGGTGTCTCCCCAGGTGACTCAAACGAGTGAAACTCTTGTCACACCGTCTGCAGCGGTGCGGTCGCTCCCCGGTGTGAACGCGCAGGTGCCTCTTCAGATGCCCCAGCTCGGTGAAGGCCCTTTGGCATTGTTTACAGTGGAAGGGCCTTTCTCCGGTGTGGATGCGTTGGTGTGACTTCAGGTGGCCCACCTGACTGAAGGCCTTGGCACACTGTGCGCAGCGGTAGGGCCGTTCCCCGGAGTGGACGCGCAGATGGATGCGCACCTCGGTCGCGGTGTAGAAACTCTTGTCACAGTGCCTGCAGGGGAACGCCTTTTCTCCGGTGTGGACGAGCTGGTGTCTCCTGAGGGAATCCGACTGACCGAAGGTCCTGCCACACTGTTCGCAGTAGAACGGTTTCTCTCCAGTGTGGACACGCCGGTGTGTCTTCAGACTGCTGATATCCCTGAAAGTCTTATCGCACAGTTGACAGGCGTAATGTTTCGGCCTTGTGTAGTTCGGACGATATGTCTTCATTTCTCCTGTTTGAGCTGAAGTCTCGGCAAACGGTCGATGGTTGTTGGAGGATGCGGGTTCATCCGTGGCTCCTTGTTGTTTCTGGCTGTTTACAGACGTTGTTATTGGCTGACAGGCTGTCGACGTGACCCGTCCACCGTTCCTCGTCGGGCAGTAGAGTTCGTTGTGGCTTGTCTTCGTGTGTTCATAGAGGAAGTCCTGACACATGAAGGCGTATGGCCACTCGGAACAGGAAGCCTGGGTCTGGGAAGGCTTTGACCTCACTCCTTCCAGGAGTGCTGGTTCACCGTCACTTCTGCTACACATTTTCTGAGTAAATGGACATCCGTTCTGTCCAGAAGATAAACCCTGTGCTAATTCCCTGTCTCTCACTGACTGCCCAACGCTCAAAGGAAACACACTCTTAACAAAGTTGGGAGTCTGCAGTCCCATATATTATATGGGCTGACCAGACCTCTGTTCTGACATCAAACACAAGACAAACCATTGGAATGCCTGTCTAACGATGTCTATTTGTGCAGGAACATTACAGTTTTTGCATGTTTGTGTCTTTGTGTGTCTTGTGTGTTTGTAGCACAGAATATGATGATTTGATTGGCTGATGTATGATGATAAGTGCACCCCTCAATTTATTTGGAGGATGGCTCCTCCCCTTTCTTAGTCCCGTGTGCTACTGTGTTTATATATCATCATACCCGGAAGATATGGGGGGGTCCCTGGAACAACATAATTTGAGATTGTGGTCCGCTGCCAAATACAGATAATTCTGGGGCTCTTTGACATGAATAAGGTTGACCACAACCATAGGGTTTTTCAGAAAACTGTCAGGATTTAGAAGACATTTGTATAATCGGCCTCAGGTCTTTTCCCACTCACTTTGCCACTCGATTTGCCACTCGATTTGCTATTCACTTCATGCATGCGCATGCCCTCCCTCTATTCCTACTAACAACAACAGTATAGATTCGGCTGTTAGCAGAATGTGTCTTGACTCTTGAGAGATTAGTGATGACTAAACCACCAATCCTCAGATGTGTTATTCCAAGTGTAACAGGTTCTCCACACAGCGAATAGCCTAGCTACTGTAGGTTTTCTTTCTCAACTGACCAGTGTGATCCTGCTCTAGAATTCTAGAAAGTGATTTCTGGTCGGCGCCGCTTTTTTTTTGTTCCTCCACATGAATGCCAAATCAAATCTCGTCTCACCAGTCACACTTCGAGTTGCAATAAAAAAAGTATTCCAAGAAATATCCTACTCTGGTCGAGGGGAATCATTTTGAGGGAAAACTGCAACAAAAGTTGATCCTAGGCTACTACTACCATATTGAATAGAATAAAAAAATCATACCTGTGTGAACTGAGTGGTGCAACTCCCCTCTCTCTCTCTCCCCCCCCCCCCTCCCCTCCTCTCTCTACAACACGGACATTGCTGTTCCTTTGCACCACTCAAAAAAAGCAATAACATGTTAAAACCAAAAGGTTGTGCTTGAACTGACAAGGCCTATAAAGCCATGCCTTTAAAATATTAACCAATACAAAAGTGAACGCTAATGGGCTATAAGCAGTGCAGCACACAGAATAACTCTTCCTACTTCCTTTTAATTTTAAGGACCCCCATAACTCTGAGAGTGTACAAATGGAACCACAAATGGATTCCATTTGTACACTCTCAGAGTTACACATCCGTACGCGGGGCCATTTGAAACCCACTGGTGTAGCAGAGTGTTTCCCAGTGAGCCAACATGCACAATAGCAGCACCCTGTTTGACCAGAATGGAACAACAGAGCCTTCATTAGTATCATCTGTAACACCTGTGAAGGGAAGTAGGGAAGCGGCCCAAGTTCTTTCCCAAATGGTGTGGCATGATAGAGCCGTAGGCCTAAGCCCATTTCTCCTCAACTTTGTCGCCCTTGCCTTGCTTTTTAAAGTTGAATGAATAATAATAAAACTCTGCTTCCTTCCTCCAGGGCGTTTGTGTACCTGAGTAACCTGCTGTACCCCGTGCCGCTGGTCCACAGAGTGGCCATCGTCAGTGAGAAGGGAGAGGTGAAGGGCTTCCTCAGAGTGGCCGTACAAGCCATCTCAGGTACAGAACATAACATGACTTTTGGGGATTGTTGATGGGAAATAGTAATATATTGACATATACGTATACGTATACAGAAAGAAGGTAGGATGTCTGCACACCGTTTCTTAAGCTCCCAGTAAGTTTACTACTAGTTTCCTGATGAAGACCCAGAAGAGTAGAAACGTTGATTCTTCTTCTAAATAAACGTACTGGGAGCTTTAGCCCCTCTCGGAACCCTCCATAAAGCTTTTCTGAAATTTGGATGAGTTTTATGTAGGGTCCCTGTTCATAACTATATTTTCGTATGGGAATTTTGGAACGCGGACATAAATATACTCCGTAACATCGTATCTGCGCCGTTTGACGGCCTGTTTTCCTTTGAGGGCTTCTGAATTCGTGAACTATAAGTACCTATACATTCCGCTGCGAATATCTCCTGTGGCGCGGAAGCCATTAAGTATTTTTTGTTTGACCGATTTGGTCGCTTTATTTCTTCTTGTTTGTTTACCATTTATTGTACCGCCTCCCGGTGTGCGGTTGGCTTGTGCGGCTACGTCCCTGCCTCTGATCTGCTCTGTCATAGCTATAGCGCCACTAGCTAGCCAGATAGGCGGTACAATGAGGTGTCATTAAACAAGGAAGGAAGAGAAGAATCAAAGCGACCAAATCGGTCAAACAAAGATTAAAAATACTTAACGGCTTCCGCGCCACAGGAGATATTCGCAGCGGTATTTATAGGTACTTAAAGTTCACACATTCAGAAGCCCTCACACGAAAAATAGTCCTGAAAGAGCGCAGAAGGACTTATCCGAAGTTGTTTACGTTTATATATGTGTGCGTACCAGGTGGCAGGGTGGAGGTGGAATAGGACCCAATGCTCTGGGTCTAAAAAATGTCAGAAACTTCAGTAGCATTGGGTTCTGCTTGTAGGGCTATTTGGAGCTTAAGAAACGGTGTGCCGACATCCTACCGTCTTTCCAAATAGTAATATTCTCATACCGGTATGTCTGTTTTTAGGTGAAAAATATACTTTCTTCAATGTTGAGTCACCTGGAGAATAAAAAAACATAAATGCTTCTTTGGCTGTTTATGTGTGTAGCACAGCCTGCAGATACAAACAACAATCTGCATGATTAAATGAAAGTGCACACTTTAAATAATGTGATACATTATTACATGCTTGCGAGTTTGCGAGTGCAGTATTATTGTATGTGACGACAGGCAATTCCAAGTTTGGTACCTGTATAATTGCCTTTAAGAATGAGTGGTTCACTTTTGTTCATACACTTTTCTGCTCCGCTGAAAAATGTGATAACAATTTGGTACTTGTAAAGGGTGGTCTGTTGATGCGTGGCTCAGAGTGCATTTGGAAAGGGGGCAACATTGATCTCTTTTGTATTAAGCCTTAAATAAACATCACGTCTCTCCGTCACTCCAGCTGATGAGGAGGCTCCAGACTATGGCTCTGGTGTGAGGCAGTCGGGCACGGCCAAGATCTCCTTTGAAGACCAACAATTTGAAAAGGTACTACTACTGACCCATTCATCATGTCCTGATAGTCTCATTTTTTGGGGGACTGAACTTTCGTGTTGACCCCAACAATTATGCTAATAAGCACAATATTCCCCCAGGGAGGCTCTCCAGCGTTGAAGCACTCGGCCCCTAGTGGTTAGAGCATGAACTGCAGGCGGACCAGTGGATTCATTACCGGGAAATCCCCGTGCAGCTGGGCTTTAACATTGAGCGCTCGGTTGCACTTCCGCAATTTGACCACCAAAAGTTGGTGGTCAAATGCGGAAGTATAGACGGTTCTTCCGGGTGCTTCAAAACGCCACTGAGCAACTTCCACTGACATGATTAGCTGGGGGGGGGGTCTCTATCCTTTTATTACTCTATGATCTGAGATATGATATGATGTGTTTCTCTCTCGCTCCAGTTTCAGACCGAGTCGTGTCCTGCCGCTGTTATGTCTCATTCCAATACATCCCAGGAGGAGTTGCGTATCGTGGAGGGGGAAGGACAGAGCTCTGACTCCGCTGATGAGGTCAACAACAACAACTGTGCAGGTGCGGGGGGAGTCATGAACGTTTTAAGTTGCATTCCTTCTTTCTACAGTAGCTAGTGGCTAGCATCCCCATGTGTTGAATTGATTGACGCATTTGTGTCGTCTTAGCTTTTGACCACATTCACCATTATTTTAAACTTTATTAGCCGCTGAAAATAGCAGATCTACAAGCTCATAGTCCGGCACCCGAGTGCCGTGATACGAGCTTGTAGATCTGCTATTTTTGAAAAATCGTGAAAATGTGTGCAAATCAGGCGGCCAAATACATATAACTTTTGGGCGTCCTTGACATGAAATATTTTGAGAATCACTGACATAGAAACGTAGGTTTTTCAGAAAACTGTCAGACATTTTCTAGAATCTGGTCTCAGGTCTTAATGGGTTCTTCTGTACCTGAGAGTATCTGTACCTCATTTTGTATTTCTTTAATGTTTCCCTTCCTGTGTGGTTCACGCAGCCACCCCAGAGGCTCCAAACAGCCCATTGAAGGGTCTGGGCCTGGGTCTGGACCTGCCCCTGGACCTGTCACAGGACAAGGTTCTGTCCCACCTGAGGGTCGGCAGCACGTTCACCTTCAGAGTCACCGTCCTGCAGGCTTCCAGCATCTCGGCGGAGTACGCTGACATCTTCTGCCAGTTCAAGTGAGTGAACACCTTTTTCTCTACACTGTGGTTCCTCAGAGGCCTGTCTAGATAGAAGGCTCTGTGTGTCTGTTTGTGAGTGTGTGTCTGTCTGTGTCTGTCTGTGTGTCCGGAGCTAATCTCACAAACCATTGGACTGATTAGAGCCACATTTTGGGCTGAAATAATGCCCAAATTTGGAGTTACAAATATACTGTATGTCATATAGTCATAGACAACTGCATCATTTTAGTCTTAAATCCAGAGGGCAAACACAACAGTGTGTAACCTATAGCCGCATTACATTTTGATTCTTAATTAGTTATGGAGAATCGCCCTTGTTCTATTGTGGCAGCCAGAAGCAGAAATGAGAATGAGGGTTTTCTTCTTACATACCATATCTGTTAATATTTTAAACCAACATGAGCCAAAAAAGATATGACTTAAAGAAATGACTCATCTCTAAACTGAGTATTATCACCATTCTGTGTCTAAGAGAGCTAACACTACTGTGTAGAGAGGTAGAGGCATGAGGTGATACAGAAGTCTGAGATGATTAGCATTTGAGTAAAAGATGTCAAAGCATACAGCATACAGCCTTCTCTCTATTGACTGAAATATTTCTAGTTGGAAGTTGTACTGTAGGTGGTAGCATAATATCACTGACACGGATGTTGTGAATGAGACAATGGTTGGACATCATGACTGTGATGGCTTTACTTGTCTTAGTTTCATCCACCGCCATGATGAGGCTTTCTCCACCGAACCTTTGAAGAACACAGGCAGAGGTCCACCTCTCGGCTTCTACCACGTACAGAATGTAAGACAAATGCATTTATTTTGAGTCCTGTCAACATGCAATTGACCATATTCACATGGTGGCCATTTTGCTCTTCCATTTTGGGCGGGAACCCCTTTTGGTGTTTTAAACATTATGTTATAATTTAGCTATTGAAAAATAGCAGATCTACAAGGTCATAGCTTGTAGGTCTGCTATTTTTGAAAAATCGTGAAAATGTGGCACAAATCTTTGAAAAATTATATATTTCAGAAGAAGTTTTTTGTTGTTGTTTGACGTCAGGTCTAAATGGGTTAAGTCTTACTCTATAGCTCCTTCCTACTTAATTTACTCCCTCGCGAGTATGTAATCATGTGTCTCAGACGGTAGAGCACTCGCCTTTGGACCACAAGGTCCTTGATTTCATCCGGGATCAACTCAGTGCGTTAGTACTAGTAGCACGGCTTGGGCAACTAAGTCATGCGGAACTAATGGTAAGTATTGGGATACTAATGTTCTAAAGTACTACTCTACTACTATGTGTGTATTAGTAATAGCAAAATGGCTGCTGTATGAATATGGTCAATGATGTATACATTAGCCGCTTGCATTATATTACTATGTTTTTCCCCCGATGCCTGTATTGTTATTTTGAGGACTATATATAAGGAAAGCCTAGAATGGCTGTGATACAATAATGATTAATAATCAGATAATTTGGGAAAGCATCTGATAATGGTATTCGTTGGCCATTCTTTTTATTTATTTTTAATATTATTATTTTTGCGGCTTACGCCTTTTATTGATTTTTGAAGGGACAGACAGTAGGCTGACAGGAAACGGGAGAGAGATGGGGGGATGACATGCAGTAAAGGCCGTGTCGGGTCCGGGAGTCGAACCCGCGGCACACTGCGACTGGATTACCAGTCCGGTGCCCAGACCGTTACGCTACGGCCTGGGCCCGTTGGGCCATTCTTACCACAGCCATTACAATAATATAATATGGTATATGAACTGGTCCTTAGAGTACAGTTGTTTAAAAAACAACCTTTAAATATATTTCAGATCACTGTGGAGGTGACCAAGTCGTTTGTGGAGTATATCAAGACCCAGCCCATTGTCTTCGAGGTGTTTGGCCACTATCAGAAACAGCCTTTCCCACCACTCTGCAAGGACCTCATCAGGTGAGGACCACCCCCATCTCCTCTCATTACTCATTATGGCCAAAATAACATTTCAGGAATATTTCACATATTATCTTTTTGTTTTTGTCTCCCTGTAGTCCGTTGAGGCCTTCCAGGAGACAGTTTCCCAGGGTGATGCCCTTGTCCAAGCCAGGTGAGCCACCGGTCACTCTTGACGCACCTGCAAGTTGATACTGCATATAATATTCTTGTATTCATAATCTTGATAGATGTGTTTCCAGGAACCCAAGGAACACTGTGTTATTACTGCATATCACCGTATTCCGTTCCGTACTTTAACCTCATTGTCCTCATTTCTCGTACTGTCGCAGTGCCGGCCACCAAACTGAGCACCCTGACTCGTTCCACAGCAGGACCAGGCCCGTGTCACTCCAAGTACGACCTGATGTCCTTCTTTGAGATCTGCGAGCTGGAGGCCAATGGAGAGTAAGTGGCAACCTTATACCTGGGCTTTGTGGTGCGAGTTCTACACCATGCATATATACGTCATGGGACAGAGTTCATGGTGCATTTATATAGTGTCTTGTGTCAAGGACACTTCGACACTAGCTCTGGGGGAGCCCGCGGGTTCGAACTGGGAACCTTGCAGTTCCCATCCGGTCACTCTACCCCTTAGCCACTGCCGCGCACAGCCGGAGTAAATATTTATTTTGGCTGTAGTACCCGAAACGACAACAGTGCCTTTCAAACTCCTTTAACGTCCTTTAAAATTGAGACAAAAGTATCGTAAGTGATCAGTTCGGAATGATAGTCTTTCTAAAAGCTACTTCATAAAAAGGGCGCAGCGTTTTTGAAAGCTTGTTTAACCAGCTCAGTACGAGCATGTGAGTCAAGGTAAAAACATAATGTGTAACGTCCATGGTTTCTGGTAAGAGATGTAGAATATATTATGTTATTACCGTATGTTAAGTACTCAGGTTGATAACGTTTGTCATTTACATATCTCTAGCTACATCCCAGCTGTGGTGGACCACAGAGGTGGCATGCCCTGCCATGGACTCTTCCTCCTACATCAGGTAATGTCCCATATCTTTTTTTTTTGAGTGGTGCAACCACTTCAAGGAACAGCAATGTCCGTGTTCACCTATGTGTTGGTTCACCTATGTGACTACCTATGTGACGTTAATGAGCACCAGTATGACTATGAGTACCAGTAGGGGCGCTGTTGTGCCAGAAACAGAGAGAGAGAGACAGTGCTGCACTGTTGCCTGCTAATGAGAGGGAGAGAGAGAGAGGAGGGTGGGGGGGGGGAGAGAGAGAGGGGAGTTGCACCACTCAGTTCACACGGGTGTGATTTTTTTTTTTACACCATGGCCTTGTCACCTTCCAGAAAACACTTATGGCTATCAGTGATAGCATTCTGAATGAATGCAAACCCTAAAAACACGTAAAAGACGTCATTGGCAGGGAAACGTAAAAAAGACGAGGACGACGAAACGGAAATATATGTAGCTTTTTTCTTTTGCATTTTTAATGAATTGCCTGCCTTCTCTTCATCCCATAGGGCATCCAGAGGAGGATCACCGTTACCATAGCGCACGAAACAGGAAATGATGTAGAGTGGAAGGAGGTGAAGGAGTTGGTTGTGGGTGAGTACGGGGGAACAGCCAAGATACAGGGGTGTCAAACTACCGGCTTGTCGGTATTAAGTGGTAATATTGAGGAGGTACAGTGAAACATGAAATACACTCTTTACAAAGTCTATAGACTCTCTTGTCAAATGCTATTCATTTTTGGTTCGTTTCACCATGTTGTTTGATACCATGTAACATTTCGCCTGTTTGACTCCAGGGCGTATTCGGAACACTCCAGAGGCTGATGAGACCATCATCGACCCCAACATTCTGTCTCTCAACATTCTGTCTTCAGGATACTTCTGGCCCAAACATGACGACAAGTATGTGCTGTTTGTGCACCAGATTGTAAATAACATATCTACATCTGGCGTAACATATCTCTTCGCTTTTTTCACTTTGTGCTTATTTCACTTGCAGGATTAGACTTGCATTTGTTTAAATTATTTGTAATTTAACTAGACATAGTTGTCAGATCAGAGATCAGCGATGTTCTGACAATAGCATTTTAAAACTGTGCCCACCTACCGTAATTGTACAAGATTTTAATTGTTTTCATGTATATCGATGTCTTGCCTCATTACAGTGTAGACTATGCATGCGGTTATCTTTTGCATTTGCATTTGAACCAATGAAGAATGTCTAACTTCTGCTTGTCTTTATCTTTATCCTTATTCCAACGACAGTGTCTCACTGGGAGTTGATCATAGGTATTCCGATCATTACTTTTTACGTCTTTTCTTTGTGTTCATGAGCATTTTAACTTGGCTTTTCTCTTTTTATGTATGAACGTGGACGGATGGTCTGATAAAAATGTCCTTTGAACCTCCCCTCTCAGGACTTTCTACCGCTTCGAGGCAGCATGGGACAGCTCCATGCACAACTCCCTCCTCCTCAACAGAGTCACTCCCTATGGGGAGAAGATCTACATCACCCTCTCTGCTTACCTGGAGGTACGCGTACGTTATTATCTTAAGATGCGTTGCTGACACTACTTTGTATTATAACAAAGCTGTGTAGTCCATTATCAGAGCAGTGGCATCAATAAGGGTATGGCAAGCTATAGACAGCTGCCATACCTTGGCTCCATGGGGGGGAGAATAAAATAATAAAATTAAGGGAAGAATGGAGGGAATATATGCCAAAAGAAATGGGCAAATAACCGCACGTAACCGCAAAACGTTCACAGGCACGACGCATGCACGTGCGCTGCGCGTCGTGAACATTGTATATCTTAGCTTTTGCTGAAATGATGCTACTGTATCAGAGAAGAACCGTTAACCATTCTTAAGCCATATTTTAGACTCACAGCTTGTAGATTGGCTTCTTCTGGAAAATGAAATTGGTTAAAAAAATAGATATATACAATAAAATATTTTATAGAAGACAGTGACACACACCTGGACAGTGAAAACACGTCTGGTGGTGCACATACAACGTTCTTCTCATTTTAAACCTCTGTTGCCGTTCTTCAGATGGAGAACTGCACCCAGCCGACGGTGATCACCAAAGACTTCTGTATGGTGTTCTACTCCCGAGACGCTAAGCTGCCAGCATCTCGCTCCATCAGGAACCTGTTTAGCACGGGCTGCCTCAGGCCCTCTGAGAGGTAAACATGTGCATTAAACTAAGGGCCTATAGAGCACCGAAGTCTGACATCACTGCCACTATAGGGCACTGTCCCCCTGGGTCACCAATTATTCTCCCCACAGAAATTCCCCATAGAGAAATCGTACATTGCGTCATATACAGTAAGAACTGTGTTCCAGAAAAAAATGTATCACCCCCGGCGATTTTTACTCATATGGATATGAAGCATCAACGGGCGATGAAAACGTACGGGTATTTAAAAAATCACACCCGTGTGAAGTGAGGGGCGCTCTTATCATCCTACATCATCATGGCGTAACATGTCTAATTGCTCAGACACATATGACGTAAATTCTCCATTCAATGTCAGTGGGAATTTAATGTTTGTGTAAGACGAAAATCTGAATATAGGAGGGGCTAGCGCCCCTCAAAAAATATATAATCTCCAAATAAAACACAGACGTTATCAAATGTAACACCATATCATAAACGACATAGAGACACATACCTGACAGAATCTCCGGGGTGATACGTTTATTTTTGAAACTCTATTCTTTTCTGTCAAAATCTCAGATTTCTCTATGGGGAATTTCTATGGGGAAAATAGTCTGTGACCTCAGGACGTCTGTACTCTATAAGTAATGTGTATCGATCGTTCTTGCCAGCCTTCCATGTAATCGATCAGCATGAATTTGCCAAACATTCTTTCTAGATCACTCAAACCATTTCCACGAAATGTACCGCTTGTAAATATTACAAAGTAAACGTATACTAAAGCAGAAAGTAACTTTTTGTCTCTCTTGCTCCTTCAGTAACCGCGTCACGGGAGTCTACGAGGTCAGTCTATGCCATGTGGCAGACAATGGGAGTCCAGGTAAACAACCACATTTTTAACGGAACATGATTTTTCCTGTCCATCTATAGCTGCAGTGCACAGTAAAATGTGTGTTCATTTATTTCCCAATGTATGAATGAATGGACCATTGTATAAGCACTTTGAGAAGGCACATAGTAGTGCATAGAAAAAAGCGCTATAAAAGTTTTGAGTTGAATGAACACTTTTATGGTGTATGCACATGCATTCAATTGCGAATTTTAACTCACTATGAGCACAGAGCACTTTATCATGCTCATATATACAAAATAAAATGAATTATATTTTTTTAAGTCTCGGTCCAAGGAGTCTTCCTTTATTTTCCATGCAGCGAGCGAGTCTCTATCTGCCAGTTTTCCCTCGTTTTTGAGACCACCGCACCTGCAGTTAACGTGAGACGAAGACAGGCGCAACAGGCGTTTCCCCTGTGCTTTAGTGCACACGAATTCACTCATTTGACTTGTTTATGTATTTGCAGTGCTGTAAAAAGTACTCAATTGTTTTACTTAAGTAAAAGTACCAATACTGCAATTTAGAACTACTTTGTTACAAGTAAAAGTACGGGATTGAAAATGTACTTGAGTAAAAGTACAAAAGTATCTGCATCAAATGTATTTAAAGTAAAAGCACTCATTGTGCAGAATGTGCCATTTCACAAGTTAAAAATGTGTACAAAATCTATTGAAAATAGATTTCAAATGGCCGAAATGTATAGGGTTGAAGTGGTTAATGTATGTTTTCTAATCAAAATTAAAATCTCCAAATGTTGGCTCTGAGATGTAGTGGAGTAGAAGTAAACGTATTGGAAATTGGAAATACTCAAGTAAAGTACAAATACCTCAAAATTGTACTTAGGTACAGTGCTTAAGTAAAAGTACTTAGATACTTTCCACCACTGTGTAGTTGCCATTTAGCATTGCGTCCTCCTCCTCCTCACTCCTCCTCCTCCCAGGTATGCAGCGGCGTCGCCGGCGCGTCCTGGACACATCGGTGGCGTACGTCCGAGGGGAGGAGAACCTGGCGGGCTGGAGGCCTCGCAGCGACAGTCTCATCCTGGACCACCAGTGGGAGCTGGAGAAACTCAGCCTGCTGCAGGAGGTGAGAGCTCATTGGTCAGGGACAGGACAGGGCTATCATCGACCATGGTTGGGCTTGTGGTGGACAATTATTTTTGTCAAGATTCTTCCTTTTTTTTTTTTTGGGGCACGGTGGCACAGTTGGTAGTGCTGTCGCCTCACAGCTAGAAGGTCCTGGGTTCGATTCCCGCTCGGGACGCTGTGGGTGCTGGCGGCGTGTTTCCTCCTCCGCGTCATCAGTGCCCATACCCGAAGGCGGGGTTGGCGAAAGGGCCTTTCTGTGTGGAGTTTGCATGTTCTCCCCGTGTCCCCTAGGGCAGTGGTTCCCAAAGTGGGGTCCGCGGACCCCTAGGGGTACGCAACGCATAGCCAGGGGGTACCCAAGCCCCCTCAAAAAGGGGGCTAGTGAATCATGGTGTGTGTGTGTGTGTGATATGAAATGTCCAGTGCCTCCCCAAGTGCCACCCCAGTGTCTTCCCTGCAGTGTCTGCCCAGTGTCTGCCCAGTGCCTCCCCAGTGTCCGCCATGGTGCCTCCCCAGTGTCTGCCCAGTGGCTCCCCAGTGCCTCCCCAGTGTCCCCCTGAGTGCCTCCCCAGTGTCTCCCCAGTGCCTCCCCAATGTCTCCCCAGTGGCTGCAGTGCCTCCCCAGTGCCTTCCCAGTGCCTCCCCAGTGTCCCCTCAGTGCTTCCCCAGTGCCTCCCCAGTGTCCCCCTGAGTGCCTCCCCAGTGTCCCCCCAGTGCCTCCCCAGTGTCCCCCTGAGTGCCTCCCCAGTGTCTCCCCATTGTCTCCCTCAGTGCCTTCCCAGTGCCTCCCCAGTGTCCCCTCAGTGCCTCCCCAGTGTCCCCCTGAGTGCCTCCCCAGTGTCTCCCCAGTGTCTCCCTCAGTGCCTTCCCAGTGCCTCCCCAGTGTCCCCCTGAGTGCCTCCCCAGTGCCCAGCCGAGTGCCTCCCCAGTGACTCCCCAGTGTCCCCCTGAGTGCCTCCGCAGTGCCTCCCCAGTGTCCCCCTGAGTGCCTCCCCATGCTCCCCAGTGTCCCCTCAGTGCCTTCCCAGTGCCTCCCCAGTGTCCCCTCAGTGCCTTCCCAGTGCCTCCCCAGTGTCCCCTCAGTGCCTCCCCAGTGTCCCCCCAGTGTCTCCAATAGCAATACAAGAGCAATAATACAAATTCATCTTAATTTATTAATCTTATTAATTAATTATTGAATCAAATTAATTAATTAATCAAAATGTTCGACGCAAGAAGGCCCCCCTGCGGCCTGCGCCCAGCACCATGCCAAAGCTTTTTCCTGCAGGAAACACTGCTTGTGGTTGTAAATATATTGTTATCTGTGTTGCGAGGATGAGGGGGTACCTGGAAAAATATCTACCCCAAAAGGGGTACCTGGTCCAAAAAAGTTTGGGAACCCCTGCCCTAGGGTAGGTACCCTCACAAAAAACATGCAGTAATCCTGGTCACTAAACTGCCTCCCCCTGGCCAGCCGGGGCGCCTGATGGAGGGGAAAGGAACTGGTTGGAATAACGTGTTCCTTCCACGCGCTACGTCCAACCAGGGAAACTCCCCCCTGTCAGGTGTAAAGGAGCAACTTGGACACTCTGGCATGAAGGAAGCATGAGTTCAAGTCCGTTGCTCTCCCCTTGTCCCCCATATATGGGGACTAGGTTGGTGGAGGGTGTGTAGAGCCCAGGATCACATTAGATGATTGACACAGGGGTGAAAAATGGGTTACAAAAATCGTGGGATAAAAAATATATATATAAAAATAAAAAAAAAGATTCTTCCTTTTTTTTTTGCCGCGGACATACAAAAATGAGTGGACAATAATATCCATGTCTCTGTCCGTCTGTCTGTCTGTCTGTCTGTCTGTCTGTCTGTCTGTCTGTCTGTCTGTCTGTCTGTCTGTCTGTCTGTCTGTCTGTCTGTCTGTATGGCTGTCTGTATGGCAGTCTGTACGGCTGTAATGCATGTACGTAACTCGAGAAACCGTTCGCCCCACCGACTTCAAATTCGACACGCACGCACCAGTCTAGTTACCAGGCAGAAACACATAAAGAGCTAGCCCTGAATGACCATAACAGGTGCGTCTGTGTGACTGTGTGACTGTGTGACTGTGTGTGTGTGTGTGTGTGTGTGTGTGTGTGTGTGCGTGTGCGTGTGCGTGCGTGCATGTGCGTCCTCAGGTGGAGAAGACCAGGCATTACTTGCTGCTGAGAGAGAAGCTGGAGGCGACCCTGCAGGCGGGGCAGGATGCTCTCTATAAGAGCAGTGACATCAGTGAGTTTGCCAGGAGCCCCGTTCTCAGCCACAGCCCCGGAGGAGGAGGCAGCCCCGCCCTCCTCCACAGCCCCAACCAGAGGCAGAGGGAGCTGGCTGCCAAGGTGACTACCAGGCCCCGGCTTCAGTCTGAGGCCTGCTCATAACTCTGGAGTCCCGTTTGTTTTTGTTTCGGTGCACAGTGAAAAAAAAAAAAGATCTTTCTCTCTCAGAGACCGTGCCATGTCGATACCTGTCCTTTGTTTATTCACAATTCTGACTATACTGTTCATTTATTATGGCATGTGTATAGTATTATGTATAGTGTATAGTATTGGCCTATAGTATTTCCCCATACATTTTCTCCAAAGTCATAACAATGTTACCAAACTTCCCTAAATAGTTGAGTCAATGTTGGCTAAACATCATTGCGTGGGTTAATAAGTCATTTTAATTTAGTTAGTAAATCTAACTTTTTTCCATGAACTACTGAAGTACACTACAGTAGACTTTACGAATCAATCTGTACACGAAAGAACAACCGAATGATAACCTTTGACAACCTTTGACAATGATGATATTTAGCGTATCTCCACACATTTAAGTCTGCAGGTTTTTGAGTGGTGCAACCACTCCAAGGAACAGCAATGTCCGTGTTCACCTATGTGTGGTTAACCTGTGACGTTAATGAGCACCAGTATGAGTACCAGTAGGGGCGCTATTGTGCCATGCAATAACAGAGAGAGAGAGAGACAGTGCTGCACTGTTGCCTGCTAATGAGAGAGAGAGAGAGAGAGAGAGAGAGAGGGGGGGGGGAGAGGGGAGTTGCACCACTCGGTCTCACACAGGTGTGATTTTTTAAACAGAATTGAATCCAATGCCGTCCTCAGAAATCAACCCAACAGTACAGTACGCTTTGAAAAATGGTCATGTCAAGTATTCCATGTGGGGCACTATTTTGCGTGTGTTAAGAACCAGGTCTTGTGACTTGGGCCCCATTATGAGTCACTGTCCATGACATGGGCTAAACATGACAGACCAGAATGGATTTCACTGTGTACTTTGTATAGGCTCAGTCAGTGTAGGGCATTAAGCAACTAGTCGACTAGTAAATCCACTAGTCGACCTTGTTGGTAACTTGGTACTGTAACTCTGAGAATGTGTAAATGTTTGACATACTCTCAGAGTAAAACTGTCATGTACATTGTGTGTGTCTGTGCGTGTGCGTGTGTGTGTCCTGCTGCTGCAGTGTCTGCGCCTGCTGATGCACACCTTCAACAGGGAGTACAGCCAGGTGAGCAGCAGTGCCAGTGAGAGCAAGGTGAGCCCCAGCTTAGGTCCTCTTAACCCCCCCGCCCCGTCCCAACCTGCCCCGCCCCGCCCCACCCTGCCCCGCCCCGCCCTGCCCCGCCCCACCCTGCCCCGCCCCGCCCTGCCCCGCCCCCACCCTGCCCCGTCCCACCCTGCCCCGCCCCGCCCTGCCCCGCCCCACCCCGCCCCGCCCCACCCCGCCCCGCCCTGCCCCGCCCCACCCTGCCCCGCCCCGCCCTGCCCCGCCCCCACCCTGCCCCGTCCCACCCTGCCCCGCCCCGCCCTGCCCCGCCCCACCCCGCCCCGCCCCACCCTGCCCCGCCCTGCCCCGCCCCCACCCTGCCCCGTCCCGCCCCGCCCTGCTCTGCCCCGCCCTGCCCTGCCCCGCCCCGCCAACACTAGACCAGTGCTTCTCAAACTGTTTAATTTCAAAGACTTTCAGGGTTTTTCTTTTTTTTTTTCTCTACTTTTTTTCCCGAAATTTCTGTACTTTTACTTCTATTTCACTACACCTCAGTGGCAAATATTATACTTTTGCTTCACTACAATTATTTGAAAACTTTAGTTGGGTACAGGATTTATTTCCGACACACCTGACAGTCTGACCGACAACCTACCCTAACCTAACCCTAACTGCAAGCACGACACATGTCGGACCAACACATGTCGGGACCTTTGTTGTGTCGGGGACCCCGTTGGAAGCCCCTCGAGGATGCCAGAGGGCGTCCCCGGACCCCCACTTTGAGAACCACTGGACTAGATAACCCCCCCCCCAGCTGTCCTCCTAGTCTCAGCCCCACTCTCTCCCATCCACACAGTCAAATCTGGAGTGTTAATGTAACCCCCAAATGGTCAAACTGGATCTGTAAAGGCTACGTTTATTACTCTCCAGATTTTACAGTGAAACTCCTCGAAAACCTTTCACTCCCTGTTTCTTGACATAGCCCTGTTTTGTTATGCTTTGCTCATTCATTACTTCATTCATTACATTTTGTATCTATTCCCTCCATTTTAATCGACTCTTATTTACATCATATTCTCTTGTATCAGAGTCCGTCTATCCTAATATTCAGTTCAACTGTTTACCAGACCTAGATAAATAATAATAATTATTATTATAATAAATAATGCATTTAGTTTTTGTGTTGCCCTTTTAATTCACAAGGAATCTCAGAATTAAAAACACAGCTATCAAACAAGACACGACTTGCTTTACTTAATTTTACATCTCTCCAAACAAAGAATTAAAACCCAAAACAGTATTTTACCCATGTGTTCATTCTACCACTTTATGTTGTCTTTCAAAATGATCTTGTTCTGCCCCAACTCCTTTCACCCTGTTCGATAACTCAATGATTCGATGCCTTCCCCACTCTCCCCTTGTTAGAAAAGGGCAGGCTTGTGTGTTCCTAATGTTAACTCCAGCATGTCTGTTAATGTCTGTTAACCAGCAAGGGGCTCATATCATTGAAATGGTCTTCAGCACATACATGCCCACTAGCCTATTACAAATTGTCTGATTAAAGCATTTTCTCAAAGCATGTGTATGTTTTGTATGTGTTTACTGCAATTGTTCTTGTGTGTGTTCTGTCTGTGTTTCTCTCTGTTTTGTCTTGTGTGTGTGTGTGTGTGTGTGTGTGTGTGTGTGTGTGTGTGTGTGTGTGTGTGTGTGTGTGTGTGTTTCAGCTTTCTGAGATGTCTGCATCATTCTCCTCTTCTGGACTGAGCACTCTCACTCCATCATCAACCTGCCCCTCATTGGTGGAGGGACACTATGACATCAGGTATGAGTATGACGACAGCTCAAAGACACGGTCACAATAACGAGAGTTGTCACAATTAGAGAGATGTCAGTCTATATTTGACCACATGGACCCTAACGTCCATATGTCACAGCAGGAGAACATTCACCGAAATTGCTTGGAACATTAGCTGATCTACACGCTCACAGCACGTCGCAGTGCAATTTATTGTGAGCTTGTAGATCGGTTGTTTTCGGCAAAGATGTTTGATGTAGAGGGGAGAAAAAGAATGCCTGGGGACCTTGGTCCACAAAGTATATATTGTACGGGTTGCAAAATAAAATGCATAGACCTGTGTAATTGTATAACATTATGTTTACCTGTATCCAACCTGTAAACATTTAACAGTAATTACGGTATGTCAAATGTGCAAAGTGCAAATGCATTTTGGACACACGTTTGTGTTTTTTGTTTTTGTTTTAAATAATATTGATGTAATTATTCTTCTGTCTTCTGTAGACACACTGAGCCCAGTTCAGGGGCTTCCACACCAGATCTGGACCCCTACAGCCCAGTGGACAGGAAGAAGGCCTTCAGGGGATGTACCTTTGTTCCAGACATCCAGGAGATCCGTGTCAGGTTAGGGACAGTGAATTTTCAATTATATCAAACGTTACAAAATTATAGCTCTTGTGCCCTGCCAGAGGCCCTCTAATACTAACAAATTAAAACTTGTAAACAGGTGAACAATAAATAAATCAATAAATGAAAGCCATTGTATACAGGTGAGTTTTTTGCTGTGATTTAAAAGAACACGGTACGCTTATTAACCCAATTTGTGCCCAAAACGTCTCCAGACGTCCTGAGAATTACCCCATGGTGTGCCCAAGACGTCTTAGGAAAAAAAAATATATATATTATATTTCTTTGGAGAAAAAAATATATATATATATATATTTTTTTTTAATCGGATGGGCACCCCATGTCGCTATTTTGAAAGAATACAAGGGCACACAATGTGTTGTTGCTGTTTTATATTGCTGCACTGTATTTTATTCTGCTATCGGAAAGCACTTTGTAACGTTGTTTTGAAAAGTGCTTCGTAAATAAAGTTTATTATCATTATTATTATTAATTCTATGTTAATTAAAATGTCCATGGCACCAAACACTGACATAGCAGACATACATCACCTTTTTTTCCTGACATGCAGCCCCATTGTGTCGAAGAAGGGCTACCTGCACTTCCTGGAGCCCCACACCAGCGGCTGGCTGAAGCGCTACGTGGTGGTGCGGCGGCCATACGTCTACCTGTACCGCAGCGAGAGGGACACCGTGGAGAGGGCTGTCATCAACCTGTCGTCTGCACAGGTGGAATATAGCGAGGACAAACAGACCTTACTGCGGGTAAGTGACTTGACTTTTTAAGTTGAAGATACTGAGACAGTACATGTTATGAGATGACATGAGTTTACATGGGTTGACAGTACATGGTATGAAATGACATGTCATGACAGAGTCATTGGGTGTCATGAAAGGTGTTATATCGTTGCTATCCAGAGGAAACCTCATAACTCCATTTTTGAGGTTTTTGATTTTTTCCCCCCATAAATCAGTGCTATTGAACACCCTTTCACCACCACCTCTCTCCTTCTCATGCAAGTAATTGACAATAGCTAATGTCACAACACCAACTTTGATGAGGCAGTATTGCATTGTTTAAAAAATATAAGGTTTTATTAATTTCCTTAAAAATGTATATCTTTCATTTCCTGAAAGTTGGAGTTTTGAGGTTTCCTCCGGACAGCAGAGATATAGATTTAAAGGACCACTTCACCACTTTTCAACCTATCACTAATAATCATGATAAAATGGCACAATTTTGATCTACTCAGTCTGTGTCTCATAAGAGAGCTGTGGGCAGTTTAGCAACCCGTCCACCAGTGACATCATCATTAGGCAGAATTTCTTTTAACAAGATCTTTTTTACAAAAATGTTTAGATTTGTATTATCGTGAGAACGATGGCTTCCATGTTCGCATTGCAACTTTTCAGGACTAGAAAGCCTGCAGTTTCTATTAGCTTGGATTCCCCATCGATGATGTCACTGGTGGACGGGTTTCTGAACTGCCCACAGCCCTCCTATGAGACACAGACTGAGTAGAAAAACATTGTGCCATTTTATCATGATTATTAGTGAGGACCTATTATATGAAGATAGGTTGAAAAGTGGTGAAGTGGCCCTTTAAGTTATTATTATCATCATCATTATCATCATTATTATGATATCAAATTAAATGAGAAATCCTTTTCATCCGAGTTAAATTGGAATAAACACAATACTCAAATGTCACATATCAATCATACAGTAACTGGTGTGATGTCCCTACTTGGATACACTGATTTGGACCTGATTGATCAAAGTGACTTGTCGATGCCCCCCTGTGCCTCCAGACTCCCAACACGTTTGCAGTGTGCACCGAGCACCGTGGGATACTGCTCCAGGCCACCAATGACAAAGAGATGCACGATTGGCTGTATGCTTTTAACCCTCTGCTGGCTGGCACCATCAGGTGAGTGGTGGAAGCGCTCTGCTCTTTGTGAACTCTTCCGTTGATGGAAGAAGTTCTGCTGGGTTTGCTAATAACAGACGTTCTCCAGGTTTTCTAGAGCTTATTCGCATTGTGCGTGTGTAGATTTAAGAATCTTGCAGTGAAGTTGCTATTTAGTAAACAAGACGTTTTAAAAAGAGATCATTTGTCCCTGTCTTCTTTTTTCCCCCCGTCCCGGCTCTCCTCCCTTCAGGTCAAAACTGTCCAGGAGAAAGTCGGCCCAGTCGGCCCAGAGGATGTGAGTGAGAAGTCAGTGAAGCTGCCAGGTGGAAACAAGCTTAATCTAAACCTATGCTCGGCCCACCCTCCTGCTCTAATGTACATAAACCATATAAACCAACCTTATACATAGTCCATATAAAACAAACTCCTGTACAATGACCCTTCCCCTGTCCTACACAACGGTACATTTCTCACCCTGAGAACTCCCTGACCATCTTTCCTCACTTTTGCAGTCTCTTTCAATAGATCCCCCGCCCCCCCCCCCCCCCCCCTCCCCCCCCCCCCCCCGCCTGCATGGTGTTTGTCCGCCTGATGGATAGAAGAACCAGACCAGACTAACGAATTGACCCATAGTCCTATTTAGGAGCTTATCTCTGCAGGGCATTGCGACTAGTACAGTAGGACGCTGTCATTACCTAGGAAAACAGGTGTCTATAGAAAGATAGAAGTTGTTTTGCTTATCTAAATAACGGTGTCATGCTCAATCCCTCTGTCATGCATCTTCGTCGTACAACATATACACCCCCTGTCTTCAACCTTGCATCGTATTTCTCCTTAAAACAGTCAAATGAGGGCTGAAAATAATTGTGAGACAGTACTATCTGTTTTGTGGTCTTTGTCATGCCAGATGTTTCCCTGTGTAGGTGTGTATGTTGAGTGCAGGAACAATGGCACTTCTTACATGCCAGCCGCTCATTCTTCTTACTGTAAGCAGCATTTACATTACCTCAGTATGGAATGGCCGGGTGCTCTATCGTCCCGTAAAGTAGTACCGCACGCCACTATTTTAGTAACCGAGGCTTCACATAAGCATACAGAGGAACAGGTTATTGCTGCAGGCAATGGCCAGTAAGGGAAGGGATTTGATTCCACTAAAGGGGACGTTTTTCCAATTGCAATGTGTATATTTCTTTTCTTTTAGTCCATTTTTTTTACATGAGTAAACAAATACAAATTTGCCCACTGCCCGTGAAAGCGCCCTTGGCTTGTTGTTGTTGTTGTGCGGTTGTGTAATAATTTAGTGTACAGTTTTTATTTATTGCTCTTAATTAACATTTCCTGTACTGTATTTTGTTCATGTTGAGACAACGGACCGCTATTTTTTGCATTGCACTTTAAAATCTTGAGTTAATGTTTCGTGTCATTAAGCTCTGTTGTTTTAACCAAAGCATCTTGTCTGAAACGTTACAAAGCCTTTCCACCATGTTCCCATAGTTGTTTTTGGTTTCTTTTTTTCTTTTTCTTATTTTCTTTTACCATTTTCTATTGACAGATTTTCTTACAAAGTTATGCTCACCCTTAAAAATCTGTTCTATATTTTAAATAAGACTATTATAGACAGTCTAGAGGTACATGAAACGGGAAGCAGCGAAGTAGCTGAGATCTTTTATTGTGACATTCGGTATGTGGACCAAGGACCGACACAGCCCATTTGGTTGCATAATTGAATTTGTAAAATGTTAAATTAACCATGAGGACTTTGCTGTGTGTGAGCCCTGATGTTACCAAAAGTTCAGAACAGTTTGGATATTACGTATGTTTGTGTGTACAAGTGCATTATTCATGCACCAGGTAGTGCCTCCCATTGTTTCTTTCTCATAGTGTCTCGTCCCCTCCTGCACCTCATTATCATTCTGTTTCATTGATTAGCTTAACATCAGTGGTGGAAACAAGTACTCAAATGTTTTACTCATGCAAAAGTATCAATACTGGCTGCAATATAGACATACTCCGTTACAAGTTAAGAGTTCAGAATTCAGAATTTACTGGAGTGAAAGTAACAAAAGTACTGGTATCAAGATGTACCGTAATTAAAGTACTAAAAGTAAAAGTACGCATAGTTCAGTACAAAGTGTGTACAAAATCTTTTGAAAATAGCCGATCTGCAAGCTCACAATGCACATTGTGAGCTTGTAGATCGGCTATTTTCAAAAGATTGCGGCTGAAATGTAGGGTTGAAGTGGTTAATGTATGTTTTATAATCAAACTTAAAATTCCCAAAGTAACAAGTAACTAAAATTCTCAAATAAATGTAGTGGAGTAAAAGTACAGTAAGTTTAGTTACTTTAGTACACCACTGCTTGACATTAACAGTGTATTCTGAGCAGGCCTTCATCTGCTGTCTGTTAGATATTCTGGATCTTTTTCTATTGTTGATCTATGGCAGTGACTGAATATAACATCATAATAGAACATGCAGTAACGGTAGCCTGTAACAATGCATACAGCACATAGTGCATATCTTCAAAGTCGTTTACTGTAAATGTTGCATTTAAGAAAAAAAAACTGCTGAGCTTTTGTACTGTATCTAAATATTATACAGCCTGGTGCTTGTATTAGAAAAACCAATACAGTATATGATTATCTTAATGTTATTACACATTGTACATCCAGGGATTAGTTCCTATAGTTGCTTTCATGTGTCTCTGGTACCACGCCATGTACCAAGGTGACCCCAAATGTTTGTTTGCTACATGGACATCGCCATCACAAATCCACAGGTCATTTCAATTGATAACCGTACAACCTGTCAAAGCTTAGAATGATCCCGAGACCATTCAAATCCATCGTGTGATTTAAATGATGCTGTTGTGTCGGTGTATAATCTTGTCAGCAGTACTCTATATTGTCTTGCAACGCTCCATTTTGAGTCTGAACCAAAGCCACATGGTCTGCCAGCCATTTGGTCTTCATCTTGCCGTTGTCTGACTTAACTGAAGGACAAAGCGTATTAAGTAAAGTATACTCTGTATGCCTCAGGCCAGCCAACCTGTTGAGCAACACCACTTAATACTCTGAGTCTGAGAATTCAAGCAAGATCTGACTCACATGATGTTACAGGATGAGATAAACAGACAAATTCAAACCATCTTGAATTGTAGTGCTGTATATTTTAGTTCACAATTGCACCACCTTGTGGATCACTTTTTCTTGGCAGCACATAAGTATAAATATTGAGTGTGATTTTCAAGGAAGGCCTAAATCCATTTACTGTACATTCTGAATGATGTTTTGGGTCATCTTTGTATTGGACATATAGATTATTTTTGTCCTTTTTTGTTTTTCTTAGAATGCCAATAGATATTTATGTTGCCTGCTGGAACAGTGGAGAAGTCTAGTAGAAAGCTTTATTTATCAAATCACGTGGGAAATGGATTTGTGGGTTTCCAATGTAGAATGAAATGAATAATCATGCATGAATCATAATTATTATGATTTTTATTGGAATGTATGGATAAAAACAGAAGGAATTAAATTCGCCATGCCCCCGCTTGACGGAAGAAGACCGTTTTTGTATCGAAATTGTGTTCTTGTCTTCTTATCAATCAGTCCTCCACCACTGGATCAAATTGCATCAGATCTAATCCTATAAATATTATTTCTAGATAAGTCTAGATTACGTTGTCTACAACAAAACGAAAGCAAATCAGTGGCACTTTTAAGGCAGTTTCTAAGTTTCATGCAGGCTGCTTGAGACAACCTGTAAAGATAAAATGATACGGTGTTGACTTCATGGATTATTTAAGTGGCATAGTTCAGGATCTAAGCATGTGGATCCTTTATCTTCCTCTCCTTGCCTCTGTCCCTTGCCTTACTGCTTGCTAATTGATGCCAGCCTCCCCTCCTCCTCTCCTAAATGCTGCTTGTAAACTATCGCTACCCCATGACCCCTTGTATCGACTAACTGGATTACCTTGTTGGTTCTTGTCATGTATATAAAACCAGACTGCTGTGTTGGATCCTATCACACAACACACAGGTCATATTAACTCTCTTTATCGCTCCTCCACTTTATACCATGATGAGTAAGAATTGAAAAATATATAATCAGACCCGGTGCTTGGTTAAGTGTCCTCTCAGAAGCAGTGATAGTGCTAACACGACCGGTACAAGTTTTGCACTTTTGATGTCAAAATGCGGGAGCAAGACAGTCGGACAAAAAGGACTTGGGTCAGCACTCCTGTTCTCTGAGCTGCTTGATAAGGACCGGGTCAACAACATGAAGTCTGATGACGTCTTAATCTCAGTGCTCATGTTTATCTTTGAGTGTTCTGGAGTTTCTGCTGGTGTCTTCTTATGTCTGTGGACACGTAATAAAAAGTTGTTGAGAAAAAAAAAGTGAAATAAATCAAATAAATGTTGGAACTCTTTTTGTTTTGCGTATGTGGATTTTTATTCATTATTCATTCATTCGGTCATTTCTGTTAATTTTAGTTTATTTGGCAGTTGATGGCTTGGTTGTTATGGCCATTTTAGCCTATGACCTTTGTATGACACAATCTCTGGTTCTTGGTAATGCGTGGTAGTGGTTTTAAAGTTCAAGTTTGGCTGAGTTCACAGGGAACGCTGTTCAGAACAGATTGGCTTTTGAATAAACAGCTGCACATCTCTCATCATTTCACCCGATGCAAAATGAAAAATGTTGACCCAGCCTTTCTATATAACCTATTTTTTTAGCCTGTATAAAGAGCAAGCAGTTCCATGCCAGATGATAAACTAATTAATCTCTCTCTCTACGAAATGACGCCTCAGTTGCGTAACACTGTGCAAATACAGCTCAGTTGCACAACACTGTGCAGTACTTTCACTTTCAGGACATTGTGATACGTGTGTGTGTGTGTGTGTGTGTGTGTGTGTGTGTGTGTGTGTGTGAGCTCTCTATTATTGATAAAGCACTCACAATGTACTCAACCCAGGAGCCGTTACACTAATCCGCTTATAAGAGAGGCATAAAGTGTTACTGTTACAAATACAAAGGTGCTTTATGGAGTGAGGAGGGCCACAGAGGAGGTCCCTGACCTGCAGACAAGTCAGGGCTTTTAGAGTGTCTTTGTGATTGTGTTGTCTGGTGAGATACTGTACAGTAGGTCGGCTATATGTGCGCGGTGTTATGAATATTTTACTGTGCATTAAGTGCGCGTCTGTGCATGTCTGTCTGCCTTCCTAGCTGCCCCCTCTCATCGGTCTCTGGTTCTCATTTTTCCTCTCAGTATTTGTTTCATGCATGAGTTCCTTTGGCGGACCTATGTGCCGTTTGAGAGCTTCTCATGTCCTGCAGTACAATGTCAGTGCATTGTCACAAACAGAACGTCAGTGAGAAATGGGAGCATTTGCCAAGCTGTTATATGTTATTTTAAGACTCCCAAGGGAATTGATAACAACAAACATCGTTTCCCTGCCGTGTTTTTCACTAACCTTTGAAGAATCACCCGATCGTGAAGGTAACTCCATTTCACGAAAGTCTGCCTTAAAATAGCGTGGTCGCTTTTCCTAGTGTCACATAATATCCCTCGATAGCCATCGATAACAACACAGAGAAACAGCGCCTCGGTCCGTGCCGCCATTGTCCATAAGATTGCATTGAGACTCGATTACCCAGAAGCCCTGAAAAGCTAGCGTATTTTTTTCCCCCGGTGGTCACGTGTTCCAAACGTGTGGCGTATCAGAAAAAGTGTCAGCGGAAAGAAAACCTTGTATGTCTTAAAAATAATCAAAATCGGCGAATAAAACAAATAAAACATAACTCGGGAAAGTCGTGTTCGGCAGGCAAAGAGGACTTGTTTGGGAGATAGAGTTCCTCCGCTGGACACTTTTCTATTTTTTGTAAAGATTTTCTGCCTTTATTGATAGTATTATTTGAAGAGAGACAGGGAAGGGAGAGAGAGACGGGGGGAGACATCAGACGGGGGGAGACATGCAGCAAAGGTCATCATGAACGAGACTCGAAGTCTCGAACCCGCGACGCGCAGTCAGGCCACAGCCTATATGTGGCATGCGCCTTGACCGCTAGGCCAGCCACACTTTTCAGTAGCAAAGCAGTAGAGTTAGCAAGGCTAATCAGTGAATAAAACATGCAGGGATCGACATGCATTTTCAGAAAGTCTTCAGGAAAAGATCAGGAAAGTGTGACGTTAGAATGGCACATCTGTATCCTTTCCCCACACTATTGTGTATCACTGATAGCCATCAGTGATATCAGGTCTAACTATCAGGTCTCTCTTGAGTATAATCTTAGGTTAAATAAAGGTGAAACACGCACGTGCGCACAGACACACACACACACACACACACGCACGCACACACACACACACACACACACACACACACACACACACACACACACACTATGATATTTAAATATGTATCTAGGACATTACAAGAGTAGTCAGACAACCATGCCTTTTTTTTAAATATGTAATACTATGCAAAAAAAAGTCACACTGACACTAACCAAGGCCATGCATGTGTCCCCACCAGACTGTGCCGGCCGGTCCCTTTACACACTGTAGTGTACATCCATTCCATACCATGTTACAGTAGGTCTATGTTTCCGGTCAGTGGCCACCCTATCCTTCTTGTTAATTATGCACACTAAGAAGGACCCCCATCTGAGGTTTGGGTCCATGTGTTGCTCTTCCTTCGTCTTGGTGTGTATTTGTTGCTCAAAGGGGCGAAAAGCAAACGTATGGACCGACTGGGGATCTTCTTCTATCTTCTCGTCGTTCCTCCAGACTTACATTTGACATCTGGCAGCTTCGGGATTGTAATTGTAAGTGATATTGTATTAATTTCTTATGAGAATGGATTGGCTGGAATGGATGAATGTACAATTGGAATATGGCAAATGGGGGGAAATAGGTTTATTGTACATACATAATGGGTTACAATTATATTAGTCATCATTCATGATTCATGCCTGAGACAAACTAGGACTTTTACCACAGGTTAAGCAAAATCAACCCTGAATTGTAGTGGGTCAATACACTAGCATCTAGTCTAATCACACACACACACACACACACACACACACACACACACACACACACACACACACAATTAGGAGAATCTAGTGACTAGATTCTCCTAATTGTGTGTGTGTGTGTGTGTGTGTGTGTGTGTGTGTGTGTGCGTGCGTGCGTGCGTGCGTGCGTGCGTGCGTGCGTGCGTGCGTGCGTGCGTCAGTGTTGTTTTCGTCGACTAAAACTGTGACAAAAAATGTTTGTCGACTACCTTTTTCCACTGAGGAAAACTAAATGGAAACTAAATGAAAACTAAGCTATGATGACTAAAACTAAGACTAAATATACTGACAATATTGTCAACAAATGCAAACTAGACTAAAATGTTAGGAAGGTACAAGTGGACAAGAGATCCAGTACCAGTATAAGTCATTTTACACTTGGTTGCATGCTGGAAATAGCCGATCTACAAGGTCGTAGGTCGGCTATTTTCAGCAAGTGTAAACATTTTAGTCGACTAAATCAACTGCAGATTTAGTCGACTAAAATCTTATGACATTTAGTCAACTAAAACTAGACTAAACACTAAAACATTCCAGGTGACTAAAATGTGACTAAAACTAAATTAAAGCTATTGAAGAGACTATAGACTAAAACTAAAATCGAAATGTGCTGCCAAAAACAACACTGGCGTGCGTGCATGTGTGCGCGCGCTTGTAAAAAAATAAAATAAGCTACCATTTTAAGACTTCAATCTTCTATTCTAATCATTATTCGATTCAGAACTATAGCTATACAGTTCTCAAAAATGGTGAAACCCAATTTTCTACTTGAGTGGCACGGCTTAGAATAATTGCACCAATCATGCCTATTGTAGGCTTACTGCAACAATGGCAATGGGCTTAGTCGAGAAATCCTGTGAATCAGGAAGGTCACCCGACTCAGGATATCACATCTCTGTGCTCTCTAACACACCATACACTTTCTCCTGAACTCACAGGGGGTACGCTAACGAGCTCCTGTTTCACCTGTTATTCCTATCCTATCTGCCTTATAGGCTATGCTGTGAGTGGTGCTCTGTACTGTACATTGAACACGCGTGTTTATGTGTCTTCACGGGAGACTCTTAGAAGATTACTTTGGGGCCTCTTATTGAGCCACAGGTGATATTCTGTGTCATATTTCTCTCCGGGTTCCCTGCTAATCCTGTATTTCTTTTCATTCTCTTAAAATAGGCATAGCATGAATATGTGATTGAGCAAATTAGGAAATGATTAAATGATTCAAACACGAATGAATCAATGAATCGGAAGAAACAACTAAATAGACATCAGAGCTTTCACCATTCAACTTTCTCTTCTTTTAGGCTGTTGCTTAGGCTGTTGCTTTTGTCAGAAACAAATTAAACATTCAATATGTAAAGATTAAAAGAAAAAGATTTATAGTTCACATGATGGTACAAGTGACCTATGCATGTGTAGCACCCACCCGCAAAAACAACCCTGCCAATCGGGCTCAGCCCTATTGGCACGACAGGTTGTACCAGTGATTGTATCATGTGTGTTGCTTTCAGGATGTCCATGCAGAGAGGGGAGCTGACTGTCCAGTAAGTCGGAGACATTAGGCAGTGATCCAGCACAACCAACCAGCATGGAGAACAGTAAGGTGACCAGCCATCAATACAGGGAATAACCCTTTGGGGAACCGTTTCATCCTCTATAGATAAATGACACTATGAAGATTTATGTCTTTTAACAAGTTAGACATGAAATGCATATCATTTTGTGACTGTAGCTACTTTTCGTTAGTCTCTCCTCCCTCCTGTTGTATGTACTGTGTGTGTATTATATGCCACCAGCAGCCAGTGAAGGAAGTGCAGCCCTTACCTCGGGATACCACCCCTCCCCCCATGACCACGCCTTCACTAATGGCCCCCAACATTGCCTCTATGAGGTACAATGTGGGTTCCATTCAGCATGTACAGGTGGCGTCCTCAGGTGAGCCATGATAATGTATATACATAAAAACTGAGTGCGTACGATTAATATATATTGATATAATAATTCAATGTTGATTTCAATTATACACTATAGATTCAAGTATGATGCTTTGTATTAACCTTCCGGCAATATTTTTAAAAAGATGCATCATTATCAGTCCTCATGAGAGTATTATTAAGGCTATAGGCAATTTTCACTCTGTTATTTGCTGAAAACATTATTTTCCCATTCCTGAGAATGCAACAGGCACAAGTTCCTGTTGCATTCTCAGGATTTTGAATTGGCATTAAACATTGGAACATAAATAAAAGCCTGTTAGGCTTAATAAACAGAAAGTGCACGGATATGACAAATTTAAATAACTTAAATATACAAAGAAATGACTGACAATAAATAATGTACTATGCCAAAATAGGCCATATTCTATAATAAGCTGATCTACAAGATTTGTGAATTTCTTTGAAAATGTATGAAACCTTTTTCAACAATTATTGAGATGATCTGAAAAGATTGCGATGATGTAATATTTGTGACAGGCCTATATATAGTCGCACCGTGTGAGTCTTATCAGCTGATGTGTGTGTTTACAGTGGTGACGTCATTCAGCCACCTGAAGCCTCCTGAGAGGGAGCACAACAACCTGTTGACTCAGATGAAGTCAATGAAGTCCCTGAGACATGCTGCTGTGTTTACTGGACCGTCGGTGAGCTACAGTAGCTGGGTATAGCTGGCTACAACAGCATATACTGGATATAATACTCCCCTTTGACTGAGTGCTAGATGCTTGGTTTGGTTTCCCATTTGGCAGACCAGGTTTGAATCCATAACAAAACACCATAACAAGTTCACACGGGCAGATGTAAAAGATGCAGTCTACCATTCATTGTCAATGGACGCCAGCGACATGACGTTGCAAAGACGCAATGATGCATGTATAGCTGCTCCAAATCAACACGTCTTTGCGTCTTTGTGTCTGCCCGTGTGCAGACACAACAGTGCATGTTGTCTGGCCATACATTGTCAATGGAAGCCAGCGAAGTGAAGCTACAAAGCAAATCCGGTGCTTGTAGCTGCTGAAAAAGCTACAATAACGGCTACAAATACACTGTGTAGCTTTGCATCTTTGCGTCTTTGCGTCTGCAGCAGTTATTATAGTGGCTCTGTCAGCACTATTTTCATAGGGTAGGCCAGCTGTGACCAAAGTGTGGCCCGCAGGCCAAATGTGGCCCTAGGGTGAATTTGCCTGTAGCTTCATACCTGAATTGTTTTATGAACGGCCCGCCCAACAGTATGGGACATTTTTATGGGCATATACTCTGGGCATTTCCCAGAGTATTTTTATATTCAATGTTTTCAACCTGGGCATTTCCCAGAGTATGATTTGTCATTGTTCCTTGTTCCTTGTATTTCTTTTTTTATTGCTTGGTTACATTTGGTGAAACTTAAGGCATAAGGATATGAAAAAAGGCTGAGATGTGAAGCTGGACTTTCAGATGGCAGTGACAGTATTCTCTCTCCATGCCGTCACCAGAGACTGGAGAACGAGGAGAAGCTTGCCGAGGTACCCATCATGGACATAATCATGGCTGACATTGATTCGCTGGTGCCCACGCACGATGAGAACGGCCGGCCAATAGCCGAGTGGAAGAGGCAGGTGATGGTACGACAACTCCAGGTCAGACTACAGGATGAAGAGGAGCAGAGGAGACAGGTACTGGTGTGTGTGTGACGTTTACTCAGTGGTGGGAAAAACTACTCACATTTATTACTCAAGTAAAAGTATCAATACTGCAATATAGAACCAAGTAGATGTCCAGAATTCAAAATGTACGTGACTGGTGACTAAAAGTAGGCTACCAAAGTATTGACATCAAAATATACTTTGTATATTGTGCAGAAATGTCCCATTTCAAGTTTTCAAATGTATAATAATCTTTTGAAAATAGCCGATACAAGCTCACAGTCACAAGGCGACGGATTGTGGGCTTGTAGATCGGCTATTTTCAAATGGCCGAAATGTATCTAGGGTTGAAGTGCGAAATACATGTTTTTTAATAATAATCAAAATCTACAAAGTAACTAACTAAGAGGAGTAAAATTGTAGTGGAATCTCACTCTGGAAAATTGTCTGTATAAACGCATAATTTGTACTTTGTCATATCCCCTGTATGACAAAGTACAAATTAAGCGTTTATACGCAGGAAAATAGCAGATCTACAATTTTTATTCTTTTCTATTTTCAGCGTGTGACATGGCATGCAACAAAGATAGTCTTACGTTACACTTACAAGTGTTGATTTGAACTAAGTAGCAATTATTATTTTCCAAGACAACAATCTTGCCAAAGAAGAGTTCCTCAGAAGGATCATGTGTGGGTACTAACTAAGTTACTAACTTCACTACTCTCCACCCCCCCCACACACAAACACATACACCAGGACATGGCTAATAGCAACATACCGGTGGTGGACGACGGCTGGAAGTACTCGCAGGTCCACAACGCTGTCCTGGGGCCGTTTGGAGAGCTGCTGAACGAGGACGACCTGACGTACCTCCACCGGCAGATGGAGAACGTGTCCCTCCAGAAGCGCTGCCAGGCCTACGAGCTGGAGCTCACCCGGCTGACGGAAGAGTTGAGGGCCATCTTCCCCGATCCCATCGTCAGCATCTCCCTCAACAGGGACATCTTGCGGCGGACGGACACGGACGAGGGACAGCGGCTGCCCCTGCCGGTGTGGTGCAGCCGCGTCTCCGAGATCGTCAGGAACATGTCGCTGCTGCTGAACAATCTCACCGGCGGCGGCGGCAGCAGCTACGCGTCGGGGCAGAGGAGCACGGTGGACGGGTTGATGGAGGGGGTGAGGGAGCTGCAGGGCGTGAGGGACGGTTTAGGACTTAACCAGCCGGGCCAGGTCAAGTGGCAGGACCAGGGGCTAGGCTCGGGGGCGTCTGCGGCATCTGCAGCTGGCTGCAGGATACCCCATATTGGGATGGCGTCGGCCTTTAGCCACCGGCTCGAGAGCAACAGCTACGGCAGGACACAGAGGGAGAGGGTGCAGCGGGAGATTCAACAGTCTGGAGTGTCCGTTAAAAACCTCCGGTCTAACTTTGAGGGCCAGATTGGGGCCATTTATCCGTTCGCCGGTTTTGTGAACAACTCTCACAAACAGGACACTAGCGGGGGCCAGGGAATGAAGACTGGGATAGTGGTTGGAGTACCGGAAATAAACAACCACACTGCTCGTACGGATGTGGGCTGCAAACTGAACAACCACGGTGAACCTAAACCGGTTGTGCCCGTGATGGAGACCGTCAGCTTGAGGAAAGAACGTATAGTGGTGTTGTTCCTCAGCCACTGGAAGAAGTCTGCCTATGCCATTACAATGAGAGCAGCCAGGCTCAAACAGGGACACGAGGCCCCATCGGGGAAAACCGATGTCGGTACAGCGACGCCACCGCAGCCTCGCCAGAGATTCACCTCCATGTTTGAGTTCTGCCGCCAAAGGACCACCGTCGATAGGATGCTCCACTCCTGGAGGAATGTGAAATGGGGCCAGCGAGACACGCCCACTGTCCGTTGCTCCACCCACTCACTGGCCGCGCCCCCTCGGCCCACCTACTCCCCTGAGCAGTTCCTGCCGGAGGGTGAGGACGGCGTCGCGGCAAGCCACGACACCTTGACCCTTGACCTCTTCATGCTGGGATACTTCCGCATCCTGGAGCAGGACCTGTCGCCCGAGGAGAGGAAGATGAGGCACCTCCTGTGCTTCGAGGTCTTTGACCACGTGGGCTGTTTCCCCTGGAAGACCGTCAGGGATTTCCACAAGGCCGTCATTCAAGACATCCGGGCCGGAAAGCGGCAGTGGAGCGATGGCTTTGAGGACGTCAAAGCTTGCTTCTTTGGGAAATCCGGCAAGGCCAGGGTGTGCCACAAAGGTGGAGCCGGAGAAACCCTGTGCCCGCTATCGTTATCTCCGTCATTATCCCCTGATACTAGACAAGTACCCATGGTCATAGTTCAGTCTGCAGACAGTGGGAGCGGTACGGACTCTTTCTCCTCTTTTAACAATGATGAGATCTGTCAATACATTGATCGCAGCTTTGCTTTCTGGAAGGAGAAGGAGGCGGAGATGTTTGATTTTGAGCATTAGTCTGTTGTATAAATGTGTGTTTTGTATTGTTTGAATGTTTTTTGCATCAAACCGGAAGAATAACAATAAAAGCTCTCGTAGCCTGTAGCTTTTATTGAGAAAAATCAGTTTGAGGGAAAAGGAAGTTAATTCCGGAAGATTGGTGACTACAAAACAATACTACAACATGACGTAGCGATCATCCGCTCCCGACCAGTTCATGAACCTGAAATGGAATGGTGCCCAGGCTAGCTTATTTGTGTTTGTAGCTAAACTGATTAGAGAGATTATTCCAAATAAATTCATGAATATGATATAAAACATAACATTAACCGTATTCTTTGTTTAGATGCATGTGGTATAAAAGAGATAACTTTAATCTCTCCCCTAATGACTAGTGTCAAATATTTATTTTGAATACACATGTACAGTACTACTTGCTTTTACATTTATAACTCAGAGGTACTATACATTTATGGTTGAGTCTGGAAACAAACACGCTTAACACAAGTTTAAGACACTATTGCTTGGCTTATTTTTTTTGTAGTAATGTCTAAAATTCAGAGGAGCCAAACATGTGACGATACAGCAGCAAGAACTCATTGTCTTTTTAACATCAAGGTATGTATGAATTTGTGCAGGTAAAAGATGAAACATTTTAAGCATGACAAGGAACTGGAACGGTCTCCACCAATTCTAACAGCTGGAGCTGTTGGTTTGGTGGTAGAATACCTATTATAAAACCTGTGCATGTTAAGATGTCTACAATCTATGACAGAATTGACTCATGACTCAATACCAAACAAATAAGCTCAGCTGCAGTCATGCAGATTTTATATATTTGAAACATATAAAGTGTAGCTGTCCCAGCAATGGGTATTTTGTAATATTTTATTTTATTGCTTACCTTTAAAAAAATGTGTAATATGTGAACATTGTACATGTATTTTTGTTTTGGGGTATTGTATTTGTATGGTGTAGTGCCTTCTACTGCTCAGTTAATTATGACCTGTTGTAACTTGTAAGGCCAGGTGATTAGACTCATGTGATTAGTGTTGAGTCAAGTGCACCTGGGTGAGCTAAACTCAGTCAGAACAAACAGAGTTTCAGAGGTGAAAGGAGCTCTTTCCACGTCAAAAAAGAGTGTCCTTTAAATAAAGACTATAAAATAAAACGTGACTCTCCTAAAATAATCGGCAGAAGGCGCACACGGTACGTTACCTAGCTGTTGTTATTATTTTTGTTTGTAATCTGAGTTCCCAGAAGTTTTGTTTTTCGCCACTAGGGGGGCGAGAAAATTGCCATGTCATCGATTGTGTTTGAACATGTGAATAACACGTTTCACATTTCATTGTGTTTATGTGAATGTGGACATTTCATTGTGCATGGACATTCATGATTGTGGATACTTTAAAAAGACAGCCTGATTGATTGACAACAAGGACATTCATAGTTCATGTTTAGAATTCATTGTGTTAAAAAAGATATTAGTTTGTTTTCTTTTGCAGTTTTTCATGTTGTCTTGGGCTAAATAAATTGCCTTGAGAAGTTGAGAGCGTTGTCATTGCCCTGTTGCGTGTCCCCCCCAACTGTATTGCGTGCATGTGCACATCTTGTTCCACATCCAGGGCGGACCGGGTTTTTTTTCTCCAAATCACCCAAATCACTGAATGCTCCTTTAAGAAGGTGAAATTGTTCCATACAGCAAATTTAGTTTAGAAAGGTGCAATTTGATGCTGTGAACCAGGTGCTCTGGTTCTTGGCCCAGAGCCTGCATTTGAGTGTTTGGGGATAGACTTGGAGGCAAGTCATTCACATTCAGCCTACTGGCCGGGCAAGGAAATTTGTAAACCAAATTCTTTTGTAATTCATTTAGCCAATATAACGACTATAATGACTTGCAAGTGGTATATTCTGTTCCCTTTACAGAGTTCAGAAAGTGTTGCAGTTTATGAGGGGGACCTGGGACACTACCGGAATCGGTAAAGGGTAGGGTTTTTAACAAGGTTTTGTTTGGCCTGCTTAGGCTAATATATTTTCTGTATTTCCTTAGAATCAATAACTGCCCACAGCAGTTATTGTTATCGGTGGGATAGTCTACACAGTATATGTTAAATGGTATGTTGGCATTTTTTATATTGTTATATTTTGTAATGTCTGGGTCAGTGTTGAAAGGTAACTTGTTTTATGTGGTTTATTGTAGGAAGGAGGACATGCCTTTTTCACTGTTTTTCCCACCTGTGTCATATTTCATATTCCATAGAGACTTGGTTGCATGTGTCAATGATACCATTGTCAATGGTAGGGCTACAGCCAATTAAGGCAATAGGGGTATTATACTGGGCCATTATTTAATTTACAGTAGCATGGTTTGGATTTTGTTTTTGCTCTATTATTTTCCTTATTTGTTTGCTGTGTCCTTTAGTAGGCCCTGAAGGCTTTAATTTCCCCATCCAGCTTTTAGTCAATCACGCTAGGGTTAGTCAAAGTTTTACTAAAAGGTGCCCAGTCTTCCCCCGTAAAGTGCCCATTCTTCCTGGTACCTACTCTTCTCTAGTGCCCACTCTTCTACTACTCCCAAAGTGCCCACTCTTCTAGGTGCCCACCTCTCCGGCTCCCCCTGAGTCTAGACACTGATTGACTCTTGGACTGGACCAAAAAAGACAGCAAACAGGAGGCCGACGCCCTACTGCCCCCAACGTTGCGTTTTGCTGTGGGCCGGGGGATTCAGTCTCCCTCCTGGGGGGACCCGGCCCCCGACCCGGATGTGGCCTCCCACGCCGGAAAAAACAGACGCTCCTCCGTTTGGTTTTTCTCGATTTTACTGGTTTCTCGATTATACTGTATACGGATTATGGTTAATGGTTTTGTAGGATCACTCACTGTTATACGGCATAGC
Source organism: Protomyctophum parallelum (assembly GCF_964188405.1). Lineage (NCBI taxonomy): Eukaryota > Metazoa > Chordata > Actinopteri > Myctophiformes > Myctophidae > Protomyctophum > Protomyctophum parallelum. Next base: position 30,397,525 of record NC_139709.1, on the reverse strand, counting down.
AGTGGGCGTGGTAGAGATTTACAAAAATATTGACAAATTATTTTAAGCCTAGAATCAAGCCATCCAGGTTCCTGTGATTCATGACCATAAAACCTTTATAACCTTATGTGACATGATGTGAGGGTGGCGTAGTCACTTAAGTTCCTTAGCTGTGTCACAGTACTAGCTTTACAGTATTTTACACGGTTTGAACAGCAGCAGTGTTCAGAAGTTAACTGGTAAATCAGGAATAATGATCAACAAAGACAGATAAGTGTGTGTGTTATCCTGTCACACTTTGTGTAATTGTGTTCTCCCCCTTTCTTCATTGCACTGACCCATTTTGTCCGTATATTTGTCTCTCTCCTATATTTGACTCTCTCCCACATGTATTCACATGCATCCTGCTCTCTTTCTGTTCATCGCTTCCTCCTCACTCCACTGACTCCAGTGATTTATGCTGTGTCATGGTATGCTCACGTTCGCCCAGCTGCTCCATTATGATCATTAACTCGTCAGATGCATCGCATCACAACCATGGAGTGGCGGCTTCGACAGCATGACGATGCAGCAGCATCAGCTCCCTACCCGAGGTTTAGTACAGCGCCACCCAACGGCCACTGCCCAAAATTTGCTACAGAGACACCGCGAAAGATTGAGATAAGAGTCAGTCTTACCACCCCACCTTTTCTCCCTCATGGAAATAAAATGACTGTCCCCTTAAACACACCAATCTTTGTCATTTTACTTTACGTAAAGTCGTAAACAAAACATGTATGATTTACTCTTTCTTTTTTACATATATATATTTTATAAACCTAGACATGCATAATTATAACATAATTATACTTATTATACATATAATAAGTATAAGATTAATCAGACTAATTGATTTAGTCAATTTGTCAATTTGTTGATATATAAGAATTTTAAAAAGATAGGCTAATCGATTATTCGATTAGCCTACATGAGCAAAATGATTAGTTCTAAATATCGGTTTTAATTTTTTGGCAATTGCCCAGTATAGTGTGCCCTCCTCTCTGGCAAGCTACGGCCAGTTGCTGATCCTGGCAGCCTTTCAGATTTTATCTGGCATGGGCACCATGCCCATCCTGTCCTGTGGCATCTCTTATAGTGGACCTTGCAGAGCCAGGAAAATCAGCACTTTCTATACACCGGTATGGTGTGATACAGCTTTGGTAGATTATTTCTGGCAAAGTTCTGCCCCCTGTTCTGCTAAGCTTTCTTTTCTCCTTATCTATCCATCCATCCATCCATCCGTCTTTCTTCCTTTAAATTTACATGAAGTTGTCGACAATGTAAAACAATAGAGATCAAATGTATTAAGGCTGTAAATATGTATAGTTCCTGGGAATGAAGCAAAGATTTGAGTTAAAAACGTTCGCTCTGAAAGAATATATATTCAAAGATTTGCACCACATTTTCACTATTTCTCAATAGCTAAAGTATAACCTAGTGCTTAAAACACCAAAAGGGGTTCCTGCCCAAAATGGGTTAAACCTTTTAAAGCACGGCACGTGCCAAGGAGCAGCAACGCTGCAGTTCACCGCTCCTTGGCTGCGGCTCACCGCTCCAAGAGATGGGTCAAATGCGGAGAACTAATTTCACTGCGGTAACCTGTGCGACCAATCTTACGACTTTGACTTTGAACATCAGACACGAATCTTCCGGTGCCGAATTATTTTTATAAAAATGCCCTCATATCCACGTAGTGATATAGTCTGGCCACGCAAGGCTACCTTTAAAATCGTAGATTAGAATATTATACTATTGTACTCTACCTCAAAACAATCATCTACAACATTTGTGATACATTATTTTACTTCTGTGAAATGTCATTAAATATTTGAATGGGATATGCTATAGTCTGACTGTTTTTGATATTGTTGTGAGTGTGACCAACATATCTGGAAAAGTAATGGCTGGATTGTCACATTAAGCTGTGCACATTTATGCTCCCAAGAGGAAAGGAGCTATTGATTTAGGAGGTGACCCCATGACCTGCCCTTTACTGCCTCCATCAGGCCAAACTTTACATTCTTGAAATAAGCATATATCTGAACAATATACGAATTACGAACACAAATTGCTTTGCACGTTCCTGCTCCCATGGGGAAGAAACCTATTGATTTTGGCAACCCCATTGACTTTCCTCAACTGCCACCACCAGGCCAAACTTTGTCCTGCCCCGCCACAACCCCCAAAAGTAACAGGTGTGTTGTGAATCTCCATCCTTCTCACCATTGATTTTGGTGACCCTGCTGTCCTCTACTGTCACTGTCATTAGGCCAGACTTTAAACTGAGAAAACTGGTAGAGATTCTTCTTAAGCCTCAGTGGAAGTATACTTTACTGAGTGCATTATCCGATTCACAGTGGCTTTTACACATTTTTGTAAAAAGTGTTTATCTATTTATAATTTAAAGGTATATTCAGTGATTTCACTCAAAAAACCGTAGGTTTCGTTTTTGGCTGTGGGACCCAGCCTTTCGTCCAAACAGGATAGAGAGTCAAAAACGAAACCTAAGGTTTTTTGACCCCCAGGGGTTAACTGGGGAAAGGAAGGAACTCCTTATATGGTCAGCACACTCTATAGTAGAGAGGATTATCACAACAAAACAAAAAAATAAGTGATATTTGAATTAAGTGAAATCACTGAATATACCTTTAAATGTTTAAGATGATCTGTGCAGTGGGCTCCAGCTCTTCCCTTCTGATGATTCTTCTAACCTATTAGTTTTGTTTTATCACATGTGTGCTGATTACTCTCATCCAGAGAGCCAATATCCATCGACTATTGCGATAACTTTATCCGATCTGTTGTCACAAATGTGAGAGGCTTCGAAAACGTATAGGCATTTTCTGTTTTCACTCTAGCAGACAGTGTGAACTCTTGTGTATTTCCGAATCCCAAAACTGAGCAATGGGGTGGCACCTGCAGACGCAGAGTGGTCAGTCAGGTTCCAGGGGTGGCCCGCGGCCACCGTGAGCACAAGCACACCGGCCTGGCATGCATTCCAATATGGAGTTGTATAGTGGCGCATGTGTGCACATAATGCATCGTAATCATATTGTCTACACATAATGGCCAGCATGGCATTATTCTGCATTTGACCCTCAACTTGGCTGTGTTTTAGGGAGCATTCTGATCATGCCGCTGGTTGCAGCAGTGGTTTTTGATTGATTGATTGAAATATTTATTAACAGTTTGTAGAATTTACAGTACATTTTAAGCACAAACTCAATACAAAGACTGTCAACTGTGAGTGGACGACCCAATTAAGCATTACACTTGTTTACAACAGGGTCCACATTGTTCAATTCATCAAAACATTTAAAGACATACAGACATTTAGAGACATACAAATAGACATTTCTATGTAGCTAAAGTACAGAACAGGAATTCATCATATGGGAAGCAAAAAAGGGAAAAGATACAATATACAGTGAGGGAAAATGGGGGGGGGAATTAAAAAACTTCAGTGCACTGTGTCTAAACATGTTGCGACTGCAGGTCGCAACATGTTTAGGCACAATGCAAGGAATAAATGCATTCGCCATGTATCTGGAGGAAGTCTGATCCAATCATTTTTAGATTTCTCCAGTTTAATCCTGCGTTTAGGTTTTGTTGTGTTCAAGATCTGATTTTAGGCATGTTTAAGCCTCCAGGGAAATCCGTGTTGAGGTTCTTAATCCACAGTTTTTCATTAAAACGTCTTTGTCCTACTGTCCAGTTGGGATTGTGTTGGAGTCCAGCGCATTTTAGAGCTTCAATGCCATGAAATGTTGCACAAATCTTGTGGTTGTCTTTTTTCCATTGTTAATATTGTATCTGTGTTGTCCCAGCCTTGTACCTATTGTTTTACCCGTTTCTCCGACATATTGTAAACCACATTTGTTACATGTGATTAAGTAAATGCAGTTGCTGGTTCTGGTTGTTATTCGTTGTTTAATCTCTAATACGATTCAGATTCAGATTTTACAGAGGTGCTGCTGGGTGGGGTGTTAATTAGACTGTGTTTACAACCACAGTTATCTCTCTACTTCTCAGTGTCAGCTATGGTGACACAGTGTGTGTGTGTGTGTGTGAGTGTGAGTGTGTGTGAGTGTGAGAGAGAGAGAGTTTCTCTAATGTTTTCCACACTACTATGCATATACACACACTGTATGCTTTGTTTGTGTCTGCTTAGCATTTGTGTTTGCCTCCTGTTTGAATGTCTTAATTATCTTGCACAGCACAGAAACTCGTGTGTGCGCGCACACAATTCCTTGTCTAATATGCCACTGTCACGTCTATGCGACAATTTCTGTATACTGTGGAGGCACAAACCTTTGCGCTCAATAATTCATGTCCCCTATGATGCTCTACCAACGTCATGCCCTTTTTAAAGACTGCCTGCTGTTCCATCTTGGGCTCTGTTATCCTTCATAGCTAATATCTGGTAATATTGATAATGCTTCTTATTGGAGAGCAGAAGCAGGCCGGTAGTAAGGTCATTTTATTTTTTTAGTTGCGACCATAGGCCGCAGATTACTATGAAAACCTGCAAAACCCCGTCCGTCAGTCGTATCACTCCTCCATTTATGGTTATCAGTCCATCACGCCTCGTTGTAAAGTTCTTTCCTAGTTCACTCCAAAGGACAAGGACACAACTCAGTTTCCCAACTCAATCCACTTTTATTTATCCAACTTTTTATGCTGTTGGTATAATTGGTGATTGGTTGGCTTCTTGAATCAGGTTGTAAACCTTCAAACAGAGAAAAATAAAAGGTTAACAACATTGCCAAACAATCAACGGATAATCTTCTTAAACCATTAGCTTTCTTCAACAATTGTTAAGCAATAGGCCTACAGTATTTTAAACAAGCACATGTCTTAAACAATTAAATGTATTTAATTTTTAAGCAATTCAATGTCTAATTTAAATTACTTTTAAACACCAATTTATCAATATATTGTTAAAGTTAAAGTAACCATTTTAAATTAAACACTTCAAATTAACCATTTAAATGGAATAGATAAGTTTCTAATTAAACTTAAAGTTAATATTTTAGACAAATAAGTAAACATTAAGTTAACATTTTAAAGTCACCATTTAAACCCTTTTAAATTGAACTGTTTCAACTCAAGTGAACATCTAAGCACTTGGAATAAAGATAGATAAATTTTAAATTTTTTAATTCTTAAAGTAATATTCAATAAACTTAACATTTCTAACTTTGTCTTCTTTTGTAATTTATACTTTAAACACAAATGAATTAATTTCCCCCAAACACTGTCAAGTCACAAGTGTGTTTGAACACAGCAGTGTGCCCAAAGTAACACATAGCAGGTAATGTTGCAATGTGTTCCTTATCCAATTTGGTAGCACTGCAGTTAAACCATAAATTAGCATTTCAAACATGCAAGTATATAAACATTTTTACAGACCATTGGCGTCTTTGGGGTTGAACTCGACTTCTGAAAGAACTTGAGCTTCTTCTCTCCCTGGTTTCTGTTTGTGTGGCCTTTTAAAGTCTGCAGGTGCTCTTAATGATCAGCGGCCATTTTGTGTTTTGACTCTGGGAAGTGTAGTTCTTTTGGGATTGAAATTTGATTGATTGAAATATTTATTAACAGTTTGTAGAATTTACAGTACATTTTAAGCACAAACTCAATACAAAGACTGTCAACTGTGAGTGGACGACCCAATTAAGCATTACACTTGTTTACAACAGGGTCCACATTGTTCAATTCATCAAAACATTTAAAGACATACAAACATTTAGAGACATACAAATAGACATTTCTATGTAGCTAAAGAACAGAAATAGACATTTCTATGTAGCTAAAGAACAGAACAGGAATTCATCATATGGGAAGCAAAAAAGGGAAAAGATACAATATACAGTGAGGGAAAATGGGGGGGGGGGGGATTCAGATTTTACAGAGGCCAGTTTCGAATTGCAGCCATCCGTAGGTGCCCTTTGAGAGCGGTTTTGAAGGAGTCAAGGGATTCACATGTCTTAATGACTGTTGGTAGGGCGTTCCACATTTTGGTGGCATAGGAGCGAAAAGAATTTAGTCCCTTGTTTGTGCCGAATCTGGGTTGTACATGGTTTGTTGCACTCCCTCTGGTGTTGTGGGTGTGGACTTCATTTACATTAGGAAGTATTTAGACAGGTACATGGGTATCTTGGTGGTGTATCGAATCTTGTGGACCAGACCCATTGCAAGATGCTGTACTCTGTCAACGACCCTAAGCCATCCCAGCCTGTCAAAGTGGGCAGGGGTGAGGTGGGTTCGGGGGGTGAGGCCAAGTAGGAGCCTGACCAGTTTGCTAAACTGGATGCTAAACAAAAGCTCCACTACTGAGTTTTGACCGCACACTCGTCGTGACATCATTATATGAAGATCACGACACTGACCTCATCAAACCCTGGATAGCCATACATGGAGCAGACTGGATCATCACCTAGATCTGCATATGTGGAGCTGGCCAGCAACTTTACATCTGACCTCGAGAGAAGAGGCACCGTGCTGCCCACATGTGATTGTGCTGTTTTTTTCCACAGGTCAGTATGTGACGTGTGCAACTCATATACTGCTCCTGCATGAGCAAAGTGTTCAACCCGGTGTGTGGAGAGAATGGAATTGAACTCAACTCAGCCTGCATGTCATTCTGACTGTTCTAATGTCACCATTGACCTGCACTGCACATCCCCCACAGAGTCCAAGTAAAGAGTCTGTCTCTCTCTCTCTCTCTCTCTCTCTCTCTCTCTCATTCGATTTGTCTTTCTGTGTCCACTCTCTCTCTTTCCCTCACCCCTTTCTTTGTCACACTCCCACTCTCTCTCCCTCTCGTTTGTCTCTTGAAGCTGCCATCCTGAAATAAATGAAAAAAGCAATTGAAAGAACACGGCCACCTCAGGCATTAGAAGGAAGGACAATAACGGTCACCAGAAGTAGGGGCGGGTGTTTTCAAGGAGTCGTAACATGGTTAAAATGGAGTTTGAAATTACAATAGGTTTATATAGGAGAGGGGGGAGAGGAGTGGAGGGACAGTAATAAATATCTATTGAATCAAGCAACTTAAAAACTGTCTGGGGATGTTAAAATGACCCCAGAAGTGAAATCCTGCATTGAATTACAATACCATATATATAGATTGACTTATGTGATGAAGCACAAATTAGGCTTTACACAATGTCTTTGTTAAGAACACCTGGCTTAGGGCTATGACATCCATAATTTATGGAGGATGAACATCCCATAGGATGTTTTGAGGAGAAGAAAGAAAGATTCTGTAAACATAGTAATCCTTGTTATCCGTTTGTAACGATGTGTGGACAACTGGACATGACTCATGAGTTTGATGATTTGAACTCACTCTTTGTGCATGGGCACTATAACAGAGATACTTTGCATATTATGCTACATGCCTGCCTGTCACTTTTGGAGCATCAGAAAGCTCCTGCATGATTAAATGGATTTTGCGTTGTATTTAAAAATGTTAATGTATTGTACTTGTTTTTATTCATGGGTTTTCGATTATTGTTTGGACCAATGTTTTATTGGTCCAAACGTCCGAACATTCACCATTTACCATTAGGCATGCCCGGCTACAAGCTCATGTTGCAAGCTTAGAGGCTATTTTTGATTTTGTCATATAAGTGGTTAAGAAAACAAAACTCACCTTTGTATTTGGGGGGGTAAGCCTATATATGTATTGTCATACTCATACATGAGAATGGAAAAAGTCTGATATTATTAAATGTCATTACAAAGGGCAAAAGGGAGAAACAATGTTTTTTTATGATGACCTTTTGTATAGCCTATATACTGTATATATAAATATATAGCCTATTGCCACATAAACCTGCAAGTTCACTTTGAATATGTGAGTCAAATGTATATAAAGACACTGGAATCTGAGATGAAATCTTTATTGTGCAAAGGTGAGGGAATTAAAATAGGTGAGGTCGCGCAGGCGCAAACATTGACAGGACGATGCTCAGCTGCATTCCCATCATACTGTGACGAGAGGAGGATCCCCCGCACACACACACACACACACACACACACACGCGCGCACACACACGACCGAAGAACCGCAGCAGAGTATTTAGAAGAACTGTGAAATAATCCCAGCAGCGCTCCATCGCCGTAGCCATGTCCGCCGGAGGAGATTTGGGGAACCCTCTGAGGAAATTTAAACTCGTGTTTTTAGGAGAGCAAAGCGGTGAGTCCCGTATACGTCTCTTCGCGAGTGATCAGCTGTGAATGTTTGGTTATCATTCATCGCCAGGCGTTATTACAGCGTATCTTGGAAGCGAAGCGATCATGTCTTTATAGTCGTTGCTGATATTGAAGTTGTAAAGGTCCTATGTGTGGACCACCGGCACCATCTGTCTTTCGTATATTTTACATGATTTTGTGGTTGATTCACCGGTTCTTGGCAGCTCCTATATGTGCCTATAAAAAATGTGATTAGGTCGTGGAAAAAAACGCACGCACATACAATGCAAGCCCAACCGACTTTAAGTGTCTACATCTACCGAGCTATATCATGAATTAAACTTATTTTCATTGAATTACGTAGAGCAAGATTTATGGAAACGTGTCATAATTTATATCGACAATATGAATATGAATTCGGGTGTTTTGATGTAGTATAGGTCCTACTGCAGTGACCGACATCAGCTCTGTTTCGAGATAACCGATTAGTTTCATATACACATTTGCCTCGGCTAGAACATTTATTAAGATTTCCTTCATATATATATATGATTGTTTTCATGCGTTTATTGGTTTTATTTTATTTTATTTTTATACGTATATTTTGGAGAGGACAACAAACATCTCCCGTGTGTCAGTTCGGGTCGGGACACACCCTAGGTTGGCGATGCTGTCTGTGTGTAGCATTCCTAAAAGCTCGCATATACTCTCATCCCGCCTCCGTCGTTTGGCACTTCACTATCATAAAGAGTGAGATAAAACAAACACAAAAAAAACACCGTGTCAGTGCCATAACATTATATTCATATTCAATAATCCATCTATTCGGGTGACAATAACTGTGTGCGAGGTTTGATGTGATGGCACAGATTCAAAGGGGACTGATCGATAATGGTTTAGCGCTATCAAGCTCTGCCTGAATACGTGTTCAGACATCAGACATGTTCAGTGGCTCTGCTCCTTCCTATACGAGCCCCCCCTGTATACGAACGCCAAAGTTAACATAAATAGTAAAAGAATAATAACATTTAGCTGGTCATGCATGTCTATAAATGCAACTTGGAGGCCTATATGGAATAAACTAACGTGTGACGTGTGTGTGTGTGTGTGTGTGTGTGTGTGTGTGTGTGTGGGGAGTATAGTTGATTGAGCATTATTGTACAGTATAGGGTATAGGCTATGTTTTGCTGGCGTATATAGGCCTTGTGTAGTTCTTCAGCCTGTCATACAATAGGATGCTGCAATGGTGCTCTCCATGGTGCTGAAGCTGGGCCTGTGTAGCACTGCCACTGCCCCTTTGGCAAAGCAACACTTACCAAACAATTGCTCTTTACTTAGGGGTCATCAACATCTATCTAATCTAATATTTGCCATGGACAAGGGCAAGACAAATATGTCCGTGTACGGACATATTTGTCTTGCCCTTGTCCATGGCAAATATTAGATTTTCTGTTTTACACATCATTATAATGTTCTTTGAGACCCAATATACGGAATGTCAGTTTACAGGTTTTTCTTCACAATATTTATGACACTGGTTTCATTTGCAAGGACCCCCTTAACTCTGAGATTGTATCTGCCAAATGGACCTGTACGGGTCCATTTGGCTCCATTTGTACTCTCTCAGAGTTACAGACCTGCTATAGTCATTCAGGGCTATCTCCTTATGTGTTTCTGTACTCATGCTGTGAATTGTGACAAAAATGTCCACCAACATGGCTATGACCCCTGTTCTTTATGCTGAGCGTGACTGGGGGGCATAGCTTGGCACCGTGGTTGGCCTGCTGGGAAGGCTGTATTTATAGGCCTACATATAATGTAAAGACATGGCTGCGTGTATCCGTAAGACTAGTGAGTGAGTTCAAATATACCAGACGTGCATGTCAACAAAATGGGGCTCGATTGGTTCACCTTGAGGTTCAGGTGGAGAGATCACGATCTTAAACTCACAACAAAATGGTGTCATTACATATCTGTGTGTGTGTATATGATGATCAGAATCTATGGCCTTACTCAGTCCTAACTAACTAGAAATGCACTCTGTCGAGGTGCCAACTTGCACCTTGCACACAAGTAGGCCATACTACATGGCCTACTTGTGCGCAAGCAGAGAGCACAAGTACTGCTACTAACTAATGTCTATTACAACAAGCAAATTTTAAATCCTTTAGACCCGTTATTGACCGTATACCAACCTTGAAACGTACCTTAGTTACGTCACCATCAACAGCCAGTAAGGGACCACCATTCTTACACATACATACATACATACATACATACATGCGCAAGTGATGTGGTTTGTTTTAAATGTCTGTCATTCCCCTCATGCTTTTCACCAGCCAAACATTTTATTCTTATTGTGTCATAGATGTGTCCTCTAATGCCGTTTAGTTAATGCCTTATGGCTATTAGGTTGTACTGCAACAGTTACATATAGGACCACAGTGGAAACAACAAGCCCCCTGGGGTTATAGCATTATGTAACTGTACCTCTGTACTTTTTGCAAACTGTTAATAAAGTATTCAATCTATCAAAAATCACACCCGTGTGAAGTGAGGGGCGCTCCCATCGTTATACATCATCATACATCATCTCATGAACAACTGAATTAATGTGATTGGTTCGCCGATTTGCTCGTCTACATATAATGTGAAGTTTCCCTTCATCGTCAATGATGATGTACGATGATAAGGGCGCCCTTCACTTCACACGGGTGTGATTTTTATCCTCAATATGTACAATGAAATCATCGCTATGGGGTGATCAGCCAATCAAATCATTGCTAAAATTCACACGCACAGACAAAGCTGGGCATAGGAGGGGCTAGCGCCCCTCAAAAAAGCTCTGACATATTGGTTTAAAGTGCTGGACAAGGAATCGTTTAGGATTCATCGTTGATGAAGGATTAGCTATACTATTTTTGAGGGGGGATAGCCCCTCCTATGTCCAGCTTTTGGTGTATGTAACCAGATTTTGTCCCAACACAAACATTAAATGCTATTGACAATGAATGGCCAGCTTTGAGTGTCTGTGTAAACACAAACATTGATAACGAAGGTGAGGACGCAAATTGTGATTGGCCGGAATGAGATGATGTATGATGATAAGAGTCACGGGTGTGATTCTTTTTTTTATTATTATTGGTTTTCATGGTATTTTGACACATTAAAATGTAAATTAATCTCTGTTTTGGCATCATCGATTTGCACTTGTTTATCCCAATACTTGCTTTACTTTAAAGCAAGTAAAGCAAGCTCACTTCAGTCGTATGTTGTTAAACACATTTTATCTTGTCTTGTCTTATTTTATCTTATCTTATCTTACAGTGGGGAAGACATCTCTAATTACCAGGTTCATGTATGACAGCTTTGACAACACGTACCAGGTGAGACTCTATACCAGAATCACAGCCAGAACCAGCTCAGAGTTCAGGTTTTTATCCGAGTGGAATAGTAAGAGGGTGGCGACACGCTTTGATCTCGCCGCAAAGCGAGCGCCTATGGGCTATAGTTCCAAACATTGGAACTATCCCATTGAGATAGAATGAGCACTTCCGCATTCCATTGTTACAATGGGAGTCAACGCTAGTGTCGCCACTCTCTTACTAGATTACTCTGGTTTTTATAGCCCCCGTATGTACCTCTCACTCCACTCATACTGTTTACGTTTGCCACTTTACAGTAAAGTTACCCTTTTAGCGCACATCACATCCAAAAAGTAATGATTGTGACGGGTTGCAGCGAGTATTTAAATTGCTTATTTAATCAACGGCTTCCATGTTTTTCAAGGAAGTTGTGGCAGGGGAGGCAGCATTAGCGCCTCCCCTGGTCAGTTGGAAAATGTAACATGCGCCCATGGCACAATCCGGGGACCTCATCTCGGAGCTACAGTATGAGCGCAGGCAGAGGTACCTATATGAGGCTAAGGTTTTAGAAACTAGTTATGATGAGGCAGAGATGGAGAACTTAAGTATTCTGTATTTAGCGTTGATCGCCATTGATAAAGAGTTCATATATACAGTACTGCATGTGCAACAACAGTGGATTTCCAATACAAGAACTGTATGAAATCATCCTAAGGAAATTGCAGCAATTGAGTGTTATGCTCTTCGAAAGAGGATTCAGTTTTTTCTTGCTATAGGGCTTTTCTTTGAATCGAGGTACATGCACAGGTCTGAATGATTGACTCCTTAGGGCAATCCAAATGAAATTATCTTTACACCATGATTCAATTTACAGCACTTATTGCCCCCACCCCCACCCCCCCCCCCCCCCCAAAATAAAAGGGAAAAAAAGCTTTCTGTGTTCTTCTGCTCTTTCGCACTGGCCACTATCGTGACCAGCCATGCAGGAAGACATTTTGTTTGGGAGGTCTGGTGTGTGTTGCTGATCACTCTGTCTTGTGTTGTTTTTTTGCACCATAGGCAACCATTGGGATTGACTTCCTTTCTAAAACCATGTACCTGGAGGACCGAACAGTATGGAACCTTGATTTTTCTAGGAAATTCACCTGCATACACGCACATTACACACTGACTCATATTACTCATCACGAGAACATATTACACCTGCTTTTATTGGCACTGCCATCAGTGCGTTTCGTTTCAGTGACCTACTTCCCCCCTGCTTTGACTATACTCTTTGATTTAATTTGTCTAATTACTGTACTGTTCTCTTCATTGATTACCAAGATTATCCTAGGGTGGTTAATATGCCAGAGATATAGAGAAGATATAAGAAGTCATGACCTTTCGATCATGAGCTTTAGGTTGTGTTTGGCCTATTTATCTATACTGGTACTGTCAGCCTTTAGTAAATAGTATGTATCTGTGTGGATCTGTTTGTATCCATGTATTCTTATGGGGTTTGGGGAGCATGGATAATCCCCTGTTGCATTGTTATGTACTGTGTGTGTGTGTGTGTGTGTGTGTGTGTGTGTGTGTGTGTGTGTGTGTGTGTGTGTGTGTGTGTGTGTGTGCGTGTGCGTGTGCGTGCGCGTGTGCGCGCGCACATTGCATACATGCCTTTGTGTGTAGGTAAGACTGCAGCTGTGGGACACTGCCGGTCAGGAACGATTCAGGAGCCTCATCCCCAGCTACATACGAGACTCTACAGTAGCTGTGGTTGTCTATGATATCACAAGTTAGTACCTCGTCTGTCTGTCTGTCGTTTTATTGTTTTGTCTATTAGCCTGCCTTTCATTCTATTTGATGCCATAGATATAATAAAGCATAATATAGGGCATAAATGTCAACCATAAAACAGCCACATCTACTTTGCAGGGGGAACCGGTGACCTTTCTTATTATTATGGCTAGCATATAATAATGCATCTCCATATCGATAAAGTATACGGTACATCACAGCACGCAAGCCCCTATGGATTGATTACTTCCTCTTCCATGTCTGACACGAAAGCAAAGTGGTGTTACTTGTTATGAAAGGCATTGTGTTTTCTCTGCACACACTTATTGATTGATACATTGTCATTCCACTGATGGAATAAAGCATGATAGTTACTTGCAAACAGATTACAATTTACAAAAAGGAATCTTCTCAATTGCAGCAAACCAATGATGTTTTTTTCTTCTGCATAACATGAACATATCTTTGCTGTCAGGAGGAAACCGTGACCTAACTCAATTTTTGAGGTTTTAGATTTGTTTTTGCATATTAATGATACATAGCTTGTGGAGTTCGTTCAGTCAGATATACTTGAGCGGCTTCATGCTGTGCTCAAGGGCACATACATATATTCGAGGGGTTAATGCGCTGCATTACTAAGTGTATGTGGTAACGTGTCATTAGTCAGAAGGTTCATTGTTCCGAAATTACTATCCCTATCTCTAACCCTAACCTAAACCTAACCGCAAGCACGGGAGCAAACCTAAACCTAACCGCAAGCACGGGAGCAGTGCATGTTCGGACTAACGGGACTTCGGATCTATGGGCAGTTCCCGTGTGGGTGTATACAGTGTTTGCAAGACGCACATGTCATGTGGCCGCTGATGCGGCAGTCAGCTGACCAATTGGGCGGGGTATTTAAGCTCACCTATAAGCCAAATTCCAATACCCCAAATCTCGGCCACTCGCTCACTCACACTTGGCTCTAGACGGCATGCATTCTTCCTGCCTTCCTTCTGCATATGGTTCCTGGTTGTTATGCACTGTTTGCTCCCACCACCACCCCAGTGAGTTATCTGACTGAAACCAGTGCTATTGAACACCTTTTACACCTGTTTGTTTCGAAAATATTGAACCAATGAAAAGTAGTAAAAAGTCCTTCAGACAAAACCTTTTAACTAAAAGCAACTAAAGCAACTAACTCCACCGCCTCTCCCCGTCTCATGGAAGTAATTGACAATATATTAAAGTCATTGCATCAACTTTGATGAGGCAGTATTGCTTTGTTTTCTAAATATAAGGTTTTCTTCATTTCCTGAACATTTTTGGAGTTGGCTTCTTTCCGACAGCAGAGATATATTTGTACACATCCATCAGGATTAAATAAATACAAAAAGCATCCATTGTGATCCTTTGGGTGCAAATGTGTGTGTAAACTGAGGGCCATGTGTAGGTTGGCAGGGGTAAAAAGAAGTTGGTGTTATTCAGCTTTGTTGAATAACACAAGCACAGCACACAGCCCCCATATAGCAATGTGCTGCGCCTGCAGATAATGTGGCCTGTTATCTGAGAACAATATTCTATAATGAAGCTACATCTCTGGCATCCACAGATGTCAACTCATTCCAGCAGACCTGCAAGTGGATTGACGACGTCAGGACGGAGAGAGGAAGTGATGTCATCATCATGCTAGTGGGCAACAAGACGGATCTGGAGGAGAAGAGGTGAGCAGCTGTGAAAGATTGTTAATTAGCGTTTGATTTTTTCCATTGTCCATTTGTGGTTGACTGGTGGTGTATGACAGTGGTTCTCAAATGTTTTCATTTAAAGGACCACCATACAGTAACTCTGAGAGTGTACTGTACCTGTAAGGGTCCATTTGGTCCCCACTTTGATAGCCACTGTCATGAGGTACATCATAAGCTATACAATATACATAGTTTAGTTAGTATGTAGACAGATGTGCTCTGTAAATGGGCACTTTTGATTTAATACAATTGTTGTATGACCTCTGCAATACGTCACTA
The DNA here is from genome assembly GCF_964188405.1 of Protomyctophum parallelum. Lineage (NCBI taxonomy): Eukaryota > Metazoa > Chordata > Actinopteri > Myctophiformes > Myctophidae > Protomyctophum > Protomyctophum parallelum. The sequence goes on along the minus strand of NC_139709.1, from coordinate 30,382,158 downwards.
TAGGATCCTGGATAATGATTTTGTTCGTCAATATTTACACATTTAAAATCCTAATAAATATTTGTACATGTACTGTATATTACACAATTTACACATATGCACTGCTTTTTACAATAATCCAAAAGTACTGGCAATGTGGTCCATCTCTGCAAAACAACAAATTAAAGAACTATAACATTGAACTATGTCATTAATATACCTTAGAGTTATTGTGTGGAAATAATTTAAAAAGAAATCTGTTCTGCTTAGCCTAGAACTGGAGGTCTAGAACTTGGGATCATGTGATCAGTACAAGGTGTAATCTGCATGCCAAAAAGTACACCTTTGTGATGTCACTGATCACATGACCCCAATTTCTAGACCTCCAGTTCTAGGCTACACAGAACGGAGGGATTTTTTTTATATTATTATTTCCACACAACAACTCTAAGATATATTAATTACATAGTTGAATATGGGTGGCATTCCCATTTAAAGAGTATATTCTAATAAAATGAGTATACAGTATTGAATTACCGGTATTATTAATTAATATGTACAGTATTACTTGTAAGTGTGGTCTGATTTTCTTAAAGGCAAATCACTATCGAGGAGGGAGAGCAGAGAGCCAAAGAACTCAACGTCATGTTCATTGAGACCAGTGCCAAGACAGGCTGCAATGTTAAACAGGTCATTCTTACACTATCATTACATTTCATTTGAATCAATGTGTGTGTGTGTGTGTGTGTGTGTGTGTGTGTGTGTGTGTGTGTGTGTGTGTGTGTGTGTGTGTGTGTGTGTGTGTGTGTGTGTGTGTGTGTGTGTGTGTGTGTGTGTGTGTGTGTGTGTGTGTGTGTGTGTGTGCTCGCGTTTCAAACCGGACTCATGGTGGCAATATATGGTACCAGGCTTTACGTTTTCGCCTATAACTCTTGGACCGTTTATCATACAATCAAACTTTTCCCTGGATTCCTTGGACCATGACACGACTCCTAATAGGCCTATACATTGCTGCCTAACCTCATTTTCCAATTTCTTCAAAACACACGTTTTGCTACTACTCCTACAGATTTTGTCCGAAACTCACGCAAATTGCAACATTATCTCTGGAGTTCAGATGTTTCATATTCCGCTCAGATTGCCTTCGAGAGGGGCCTGTTTTACAGAAAATTGCAAATATCATGAATAGATCTTCCCGATCGACCCCAAACGAATCACACACCGAGGGGCTAAACAAAGCAGAACCAATAGTGATTTCACTCAAACTTGCTCTGACAGCTTACACTGCCTGGGCTAGGCAACCCAACCAGGCGGAGATATGCGCTCACCAGAGCACCCATTTCTAGTTATAATTGGAAAACCATTCCATCTTCTTTTTTTCTCAGTGTCTGTTATACAGTAAACAGAGTTCCATGATCCAACAACTCATTCTTTCCTCTGTCTATCTATCTTTCTGTTTTCATCTGTATCCTGCCATCCTTCACTTTCCATCCCCCACTTCCTCCCTTTCCCTCCCTCCCTCCCTCCCTCCCTCCCTCCCTCCCTCCCTCCTCCCTCTTCCCTCCTCCCTCCTCCCTCCCTCCCTCCCTCCCTCCCTCTCTCTATCCCCCTCTTTCCATCTGCCTTTAACTCCCTCACTGTCCCTCTAGTTGTTTCGTCGTGTTGCAGCGGCCCTACCTGGTATGGAGAGCCTGGACGATGCCAACCCAGAAGGCAGTATCCTTTACAACCACAATGACTCACTGTGTCGACAGCCTCGGCTGCCAAACAACAGAGAAAAAGGCAGTTCCGGCTGTTGCCTCTAGCACAAAGGCTTGGCATCAAGACTCACTGTCTACTGAGGCGGTGGCCATTAGACCTTTTGTGCTCGAAACGGAAAACATGAATTGGGTCTGAATGGTGGCGTCGATAAGCAGCCTTGCGTGGTACCACCTACTGGTTGTCTAGGAACTTACAACAAGTGCCGTGGAGCTGTTGTGGTGGTGGCAAGGTGGTCTGAAAGTGAGTGAATTAGAGAGAGAGAGAGAGAGAGAGAGAGAGACAAGAGAGACCAATTCAAGTTTGTTTTTCAATGCGATTTGAAAATAGTATAGTGAGGCCATTAGGTAGTCATGCTCTGTCTCTGTCTGCATTGGTGCTAACTAGGTGCAACTTCCCATAGACAGCCTATTCATCCAAACAGAAAAGTCCTACAGTATCTAATTGTATTAAACAATGTAAAACTCACCAACATTGCAGCTGTACGAAAAGCAATGCATTGTGAGCTTGTAGAATTCCACTTTTCAAACGATTGTTGTACATGGAACATTCTGCATATTTATTGAGTAGTAAGTAAGTAGTAAAAGTAGTAAGTACATTTTGATGCCAATACCTTTGTACTTTTACTCATGTACACTTTGAATTCAGGACTTTTACTTGTAACAGGGTATTTCTATATTGCAGTATTGATACTTTTACTTAAGTAAAACATGTGAGTACTTTTTCCACCACTGAAAGTGAGTGAATTAGAGAGAGAGACAAGAGAGACCCATTCAAGTTTGTTTTTCAATGCGATTCGAATAACAGCAGTGAGGCCATTAGGTAGTCATGCTCTTCCTCATGCATCTGTGTTTTCCTTACATCTATCATTTCAGTGATTGACATCAAGCTGGACAAACCAGCGGAACCTACTGTCCCTGAGGGCGGGTGCTCATGTTAATGCAGAGCTGCTATTGGACAGCTCCTTTCACACCATAGGCTTGTTGTGTTGCTTCCTACTGGTTAGCTTCCAGTTGACTTCTCTAATTGAATATGGGATCTGGGCCTTGTATCTGATTGGATAAATCAAATGTTACCTTTCAGTCTTGTTCAGTTGTAAAATATTGTATACTTTGTCAATATGTAAGTGCCGGGAAGATAAAAGGGAAATAAAAAGACACAACTAAATCTAAATGAACAAAAAAGAACCAAAAAAAAGAACAACAAAAAGAGTTTTAGAAAATGAAAAAGGGAGTAAACTGGAGTAAAAATTGAATTCTTTTCGCTGTTATGTTTTGTATTTTTTATATATAAAAAGGGAAAGCACCAAAAATGATGCCTAACAATAAGAGGAGAAATAGTGGGGTTTGTCATCTTTTCCCCAAGATGGCTGACCACACCACGTCTGAATGTCTGCAGCACGCATGCACGCTGATCTGACCTGACCTTTGACCTTTTCGGCCTGCCCTGCAGGGTCATCATACACCCTGGGGGGAGGTCGACTATCTTAGAATGTTTTATAGCATCTCTCTCTCTCTCTCTCTCTTTCTATCTATCTCTCTCTCGCTCTATCTCTCTTTCTCTATAGCATCTCATGAACTAAAGAAAAACAAACTTAGAAACACATCTCCTTTGATAATCCCACAAGAGTCAATTTACAGTAGGTTCACCTGACAGTAGCTGTTAAAAACGTGGCACTCTATCTCTCTATGGTTTAACTTTTATAGATCAAACTGTACTGTGGTAAAAAAAAAAAAAAAATCAAAGAAAGAAAACAAAAAAAAGATGAAATGAAAAAAGACAACTGAATATCACAACCCCCACATATCCACTCGATTAATTCCCTGCAACCCATCCCACACCCCCACCCCCCCAGGTCTCTCCCTCCCTCCCTCCCTTCATCCAGGTAATACACATTATAAAGATCCACAGTAATGCACTGCACTGTATATACAAATAATGTAATATGTATGTTGTGAACGTCCCTCTGTAGAAGTGGTCCTTGTTCACCAGTATGAATAATGTAATAATGTGTAATGATGAATAAATTACAGATTAAAGGGCTTCACTCTCCTAACCATCAACATTCACCTGGTAGTGAGACTATAGTTTCCTCTGTTGAGTATCACGGGGTTTCAATCCTTCTGCACTTCACTCACACCTAAGACACACTTGTGTCCCGTGTGTTCTGTGTGTCATGGCCGCCTCAATGCATTTCCAATGGGAGTCACATGGTTTGAAGACACAACCTTGTTGCATGGGAGGGGGAGGGCAGAAGACAGCCATGCAACAAGGTTATGTCTTCCAACCATGTGACTCCCATTGGAAATGCATTGAGGCGGCCATAACACACAGAAGACACGGGACACAAGTGTGTCTTAGGTGTGAGTGAGGCCTATAACACTGTTGAAGTTCTCTCAAACGTTATCACTTGTATACAGTGATTGTTAGTATTATCATTTTGGAATTATCGTAATTTTGTATTATTTGGCATGTACTTTCATTTTGCTAGAGATGGTGAGCAGATAGAGACAGGAGAGAGTGGCGATGACATACAGCAAAGAGCCTGGAGTCGGATTCGAACCCAGGCCTACTGCCCCTAGCCTGGGTCCCAGCCTGCTTCGCTGCGCTCCGTGAATTTGTTTTGTCACTCCGCTACTCAGTCTGGACAGGGTCCTATCTCCAAGGTAGGCGCCTAGGCGGGACATGTAAACGGGTGAAATCGACCCGTGGCTTCTGATTGTTCTGTGGTGCGGGTTGGGGAAAAAACACCAGTTTGACGTCGTATCAATGCGCACTGTGCACCAATGCTGTTGCCCTGCAACGCACGCATCATTCACTGACTAAAGTCACCCCATACAGCCGTTGTTTTGAATACTACTGAATCTGACAGTGGACTACTGAATCAAATTAGTGTTTACTTTTTACATTTAGGTTTTACTCTCGAGTCTCGAGTGAGAAAAGCATGGATCAGCAACAACGTGGCTACGTAACGCGTGACGTTATGTAATGAAATGAGAGTCTGCTGCCTGCTGGCCAGACTGAGCAGCGAGTGACAAAACAAATGCACGGAATGCAGCGATTCAGGCTGGAACCCAGGCTGTAGGCTACTATTACTGCCCCAATGTGATTGTTGTTTGTAAATATGTGGAATGAACCCTATAGCCTGCAGAAGAGGTGTGGAGTGACAGTAAGAGAGACACAGGAGAAAGGGATGACATTTATATTTGACATAACTCATAAGACATGATATGATGATGATGTATAAGGATATTCATTAACACTTTACTTAAAGGCAAACACATTATAGGATTGTAGACCTGACCTTTAAGTAAAATGTTACCTGGTACATGTAGAACTAATGTGCTGTTCCTCTCAGTTTATAGTGCATTAACTATGACCAGCAGCACTTATATTATTATAATATTTCATAGATCTTGTAGGAGCCGTTATAAGTTGTTATGCATAACATTTATAACAAGTGTCATAATGCCTTATAAGTGCATTATATTGCAATATAAAAGTGTTTAAAATGCATCATAGACCCAACCTTAAGATAACCCAGCAAGCACGGTCAGGACCTGGATGAATTAGTGACGTCTCGATTGGGGGCAAATCAAGTCAAAACAAGACTAGTCAGATCTGGCCCAGAATATCACCTGATTTCAACCAACAACATTTCTGCTCACTAAGACGGACGTCCCTGGATTAGTCAGAAAGAGTCAGATCGTGGCCAGATCAACTTAAGTCATAACTAGTCAGATCTGGCCCAGAATAAGCTATATTATTTCAACTGGTGAAGACATCCTGGAAATGACGTAAAGATCATCCCCATATGGGCTGTGATCTGGCCTATAGTCCTGAACGTCACTGGAGTCATCGGAGGACGTCATCATAACATCATCATGATGTAATTTGGCTTTCTGGGAAGCTACGTCTTACCGAACATTCTTATGTTATGAATGTTGTATAAAAGCAGTGAAGCAAATAAGCAAGTGAAAGGAACTGAGAGACTTTATAGATATATCATGAATTCACTCAAACCAGCAAACAATTTAGCTTTTACAATGCCAATGTTCAGTAGCCTACTAGAATGATATTCTTTTCGGTATACTGTGGAATCCTGCCAACCACCACAGCATGTACTTTCTCACAGACAAACCGGATAGTTTTGCGGGGGGACGTTGAAGTGGAAAGGACCTTCTAAAATGAAAACTGTCACCGTGACATGCCAGCTCACTTACCTGTGGCAGTCCCCATGCGGCAGGAAGGAGGAGGTATTCCCCTAGAATCCTAGATAGACAGACGAGACAGCATAGGGTTGATTGCCCTGAGGGTATAGTCAGAAAGACTGGGGCAGTTAAGACAGTTATTCCTAATTTATGATCATAAAATGATACAATGGTCAGTGTCCCGTGCCGAAAATATCAGCTCTACAAGCTCATGTCATGGATCATGCGACACGTTGTGAGCTTGAAGACAAAGTATTTTTGGTGCGCGACACCATCAGGTAATTGAGTATATCAGACTTTACTGGACAGATGACCACTGAGGAGACTGAGCGGGTTGAAGGATGGACTCTTGGAGACCTGAGGGTGAAACTTGCAGTCTTATCTCAACAGCAGACGTTCCAAGTTCCCACGGCCATTCATTGGTCTCACAAAGGTATTTGAGAAATGGTGTGGTTGAGCACGATTGTGAATGTAACACACATTTCTTCGCTAAATTTTCCACATGCCTCTCCACCATTTAACCTCTGCAGTTCAGCCCGAATAAGACGTGAATGAAACACTATACCTGTAAATATCTTTATATCCATGGCACGCCATATCCTCTACTTAATTAAACCACACAAGGTCAGGGGGTCGTTTTTGTCATTTATGACAAGCGAGAGCATCTTTGAGCAAGTTGTCATGGAGGACTGCACACACATGCTTACAGCAATACCATTCAATTCAGTACATATCGTTGCTGTCGGGAGGAAACCAGCTAACTCCATTTCCGAGGTTTTTTATTGTTTATTCTTTTTGCATAAATCAGTGCTATTGAATATCCTCTATGAAATATAGTAAAAAGCGCTTTGAATAAAACCTCTTAACTCCAGTGGACCCTCAAACTGTCTGGTAAAGCAGCTAACTTCACCACCTCTCTCCCTCTCATAGAAGTAATTGACACCAACTTAGATGAGGCAGTATTGCTTTGTTTTCAAAATATAAGGTTTTCTTCATTTCCTGAAAATACATTTTATTTCATTTCCTGAAAAACATTTTGGAGTTAGGTGGTTTCTTCCCGACAGCAGCTTCTCCTCAGCTCAGAGAGTTGCGTACTGACATTGCCATGGCTGTATTAATGTATGTTTTCTAATCAAAATTAAAATCTCCAAAGTAACTATAGTAACTAAAGTTTTCAAACAATTGTAGTGGAGTAAAAGTACACATTTTGGCTCTGAGATGGAGTAGAAGTAACAGTGTTGGAAATTGGAAATACTCAAGTAAAGTACAAATACCTTAAAACCTTAAGTACAGTACTTGAGTAAATGTATTTAGTTACTTTACACCACTGTAAAAACAATGTGGATCGTGCTATACCTATATAGCATATATAAATACATGTTTAAGATGTCAGTTTTTCTGTCATTCGGATGCCAAAAAAAAGCACCAAAGTCTGTGGAGCATATATTACACGTCCAGTTCATTAGAGAAGATGAATGGAACACACAAGGCTGCTAGGACTACATTTGACCACAAAGGGGAGACAAACACTATGATGGAGGTCATTGGATCCACCGTTTCACAATGATAGTACCAGTTGAGTCACCCCACATAAGGCCTGGACCTTAATATCTTACCCCATAGGCCCATACTGGTGGCCCGGGGGCGCCCCCCACTGTCACTTAATGCGGCAAACAGTGAGTCGATCACAGTGAGTGCATTAAGGGTATCTGTTTACAGTGATCAATATCTAACTAATGGTAACTGGATAATGGATAATAATAATGGACCATCAGAACATGCTATGTAATCTGGATATGGATATGCACGGCTTGGGATATCCGTGGGTATGCTCCTGAGGAGGAGGAGGATTCTAAAAACGACTTATAAATCCTAAAGCCTTGTTTATACTTCACTGTGCAACGGTCCTATATGCTGGAAAATAGCAGATATGCAAACTCACAGCACATCTCATTCAAGACACTGAACTTGCAGATCTGCCATTTTGCCATCCAAATGCATTATATGGTTAAATGGGCTGTAAGATATGCAGAAATTAACTAGGATTCTGGGCACAGGTCACCACCAGGAGGATAGGAGAGTGTGTGATGTTTGGCAAAATGTTTAGGAGTAGCCTAATTTAAACATGTTTGTTTGTGTGTGTGTGTGTGTGTGTGTGTGTGTGTGTGTGTGTGTGTGTGTGTGTGTGTGTGACGCAACTTGGTCTGTTGTAGCGCCACCATGAGGCTGATTTGAAAACTGTCAAGTGGCATTTCTTCCTCAGCCTATATAGTGGGAATAGGCATGCACGGCTTGGGTGCCATTTGCAGTTGGCTTTGCGTTGGTGCGTCTATCCAAATGGTATAGCTGTCTTCAGTAATACTGTAGGCCTACTACTATTGTCAGAGTTGCTTGCTACACTACTAACTGCATCTGCAACACTGTGGTCAGCCTGTCTGTCGTTGCCGTGGTCGGCGCGTCTATCATGCGCTGTATATTGACTGGCTGTTTGATTGCAAACTGTTTTGTGGTGTCTGCGCCCGCACTCTTCACAGTGAATGCCCTGCGTTCTGCAATTACGCGCGACATGCCTGCCTACCAGACATACAAAACACCTGCCTTGTTTCCTCAGTGTTTCTCTTCTTAGTTCAACAGTCAGTTCAGTACAGTTCTTGGATTTGTGATTACCATTACAGAATATGCATTTGGAAACATCTCTGAAACTCGCTGCTCGCAGCATGGAATGGAATAGCTGTCGAGGCAGCGCTGCCGCTGTAGGTTTTCCTTTTTTCCGTTCTTTTCTCCCAGTTGGCCAGTTGAGCTCCGAGCGCTCTCTTGATTCTCTCTCTGGGGGGTCATGCGTTCCTTGCGTAAGATTGGCCGTTCTCTCACGGCTCTCCACTTCTTTTTGTACAAATGACATTAAGTTTTTACACTGACTGAACGTATTGTTCTTTTCATCACCATCCCTAACCCTAATGTGATTTCCTCCGGTATAATTTTCATGAGAATTGGGCACAATACGTTTCCATACGTGTCGGATACAACTCCCATTGAATCTAGGCTTCTTACTGTACTTGTATCTCAATGTCATCATACAGTTTGCGTAATGCAATCACATCTGTGGCCCTTTTAACTGGAGTCAGATTTAACAGTTTGTTCATGTGGGCATTAATTATTAGATATTTGCGCCCAAAACGACTGGTAAGCATTTTAATGACATTGTCATAATTCTGGTCTGATAAAGCCAATCCCGCCACTACATAGCCGCTATCTGTGCCACTTAAGAATGACTTTAAATATGTGAATTCATCAGACTTAGTGAGACTCGTGTTTTTGTCTATTTCTGTCTCAAATTGACTCCAAAAGCTTTGCCATTGACTCACATCTCCATTGTTTTACAACAATATCTTAGACCTTATACTTAGTTAATTATTAATTCTCCCACTGAGGAAATCTCTTATTTCCACAAAAGCACCAGCGGAGTGAGCGGACGTCCAAATGACGTCGATACAACGTCCATACAACGTCCCAGTCAGACCTCTATGTAACATATATGTTGCATATATGTAACATATATTGTTGCACGCTGTAGCCACCAGACGTCCATACGACGTCCATACAACGTTCATACAACGCCCCAGTCAGAACACAGCTGCTTGCAAAAAGACGTTGAAACAACGTTGATAAGACGTCCGGTAGAAGTCAGAGCTTGTTGCAAAAAGAGGGTGCTGATCGGAAAACTGAAAATGAATAAGAAATGGCAGAATACGTCCTTTGATCCCTTCCCCATCCTCTAAAAAATAAATAAAGCAAGATATAATAACTCTATGAAATAAACACGTTGATGTTAATACATTTGACTAAAATAGGTTTAAAAAAAATCGTGTCACGTAACGTAACCGTGATCAATTTTTGGTCCCATGTTTCCATGACACCTGCAGGAGCATATCCACGGATATCCCTAGCCCTGGTCCAGGTGACACACACACCACACACCACACCACACACCACACACACACACACACACACACACACACACACACACACACACACACACACACACACACACACACACACACACACACACACACACACACACACATACCATCCAATATCTCAAACCCTCACCCTAACCACCCACGGGGCAGCACACCTAAACCTAACCTTAACCCTCTCCCAACCCTTAACGCACCCCTCACCAACCTTAATCCGTCGTTTTAACACAGCCCTCACCAACCTTAATCCAGTCGGACCAATGCTATGTCTAACCAAAGTATGCCTCCCGTCTGAACTCAAACATATGTAGCTGTTAGCGAAGATTCTGGCCACTTAGCTTGAGATCCATTACGTCTATAGCCAATCTGCAGTCAGCCAATCAGGCGATTGGACTCCCGACTCCGCCTTTAAATATCACTGCCTCTGTGTTATGGACCACAGTCCTTCTGAGTATTTGTTATTGATATTGTTATGGTTAATTATTATGATGGTAATTGGTTAAGCTGGGAATAATATTTATAGTATGGAAATGTTGGTCTTCTGTTGATGGCTACCTATGTTTTGGAGTCTTGGAGAGTGAGAGAGGCTGATAGCTGGCAGTGATAAGTGAATGATTGAATGCAGACTTGGCTCAGTTGGCTGTGAGATTGACAGGTCCCTGCTCGGACCTGCCCCTCCTTCCTGATTGGGTGTCCTCGCCCACACCCTAATCCCAGTTGGCTGGGCTATCATCATGTTGCCTATAAATGCTCAGTTGAACTTGTGCTCTGGTGGGGACGACAGCAGTTTGCAGCAGAGATGCAGTCCCTCTAGTCCGCCACCCTTTTTGTTTGCCTTAGTTTGTGCCTTTGAATTTGAGTCCCTTCTGTTTCTAGTAAGTTATCCCTTAGTTGTATTTAGCTTTTTGTTTTTTTCCCCAGCCATTTTGTTAAAAATGTCAGTCTTTCAGTTTATTAACTTTGAGTAAACTCTCAGTGTTAGTTATTCCTATATTCTGTTTGTACTTTCACTTAATGTAACTCCCTGCCTTTGCCACCCTTTTGTTGTTTTTACTTTATTGTAATTCTGTTCGGTCAGTTAGGGTTTAGTATTGTATTTTTGTTCTTTGGTTAGGTTAGGGATTAAGTTAGGGGTTAATTAACCTTCTATTTTCTAGATAGATTATTTTTGCTAAAATGTAAACCGCACCCTAAACCAATACTCTCGTTGAACTAAAAAATACTCTTGTTGAACTAAAAATAACAAAGAATTGAATCAATTGCCTCTGCTGACAAAAAAAAAGAGCAATAATAAAACTTAAAGTTATTTTCGAAAACTGTCCTCCATTATTCTATTCACTAGACAGGGGTCTAGGGTAAGGGGGGACTCTGTCATTCCATTTTCAGTTTGCAACAAGCAACCCACCTCCAACTCCACCTTGTCCCTCTAGCGTTGAGAAGGAACGCCACCACCAGCTTCTAGAGTCCAATGCAAGGGGGTGGTTCTCCCTATAAAATAATCTTATACATTGAATGCAATTGGAGTCTAATCGTCAAAATTTCATGTAATAAAACTATTCATTTGCAACAACTTGATCTCTCCTTTCGTTTTAACTATATAATGAGCCTCCATCCCAGGGCAAGAGCAAAGTGCCTCCTTTTAGGGCCAAACCATAAATGTTTTAAGACCTCCAGTCAGTATGTAGCATTAAAATTTTAAAAGTGCTTTTCTAAAATGTTTTGATATAAAATAGTGCTGTAATTCAGTGATCCTGTGTGTTCTCCAGTGGGAGTGGCATGTCTTGTTGCACTGGAGCAGCTGTGCAGAGACGGAGGCTGAAACCAGAAGCCTGCAGGTGTGTTTCTTTTGTTTTCTATTTGTGCGTATAAGCTATATAGCCTGTAAGTGCATGTGTTTATGTTGTGCATGAATGTGTGTAAGTCATAAATCAATGCATCAACACAATACAATGAATAGGTGTGACAGAATGTATGAGCTCCGCCTCCTTCTGACCTGACTGCAGACTCAGCATTTCTTTCTGTCTCTCTAGTTTGTGCGTGCGTGTGTGCGCGCTGTTCAGTCAAGAGCAGAGCGTTTCGCTTCCAGAGCCTGTCCTCCACAAGTATGAACTAGACTCTATGCTGGGTGAGGTGAGCATCTTCCCTCGCCCCCACACACATGTAAAGAGTCTTTGAGTACTTATATAAATCCCAGATATTATTATTGATATCATCTCACACACAGAGTTAAATTTACATTTAGGGTTTTATGTTTTTTTGTGGCTTTCGCCTTTATTTTACACTTTTTACAGAGGGACAGACAGTAGGCTGACAGGAAATGGGGAGAGAGATGGGGGGGGGGGGTGACATGCAGCAAAGGCCGTCGGGATCGAACCCTCGGCACACTGCAAGACCTGGGCCACCGGCCAAGGCGCCTGGACCGCTGAGCCACGGCCCAGGCCAACATTTTGGATTTTTACAGTGCAACAGACATTGTATCAGAATCAGAATGGTATGATGCTGCCAATGGAATGACCTCTATCATGCCTGCTATCCTAAAGGTGATACTATCGGCAGTAGCCAGCCTATATGCACAAGAAAATGCTTGTGCATTTTGTTGTTGGACTTGCAGAACTCTTTAGTGAGCATGCCTGTATCGATAGGATTTTGTTGTTGGACTTGCAGAACTCTTTAGTGAGCATGCCTGTATCGATAGGATTTTGTTAATGCGATTATAGCCACCAAAATTGTCTAAATTAGGCCTACTACTACATTTCAAGAAGCCAATTTAGCAAGTTTGAAATGATAGATGTTGAAAGCAGGACAATGCTTCTTTTATTTATTTTTTATTCTGTTTATTGATAAGCACACTTATTCAAACAATTATACAACAGAACTGGGAGGAGAGTGATCAACAAACATTTACAGCATTATTGTACTTTTGTTTTGTTTTTCTCTCCATACATTTAACTCTCCCCTCTCAGTGTTCAATTTATTTATTTCTTTACAGTAGATCATGTGCCATTTCTTTCCCCATTTTTTTATATGCCTGTGTATACATACATATATAACCCCCCTCCCCCCTCCCGTACCAGGGTCTGTTTCATGTACAGTACACAGAAAAATTGTCTGCGTGATGACAATTGTATGAGAGTATAAATAAAAAGACAAAAAATAGAACCTGTTGACATAAACATGAGACATAGTGATGATAGTAACAATACTGTAATAGTATTAATCGTTGTAGTATGCATAAAGAGGTCCCCGATTACACCAGTTCCATGGATATAAGATAGTAATGATGATAAACATAGTATAAATAAAAAATAAAAATAAAAGACCTGAAACAAAATAGGCGTGGCCAGGCCTCCGAGAGAGTCATTAGATGTCTCCTATACTGATTTTGTCTTCTGTTTTCAAACCCCCCCCCCCCCCCCCCATCCTCACCACAGTGCCGCCTGCCGCCCTGAATGAACAGGGATGCAGTCTGCACAGTGTATCGGAAGGGGGAAGGAGAGAGAAGAGAATCAGCATGATGGCAGCTAAGTTTATATTGTTATTATATGATAGCCCGGTTCTCTACATATCTTATGAATGGAGCCCATGTTGTATCGTACTTCTCTCTTGCTCCGGTTACAGAGTATCTAATATTTTGTAACTTTAATGCGCTCACCACTTCATTGATCCATTGTTTGAATGACGGTGGGTTTATTGCTTTCCAATTCACCAATATGAGACGACGGGCCAGCAGTGAGGCAAAGGCGTTCTTTTGATGCACAGCTAGTCTCTCCTCCGGCTTTACCACTCCAAATATTTCCGTTATAGAGTTAGGTTCAAAGGTTTTCCCACACATATCTGAAAAGGTTGCAAAGATCTGCTTCCAAAACGTATTTTGATTGACTACTCCAAAACATATGACCTAAGGTTGCAGGAGTTTGAGAACATCTGGGACAGTTAGAATTAGCTGTTGGGTATATTTTAGCTTGATTGATTGATTGAAATATTTATTAACAGTTTGCAGAATTACAGTACATTTCAAGCACAAACTCGATACAAAGACTGTTAACTGTGAGTGGACGACCCAATTAAGCATTACACTTGTTTACAAGAGGGTCCACCATGTTCAATTCATCAAAACAATTAGAGACGTACAAATAGACACTTCTATAATCTATATAGTCAACCTGGCATTAGAAAAATGTAGACAATGAAACACTTTAAACTGTATTAGACAGTGTCTTATACAGAATGATGAAGAATGAATGCGTGCTATACTATCTACCCATATCTGGTCCCTTCCCCAATATCCTTTTCCCAGGCCACTTCATTTTCTGTCCTATTGATTGGGTGGATTGCCGAATATGTTTTGGATATTAGCCCTTGGTCAAACGGATTTAATTTCAGGATGATGTACTGATGTAGAGTAATGGGTCTTTTGGAGGGGTAATAGGGAAGGACGGGTCTGTTGGCGAAGCTGCGTGCTTGTAGATATCTGAAGAAATGTCACCTTGGAATGTTATTGATTGATTGAATGTTACAAAATTATTAGCTATAAATAAGTCCACAAGAAATATGAGACCATTTCCGTGCCAGAACTTAAAGGACGGGTCGATTTGTGATGGTAAAAAAGGTGGTTGTGGGTTAGTGGAAGAAAAATGCCTGCTTGTTTGAGATTGAAATGTGTGTGTGGCCAAATTGGGCCCTCTTTATTAGCGAAGGCATTAGTCCAATATGAGAATTTAGCTCAATTCTCTGCCCAGTAGTAATGTAAGAAATTTGGCAAGCAGGACAATGCTTCTGAGTGCCGGTGGATAGCATAATATTCGTCTCAGTACCTACTACACTACAGTATTTAACTATTTATCTACAGTATTCCTCCGAGTAACTAAAGTATATTCCTCCCAGTACCTATACTCTACTCAGTCTACTGTATTCCTCTCGTTACCTACAGTAGTCTTCCCAGTTACTTACATTATTCTCAATACCGACAGTATTTATCTCAACAGGAGTGAGCATGTTTTTGCACTAACCTAATAGAGCACACCTATTCATGGGTTGCAAATGTAGTCCTACACCAGCCATGTTGGGGACCAAACAGGTGTTGCACACAAATTAATTAGTTCTACACCAATCAGACTGTTCAGACAAATTGAAACATTGTCAACATGGCTGGTGTACCGTACATTTGCAACCCAGTAGTACCCTACAGGAGACCCCCGCAGTTGAGTTAATTATATTGTATTAACAATACAGATCTCAAAATCTCATTTGATTCACTAAATATTTGACATAGTGGAACTTTAAGGTTCTATGTGTGCACTCTTTAGAATTAAATGAACACCAAGGACTTTACTGTTCATAGAAGTGCAGGTGCTTGATATACAGTACTGTCAAAGTTAAGCCTTCAGTCATACTGTGTCCGACCATGTTAGGCAGACCACCAATTTAAGTATTTCAATTCCAGCCGAGCTCCATAGATGCAGTGGGGTAAAGTAACTATATACATTTACTACTGTACTTAAGTACAATTTGGAGGTATTTGTACTTTACTTGAGTATTTACAATTACCAATACTTTTACTTCTACTCCACTACATCTCAGAGGGAAATATTTAACATTTACTCCACTACCTTTAGTAGTAAAACTTTAGTTACTAGTTACTTTGATTACAAAACGGCCATTTGCTCATGGCCGTTGTAGATCTGCTATTTTTTAAACATTTGTATACATGACACTTGAAATGGAACATTCTGCACAATGACTATACTTTCTACTTTTGGTACTTTAAGTACATTTTGATGCCAATACTTTTGTACCTTTACTTAATTACATTTTGAATTCTAATTACTGGACTTTTACTTGTAACGAGTAAAATAAATGAGTACTTTTCCCACCACTGCATGGGCGATAGATAGGATCTTGAAGTGGGCTTTCCACAACATAGCCAGGCCTCTCCCTGAATCCCAGGGGTACTTCCAGTGATAGAAAAATAAAAACAAGCGTTTCTGCTCACATCTGAATGCATGTGTGAACATGTGTACTCATTTGCATGCATGCATGCATGCATGCATGAATACATATGCAGATACATATATATTATGCACACATTAAAGTATACACCTGTACAGCACAGATTATGAAAACACACTTGCAGACGTAAAGAATATGCTACTCGTGTGTACCAGTATATGAGTTGTATTAAATTAAGTTGAATGAATCTCTTGAATGATAATCAGACATACCACCCATGAGAAGACAAGACATCAGTAGACTATCATACTGCACAAAAGCTAAATGACACATATTGTACGTACGGTACATGCTTTCTCTCACTGTCTGTCTCTGTGTCTGTCTGTTTGTCTGTCTCTCACTCTCTTTGTCTCTTGGTTCTCAAAGTGAGGTTCAGGGACCCCAAGGGGATCCTTGGACCACGGGGTCCCCATGCAGCTAAATTAGGAACCAAATGGACCCTAGCGATCTCAACGTTATGGTTGTCTGTGGACCAAATCCATGCCAAATTGGGGGGTCCTTCAAAATTCAAAACGTGTGAGGGGGGAAAAACCTGTGGAACAATGCGCATTATTCACACACACAATGCGCCAGATGGTTTCAGTTGGACGAGTTATGCACGCTGAGAAAAATGCCTCCATTTAACAGGAATTCCTTGAAGACTATCACTTAGATGTGGAATGTTGTTTTTGTCAGGGGGTTTTAGCACAGCGCTAGAGCTGCTGCTGCCAGAGGGATGATGGAGCTCCGCCAGGCTAGCACAAACATTCTTCTTCCTGACAACAGTTATTTGGTTGCCGTGGCGACCGGCTCCTCTAGCCCACCCCCTTAAAACAAGGGATGAGAAATGTGACGCTTTTTAAAAGTTTCACCAATCTATAAAATTCTCAGTGCTAATTTAACTCTGAAGGTTTACAAATGGAACCAAACACCAGTGATTTTGGTTTTAAAAACGTCAATGTAGTGGTGGCTAAAACAGGCTACTTCATTTCAACTCTCACACTGCTCTAGTCTTGCTTGCTTCACTCGGAAATAGCTGTTTAGTTTGGTTGGAATCCCTCAAATTACACGAGGGAAAAGAAAAGCCATGAATAATTTTAGAGTTTACAAATCTGTGTCACAACTGATGTCGAAGCGCACAATTTAAACCCATGATAACATTACATCTGGTGAAAACTAACTCACTTTAATAAAGTCTTTTAATAAAATGTTACCTCTAGGTGGCACTCATCAGACAGCCCAGTGGTCGTGTTGTGGAACGCTGTCATTCACAGCTTGCTTTCACTGATGAATTCCCAAATAAATGGTACCATATGATAACAGGAACATGGTTTCCTTTCACAGAAGAATATTTGTGTATGCAGACAAGCTGCTTTGAATTGTTTGCGCTCTCAGTGGGATTGTAGGATGAAAACACACACAAAAAAAGATGGAAAGGGGCGGAGGGGGCAGGAGGGGAGAGTTTACCAGAGTGAAATCGGCACTCTACTTCCAAAACAAACATTGAATATGAACAGCAGAATGTATTTCATGTTTACCGTGGCATTTCGACAAGGCCAGAGTCGCCAGACCTACACTGGCACTGCTCTCTCCTTATGTAAGCCCTCCATCTCTGGTGCCTCTCACTCTGGCATCTTGCATTAACTGAGATCAGATAAAAAAAAAAAAATCTATATTCTGACAGTTTTCTGAAAAAGCTATGTTTCTATGTCAGTCGTTCTTCGATTTTTCAAAAATAGCTAAAGCATAACATACTGCATAACAAAATGGGTTCACGCCCAAAATGGGTTAATGCTTCTCTATGGTGAAAACGGGATACTGTGATGTACTGGAGGGATGGGCAACTTTCACGATGGAGATCGAGGGCCACTGTATTTCCACACCGACTCCAAAGGGCCACATTGCATATTACTGTCGTAGCAAAAATAGCTCATCTGCAAGCTCAAAACGTGTCGCAGTGCTACGCGTTTTGAGCTTGTAGATCAGCTATATGTTTTGCTATTTGAATTGAAATCCTGAATTTGTTTTTGCTATTTTTTATTTATTTCAAATGCCTTTAATTATAGTAGTGTTTAAATAACTTTATGAACTAAATACAAATAATTGGTCATAAAAAAGACATAACATTTGAATACTACTCAATACTCATTAAGCAATTCAAGTAATTAAAGCAGGTCATGTTTGCAAATCAATAATATATCCGTATTCTGATATTACCCTGAGGGCCAAATCTAGTGATGGTGGGGGCTGCATGTGCCCCCGGGCCGCCAGTTGCCCATGTATGATGTACTGTATGCGTGATATGAGTGTTCTTCAGGCTAACAGGGTCACAAACCACCTTTTTACATACATAGTGACATGTCACCAGCTCATCGTTTCCTTTGTGCCCCACACCGTTCCACTGATATGCAAACAGTCATTCACATGATTATGACTTATAGCATGTTATGTAGACAGCACTATAATTGCATTGTATGTAGTCATAGCACATCATAGCACATAAGTATAGTATAGATGTATAGTTTATATGTATAGTTTCATCATATATATATTCCACTTTTACTTTCTTATAGCTTACGCATGTTTCATGATAAATGTTCTTATGTGATGTATTCCCATGCTTTTTTGTTCTTGCTTAATGTAAGTCGCTCTGGATTAAGAGCGTCTGCTAAATGCCTAAATTGTAAATTGTAAATTATGTGACAACACAAGTTGTTTTCTTTATCTAGATACAGTAGTACAATATGTCAGTCTATCTATGATCTTATCCGTGTGTGAACTGGCAGGTGCATGGTAAGAGTCATTATGTAGCCATTTTTGCGTCATTTTATTTTGAATTGTGATTCCAAAGTACCTCAAAATGAAATGAATGCAAACGCAAATGTGAAAACATCGCCCTATATACACACGTAAAGCGTGATGATTTCACACATTTATAAAACCATGGTCATCTGATTGTGCAATGGTTCAGAGGGTCAGGGACTCACGGCATACATCAAGTCGTGGTGGTGGTGCATGTTTTGATTTGGGTTCAAGGCCTCAAGGATGTACAGTCCCTCTTCAATCTCTGCTGTGACTCCTGTAGACTTCACAGCGGCGCATCATGCACAGTTTATTTTGGAAGCCTGGGATGTTTCTTAGATGATAGTTCCATGTTTTAGTTATGTGAGAGAGATAACAAAAATCAGTGATGCATAAATATACGTGTTTATACTGTGTGTGTGTGTGTGTGTGTGTGTGTGTGTGTGTGTGTGTGTGTGTGTGTGTGTGTACACACATAACACATTTTGTCTCTTTTGAAAGAAGGTCTCAGGGCTTCCACCTACACACACACACACACACACACACACACACACACACACACACACACACACACACACACACACACACACACATCCTGTTACAATGTTATCGGCTTGCTCAGATGTGTGGAATTCTTTGGAAAAATGTGAAAGTGAAATTCCCACGGTTTGACCATCCTCTCTTAGTCTCTTCATTGCTGTTGGCATTCAAAATGATCATATTTGTGGGCAGCCTTCACATGTGTCCCTGTTTGGCCACCACTGGGGGGGGAGAAGGAGAACAGGGGGAATTTGGGGGCTGAAGGATGCACTTCCAGTCAGGAACCTTTCTCCCTTTGTGCTATTGTTGTAGACAGGAAATGGCATAGCAACACTGCTTTTTCTCTGTTCTGCTGTTTAGTTCGCTGCTTGTTCCACTGACTAAATATTCTAAATTCATTTCTTTATAGGCCTTAAATATAAAGAATGCTAACAACTTATTGAATTGTTTCTAGCCTGCAATACTTTATACTAATCTGTGTTCTTCTTGTAACGTTGATATGCTGTATGTCTCATAGCATATAGACTTTACATAATAGCAGAATATATTCTCAAATTATTCTTGATGCTTTATAACTGTCATATTCGTGAATGTGAATGATCACATTATTTATAATATATTTTGTTCCCACCCTTTGTTTGATATCTCAACAAATATCCATCTACCTTTGCATTGGTGCTTCTACTTTGAAATCCAGTTACCCAACGCAAACCTGTGCAAAATGAGGAAGGCTGTGTATATCGTTAAGACCCTCGGGTCTTCATGCGCGCCATAATGTTTATACATGTATCCCTCTGTGCTCCTGTTGCGCGGCAGGTGAGCGAGTGAGTGAGTGATAGTGAGTGAGTGAGTAGCCTCGGTCCCAGGCTTACTTATCTGCGAAAATAAATCTGGTGAGTGAGTGAGACAGTGAGTGAGTGAGACAGTGATTAATAGCCTACAGTGAGTGAGACAGTGAGTGAGTGGTGGTGATCGGAGTTGGTGACCAGTAGGAGGTGATTGTTTTCAGGTTGTGTGGAGGAGGATAAAATAAGGCCAGTTATTCTCAGCTCCTGTGGGTTTCTCTCTCTGCTTCCACCTGGGCTGCCAGCAAACATGTTGAAGTCATCTGAATGACTGAAAAAGGGTGGGTTTTGGCAAGGGTGGGTGATTTTGTAATATTTGGTTTCCCCTTTTCTCCTGTCTTGTTGGTTAGGAGTTTGTTTAGTTATTGCTTGGTTATTTTCTAACAGTGAACCAACTCCGTAGGAAAAAAGAAAAGCTGACTTCCATGTTATGTGTGAAAGACACACCGCTGCATTCCATTGCATTTTTTTTTGCTTTGATGGCTTGGCTGTCAGCCTGTGCTTGTTACCATAAAATCCATCCATAAAGCAAGCATGTGTACCGTACAGTATGTAACTAAAGCCGGCGTCTGATGCAGCTACAGTAAATTGAAATCCCTTTGAAACCCACTATAATTGTTTTCTCTGTTTGATACAGCAATATACGGCCCCTTTCCAACAAGGCATTGTTATGTAAGAGCTGGTCCAAAGTCAATCAGGCCTGAGAAGTTCTTATTTGTATTTCTGATCTCACTGAAGTTGGTCAATGCATGCTGTGGGCTGAGGGTGAACACACTGCACAAACATGCACAAACAACACATGCACGCACACATGTAAACTATCACACACACACACACACACACACACACACACACACACACACACACACACACACACACACACACAGACACAGACACAGACACAGACACAGACACAGACACACACAGACACACACACAGACACACACACAGACACACACACAGACACACACAGACACACACAGACACACACAGACACACACAGACACACACACACACACACACACACACACACACACACACACACACACACACACACACACACACACACAGACACACACAGACACAGACACACACACACACACACACACACACACACAGGCCTACAGTACAACATTGCTCTGTCACGTGCCTTTCCTTTTCCCAGAAAACTTTCACTTTCCTCTCCTGACAACATTTCTGCCTTCAAACAAGTGAGTTCACCTCCCTTTCCTCGTTTTGTGGGACTTTGCA
The DNA here is from genome assembly GCF_964188405.1 of Protomyctophum parallelum. Lineage (NCBI taxonomy): Eukaryota > Metazoa > Chordata > Actinopteri > Myctophiformes > Myctophidae > Protomyctophum > Protomyctophum parallelum. The sequence continues at coordinate 30,360,807 of NC_139709.1, read as the reverse complement.
TACTGTACTGTAGGCCAGTGGTTCTCAACATTTTCAGGCCGTGACCCCCCCATATTTTGCCCTGAGACCTCCAACCCTGACAAGCAATTGGAATGTAGCGATTGAGGCATATAGTTTGACTCGATTCCACAGATCAATATAGCTCAAACGTCCTCGCACTGCTAGCTTTATTGGTTACGTCTTATGCCGTAATGATCCGTTTTCTTTTTTTGAGGTATTTTAAAGATCCTTCAATTGTCACTTTCATCTCGGGACCCCCACAAAATCACGAGGGTGTCCTCCCGGGGGTCCCGACCCACAGGTTGAGCACCACTCCTGTAGGCTATGTGTTTGCCGTGACACTCAACTAAACTGTTCTTGACCAGTGTGGTCAACAGCATGTAACTACAGTACGAAAACACTCATTTGACAAGACGACACCCATGCATATAGGCATTCGTCGTGCAGACATCTTCCTGATATTTTGCAGATGCCTGGCTGCTACGTTTGATGGCTTCCACAAAACTTCCTATGTGGTATAGTGTTTTTCTGGAGGATTATATATGGTCAGCTAGACGTCCAAACCTTTAACCAGGAGGAACAAAATGACCCTGTCTCTCTCTCTCTCTCTCCATCTCTCCCTCTCTCTCTCCCTCTCTCTCTCTCTGTCCCCCGAGGAGGCCCTATAATGATATGCTGGCAAGGCAGATTGCAGGGTTGCCATCGGTGTGGAACTGTAAACAGAGCAGAGGAGGCTCGTTTGGACATTCCAGAAATGTCCTCAACTGAAGATTCTTGGAAGGGCTTCTCGGCTGTTTGCATTCTTTCTTTGGGACTGCTGTGCTAATGGGACTGCCTGTGATCACTACCTTGTCCCATGAGAATTATATGAGGGGTAAATGAAAGGCTAGCAGATGATGTGAATTTCACCTCCCCTCTTTGGAACTGGCCAGTGGTATTGCAGGTATGCCTGTGCCAATCGATAATCTGGGAATGAGTTGTTTTTTTTAACCTGTCATTACGTGTAATGACATTCCGCTGCTGTTTCATGGACCTGGTATTGATTAGCATAGTTATAGTCACGTCTACAGTGGGTTGATTGTATTTGTCATACATTTTGAACAGGACAAATCTGATCAGAGCAATTGAATGGGACATCAACTCTTAAAATATTCAAATAGGGAATAGGGACAGTTTGGGACAAATATAAAACCCCTTCCTATGAGTGCTTTAAATGTAAGATAGGCTATTCTTTCACTAAAATATTTAGTTTGGCTAATATAGGCTATTGGCTGATGAGGCACTATATTGATATCCCACCTCTGAATATCTCTTGACAACAGAAAGGTGAAATATTGGAAGATCTGACTCATCCGAGACAGACATTTTCGTGTGTATGCAATTCATTCAATTGATTGACTTATCAATATTATGTTACTTGTTGCTTTGTATTTGTGTTCTGTCTGTTCTCTGACAACATAAACTCCATTGGATAGACACAGTTGTGCCACTGCCTACTTGACGACCGTCATTTATCTAGGTTAATGAACAATATGACTGTTCATCTCTCTGTCTTAAAAGCAGCTCAAACGAATTTCTCCCATACAGCGTCACACATCATTTGGATTCTATTCATCTCAGAATAGATGTTTTTCCCCTGGCTTGTCCCCCACGCAGCCTTAAAAATAGACAGTCTGTATAAAAATTAACAATGGCCGTCTTTGAGTCAACACAACAAATCCTTTGTGTGTCAGCAGACAGATCCAGGCCTTGGGTTACAACTATTAACATATCTCACAGGCTGAATCATCAGTCATTGGTAGTAACACCAAGATAGGAATTCATCAGCCACAGATAAAGGATTTTTTTCCCCCCCACCACACTGTCAGCAAAGGGTTGATTTGCACGGTACAACAAGCCAAGCAGAAGAATGTGATGAAGTTGTCTTAACTGAAGAGGCTTTAACGGAAGCGTACATCCTCCTGACATTGCAGGTGTCTTTTATGTCATGTCATTCAAATATGGCCTCCTTTTCAAAGATGTTCTCTTCCCACTCTCAGACCCAGCAAAACACTTCAATATTTCAACTATAGAAGTTCAACCAAGCTCTTCGGTCACATTTACTATGAAAACCTGTATCTCCCGTCCGTCCGTCCGTCCGTCCGTTAGTTAGTTACCTCCATATATGGTCACGCCTCTTGACATCACGTCTTAATATATAGTCATGCCTCATGACATCACGCTTCCATATATGGTCATGCCTCGTGACATCACGTGACATCATGGACACCCTTAGATCTCCATATCTGCATTCTCTGCTGTCGGGAAGAAACCACCTAACTTCAAAATGTTTGTTTTTCAGGAAATTAAAAAAATATATATATTTATTTTCTTTTTCTTTTCAAAATCTTTTTATTAAAGTTTTTTTTACAAACCCAGGGGCAAGCATTAAACAGAGACATATCAAATATGAAAATAAAAAATAAAACTCCATCCCCTATCCCACCCACCCCCCACCCACAATCCCAAGGATAATATATATTTTAGGAAATTAGGAGAACCTTTTATTTTGAAATCAAAGCAATACTCAAATTCATCAATGTTGGTGTTGTGACTTTATATATTACTTCCACGAGAGGGGGAGATGTGGTGGAGTTAGCTGCTTTGTTTAGCAGACAGTTTGAGGGTCCGATGGAGTTGAGGTTTTCATCATTCCATATGTTGATCTGACCTCATCAAACCCTGTACACTCAAATTGACTCAATACAAATTGTTGTGTTTAGGCGTGTGCTTAGGCAGAACACATTCAACTTTGAACGGTTAGGTATGGCATTGTTTGTTTTGTTGTGATTAAGTTCAGGGTAAGGATCAAGGATCTTGAAAATTACCTAAATTACCTAATTTCTGATTTGGAGCTTATAGAAACTGAGTAGTGCAAACTGTAAACACACAAACACTCTTATTTCACATCATTTCCTATCGAGTAAGAACATCACCACAAGCTCCATCCCTTTTTGACCTGACTACCGCCGCGTGCCATACCTGCTCAACCCCTCAATGCCCAAGCACTGCCATTTTACCCCATTTCACTCTGAACCCATGACCCCCACCCACATTCCCCTCATTGCTGCTGGCCCATGGAAAGCCCCTGCTAGGTTTTCAGAGGTGCTGAACTCACAGAGACACACAGAGCCCCCACTCTCTTTCCATCATGCCGCCGGCCAAAGCCAGTGATCAGATCAAATGCTATGTGCAGGCTCAGCAACAGAGGAGTGGAGATATTCGCTGGAGGGCACACATGCCGGGGCCCAGTTGAATGACTGGCATTCTGGTGACCTCCCAGGCTGGCGGTGGAGTGACGTGGGGCAAGGGCCGGGGGGCTCTTTTAGGACAGGGTGCAATGAACTGTTGCTGTGTCATTCGTTCGTCTGTGCATATGGCAGCAGGCACGTCGTCTCCGGGGCAGACGGCTGGCTGCAAATGTTTTCTCACCTCAAACTGGCAACTTGGGCCGGTATTTATAAAAGGGCCTCCAAGCGGGGGGGGGGGGGGGGGGGCACCGATTTTGTTTCAGTTTTGCCTTCAGGGTGAGGATGACTGAGATACCAAGAGGATCTGCTCTGTGATTCTAAACCAGGGTCTCCAAGAGGCAGGATAAATATGGGACATTAGCTCACGGTGGATCTTGGTGCACTGCATAGTATAAGACCACCTAGAAATGGATATGGTGGAATGCCACAGAAAGAGTAGAGGACTAATAGTTTCTCTTGCATGTATTTAAAGCTTGTTTCTTCTCTCTCTGAGCTGACCTCCTACATACAACACCTATTAAATACCTCATCACACTTGGCCTGCCAAGAATCCTTTGTGTTTGTGTCACTAATAAAACAGGCCTTTTGCATGCATCGTTGAGATTAGGTGGAAAGGAAGAAAAGAAAACAGATAGCAGAAATTGAGGCTGCGGGAAGAAAGGGGAAGGAGGAACATCATTACGGTGATACTCAACTATTTGCCCTCAGCGGTGTGTGAGTAATAAGTAAGAGCACATGCCAAGTATTCAGAGTGTTTTCAGACAAAAGGAAACAACTTTCAAATCACCATGGTAATAATGTATTCTGCAGTACTGGGGAATTCAGTCTAGAATCCCTCTGCTCATTTTTAAACTACTTCTCTACCCTAGTCTATGTGGAGGAGAAAGAAAGAAATACAGACAGCACAGCACAACACAACACAACACCACCATATTTTATTCAGTGCTGCTTTGCTTGGCCTAAACGTTACGTTTACCTACTCTGACGTCCCATCTGCATATTACAATCCAAAGGAGCGCATCTCAAATATCACGCTACATGAAAAAATGTGGATTTTCCAGTTAGGCAAAGTAGGTAAGGTACACATTACATTGGAAAACAGAGCTAACACAACATTGGAAAACGGCTAACAATAAAGGTTGATGTAAATTGAACTGATGATTAAATATGGAAATTAAATGATTACAGAACATCTGCAAATAAATAATTATTCATAACTCCCTGTTGCATTCTTTCAAAAGTAGCATCTTTGAGTACAGTTCCTGAATTAAATGAACTGTGTGCAAGATTGCCCCCAGTCCAACATAATACATTTGATTAATTACATGTCTCATATTTTCTTAATTGAATTCAATTGTATTATATGGGATTTATCGCAAAGACAGCCTCGCACGGGCTGGTAAAGTAAGCAAACACAGGTGTGCACTGTGCAGACATGCACATATGAGATGTTGCTGTCATAATGACTCAAATGTCTGTGTCTGCTGAGAAATGTTGGAAGTTCCCTGGACTGCAGCTTGACTGGCTGGAACATGAAGGGGTTGCCCAACCACTTCACAATAAAAATAGATCAGTTTGGATGTTTCCCTGATAGTTAATAAAAGGTTAATTGAGTGCTGTGGAATTTCTGTACAGTATAGAAATGGATCTATATTAGGTCCACTTTTTCACAGTCAAACTAACTCTCATAATTTTACTGTGTAGAGTCTACACAGTAAAATTATATTAATAATTTACAGTCTACACCAGGGGTCTGCAGCCTTTTTTAAATGAAGTGCCATGTTTTTATTTTCTAGATCGTCAGTGTGCCATATCAACATTAATTCATTTTAATGACACCACGTGAAAAGTTCCAACATATTTGCTTGTCCACAAATATAAAGTTTTTCCTTCTTTTTAAATATTTTCTTTCATGTTGTTATAATGACTAACAGAGTTCAGTTTTAATGAATGTAGAATGCAGGGTGTAATTTACACACAAATGTGAGGGACTTCATTTATTTGAAATTTTATGAAATATTCATATGATTGTAATTTGTAATGTTAAAATCATCAGACAGCAGGCTATCATCTATATCTAGTGCTAGCAGGCTATCACTGTACACTGTGTACAGTACTACTGTGTGCTTACATAAACAACGCTTGCCTTCCACGTTCAACCTACCAACATCATCTGAAAAACTATACTGGAATCATTCATATTCATAAGTCACTGCCCAAATTGTTGAGGAAATATGAATACATGGGAATGCTGGATATCAAAGGTGTGCTGAGAACAGGACACCGTTTTGGGTGCGCTGCACCTTATCCTCACCTATTGTGCCTCCGTGAATGAGGAAGCCGTCCGTGGATGTGAGAGCCGCGGAGAGGAAGCCATCCCAGTGCTTCACGTCCTATCCAGTTGCATTCCTCGCCAGTCCTGCCCTATCAGGTGACCCTGTATTCTATTCTGTCCCATTCTTTCCCACACAATTAAGCACTGGAGAATCCATCTTGTTCTTGAATTCCGCTCTGTGGTCTTTCTTAACCACTTTCAACCCCCAAATGTCTATTTTGGACAAAAATGTTCTAAATGTTTTGTTTTGTTTTGTTTTTTCTTAATATATATGGCTATATTATTATTATCATCAGGGTAGTTGAAGGAGTTACCACCAGCATTCACAGATAATGTTGATGATACTTATAATAACATGCATCGGTTAATGCATAGGTGATTTATACAAATGGACTTTTCTCTACATTTTATCCCACGATTTTTTAACCCATTTTTTCACCCAGTGTCAATTATCTAATGTAATCTTGGGCGCTACACTTCCTCTGCCAACCTAACCTGGGGGGGGGGGGGGGCAGCGGACTGACCTCATGCTTCCTTCTATGCATGAGGAGTCCAAGCTGCTTCTTTTCACCTGACAGGGGAGAGTTTCCCTGGCCGAACGTAGCGTGCAGAAGGAACACGTTATTCCGACCAGTTCCTTTCCCCTCCATCAGGCGACCCCGGCTAGCCAGGGGGAGGAAATTCAGAGACCAGGATGACTGCATGTTTTTGTGAGGGTACCTATTACCTAGGCCTATAGGGGCCACGGGGACTCGGGGAGAACATGCAAACTCCACAAAGAAAGGCCCTTTCGCCAACCCCGCCTCGGGTATGGGCACTGATGACGTGGAGGAGAGAACACGCGCCCCCCAGCGCCCACAGCGTCCCCAGCGGGAATCGAACCCTGGACCTTCTAGCTGTGAGGCGACACCACTACCCACTGTGCCACCGTGTTTCAAGGGCTTCTACTGTACCCAGCAAGGCCAGCAATATTCTACAACCTATTCGAGACATTATGTTTTACCCCTCCATCCATTACATTTGTTTATTTATTTATTTTGGCAAAAAAGGGTGTTTAACCCCATTTCTCATTTTAATTTGCAGCCTGGCCCCAAACTGTTGGAACTGTAGCCTACAGATAAAGAATCATTACACTCAAATACATACACTCAAATTAATTCACTTCTCATACAACTCCAGACTCCTTCCTTTTCCATAAACATTTAAGAAATCGTTTTCCATACAAAATGTACGAATGCCAAGGTGGCACATACCATATTTAGAATAGAATTGTTATTGTTCTTATAACTGGTAGTTTGAGTATGCTCATTGTTGTTCTATATTGTGTTCTTCTTTCCACCAAAACCGCAGAGGCAGTGTGTTTCCGTGTGTAACAACAAAGCATTGTGCTTTTTGAGTATGGCCCTCAAATATCCTGCATGCCACTCTCTTCCCCCACATGCACATAAAGAATAACTCAGATGTAACTTTTGTCCTGCTCGAGGGCTCAAAGTCCACATACAGACACAGAGAAATGTTTGTGGCAAGCCATTTTGGATGTCCATTTACTGTAATGGCTTGTTTAGAGTGTCAGTAACTTTCAAAGGGTCGGCCTTGCATTCCTTTGGAAGTTCTCAGGAAGTGTTCCACAATGGGGAGCAAATGGCCCAGAGGCGTTGTCCCACCAGCAGAGATAGAGGGCAGGGGCCAGCAGGGCGCACGCACACACACACGCACGCACACACACACCCCTATACTTGTGAGGACATTACTTTTTTTTCTATAAATGCCATTTTTACCTATATAATTTATTGCTATTTGAACCCTAAAGCCCTAATGTTATACCTGAATAAATTCCGACCTACAAGCTCACAACACTGCTCACAAGTGACACAACACTGTTTATAGCCTATTAGTGCCTGACACCGGCACAAATGTAAGTATAAATCAGGTATAATGTTTAAATATAACTCTACCCCTAATCCTAACCTCTAAACACAAATGCCTAAATTTCCAACCTCAATCTTTTCTTAATCTCTTGGGAGGACAAGGAAAATTCTCCACACTATATTGTAGGGGTGGGACAATTCACTTACCTCGCGATTCGATACAATCTGGATACCTAATGTCTACCTTAATTAGATTGTGGTTCTGTGATTCAACGATTGTTTCAATATTATGATTTTATTCCCCCTTGACTTGCTTTTTTTCTTATTAATGAAAAGTTGAATTATACATACACTTCACTCAATGCACTTTTAAACTCCAAAAGTGAATTCTAAAAGGTACACACACACACACACACACACACACACACACACACACACACACACACACCATGAAGGGGGCAGAGGAAGTAGTGATGTAGTGCTAAGTGACATGAGCAAGCCGTTTTAACAAGGTGGAGAGAGTAGAGCCTCCCAGAATACACCGGAGGAGTGAGATACAAACGTGCCCCTCTTTGTTGACCAGTCGTCTGCTCAGAATGCCACTTGCAGAGACGCAGTGTCAAGGGTGGTTTCAAAATGAGTCTATTTGCCATCTGAAACATGACTGGAATGTGCGTGCGTGTGTGTGAGAGTGAGTGAGTGAGACAGAGTGTGTGTGTGTGTGTGTGTGTGTGTGTGTGTGTGTGTGTGTGTGTGTGTTTGATTAGAGGGTAGTCCTAATAGAGAGAGAGATGGACTGCTGTTCAGGGATGCGTGCCATTGCCGAATCAATGCCAATTCAATGTAGGGCCTATAGATTTTTATGTGCTATGAGTCCATTGTCCTGTGTCTAGTGACCAAATGCGACCCTCCATTCTGTTGAATCAATCGCAGTGATATGCTGTGGGGGTGTGTTCTTTTAGCTTGTGTGTGAATTTGTTGTTTTATAGGAGTAAATGCACTCCTGTAAAGAGAACTATCAGAGGCCTCTTTATTTGCACCCCTCCCTCATCCCCATTCCACAGACACCATTAGGCTATTATGACTAACATCTCTGCTATTTAAAGGGCCCTATGTCTAAAACTCAGACTCCTCGTCTGGAGTCGTCTATACATATGGGTAGTAAATAGCTAAGACTCGTCTTGTGGTCTTCAAAGACAAAAATAATGGCTGGTCATGTAGAGATATGTTCTTGCCCGCGGCGATTCCCATAAGAAACCCACGGTATTCTGTTCTTCTAATATAGCTGCCTCTTTTGAGCACTATGGCAGGAAGGTTTAGCTGTTGAATAATAATAAACAATTATAATATAAATTATTTATTTATATAAAGCATCGTTCCAATGTGTGTGTGTGTGTGTGTGTGTGTGTGTGTGTGTGTGTGTGTGTGTTTACGCCCATTCCAAAGGAAGACAGGCAGAGTGTGCATATTAGAGATTCGAAACACTTGGAACAGCAGGTGCTTCAACGTGGCATTCTGCAGTGAGTGTGTTTGTGCATTACATCGTGCAGTGCGTTGGCTACAAAGGGACACTATTCTCCCTGGTCACAGGGAAGCCACTATTAACCTTCATACGATGCAGGCCTCAGATACCATGGCCGCAGCTGCCGTACACTCACACATCAGGGAGGGAAAAGTATGCACGCACAACACTTTCACATTTTCTCTGTATCTCCCACACACACACACACATAGGACACATTCTCCCACACGTACTTATCACCACCTTTTAGCATCCATTACAACCAACAAACATGATGGAGGGAACAAACATTTCTCTGCTGGTGATACGGTTATAGGCATTGGAAAGAATGGTAGGCGGCTTAATATTTTTGGCCAGTTAGCCTATATGTGTTCTCTATACCCCAGTACTTCTCATGGGTCTATAAAGCCAGGCTATCAGCCGTTTGCACAAAAAAGAATTGCCTGCCGGCGGACGACAGTCTGGCTTATTAGCCAGGCTATGGATGAGCACCCCAGGGTCCTTGGTGGGGGGGGGGAGGGAGGGGGGGGGGGGTATCAGCAGCAAATGAGTTAATAAAGAATCAAAATAAGTTTAACCACTTAACCCTATTTTCTAAAGCAGTCAATCCAGCTCACAACTCATGGTACAATTAGAGTTGTGAGCTGCTTGTAGATTTGTTATTTAATAAAAAATAAAATGGAATGGAAGTTATGGAACATTTTAAAGACAAATCTTCTCTGTCCGTGGCCATATATATGCATCCATTTGGGAGACTGGGAGTCCTTGAGTTGATTTGTTTCAGGAGAACCACTACACCCGATGGGCTTCTAAATAATATAAGTTTTATTATGTTTAAAAGAATCAGATTCAGCCTTATGCTCTGTCACTCTGTGCTATGCTGCATGCTTCTTTGGCCAATGGCCATGCATGCATGCAGCAATAAGCAAGCAAACTTAGTGGACGTCCTCATAATCCATTTGTTCTGTCCGTAATATTTTCCACCTCGTTTCATTATATTCCAACTATGGGAGTAACTAACTGTCCTGTACTTTACGCTAAACTAAAGTCCCCACGGCAATAAAGAGCACTGGCAGAGTTTCAGTTCAGCTCCCTCCCTCCCTCCCTCCCGCTGGAACCGTGTGGTTTTACGCTTTTGATCCCCGAGGGACCTCGCGCTTTGCATTCCTGTCATTCCGACCTCAGTCCCTCCTCGGTTACTTATTATCGTCGCCTGCGCTCGCTCTCTCTCTCTCGCTCTCGCGCTCTCTCTCTCTCTCTCTCTCTCTCTCTCTCTCTCTCTCTCTCTCTCTCTCTCGACAACCATTTCAGAGTTCAGCTACAACAGGCAGCGAAGCACACGAGACCACGACCGCTCGTTGGATACAGCAACGAGGGGGGATGAGAAACTTTTGAAACCGAAGAAACTTTGAGGAAATAGTGGAATACATCGACATTACTTCAAGTTTAATACTTTTTCGCCGGGGGAGAGAGAGAGAGCCTGAGCTGGTAAGAGAGAGCTTTTTCCCCCTTTTTTTAAACCACAATAGAAACACACACACATTGTTGCTATTTTTGTTCTATTCCGAAACATTTTGGACTTGCGTTGTCGTATCAAAACGTATTTACGGAAGTTTAAGAACCGGATAACTTCGCGAGGAGAAAAGATGTAGTTTTATTAGAGGCTAAATTTGGCTTTCGTGCGGTTTTGCTCCCCCGTGAGATTGGAATTTTTGCGGCACGCATTTTGGCATGTAGTAGGAAATATGTCCACACGTGTCGCTATTTAGTTGGATTGCACACACCACCGCAACACCAATGATTTTTAGTGACTTAACTTGACAGTCTTTTATGTTTATGTGTCAGTGACTAGACAAAGCAAAACATTTCTTCACTATAGAGGCGGAAATTAAATCTCCCCCCATATGTTTTTGTATTGTTGTATTAGGTGGTTTGTTTGTTTTAGTTTTTTATACAGATAAATTGAGATAATACAGTGTCAGTCAGTGTCCTTGTTGGGAAGGCAGTGGGCCTAGAAGATAATGTGTATGCTGTTTAGAATAATATTAAATATATTATGGTCTAAAAAGACAAATATTACATTACACACATATTTCATGTCATAAATGTTTAGTACTGACATGATCATCAACATTCTTGTTATTTATTATTATCAATGTGCTAATTTATTCTGCTCTCTTCCAGGTTCGGGGCTGATTCTTGAATATCGTAGAACGGATCTATAACCTATAAGATCAGCGGCGAGCATAACGACAACGTCCATACTAGTCCTACATGGCGTCCACCGAGGAACCGTCTGGCACGGTCCTGCACCGACTCATCCAAGAGCAGCTTCGCTATGGAAACCCCACGGACAACCGCACCTTGTTGGCCATCCAGCAGCAGGCCTTGCGCGGAGGCAGCGGCAGCAACAGTGGGCCCGGCAGTGCCGGCGACGCGTCCAGAAGCCCCCGCTCCTCGCTCGAGAGCCTCACGCAGGAGGACCCCCAGTTCCCCCAGCTGTCCGCCAGGCAGGAGCCCCAGGGCCAGGAGCACCAGGGAGACTACCAGCACTCGGAGAACGGCTACCAGCTCTATGAGCTGCACGGAGAGGAGCTGCCCACTTATGAACAGGCCAAGGCTCACTCCCAGTACCTGGCGTCGCACTGGGGCGGCCCTGCTGTGCAGGTCGCCGCGGCGGGCGGCCCTCTCAAGCAGCTCCACGAGGAGGCCCTCCTGCACGAGGGGGACTTCCACGAAGAGGCCGACCTGATGGAGGTGAAGCGCGGCCATGCCCGGTCGCTCAGCGAACGCCTCTTGCAGCAGATGTCCCTGGAGAGGGAGGGAGGAAAGGCCTCTTCTCACAGCTACCCTGAGCTGGCTTACTACGCCCCACATGGCCCCCAGAGCACAGGGCCCGGCCTGGACAAGCGCAGTCCACCACCAGAGTATTCTGTCCCCATCCAAGGCCAAGGATTTATCCCCCACCACCTGGCTCAGGAGCCGCAGCCTCTGCAATCCCAGCAGCACAGGTACACAGGGGTCGGTGTTCAACCTGTGTGTGTGTGTGTGTGTGTGTGTGTCTGTGTGGGACTGTGTGTGTTTGTTTGCATTCATGTTTACACTGGCACCATTTTCCATTTTCATAGCCATAATCATTATGATCACAGACATTACCTCATCATGGCCTGTATTTCATCTTTTAAATGGCCGTTCTCGTAATCGGCTCCCAGGGCTGTCATTGCGTCTTGCATGCGTAAACAAAAATTCAGTGAATCACCGTAGTGTCCTGGGAACATGTCCAGTGGAGTCGATGCACATAGCGTTCACCATGCCTTGCATACTACTACAAGGATAGTTCCAGGTGCTTGCGATACTTTGGATGCTTTCACCAAAGCTATGTTCCCCATATAGGTTGTCACATTCTTAGCAGCCCTGGAGTCTGCTTGTCTGTTTGCTGGTAGAAGAGAATGGAAGGACAGGTGTTTAAAGCGATACGTATCTCGCTGCCTCGCTTAAGTATAGTTGTTTCTCACACCCCTGTAGCCAGCTGAGACAGCCCTGCCGTGACTAATTTAGGCAAGGTGCCAACATGTCAAGATATCTTTATGTTCCGCCGACCAGCTGATGTCTTGTTGAAATGAGAAATGTGCATACTTAATTAAGACATTATAGCCAAGTAATACAACAAAAAAATGTAATCGATTATCTCTAACCCCCAGGTATGCGCAGCCTGGCCAGACAGCCGAAACATTCTGCTACAACATGTTCACCGGACTGCCCCCTGCTGGCCTGGAGGAGCCAAACCAGGTGGAACTGCTGCTGATGGAGAATGAAAAGCTGAGGCAAGAGCTAGAAGCGCACCGGGAGAAGACGGGCCGCATCCAAAAGGTAAAGCAAACCAGGGGGAAAAGGGTCCATCTTTTGTCTTTCATGCAGTTGCTCTTGCAAACATTGTGCACTTGAGGGTGCAATAAATGTATATTACTTGAATACTCCTAACAGGGTCAACAAAGAGGGGGTGCTTACTTGTATTTGAGGGGCGCTAGCCCCTCCTATGCTCAGCATCTTTGTCTCGGTGTACCCCATAGCGATGATTTGATTGGCTGAGAGGACAGAAAAGTGAGGACGCCAAAAGTGATTGGCCGGAAAGTTATGACGTAGGATGATAAGAGCGCCCCTCAAGTCTGATTCTTTTTTTTTTTTTTTTTTTTTTAAGATATTTTTTTGCGGCTTACGCCTTTTATTGATTTTTTTTTGAAGGGACAGACAGTAGGCTGACAGGAAACGGGAGAGAGATGGGGGGATGACATGCAGTAAAGGCCGTGTCGGGTCCGGGAGTCGAACCCGCGGCACACTGCGACTGGATTACCAGTCCGGTGCCCAGACCGTTACGCTACGGCCTGGGCCGTCTGATTCTTTTAAAATTCTGAACTGTCAGTTAGATGAACAAGACCACAGGCAGCACAAACTTGCGCCAGGGGAGTAGTAAAATTGGCATACATGTCCCGAAGTCGGATGAAAACTGAAGCGGCGTATGCCTTGCTAGACATTAGCACCTGTCTAGGAAACCCTATCCTAGTGAGCAGTTGTCCCTCGCACATCCAGCACACACACGCCCTCCCCTCAACTGCACTGGACAGATGAGAGTGGCAGCTGCTATCATCCATACCGCAGAATCACAAACGGAGGCCGTCAGGCAGCTACTGTGTCCACACTTCCCCCATTGTTGTAGTTGACCCAGAGGAGGGCTGGCTGTGTGTGCCCTTTAGTTCCACTGAGGCTATAGATTCTCAGTCTAATCCTGGTCATGTCAGGGTGGTTGACCCCCTCAGCACAGCTGACCCACGTAGAAGAGGGTAGAGGGAGAGAGCTCTCTCTCCATGGCAGGCGGCCGACTGCTTTCGTGCTTTGATAATTAAAAACTGAAAGGATCCTTTTGTACTTCACTCTTCCTCCTTTATTTTCTTGACAGTAGCTGTCACTATTTTCTTTCTCCAAGCATAACGTTTGCGTAACGTAGTGTAGCGTATGTGCCGAGTTTCATAGTCAGCTCCGTAGTCAACAGGCCAAAGCATGTCTCTCCACCTTTAACAGGATGGAACCAGGCCGTGAGACGTCGACGGGACTCACTCTAGCCATTATATGTATTTAAAAAAAAAAGAATCAACTGCTTTCCGCTGAGGTTACGTCATTAAGCCATTGCCTTGTCTCAGCCTTAAAGAATGATAATTGCCAGGGTTGGAAAGTTTTCCCTGGCGGGCCGCGGCCCTGAGTAAACATGCCTGTGTGACTGCTGTAATGGTGTGTCCACAGCCCAGGCACAGGCATGCACACCTTTCCCGCACTGGCGGCTTGCCCAGACCTCTGTGTGAGTGCCTTTGTGCGTTTCATCATAGTGTGTGTATGTGTGTCGTGTACTTGCGCGTTTGTGCACTCACTCACACCTGGAACTAGGGCTGTTGGCCCTCAGGAATGTAGATATAAATCAGTCACACAGGGAGTGGTGCGGGTTAGAATTCCTGTACGTACATGTACACACACACACACACACACACACACACACACACACACACACACACACACACACACACACACACACACACACACACACACACACACACACACACACACACACACACATATGTGTCCTGTTTATACTGTATACATAGCATTCTTCATACCCATATGTATTTTTATGTACTGTACCAATATCCCCTCTGCCCTCTGGCATGTCAAAGTGGCTTACCTAAGAATCTCTCCACTCTTTCCTCCTGCTCTCTTGCACCCCTCTTGTCACCTATAGTTGGAGCAGGAAATCCAGCGTATTTCAGAGGCCTATGAGACCCTGATGCAGGGCAGCAGTAAGAGAGAAAACCTGGAGCAAACACTAAGAAAAAGACTGGTGGCGGAGATCAGGAGATTGCAAGACTTCAACAGAGACCTGAGAGGTACAGACTACATTTCCCACAACCCCCACAGACAAGTGGAAGTCCTGTTTTCTAGTTTCTAGACACATGGTCACTGTAGTACTGCGACTGTAACTCCTACTGTACAGTGAATCTGAATACTAACCTGGAACCCACTTTGCCACCACAGAAAACCTTGAAAACGCCAGGACGCACGTCGCAAAAGAGGTGGAGGTTGCCGACCACAACCAGCACATCATGGCCAAACTACTTGAGCAGAGTAAGTATGTCATCCTGTCTGACCAGATTTTTCTCCCATGCTCTGTGACCCCCCCCCCCCCCCCCCCCAGTTGCGATCAACATTCTTGATTGGATTGAAAGCCTACCATGGGGCCCTTTAGTAGCTAAGCACATCCTGCATGCAGGAATTTCACTTGCATAACCTCTGCTTATTTGGTAAGTGGGCTTATAATTCAGCCCAGCTTGCTTGGAGGGAAGGAAATGGGGAAACTAGAGGAGAAATAAATCACAAACAACAGTAGAAGACCCCCACCGCCCCCAAACCCCTGTTTAGCTTGATTTATATTGTCTATTTAAGAACCTGGATAAGAGCAGAGCGGAGGTGTTTCTGTGGTCCGAGTGAGGAATGTTCTGGCCCATGTGGGTCAAAGGGATAGGGCGCACCACCCCCACTTCCTCCGACCTCCTCCTCTCGGCATTCCATGAGTGCTTGGGTAAATGAAGAACATCAGCCACGATGTTGGAATCCTGGGACTTATTAGCGGGCGGTTAAACTCCGTAGGGAGAAATGGCAGACTGATATTTTTACTTTTGTGGGAAGGGGATTCAAGTGACTTTCGACCAGCAGTGTCTTAGTGGTATGCAGTTCTCCTCTGCGCAACAGTTTTAATGCACAATTGTGCGATTGAGACCACCATTACAAAAGAATCATGATCATTTAACCATCATCTGTTGGACATGCGCTAACCACATGGCCTCCTTCTTTTTGCTTTGCACCTTTTAGACGAGGAGCAGAACTTTGAGCGGGAGCGCGTGGAACGGGAGCTGCAGCGCCTCCGGGCCACGGCAGACGAGCAGGGCCTGAGGTCGGAGCAGCTGGAGGAGGCCCTGGAGACGGCCCGGGGCCGCGGCCGTCAGCTAGAGGAGGAGCTGCGGAGGAAGAGGGCCTACGTGGAGAAGGTGGAGCGTCTGCAGAGCGCCCTGGCCCAGCTGCAGTCGACCTGCGAGAAGCGGGAGAGCCTGGAGATGCGCCTCAGAACGCGCCTGGAGCAGGAGCTGCGGAGCCTGAGGGCCCAGCAGGTATATATATATAATATATATACACCACAGAAATTACCTGTCCAATCGCCCGCCTATTCCAAGACATATCCTGCACGTTGGTTCAGCGCAGGGCTAAGGGCCATGGTGGACATTTTTGTCTAAATTAATTTCTTGTCACGGACGTACAAAATGAGAAACACACAAAGAGCTGGCCCTGAATGACCCATAACAGGTCTGAGGTCTGTAACTCTGAGATTGTACAAATGGAACCAAATGGACCCGTGGTCTCATTTGTACACTCTCAGAGTTAAGAGGTTCCTTGCAAATAAAACATTTGAGAACCACTAGTACTAGTTGGACTCATTTGAGAACCACGAGTACTAGTTGGACTCATTATAGGCTAATGGTGTGTAAAAGAGAAAAAATTGTCATGGACATGACAGTCTTTGCCACGGACACGTTTGTCCATGTACGGACATGTTGACGACAACTGCTTCAGCGTAACAACAACAACTACATCGCCTAACACCCCCGTCTTGTTCCCCCCCTGCAGAGACAGTCTCAGCCACCAGGGGTGACGGTGAGCTCTCTGCACGAGCGACTGCGCGAGCGCGAGGAGCGCATCCTGGCCCTGGAGGCCGACATGGTGCGCTGGGAGCAGAAGTACCTGGAGGAGAGCACCATGAGGCAGTTTGCCATGGAGGTCGCTGCCACCGCCGCGGCACAGAGGTGAGCCTGGCGTAGATCAGAACGTTCAAGGCCGATTCATGGTCCAGTTTTCGGTGAAGAGGTTGACGACCGGAAATTGCATCACGCCATGCGGTGGTCACGCATCTCTCCGTTTATACTAACCACCGTTTCGGTGGTCACCATGTGACATGTCGCACAAATGTTATTTAATTGACCCAAGCCAAAACATACATTTTGTAACCGGCGATCATGGAATTTATAGTTATGAGCCGCAAATAAATAAAAATAAAAATTCGTTCCCATATACAACATAAGCCAGCTGACTTTTCACTTCATCGCACGACGACCGGAGTGATACAGACGTGCGCAGAGTTATGAAACGTAATCAATAAATATCAAAAGACGATCTCGCCGACAAATGTGTTAAACATGCACTGGTATTTTCTTCTACATACGCGTGCATCTGGCGGTGTGTTAAACATTTTCTTTTGGATTTTGCCGACCTGATCCTAACAGTATCTCCTTCCCTTCACAGAGACACCACCATCATCAACCACTCGCCCTGTCACTCCTCCAACAACAGCTTCAACGAAGACCTGCCAGTCGCTGACTACAGGAACCAGGAGATGGAAAACAGGTACGGGATAACAGATACGGACGCCACTGTTTGACTATGACCAACAGACACCAGATAGATTTACTTAATCATTTATCATTCGCTCAATAATTGATGTTACTATATGCTGATTAAAGTCACTTAACAATGCATGCAGTCTCTTGCACACAAACCTCATTCAGGTTTTTGTTAACAAAATAAGTGAATTCATGTTTTTTTGTCCTTAGGATCCGTGCTCTCTATGCCCAGATCCTGGAGAAGGATGCTGTGATCAAGATCCTTCACCAGCGGCTGCACCAGGACCAGGGGAGGAAGGACCGTGTCACCCTCGCGAAGAGGGAAGCGGGGCTCCGAGCCGCCATCTCCACTCCCTCCATCAGCACTGCCAGCTGCACCGCCAAAAGTCGAGGTAAAGAACATTGTTGTCGTTTTACTGACTATAAAACTGTTTATTTTTTTTTATTTTTTTTCTCCTTTCAACCACATGAACCACATAGTGTCCCTATTCTGGGCATTCGATTATGCTATTTTCAGCAATGAGAATTGGTTTAGAGCAGAGCATGTGAGCGGTGCGGAGGGGGGAGTGTAGCGGGGTGTGTGTTTGGACGTGCAGCAAGTTGTTAGCATGTTTTTATAATAATTTTGCTGCTCAGCGACGTATCTGACGCAAAGGAAGGTGAGCGCTAAGGGAGGGATTCCCCCCCCACTCCGCGCCGCTCATCAGAGTGTAAAACAAGGAAGGGACCTTCTATCAAACCCTGGGGCACCTCGGTCAACGAAGTATACAGGGGCTGATTGGTTAAACACTGTTGAAGAAACAAATGTAATTTAAAGCATTCCTGACTTTTCCTTCCTGCAGGTAAAAGCCTCTCAGACGACCAGACGCAGTTGCTACTGCATCGTTTCTCTGTCCAGTCTGAACCCGGTAGCCTCGACCACCATGAGGAGGATGTTAAGGCCACAACCAAGCTCAACAGCGGTGAGTCGTCTTGTCTTTTGCGGGCGTGTGTAATTGTGTATGCGAGCGTGCGCCGAGATCAGCCAGCCACCCAGAAATGCGGAAAATTTGATTGTATATTAATTCTACGTAAATTTGTACGCATACTGCACATGCTCGAAGTCACACATGCATGGACACGTTTGTACACAGCTATACACACATAAGCACACAAACACATCTGCGTGCATGTAAAATGTGATTTGAACCCTGACGCCGTCACATTAAGTATGGATGGTTCCTGGCACTCATTGATTAGCCATACCATGACGTAAACCAGCCAATGAGACACCAGCTGTCCAGGTCATAGTTCATAATGCAGGGCCTTGTGGAATGTGCACGGTTAGGAAATGATGACCTATTGACTCTTAACTCGAGTGGTTTGTTCCAGTATGGAAAATCTCTTTTGACCTTTAGCCATTGGCAGGATTTTCTTTTCCAATGTTTACTCATTAAAGATTCATATAACTATTCATTCTCTTTATTTTTAATTTTTTCAGACAAGGCAGCACCACCGAAGTTGCCTTTGAACCCCTTCAGAGGCTTAGATGACCTGGAATCCGAGGCGGTCGAAATATTCATTTAAAAACAAAGACGAGACTGTTTGATTCTGGACACAAAAGAAAACGACAAAGAGTTGACGAAGAAGAGTCTTCCTTGACGGCTGTGGAGAGCGAAAGTCGATGTCATTGATGTAGAGGTTGGACATAACACAGAGGTTACACGTGGCATGAATGTTGCAGAAAGACAGCAGAATGTGTGTTTAAAAAAACAGAAGACGAAGAGAGAGAGAGAGCGAGAAAAAAAGACTGATCTCACATTTAAAGAGACAGAGCTGTGCTCTGTCTCTGTCTGTCTCATGGAGCTGGGCAGCTGCTGGGAGGCTGCCCCGTCTGGGGGACCAAAATGTGAATCTTTTGCGGTACTCAAGACAGTATTGTGGATTGTAACGGCGCAACATGTTCTCAGAGAGTGTATGCCAAAGTATTTATATAATAATTGCTTCTCATTTATACTATCCCTCCCTGTCCCTCTTGTTCCTGTTCACAGAATCAAGAGGCTTTTATTTATCTAATCCGGTTTCCACATTCCCCAAATATTAGCTAAAGCCTCGAGCCCCTCTAGATCGATCTTCAGGACAAGGTTATCTTTGTGAACTCCCAACCTGCATTCCCCCCCCCCCTGAAGAAATGTTGAGTTAATCTGAGTTAATTTATTCTCATGGAATTTATCTGGTTGGGAAAACTTCGCCTTTGCTCTTAAACTCATAAAACATGAAACACTGTTGATTTCTATAGTCTCGCTGTTCATATTTCCAAAGCTTCAGTAGCTGGTTCTACTAAGGCTCAGAAGTATGTGTAGTGATGCGAAATGTAGAAAAGGCAATGTTTTTTTGTTTTAGTTTTAGTTTTTATTTTATTTTATTTAGTAGGGTGATGTGGCATGGCGTTGATTTAATCTTATTTTGTGATTATATTCTCCTTCTCAAGGTGTGTGTGTGTGTGTGTGTGTGTGTGTGTGTGTGTGTGTGTGTGTTATTTCCTGATTTGGCGTATCTGCTGGTCTGAACGTCATAAGGATAAAAGCTGCAAACTACACCGTTTTTGGTTTTTGTTTACTGTGAGCTTTGAACTAACAAAAAGGTTAATTATATATATATATATATTTTATACAGATGTATTATTTTAGTATAATAGTGCTGAGAGCAGGATGCCAAAGAGTTTATCTTATGTTTTATTATGTAAGTTATGTGCAGACAATCACGGTCATGTCAAGCTGTGTATACCAACCAACCAAGTGTTGACCTCAAGCAAAGACATTTCTGTGAACTCCTAACAATATGAAGGTTGTTAAAATCAAATTCATGCAACATTTCATAAAGCAATAAAATATTCTAATATATGCTAAAGCTGGTCTCCTGACTCGTGATGATTGTGCTGAATGGGGTGGAATTTTAACAATTCACTCAAGCACCCTGACATTTACACGGGAAACAAAATATAACTGTCCTATTCCTCTGCACATCCAATCACTCCAGGTCACCTTATCGCTCTGCTCTTCTCCACACATTCCACAACCCACCCAGCCGTCCACAGAGCAATGAAAGGCCTTTACCTCGGCGTCCTTCCACAGAGCAGTGAAAGGCCCTTCCCTCCGCGTCCCTCCGCAGAGCGGCTAGCTTCTTTCGTTAATGAATGCCAGAGAGCTGCATTCTTTTGGGTTCAGCTTTCCCTGGTGGCCTGTTCTCTTGTTCTCTGCTCAAGCAATGAAGAGAGTGTTTGACATACATAGCATTCTTAAAGGGACAATGTAACGATATACTTAGACAAAGGCAGGTTTCTCCCAGATTAGTGGCTGATCCCCGTTCAGCATACATGAACGGGCAACACGCCACTGCCAACATTCATTACATTTCATAATTGGTCTATTTTATTGTCCCCCAATTCGACTATTAACACCTGGACTTAGAGAGGTGTTTGTGTGCTATTTTTAGGCATGCCACAGTTTGAGATACAGATGAGAATAGAATGATGAGCTCTTCTGTTATGTGATATCTGTTTCTGTCATGCATCTCTCTATATATATATACTTCTTCTACACACACACACACACACACACACACACACACACACACACACACACACACACACCAGAAGATATTGACTTGTACCAGTTTGTGCCGGTTGTGCGGCACTGAGCTGACAATGAGACTTCACAGTGAGGCAGGACAATGGAACAGAGAATGTGCTGGGGTCATCAGAGCAGGAGGTTGACAGCTACAGTTTTCACACACATCCCAACATTCTGCGTGTATGTGTGTGGCATGGATGGCCCTATGGGCATGTACTGTATGTACGTAGGAGCCAACACACCCTAGCAATCATTTCCTTATAGCAGTGTCTTTTCTAACTTTTTCATGGCAAGGGGAACCCCCAAATTGAAATATTTTGTGCCAAGGATTTTGTACAAGATTTGTGTTGTTAAAGCTTTTCACACAAGGTTTTTTGAAAATAGAAGAACCACAAGCTCACAACGCATGGGGCAATACTTACACACAGGCCCTGTAACATCATCGGTGGCATATCAATAAACTTTGCTTTTTAGATTTTGCAAACACTTTCATGACTTATTCATAATTTCATCTCTTATTTCTATGGAATCAGAATAGTCTCACATGTGTAACTCATAAAGTGCAATCCATGATATATGGAATCACAGTCTCATAAATATTTGTAACTCGTGAAGCCAATGAAGTACGTTGAAAATCAGATTCCATTCTGGTGTAATCTGACTCACATGTATGAAGCAAACAGAATATCTTTTAATGTTATCGGTTAACTTGTACACTCGCAAAGTAGTCGTAGTCACTTCCTTTGAATATACAGTGTCCAACCATGCTCATTCCATGTGCCCATTCAGTGTGTGTGTGTGTGTGTGTGTGTGTGTGTGTGTGTGTGTGTGTGTGTGTGTGCGTGTGTGTGTGTGTGTGTGTAGTCCAATCTCTCTCTCTCTCTCTGTCACGCACGAACGCACGCACGCACGCACGCACGCACGCACTCCAACAGGCACAGATGTTAAGTATGCCTTTGTGCGGTTTGATAATTAGATAGGGGGCACTTTAAAACACCTCAGCATGCCTGGGCTTGGGCTTTTTATAAAGAGGAAATTAGATGGCAGGATAGCATGAATGCTTATGACAGAACAGCTTGTATGGGAAAACACAGAACAGGAACTAGCGGCATGCAACGCAATCAATCTTATTTATGAACTGAGAGCGTTTATCTAGCACGCTGACTGACACAAGTTTGAAGAGCGGCCAACATTCCTGAACCAATGTGAAAGGCGGTCGACATGTTTGGACCTACACTAGCTTCAGTTTTTGCCTAAATGTAGGCCTACACTCCGTACAACGGTGTCATGCACCGAAAATAGCTGATCTACAAGCTCACACGCCACCGTGAACTTGTAGAATGGCTATTTTCAACTAAGGCTTTCTTCCCAGAATTGTCATGATGAAAAAGGATGGGACATAGGCTGCTATACAGTATAGGGCCTATAGGCCTAGATGAGAGCGTGATCAGAGGTCACATTCTCTAGCATGTGCTCTAGCATGTCAGGAAATGTCCTGAGATAAAACATTTGCTACATTTTTGCTATTGCTCAACCACATGAGAGCTCTGCGCTGACCTTGATTGTCATGAAAGGAATGTTTTTTTTGGTGTGTAAACATGCAGAGGGGCTACACATCTTAGTTTTTTAGTTTTCTTATCCCTTTTTTTGTACTGCAGGAGTTTTATTGCCTTCTTTTGGCATTTTACGGGTTAACAGCTCATGCCTAATATGCTTCATTCTTTGAAGTTTCAGCACATTCAGCAAATTTGCTGATGGTAAACACTGATATGAAAGTCAAAGGGGGAGGAGGAGGCTTCTGGGACACAGACAGACAGGAATCCAATCCTCACACTGGGCTAATTAGAGTGGTGACTGTACACAACACCATTCTGTTATGAACTAGGTCACAGGCATTCAATAAGACTTGCAAACCTTTTGATCTAAGGTCCTGCCTAAACCTCTTCTTTCTTTGCCAAGTTCAGACACGAACGATTCAAACGAATAGCAAAATGTTTGCTTTGCTGTGTTAGTTCGGTAAGAGATTGACTGACTGGCAGGCCTTGGGGGAGATATATCCATTGATTAAATCAGTGGTTCTCAATGTGGGGTCTGGGGACCCCCAGGGGTCCTTGAGGGAGTTCCAGGGGGTCCCCAGCTAAATGATAGTTTCGAACCAAATGGACCCTTATGGGTCTGTAACTCTGAGAGTGTACAAATGGAACCAATGAAATGGACCCTAACAGGTCTATTTCGTTAATTATATGTACACTCTCAGAGTTAAATTAACAATGATTTTACAATATAAATTGGGGTCCCATAGATAGAAATGGGGGTCCGCCGTAGTCTATTGCATATCAAACTGGGGGTCCTTGAAATTAAACTGGTAGAGAATCACTGCTAGAGCCGTAAAAATCTTCTCTTATGGGGGTCCCTGGCATATGTTTTCAAATGGGGAGGTCTGCAGGCTAATTAGTGTCAATTTGGGGGTCCTTGACATGAAAAGGTTTGAGAACCACTGGATTAAATGCAATAACTTTTCACAAATTGTCCCAGCTAGCTGACATTCTCAAAGCACCCAGAGGGAAAACCATTTGAAAAAGTTCCCTCATTTGTTACTCTTGGGGGGGGGGGGGGGGGAAATAAGCCAAACATTCTTTGAATCTTAGTAATACATGTGTCACTGTGTGTGAAGGGACCCAAGAACATAACATGTCCCCACCCAGACACCAGCCTGCCTGCAACAGATTGCAGTTGTGTGAATGACATTCCCATTTGTTTAGAGGTCTCAAGCTAAAACAAAACAAAACAAAACAAACAGAGAAATTCATACTTAAACGCACAATTGCTACTCTGTTGTTATACAATAACATCCTGACTTGTTCATTTAAATCTGAGAGTGCAAATGTAACCAGATGGACCCATCGCTTGGAGTTTCAAAGGCGAACACCAAGGCTTTGAGAAGACGTTATAATCAAGTTCAGTGAGGAAAATCGTCTTTACAACATTCCTCTTCAATGCATACAAATTTTCATCTAATTTCTAAAATATATGAAGTAGCAGTAAAGTGGGATGTTTGATTGATTGAAATCTTTATTAACAGTTTGTAGAATTTACAGTACATTTTAAGCACAAACTCAATACAAAGACTGTCAACTGTGAGTGGACGACCCAATTAAGCATTACACTTGTTTACAACAGGGTCCACATTGTTCAATTCATCAAAACATTTAAAGACATACAAACATTTAGATACATACAAATAGACATTTCTCTGTAGGTAAAGAACAGAACAGGAATTCATCATATGGGAAGCAAAAAAAGGGAAAAGATACAATATACAGTGAGGGAAAATGGGGGGGGGGGGATGCAGATTTTACAGAGGCCAGTTTCGAAATGCAGCCATCCGTAGGTGCCCTTTGAGAGCGGTTTTGAAGGAGTCAAGGGATTCACATGTCTTAATGACTGTTGGTAGGGCGTTCCACATTTTGGTGGCATAGGAGCGAAAAGAATTTAGTCCCTTGTTTGTGCCGAATCTGGGTTGTACATGGTTTGTTGCACTCCCTCTGGTAGCTAGCCCAAAGGTCTTTGGCAGGCTAGATTCCCCTATGTAAAATAGGGTTCTTGACTTGGCCTGGCCAGACATATCACTGCATAGATATTAGTCTGGAACTTCAGTGTTGAATAATTATTTCCAAGTGATGGTTACAGTAACAGATTCCAACATCACAGCAAAAACAAAGTCTCACTTTGAATAGTGGGCTCTGATTGGTCACCCACAACTCTGGGTTGAGTGAAATGTAATTCAAACTCCCCCCCCCCTCCCCCCCCCCATCCGTGGCAGATGCTACTGCATTGGTGTCCACATTGCAATAAATGTAGATTTACACCCTGTTAACAACAGTGTAACAGTGATGGGAGCTATTGAGAATGGACATATTGAGCAGTTAAAGACAGTAATGACTGCAATGGTTGTTGAACACACTTAAAACTCCCCTGACAGATAGACGAGGAACAATGTGAGTAAAACCACATGTAGCTACATTATGAGCTCCAACTCCATGCACTGGCAAACATTTTCCACCACTCACTCAGAATGTAAACATTAGGAAACCTGTTTTCTTTGGTGGACTATATTGGTGGGCCTTCACACAAGTACACTAGCATCATACATGTGCATATGCATGCACACGCACGCATGTTTGGGTGACCAGATGTCCCTCTTTGCGTGGGACAGTCCCTAATTTCTAAGAGTTTTCAGGTGTCCCACAAATTGAGACCCTCTCCCACATTGTGACTGACGACGGGCATCAGTGTTCAAAATCTTCAAATGCCCTATAGTCCCCTAATAGTTGGATTTCTGTTGTAATGCTCTCTCATTGTCTTTTTTCCTGCAAGATGTGTTTTTAAGCATGTTAAATAACATGCTAAATATCCCCTAGGCTACAGTACCAAGTCAGGCATATACCAACCAACCATGACCAAAATTAGCATTTTAAAACAAAATGTACGTGAGATGCAGGGGACAGTTTAGGTCTATAGTCACCCTAACACATGAACGCACGTACACTACTACTCCCAAACAAACACTGTTTGACTTTAATTGACAAGTCTGTAGGCTATATGGGAACCATTTGTGTACATGTGACTGTGCTCTGAGCTCATGGCCAAGGTTTGGTGGGCATGTTAACAGTTTTTCTGGCAAAATGGCAGAAAATGTTTTGATAATGTTGAGTAGCAAAGGGGTATCACACAGTAGGCCTACCAGCAAAATAAATGCTTTGCTGTAACACCACCAGTGTTTAAGTGGTAATCTTTTAATGCCACTATTTTACATAGGCCACTACTGAAAATAGTAAGAGCTACCTAAGGCGCATAGTCTAAAGCAACCATAGTGTACATATCCAAATGACAGGTGCAAATAAAACAAGTACCAACTACCAAGACATTATATTTTGCAACACTGCATTATACTGCTGCAGTATTAAAAGGAGGGGCTGCACGGGCATGGTGAGAAATGACATGTATACATACATGTTGATTCAATGCACTTCCTGTTTCAACAGGTTTGGTAAAACATGTATGCAAATAAATTATTCTCACTCACTGCGAATTAAGATACTATCAACACAGTTCAGATTGTTACATTGGACAAATAATCCACTGGTCATGTACAGTAGATCAACATAACCTAACTGAAACAACAGTAGATCATTCTAATGGCCAGGATTCAATGTCCTGTACAGTGGAAACTGCTGTATCTTTTACTCATGTGTTCAAACACCTTACAAGAGCCTCGTATTTTGATGCTACATCCATCCTCAGCTAAATAGCTCCACCTGGTGGCACTTTCCTAAAACCAGAAAATTTGTAAACAAGCATTCTACACCCAGATTTTGACAACTTTATTGCCTCCTGCTTGATGTGACTCAGAAATCTTTTAAAATCAGTTATGGTGAAGATAGACAGATACATTTGTGTTCATATGGCAGTGCAAGTTTATGCAATAGCACCCAGCTGCGATATGTGCCATGTCATTGTTATGCAAATGTCCTACTCCTTCACTGTCACTTTATGTCAGTGGTCGATTGAATGGATTTCTTGTAATGTTTGTCAGGTTGAAATAGTACGCATAATTGCTAGCATTTATTGCTAGCATAAATGCTAGTAAAGTAGTAGGCCTAAGCCTGATAAAAGTATAAAACTCCCCAAATTCACCAGAACACAGACAGACTTATTAAAAATGACTAAACCAGAGAGAGGACAATCAGTATTTGATCAGATATTCCCCAACTACCCCCTTGGTCTTGGGAGTTCTCAAGATAATATTAGGTCATGTCATCTATTCTGCACATTCTGAATAGTCAGTTACTCTAGTATGTTGCAAGTTATTATTGGTGTGAATGAAGAAAGATGGGAGATCAACCAAAACCCTGGCGAACCACTATGGTTCGCCAGTGGAACTGGCCCTCTGGTATACTGCACGGACCACCATAATACTACAAGTCCCACAATGCACTGTGAGCGCATTGTCACGTATCGAGGGCCCGCAAGCGCAAGCATGCGTCTTCTCTCCACTATTGATCAGCAGTGAAAGTATATCACTTGTGGTCAACTTTCAGCTACCCCTCTCCTCCAAAAATGGCCCGTGTGTTGAAACACAGTCCGGCCCTCGACTTGTACCAATTTCTTTATTTTGGCCCACTGTGTATTTGAGTTTGACATCCCTGGCCTATATCACAAGTAACTACGGTATGTGTAATATCCACATAGCAGCACGTTACAGCAGCAGCACGTTGTGATCATAGTTGTGATGTAGAATGTTTGAATGTTGTTGCGTATTCTCCCCCAGGACAATAGGGGGTGATGTGCACGTGTTTATGGTTGCAGAATGCAAAGCAAACACGACCGAGACGAAGAAGTCGTCAGTGTTGCCATGTCCGCTTATTATAAGCGACTTTGTTGCTTGTAAATATTGGTATTTGCGGGTTGCGTTACTTTTTTTGGCTTATTCCAAAAGTGTAGTGCTTATTTAGGGTTTGTTTCATAATGTTGTTTAAATTAGTGATTCTCCAAGATTATCATGTTTCAAGGACCCCCAAAATAATTATGTATTTGTCTGCAGACCCACATCTGAAAATATTTTATACCAGAGCCTACTCTATGCTTGTTTCTCTCGCAAAACATGGCAACACTGGAAGTCGTGTGTCTCCGCCATTTTCTGAAATCCAAGAGGAAGAAGAATTCTCATCGGAGAAAATAGAAAACAAATCATGCGTTGCGTGGTCGCGGGCTGCGGTAACTTTCCTAAAAGATTTCACATACACCAAACGCCCTTCCACTGTTTCCCCAAAAACCCAGAACTTTGCAAGCGATGGCTGCTCGCTGTTCGCTACCCGGGCTACAGCCCCAACACCGCGATCGACTTCACACAGCTGCGCTGGTTACGTGTGTGCAGCAAACACTTCGCGAGGAGCGACTACCCTGAAACGGCAGCCTACAAACCGCATCTGAAACCCGGCTCTGTTCCCAGCGTGTTCCCGTGGTCCACCACAGAGAACACCGGCTCCGAGGCTACGGACGATCATGCCGCCACGGCGAGCTCATCGTCCGCTGGACCACCGCAGGTAAGGACGGGTCGTGCAGTGCTGAGACAGAGACAGTGAGACTGAGATAGATGTTTCTCTTGCCCCTCACGATACCCTACGTAAAGTTTCTGACATTTTAATGCAAAGTCATCCAAATGTCAGAAAACTTTACGTAGGGTACCGAGTAGCCCCTCTCGGAACCCTCCATAAAGCTTTTCTGAAATTTTGATGAGTTTTATGTAGGGTCCCTGTTCATAACTATATTTTCGTATGGGAATTTTGGAACGCGGACATAAATATGCTCGCTAAGATCGTATCTGCGGCGTTTGACGGCTTTTTTTTGTTTGAGTTATTCTGAATTCGTGAACTATAAGTACCTATACATCCCGCTGCGAATATCTCCTGTTGCGCAGAAGCCGTTAAGTATTTTTAATCTATGTTTGACCGATTTGGTCGCTTTGATTCTTCTTGTTTGTTTACCGTTTATTGTACCGCCTCCCGGTGTGCGGTTGGCTTGTGCGGCTACGTCCCTGCCTCTGATCTGCTCTGTCATAGCTATAGCGCCACTGAGAGTGAGAGTGAGATATAGATATATATAAATATATATCTCACTCTCATACACACATAAATGGGGCCAAATACATATGATCAAATGAGGCTTGAAAAATATTAGGGGTCAAGGGGCCCCTAATATTTTTTACAATTGCTACAAAACCTGCGGACCTGCAGTCCCAAAAAATGGAAGGGTAAATGTAGGTCTGATAATGATCATGTAGGCCTACTGACATTATTTACCATTCAACAGCATACACGTTCTCATACTATTTGTGGATAAGGGTTAAACTTATTGTACCTACTGTACCATATATTCTGACTGAGCGATTCTGTGGTTTAAATGGCTCCCAATGACTAACCCTAACCCTGTATTTTCGAGGAGAGACTACTTACTTACTTTTCACTTGACTGTTTAGTGACTGATTCAATTAATCCAAATTATGTCGCTCATTTAACAACCTTTTTTAGAATGATGTACAGGGATTGACCCGAAGGTCAAAGAGGCACTTGCCTGTCAGGCAAGTACAGGCCATGTTCTACTTGCTTACAGGTCATCATGCCCACAAGCCCGTTAAGTAAATTGCCGTTATCAGTAATGTAAATAGGTTTTCAATGTAATGAGTCCCAGGATGCAGGGATGGTCTTTTAGATGAGTCCCAGGGACATTTTATGAGTCCCACTTCAACTTATATTCGTGAGAAGAATAAATTATTATTAACTAAAGCTAGCAAAATAAACTAGAATAAAAAACAGTACAGTAGTACAGTAGTGCATCCTGTGGATGCAGAGGTAAATAAACTGTGTTTTGGGATGCAAAATGAACCCTATTGTAATCTTTGCGTTATAAAATGATAGCTCAAATTTGAACCAGTGTTCATTTGACCACTTATTTCAATTTTCAACTTACATGCTTGAAAAGTTTCCTCTAACTCAGACTGTTCCAGTTGAAAAATATTGATTTTTTTAGTTAAAGTCACAGGAATGAACAATCAAGTCATGACACAAAAGTAAACACACGAGAGAGAGACAGAGCTCTGGCCATGTCTAGGTGTTTATAGACAGATATTGTGTAGTGTTTTAGAAAACTAAAGTCTGTTGTGTCCCCACTCAAACAACGCACTTGCCCGGTCGGGCAACCGAAAGGCATGCTTTTGGGGTGCCCGAAAGTTTTATTTATTTGCCACAGGCAATTGGGTGTGTACCAACAAGGGATAATCTTAATGCACACTGTGAGTCTCTGACAAGGCGAAGCAGGGCTTAAAAAAACCCCGCTGCCTAATGGTAGCATGTATCTTGAATGCCTTGTGTTCTGCGACAGGGTTGTGGTGCATAATTGTCTGGGAAGAATAGGAACGACTACAGTTTAAATTGTTGAAGATAATACAAAACTGGCTTGGTTTGTGCAGGTTTGGGGCGGCTGTTTACCACTGACATGCTGGCCAGCAGCTTTTTGTTTTGGGAATGTTTTGAAAATAGAGGATTTACGTGCTCAAAAACTTGTTGCAACACATTCTTTGCTTGTAGGTTGTCTACTTTTGAATGGCTGAAGTATAAAATCCTTAATAAATGGTTATCTTGGGGCACCCACTGGCCTATAGTGGTCCAGGCGCATACAACATATAGGTGCATGCCTGACAGCGTGTCGCATGTTTGAGTCCCGGTCCCGACGACCTTTGCTGCGTGTCATTTCCAGTCTCTCTCTTCCTGTTTCCTGTCTCTCTTCACTGTGTCCTATCATTTAAGGTAGAAAAGCCAAAAGAATATAAAAAAAAAGGTTTTATGGCTGTTTTATTCCCATTCTTTGAACTCTTTTCTGTAGGAGACCGCAGATGTTGGATGCCAATGTGATTCCCTTGACATGTGTAGTTGTTCAACTTCTCATCCCAATGAGCTGATGTTGAATTCAAAGGGTAAGATCCTTTTACACATGTGAGATTCTTTTGTGGGCCTAAAATATATCGGGTTAAATGATAATCAACAGAGTAATTCATCATTGGACTAATTCTGAACAGTATATATTTTCCATTTTGTTTGTTCTCATCCAGCCATCCAGGTGATGCCAGAACAATGTATGGTCTCAACAGATCATTCATATGCTGTCACATTAGAACGGGGTCAGGAACAAGAAGATTTAAACAAGGAAAAGTAAGTCCCCCACAGGAACAAAACTCTATAGCAATGGTTATCAGAATGTATAGCTTTTAACAGTTTTGACCAACAAATATAACCTTTAACTGTACAATGTTTAACAAACATTCAAAGAGTCATTAATTTACGTAACATTTGAATTTGAAAACCTAACACCGGGGCTCCACCAGGCGCGTCAGCATCGCGTCTCCGTCACCGCCAGGGAATGTTGCCTTTTTAATCAATGAAGGGTGGCTCCACTGCCCGCGTTGCGTTGCGTGACTGCATTAAAATTGCCCCGTTCCTTTTTTGACGTACGCGACGGAGACGCAACGCGCCCGGCGGAGCCCCACCGTAACAGTTGAGCCATTTAAAAGCTATATTTATGATCTATGGACCATTTTAACCATCACTTGTACTTTTCCATATTACTTTCAGAATGCAACATCTGCCAATGAGAGGCAAGTATTTGTATGTGGTGGATGAAGACTGCCTGGAGCACAACTGCCCATTGTGTGGCAGCAGCTGTAGGTTGGAGAAGATCCTACATGGCTCCCTTCTGATCATCACCCAGCAGTGCCCACAGTGTGAATACTGCAACCAGTGGAAAAACCAGCCACATTCGTACTCCCCAACAGCCGATGGCCAGGAACAGGCGGTGTGTCCTGAATTAACTGGACAACAAGTAAGAATTGTACCATGTAAATAATGTGGAATAGAGAGAGCATCCACTAGACACTTAAAAGACTGCAGATTAGTTATTGGAGGGAAATGCAGCAACACAGCAGCACTGCAGAAACACAAGAGGTACAGGTAAAAGTCAAGAACCAAGATAAATAAGAACAGAAATAGATTAAATCAAATACTTTGTACCAGTAAGACGCCTGAGGGTGAGAAGCGAAAGTGCTGAAATAACAGAGCTTCTTAATTCGTCACAGTTGAGAAGCAGGAGTTAAACTATTAATCTGGTGTCAGTGAGGTCAGACGGTACGGTGTAATATGAGTGCTAATTAGTAAGGCCAGGCGGGGCCTCGAGCCACCCCAGTTCGGGCCCAGGTAGGGCCAGACCTTTATCTCCGTCCCTGTTGAGAACTCTATTCTTCGCCGTCACTGTTAGCCACTGGTCGGATTTCGAATCGATTACTGTGGTGTCCACTTGATCGTTACCGATGTATGTCTCCAGCTTGACTGTTTATAAAGACATGACTGGTAGAGGTTACATTTTGAATGCAGCCCCATCAGTGTGTCTGAGTTTTGCCAGTGACTGTACGTTGTGACCCAGCAGGACCTCAGCTGTTTTCTGGAAGCATGTACCCATAGTTCATCCTTAGAGTCTTCTATTTTGATCTTCAGTACAAGTCTGTATTTAAAGTCTGGAAAGGTTTTGTCTACAAGTTTCTTGGGACACGCCTTGTATATTATGCAGTTGTCCTGTTGACAACTGCATACAATGTCGACAACCTTTGCGTATACCATATGGAGACGTGATGTCACGATGTGTGACCATATATGGAAACGTAGGTGACTAGACGTGATGTTATGATCTGTGACCATATATGGAGGCGTGACTAACGAACTGACGGGAAATGCACGATTTCATAGTAAACTGACCTGCGGTCACAATTAACATTTTAAAATACTCTGATGGCCCTAGATATCTACACTGAGTGAGTAAACCGTATATCAATACATTTATATTTGTAAATTGCTATACATTTGTTAAAGGTGATATAGACAAGTTTTCAGCCATAATGTAAAATATATATAAATGTATTATTTTGGCCTTTTCCCCCTGTATCTTTCCCTATGTTATGATGCTGAGGTGTTCTCCTGCAACAGCACACTCCCCCTTTCCCCCCATCGCTGAATGCGCTGTTTATATCCACTACAGTTTACTACTCGGACGTCGGAGGGGATTTAAACTTTTAGCCAATTGCAGCGCGAGGCTGTGACGGTGTGTTCAACCCAGCACTGCAGTATTATAATGAAGACGCGATGCGATTTCAATTGCAATGTATAATATTATCCCCATATCTTAGTTTCACTAACATTGTTCATGTGAAATAGTATGTTTATGATTTAATATGTAAGCCTATTGAAATTATGAGAATCGCTATGTATAGTGCATGGTTGGGTGGTGTGAAACTGAACAACACCAGCAGCAATAAGCACCCCACAGAACTCAGGATCGTTAGTCACAGAACAACTCAGACCCCAATAAAATCTCCTCTTTAGGCCTACATCAATATCGTTCTCGTTCATGTGGAGTGGGTTGTATGTGCTTTTGTTGAAATGGTGGAAGTGGAAGTGAGTAATAGTATTTCACCCTGCACCGCCGCGGCGACTGACTGCCTGCCTGCCGGCCGGCTTGAAGCATGCATTCAACCCGTGCTCGCCAACGGTGACAGGCCGCCGCGGATCATCATAGCGATTTTTCTTCATTGCAATGAATAACCGTGTTCAGAGTAGTTCACATGAATGAACGATGCTGTAGTGGCATGGGGCATTTGAGGGGCAATATGTTTTATATGCACGATTACAAATAAAAGAGAATTGAATTGAGAACCAGTGAGTCTCCTCTACTTCCTACTTCCTCATTTGCGGGACTCTGTGTGATATTGCGATTATGCTACAGTTACCCTTAAAAAAACATGTCAACTCAATGTCATTGTTGTAACTAAGATATCGATAGAAATTCATAATTTTGTAATGTCATATTTAGCCATACGAGCGCAATATCCATAGCGTCCGTCCCAGCAGCAACAACAATCCCATAGCCTGAAGTGACCTGGCTCAGCCAATAGAATGAGGGGGGGAGGGGGGTGGAGCTAGATATGCATTTGTTTGGAAACACTCACTCACTTCTGTGTACAAACACTGGAAACTTGTCTATATCACCTTTAACCCATTTAGACCTGAGGACTATTTTAAACACAACCTTTATATCATTATATACAGTATACATATATGAAATGCAAAGGTGCCTGTAATTAGCTTTAATGCAAGCTTTAATTCCTATCCTTCACAGGCAGTGTTCTCAGGTGACACCCCAGGCTGCAGCGGTGTTCCACAGCTAATTACTGAAATTACATTTAGTGATGCAAGTGACTCCCCGGATGAGCGAGGAGAAAACAGACTGGTGGCTGGTGGAGAGCACCATTCGGACAGCATGTGGGGTCCCCCGGAGCAACACAACACTGACAGCGACTGTACGGACAATGACTCGGACACAGAAGAGGGCGCACAAGTCGGCATAGAATTATGCCAAATTTGCCCAGATTGTGGAACATCTTTCAACATTCTCATGCCGCACACGTGCGAGCACAAAATCAAGCCCTATTATTGTAATGTGTGTGGCAGGAGATTTGCCAGGAAGCCTCATCTAAAAGCTCACAGTAAGATCCACAAGGGAGGCTTCAAGCATGTGTGCAAGTTCTGCCTCTCGACCTTCAAACGGACGCAAGACAAACTTGCACACGAGCAGAGCCATCCCCCTGCGAAGAGGCCCTATCAGTGTCCTGACTGTCCACAGGTGTTTTCCAGGAGCAAAGAGCGCAATGACCACCTGTTGAGTCACAGTGGTCCAAATCCAAAGAAGCAAATTTGTTACATATGCAATATGGAATTTACCAACACCAGTGCGCTGCAGAGGCACATGGCAACCCACACGGAAGCAAAGCAGTTTGTATGTGACTTGTGTGGCCGTTCATTCAAGCAGTCAGGCCACCTCAAATCCCACATGCGCGTCCATACAGGGGTCAAACCCTTCCGGTGTCAGTACTGTGATAAGAGCTTTAATCACAATGTTAGCCTTAAGAGTCACATGCAACGTTATCATGGACAAGTCATTGACCCAGGGATGAAAGTGCACATTTGTCACATGTGCAACATGGACTTTCCCACTAATAGTGCACTGGAGAGACATGTGGTTCTGCACACGGGGGCAAAGCGGTTTGTATGCGAGTTATGTCAGCGATCATTCAGCCAGGCAAGCCATCGCAAATCCCACATGCGCATCCACACGGGAGAGAAACCCTATCAGTGTCCGCACTGTAATAAGGGCTTTAATCACAATGTTGGCCTGAAGAGTCACATCCAGCGTTACCATGGACAAGTCCCTGATTCTGGGATGAAAGTGCAGCTGGAGAAGCCAAGAAGGAATGAGTCTGAGGTGGACACAGATGAGACGAATGAAATGGACAACGTTGCTGTTCATATGGTAGAGGCTGCTGGAAGTAAAGACACATGGTGCAACCTTTTGGATGTTGATGATGAAGACGACAAGAGGGGTACAAAAGCATGGAAAAATAGGTTTGTGGGTAGACCTAAAGGAAAGCCTAAGAATAATGCAGTGGTAAGCTGGGCTGAAATGGAGGGCAGCAGTGATTCTGCCTCTGACTCAGCAGATGAGGAAGAGGAGGCGAGGGCAATCAAGAAAATGAAAAAGACCACCTGGAGATCTAAAGGAAGACCAAAGAATCCACCGGGTGGGAGAACCAAGAAAAAGGTTGGGGCCCAAACGTATAAGGGCACAGGGGGACGTAGGGGAAGGCAAAAGAAGAATGCATTGGTCTGACTGTCCTGTAAATCACTGTTGCCCATTTGTGGGTCGCAGCCACATTTTTATGGGTCCCTTTATTTTCTTATTATTTCAAAAACATTAGTAAAAAGAAACATGCCCAAAAAAAGCAAAACAAATAATATGAATTAAAAACAAAATTCAATGATTCCCCCCCCCCCCCCCCCCCAGTAATTTCATGAAGAATACTCTAAGAAATTCCATAAATTAGAACAAATATTTAAGAAAGTGAAAATAGCCAATCTACAAGCTCACAACGCGTCGCGAAGTGACTGTTGTGTCTTGTGAGCTTGTAGATCTGCTATTTTCACTAGTTTGGGCCCCGATTATCTAATTTCGGTTTTGGGTCACAGGCTAAAAGGTTTGCGAACCAATGCTGTAAATGAAGGTGTGTGACAGGTTAAAAAGTCTTGACTATTCTGGCAGGCGACTGGAACAATAATAGAATGGTCAAAGAGGTTTTTGATGATCTGACACATGTAGACTATGATCCTCTAAATGAGACTGCCTTTTAATGACAGGACGAGTATCGGTTTGTAATGCATTTATTTTGGGGTCAGAAATTAATACAAATGGACTGTCAAATGGCTGTGTTGTCTATTCTTATTGCATTTGTTTTCCTCAACAAAATGACATGAACATTGTTGCAAAAAACATACAAATGGACTGTGTCAAATGGCTGTGTTGTCTATTCTTATTGCATTTGTTTTCCTTCTTGTTGCAAAAAACATGTTTATATTACTCCTAAACATTTTGCCAAACATCACACACTCCTATCCTCCTGGTGGAGACCTGTGCCCAGAAGGGCACTTTTTCTAGTTTTGATCTGAAACAATAGTTTGAATGTCAATTACAACATTTCAAATGATGCCTAATAGGGAGGTACTGAAACATCCTATCGCATGTGTACATTTCAATGGATATAATACAACATACTACATGAGCCAGATATTCTGTACATCAAGGGACACTACAGACAGAAGTAATTCACACGTTTGTTTTATTCATACAATCCATTTATATTTTTGTTTGAGCTCTACTCGTTTTCATACAGCAATATATACAGTGTGTAATGTACTGCCAGTATTGTAGATGGATGTGAATGCATACATTTGTCATACTGGTAAACGCAAAGCCATCCAACCATTGATGGAACATTTTAATTGCCCCAAAGGGAGATTTGTATTTGATTTTGATCATGTCTTGTATTTGAAATGACCAGACACAAACTGGCTGTCCACAAATTGGCTATCCATTTCCATCGTTCCATATCACCACCTGGCCCTCTGGATCCCAGACATCTGATTGTGGTCGGCGAGGTGACGGAATACAATTCGGCTGAGTCGCCACCTGATCTTGACCCCCCGGGGTCGAGAGGTCATCACACACCGGTTGCGTATCCGGACAGGGCAGCTGTCTCTGGGTAACGCATGGATTTCTTTGTCTGCCACTGACTACAAACCAAAGACAAAAATACACAGCAGAGTAAAGTTACTTATGTTATCCTACAGATTGTATCGATTATTAAGTGACTGTCACATCCTCTTGACAAAGAAAGGTTTCTTGTAGTGTGAACAGCATAATGAGAATAAACAACATGCCTACTGACTAATAATCTAACGGTGTTAATAGGTAATTGTATCCTACCTGAAGCTCTTTGGGCAGGATGGTGTTCTTCCTCAATGCATTTATACGAAGCCTTTCATCTGCATAGTCAAATGCCATCTGTCGTCTCTTGACATCCCGTACCATCCTCCAGTCGACATAGTAACCCCTCACCTGCTCCGTCGCAGCCCAGCAGCTCCGCAGCGCCTGCAGTCACAATCATTAAGGGTAAGGGCATGCGTAGGTCAGTGGTTTTCAACGTTTTTTCCCTATAAAGGCCGATTATTTATTCTGCATTTGAGCCACGATCCACCATGTGATGACACGTATCCAGTCTCAGGCCCAAGACTGAAGAATATTTTGTTGAGAGATAACCAGCAAACGATCAAAAATAATTCTACATTCTCTAATTGTGTAGACTTCTTGTAAATGAAATTATGCAGATAACAATCTAACTATTGAGATTGTAATATGAAACCAAATGGACTCTTACTTTGTTTCAATTTACACTCTAAATAGTTAAAGATCTATAAGGGTTACCAACTAACTCCATTTAGCTGGGGACCCCCTCCAGGACCACTGGTGGTCCACGGATCATTGGTTGAGAGCCACTGTGTTAGGTCATTAGCAGCACTGACTGGACAAGACAATAAGCACGTATGGAACATAGAACACAATAATTTTACTAAATAACATGTTTTCTGCCAGAAAACCTGTGTTATCGAATACATGCAGTGTCTAGTAGCCTAATCTAGAACTAGGAATCGGATGTTACTCTGCAATATAATTCATTTACTGATCTAACAGTCAACCCTGTCGGTGGGCTTACTTGATTGATATTTACTGTGTTCAGATGTTAATTTTGAATCGATATATATGCACACAATTACCTGTTTTGGTGCACAAAATGACGAATAAAGGGCATTTAGCCCGGTACATGCTATCCTGCAGGACGCCATGTTGGATTTATTTCCCCTCAATGTCCATTGTCCAGGGAACGTCGCCACCTAGCGATTGGGAGTAGTGATTATTTTGAAGGTTTTGACACCGCACCTCCTGGATGTAACAAGAACTCAACTTTAGGTATTTTAATCGCTAAGAAAATACCAACGGTCGGGACGTTTGACGGTTTGAGTCGATCTAAACTGGTAAGTTGTCGGAAGGCACCGGCGTAGACCATATAGCTTGTGTCCGCTCATGTCATCGTGATGACGACGCCATGATATCAGTTTCCGAATACGGTGCATATGATGTCAGCCCCACATGGAAAATGATTTGTGTTAAATCTAGGCTACCACAAATACCATAACCTTACCTTTATTTATAGCACATTTAAAAACAACGTTGTACCAAAGTGCTTTACAGTAAAACATTAAAACACAACTTTTTTGATTGATTGATTGAAATATTTATTAACAGTTTGTAGAATTTACAGTACATTTTAAGCACAAACTCAATACAAAGACTGTTAACTGTGAGTGGACGACCCAATTAAGCATTACACTTGTTTACAACAGGGTCCACATTGTTCAATTCATCAAAACATTTAGAGACATACAAATAGACACTTCTATGTAGTTAAAGAACAGAACAGG
Organism: Protomyctophum parallelum; assembly: GCF_964188405.1. Classification (NCBI taxonomy): domain Eukaryota; kingdom Metazoa; phylum Chordata; class Actinopteri; order Myctophiformes; family Myctophidae; genus Protomyctophum; species Protomyctophum parallelum. The sequence continues at coordinate 30,322,161 of NC_139709.1, read as the reverse complement.
AATTCATCATAAAGGAAGCAAAAAGGGAAAAGATACATATACAGTGAGGGGAAATGGGGCGGGGGGGGGGGATTCAGATTTTACTTCATGTCACAATAAGGAATGAACAACCATACACTTTGCTCAGAGTTACAGTCAGTCATCATTGGCTGCTAAATCTCATACACGAATTGATAAGTAAAATGCACGTATTCCACGTAATAAGAAACACTTCAAGTTCATGCCAAAGATTGAGGTTCAAAGTACAAAGGCAAAAGGCATTGATAAAGCCAGCAAAACAATATTGAAAAATGAAAATTATCAATACATAGGCCTACAGCAGAGCAGCTTTTGCAATATAATTTTCATATAGTCATGTTGCTAAGGCAGTGTTTGCACATTGATTCACTTTTGTAATGGGACTGTATTCAGTGTATGGAGATGTGTAGGCTACACGTCTCATCGGTTCACCTCATTGATAACAATAACACACGATTTTACTAATGTACTGACTGTAGAAGCCAATTCACTGTGTTTTTTTATTATTATTTCTGTTATTATTTAGCCTAGAATATTCTGAATATAATTGGTTAATTGGGTTAGTGGGTTGGGCACAGACGGGCATGCCTCCAGGCCTAGGGGTTAATTATGGACAGCCTGTGGGGGGAATTCATGCACCTTGTGGATACATGGTTTTTACCAGCAACATGGAAGATGTTTGTACCATGCATTTTACTTGAAATAAACGCAAAGCAAACTGAAAGTAACAAGTGGACAATGAAGTTCTTCCTAACTGCGTAGGCCTACACCTAAACCCATAGAATGGGTGCATCAGTGAGTTTGTTATGGAAAAGGTTGAAAGCTGACAAACTAGCACTTACACTGACATATCATGCCAGTCGAAAGCAAAGTAGCAAACAGTGCTTCTGAGGTGGTGCATTTTGTTTAAACCCGGTGCTTTTTCATCAAATGTATGTAATATAATTGGTTTATGAAATTAATTCAGAGGTACTAAGTATAGTGGTATACTGAGGTAGCAATCATTTTGCTATGTGTCCTGCAGAGGGCATCATTGCTATGCGAACGGTTTTGATTGTTAAAGCCCTGATAGTCTGTCTTATATTATGGAAATGACCAGTAGTGTTTCTGTCAGTCACTCTGGTTTGATTCTGGCTGGCTGTACATAGTTTTTGATGAGCAAATATGTTATACTTGTTTCAAAAGATTTCTCAAATCATTGTAAATAATAATAGCCTTACATTCAATTGCCATGCATATTTCTGGTGGTAGGCTATACTGAAAACTCTTAAATTGCCAAAAGGATGCCCTCAAGAGAGTTGATGGAGGATCTAGGAGGGTCCTATCTGAGGATCTGAGGTTGCACACAGGCTTATGGGGTTCCAGAACGTCTGTGATGTAACTGGGAGCTATAGTCCATGCAGAGTTTTAAAAGTGATCAATAAAGGGGATGCTGACCCGGTGACCCCCCTTGCACACATGTCATTCATCCTCTCTGCCCTTGTTTTCTTGTATGTATTCACTTACCTGTCTAATTGAAGCAAAAAGTGAATCTGCCATCGTTTCCTTTCAATTGAATCGGAATAAGCCTATATATAGCATACCCTATAGTATAGTATAGAATAGATCATTATGCTCCAGTCCTGGTATTTAGTATGTTGATGGCATATAGGGTACTCTATGAAATATGGACAGTGATAAGCACATTTGGCCATGGAAAGGAAGCCATGCACATCTGGTGGTGAAAGATAAAACTGCTCACGTTTTAGCTGTAAAGACCCCTGCTGTTGCTGGCACAGTATCTGACAATCTCCCACAGACAACCACAAAAATGAAGCTATTTGTTCAGCTTTGTATGAGGATTTTGTTGTAAAATGAAGGTCAATGTTTTTTGGTTTGTTTTTTCATGTGATGCATGGATGGAAAGCAGCTAAACTGAAAACTGATACGTTCAAGTGCATTTCAATTCAATGCAATTCATAATTGATTTGTTTTTTTTAGAACCAGCAGAGACTACACATACCATTCATGTAAATTTTAAGATGGTATGGTATGTTACAGGCAAAAGGGAATGTGCTTTTTAGTTGCCAGTTTCCACTATAGGGACGGCTTGGTGAATTCAATTCTTGCAGTACCCACATGAACCCTTGCGTCCCAATTCTGGGGTGAACATTAGGCGAAAATGGCAAGAGATTTTCTATACTAGAGGATAAAAGCAGTGGACCTAGTATAGACCACTGTGTCAACTAAGAATGATCAATCTGAATCAGTGTAGCGCAATATTGAATTTGCCCAGTTCAGTCTGTTCATAAAGCTGAAACAATGGGATAGAATTCTAAAATGAGCTAGTATCCATCATTAGAGGCATCTGAAGGTTACTAATGTGACCCCCTCTTCCCAAAAAGGGGGGAAAACTCACTCACTTTATCTGCACAAGACGCTGGGGGGAAAGTGAAAATTATTATTATAATTATTTGCTGGATGCCTAGCCAGCTGGCCAGCATTCCCCTGGTGGCGTTTGTGCCAGAAGTCTATTTCAGTACCAAACTACTTGTATTCTGCTTGTTTGTACAAGTCACAACTTAACGTCCAGTCAGCTAGAAAGTAGTCGAAAAGTTGTTTCTGCACAGCAATGTGTTGAGGGAGGCCCAGCTGTTCTCTCTGTGTGTGTGTGTGTGTGTGTGTGTGTGTGTGTGTGTGTGTGTGTGTGTGTGTGTGTGCGTGTGCGTGTGCGTGTGCATGCGAGAGAGAGAGAGAGAGAGAGAGAGAGAGAGAGAGAGAGAGAGAGAGAGAGAGAGAGAGAGAGAGAGAGAGAAATTGCATTTCATTGGGCTGTCTGTTGACTGTCTACCTTTCCAGCTAAGTGGACTGGAAGGATAGCCAGACCCACAGGACTTGTGGGTCATATGGGGTGATGTTCTCAAACTTTCTGTCTGTCTTTTATGCATTTGGATGATAGATCGATGTGATTTGAATTTTATGTTATTAGGTGGAGAAAAACAAATGTACAGAATTTCTGTTCCAGCTAAAGACTATCTTTTTAAAAGCCCTGGGTAACTGGGTTACATCATGACATTAACAGAGCTCCTGGCCTGCTGTGCGTCCGTGCATCACAGTTTTACCTTCAACATTCATCGACTGCAGTGCTAAAATCCGAGTGTGTAAAAAAATCAGGATGTTATACTGTGTACCATTTACCAAAATACTCCTTCCATGTACCCATTTCCCTGCAATTTAACACAGGGGTTTTCATACTGTTTCTCAGGGGACCCACATTTCCAAAATATTTTTTCTTGGCTCCAAAGAGTATGGGGCTTATATATGCGCAAGCAAACACACAATTCATCCTGTTTTAGGCTTCTAACTAATAGGCTCTTAGAGAGTAGCCTATTGTATGGACTTTGGAAGTGTGGTTGTCAGTAACTTTGGATCTTGCTTTTGTACAAATTTCATTTTGGGACTCTTTCTTACCTCCCAGTGACCAATCCTGATGTTCGACAGACAACCTCAAGTACAGAGACCTTGTTCTGCTCGGTGTGTGCTTACCTTATTAGTTTTTACAGTAGGCCATGTGTGCCTGGAAGGCAAAAACCCCCCCAAAAAACAGGAATAACTACAAAGAAACCAAACTCAGCTTTGGACCATGTCAGTATCTATCTACATTGGCCTACCTGATAGTTGAGAAAGAGAAATGTATAACACGCACACACAGTCACACACACTGACACACACACACACACACACACACACACACACACACACACACACACACACACACACTCGTGCGCGCACACGCACACGCACACGCACACACACACACACACACACACACACACACACACACACACACACACACACACACACCCTACCCACACATACCCACAAACCTTCACAAATGTTCTAGTGTATGTAAAGCAGCAGTGTGTGTGCCCGATGGCAGCTGAATTAGTGCTTTGTGGTCATGTCCCAGAGGAACACTGGCCACCCTAGTGGCTGTGGCCACTGAAGCTTATTGGTGCAAACCATTCTCACACACAGTCACGAGAAAGCCTGACATGATCTCAGTCCAGTTCAACTTTCGAGATAAACTACAAACAGTGATGGCTCAAATATATAGCCTATGGGCAACTTCTATATCAATCTATTAAATAAGCATGTGTCTCACAAATACATTTATACTAAGCCCATTTAACTTGGTGCTTAAAACTAAAGCAGTTTTAATTAGACCTGTTTACACACTGCCAGCCGCCAGGCAGCCTTTTTGGGGGGAATTAACTTGTTTGTCCATGGTTTCCTGTCAATTAAAAAAAGACAACAAGCAAACAAACAAGCAAGAAGCAAACAGACAGAGAGCTAGATGTTCATTTACATAACATGAGTGGGCGCTCTCATAAACCTCCAACGTTTACCTTCACGTCATTTCGAGTAGGATCAAGTTCAGTGCCTCAAAAAATAGGCCTATATAGACATATAGTTCAACCCGAGAAACCTTCAGAAGTCCTATCTGGCTGCCGGGATGGGGCCGGGGGCAGGGGGCGTGGTCCGCCGCGCTACGCATCGTTGAACCCAAATTTGGCATATAAACGAAAAAGAGCAGCGCTCATGAAGCCACAGTGCACTGAGTGACCTGAGGAATTCAACAGGTACATACAGCTCTCCATGACTGCATGCTGGATGTATACTAGGCTACTATAGAAAATGGATTCCGTGCAATAGATAGCGCTCTGTCAAACTGATGGGATGATTTCACAAGTTGATTTGGAAAGCAGATAGGCTTATTTTCCTGAATCAAGACGCGGTTGGAGCTGGGATTGCGCATCTTGGAAATATATTTCACTCCTGTGTGGTCGACACGTTGTCTTGTCACAGGTAAAGAAAACGATTATTATTTTTTAATTCCGACGTCATTTTTTGCAAAATAAACAAAAGCAAAACTTACCTGCGTGCATTGGACTGAGCCGTATCGGTAGCCCACGCATGCGCATGAAATATTGCATGTGCCCAACAAAAATATTTTTCCAATGACATAATGTGTGAAAATGTGTATTTACACAGGGCGCACTGTGTAGAAATGTGTGGACCAGATATGCTCCCATGGGGATTACGAGACCGAAATGTTTTCTTGTTTCTGTCATTTTGAAGTCCCTGGGCCATGGCCCTATGATAAAGTTATTAATTTACTCTCTGGTGGTGGCTCACCTCACCTGTAAGTAATAATATCTCTCACCTCTCTCCTGCCAACTTGTGATTGATTGAAATTTGTATTCACAGTAGGCCATGTATAACAGTGGTTCCCAAACTTTTTCATGTCAAGGACTCCCAAATTGACACTTATTAGCCCGCGGATCCCCATTTAAAAACATATGCCAGGGACCCCCAATCCCATAAGAGAATATTTTTACTAGCAGAGATTCTCAACCCACTTCATTTCAAGGACCCCCATTTAATGGCATATTTATATCTCGGGGACCCCCATATTGTAAAATCACTGTTAATTTTACTCTGAGATTGTATTTGTACACTCTCATGACTTACAGACCCATAAGGGTCCATTTGGTTTCAAACTATCATTTAGCTGGGGAACCCCTCAAACTCCCTCAAAGACCCCTGGTGGTCCCCAGACCACACTTTGGGAACCCATGATGTAGAATATAGGCTACATTTCAATGAAAGTAGCCAGGCCTACAGGTCAATACAAAAACTGCTACGAGGATCAGCAGGTGACAGGGTCCTCCATTTCAGTTGTCTATCTATTGATTGCCTGGCACTGTCATAAATAGCCTAATGCACATGCACATGCACATCATTTGAAAACACATTACTAAAAGAGACAATGCTCTAACACGAGATGTATTGTTAATTTATTGTCTCCACCAGGCCGAAGGCATGCGGAGAGAGTATGTTTTACACGTCTGTCAGTCTGTCAGTGTGTGTGCGTCTGTCCGTCCGTCCATCTGCGTACAGCTAATCTCTGGCACCGTTGGCCCGGACCATACCAAACTGTGCACACATACTCCCCGGATGCCACCAATGAACCTCTGTACCAAATTTTCCGGCCTCTTATAACACCACCAGGAGGCCGACTTTTGTAAAACACATTTATTGATATTACTCCTCTAGATTTTGTTCTAAAATCCCGCAAATTGTTACACAGTATCTCTATAGTTATGTGCTCAAGTCGGATCTGTCCGATATTTCATATTCCATCCTAATCGGCTAACATTGGCTTTCAAAGTTTGCAGGATTGGCCCGTTTTGAATAAAAAGCCTCAAATCATGAACGCAGCGTGCAATTTACATGAAATCTTTTGCGCACTTTCCTACTAGGCTGAAGAATATATCCCACCCTTTTTTTTGGAACAAAATGCCTCAAATCAAGTGTAATTGTAATTATACACATATTCCACACATCATTCTCGTGGCCTTCCAAAGTTACAGTCATGATGCATGTGTCCACTTCCCCAGTTTTTCCAGTTGAGAATGCACAAATTGAAATTGTTGTATGCAGCATAACGTTCCACCCACTTCTGTCTCTTATTCCTTTCAGGTAACAAAATAATAGCATCCAGGATCCTTCCGATTCCACCTTAATTGCACGTGAAGCATGAAGCGTGTTCCTCCTCTTTATCTGGGCTGCTGGAGGGTGAGCGGGTTGCTCCTGTGTCTGGCCCAGGTTGTCTTCCCCGACACCACACAACTGGAGTCCATCTTGGACAAGTACAAGGACAAGGACGATGAGTGGTGGAGGGCCAGGTCCAGGGGGAAGAGGGCCATCACAGAGGGAGACATGCATCTCATCCTGGACCTGCACAACAAGCTCCGCGGCCAGGTCTACCCCCAGGCCTCCAACATGGAATACATGGTGAGTCATTTTTGTTATTAGGTAGATGGACGGTATTGTGCAAGACACTAGGCCTATAGCATTTTGTGGTTATTGTTATGTTTGTTCATGATACATCCTTGTATTGTCTGGCATCAGTGTCATACCATGTATTTATTTTGACTTTTATCAGACACTTTTGAAGGACTTACAACTGCAATATCAGAATAACTGGACACAAGGTAACACACGAAAATGGTCTATATAGAAATACTTATGTAGAGTTAAAAAAAAATCACACTTGGGAAGTGAGGCACCCCTCACTTACCACAAGTGTGATTTTTTTTTACTCTTATCATCATTCATCAGCATACATTCCAATCAGAACATCATCAAATGTCATTCCGGACAATAACGCTTGCGTCTTCACTTTTCTGACCACACTTTTATCTTCAATATGTACTTTGCTCAGCCAATCAAATCATCGCTATGGGGTGATCAGCCAATGTTTTGTGTTCACACAAACAGACAAAGGAAACAGACAAAGGAAACAGTAAATGTCTATCTAAATCTATCTAAATCACAGAACATATTCAATTTTGAACAAGAAACTGCATCTGCATAGTTTAACTACCGGTCGCAAGAAATGGGCGACAAGAAGGGTTCGAGGGATGTAGAGAAACAGAAGTGCTTTTTTAAAAATAACATTTATTCATTAAAATAAGCCCAGGGTAATAGCTTTAAGGCTATAATAGAGGATCAAATGTCATCATCACTCCACGCCTGTGTTATTCAACCAAACAGACAGAATTCATTGGTTCACTTAAGGATACCCAGTTCCAGTGACACACCCCTTGGTGCTTGGACAGCTGTCATGTTCATGCCAGTCTACTATTCTATTCTACTATTCCCCATTCCCTTTCAGAAATAGAGTCCAACTCTATAGTGCTGCTAGAGGCATGACTTCTGCCAGATGAGGGAGGCTTGACACTCTGCCCTTAGAGCTCAGATTGATCAAAGGCGTAAGACTTGCTGCCAAGCAAGAAAACCACGGTGCCTCTTCCACCGCTGAGTGAGAGAGTGAGAGAGAGAGAGAGAGAGAGAGAGAGAGAGAGAGAGACCGAGAGCCAGACTGAGACTGAGAGAGAAGCAAATCCACCACTCCACTGGCCCAGTGCCAGCTCTCACCCCCGCAGTGTTGTCCTGCCCTTCACCTCAACCATCATCCCATCCTCACCCTGTCTTTCGCTCCAATCATTTCTTGCTCCCTCGTTCTTTCCCTTTCTTAATCTTCAGCCTCCCTGGCTCCCGCATGCTTGCAAGCCCCCTTTTCACCTCTCGCCAGTGCCACTCTGTCTCTCTCTGCATCTCTCTCTCTCTCTCGCTCTCTCTCTCTCTCTCTCTCTCCTTGCACTCCCATCCTCTCTCTCCCCATCTATCCCAACTCACTCAAACCTTGGCTGCGGAGAATGTTATCTTTTATTTGATCCGACATGGATTTCATTCGGCTGCCGAGGTGGTGAATCTATTTTGGCCGCGTGGAGCGTCACTGTTTGAAGTGTGGGGTAGAGCAGTGTAAATGTATGTTATGCTGCACACACTAATCCAGTGTTTCTTTAGCAAAGGTATACTATTACTGATGATAATGTGGTGGTAAGGTAGGGTTGTGCCAAAGAAGTCACTAGAATATTTGGTTTTCAGAGTTCATGATGTGGAAAGCAGGATTCTGTACCTCACCTTGCCTACATGCTTTTCTTCTCCTTCATTTTTGCGATACACTTGGCATTAAGACGGTTGGCTTACTATCTTTAACCACTTAAGCCCTATTTTATACTTTGTCGGCATCACATGGTGAAAATAGCTGATCTACAAGCTCTCAATATGTTGCATCATGAAGTTTTTCAATGGTGTTTGAACATTTTGGATTAATGACAGACATGCGGGGGGGGGGGGGGGGGGGGGGGGTTAATGCTCTGTGGAATGCAGAGGGAGATTTGCAGTTGTTACTGTGATCTTTTTCTCTAGGCAGGTGGGCAGCTCATCCTTCTCTTTGCTGGATAATTGACCATGACTAGTAAGGATGGCATGGAGAAAATAATGGGCTGCCAGTGCCAAGGGGTATTACAATCCACACTATTTTGCTGGCAGTCAAAGTTGGAGCCCCTTCTTGAATACTATGCCAGTCTGTAATAGCAATGATGCAAAGATTACTTCTGTTGAGACGTCAACTGTAAAATACAAAGTAAAAATACTAAAGTTTGACAGATTTCAAAGAACAAATGTATTTCCAATGGGACCACCTATACCACAGACGAAAATAGCAGATTGGAGGCTCACAATTCGTTGCAAAGCTTGTAGATTGGCTATTTTCGCAGAAAGTTTTTGTCTATCTTTTCAGAATGTTAACCCACTATGACATGCTCAGAATAGGGACGCTAAGGTCCATGTGGTTAGCAAGTGTGCATAATGACTGTATCACATACAGAAAAACACTTAATGTGTGTTGATGGCTTGCCCTGTTGGATTTTGTCCAAAGCACTACAGGTGCAAATATCACTCTTACAAGTATGTGACTATGAATGAGCCGAGAACCAGGACCAAGGCCATAGCAGTGAATGGGCAACAGTGTGTTCTGTATTTTGCTTTTTACCAAACATATGGGACACATTATAGTGGCCATTCAGTACTCTCTGTAGCATTATTCTATTAGTTCTGATGTGTGATAGGCCTAATGCAACTGAACAGCATGCCAACAGCACACTGGGCCTATTCTTTGTACCCCCAGCGAATCAGCGATCTCAACAGTAACTTCACTTTGCAGCTGCATTAGAATTCCTTAAAGCCTCATACGCATGCAGGTCTCCTTTGTTCGAAACCAAAAGTGTGCAAATAGTTTCAAGGTCTTTTGACTTCAATTGCGTCTGATTTTGTGTACAGTTGACGCAAAGAAAGCAAGTGGTTTTACTGTAAAGATGGACTCATAACAATGAGTCTCTGTTACTTTAGCTTTTTCCCCCCTTCTTCTCTTAAGAGACCAAAACAAACTGGTATGATGAAACCAGCATGGTTAATGACAGTATATGCTTCAATGACAAAGAAAAACGTATTTACTGGAAAACGGGAAAGGTTTTAGCTGGAGACTGGAAAAGATATTTGCAGCGGAAAAATATATTTGCAGTTGAAAATGTCAAAATGTGTTGTCAATGGAGCATAAATCAGGCTTGAAACCAAGCTCTCCATCTCTCTCTCTCTCTCTCTCCCTCTTTGTGGTTGCAGAGCACAAGTGTGTGAATCTGTGTGTGTGTGTGTGTGTGTGTGTGTGTGTGTGTGTGTGTGTGTGTGTGTGTTTGATAGGCGTAGCCTAGATTTAACTATACTATGTTAAACTTGAAGTGAGGCATGTGTTAAATTACAGCCACCATAACCATACTTCACTGAACAGGAGAAGAAACACAAACTTTATACATTAGACATGAACGTGGTGTGTGTGTGTGTGTGTGTGTGTGTGTGTGTGTGTGTGTGTGTGTGTGTGTGTGTGTGTGTGTGTGTGTGTGTGTGTGTGTGTGTGTGTGTGTGTGTGTGTGTGTGTGTGTGTGTGTGTGTGTGTGTGTGTGTGTGTGTGTGTGTGTGCGCGCGCACTGATCAGAGGCAGAGCAATGGTCACCAAGTTATGGCCATTTGAAGTGTTAAATGCTGAAGTAACACTGCTGTAGCATGTGTGTGCAGTTCAGTTTTTTTGGTGTGACTATTATATATTATATTATTATTATATATAAAAACCTGAACAGTGTTTGTGCCAAGTTTGGTACTGTATGGATCAGAGCAACAATGCGCCTCACAAGTCTGGATGTTATGTTCCATTCCATCCTCTAACTACTTGGCAATTTTAATATATGTCTTGTGTTTCCAATATACACTAGTCCACACCCAGGTATGTGCACACCCAAACTATGTGCAGCCTTGACAACTGGCACTGAAGATCCCATAGTCCACTGCAAAAATGATAACAAACTGCTTCATCCATCCATCCATCTTCAACCGCTTATCCATAGTCAGGTAGCGGGGGCAACAGCTTGAGTCTTCCCTCTCCAGAGCAACATTTGTAACTTCCTCCTGGGGGATCCCGGGGCATTCCAAGGCCATTGAGTCGATGTAATCCCTCCATCTCATCCGTGGTCTGCCCCGGGGGTCTCTTCCCAGTGGGACGTGCATCGAGGACCTCCTTTGGGAGACGCTCGAGAGGCATCCTAACCAGATGCCCGAACCACCTAAGCTTAAATAATTAAAATAAAATAAAATGCACGAGAATGCATGAGAGCCCATGTACCCCGAATGATCCTTATGTCACTGTAGCACGCTGAGTGTTGGTTGTTGCTGACACAATTGACCATACATGCCTAGATATTTGTGCACCACCAGGTCTATACAGTATAGGCTACGTGTGGCAAGCCTTGGGTCTGCAGCTTGCCATGTGTTTCAAGTCCATTATAACTTTTCATCTTTGAGCCAGTTGCCCAGTTCTGTCTCTCTCTGCTGGCATTGTGTATGTGTCCCACCCTGAGCCCAGGTACACCATGCTACTAAAGAGGAGAGCTCATAGACACCCTCCCAATCCCATATACCATATAAGTCAATATAATCTACACAATAATCAGCTAAATTAATACGAAAAATAGGAAGAATAGGAATACCATACCACTATGGTGAAACAGTACAACAGTGATTCCAGGTACGCAGTGTTTGGAATTGGAGGGTGTATGTTTTACCCATTATTTTCCCCAAGATCAAAACTGTGACACAAATGCAGGCTCTGGCTGTGTGTTGCACACAGACAGATGCAGCTCACCCAGTAATTATGACAGTATGATGACAAAAAACTGATTTATATTGTGTGCGCGTGCATGCGTGCGTATGTGTGTTGTGTGCTGTCTAGATGTGGGACTATGAGCTGGAGAGGAGTTCGGAGCACTGGGCACACACCTGCCGGTGGGAACATGGCCCAAATCACATGTTGACACAAATAGGACAGAACCTTGGTGCACACTGGGGCAGGTCTGTATGCACTGACGCAAAGTCAAATGAGTAATACCACAATGTACAAACGCAAACACTCTGTTACGAATAAATGTCCTGTCTTCAAAATGTTACTTTCTTGAGTCATTTGAGTTGTATTGGCATGAAAATATACTTACAGTTTTTTTAATTTCTCAACCATATTATTGGATTAGTAATGAATTAATGTGTTCATTACTGAAGTGCAGTACTTTGGTAAATGTACTTAGTTACTTTCCAGTTATCTCCCCTAGCCATTTTCCTTTCCTTTCCTTTCCTTTCCTTTCCTTTCCTTTCCTTTCCTTTCCTTTCCTTTCCTTTCCTTTCCTTTCCTTTCCTTTCCTTTCCTTTCCTTTCCTTTCCTTTCCTTTCCTTTCCTTTCCTTTCCTTTCCTTTCCTTTCCTTTCCTTTCCTTTCCTTTCCTTTCCCTTCTTTTCCTTTTTTTAGTGGCTCCATGCCCTTCCTATCCAGTAACATCCTGATAGTTAAATGAACACTCAGGATTTTATTGTGTAGTGCTGTAGCTCCAGTGAGATCAGTGTTCTCATTCCTCTCCACTATAGAGACATTTCAAAAAGTATTTATTTAAAGTCATTTTAAGCCTCGTACAAAGCCAACTGGAGTTGTGACAAATCATGACAACAAACACAATTCTTTTGGTTGTTTTCTTCTTCGTAATTATTTGTTCGGCCCAAAATGTTGTGTTTGTTGTCATGATTTGTCACAACTTGAGTTGGCTTTGTCCGTGGCGTAAACGACTTTAAATAAATACTTTTTGAAAAGCCTATGGAGAAAATGAACGGGGAATTCACTTCTGGGTCTCGTGTCATCATGAAAGGGGGGGCGGGACTGCGATCTATAGGGGCCGTCCTCCTACATTTCATCAGTGTTCCCATTCCTCTCCACTAGGGACCGTCCTCCTACATTTCACGTACAGGCCTGGTACGATGAGGTGAGCTACTTCAGCTACCCGTACCCCCAGGAGTGTAACCCCCACTGCCCCTTCAGGTGCTCCGGACCGGTTTGCACTCACTACACTCAGGTAACGACTGCACTTCAGGCCACTTCTCAACTTGGGGTCTGGGGACCCCCATTGACCTCATGCAGACAGCGGCCATCTTGCCATTAAGCTCCAAACAGAAAAGTCCTATCTGATTTATTTAACGACGTCAAACTCACTGTCATTGCAGCTTTACTTATGAATATCCTCTTAGGATATCTTATCTGCATAGTGTTTGTTTCATAAAAATCCACCATAGGCATGTTATGAGCTACTTCCTGTCAAGAAATTCCTTGCAGGTGATTATTTTTCTTCTAAGTGTCAGAGTTTGGAAGCGCTCGCTTTCAGAAAAGCAACGTCGTGCTGCCTCCTGCATTATGTGCAAATTCAAAACAGGTGGTGCGCAGGGCCGTTGAGTGATTTCCAACGAGCATTTCCAAACTCCAACACTTAGAAAAAGAATCGCCTGCAAGGAATTTCTTGACAGAAAGTAGCTCATAGGCATACCATATCTACGTTGGATTTTCATTTTCATACAGCTACGTGTTGGTGAGTTTGACGTCGTTTATTACAATCAGATAGGACTTTTGTGTTTGGATGTATGGGTTGTCAATGGAAAATCGTGGCTAGTTGCCACCCTACCATTAACGTAGTGACAAGATGGCTGCGGTCTGCATATGGTCAATAGGTCCAGGTCCACTTGTATTCATCTGCATCTGGTACTGGGTGGCATGTCATCATTGGTGTGCAGAAACCTTTTATCTCTGTATTTCATCTGTCTTGTCATAAATGAATGTCAAAATTATACTTTGTCGTATTGATTAGAGCAAAGCTCTTTCAACTTAACCTCTTTCAGTTTCAACCTGGCATCCCAAACTAGGGATGCCAGGTTGAAAGAGGTTAAGTCTATATCTGGGTTTTTATATTTAGTCAATGAAAAGTAGAGCTTTCATGCGACTAAATTACTGTATAACCATTGGAGAACTGAAACGGGTTCTTGTAACAGTTTTCTGCCTGACACACAGTGACAATGTGAGAAATCCACAGAGAAATGTGAGAGGACTGACTTTTAAACTGTTTGTATTTTAGATGGTGTGGGCAACCAGCAATCGCATTGGCTGTGCTATCAATGTGTGTTACAACATGAACGTATGGGGGATGATCTGGACCAAAGCTGTGTACCTGGTGTGCAACTATTCCCCACCGTAAGACCTGGCTTTCCTATAGTAGATCAAACAAATCACAAAAACCATGTACTGTAGTTCAGAAATGGACAATGATTAGGAATTGTTAGACTACTTGTTGACCAGTAGTGATATAATATACTGTATAAATATCTTTCTCTGCCAAGCAGGCACATTGTTTTGTTTTAAGAGCGGTAGAAGTTTAGTCTCACACATGGGAGACCTGGGTTCAAACTGCTGCTGAGAGTGCTAGAATTCCTGTTGTGGTTGTGTGTTTCCAGTGGGAACTGGTGGGGTCACGCCCCCTACAAGCATGGAGCCCCCTGCTCTGCCTGTCCATCCAGTTATGCAGGAGGCTGCAGGGACAACCTCTGCTACAAAGGTGGGTTTGGGTCAAGCCAAACATCACTCAATGATGTTTTCTCACAACTGTATCACTCAACGAAGTTGCAGTTAAACATCAATTATTTCCGTTGAGTGACACAGTCATGTGGCAAAGTACCGGTATGACTTAGTCTTTACACATACAACCTTGCATGTCATCATGATTTTCTTTTTACAAAATATTAGATTATTTTGCTGTGGGGAGGAAACCACCTAACTCAACGTTAGATTTTTGTCTATGTGAGTGTGCATGTGTGCTTGTCTCCACACTTGCAGCGCTATGGTTTCAAAATGACTATAAACAACATTAAACTGCTGACCAAAAACAACGCCCAGGGACACTTTTCACACAAATTTTTTGAAACACACGCACACTCGCACATGTGACTGTGTGTCTATTGGCGCTGCCGTACATTTTTCAGAAAACTCATGATTCTGGATTAAAACAATTACATTTGTTACATTTTTAGATATTGACCTCTCTGTCTTGCCCCTTTCGTCATCAGATGGGGGTGTTGAGAGGCGCCCTGCTCCAGAGCTGGAGGAGAACAATTTCATTGAACCAGAGTCTGACCCAGTGAGGGACAGGGAGCAGGCCCAGCCCAGGAGCCAGTCTCCAGAGCCTTCAGCTAACCAGCACCTGGAGAGGAACCAGGTGGTCAACACAGAGCAGATGTGTAAGAATCATGGCTCACAAGACTTTATCTTCAAAGAGGAAACATTTATCAATTTACAATTTACAATTTAGGCATTTAGCAGACACTATTAAGCATTATGTTGTACTTTAGCTATTGAAAAATAGCAGATCTACAAGCTCATAGCGCGGCACTCGGTGCCGCGCTACGAGCTTGTAGGTCTGCTATTTTTTTTAAATCGTGAAAATGTGGCCCAAATGTTTGAATATATTCTTTCAGAGTGAACGTTTTTAACTCAAATCTTTGCTTCTGGGTGGTCCCTGGAACAACATATTTTCAGATGGGGGTCGGCGGCCAATTACATATATTTTTGGGGGTCCTTGACATGAAAATGTTTGAGAACCACTGATATAGAAACAGGTTTTTCAGAAAACTGTCAGGATTTAGAAGGCATTTGTAGAATCGATCTCAGGTCTAAATGGGTTTTAATAAAGAATAGTAATTATAGTGAAAATAAATAATAATTTATATACTGTATATAATATATAAATATACTATATTACTAATGACATGAACGTAAATGAAAAATATGTTTCTTAAAGGACCACTTCACCACTTTTCAACCTATCTTCATATAATAGGTCCTCACTAATAATCATGATAAAATGGCACAATCTCTTTCTGCTCAGTCTGTGTCTCATAGGAGGGCTGTGGGCAGTTTAGAAACCGTCTTCCAGTGACATCATCATTAGGCAGATTGTTTTTTAAACAAGAGTTAACAAAAATGTTTAGATTTTCATTATCGTGAGAACGATGGCTTCCATTTTCGCATTGCAACTTTTCAGGACTATAAAGCCTGCAGTTTCTATTAACTTGTATTCCCCATCGATGATGTCACTGGAAGACGGTTTGTGAACTGCCCACAGCCCTCCTATGAGACACAGACAGAGTAGAAAAAAAAAAAGCGCAATCTTTTCATGATTATTAATGAGGACCCATTATATGAAGATAGGTTGAAAAGTGGTGAAGTGGTCCTTTAATATTGTGTTATTTCAGGCCAACAGGTGGAATGTGAAACAAAGCTGCGAGATCAATGCAAGGGGACAACCTGTAACAGGTACGCTCTTTAACGAATACTTTTAACCAATATGTGACCTGCATCCAATTATGATTCACTTTAATATGTACATCTGAGATAGTGTCAGGTAATATTTCTGTCCTACTAAGTCCTGCTGTCCCAAAGTTATTAGCGCAGCCGCGCCCGGCAGCCGGCGAAAACTAGAGTTCTCAACAGGCCCGAAAAGTAAGGCCCGGCCCTACCTGGGCCCTAACTGGGCTGGCATGAGGCCCCTCCTGGCCTTACTAATTACCACACATTGTACGCCCTACCCGGACGGAAAACATCAATAAAAATTCCCATATATCGCCATTCCCAGACCTGTTGTTTCAGCTTCTCCCCCTCATCAGGGTAGACATTACGAGGTTAATATGGTCCAATACAAGCACTTAAGTGCATTGAACAAATCAACAGAATTCAATGAGCAAAAAACTAACTTAACTGTATACCAAGGAATAGTTTAAGTAGGATTTGAAGAAATCAACCAGACAACTGTAGTTGATTCAGAATGGTCCTGCTCGAGTACTTATTAAGACCAAAAAAAGTTTATAATGAAACTCCAGTTCTCAGGTCTTTGCACTTGCTTCCTGTCTGTCAAATGACCGACGTACTGTTGATTTGTAAAGCATTCGGTGGGATTAGGGCCAAAATAAATGTCTGACCTTCTGCTACATTATGAACCATCCAGACCTGTCAGGTCATCTGGGACAGGTCTGCTTTCTGTACACAGAATCAAAACTGTGGAGAAGCAGCATTTAGTTTATATGCACCACATATTTGGAACAAACTCCCAGAAAATTGCAGTCGCTTGTCAAACCTGAAGACCATTCTATTTATTGCTTCCTTTTAATTAAAAAAGAAAAAGAAAATACATTATTGGTCTCCACTCTAACTTTATTCTATATGATATGTTTTATTTGAATTGTCTTTCTATTCTCTTAACTTTAATAACTATTTCCCTTTTTGTTGAAATGTGCTACAAAAATAAGCTTGCATTGCCTTCACCTATACTTTATTTTAGGTATGAATGTCCACCTGGCTGCCTGGACAGGCCAGGAAAGGTTGCTGGGACTGGATATTATGACATGGTAAGTTATCATTTGAGATTTTAGAAGAAAGAAAAAACGTGATGTATATACATAAAAAGAAAATATCTACAGTTATGTTTGTAAACGGAACATTAAAATGCTGGTATAACACAGGCTAGAAGAGGAAATCCTCTTATTATAGTGGAAGACAATGTAGGACCAATATAGTAAAAATCACACTCGTGTGAAGTGAGGGGCTCTTCTCATACATCATCATACATCACATTCTGTGCTCAGCCAATCAAATCATCACCAATGTCATTCCGGCCAATCACTTTTGACGTCTTCACTTTTCTGGGCGACTGTGGCTCAAGAGGTAGAGCAGGTCGTCCAATGATCCATGGGTCGGCGGTTCGAATCCCGGCTCCTCCTGTCTACATGTCGAAGTGTCCTTGGGCAAGACACTGAACCCCAAATTGCTCCCGATGTGCTGGTTGGTACCTTGCATGGCTTCCGCCGCAATCGGTGTATGAATGTGTGTGTGAATGGGTGAATGTAATGCACAATCTATGTAAAGCGCTTTGGATAAAAGGCGCTATATAAATGCACCATTTACCATTTACCATTTCTTCCCTCACTTTTATCTTCAATATGTACTTTGCTCAGCCAATATGCTTTATCACTAGGGATACACTCATTAAAATGTTTTGAGTTGACACAACCTTTTTGTTGGAGAAATGTCTTTGATCCAAAACAAAAGAATATTCTTCCTAGCATAGCAAACGTCAATAAATTAACAACCTTGTGTTTGATATGTACAATATGCCTGTCCGGGAGACCAGGCAAAAGCACAATTTAAGTCGATAAGAACACCAGAAATAACAGAAAGTTAATTTGCAATACCGGACCAATAGCTTCACACAGGACCAAAGGCAATAAATGCAATCGCATTTAGCTAAGTGGGGACATGCTGGCATCCATTTCTATTTCTAGAGCAGGTGTTATATGTATATGATGTAATATCCTACACTGGGTGGATTTGGTTTGATTGCAAATAGAAATGTCTTTAGTATAAACCCCCATTTTTTGCCAATGAACATCATCAATTGAAATGCCTAGATCTCTCTCCCAAGCCTGCTTAGTAGCATGGCAGATAGATCTCTATGAGGTTATATCTTCCCTTCTTCTCTGAAGTTCTGCCTCAAAGCAGACCAGAGGTAGAAAACTGTCATTCCCTGATGTCATCGCTAGGGACACATGCATCCGTAAGCAGGAACTGCTGACACACAGGCGTTGAAGGACCGGAAAGTCTGATGTGGCATTGTGAAATCCATGATAAAATGATGATGATGAGATCTCTGTGCTGTATTCGACATGGTCAACGACCACAATAAATTACTATACAGCCTTGAAATTGCTAGACAGGTTGGAATTGAAAGCACTAAAGAAAACACTAATATTATATATATTTTTCTTTTTGGAAACCATTCCGACTGCGAAATGGAGCCATTGGTTGTCAGTATGTTGTCTTTAGTATCAAACGGTCTAATTTGTATATCTCTGAACAACTCAGATTTCATTAACCCACAACACTGCTGCAAGGCATAGATTTAAAGACTAGAAATAGCTATACTATAATGAAATAAACTGTAATTCAAAGTATGTACACATCTCACAACTGGGATGATTGTTGCCTACATGCCTTGTTTATGGGCAGAAGGGGGATAGAAGACATTCATTCCCCTAACCCCCTGCCCGCACCTTCAGCTAGCATGGGGAATCGAACCAACCACCTTCTGGTCAACTTACTGCATTTTGATAGTATACTGTATATAGTACATCACGTTGTCTTTATTATTTCTGTCCCTGTCTTTAGCAATCCAGTGTGTGTGGAGCTGGGTTACATGCTGGCATTATTGACAACGATGGTGGCTGGTTGGATGTGACCCGACTAGGCAGAAAACCACATTTCAGCAAATCATACAAGAATGGAATTCAGTCTATTGGGTGAGGAGGACACATTTATTTGGTTCAAGTTTTGAGGGGCGCCAGCTCCTCCTATACACAGGTTTAATGTTTGTCTTTAGTTCAATGTTTGTTTTGTAAACGCCATTGACAATTAAGTGAAAATGTACGTCATAATGTGTCATTTACGTCATATTGTCTCTTTATTGTCAAATGGCATTTGATGTTTGTGTTTGCACCGTTTGTTTTACATCACCATTACATCACCTAATCAACATGAGTTAGACTTTATATTAGTGCCCCGGCCCTCACTTCACACAGGTGTGGTTTTTTCAGCACCATTTAACTTTTTTGTTTTTCATTTACAGGAAAAACAGAAGTGCAAATTCTTTCAAAGTAGCCACAGTGCCTGGTAAGAAATGCAATCAGTTGCAAAATACACTGTACCATATTAATGATATAAAGTGTATACCGGTATATAAAACATTTCTTCTTGTATTTCTTTCCCAGTCAAGGCAGTGACATGTGAGACGACTGTGGCAAGTTTCTGCCCTTTCAAGAAACCTGTGCGGCACTGTCCAAGGTCTGGATCTCTTTTTATCTATTTCCTATTTGATCTATTTCCACTTCTCTTGATAGAACCAAATCAGGCTGGGTAGGGGAACTAGGAGAAATCATATCGGATGAGACGTGGAGTCAAGCCCTGTCTCAACTAGTAAATTAGTAAAGTACCCGATCATGTGCCAGGCTCAATTTGATCCAACTCAAAGTTCTACACACCGTTGTCATTACTCCAAAGCTAAACTATAGATAGAATGTATACCAGTGTTGACGAGTGTGATAAATGCCACATATCTCCAGCTAATTTAACACATGTGTTTTGGTCATGCTCTCGATTAACGCAATACTGGACTCCCATCTTTCGATCCCTATCAGAAATGATCAGTACGCCCAGGCTGTGGCGTCTGGGCATCCGACTGGTAATCCAGTCGCAGTGTGCCGCGGGTTCGACTCCCGAGCCTGACACGGCCTTTACTGCATGTCTTCCCCCATCTCTCTCCCGTTTCCTGTCAGCCTACTGTCTGTCCCTTCAAAAAACCAATAAAAGGCGTAAGCCGCAAAAAATATCTTAAAAAATAAAAAATAAATGATCAGTACAACCTTACTTCCCTGTCCTGAAGTTGCAATCTTTGGTGTACTCCTTAAAAACAACAAAGCTCAGAACGGTATAGCCTTTCTATCATTATTCGCTCGACAGAGAATCCTCTCCTAGACTGGAAAGACCTTTGGTTGAAAGATGCTATGTTATTCTTGAACCTTGAGAAAATTAAATATGCCATGCCATGCTCTCCAGGAGGATTTACTTCCTCCTGGGGTCCCGTAATAACCTTGATAATCTGTCCTTCGAATGCCTCATAGGGCTTTAGTTTATCAATGTTGGTATTCCCCTCCTACTCCGCACACCAAAACCATTCCCTTCCTTAACCCTTAACCCTCTAGTTCTTCCGTCCCTCATTCCTTTCCTTTTCTTTTTTCTCTCCCCTTTTCTTTCTATCTTCTTCCAAAGCAAATGTTTGTACTAATTTCTCATCTCTTTTTGCCATTCTTTCTTAAAACACTAGTTCTTATGTCATCATTCACTCTTGCCTACTCTGCAACCACTCCAAGGAACAGCAATGTCCGTGTTCACCTATGTGTTCACCTATGTGTTGGTTAATGAGCACCAGTATGAGTACCAGTAGGGACGCTGTTGTGCAGAAACAGAGAGAGAGACAGTGCTGCACTGTTGCCTGCTAATGAGAGAGAGCGAGAGAGAGAGAGGGGAGGGGGGGAGGGGGAGAGAGAGGGGAGTTGCACCACTCGGTTCACACGGGTGTGATTTTCTTTTTCATACCTTTCTTTTCCTTTCTTATGCTCATGGAATCGTTATTACCAAAGTGGCTATTGCTATATATTGCCCGGTCTTCGTTCACCGTGACAGCCAACCCGCCATTTGATGTGTATGCAAAAAAAACAGCAAATCTGTGCCTGGTTTGCTGGGACCAGATCACATAAATGACCATATGTCTTACATCATCATTTAGAGCTAGTCATACCAGTCACAAATCTGCTGTTTTATTTGCATACGCATCAAATGGCGGGTTGGCTGTCACGTTTTTTGGCGCAAAGTAACCACAGTATACCGCTAATCAACTTACAACTACATACTCTATATAGTATATGTATATGTATACGTATGTCTTACGTCATCATTTAGAGCTAGTCATACGTATACTATATACATAATCAGTAAAATAAAATAGCAAATTGTGCCTGATCTGCTGGGACCAGAGTACGTGGTGTGTATAATATGTATGACTAGCTCTCAATGATGACGTAAGAAATATGGTCATTTATGTAATCTGGTCCCAGCAAACCAGTCACAAATCTGCTGTTTTATTTGCATATAGCATCAAATGGCGGGTTGGCTGTCACGGTTTTTGGCGCAAAGTAACCACAGTATACCGCTAATCAACTTACAACTACATACTCTATATAGTATATGTATACGTATGTCTTACGTCATCATTTAGAGCTAGTCATACGTATACTATATACATAATCAGTAAAATAAAATAGCAAATTGTGCCTGATCTGCTGGGACCAGAGTACGTGGTGTGTATAATATGTATGACTAGCTCTCAATGATGACGTAAGAAATATGGTCATTTATGTAATCTGGTCCCAGCAAACCAGTCACAAATCTGCTGTTTTATTTGCATATAGCATCAAATGGCGGGTTGGCTGTCACGGTTTTTGGCGCAAAGTAACCACAGTATACCGCTAATCAACTTACAACTACATACTCTATATAGTATATGTATATGTATACGTATGTCTTACGTCATCATTTAGAGCTAGTCATACGTATACTATATACATAATCAGTCAAATAAAATAGCAAATTGTGCCTGATTTGCTGGGACCAGAGTACGTGGTGTGTATATGTATGACTAGCTCTCAATGATGACGTAAGAAATATGGTCATTTATGTAATCTGGTCCCAGCAAACCAGGCACAAATCCGCTGTTTTATTTGCATACGCATCAAGTGGCGGGTTGGCTGGGATAAAAAGGGATCCAGAATATATATCGATAAAAGTGTATTTCTTATATAGATAGAAACTTGAACCATACTTAATAATACATTACTAGGTGTTTATATGCATAATAGGTAGGTAGCAAATAGTTACATCTAATAATTATACATTTCAAACGTTCCTTCACAGAGATACTGAGATTTGACAGTTTACAGCGGTCGAAAGTACTTGCGCGCTCTGTTTGTGCACTAGTTGGCCATTTATGGCCTACTAGTGTGCAACAAGCAAGTATGCACTCGACAGAGTGCAGTTCTAGTTTAATTTATTTTACAAATACATGTATGTTGAAACGAGAAGGTGTCAAAGTTCCAAGTGGGAGGTTAGGGGATTGTTTAGCTTTGTTTTGTTTTGTTTGTAACTGTCTGCATTAATTTAACTCATTTACATTATTCTGTTGATATCTGTTTAGCAAAACTCTGTAAAATAAGAAAATGTACTGCATTTTTCCCTGTCTAAAACACTCTTCTATGCTGACGTTTCATTCATGTAAAGTGGAGAGCTTTAATAATATCCAAAACAACACACAATGTTCCATATGAGTAGTTCCATATGAGTAGACATGTCATTTTTGTTTTATATCTAACTGTGCAATCAGTCCATATTACCCACTGTACGCACTGTACTGTAAATATCTTACTCAAATTACCTCCTGGTCTGTTATTTAGGATGTACTGTCCCAGGAACTGTTTGCATGAGAGTCGAGCCAGGGTCATTGGAACAAAATTCTATTCGGATGTAAGTTCTTTCTTGTTGATTGAGTATCCAATGATCACACTTGATTGATAATCACTGAATTATTACCTATCGTGTTTTATCCATGTTTAATCATTTGACATAACCTTGGTATGAATGATACATGATACAACATAGTTTTTAAGTTGAGGATGTGATATATTGGTATTGCTATGGTATTACCACAATATTAATTTAAAGCGTCTATTGCAATTGTTTGCAGTTAGCAACAAGAATCAGCTCTATTTTAACCAGATGATTTATGTTGCTAAACTAGCATACTAGTGGGTTATCCTGATTATGCAACAACATCATTGTGTTCAAATGGGGAGTTTTTACCATATTATGATCATTTATTTCCTATCATTAATTGATTTCATGCAAAATCTACATTATGTATTTTCTAACAATCTTGCACAAAATGTGATACGAACATGTGATTTGGCTTACTCTACTGAAAATGTCTTTTCCAGAAATCCAGTATATGTCGAGCAGCCATCCATGCTGGGGTGATTCAGACTGAATCAGGAGGATATCTAGATGTGATGCCAGTAGAGAAGAGGAGCCAGTACAGTGGCAGCTATCAGAATAGTATCACCTCAGAGAGGTACCTCAAAAAGAATATTCTTCTAACACACACACACACACACACACACACACACACACACACACACACACACACACACACACACACACACACACACACACACACACACACACACACACACACACACACACACACACACACACACACACACACACACACACACACAAACAAACAAACACATTAATGAATTAATGACCTACTACAGCAGTGGTTCCAAAACCTTTCAGGTCGAGACCCAAAAGAGAGATTAGTTTAGTTAGTTAGAGTTAGATTAGTTTTCCCGGAATCCAAACTAGTGAAAATAGCAGATCTACAAGCTCACAACGCATCTCTTCATGCTGCGCTGTGAGCTTGTAGATAGGCTATTTTCACTACTTTATGATTATTATTACTTTTCATTCATGGAATTTCTTGTGTTTGTTTATTTTCAAATGTATAACATTTTAAGGGGAAATTATTTTGACATGTTTTTTTTTTTTTTTTTGTAGGAAAAGAAAATGGGTTTTTTATACTTGAGTCATGACTAATAACACTTGGTCCGTGACCCACAGACGACCCACTGTTTGAGGAAACGGTGTGCTACAGTATAGGCCTATGTTTGAACCAATTTAGTCAGTGCTAAAGCTCTTATCCCTAAACCTCTTAGCCCCTTTTTAATATTTTGAAAACATTTTTGAACAGTTCAAATAGACGATCTACAGGCTCTAATAGTGTTGATGTAGATCGGCTACTTAACCCATTTTGGGCGGGAACCCCTTTTGGTGTTAGCATTACGTTATGCTTTAGCTATTTAAAAATAGCAGATCTACAAGCTCATAGCGCGCCACCGAGTGGCACGCTACGAGCTTGTAGGTCTGCTATTTTTGAAAAATCAAAGAACCACTGACATAGAAACATAGCTTTTTCAGAAAACTGTCAGGATGTAGAAGACATTTAAAAAATCTGATCTCAGGTCAGAATGGGACAATTTAATGTGTTTTTCTAAATTGTAAAAAAAGGCAAAGAAGTGACGAAAATCTCCTCTAGATGACTCTATCTCTCACTCTCTCCCGTCTCCAGCCTGGTGAGCCCGACGGGGGGAAAGGCCTTCAGAGTGTTTGCAGTCATCTGAAAAAGTCCAACTCCCGACAGCAGAGAGCCCATCAAACATGGCTACGTCACATTCAGCAAACCCGTTCATCATCATCTCACAATCTGCAATTATACAGTACATGCACGGCGGAACGTTTCGGTCTCTGACACTAAAAACTGTTAGCCTGGCCTTTATTCAAGGCCAATTGTGTCACTACATGGCCAAAATAGAAATTAGTCATATATGTAACAGCCACGCAGGAGATATACAATTATAAAACCGTTTGTATTTGATCATTTTGATAATTCTACAGTGCTGGTTCCCAAACCTTTTAAGCCCTAACCACACCAAAGGGTCAAGAAGGTTTTAGCGTTGTCCCTGCGGTGTGATATGTCTTGTTGCACGTTGACCCACGTCGACCCTAGTGATTCAATGCGTGGAATTCAATGGCCCAAACCACACCAAAGGGTCGAGACGGTTTTAGCGTTAACTCCTTGCAACCGTTTGGACCCAAGGAGTTGCATGGTGACCCTTTGGTGTGGTTAGGGCTTTCGGCTGTGACCCAAAAAAAAATCCCTGGGACCCAAACTAGTGAAATAGTACATTTACAAGTGCACAACACGGCGCAAAGTGGCACGTTGTGCATTGGCTATTTGCACTACTTCTTAAACATTTGTTTTGTAATTTATGGATATTCGTAATTCTTTCGTAGACTTCTTCATGAAATCACTGGAAAGAAATCATTGAATTTTGTTTTTAATTCATGAAAAATTTGGCTTTTTTGGAAATGTTCTTTTGAAAGGGTTTTGAAATAATAATAACAATACAAATCTAAATGTAGGAAACCAAAAAATAATGGGACCCATAAAAATGTGTCTGCGACACACAAATGGGTCCCGACCCACTGTTTGGGAACCAGTGATCTACAGTATTAAGTACAGTATTTTTCTTGTCGCACCATGCAGAACAATTTTGCCCCTTTGAACACCATTATCTTGTCTCTCTTGGAAGACATTTCAAGAGTGCTTACATTAGGGAAGTAGCAGAGCAGTCCTGCCTGAAGACCAGGATAGCCTAATAGCCAAGCCTCTTTTCCAAGACTAATTTCCTTTGATCTCCATCCATCCATCTTCAACCGCTTATCCGTAGTCGAGTCGCGGGGGCAACAGCTTCACCACAGAGCTCCAGACTTCCCTCGCTAGAGCAACATTAGTGACTTCCTCCTGGGGGATCCCGATGACGTTCCAAGGCCAGTGAGTCGATGTAATCCCTCCATCTGCACCTTGGTCTGCCCCGGGGTCTCCTCCCAGTGGGACGTGCATCGAGGACCTCCCTAGGGAGACGCTCGAGAGGCATTCTAATCAGATGCCCGAACCACCTAAGCTGGCTCCTTTCCAGGCGAAGGAGCAGCGGCTCTACTCCGAGTCTCTCCCGCGTGACTGAACTTCTCACCCTATCTCTAAGGGAGATGCCAGCCACCCGTCGGAGAAACATTATTTTGGGTTCGAATTCAGGTGGATACACCTATATTTGGGATACCTAGACATTAACTCTTGTTATAAACTACAATTCTGATCAAATCTTGCCCCATTTAATTATGCCATCTCACACAATTTCAGAAAACATAGGCTTCTTCTGCGCTTCTCGTGTTGAGAATTAGGCCTATGTGTGCATCAATTCTAAATGATCATAATAACTCAGTCAATGTGTTGGGAGATGTTATGTCAATGGGCAGCAAAGTGAGACATCACACAGCTTTATAAATGTATCCAGATGTCACCTGTTGACATGATGTTGCACTGTGATTACAGTAGTAGGCTAATGCTAATGTAATTCCATTCACATTGTTCTACTCTCAGCGTAGTTGCCCCCCAAAAATGTCTGGTGTAACATAACAGTGCAAGTAATATATCTATGGACAACACACCAAGTCCAAAGACACCATGTATATTTTTGTACATATGGTTGTTGTAAATAATATTTTAACATTTGATAAAATACTGTATTGCTATCGTTGTCCTTTTCACTTAAAGGATGAATATTTCTAGCACAATACCAATTACAGTAAAATCCCAATTCGGAGGATGGCAACACAGCTTTTGCATGCACATGATATGTTCTTCATTCAAGCTCTTTTTTTAAAGTTACATATTCGTTTCAATATATTCATATTTATGTAAACACTGTGTTTGTAACATAATGATGTTGTATTTTATGCTACATGTGATCAGCTTTTATCATTGGATTTATACAGATTACGCCTGGCTGGCCAGGTCTGTGCATGGCAGAATTACATAAAAAAAGAAGAAATAAAAATCTTAATATGCTTAATTTATTTTCAGAAACACTGCCACATTGATCAATGCGAACAGTTGTGATATTACAGGAGTCATTATAACAGCTTTTATCAAACAATGCAGCTTTGTCGTGTTTCGTTTAACATAACATCCCTGTAGATCATAAAGTACTACCTCACACAATATTCTATAACGTTTATGCTCTGTCCATCATTAAAGTCTCGTAAAAAATATATTACTGTCCTTGAATGATGTAGCATATTTGTCTAAAATGCTGGCTCAGACTGTTTACATTGTTTCATGTTACAGTTGCTTTCAGTTTTCAGAGGCGTGTGGCAGAAGCTATTTTAATATCTGCTCTCTTCCGGAAAGGCCTCAGAGGAATTTTGGCTTTCACATTTCAACAACATCTCAAATTCGGCCATGAATCAAACTTTCAAATTAATTTCTTTCTAGAAGTCTCTGCAGCGACGCTTCCAGGAACTGGGAGAGGAGGGGGGCCTGTGAGGAAGAGAAAGCTGCTTGTTTTCAGCTCCAGGGACAGGGCTGATGTTAAAGCACTTAAACCCTATATACTTAGTTGACCAGGGTCCCCAAGGGCACGACTCGCTCTGCTCCTTTTTGCCTCGACACCAACTCTCTTCTGAAAATAGCTGATCTACAAGTTCACAACACATCGCCAACTGCTATTTTCGCAGAATGTTTGCCCCGGAATAGGCTATAGGGATCATGTGGTTGTTAAAGTAGTCGACTCTGTGTTGTTTCAATTTGACCTATAATGTCAAATTCATCAAAGTAATTGTTATTAAAGTAGACCACCGGATCTAAAATAGCCAAACTCATTGTTGCCAGATAGAAAAAACACACAAAACGTCACGGACGGATGACAAAAACACTGCAGAGGGACTGCTGACTAGTGTTTTTGAGCAACCAAATGCATTTTAATATGAACAACTGGCTCTTTTGTGCCATACAGAGAAGAGAGCATCTTACATCTTGCCTCTCATAGCAGCAAGAATGCTGACTCAAGGTTATATTTTGCATCATTACATGTTAGGAATGTAGCACAACCTTCGGTCAGAAATGCAAAGGGCTGCTTGCAAGGGCATGATAGTTTTCATGTAGTGTATCACAGTTACAGACATGTCTGTTTTTTTGATTGATTGAGTGAATATACTTTATAAAGGTAGTACATTCAAAAGGATAACACAAGGAACAAGACTTCCATTTCCATTGTGGATTATGTTTTCCGCACTAATTAAAACATGCATGCATGCACAGATAAAGAAACCATTTCAAACTTTCAAAAGAATGGGATAATGTGACTTGCAAGGATTGCAAAGGTTTTGACCTCAGTCCTGACTGTATATCACACAAAGGAACTATGAACCAAGGGCTCAGGTGCTAAATGGGTTTGTGCCAAGGTTGCTTGGAGCGAAGAGGCATGCATCGTAACGCTGTCAGAATTCACAGGCTTGTGTTGCAGAGGCATCCATTGGCACAGGACTCCAGTGTGCTGCTAAAGTCAAGCAGTCAGAAAGTCAGCAGCCAGCCAGTCACCTAGAAAGACATGTGTGTCTTTAAATCGCTTTTAAACCGTATATACTTTGTTAACCGGTGTCCCCCAGGGGTCTGTACTTGGCCCGCTCCTTTTTTCCTCGACAGAGATAAAATCTCTTCACCAAATAATAGTGAAGAGACTTGTGAGCGGCTACTGTATTTTTCCTGCCTGTTTTAACATGCCCAGAACAGGGATGGTGTACTGTAGACTGTAGAATCAACATTGTCAAGTGGTGTAACTGGGACTGGGTTGTGTCATTGGTGTAACCAATATTTTTCTATAGAATAAGATAGTATACAGGACAACTGTGGAATAATGAAATGTGGAATACTAAGGAGTTCCCAATGAGTGAGTGTGTTGTCTGTTATTGCGACTGTAGGTCGCATTTACTATGAAAACCTGCATCTCCCGTCTGTTAGTCACGCCTCCATATATGGTCACGCCTCCATATATGGCCACCCCTCGTAACATCTCGCCTTGTACACATGTCATGCCACCATATATGGCCATGATCTCCATATATGACGATCAGAATTCATTCTATATGTTGATCTGACCCCCCCATGCCAAAGCGCCAGCAGTCTGCCGTCACCCAGGGGGATGCGTGCAAGCGACCTTGCCCCCTTACTGGTAATATATTACCTCAGCTGCCAGTGGCAAAACATTTATTTTCATAAGTATATTGATATCCATGACATGATGACTGTCCACTACTGTATCGGAGGGACTGACTGCATGTGCAATATGATGTGAGATGTGATATGAATGCATGCTTGTTATTCCTGCTCATTCTGTTATTTTTGGTTCCATAATCTGCTAGGGACGTCATAGATCCACTGTTATTCTTACTGTATATATTTCTCTGTGCGTGCCGTGTATTAAACGCCAGAAGATATGTGTAATACTTCGTTGTGTTGGCATATGTTTCTCCGCGCCTGCGACTCGATGGATCCTCACCCACCACCCCTTTGTTTAGATGGAGACTTCTAGAGAAGTTTAGTTTTTACTTAAATAATAGATAAAACTGTAGGCTATATTTAGTAACCTGCTGGAAGATCGAGGAAGATGCACCAATATCCTGGTCAGTTTCTTGGTGTCAGTATCGTGGTGTCAGTATCGTGGTGTCAGTATCCTGGTGTCAGTATCCTGGTGTCAGTATCCTGGTGTCAGTATCCTGGTGTCAGTATTCTGGTGTCAATATCCTGGTGTCAGTATCCTGGTGTCAATATCCTGGTGTCAGTATCCTGGTGTCAGTATCCTGGTGTCAGTATCCTGGTGTCAGTATCCTGGTGTCAGTATCCTGGTATCAGTATCCTGGTATCAGTATCCTGGTATCAGTATCCTGGTGTCAGTATCCTGGTGTTAGTATCCTGGTGTCAGTATCCTGGTGTCAGTATCCTGGTGTCAGTATCCTGGTGTTAGTATCCTGGTGTTAGTATCCTGGTGTCAGTATCCTGGTGTCAATATCCTGGTGTCAGTATCCTGGTGTTAGTATCATGGTGTCAGTATCCTGGTGTCAGTATCATGGTGTCAGTATCCTGGTCAGTATTCTGGTGTCAGTATAATGGTGTCAGTATCCTGGTCAGTATTCTGGTGTCAATATCCTGGTCAATATACTGGTATCTTGGTGTCAGTGTCGTGGTGTCAGTATCCTGGTGTCAGTATCATGGTGTCAGTATCCTGGTCAGTATTCTGGTGTCAGTATCCTGGTGTCAGTATCCTGGTCAGTATTCTGGTGTCAATATCATGGTGTCAGTATCCTGGTCAGTATTCTGGTGTCAATATCCTGGTCAATATACTGGTATCTTGGTGTCAGTGTCGTGGTGTCAGTATCCTGGTGTCAGTATCATGGTGTCAGTATCCTGGTCAGTATTCTGGTGTCAATATCATGGTGTCAGTATCCTGGTCAGTATCCTGGTGTCAGTATCATGGTGTCAGTATCCTGGTCAGTATTCTGGTGTCAGTATCATGGTGTCAGTATCCTGGTCAGTATTCTGGTGTCAATATCCTGGTCAATATACTGGTATCTTGGTGTCAGTGTCGTGGTGTCAGTATCCTGGTGTCAGTATCATGGTCATGATGATAATACGGTCACTCTGGCTGGCCTGCACTCTCACACACCTAAACCTTTTGGCTGCCTGATCCAAACACCACTCTGCTTATATATCAACTTATTCTTAGAGATTCTCGCAATTCATTTAATATTTGGCAAGAATCAATCTATGAATTGAATCGTTATTGCATCAGTTAAAAAGAGGCATTTTCATGTATTTAAAAAAACAAACATATTTGTATTAAATACATTTCTCAGACCAGAATTTTGTATTTGTATTGTAATAAAAAACATTACCCATCGTATTTGTCATTTAGTTTAATTTTCTCCCATTTCTGCTCATAGAGTAGAGTAAGACATTACTTGAGGAGGTGATGAGGTGACCACCGAAAACTGGCGTATGAATAGACCTTTACTAGCCTACTCTGACACACAGTATACGTGTATCAGAGCCACTGAGTCACCCATCTTTGGTTGTCTATATTCTTTAAATAATCTTAGTTACAGGCCTAGGACACTTAATCCACACTATTTAGCTGCACAGGGAAAGTCCTTTCATTGGAAATGAATAAATAGCCAGAGAAGTTATTCGTGTAACGCTACTGTAACAACATACTTCTGTGTTGCCAGTTTTAGCGATAAAACCCTTTTTGATTGTGTGTGTTGGTCTGTTAAATACAGAAATGTAAAACGGAGTTAGCAATTATGAGGGTTTTTGAAGTTGGTTTGAAATAAATTCCAAGCGGCCATGAGAGAATCATCATGTTTGTGTGTGTGTGTGTGTGTGTGTGTGTGTGTGTGTGTGTGTGTGTGTGTGTAGTGTGCGCGCTCGTGCACGCTCGTGCGCGCTCGTGCGTGCGTGCGTGTGTGTGTGTGTGTGTGCGCGTGTGCGTGTGTATGCATGTGTGTGCGCGAGCGTGTATGTGTGTGTGTGTATGTGCACATGTGTGTGTGCGCGTACGTGTCCATTAAAGTGCACTTGTGCGTGTGTGGAGCATGTATGTAGGTGAGGCAGTTTCTAAAAGTGACTCATACAATCATTCCCATGCCTTCTTCTAGACGGTCCCTGAGGTGGTTTCCTCCTGGGTGGACACACACCGTGCATGTGGGCCAACAATCACTGCGGACAGGAAGAGAAGTAGAGCGCATGTGTATGTGTGTGAGTGTGTGGTTGGCCTTCCTCCTCTCATCCCTGCACCACTCATATAGATTTAGACATTCTTATTATTTTAACATAGTTAGCAGCTGTGTTTTGGTGGCGAAACATGCTAATCATCTGCCCATAGCTGGGTTTTTTATGATGGTCATGAAGTATTTATAACTATGAACTATTTCAATCCACGTTCTCATGGCACAGAGCTTGAAGGGTTCTCTCAAAGTCCCCAATTTGTATTTTATCCTTGGTCTTTTTGCAATAATCAAGTTGCATTACTCTGCTTATTTTTGTATTAATAGCCGTTCTTCCATTTATTGCTGTGTTCTATTCATTGACCATGCTGCAGTCACTAACTGGCCACAAGGTTTCTTACTACACTATGCAATAGATGCTTCTCCAGTTCCCATTGACAATGAATGGATAAATTACGTCATATGTGGACGAGAAAATAGGCTATTTTTTGACCTACACAGAGATTCAATTCCCATTGACAATAAATTGAGAATGTACTTCATATGTTACGTCATGATGCACCCCTCACTTCTCACGGTTGTGATTTCTGAGTGGTGCAACCACTCCTACCGGTGCCGTGTCATTAGTCAGAAGGTTAATTGTTCCGAAATTACTATCCCTATCTCATCTGTAGAAAAGAGTCATCCTACTTATCAACAGCAACCCTCCCCCTGGCCTACTCATGGACTGGATCCACCCACTTCCTGCTGTCACTCCCTCTCAATCAGTAATTTCACCTGCTCTCACTCACACCTTAATCAGTTGCCAGCTATATATACTGCTTGAGTGCCTGTTCCTACAGTTATTGTTTGGCAGCAGCAGCAACTCCACCACCACCACCACCACCACCACCACCACCACCACCACCACCACCACCACCACCTGAGAGCCCTATGTCCTGGAGCCTCATGCCTTTGTTATGCGTCAATGAAGTGAGTTCAGTTCATGTATTTATTGGTTATTGTGATTATTAGATCTCAACTGTTTGCCTTGAAACTCTATAGAGAAGATGGTGTGTAATGCGCAGTGCACATAATTGACTTGTTCAGTATTCATGGAAATGCAGTATTTAACCTATAGAGTTCATTGAAATGTGTTTGTATTATAAGTTTGCTTGGTACTCTTTAATGTATCTAGTGGTAGCTACCCACGCACACCTTGAGTACCAAGTTTGCATTAGGCCTAATTGTCTATTTATCTGTATAAATGTGATGTGTATATAATGAATTGTAATTATGTTTCTGTCTTTTTATAGTAAAAACCATAACTGTGAAGCCTCACCACCTCCTTGCTCATATCAAATGCTCATGTGTGCAACGGAACAATAAAAGGCTTTGATGGAACTCTGTGTATGCATTCTTGCCGAAGTGATTTTGTCTTTTTTCAAATCCTCGTTTTTCATCGTTTTTGACCATGGATTATAGCCGGGTTAGGTTCCACGGGCTAATAATGTGTAAATTCGGGGGTCCTTGACAAGAAAAGGTTTGGGAACCACTGTTGTAGAGGGTCTATAGAATAGATAGATGTTGATAGTATTAAGTTAGTGACTTTGACAGTGTACAAATGGAACCGGTTTTCAGCAGGTCAAATGAGGTACAGAAAACCGTATGACTCCCAGGCTGATCTCACTGGGGGAAAACTGCATGAGTTTATTTGTTTAAGAACTAACAATACATTGAAAGATATATTCTGGATGTGACATTTACAAGCCGAAACTTCATTAACTGGCGAATCACAGGAGGGGGCTTCATTAATCCACCATTCACGGCGCTCCAGGCTTCATTAACTGAGCAATGATGGAAGCTGGGGAAGATCCTTTAACTGGCCAATGGCATGACTTGATGCAAGTTGACGGCAGCCATCTTGCTTTTTATTTATATGGGCAAGTGGAAATTTAAAGGTATATTCAGTGATTTCACTTAATTCAAATATCACTTATTTTTTTGTTTTGTTGTGATAATCCTCTCTACTATAGAGTGTGCTGACCATATAAGGAGTTCCTCCCTGTCCCCAGTTAACCCCTGGGGGTCAAAAAACCTTAGGTTTCGTTTTTGGCTCTCTATCCTGATTGGACGAAAGGCTTAGGTCCCAGCCAAAAACGAAACCTAAGGTTTTTTGAGTGAAATCAGTGAATATACCTTTAATGCAAATAAATAAATAAATTATAGGTCCAGCAAGCAAATCATGATGGTCTGTTTGTGCTCTATAGGTCACAATAACATTCTGATTTTAGGTGTTGTGTTTTCAGTTTGTATGACATTTTGGCCTGGAGTTTTATATCTCTCAGCTTTTGCCTGATAGCACACATGCTAACAGTGGTGACCACAACGTTAGCAGCATTTGATGACGGGTTACCATAGCAACGTACAGTGTGCGCAGACCTAACGTGAGTTGTTTACCACAGAAACACACGATGTAACATTATAAACTCATGTAACCTTGTAGCCCTCCAAGCAGAACCCAATGGTACTGAAGTTTCTGACATTTTGTTCCACCCAGTCCATGGGGTCCTGTTGCACCATGCCACCTGGTACGCAGCCATTCTTAAACATAAACAACAAGTTTAGAGCCTGTCCGCGCTCTGTGACGACATTTTTCCTTGTGAGGCTCTCTGAATATGTAAAGTATAAGTAGGCCTACCCATACATGCCGCTGCGAATATCTCCTGTGGCGCGGAAGCCGTTAAGTATTTTTAATCTATGTTTGCCCGATTTGGAAGCTTGGATTAATCTCTTCCTTCCTTGTTTTTTTTTTTTTTTTTTTAAGATATTTTTTTGCGGCTTACGCCTTTATTGATTTTTTAAGGGATAGAAAGTAGGCTGACAGGAAACAGGAGAGAGATGGGGGGATGACATGCGGTAAAGGCTGTGTCGGGTCCGGGAGTCGAACCCGCGGCACACCGCGACTGGATCACCAGTCCGGTGCCCAGACCGTTACGCTACGGCCTGGGCCCCTTCCTTGTTTATTGACACCTCATTGTACCGCCTATCTGGCTAGCTAGTGGCGCTATAGCTATGACACAGCAGATCAGAGGCAGGGACGTAGCCGCACAAGCCAACCGCACACCGGGAGGCGGTACAATAAACGGTAAACAAACAAGAAGAAATAAAGCGACCAAATCGGTCAAACAAAGATTAAAAATACTTAACGGCTTCCGCGACACAAGAGATATTGACAGCGGAATGTATAGGTACTTAAAGTTCCCGAATTCAGAATAATTTAAACTAAAACTATCTTAGAGAGCATGTCTACTTCCGCGTTCCGAAATTCCCATACGAAAATATAGTTATGACCAGGGACCCAACATAAAACTCATCAAAATTTCAGAAAAGCTTTATGTAGGGACCCGAAAGGGGCTAGTAACCTTGTGTGTCTAGATTGCCCGTTTTTTATTTGACCAAGACAGACCATGCTAACGGTGTTAGCGCATTAGCATCACACAGCTTACAGTGTTGCATGTAGAATACTTTCAAACATGACAATCCAAACGTTTTTAATGTGAGATGTTCTGGTGAGTTGGTGATCACAGAGGATTGTGTATTATATCAACCTGGGATTTTATAATAGGCTATAAATTGTGTGCTATCTCTTACAGATTGTCCATGCTAGACAAATAGCCTATAATAATCAAATCTAGAAGCTTGTAGATTGGCTATTTTCACATAGCAGATTTTGTCTATTAACACTTTATTTTTTTTGTTCCACCCTGCCTGTAATACGTAGTTCACCCAACACTGTGAGCTTGTATATCGGTTATTTTCACATAGCTCTAATGTAGGCTATATATAATGTGTATATTTATTTTGGGGACCACTTGGAACTGACTTAAGGACCCCTGGGGGTCCCCTGACCCCAATCAATTTTTCAATGACTCATAGCCATTAATGACAGGTGCATGGGCCATTCACCTAGATAATGACAAACTAGGCAACATTTTATAATGGGTAAAATGAGTTTGATGCTGTATATAGGCCAAATGCTACAACAGTTAGAAATTATATGAGTGATTGATGATTTTAGACAATATGCATTGCAGATATGTTTACTGTACCTGATTTATTTATTTATTGCTCCTATGCTCTGTAGGAGATAGGGCAGATCAATTTGGTTCCATTTGTATACTCTTAGAGTTAGGATTGTTATTGCGGTTCATTATTTAATTGCAACACAGGTTACCCCTCCCTATTTTAATATTTTCTGTATTGACATGAAGTACGGATGATGACAGAAAACAAGCAGTGGTAGTTGGTACATTCTACATAGTTAGAATCAGGGTCACATCCCTGCGCTGCTGTCTGTCTAAATTCATTGTCACACTGTCCATTAAACAAAATAACAATTTCACAAAAGCTGTTGAAAACCGTGTCCAAAGAGGCTGTGTGGCAGGTGTCAGAATAGACAACAAAGAACCTCTAGATGATCTTCCACCATGTCTTCACCTCCTCCTAGGACACTCTAGGACTAGACTAGATATGATGTTAAAATGTCCAAATGTCAGGAAATTGCAGTGGCTCAAACCCGGTCCATATAAAGTTTACTTGTATTAATAATAACCTAACATGGTTCATATATTTTATATTGCACAGTATTTTTGCACACTTTGCATGTTTGTACAACAATGCACATTTACTTGTGTTAAACCTGAAAATAAATGTTTAAAAGAATGTTATTACATCGTTGTGTTGAATTTTGTTCCAGGGCTTATTTATGTATTGGTTAGTAAGTAGTGATGCATGCTTTAAACTTGGGTTTTACAAAATGGGACTTAAAAAACTGAAGAAATTATCAAACATTATGTGCTGGAAGGGCTTGTCAGTTCCTTAAAGCAGGAAGCAAGGTGTTTATGCAAAGACAGCAGATATCGCTATAACTATATATGTGAGCATGCTGATGAATGATGACGATCAGTAAACGCATACTTGACTCCCTGCATTGAAAAATAATTTGGTTGACTAGCAGTTACTCGAAATCACTCTGAATCCAATGCTAAACGTTTGCCATTCACTGCTGTCATAAGTCTACTCAATACCGTTTTGTTTAAAGCGGGGCTTGAACCGGTGACACTGGGACCCCGAGCTTCGATCCGTACTTCCCCTTCCTAGAAGCTAGTTTTAACATTTCAGTGCTTTTTGAAAATATTCGGATACATTATCGCTTGCAGCAGGATTGTACATGAAGCTGAGTTAGAATAGAATTGCATCCATTCCCTTCCCTTTTCTCTCCTTTTCTCTTCTTTCTTCTCTTTTTCTTCTCCCCCCTTCTTCCCCCTCCATTTTTCTTCTTCCCCCCCTCTTACAGTCTAATGTTTCCCAGCTTTAGCGCAGTTGGTAGAGAATTAGACTGAATATCTAAAGGTCCCTGGTTCAATCCAGGCTTTCGGCAGTTGAAATGAGGTACAGAAAATCCTATGACTCTTAGGCTGATCTCACTGGGTGAAAAACTAGATGAACAAGACCAATTTCAGCAGAACAAAACAAACAAAAAAAGCAGTGTGAATTGTCTGGAACCAGTGGCTCAGTGTCTTAGAACATTGGCCACATGATCGGGAGATGGTGAGTTCAAGCCCCACTCAATTCTTTACTTTCAAGACCGATTTACAGAAGAACAAAACAAACAAAAAAGCAGTGTGATTTGTCTGGAACCAGTGGCTCAGTGTGTTAGAACGCTGCCACATGATTGGAAGATGGTGAGTTCAATTCCAACTCAAGTTCAAACAAAAATAACTCAGAAACTACAAAACATTTCAAAGTAAAAAGTTCCAGCATGTGTCTCCACAGTAAGCTGAATAATAAAAAGTGTGAATGGAGCTTCTAGGTGAAAGTTATTTTTTGACATGCCAAAATCTGCCATTGAGCCCCATTATAAAAGTCTCAAATTTGAAAGCACTATATTTCTAAAACTATGACACCTTTCAAAGATTCCTTTTCAGGCAAACATGTCCACCGTAAGATGAACCTAAGTAGGCTAGAATGGGGTTGCTAGGTGTAAGTATGTAGTACTAGTAGCATGCCAAAGTTTGTGCTATTGCCATAGAGAATGCATTGTGTTGCGGAGGATGAGAGGAATGCTCTCATCCTCCGCAGCACCCATTCTCATACACCGCTATACACCGCGAGGATATGGGCTATAGCCCATATCGTACGGCATACTATACTGTAGCACGCCGTTTTTCATCATTTTTGAGGATTTGAAAAAAATGAAAAAATGAAAGAAAAAAAACTATGGGTTATAGCCCATTGTTTTTTTTATAAAATAAATAAATAATTATCCTCGTTTTTCATCATTTTGGACCATGTCGTACGGCATACTATACGTACGGCATACTATAGCACGCCGTTTTTCTATGAAAAACTATGAAACATTTCAATGATTCCTTTTCAGGCAAACATGTCCACCGTAAGATGAACCTAAGTAGGCTAGAATGGGGTTGCTAGGTGTAAGTATGTAGGACTAGTAGAATGCCAAAGTTTGTGCTATTGCCATAGAGAATGCATTGCGTTGCGGAGGATGAGAGGAATGCTCTCATCCTCCGCAACACCCATTCTCATACACCGCTATACACCGCGAGGATATGGGCTATAGCCCATATCGTACGGCATACTATACTGTAGCACGCCGTTTTTCATCATTTTTGAGGATTTGAAAAAATGAAAAAAACGATGGGTTATAGCCCATCGTTTTTTAATTTTTAATTAATTTTTTTATCCTCGTTTTTCATCATTTTGGACCATGGGCTATAGCCCATATCGTACGGCATACTATAGCACGCCGTTTTTCATCATTTTTGAGGATTTGAAAAAAATGAAAAAATGAAAAAAACGATGGGTTATAGCCCATCGTTTTTTGAATTTTTTATTTATTTTTTAATCCTCGTTTATCATCATTTTGGACCATGGGCTATAGCCCATATCGTACGGCATACTATAGCACGCCGTTTTTCATCATTTTTGAGGATTTGAAAAAAATGAAAAAATGAAAAAAACGATGGGTTATAGCCCATTGTTTAAAAAAAAATGTTTTTTTATCCTCGTTTTTCATCATTTTGGACCATGGGCTATAGCCCATATCGTACGGCATACTATATAGCACGCCGTTTTTCATCATTTTTGAGGATTTGGAAAAAATGAAAAAAACGATGGGTTATAGCCCATCGTTTTTTGAATTTTAGATTATTTTTTTTATCCTCGTTTTTCATCATTTTGGACCATGGGCTATCGCCCATATCGTACGGCATACTATAGCACGCCGTTTTTCATCATTTTTGAGGATTTGAAAAAAATGAAAAAATGAAAAAAAACGATGGGTTATAGCCCATTGTTTTTTTTTTAATTTTTGAAAAAAGAATTATCCTCATTTTTCATCATTTTTGACCATGGGCTATAGCCCAAATCGTACGGCATACTATAGCACGCCGTTTTTCATCATTTTTGCCATTGAGCCCCATTGTAAATTTGAAAGCACTATATTTCTAAAACTATGAAACATTTCAAAGATTCCTTTTCAGGCAAACATGTCCACCGTAAGATGAACCTAAGTAGGCTAGAATGGGGTTGCTAGGTGTAATTATGTAGGACTAGTAGCATGCCAAAGTTTGTGCTATTGCCATAGAGAATGCATTGGCCGTTTAAGTTAAATAACTCAAAAACTACAAAACATAAAAATAAAAAAAAGTTCCAGCATGTGTCTCCACAGTAAGCTGAATAATAAAAAGTGTGAATGGAGCTTCTAGGTGAAAGTTATTTTTTGACATGCCAAAATCTGCCATTGAGCCCCATTATAAAAGTCTCAAATTTGAAAGCACTATATTTCTAAAACTATGACACCTTTCAAAGATTCCTTTTCAGGCAAACATGTCCACCGTAAGATGAACCTAAGTAGGCTAGAATGGGGTTGCTAGGTGTAAGTATGTAGTA
Organism: Protomyctophum parallelum; assembly: GCF_964188405.1. Taxonomy (NCBI): domain Eukaryota; kingdom Metazoa; phylum Chordata; class Actinopteri; order Myctophiformes; family Myctophidae; genus Protomyctophum; species Protomyctophum parallelum. Next base: position 30,282,438 of record NC_139709.1, on the reverse strand, counting down.
CTAGTAGCATGCCAAAGTTTGTGCTATTGCCATAGAGAATGCATTGTGTTGCGGAGGATGAGAGGAATGCTCTCATCCTCCGCAGCACCCATTCTCATACACCGCTATACACCGCGAGGATATGGGCTATAGCCCATATCGTACGGCATACTATACTGTAGCACGCCGTTTTTCATAATTTTTGAGGATTTGAAAAAAATGAAAAAATGAAAGAAAAAAAACTATGGGTTATAGCCCATTGTTTTTTTTATAAAATAAATAAATAATTATCCTCGTTTTTCATCATTTTGGACCATGTCGTACGGCATACTATACGTACGGCATACTATAGCACGCCGTTTTTCTATGAAAAACTATGAAACATTTCAATGATTCCTTTTCAGGCAAACATGTCCACCGTAAGATGAACCTAAGTAGGCTAGAATGGGGTTGCTAGGTGTAAGTATGTAGGACTAGTAGAATGCCAAAGTTTGTGCTATTGCCATAGAGAATGCATTGCGTTGCGGAGGATGAGAGGAATGCTCTCATCCTCCGCAACACCCATTCTCATACACCGCTATACACCGCGAGGATATGGGCTATAGCCCATATCGTACGGCATACTATACTGTAGCACGCCGTTTTTCATCATTTTTGAGGATTTGAAAAAATGAAAAAAACGATGGGTTATAGCCCATCGTTTTTTGAATTTTTTATTTATTTTTTAATCCTCGTTTATCATCATTTTGGACCATGGGCTATAGCCCATATCGTACGGCATACTATAGCACGCCGTTTTTCATCATTTTTGAGGATTTGAAAAAAATGAAAAAATGAAAAAAACGATGGGTTATAGCCCATTGTTTAAAAAAAAAATGTTTTTTTATCCTCGTTTTTCATCATTTTGGACCATGGGCTATAGCCCATATCGTACGGCATACTATATAGCACGCCGTTTTTCATCATTTTTGAGGATTTGGAAAAAATGAAAAAAACGATGGGTTATAGCCCATCGTTTTTTGAATTTTAGATTATTTTTTTTATCCTCGTTTTTCATCATTTTGGACCATGGGCTATCGCCCATATCGTACGGCATACTATAGCACGCCGTTTTTCATCCTTTTTGAGGATTTGAAAAAAATGAAAAAATGAAAAAAATGATGGGTTATAGCCCATTGTTTTTTTTTAATTTTTGAAAAAAGAATTATCCTCATTTTTCATCATTTTTGACCATGGGCTATAGCCCAAATCGTACGGCATACTATAGCACGCCGTTTTTCATCATTTTTGCCATTGAGCCCCATTGTAAATTTGAAAGCACTATATTTCTAAAACTATGAAACATTTCAAAGATTCCTTTTCAGGCAAACATGTCCACCGTAAGATGAACCTAAGTAGGCTAGAATGGGGTTGCTAGGTGTAAGTATGTAGGACTAGTAGCATGCCAAAGTTTGTGCTATTGCCATAGAGAATGCATTGGCCGTTTAAGTTAAATAACTCAAAAACTACAAAAGATTTAAAAAAAAAAAAAGTTCCAGCATGTGTCTCCACAGTAAGCTGAATAATAAAAAGTGTGAATGGAGTTTCTAGGTGAAAGTGACTTTTGACGTGCCTATAGAGCTGCCATTGAGCCCTATGTTAAATGTCTCAACTTTGAAAGCACTATATTTCTAAAACTATGAAACATTTCAAAGATTCCTTTTCAGGCAAACATGTCCACCGTAAGATGAACCTAAGTAGGCTAGAATGGGGTTGCTAGGTGTAAGTATGTAGGACTAGTAGCATGCCAAAGTTTGTGCTATTGCCATAGAGAATGCATTGGCCGTTTAAGTTAAATAACTCAAAAACTACAAAACATAAAAATAAAAAAAAGTTCCAGCATGTGTCTCCACAGTAAGCTGAATAATAAAAAGTGTGAATGGAGTTTCTAGGTGAAAGTGACTTTTGACGTGCCTATAGAGCTGCCATTGAGCCCTATGTTAAATGTCTCAAATTTGAAAGCACTATATTTCTAAAACTATGAAACATTTCAAAGATTCCTTTTCAGGCAGACATGTCCACCGTAAGATGAACCTAAGTAGGCTAGAATGGGGTTGCTAGGTGTAAGTATGTAGGACTAGTAGCATGCCAAAGTTTGTGCTATTGCCATAGAGAATGCATTGGCCGTTTAAGTTAAATAACTCAAAAACTACAAAACATAAAAATAAAAAAAAGTTCCAGCATGTGTCTCCACAGTAAGCTGAATAATAAAAAGTGTGAATGGAGTTTCTAGGTGAAAGTGACTTTTGACGTGCCTATAGAGCTGCCATTGAGCCCTATGTTAAATGTCTCAAATTTGAAAGCACTATATTTCTAAAACTATGAAACATTTCAAAGATTCCTTTTCAGGCAAACATGTCCACCGTAAGATGAACCTAAGTAGGCTAGAATGGGGTTGCTAGGTGTAAGTATGTAGGACTAGTAGCATGCCAAAGTTTGTGCTATTGCCATAGAGAATGCATTGGCCGTTTAAGTTAAATAACTCAAAAACTACAAAACATAAAAATAAAAAAAAGTTCCAGCATGTGTCTCCACAGTAAGCTGAATAACAAAAAGTGTGAATGGAGTTTCTAGGTGAAAGTGACTTTTGACGTGCCTATAGAGCTGCCATTGAGCCCTATGTTAAATGTCTCAAATTTGAAAGCACTATATTTCTAAAACTATGAAACATTTCAAAGATTCCTTTTCAGGCAAACATGTCCACCGTAAGATGAACCTAAGTAGGCTAGAATGGGGTTGCTAGGTGTAAGTATGTAGGACTAGTAGCATGCCAAAGTTTGTGCTATTGCCATAGAGAATGCATTGGCCGTTTAAGTTAAATAACTCAAAAACTACAAAACATAAAAATAAAAAAAAGTTCCAGCATGTGTCTCCACAGTAAGCTGAATAATAAAAAGTGTGAATGGAGTTTCTAGGTGAAAGTGATTTTTGACGTGCCAATGTCTGCTATTGAGCCCCATGTTAAAAGTCTCAAATTTGAAAGCACTATATTTCTAAAATTATGACACCTTTCAAAGATTCCTTTTCAGGCAAACATGTCCACCGTAAGATGAACCTAAGTAGTCTAGAATGGGGTTGGTAGGTTTAAGTATAGGACTAGTAGCATGCCAAAGTTTGTGCTATTGCCATAGAGAATGCATTGGGCGTTTAAGTTAAATAACTCAGAAACTACAAAACATTTCAAAGTAAAACGTTCCAGCATGTGTCTCCACAGTAAGCTGAATAATAAAAAGTGTGAATGGAGTTTCTAGGTGAAAGTGATTTTTTACTCTCCTCCTGCCTGGGGCCCTCTCGCCTACTCTCCTCCTGCCTGGGGCCCCCTCGCCTACTATCGTCCTGCCTGGGGCCCCCTCGCATACTCTCCTCCTGCCTGGGGCCCCCTCGCCTACTCTCCTCCTGCCTGACCCCCCCCTCGCCTTCTCTCCTCCTGCCTGGGGCCACCTCACCTACTCTCCTCCTGCCTGGGGCCACCTCGCCTACTATCGTCCTGCCTGGGGCCCCCTCACCTACTCTCCTCCTGCCTGGGGCCCCCTCGCCTACTCTCCTCCTGCCTGGCCCCCCCTCGCCTACTCTCCTCCTGCCTGGGGCCCCCTCGCCTACTCTCCTCCTGCCTGGGGCCCCCTCGCCTACTCTCCTCCTGCCTGACCCCCCCTCGCCTACTCTCCTCCTGCCTGACCCCCCCTCACCTACTCTCCTCCTGCCTGGGGCCCCCTCGCCTACTCTCCTCCTGCCTGGGGCCCCCTCGCCTACTCTCCTCCTGCCTGGGGCCCCCTCGCCTACTCTCCTCCTGCCTGGGGCCACCTCGCCTACTCTCCTCCTGCCTGACACCCTTTCGCCTACTCTCCTCCTGCCTGGGGCCACCTCACCTACTCTCCTCCTGCCTGGGGTCCCCTCACCTACTCTCCTCCTGCCTGATCCCCCCTCGCCTACTCTCCTCCTGTCATCCCACTAAGTATTCTATGGATATTATCTGATTTATCCACCGGGCCACTTAACAGCACAGTCATACCTACTCTTTGAACCAGCACCATCCTATGTTGGGTTTGAACTGGCAGACTTCTACTAGGTAATCTATGAATATTATCTGATTTATCCACCAGGGCTCTTAACTGCACACACTCCTACCTACTCAGCATATACTAGGAGTTTGTGGCCGGTACTTCTACTAGGATATGGATATGGACAGTGTGGGTGATCTATGGATATCAATTATCCACTGTCCGTGATTTGAACCGGCACACTTCTACTAGGTATACTACAGATAACATTTGACTTACCTGTTGGGCCACTGAGGCACACAATCATGGGGAATTTCTGTGCTGCTTTAAAGTTGTCCTTCTGAAAGTCAGTGTGCAAAGCAAAGTGTCACAGAGCCACATGACTAATGTGGGATTTGAACCCTGGACCTGTGGATCACAAGCACAGCCACTCATCACACTGAGCTAACTGCTGGTTACTACAACACAGCTTTTCTGTGCTACTTGATGTTAGTGTGGAATGCAAAGTGTCACAGTAAAGACTGGGGTGGGATTGGCCCATTTATTCTTTTGTTTGAACTTGAGTGGGGTTTGAACACACCATCTCCCGATCATGTGGCAGCGTTCAAACACACTGAGCCACTGGTTCCAGACAATTCACACAGCTTTTTTGTTTGTTTTGTTCTTCTGTAAATCGGTCTTGAAAGTAAAGACTTGAGTGTGGTTTGAACACACCATCTCCCGATCATGTGGCAGCGTTCTAACACACTGAGCCACTGGCTCCAGACAATTCACACTGCTTTTGTTTATTTTATTCTTCTGAAATTGTTCATCTAGCTTTTCAACCTAGATCAACCTAGGATTTTCTGTACCTCATTTCAACTGCCGAAAGCTTGGATTGAACCAGGGACCTTTAGATATTCAGTCTAATGCTCTACCAACTGCGCTAAAGCTGGGGAACATTAGACTGTAAGAGGGGGGGAAGAAGGGGGGAGAAGAAAAAGAGAAGAAAGAAGAGAAAAGGAGAGAAAAGGGAAGGGAATGATGCAATTCTAACTCAGCTTCATGTACAATCCTGCTGCAAGCGATAATGTATCCGAATATTTTCAAAAAGCACTGAAATGTTAAAACTAGCTTATAGGAGGGGGAAGTACGGATCCAAGCTCAGGGTCCCAGTGTCACCGGTTCAAGCCCCACTTTAAGCAAAACTTTATGAGTAGACTTATGACAGCAGTGAATGGCAAACGTTTAGCATTGGATTCAGACTGAGTGATTTCGCAGTAACTGCTACAGTCAACCAAATTATTTTTCACTGCAGGTACATTCTGTAGCTCATCATTACATGTGCCAATTGTTATTGAGTCATAACAAGGGTTGGATTGGGGGTGGGAAGTGAGGACGCTGGCGTTGACTGTTCGCCGCTTCACCTCCAAATGTATGGATGAATGAACCATTGTAAGCGCTTTGAGTAAGCACGTAGTGCATAGAAAAGCGCCATAAAAATGCAATTCATTGTCTCCACCAGGCCGAAGGCATGTGGGGAGAGTATGTTTTGCACTCCGTCCGTCCGCGTGTGTGTCCGTGAACAGCTAATCTCGGCCACCGTTAACCCGGTCGATGCCATATTTTGCACACACACTCCCTGGATGCCAACCATGAACCTCTGCCCCAAACTTTCCAGAACGGCCTGTTATAGCGCCACCAGGAGGCCGCTTTGTGCAAAACAAGTTTTTCGATGCCATATTTTGCACACACACTCCCTGGATGCCAACCATGAACCTCTGCCCCAAACTTTCCAGAACGGCCTGTTATAGCGCCACCAGGAGGCCGCTTTGTGCAAAACAAGTTTTTGCACAGTACACCTACAGATTTTGTCCAAACATCACGCAAATTGGTACACAGTCTCTCTAGAGCCATTCAACGAAACGGGTCTTTCAGATTTATCAGACTCCATCCTGATTGGTTAAGATTGGCTTCCAAAGTTCACAGGAGTGCTCAGTTTCAAACAAAATGCTGCAAATCATGAACACATCGCGTGATTTCCGTGAAATTGTGCACCCACATTCCCACTAGGCCGAGGACGAAATGCCACATGAACAATTTCAACTCAGCCTCAAGGTGGCGCTATAACTGGCCGAAAAGTGTTTTTTTTTCATAATTTTTGAGGATTTGAAAAAAATTCAAAATTTCAAAAAACATGGGTTATAGCCCATCGTTTTTTCAATTAAAAAAAAAAAATTAACCTCGTTTTTCATCATTTTTGAACATGGGCTATAGCCCCTACCGTACGGCATACTATAGCACGCCGTTTTTCATCATTTTTGAGGATTTGAAAAAAATTCAAAATAAAAAAAAACATGGGTTATAGCCCATTGTTTTTTGATTTTTTGAAAAAATAATTAACCTCGTTTTTCATCATTTTTGAACATGGGCTATAGCCCCTACCGTACGGCATACTATAGCACGCCGTTTTTCATCATTTTTCATCATTTTTGAGGATTTTTTAAAAAATCTAAATTTCAAAAAACATGGGTTATAGCCCATCGTTTTTTGAATTTAAAAAAAAAAAATAACCTCGTTATTCATCATTTTTGAACATGGGCTATAGCCCCTACCGTACGGCATACTATAGCACGCCGTTTTTCATCATTTTTGAGGATTTGAAAAAATTTCAAAATTTCAAAAAACATGGGTTATAGCCCATTGTTCTTTTAATTTTTGAAAAAAAAATTAAGCTTGTTTTTCATCATTTTTGAACATGGGCTATAGCCCCTACCGTACGGCATACTATAGCACGTCGTTTTTCATCATTTTTCATCATTTTTGAGGATTTGAAAAAAATTCAAAATTTCAAAAACATGGGTTATAGCCCATCGTTTTTTGAATTTTTGAAAAAAAAAATTAACCTAGTTTTTCATCATTTTTGAACATGGGCTATAGCCCCTACCGTACGGCATACTATAGCACGTCGTTTTTCATCATTTTTCATCATTTTTGAGGATTTGAAAAAATTTAAATTTTTCAAAAAACATGGGTTATAGCCCATCGTTTTTAGAATTTTCGAAAAAAAAAAATTACCTCGTTTTTCATCATTTTTGAACATGGGCTATAGCCCCTACCGTACGGCATACTATAGCACGCCGTTTTTCATCATTTGAGGATTTGAAAAAATTTCAAAATTTCAAAAAACATGGGTTATAGCCCATCTTCGAACACCAACCTCCTCAAACCCGTCAAAACCAAATTGCGAACCATGGGCGACCGGGCCTTTTGTTCAGTGGCCCCTGACCTATGGAATGCTCTTCCGGAACAGCTCAGAGCACCACAGTCTACAGACACTTTTAAGAGAGGACTTAAAACTCACCTTTTTAGTAAAGCTTTTCCATAAATTTGTTGTTAACTGCCCTCTGCCTTAGCCTATATGTTATGTTTTCCTTTTATTGATTTTTGTTTTGTTTTCATTTCATTGTAGCACTTTGAGGTTCACTAGAATGTAAAGTGCATTATAAATAAAATCCATTATTATTATTATTATTATTATCGTTTTTTGAAAAAAAAAAAAAAAAAAAATTACCTCGTTTTTCATCATTTTTGAACATGGGCTATAGCCCCTACCGTACGGCATACTATAGCACGCCGTTTTTCATCATTTTTGAGGATTTGAAAAAAATTCAAAATTTCAAAAAACATGGGTTATAGCCCATTGTTTTTTTAATTTTTGAAAAAAGAAATAACCTCGTTTTTCATCATTTTTGAACATGGGCTATAGCCCCTACCGTACGGCATACTATAGCACGTAGTTTTTCATCATTTTTCATCATTTTTGAGGATTTGAAAAAAAATCAAAATTTCAAAAAACATGGGTTATAGCCCATCGTTTTTTCAATTAAAAAAAAAAAATTAACCTCGTTTTTCATCATTTTTGAACATGGGCTATAGCCCCTACCGTACGGCATACTATAGCACGCCGTTTTTCATCATTTTTGAGGATTTGAAAACATTTCTAAATTTCAAAAAACATGGGTTATAGCCCATTGTTTTTTTAATTTTTGAAAAAAGAAATTACCTCGTTTTTCATCATTTTTGAACATGGACTATAGCCCCTACCGTACGGCATACTATAGCACGTAGTTTTTCATCATTTTTCATCATTTTTGAGGATTTGAAAAAAAATCTAAATTTAAAAAAAACATGCGTTATAGCCCATCGTTTTTTGAATTAAAAAAAAAAAAAAAAAACTCGTTTTTCATCATTTTTGAACATGGGCTATAGCTCCTACCGTACGGCATACTATAGCACGCCGTTTTTCATCATTTTTGAGGATTTGAAAAAATTTCTAAATTTCAAAAAACATGGGTTATAGCCCATCGTTCTTTGAATTTTTGAAAAAAGAAATTAACCTCGTTTTTCATCATTTTTGAACATGGGCTATAGCCCCTACCGTACGGCATACTATAGCACGCCGTTTTTCATCATTTTTCATCATTTTTGAGGATTAAAAAAAAAATCAAAATTTCAAAAAACATGGGTTATAGCCCATCGTTTTTTGAATTTTTGAAAAAAAAAATTAACCTCGTTTTTCATCATTTTTGAACATGGGCTATAGCCCCTACCGTACGGCATACTATAGCACGCCGTTTTTCATCATTTTTCATCATTTTTGAGGATTTTTAAAAAAATCAAAATTTCAAAAAACATGGGTTATAGCCCATCGTTTTTTGAATTTTTGAAAAAAAAAATAACCTTGTTTTTCATCATTTTTGAACATGGGCTATAGCCCCTACCGTACGGCATACTATAGCACGCCGTTTTTCATCATTTTTGAGGATTTGAAAAAATTTCAAAATTTCAAAAAACATGGGTTATAGCCCATTGTTTTTTTAATTTTTGAAAAAAAAATTAACCTAGTTTTTCATCATTTTTGAACATGGGCTATAGCCCCTACCGTACGGCATACTATAGCACGCCGTTTTTCATCATTTTTCATCATTTTTGAGGATTTAAAAAAAAATCAAAATTTCAAAAAACATGGGTTATAGCCCATCGTTTTTAGAATTTTTGAAAAAAAAAATTAACCTAGTTTTTCATCATTTTTGAACATGGGCTACTATAGCACGCCGTTTTTCATCATTTTTGAGGATTTGAAAAAAATTCAAAATTTCAAAAAACATGGGTTATAGCCCATTGTTTTTTTAATTTTTGAAAAAAGAAATAACCTCGTTTTTCATCATTTTTGAACATGGGCTATAGCCCCTACCGTACGGCATACTATAGCACGTAGTTTTTCATCATTTTTCATCATTTTTGAGGATTTGAAAAAAAATCAAAATTTCAAAAAACATGGGTTATAGCCCATCGTTTTTTCAATTAAAAAAAAAAAATTTACCTCGTTTTTCATCATTTTTGAACATGGGCTATAGCCCCTACCGTACGGCATACTATAGCACGCCGTTTTTCATCATTTTTGAGGATTTGAAAACATTTCTAAATTTCAAAAAACATGGGTTATAGCCCATTGTTTTTTTAATTTTTGAAAAAAGAAATTACCTCGTTTTTCATCATTTTTGAACATGGGCTATAGCTCCTACCGTACGGCATACTATAGCACGCCGTTTTTCATCATTTTTGAGGATTTGAAAAAATTTCTAAATTTCAAAAAACATGGGTTATAGCCCATCGTTCTTTGAATTTTTGAAAAAAGAAATTAACCTCGTTTTTCATCATTTTTGAACATGGGCTATAGCCCCTACCGTACGGCATACTATAGCACGCCGTTTTTCATCATTTTTCATCATTTTTGAGGATTAAAAAAAAAATCAAAATTTCAAAAAACATGGGTTATAGCCCATCGTTTTTTGAATTTTTGAAAAAAAAAATTAACCTCGTTTTTCATCATTTTTGAACATGGGCTATAGCCCCTACCGTACGGCATACTATAGCACGCCGTTTTTCATCATTTTTCATCATTTTTGAGGATTTTTAAAAAAATCAAAATTTCAAAAAACATGGGTTATAGCCCATCTTTTTTTGAATTTTTGAAAAAAAAAATAACCTCGTTTTTCATCATTTTTGAACATGGGCTATAGCCCCTACCGTACGGCATACTATAGCACGCCGTTTTTCATCATTTTTGAGGATTTGAAAAAATTTCAAAATTTCAAAAAACATGGGTTATAGCCCATTGTTTTTTTAATTTTTGAAAAAAAAATTAACCTAGTTTTTCATCATTTTTGAACATGGGCTATAGCCCCTACCGTACGGCATACTATAGCACGCCGTTTTTCATCATTTTTCATCATTTTTGAGGATTTAAAAAAAAATCAAAATTTCAAAAAACATGGGTTATAGCCCATCGTTTTTAGAATTTTTGAAAAAAAAAATTAACCTAGTTTTTCATCATTTTTGAACATGGGCTATAGCCCCTACCTTACGGCATACTATAGCACGCCGTTTTTCATCATTTTTGAGGATTTGAAAAAAATTAAAAATTAAAAAAAACATGGGTTATAGCCCATTGTTTTTTGATTTTTTGAAAAAGAAATTAACCTCGTTTTTCATCATTTTTGAACATGGGCTATAGCCCCTACCGTACGGCATACTATAGCACGCCGTTTTTCATCATTTTTCATCATTTTTGAGGATTAAAAAAAAAATCTAAATTAAAAAAAACATGGGTTATAGCCCATCGTTTTTTGAATTAAAAAAAAAAAAAAAAAACTCGTTTTTCATCATTTTTGAACATGGGCTATAGCCCCTACCGTACGGCATACTATAGCACGCCGTTTTTCATCATTTTTGAGGATTTAAAAAATTCAAAATTTCAAAAAACATGGGTTATAGCCCATCGTTTTTTGAATTTTTGAAAAAAAAGATTTAACCTCGTTTTTAATCATATTTGAACATGGGCTATAGCCCCTACCGTACGGCATACTATAGCACGCCGTTTTTCATCATTTTTGAGGATTTGAAAAAAATTCAAAATAAAAAAAAACATGGGTTATAGCCCATTGTTTTTTGATTTTTTGAAAAAAAATTAACCTCGTTTTTCATCATTTTTGAACATGGGCTATAGCCCCTACCGTACGGCATACTATAGCACGCCGTTTTTCATCATTTTTGAGGATTTGAAAAAAATTCAAAATAAAAAAAAACATGGGTTATAGCCCATTGTTTTTTGATTTTTTGAAAAAAAAAATTACCTCGTTTTTCATCATTTTTGAACATGGGCTATAGACCCTACCTTATGGCATACTATAGCACGCCGTTTTTCATCATTTTTGAGGATTTGAAAAAAATTCAAAATAAAAAAAAACATGGGTTATAGCCCATTGTTTTTTGATTTTTTGAAAAAATAATTAACCTCGTTTTTCATCATTTTTGAACATGGGCTATAGCCCCTACCGTACGGCATACTATAGCACGCCGTTTTTCATCATTTTTCATCATTTTTGAGGATTTTTAAAAAAATCTAAATTTCAAAAAACATGGGTTATAGCCCATCGTTTTTTGAATTAAAAAAAAAAAAAAAACCTCGTTATTCATCATTTTTGAACATGGGCTATACATTGACATAACAACGCGTCATCAGAGCGGAGGGAGGGGCGTCAGCTGCGACTCCGCGGCTCCGCCCACCCCCCGGGGTAAGATTTGTGATTTGTGATTTGCTCTCGTTCACTGCAATGCAATTTGCGGCATTTTCAAAACAATATTGCGCAGAGTAGCGATTATCTAACGTATTTGCAATGCCATACGTTGAAAGATCTGTTGCCCGCGGACAAGGCACGTTACCTCCGCAAGTTAGATATTATCGGCATAGGTGTTTGCCGTATGTGATTAAGGATTGGAAAAAGTTGCATTGGCAGCCATAGAAAATTCTGCCCGGGGTAAAACACCGGATGTGATGTTTTTGGGCGTTCCTGTCTTGTTAAAAAACCGGCTGTGACGTTTTTGGGCGTTCCTGTCTTGTTTCGTGTCAGTGTATAGCCCCTACCGTACGGCATACTATAGCACGCCGTTTTTCATCATTTTTGAGGATTTGAAAAAATTTCAAAATTTAAAAAAACCTTGGGTTATAGCCCATTGTTTTTTGATTTTTTGAAAAAAAAATTTACCTCGTTTTTCATCATTTTTGAACATGGGCTATAGCCCCTACCGTACGGCATACTATAGCACGCCGTTTTTCATCATTTTTGAGGATTTGAAAAAAATTCAAAATAAAAAAAAACATGGGTTATAGCCCATTGTTTTTTGATTTTTTGAAAAAATAATTAACCTCGTTTTTCATCATTTTTGAACATGGGCTATAGCCCCTACCGTACGGCATACTATAGCACGCCGTTTTTCATCATTTTTGAGGATTTAAAAAATTCAAAATTTCAAAAAACATGGGTTATAGCCCATCGTTTTTTGAATTTTTGAAAAAAAAGATTTAACCTCGTTTTTAATCATATTTGAACATGGGCTATAGCCCCTACCGTACGGCATACTATAGCACGCCGTTTTTCATCATTTTTGAGGATTTGAAAAAAATTCAAAATAAAAAAAAACATGGGTTATAGCCCATTGTTTTTTGATTTTTTGAAAAAAAATTAACCTCGTTTTTCATCATTTTTGAACATGGGCTATAGCCCCTACCGTACGGCATACTATAGCACGCCGTTTTTCATCATTTTTGAGGATTTGAAAAAAATTCAAAATAAAAAAAAACATGGGTTATAGCCCATTGTTTTTTGATTTTTTAAAAAAAAAAATTACCTCGTTTTTCATCATTTTTGAACATGGGCTATAGACCCTACCTTATGGCATACTATAGCACGCCGTTTTTCATCATTTTTGAGGATTTGAAAAAAATTCAAAATAAAAAAAAACATGGGTTATAGCCCATTGTTTTTTGATTTTTTGAAAAAATAATTAACCTCGTTTTTCATCATTTTTGAACATGGGCTATAGCCCCTACCGTACGGCATACTATAGCACGCCGTTTTTCATCATTTTTCATCATTTTTGAGGATTTTTAAAAAAATCTAAATTTCAAAAAACATGGGTTATAGCCCATCGTTTTTTGAATTAAAAAAAAAAAAAAAACCTCGTTATTCATCATTTTTGAACATGGGCTATACATTGACATAACAACGCGTCATCAGAGCGGAGGGAGGGGCGTCAGCTGCGACTCCGCGGCTCCGCCCACCCCCCGGGGTAAGATTTGTGATTTGTGATTTGCTCTCGTTCACTGCAATGCAATTTGCGGCATTTTCAAAACAATATTGCGCAGAGTAGCGATTATCTAACGTATTTGCAATGCCATACGTTGAAAGATCTGTTGCCCGCGGACAAGGCACGTTACCTCCGCAAGTTAGATATTATCGGCATAGGTGTTTGCCGTATGTGATTAAGGATTGGAAAAAGTTGCATTGGCAGCCATAGAAAATTCTGCCCGGGGTAAAACACCGGATGTGATGTTTTTGGGCGTTCCTGTCTTGTTAAAAAACCGGCTGTGACGTTTTTGGGCGTTCCTGTCTTGTTTCGTGTCAGTGTATAGCCCCTACCGTACGGCATACTATAGCACGCCGTTTTTCATCATTTTTGAGGATTTGAAAAAATTTCAAAATTTAAAAAAACCTTGGGTTATAGCCCATTGTTTTTTGATTTTTTGAAAAAAAAATTTACCTCGTTTTTCATCATTTTTGAACATGGGCTATAGCCCCTACCGTACGGCATACTATAGCACGCCGTTTTTCATCATTTTTGAGGATTTGAAAAAAATTCAAAATAAAAAAAAACATGGGTTATAGCCCATTGTTTTTTGATTTTTTGAAAAAATAATTAACCTCGTTTTTCATCATTTTTGAACATGGGCTATAGCCCCTACCGTACGGCATACTATAGCACGCCGTTTTTCATCATTTTTGAGGATTTAAAAAATTCAAAATTTCAAAAAACATGGGTTATAGCCCATCGTTTTTTGAATTTTTGAAAAAAAAGATTTAACCTCGTTTTTAATCATATTTGAACATGGGCTATAGCCCCTACCGTACGGCATACTATAGCACGCCGTTTTTCATCATTTTTGAGGATTTGAAAAAAATTCAAAATAAAAAAAAACATGGGTTATAGCCCATTGTTTTTTGATTTTTTGAAAAAAAATTAACCTCGTTTTTCATCATTTTTGAACATGGGCTATAGCCCCTACCGTACGGCATACTATAGCACGCCGTTTTTCATCATTTTTGAGGATTTGAAAAAAATTCAAAATAAAAAAAAACATGGGTTATAGCCCATTGTTTTTTGATTTTTTGAAAAAAAAAATTACCTCGTTTTTCATCATTTTTGAACATGGGCTATAGACCCTACCTTATGGCATACTATAGCACGCCGTTTTTCATCATTTTTGAGGATTTGAAAAAAATTCAAAATAAAAAAAAACATGGGTTATAGCCCATTGTTTTTTGATTTTTTGAAAAAATAATTAACCTCGTTTTTCATCATTTTTGAACATGGGCTATAGCCCCTACCGTACGGCATACTATAGCACGCCGTTTTTCATCATTTTTCATCATTTTTGAGGATTTTTAAAAAAATCTAAATTTCAAAAAACATGGGTTATAGCCCATCGTTTTTTGAATTAAAAAAAAAAAAAAAACCTCGTTATTCATCATTTTTGAACATGGGCTATACATTGACATAACAACGCGTCATCAGAGCGGAGGGAGGGGCGTCAGCTGCGACTCCGCGGCTCCGCCCACCCCCCGGGGTAAGATTTGTGATTTGTGATTTGCTCTCGTTCACTGCAATGCAATTTGCGGCATTTTCAAAACAATATTGCGCAGAGTAGCGATTATCTAACGTATTTGCAATGCCATACGTTGAAAGATCTGTTGCCCGCGGACAAGGCACGTTACCTCCGCAAGTTAGATATTATCGGCATAGGTGTTTGCCGTATGTGATTAAGGATTGGAAAAAGTTGCATTGGCAGCCATAGAAAATTCTGCCCGGGGTAAAACACCGGATGTGATGTTTTTGGGCGTTCCTGTCTTGTTAAAAAACCGGCTGTGACGTTTTTGGGCGTTCCTGTCTTGTTTCGTGTCAGTGTATAGCCCCTACCGTACGGCATACTATAGCACGCCGTTTTTCATCATTTTTGAGGATTTGAAAAAATTTCAAAATTTAAAAAAACCTTGGGTTATAGCCCATTGTTTTTTGATTTTTTGAAAAAAAAAATTACCTCGTTTTTCATCATTTTTGAACATGGGCTATAGCCCCTACCGTACGGCATACTATAGCACGCCGTTTTTCATCATTTTTGAGGATTTGAAAAAAATTCAAAATAAAAAAAAACATGGGTTATAGCCCATTGTTTTTTGATTTTTTGAAAAAATAATTAACCTCGTTTTTCATCATTTTTGAACATGGGCTATAGCCCCTACCGTACGGCATACTATAGCACGCCGTTTTTCATCATTTTTCATCATTTTTGAGGATTTTTTAAAAAATCTAAATTTCAAAAAACATGGGTTATAGCCCATCGTTTTTTGAATTTAAAAAAAAAAAATAACCTCGTTATTCATCATTTTTGAACATGGGCTATAGCCCCTACCGTACGGCATACTATAGCACGCCGTTTTTCATCATTTTTGAGGATTTGAAAAAATTTCAAAATTTCAAAAAACATGGGTTATAGCCCATTGTTCTTTTAATTTAAAAAAAAAAAATTAACCTTGTTTTTCATCATTTTTGAACATGGGCTATAGCCCCTACCGTACGGCATACTATAGCACGTCGTTTTTCATCATTTTTCATCATTTTTGAGGATTTGAAAAAAAATCAAAATTTCAAAAACATGGGTTATAGCCCATCGTTTTTTGAATTTTTGAAAAAAAAATTTAACCTAGTTTTTCATCATTTTTGAACATGGGCTATAGCCCCTACCGTACGGCATACTATAGCACGTCGTTTTTCATCATTTTTCATCATTTTTGAGGATTTGAAAAAATTTAAAATTTTCAAAAAACATGGGTTATAGCCCATCGTTTTTAGAATTTTCGAAAAAAAAAGTTTACCTCGTTTTTCATCATTTTTGAACATGGGCTATAGCCCCTACCGTACGGCATACTATAGCACGCCGTTTTTCATCATTTGAGGATTTGAAAAAATTTCAAAATTTCAAAAAACATGGGTTATAGCCCATCTTCGAACACCAACCTCCTCAAACCCGTCAAAACCAAATTGCGAACCATGGGCGACCGGGCCTTTTGTTCAGTGGCCCCTGACCTATGGAATGCTCTTCCGGAACAGCTCAGAGCACCACAGTCTACAGACACTTTTAAGAGAGGACTTAAAACTCACCTTTTTAGTAAAGCTTTTCCATAAATTTGTTGTTAACTGCCCTCTGCCTTAGCCTATATGTTATGTTTTCCTTTTATTGATTTTTGTTTTGTTTTCATTTCATTGTAGCACTTTGAGGTTCACTAGAATGTAAAGTGCATTATAAATAAAATCCATTATTATTATTATTATTATTATCGTTTTTTGAAAAAAAAGAAAAAAAAAAATTACCTCGTTTTTCATCATTTTTGAACATGGGCTATAGCCCCTACCGTACGGCATACTATAGCACGCCGTTTTTCATCATTTTTGAGGATTTGAAAAAATTTCAAAATTTCAAAAAACATGGGTTATAGCCCATTGTTTTTTTAATTAAAAAAAAAAAAATTAACCTAGTTTTTCATCATTTTTGAACATGGGCTATAGCCCCTACCGTACGGCATACTATAGCACGCCGTTTTTCATCATTTTTCATCATTTTTGAGGATTTAAAAAAAAATCAAAATTTCAAAAAACATGGGTTATAGCCCATCGTTTTTAGAATTTTTGAAAAAAAAAATTAACCTAGTTTTTCATCATTTTTGAACATGGGCTATAGCCCCTACCTTACGGCATACTATAGCACGCCGTTTTTCATCATTTTTGAGGATTTGAAAAAAATTAAAAATTAAAAAAAACATGGGTTATAGCCCATTGTTTTTTGATTTTTTGAAAAAGAAATTAACCTCGTTTTTCATCATTTTTGAACATGGGCTATAGCCCCTACCGTACGGCATACTATAGCACGCCGTTTTTCATCATTTTTGAGGATTTAAAAAAATTCAAAATTTCAAAAAACATGGGTTATAGCCCATCGTTTTTTGAATTTTTGAAAAAAAAGATTTAACCTCGTTTTTAATCATATTTGAACATGGGCTATAGCCCCTACCGTACGGCATACTATAGCACGCCGTTTTTCATCATTTTTGAGGATTTGAAAAAAATTCAAAATAAAAAAAAACATGGGTTATAGCCCATTGTTTTTTGATTTTTTGAAAAAAAATTAACCTCGTTTTTCATCATTTTTGAACATGGGCTATAGCCCCTACCGTACGGCATACTATAGCACGCCGTTTTTCATCATTTTTGAGGATTTGAAAAAAATTCAAAATAAAAAAAAACATGGGTTATAGCCCATTGTTTTTTGATTTTTTGAAAAAAAAAATTACCTCGTTTTTCATCATTTTTGAACATGGGCTATAGACCCTACCTTATGGCATACTATAGCACGCCGTTTTTCATCATTTTTGAGGATTTGAAAAAAATTCAAAATAAAAAAAAACATGGGTTATAGCCCATTGTTTTTTGATTTTTTGAAAAAATAATTAACCTCGTTTTTCATCATTTTTGAACATGGGCTATAGCCCCTACCGTACGGCATACTATAGCACGCCGTTTTTCATCATTTTTCATCATTTTTGAGGATTTTTAAAAAAATCTAAATTTCAAAAAACATGGGTTATAGCCCATCGTTTTTTGAATTAAAAAAAAAAAAAAAACCTCGTTATTCATCATTTTTGAACATGGGCTATAGCCCCTACCGTACGGCATACTATAGCACGCCGTTTTTCATCATTTTTGAGGATTTGAAAAAAATTCAAAATTTAAAAAAACCTTGGGTTATAGCCCATTGTTTTTTGATTTTTTGAAAAAAAAAATTACCTCGTTTTTCATCATTTTTGAACATGGGCTATAGACCCTACCTTATGGCATACTATAGCACGCCGTTTTTCATCATTTTTGAGGATTTGAAAAAAATTCAAAATAAAAAAAAACATGGGTTATAGCCCATTGTTTTTTGATTTTTTGAAAAAATAATTAACCTCGTTTTTCATCATTTTTGAACATGGGCTATAGCCCCTACCGTACGGCATACTATAGCACGCCGTTTTTCATCATTTTTCATCATTTTTGAGGATTTTTTAAAAAATCTAAATTTCAAAAAACATGGGTTATAGCCCATCGTTTTTTGAATTAAAAAAAAAAAAATAACCTCGTTATTCATCATTTTTGAACATGGGCTATAGCCCCTACCGTACGGCATACTATAGCACGCCGTTTTTCATCATTTTTGAGGATTTGAAAAAATTTCAAAATTTCAAAAAACATGGGTTATAGCCCATTGTTCTTTTAATTTTTGAAAAAAAAATTAACCTTGTTTTTCATCATTTTTGAACATGGGCTATAGCCCCTACCGTACGGCATACTATAGCACGTCGTTTTTCATCATTTTTCATCATTTTTGAGGATTTGAAAAAAATTCAAAATTTCAAAAACATGGGTTATAGCCCATCGTTTTTTGAATTTTTGAAAAAAAAAATTAACCTAGTTTTTCATCATTTTTGAACATGGGCTATAGCCCCTACCGTACGGCATACTATAGCACGTCGTTTTTCATCATTTTTCATCATTTTTGAGGATTTGAAAAAATTTAAAATTTTCAAAAAACATGGGTTATAGCCCATCGTTTTTAGAATTTTCGAAAAAATACATTTACCTCGTTTTTCATCATTTTTGAACATGGGCTATAGCCCCTACCGTACGGCATACTATAGCACGCCGTTTTTCATCATTTGAGGATTTGAAAAAATTTCAAAATTTCAAAAAACATGGGTTATAGCCCATCTTCGAACACCAACCTCCTCAAACCCGTCAAAACCAAATTGCGAACCATGGGCGACCGGGCCTTTTGTTCAGTGGCCCCTGACCTATGGAATGCTCTTCCGGAACAGCTCAGAGCACCACAGTCTACAGACACTTTTAAGAGAGGACTTAAAACTCACCTTTTTAGTAAAGCTTTTCCATAAATTTGTTGTTAACTGCCCTCTGCCTTAGCCTATATGTTATGTTTTCCTTTTATTGATTTTTGTTTTGTTTTCATTTCATTGTAGCACTTTGAGGTTCACTAGAATGTAAAGTGCACCATAAATAAAATCCATTATTATTATTATTATTATTATCGTTTTTTGAAAAAAAAAAGAAGAAAGAATTACCTCGTTTTTCATCATTTTTGAACATGGGCTATAGCCCCTACCGTACGGCATACTATAGCACGCCGTTTTTCATCATTTTTGAGGATTTGAAAAAAATTCATTGTTTTTTTAATTTTTGAAAAAAGAAATAACCTCGTTTTTCATCATTTTTGAACATGGGCTATAGCCCCTACCGTACGGCATACTATAGCACGTAGTTTTTCATCATTTTTGAGGATTTGAAAAAAATTCAAAATTTCAAAAAACATGGGTTATAGCCCATCGTTTTTTCAATTTAAAAAAAAAATTAACCTCGTTTTTCATCATTTTTGAACATGGGCTATAGCCCCTACCGTACGGCATACTATAGCACGCCGTTTTTCATCATTTTTGAGGATTTGAAAACATTTCTAAATTTCAAAAAACATGGGTTATAGCCCATTGTTTTTTTAATTTTTGAAAAAAGAAATTACCTCGTTTTTCATCATTTTTGAACATGGACTATAGCCCCTACCGTACGGCATACTATAGCACGTAGTTTTTCATCATTTGTCATCATTTTTGAGGATTTGAAAAAAAATCTAAATTTAAAAAAAACATGCGTTATAGCCCATCGTTTTTTGAATTAAAAAAAATAAAAATAACCTCGTTTTTCATCATTTTTGAACATGGGCTATAGCTCCTACCGTACGGCATACTATAGCACGCCGTTTTTCATCATTTTTGAGGATTTGAAAAAATTTCAAAATTTCAAAAAACATGGGTTATAGCCCATCGTTTTTTGAATTTTTGAAAAATAAAATTAACCTCGTTTTTCATCATTTTTGAACATGGGCTATAGCCCCTACCGTACGGCATACTATAGCACGCCGTTTTTCATCATTTTTCATCATTTTTGAGGATTTTTAAAAAAATCTAAATTTCAAAAAACATGGGTTATAGCCCATCGTTTTTTGAATTTTTGAAAAAAAAATTTACCTCGTTTTTCATCATTTTTGAACATGGGCTATAGCCCCTACCGTACGGCATACTATAGCACGCCGTTTTTCATCATTTTTGAGGATTTGAAAAAATTTCAAAATTTCAAAAAACATGGGTTATAGCCCATTGTTTTTGTAATTTTTGAAAAAAAAATTAACCTAGTTTTTCATCATTTTTGAACATGGGCTATAGCCCCTACCGTACGGCATACTATAGCACGCCGTTTTTCATCATTTTTCATCATTTTTGAGGATTTAAAAAAAAATCAAAATTTCAAAAAACATGGGTTATAGCCCATCGTTTTTAGAATTTTTGAAAAAAAAAATTAACCTAGTTTTTCATCATTTTTGAACATGGGCTATAGCCCCTACCTTACGGCATACTATAGCACGCCGTTTTTCATCATTTTTGAGGATTTGAAAAAAATTAAAAATTAAAAAAAACATGGGTTATAGCCCATTGTTTTTTGATTTTTTGAAAAAGAAATTAACCTCGTTTTTCATCATTTTTGAACATGGGCTATAGCCCCTACCGTACGGCATACTATAGCACGCCGTTTTTCATCATTTTTGAGGATTTGAAAAAATTTCAAAATTTCAAAAAACATGGGTTATAGCCCATTGTTCTTTTAATTTTTGAAAAAATAAATTAACCTCGTTTTTCATCATTTTTGAACATGGGCTATAGCCCCTACCGTACGGCATACTATAGCACGTCGTTTTTCATCATTTTTCATCATTTTTGAGGATTTGAAAAAAAATCAAAATTTCAAAAACATGGGTTATAGCCCATCGTTTTTTGAATTTTTGAAAAAAAAAATTAACCTCGTTTTTCATCATTTTTGAACATGGGCTATGGCCCCTACCGTACGGCATACTATAGCACGTCGTTTTTCATCATTTTTCATCATTTTTGAGGATTTGAAAAAACTTCAAAATTTCAAAAAACATGGGTTATAGCCCATCGTTTTTAGAATTTTTGAAAAAAAAAATTAACCTCGTTTTTCATCATTTTGTAACATGGGCTATAGCCCCTACCGTACGGCATACTATAGCACGCCGTTTTTCATCATTTGAGGATTTGAAAAAAATTCAAAATTTCAAAAAACATGGGTTATAGCCCATCGTTTTTAGAAATTTTGAAAAACAAAAATTAACCTAGTTTTTCATCATTTTTGAACATGGGCTATAGCCCCTACCTTACGGCATACTATAGCACGCCGTTTTTCATCATTTTTGAGGATTTGAAAAAATTTCAAAATTTCAAAAAAACATGGGTTATAGCCCATTGTTTTTTGATTTTTGAAAAAATAAATTAACCTCGTTTTTCATCATTTTTGAACATGGGCTATAGCCCCTACCGTACGGCATACTATAGCACGTCGTTTTTCATCATTTTTCATCATTTTTGAGGATTTGAAAAAAAATCAAAATTTCAAAAACATGGGTTATAGCCCATCGTTTTTTGAATTTTTGAAAAAAAAAATTAACCTCGTTTTTCATCATTTTTGAACATGGGCTATGGCCCCTACCGTACGGCATACTATAGCACGTCGTTTTTCATCATTTTTCATCATTTTTGAGGATTTGAAAAAACTTCAAAATTTCAAAAAACATGGGTTATAGCCCATCGTTTTTAGAATTTTTGAAAAAAAAAATTAACCTCGTTTTTCATCATTTTGTAACATGGGCTATAGCCCCTACCGTACGGCATACTATAGCACGCCGTTTTTCATCATTTGAGGATTTGAAAAAAATTCAAAATTTCAAAAAACATGGGTTATAGCCCATCGTTTTTAGAAATTTTGAAAAACAAAAATTAACCTAGTTTTTCATCATTTTTGAACATGGGCTATAGCCCCTACCTTACGGCATACTATAGCACGCCGTTTTTCATCATTTTTGAGGATTTGAAAAAAATTCAAAATAAAAAAAAACATGGGTTATAGCCCATTGTTTTTTGATTTTTTGAAAAAAAAATTAACCTCGTTTTTCATCATTTTTGAACATGGGCTATAGCCCCTACCTTACGGCATACTATAGCACGCCGTTTTTCATAATTTTTGAGGATTTGAAAAAATTTCAAAATTTCAAAAACATGGGTTATAGCCCATTGTTCTTTTAATTTTTGAAAAAATAAATTAACCTCGTTTTTCATCATTTTTGAACATGGGCTATAGCCCCTACCGTACGGCATACTATAGCACGTCGTTTTTCATCATTTTTCATCATTTCTGAGGATTTGAAAAAAAATCAAAATTTCAAAAACATGGGTTATAGCCCATCGTTTTTTGAATTTTTGAAAAAAGAAAATAACCTCGTTTTTCATCATTTTTGAACATGGGCTATGGCCCCTACCGTACGGCATACTATAGCACGTCGTTTTTCATCATTTTTCATCATTTTTGAGGATTTGAAAAAACTTCAAAATTTCAAAAAACATGGGTTATAGCCCATCGTTTTTAGAATTTTTGAAAAAAAAAATTAACCTCGTTTTTCATCATTTTGTAACATGGGCTATAGCCCCTACCGTACGGCATACTATAGCACGTAGTTTTTCATCATTTTTCATCATTTTTGAGGATTTGAAAAAAATTCAAAATTTCAAAAAACATGGGTTATAGCCCATCGTTTTTTCAATTTAAAAAAAAAATTAACCTCGTTTTTCATCATTTTTGAACATGGGCTATAGCCCCTACCGTACGGCATACTATAGCACGCCGTTTTTCATCATTTTTGAGGATTTGAAAACATTTCTAAATTTCAAAAAACATGGGTTATAGCCCATTGTTTTTTTAATTTTTGAAAAAAGAAATTACCTCGTTTTTCATCATTTTTGAACATGGACTATAGCCCCTACCGTACGGCATACTATAGCACGTAGTTTTTCATCATTTTTCATCATTTTTGAGGATTTGAAAAAAAATCTAAATTGAAAAAAAACATGCGTTATAGCCCATCGTTTTTTGAATTAAAAAAAATAAAAATAACCTCGTTTTTCATCATTTTTGAACATGGGCTATAGCTCCTACCGTACGGCATACTATAGCACGCCGTTTTTCATCATTTTTGAGGATTTGAAAAAATTTCAAAATTTCAAAAAACATGGGTTATAGCCCATCGTTTTTTGAATTTTTGAAAAAAAAAATTAACCTCGTTTTTCATCATTTTTGAACATGGGCTATAGCCCCTACCGTACGGCATACTATAGCACGCCGTTTTTCATCATTTTTCATCATTTTTGAGGATTTTTAAAAAAATCAAAATTTCAAAAAACATGGGTTATAGCCCATCGTTTTTTGAATTTTTGAAAAAAAAATTAACCTCGTTTTTCATCATTTTTGAACATGGGCTATAGCCCCTACCGTACGGCATACTATAGCACGCCGTTTTTCATCATTTTTGAGGATTTGAAAAAATTTCAAAATTTCAAAAAACATGGGTTATAGCCCATTGTTTTTGTAATTTTTGAAAAAAAAATTAACCTAGTTTTTCATCATTTTTGAACATGGGCTATAGCCCCTACCGTACGGCATACTATAGCACGCCGTTTTTCATCATTTTTCATCATTTTTGAGGATTTAAAAAAAAATCAAAATTTCAAAAAACATGGGTTATAGCCCATCGTTTTTAGAATTTTTGAAAAAAAAAATTAACCTAGTTTTTCATCATTTTTGAACATGGGCTATAGCCCCTACCTTACGGCATACTATAGCACGCCGTTTTTCATCATTTTTGAGGATTTGAAAAAAATTAAAAATTAAAAAAAACATGGGTTATAGCCCATTGTTTTTTGATTTTTTGAAAAAGAAATTAACCTCGTTTTTCATCATTTTTGAACATGGGCTATAGCCCCTACCGTACGGCATACTATAGCACGCCGTTTTTCATCATTTTTCATCATTTTTGAGGATTAAAAAAAAAATCTAAATTAAAAAAAACATGGGTTATAGCCCATCGTTTTTTGAATTAAAAAAAAATAAATAAAAAACTCGTTTTTCATCATTTTTGAACATGGGCTATAGCCCCTACCGTACGGCATACTATAGCACGCCGTTTTTCATCATTTTTGAGGATTTGAAAAAATTTCAAAATTTCAAAAAACATGGGTTATAGCCCATTGTTCTTTTAATTTTTGAAAAAATAAATTAACCTCGTTTTTCATCATTTTTGAACATGGGCTATAGCCCCTACCGTACGGCATACTATAGCACGTCGTTTTTCATCATTTTTCATCATTTTTGAGGATTTGAAAAAAAATCAAAATTTCAAAAACATGGGTTATAGCCCATCGTTTTTTGAATTTTTGAAAAAAAAAATTAACCTCGTTTTTCATCATTTTTGAACATGGGCTATGGCCCCTACCGTACGGCATACTATAGCACGTCGTTTTTCATCATTTTTCATCATTTTTGAGGATTTGAAAAAACTTCAAAATTTCAAAAAACATGGGTTATAGCCCATCGTTTTTAGAATTTTTGAAAAAAAAAATTAACCTCGTTTTTCATCATTTTGTAACATGGGCTATAGCCCCTACCGTACGGCATACTATAGCACGCCGTTTTTCATCATTTGAGGATTTGAAAAAAATTCAAAATTTCAAAAAACATGGGTTATAGCCCATCGTTTTTAGAAATTTTGAAAAACAAAAAATAACCTAGTTTTTCATCATTTTTGAACATGGGCTATAGCCCCTACCTTACGGCATACTATAGCACGCCGTTTTTCATCATTTTTGAGGATTTGAAAAAAATTCAAAAAAAAAAAAAACATGGGTTATAGCCCATTGTTTTTTGATTTTTTGAAAAAAAAATTAACCTTGTTTTTCATCATTTTTGAACATGGGCTATAGCCCCTACCTTACGGCATACTATAGCACGCCGTTTTTCATCATTTTTGAGGATTTGAAAAAAATTCAAAATAAAAAAAAACATGGGTTATAGCCCATTGTTTTTTGATTTTTTGAAAAAAAAATTAACCTCGTTTTTCATCATTTTTGAACATGGGCTATAGCCCCTACCGTACGGCATACTATAGCACGCCGTTTTTCATCATTTTTGAGGATTTGAAAAAAATTCAAAATAAAAAAAAACATGGGTTATAGCCCATTGTTTTTTGATTTTTTTGAAAAAAAAATTAACCTTGTTTTTCATCATTTTTGAACATGGGCTATAGCCCCTACCTTACGGCATACTATAGCACGCCGTTTTTCATCATTTTTGAGGATTTTTAAAAAAATCAAAATTTCAAAAAACATGGGTTATAGCCCATCGTTTTTTGAATAAAAATAAATAAATAAAAACTCGTTTTTCATAATTTTTGAACATGGGCTATAGCCCATACCGTACAGCATACTATAGCACGCCGTTTTTCATCATTTTTGAGGATTTGAAAAAAATTCAAAATTTCAAAAAACATGGGTTATAGCCCATTGTTCTTTTAATTTTTGAAAAAATAAATTAACCTCGTTTTTCATCATTTTTGAACATGGGCTATAGCCCCTACCGTACGGCATACTATAACACGTCGTTTTTCATCATTTTTCATCATTTTTGAGGATTTGAAAAAAAATCAAAATTTCAAAAACATGGGTTATAGCCCATCGTTTTTTGAATTTTTGAAAAAAAAAATTAACCTCGTTTTTCATCATTTTTGAACATGGGCTATAGCCCCTACCGTACGGCATACTATAGCACGTCGTTTTTCATCATTTTTCATCATTTTTGAGGATTTGAAAAAATTTCAACATTTCAAAAAACATGGGTTATAGCCCATCGTTTTTAGAATTTTTGAAAAAAAAAAATTACCTCGTTTTTCATCATTTTGTAACATGGGCTATAGCCCCTACCGTACGGCATACTATAGCACGCCGTTTTTCATCATTTGAGGATTTGAAAAAAATTCAAAATTTCAAAAAACATGGGTTATAGCCCATCGTTTTTTGAAATTTTGAAAAAAAAATTAACCTCGTTTTTCATCATTTTTGAACATGGGCTATAGCCCCTACCGTACGGCATACTATAGCACGCCGTTTTTCATCATTTGAGGATTTGAAAAAAATTCTAATTTTCAAAAAACATGGGTTATAGCCCATCGTTTTTTGAAAAAAATAAAATAAAAATTTACCTCGTTTTTCATCATTTTTGAACATGGGCTATAGCCCCTACCGTACGGCATACTATAGCACGCCGTTTTTCATCATTTTTGAGGATTTGAAAACATTTCTAAATTTCAAAAAACATGGGTTATAGCCCATTGTTTTTTTAATTTTTGAAAAAAGAAATTACCTCGTTTTTCATCATTTTTGAACATGGACTATAGCCCCTACCGTACGGCATACTATAGCACGTAGTTTTTCATCATTTTTCATCATTTTTGAGGATTTGAAAAAAAATCTAAATTGAAAAAAAACATGCGTTATAGCCCATCGTTTTTTGAATTAAAAAAAATAAAAATAACCTCGTTTTTCATCATTTTTGAACATGGGCTATAGCTCCTACCGTACGGCATACTATAGCACGCCGTTTTTCATCATTTTTGAGGATTTGAAAAAATTTCAAAATTTCAAAAAACATGGGTTATAGCCCATCGTTTTTTGAATTTTTGAAAAAAAAAATTAACCTCGTTTTTCATCATTTTTGAACATGGGCTATAGCCCCTACCGTACGGCATACTATAGCACGCCGTTTTTCATCATTTTTCATCATTTTTGAGGATTTTTAAAAAAATCAAAATTTCAAAAAACATGGGTTATAGCCCATCGTTTTTTGAATTTTTGAAAAAAAAATTAACCTCGTTTTTCATCATTTTTGAACATGGGCTATAGCCCCTACCGTACGGCATACTATAGCACGCCGTTTTTCATCATTTTTGAGGATTTGAAAAAATTTCAAAATTTCAAAAAACATGGGTTATAGCCCATTGTTTTTGTAATTTTTGAAAAAAAAATTAACCTAGTTTTTCATCATTTTTGAACATGGGCTATAGCCCCTACCGTACGGCATACTATAGCACGCCGTTTTTCATCATTTTTCATCATTTTTGAGGATTTAAAAAAAAATCAAAATTTCAAAAAACATGGGTTATAGCCCATCGTTTTTAGAATTTTTGAAAAAAAAAATTAACCTAGTTTTTCATCATTTTTGAACATGGGCTATAGCCCCTACCTTACGGCATACTATAGCACGCCGTTTTTCATCATTTTTGAGGATTTGAAAAAAATTAAAAATTAAAAAAAACATGGGTTATAGCCCATTGTTTTTTGATTTTTTGAAAAAGAAATTAACCTCGTTTTTCATCATTTTTGAACATGGGCTATAGCCCCTACCGTACGGCATACTATAGCACGCCGTTTTTCATCATTTTTCATCATTTTTGAGGATTAAAAAAAAAATCTAAATTAAAAAAAACATGGGTTATAGCCCATCGTTTTTTGAATTAAAAAAAAATAAATAAAAAACTCGTTTTTCATCATTTTTGAACATGGGCTATAGCCCCTACCGTACGGCATACTATAGCACGCCGTTTTTCATCATTTTTGAGGATTTGAAAAAATTTCAAAATTTCAAAAAACATGGGTTATAGCCCATTGTTCTTTTAATTTTTGAAAAAATAAATTAACCTCGTTTTTCATCATTTTTGAACATGGGCTATAGCCCCTACCGTACGGCATACTATAGCACGTCGTTTTTCATCATTTTTCATCATTTTTGAGGATTTGAAAAAAAATCAAAATTTCAAAAACATGGGTTATAGCCCATCGTTTTTTGAATTTTTGAAAAAAAAAATTAACCTCGTTTTTCATCATTTTTGAACATGGGCTATGGCCCCTACCGTACGGCATACTATAGCACGTCGTTTTTCATCATTTTTCATCATTTTTGAGGATTTGAAAAAACTTCAAAATTTCAAAAAACATGGGTTATAGCCCATCGTTTTTAGAATTTTTGAAAAAAAAAATTAACCTCGTTTTTCATCATTTTGTAACATGGGCTATAGCCCCTACCGTACGGCATACTATAGCACGCCGTTTTTCATCATTTGAGGATTTGAAAAAAATTCAAAATTTCAAAAAACATGGGTTATAGCCCATCGTTTTTAGAAATTTTGAAAAACAAAAAATAACCTAGTTTTTCATCATTTTTGAACATGGGCTATAGCCCCTACCTTACGGCATACTATAGCACGCCGTTTTTCATCATTTTTGAGGATTTGAAAAAAATTCAAAAAAAAAAAAAACATGGGTTATAGCCCATTGTTTTTTGATTTTTTGAAAAAAAAATTAACCTTGTTTTTCATCATTTTTGAACATGGGCTATAGCCCCTACCTTACGGCATACTATAGCACGCCGTTTTTCATCATTTTTGAGGATTTGAAAAAAATTCAAAATAAAAAAAAACATGGGTTATAGCCCATTGTTTTTTGATTTTTTGAAAAAAAAATTAACCTCGTTTTTCATCATTTTTGAACATGGGCTATAGCCCCTACCGTACGGCATACTATAGCACGCCGTTTTTCATCATTTTTGAGGATTTGAAAAAAATTCAAAATAAAAAAAAACATGGGTTATAGCCCATTGTTTTTTGATTTTTTTGAAAAAAAAATTAACCTTGTTTTTCATCATTTTTGAACATGGGCTATAGCCCCTACCTTACGGCATACTATAGCACGCCGTTTTTCATCATTTTTGAGGATTTTTAAAAAAATCAAAATTTCAAAAAACATGGGTTATAGCCCATCGTTTTTTGAATAAAAATAAATAAATAAAAACTCGTTTTTCATAATTTTTGAACATGGGCTATAGCCCATACCGTACAGCATACTATAGCACGCCGTTTTTCATCATTTTTGAGGATTTGAAAAAAATTCAAAATTTCAAAAAACATGGGTTATAGCCCATTGTTCTTTTAATTTTTGAAAAAATAAATTAACCTCGTTTTTCATCATTTTTGAACATGGGCTATAGCCCCTACCGTACGGCATACTATAACACGTCGTTTTTCATCATTTTTCATCATTTTTGAGGATTTGAAAAAAAATCAAAATTTCAAAAACATGGGTTATAGCCCATCGTTTTTTGAATTTTTGAAAAAAAAAATTAACCTCGTTTTTCATCATTTTTGAACATGGGCTATAGCCCCTACCGTACGGCATACTATAGCACGTCGTTTTTCATCATTTTTCATCATTTTTGAGGATTTGAAAAAATTTCAACATTTCAAAAAACATGGGTTATAGCCCATCGTTTTTAGAATTTTTGAAAAAAAAAAATTACCTCGTTTTTCATCATTTTGTAACATGGGCTATAGCCCCTACCGTACGGCATACTATAGCACGCCGTTTTTCATCATTTGAGGATTTGAAAAAAATTCAAAATTTCAAAAAACATGGGTTATAGCCCATCGTTTTTTGAAATTTTGAAAAAAAAATTAACCTCGTTTTTCATCATTTTTGAACATGGGCTATAGCCCCTACCGTACGGCATACTATAGCACGCCGTTTTTCATCATTTGAGGATTTGAAAAAAATTCTAATTTTCAAAAAACATGGGTTATAGCCCATCGTTTTTTGAAAAAAATAAAATAAAAATTTACCTCGTTTTTCATCATTTTTGAACATGGGCTATAGCCCCTACCGTACGGCATACTATAGCACGCCGTTTTTCATCATTTTTGAGGATTTGAAAAAAATTCAAATTTTCAAAAAACATGGGTTATAGCCCATTGTTTTTTTAATTTTTGAAAAAAGAAATAACCTCGTTTTTCATCATTTTTGAACATGGGCTATAGCCCCTACCGTACGGCATACTATAGCACGTAGTTTTTCATCATTTTTCATCATTTTTGAGGATTTGAAAAAAATTAAAAATTTCAAAAAACATGGGTTATAGCCCATCGTTTTTTCAATTAAAAAAAAAAAATTTACCTCGTTTTTCATCATTTTTGAACATGGGCTATAGCCCCTACCGTACGGCATACTATAGCACGCCGTTTTTCATCATTTTTGAGGATTTGAAAAAAATTCGAAATATCAAAAAACATGGGTTATAGCCCATTGTTTTTTTTATTTTTGAAAAAAGAATTAACCTAGTTTTTCATCATTTTTGAACATGGGCTATAGCCCCTACCGTACGGCATACTATAGCACGTCGTTTTTCATCATTTTTCATCATTTTTGAGGATTTGAAAAAAATTAAAAATTTCAAAAAACATGGGTTATAGCCCATCGTTTTTTGAATTTTTGAAAAAAAAAAAAAAACTTGTTTTTCATCATTTTTTAACATGGGCTATAGCCCCTACCGTACGGCATACTATAGCACGCCGTTTTTCATCATTTGAGGATTTGAAAAAAATTCAAAATTTCAAAAAACATGGGTTATAGCCCATCGTTTTTTGAAAAATAAAAATAAAAATTACCTCGTTTTTCATCATTTTTGAACATGGGCTATAGCCCCTACCGTACGGCATACTATAGCACGCCGTTTTTCATAATTTTTGAGGATTTGAAAAAAATCTAAATTAAAAAAAACATGGGTTATAGCCCATCGTTTTTTGAAATTTTGAAAAAAAACTTTAACCTCGTTTTTCATCATTTTTGAACATGGGCTATAGCCCCTACCGTACGGCATACTATAGCACGCCGTTTTTCATCATTTTTGAGGATTTGAAAAAAATTCTAAATATCAAAAAACATGGGTTATAGCCCATTGTTTTTTTAATTTTTGAAAAAAGAATTAACCTAGTTTTTCATCATTTTTGAACATGGGCTATAGCCCCTACCGTACGGCATACTATAGCACGTCGTTTTTCATCATTTTTCATCATTTTTGAGGATTTGAAAAAAATTAAAAATTTCAAAAAACATGGGTTATAGCCCATCGTTTTTTGAATTTTTGAAAAAAAAAAAAAAACTTGTTTTTCATCATTTTTTAACATGGGCTATAGCCCCTACCGTACGGCATACTATAGCACGCCGTTTTTCATAATTTTTGAGGTTTTGAAAAAAAATCAAAATTTAAAAAAAATGGGTTATAGCCCATCGTTTTTTGAAAATTTGAAAAAAAACTTTAACCTCGTTTTTCATCATTTTTGAACATGGGCTATAGCCCCTACCGTACGGCATACTATAGCACGCCGTTTTTCATCATTTTTGAGGATTTGAAAAAAAAACAAAAAAAAAAACATGGGTTATAGCCCATCATTGTTTGATTTTTAGATTTTTTTTTCAAATCCTCAAAAATGATGAAAAACAGCGTGCTATAGTATGCCGTACGGTAGGGGCTATAGCCCATGTTCAAAAATGATGAAAAACGAGGTTAATTATTTTTTCAAAAAATCAAAAAACAATGGGCTATAACCCATGTTTTTTTAATTTTTGAAAAAAATTCAAATCTTCAAAAATGATGAAAAACGGCGTGCTATAGTATGCCGTACGGTAGGGGCTATAGCCCATGTTCAAAAATGATGAAAAACAAGGTTAAAGTTTTTTTTCTTCAAAAATTTAAAAAACGATGGGCTATAACCCATGTTTTTTTTTTTTTTTTTTTTTTTTTTAATCCTCAAAAATTATGAAAAGCGGCGTGCTATAGTATGCCGTACGGTAGGGGCTATAGCCCATGTTCAAAAATTATGAAAAACGAGGTTAATTTTTTTTTTTCAAAAATTCAAAAAACGATGGGCTATAACCCATGTTTTTTATTTTATTTTTTATTTTTTAATCCACAAAAAAGATGAAAAACGGCGTGCTATAGTATGCCGTACGGTAGGGGCTAAAACCCAAGTTCAAAAATGATGAAAAACAAGTTTTTTTTTTTTTTTCAAAAATTCAAAAAACGATGGGCTATAACCCATGTTTTTTTTTTTTTTTTTTTTTTTTTAATCCTCAAAAATTATGAAAAGCGGCGTGCTATAGTATGCCTTACGGTAGGGGCTATAGCCCATGTTCAAAAATGATGAAAAACGAGGTAATTTTTTTTTTTTCAAAAATTCAAAAAACGATGGGCTATAACCCATGTTTTTTATTTTATTTTTTATTTTTTAATCCTCAAAAATGATGAAAAACGGCGTGCTATAGTATGCCATACGGTAGGGGCTATAGCCCATGTTCAAAAATGATGAAAAACAAGGTTAATTTATTTTTCTTCAAAAATTTAAAAAACGATGGGCTATAACCCATGTTTTTTTTGTTTTTTTGTTTAATCCTCAAAAATGATGAAAAACGGCGTGCTATAGTATGCCGTACGGTAGGGGCTATAGCCCATGTTCAAAAATGATGAAAAACGAGGTTAATCTTTTTTTTCAAAAATTCAAAAAACGATGGGCTATAACCCATGTTTTTTTTGTTTTTGTTTTTTTTTTAATCCACAAAAAAGATGAAAAACGGCGTGCTATAGTATGCCGTACGGTAGGGGCTAAAACCCATGTTCAAAAATGATGAAAAACGAGGTACTTTTTTTTTTTCAACCCATGTTTTTTTTTATTTTGAATTTTTTTTTAATCCTCAAAAATGATGAAAAACTGCGTGCCATAGTATGCCATACGGTAGGGGCTATAAAAACGAGGTTAAAAAAAAATCAAAAATTAAAAAAACAATGGGCTATAACCCATGTTTTTTGAAATTTTGAATTTTTTTCAACTCCTCAAAAATGATGAAAAACGGCGTGCTATAGTATGCCGTACGGTAGGGGCTATATCCCATGTTCAAAAATGATGAAAAACGAGGTTAATTCTTTTTTCTTTTAATTAAAAAAACGATGGGCTATATGGCCATGTTTTTTGAAATTTTTCATTTTTTTCAAATCCTCAAAAATGATGAAAAACGGCGTGCTATAGTATGCCGTACGGTAGGGGCTATAGCCCATGGTTTTATAGTTTCATAGTATGCAAACACAGTAAAGAACCTAGAGGCATCTATGAAAAGGCAACAGAATGAGCAGAAAATAAAAATGAACCATGTAAATACAACAAATTGAGCAGAGCACTGCAGGGAGTCGAACCACAACCAGTGCATTGGTTTTTGTTTTGTTGTACAAAAGGTCCATTCGTTGAAATGTAAATTTTGCATTTCAACAGTAAGGTAATTTCACAATTTACATTGTAGGCAATAATTAATAACGGTATGGCACCAGGCCAAAGCCATGGGGAGAGTGTGTGTGAGTCAGTTTGTTAACAGCTAATCTCCAGCACCATTAACCCGGTCGATGCCAAATTTTGCACACACACTCCCTGGATGCCAACGATGAACCTCTGCCCAAATTTTCCAGAACGGCCTGTATAGCACCACACATTTTCTTATGCCCTCCGAGACTATAGCCTTTCGCTTTTCCGTGATTTTTCAAATCCTCCGAAATCGTGAAAAACAACATACTATAGTATGCCCTCCGTGACCATGGACTATAGCCTTTAGCTTTTCTGCGATTTAACCTTTTTTCAAATCCTCAACAATGATGAAGAATCGCGCACTATAGCGTGCCACTTAATGACCTTGAGCAGAATAAATGACCTTCAATAAGACTAGTAAATGACCTTGACCAGTATAAATGACCTTGACAAGTACAAATGACCTTGACCAGTATAAATGAACTTCACCAGTATAAATAACCGTGACCAGTATATGACTGTGACCAGTATAAATTACCTTCATGAGACTAGTAAATGACCTTGACCAGTATAAATGACATTCATAAGACTAGTAAATTATCTTCACCAGTATAAATGACCTTGACCAGTATGCGGTCCGTGACCATGGACTATAGCCTTTTGCTTTTCCTTGATTTTCACCTTTAAAAAATCCTCAACAATGATGAAGAATCGCGCACTATAGCGCGCCGCTCAATGACCTGAGACCATGGACCAATGAATGAAATACAACACATTGAGCAGGGCACTGCAGGGAGTTGAACCCCGTTCCGGTAAACCAGAAGTCCGACACCAGTGCCTTAGTTTTTGTGTTGTTGTTCATTTACAGGTCCAGGTGTGCATACGCATCACATGACATACTGGAAGAAATGATACAGCACCTGGAACCTAACGCAAAGACCTGGCTCGTGGGGATGCTGAATACATGCATGGCACAGAAAACAATCCCTTCTGTCTGGAAAAAGGCCAAAGTGGTTGCAATCCCTAAACCTGGCAAAGACCCATCATCCCCAAAGAGCTACCGACCCATTTCCCTCCTCTGCATCACCTACAAGAGAGGCTGCTACTCCAACGCCTCATGCCACTCATAGACACCAAGCTGACTAAAGACCAAGCAGAGCTCAACCTCACCCAACACATTGAGGATGGGTTTGAGGGAAAACAAATAACTGGAGCAGCAACTGGGCGAAGCAATCACACAGGCAGCTTGTGCCTGCCTTCCTGCCTGCCTTCCTCATGTGGAAGCTGCGTAGTTGAGTTTGTGTGTGTCTTTCTTTTTCTGTCTTTCTTTCTTAGGACGAAGATCAAGGTAGACGCCGTTGGAAGGCTCAACACAAGCTGATGCCCCTAGAGATGCATCCCAAAGCTTCCCTCAGGCAGCCCAGCAAGCCAGCTAGCCAGCAAGCCCGCCCAGTCAGCCAATGCAGCCAGCCAGCTCCGCCAGTCAGCCAGTGTAGAAAGTCAGGCTGCCAAGCCAGAGCATATCAGCCCTTGCAGTCAGCCACTGCAGCCATACCAGCCTTGCTCAGTCAGCTCAGCCAGGCCTCTCTCGAGGCCTGGCTCTCTGTCTGCCTGGCCGGGTCTGCCCTGCCCTGCCCTGCCTTGCAGCAACAGAACGAGCCTTGCTAGCAAGCCAGCCAGCTCAGAATACGAGCTCAGCAAGCCAGCGCAGCTGGCAAGCACGCAGTTAGTCTAAACCAGTTTCAGACAGGCAGGCCAAGGCAGACAGACAGGAAGACCGAGGCGCCTAGGCAGGCAGACAGGCCAGGAAGGCAACAAAGTGCAGGCAGGGGGACTATCCGGCCTAAGGCTGCGCTGCAAGGGTTGGAGCCTGGCTTGCTCCTGCTGGTCTGGGCTGAGTGGCTGTGGCTGCACAGTAAGGCTGCAGTAACCTAGTCTGGGCTTGTTGCTGCACTGGCTTGCTCAGCTCGCATTCTGAGCCTGCTGGCTTGCCAGAAAGGCTGGTTCTGTTGCTGCAAGGCAGGGCGGAGCAGACTGGGCCAGGCAGACAGAGAGCCAGGCCTCGAGAGAGGCCTGGATGAGCTGACTGAGCAAGGCTGGTATGGCTGCAGTGGCTGACTGCAAGGGCTGATATGCTCTGGCTTGGCAGCCTGACTTTCTACACTGGCTGACTGGCGGAGCTGACTGGCTGCGTTCGCTGACTGGGCAGGCTTGCTGGCTAGCTGGCTTGCTGGGCTCCCTGAGGGAAGCTTTGGGATGGATCTCTAGGGGCATCGGCTTGTGTTGAGCCTTCCAACGGCGTCTAA
Organism: Protomyctophum parallelum; assembly: GCF_964188405.1. Taxonomy (NCBI): domain Eukaryota; kingdom Metazoa; phylum Chordata; class Actinopteri; order Myctophiformes; family Myctophidae; genus Protomyctophum; species Protomyctophum parallelum. Next base: position 30,246,727 of record NC_139709.1, on the reverse strand, counting down.
CTTGATCTCCGTCCTAAGAAAGAAAGACAGAAAAAGAAAGACACACACAAACCCAACTATGCAGCTTCCACCTGAGGAACCGAGACGCGAAAAAAGAACTGAGCGTCACTTGGGATGGTCACAAACTCTCCAACCATACCCACCCCATGTATCTTGGAGTTACACTGGACAGGACACTCTTCTTCAAAAAACACCTGGAGAACACAAAAGCCACGGTCAACACCCACAATAACATCCTGTGAAAACTAGTGAACTCCAAGAGGGGCGCAGACCCACAAACAATCCGTGCAACTGCCATGGCCCTGTCTTTCTCTACAGCAGAGTATGCCTGCTCAAGCTGGAGCCGATCACGTCACACCAAATTGGTCGACACAGCCCTAAATGACACCTGTCGCATCAACACGGGATGCGTCAAGACAACACCTGTCCCGTGCCTTTATGCACTAGCCGGCACCTCCCCCCGCACATCAGACAACTGTGTATCGCTCAAGATGAATGGAGAACACAGGAGATAGACAGTGAAGTTGGGAATGAACGAAGGAAAGTCTGGAATTAAATGATAGAGAACACCTCACACACACATAGTTTCCTTTCGTGGCTGTTTACATTCGAGGGTTGCCGGTCCTCTCGAACGGAACAGTTTAACGTCATGCCCAGGACGAAAAGATATAGAGAACACCAACATGACAAATAACAGCAGGAAGGCATGGGCCACAATCCACCGTCTTGGCAAAGACCACACCACCCATAATTCACAACGGTCACAGCAAACTCTATTGCATCACAACTGGTGTAGTTATTGGATGGAGCCCGCACACCACCAAAAAAAGAAAAACAACATACTATAGTATGCCCTCCGTGACCATGGACTTTAGCCTTTCGCTTTTCTGCGATTTAACCTTTTTTCAAATCCTCAACAATGATGAAGAATCGTGCACTATAGCGTGCCACTTAATGACCTTGACCAATATCAATGACCTTGAGCAGTATAAATTACCTTCAATAAGACTAGTAAATGACCTTGACCAGTATAAATGACCTTGACAAGTACAAATGACCTTGACCAGTATAAATGACCTTCACCAGTAGAAATGACCGTGACCAGTATATGACTGTGACCAGTATACATGACCTTCATGAGACTAGTAAATGACCTTGACCAGTATAAATGACCTTTATTATTCTAGTAAATGATCTTCACCAGTATAAATGACCTTGACCAGTATGCGGTCCGTGACCATGGACTATAGCCTTTTGCTTTTCCTTGATTTTCACCTTTAAAAAATCCTCAACAATGATGAAGAATCGCGCACTATAGCGCGCCGCTCAATGACCTGAGACCATGGACCAATGAATGAAATACAACACATTGAGCAGGGCACTGCAGGGAGTTGAACCCCGTTCCGGTAAACCAGAAGTCCGACACCAGTGCCTTAGTTTTTGTGTTGTTGTTCATTTAAAGGTCCAGGTGTGCATACGCATGTGCGCCTGTGCGTGTGTAGGTGCATGTGTGCATGTGTGTGTGCACGCTTCAATGACCACTGTTGGACCCAATGGCGATCAAGGACCTCAGGGAGCCACACATAATTCACAACGGTCACAGCAAACTCTGTTGCATCACAACTGGTGGCCAACAGTCGTAACCAACACCGCCGCCGACCCACAGGAGAATACCATCGCACAGTGGTATAAGACCAACCACAATCAGCCAGCCCTCAAACCAAACCATTCGACCTAGAAGAACTCGAAACCCGGAAAAGCAGCAGGGATTGATGACATACTGGCAGAAATTATACAGCACCTGGAACCTAACGCAAAGACCTGGCTCGTGGGGATGCTGAACACATGCATGGCACAGAAAACCATCCCTTCTGTCTGGAGAAAGGTCAAAGTGGTTGCAATCCCCAAACCTGGTAAAGACCCATCATCCTCAAAGAGCTACCGACCCATTTCCCTCCTCTGCATCACCTACAAGAGAGGCTGCTACTCCAACGCCTCATACCACTCATAGACGCCAAGCTGACTAAAGACCAAGCTGGTTTCCGTCCCGTTCCTGTGCTGGACAGAGCTCAACCTCACCCAACACATTGAGGATGGGTTTGAGGGAAAACAAATAACTGGAGCAGCAACTGGAGGGCGAAGCAAGCACGCAGGCAGCTTGTGCCTGCCTGCGTGCCTGCCTGCCTTCCTCATGTGGAAACTGCATAGTTGACTTTGTGTGTGTCTTTCTTTTTCTGTCTGTCTTTCTTAGGATGAAGATCAAGGTAGACGCCGTTGGAAGGCTCAACACAAGCCGATGCCCCTAGAGATCCATCCCAAAGCTTCCCTCAGGGAGCCTAGCAAGCCAGCTAGCCAGCAAGCCCGCCCAGTCAGCCAACGCAGCCATCCAGCTCCGCCAGTCAGCCAGTGTAGAAAGTCAGGCTGACAAGCCAGAGCATATCAGCCCTTGCAGTCCGCCATTGCAGCCATACCAGCCTTGCTCAGTCAGCTCAGCCAGGCCTCTCTCGAGGCCTGGCTCTCTGTCTGCCTGGCCCGGTCTGCCCTGCCCTGCCTTGCAGCAACAGAACCAGCCTTGCTAGCAAGCCAGCCAGCTCAGAATACGAGCTCAGCAAGCCAACGCAGCTGGCAAGCACGCAGTTAGTCTAAACCAGTTTCAGACAGGCAGGCCAAGGCAGACAGACAGGAAGACCGAGGCGCCTAGGCAGGCAGACAGGCCAGGAAGGCAACAAAGTGCAGGCAGGGGGACTATCCGGCCTAAGGCTGCGCTGCAAGGGTTGGAGCCTGGCCAGCTCCTGCTGGTCTTGGCTGAGTGGCTGTGGCTGCACAGTAAGGCTGCGGTAACCTAGTCTGGGCTTGTTGCTGCACTGGCTTGCTCAGCTCGCATTCTGAGCTGGCTGGCTTGCCAGAAAGGCTGGTTCTGTTGCTGCAAGGCAGGGCAGGGCCGACCGGGCCAGGCAGACAGAGAGCCAGGCCTCGAGAGAGGCCTGGCTGAGCTGGCTGAGCAAGGCTGGTATGGCTGCAGTGGCTGACTGCAAGGGCTGATATGCTCTGGCTTGGCAGCCTGACTTTCTACACTGGCTGACTGGCGGAGCTGAGTGGCTGCGTTCGCTGACTGGGCAGGCTTGCTGGCTAGCTGGCTTGCTGAACTCCCTGAGGGAAGCTTTGGGATGGATCTCTAGGGGCATCGGCTTGTGTTGAGCCTTCCAACGGCGTCTACCTTGATCTCCGTCCTAAGAAAGAAAGACAGAAAAAGAAAGACACACACAAACCCAACTATGCAGCTTGCACCTGAGGAACCGAGACGCGAAAAACCGCCACCGACCCACAGGAGAATACCATCGCACAGTGGTATCAGACCAACCTCAATCAGCCAGCCCTCAAACCAAACCCTTCGACCTAGAAGAACTCGAAACTGCAATGGGAAAGTTGAAACCCGGAAAAGCAGCAGGGATTGATGACATACTGGCAGAAATGATACAGCACCTGGGACCTAACACAAAGACCTGGCTCGTGGGGATACTGAATACATGCATGGCACAGAAAACCATACCTTCTGTCTGGAGAAAGGCCAAAGTGGTTGCAATCCCCAAACCTGGCAAAGACCCATCATCCCCAAAGAGCTACCGACCCATTTCCCTCCTCTGCATCACCTACAAGAGAGGCTGCTACTCCTGTTTACATTCGAGGGTTGCCGGTCCTCTCGAACGGAACAGTTTAACGTCATGCCCAGGACGAAAAGATATAGAGAACACCAACATGACAAATAACAGCAGGAAGGCATGAGCCACAATCCACCGTCTTGGCAAAGACCACACCACCCATAATTCACAACGGTCACAGCAAACTCTATTGCATCACAACTGGTGTAGTTATTGGATGGAGCCCGCACACCACCAAAAAAAGAAAAACAACATACTATAGTATGCCCTCCGTGACCATGGACTTTAGCCTTTCGCTTTTCTGCGATTTAACCTTTTTTCAAATCCTCAACAATGATGAAGAATCGTGCACTATAGCGTGCCACTTAATGACCTTGACCAATATCAATGACCTTGAGCAGTATAAATTACCTTCAATAAGACTAGTAAATGACCTTGACCAGTATAAATGACCTTGACAAGTACAAATGACCTTGACCAGTATAAATGACCTTCACCAGTAGAAATGACCGTGACCAGTATATGACTGTGACCAGTATACATGACCTTCATGAGACTAGTAAATGACCTTGACCAGTATAAATGACCTTTATAAGACTAGTAAATGATCTTCACCAGTATAAATGACCTTGACCAGTATGCGGTCCGTGACCATGGACTATAGCCTTTTGCTTTTCCTTGATTTTCACCTTTAAAAAATCCTCAACAATGATGAAGAATCGCGCACTATAGCGCGCCGCTCAATGACCTGAGACCATGGACCAATGAATGAAATACAACACATTGAGCAGGGCACTGCAGGGAGTTGAACCCCGTTCCGGTAAACCAGAAGTCCGACACCAGTGCCTTAGTTTTTGTGTTGTTGTTCATTTAAAGGTCCAGGTGTGCATACGCATGTGCGCCTGTGCGTGTGTAGGTGCATGTGTGCATGTGTGTGTGCACGCTTCAATGACCACTGTTGGACCCAATGGCGATCAAGGACCTCAGGGAGCCACCCATAATTCACAACGGTCACAGCAAACTCTGTTGCATCACAACTGGTGGCCAACAGTCGTAACCAACACCGCCGCCGACCCACAGGAGAATACCATCGCACAGTGGTATAAGACCAACCACAATCAGCCAGCCCTCAAACCAAACCATTCGACCTAGAAGAACTCGAAACCCGGAAAAGCAGCAGGGATTGATGACATACTGGCAGAAATTATACAGCACCTGGAACCTAACGCAAAGACCTGGCTCGTGGGGATGCTGAACACATGCATGGCACAGAAAACCATCCCTTCTGTCTGGAGAAAGGTCAAAGTGGTTGCAATCCCCAAACCTGGCAAAGACCCATCATCCTCAAAGAGCTACCGACCCATTTCCCTCCTCTGCATCACCTACAAGAGAGGCTGCTACTCCAACGCCTCATACCACTCATAGACACCAAGCTGCCTAAAGACCAAGCTGGTTTCCGTCCCGTCCTGTGCTGGACAGAGCTCAACCTCACCCAACACATTGAGGATGGGTTTGAGGGAAAACAAATAACTGGAGCAGCAACTGGAGGGCGAAGCAAGCACGCAGGCAGCTTGTGCCTGCCTGCGTGCCTGCCTGCCTTCCTCATGTGGAAACTGCATAGTTGACTTTGTGTGTGTCTTTCTTTTTCTGTCTGTCTTTCTTAGGATGAAGATCAAGGTAGACGCCGTTGGAAGGCTCAACACAAGCCGATGCCCCTAGAGATCCATCCCAAAGCTTCCCTCAGGGAGCCCAGCAAGCCAGCTAGCCAGCAAGCCCGCCCAGTCAGCCAACGCAGCCATCCAGCTCCGCCAGTGTAGAAAGTCAGGCTGACAAGCCAGAGCATATCAGCCCTTGCAGTCCGCCATTGCAGCCATACCAGCCTTGCTCAGTCAGCTCAGCCAGGCCTCTCTCGAGGCCTGGCTCTCTGTCTGCCTGGCCCGGTCTGCCCTGCCCTGCCTTGCAGCAACAGAACCAGCCTTGCTAGCAAGCCAGCCAGCTCAGAATACGAGCTCAGCAAGCCAACGCAGCTGGCAAGCACGCAGTTAGTCTAAACCAGTTTCAGACAGGCAGGCCAAGGCAGACAGACAGGAAGACCGAGGCGCCTAGGCAGGCAGACAGGCCAGGAAGGCAACAAAGTGCAGGCAGGGGGACTATCCGGCCTAAGGCTGCGCTGCAAGGGTTGGAGCCTGGCCAGCTCCTGCTGGTCTTGGCTGAGTGGCTGTGGCTGCACAGTAAGGCTGCGGTAACCTAGTCTGGGCTTGCTGCTGCACTGGCTTGCTCAGCTCGCATTCTGAGCTGGCTGGCTTGCCAGAAAGGCTGGTTCTGTTGCTGCAAGGCAGGGCAGGGCAGACCGGGCCAGGCAGACAGAGAGCCAGGCCTCGAGAGAGGCCTGGCTGAGCTGGCTGAGCAAGGCTGGTATGGCTGCAGTGGCTGACTGCAAGGGCTGATATGCTCTGGCTTGGCAGCCTGACTTTCTACACTGGCTGACTGGCGGAGCTGACTGGCTGCGTTCGCTGACTGGGCAGGCTTGCTGGCTAGCTGGCTTGCTGAACTCCCTGAGGGAAGCTTTGGGATGGATCTCTAGGGGCATCGGCTTGTGTTGAGCCTTCCAACGGCGTCTACCTTGATCTCCGTCCTAAGAAAGAAAGACAGAAAAAGAAAGACACACACAAACCCAACTATGCAGCTTGCACCTGAGGAACCGAGACGCGAAAAACCGCCACCGACCCACAGGAGAATACCATCGCACAGTGGTATCAGACCAACCTCAATCAGCCAGCCCTCAAACCAAACCCTTCGACCTAGAAGAACTCGAAACTGCAATGGGAAAGTTGAAACCCGGAAAAGCAGCAGGGATTGATGACATACTGGCAGAAATGATACAGCACCTGGGACCTAACACAAAGACCTGGCTCGTGGGGATACTGAATACATGCATGGCACAGAAAACCATCCCTTCTGTCTGGAGAAAGGCCAAAGTGGTTGCAATCCCCAAACCTGGCAAAGACCCATCATCCCCAAAGAGCTACCGACCCATTTCCCTCCTCTGCATCACCTACAAGAGAGGCTGCTACTCCTGTTTACATTCGAGGGTTGCCGGTCCTCTCGAACGGAACAGTTTAACGTCATGCCCAGGACGAAAAGATATAGAGAACACCAACATGACAAATAACAGCAGGAAGGCATGAGCCACAATCCACCGTCTTGGCAAAGACCACACCACCCATAATTCACAACGGTCACAGCAAACTCTATTGCATCACAACTGGTGTAGTTATTGGATGGAGCCCGCACACCACCAAAAAAAGAAAAACAACATACTATAGTATGCCCTCCGTGACCATGGACTTTAGCCTTTCGCTTTTCTGCGATTTAACCTTTTTTCAAATCCTCAACAATGATGAAGAATCGTGCACTATAGCGTGCCACTTAATGACCTTGACCAATATCAATGACCTTGAGCAGTATAAATTACCTTCAATAAGACTAGTAAATGACCTTGACCAGTATAAATGACCTTGACAAGTACAAATGACCTTGACCAGTATAAATGACCTTCACCAGTAGAAATGACCGTGACCAGTATATGACTGTGACCAGTATACATGACCTTCATGAGACTAGTAAATGACCTTGACCAGTATAAATGACCTTTATAAGACTAGTAAATGATCTTCACCAGTATAAATGACCTTGACCAGTATGCGGTCCGTGACCATGGACTATAGCCTTTTGCTTTTCCTTGATTTTCACCTTTAAAAAATCCTCAACAATGATGAAGAATCGCGCACTATAGCGCGCCGCTCAATGACCTGAGACCATGGACCAATGAATGAAATACAACACATTGAGCAGGGCACTGCAGGGAGTTGAACCCCGTTCCGGTAAACCAGAAGTCCGACACCAGTGCCTTAGTTTTTGTGTTGTTGTTCATTTAAAGGTCCAGGTGTGCATACGCATGTGCGCCTGTGCGTGTGTAGGTGCATGTGTGCATGTGTGTGTGCACGCTTCAATGACCACTGTTGGACCCAATGGCGATCAAGGACCTCAGGGAGCCACCCATAATTCACAACGGTCACAGCAAACTCTGTTGCATCACAACTGGTGGCCAACAGTCGTAACCAACACCGCCGCCGACCCACAGGAGAATACCATCGCACAGTGGTATAAGACCAACCACAATCAGCCAGCCCTCAAACCAAACCATTCGACCTAGAAGAACTCGAAACCCGGAAAAGCAGCAGGGATTGATGACATACTGGCAGAAATTATACAGCACCTGGAACCTAACGCAAAGACCTGGCTCGTGGGGATGCTGAACACATGCATGGCACAGAAAACCATCCCTTCTGTCTGGAGAAAGGTCAAAGTGGTTGCAATCCCCAAACCTGGCAAAGACCCATCATCCTCAAAGAGCTACCGACCCATTTCCCTCCTCTGCATCACCTACAAGAGAGGCTGCTACTCCAACGCCTCATACCACTCATAGACACCAAGCTGACTAAAGACCAAGCTGGTTTCCGTCCCGTCCTGTGCTGGACAGAGCTCAACCTCACCCAACACATTGAGGATGGGTTTGAGGGAAAACAAATAACTGGAGCAGCAACTGGAGGGCGAAGCAAGCACGCAGGCAGCTTGTGCCTGCCTGCGTGCCTGCCTGCCTTCCTGCCTGCCTTCCTCATGTGGAAACTGCATAGTTGACTTTGTGTGTGTCTTTCTTTTTCTGTCTGTCTTTCTTAGGATGAAGATCAAGGTAGACGCCGTTGGAAGGCTCAACACAAGCCGATGCCCCTAGAGATCCATCCCAAAGCTTCCCTCAGGGAGCCCAGCAAGCCAGCTAGCCAGCAAGCCCGCCCAGTCAGCCAACGCAGCCATCCAGCTCCGCCAGTCAGCCAGTGTAGAAAGTCAGGCTGACAAGCCAGAGCATATCAGCCCTTGCAGTCCGCCATTGCAGCCATACCAGCCTTGCTCAGTCAGCTCAGCCAGGCCTCTCTCGAGGCCTGGCTCTCTGTCTGCCTGGCCCGGTCTGCCCTGCCCTGCCTTGCAGCAACAGAACCAGCCTTGCTAGCAAGCCAGCCAGCTCAGAATACGAGCTCAGCAAGCCAACGCAGCTGGCAAGCACGCAGTTAGTCTAAACCAGTTTCAGACAGGCAGGCCAAGGCAGACAGACAGGAAGACCGAGGCGCCTAGGCAGGCAGACAGGCCAGGAAGGCAACAAAGTGCAGGCAGGGGGACTATCCGGCCTAAGGCTGCGCTGCAAGGGTTGGAGCCTGGCCAGCTCCTGCTGGTCTTGGCTGAGTGGCTGTGGCTGCACAGTAAGGCTGCGGTAACCTAGTCTGGGCTTGCTGCTGCACTGGCTTGCTCAGCTCGCATTCTGAGCTGGCTGGCTTGCCAGAAAGGCTGGTTCTGTTGCTGCAAGGCAGGGCAGGGCAGACCGGGCCAGGCAGACAGAGAGCCAGGCCTCGAGAGAGGCCTGGCTGAGCTGGCTGAGCAAGGCTGGTATGGCTGCAGTGGCTGACTGCAAGGGCTGATATGCTCTGGCTTGGCAGCCTGACTTTCTACACTGGCTGACTGGCGGAGCTGACTGGCTGCGTTCGCTGACTGGGCAGGCTTGCTGGCTAGCTGGCTTGCTGAACTCCCTGAGGGAAGCTTTGGGATGGATCTCTAGGGGCATCGGCTTGTGTTGAGCCTTCCAACGGCGTCTACCTTGATCTCCGTCCTAAGAAAGAAAGACAGAAAAAGAAAGACACACACAAACCCAACTATGCAGCTTGCACCTGAGGAACCGAGGCGCGAAAAACCGCCACCGACCCACAGGAGAATACCATCGCACAGTGGTATCAGACCAACCTCAATCAGCCAGCCCTCAAACCAAACCCTTCGACCTAGAAGAACTCGAAACTGCAATGGGAAAGTTGAAACCCGGAAAAGCAGCAGGGATTGATGACATACTGGCAGAAATGATACAGCACCTGGGACCTAACGCAAAGACCTGGCTAGTGGGGATACTGAATACATGCATGGCACAGAAAACCATCCCTTCTGTCTGGAGAAAGGCCAAAGTGGTTGCAATCCCCAAACCTGGCAAAGACCCATCATCCCCAAAGAGCTACCGACCCATTTCCCTCCTCTGCATCACCTACAAGAGAGGCTGCTACTCCTGTTTACATTCGAGGGTTGCCGGTCCTCTCGAACGGAACAGTTTAACGTCATGCCCAGGACGAAAAGATATAGAGAACACCAACATGACAAATAACAGCAGGAAGGCATGAGCCACAATCCACCGTCTTGGCAAAGACCACACCACCCATAATTCACAACGGTCACAGCAAACTCTGTTGCATCACAACTGGTGTAGGTATTGGATGGAGCCCGCACATCACAGGTGTAAAAAAAACGTTCTGTATTGAAATACTGACAACGTTTCGATCTATTTGATCTTCATCAGGTCATGTGTACACAAAACATACACTTTTATACTAAGGGAGTGCCCCCATCAACCAATCAAAACACCACATTTTGGTGCCCCTCCCATCACTGCAGGTGTGACACGTCAACCCTGAGTGAGTAGGTGGGGACCCAGACATATTGATGTAAATATAGTCTGTTCAGAAATGTTAGTGCCTCTCATAGAGCTTGTAGGTGATGCAGAGGAAGGAAATGGGTCGGTAGCTCTTCGGGGATAATGGGTCTTTGCCAGGTTTAGGGATTGCAACCACTTTGGCCTTTCTCCAGACAGAAGGGATGGTTTTCTGTGCCATGCACGTGTTCAGCATCCCCACAAGCCAGGTCTTTGCGCTAGGTCCCAGGTGCTGTATCATTTCTGCCAGTATGTCATCAATCCCTGCTGCTTTTCCGGGTTTCAACTTTCCCATTGCAGTTTCAAGTTATTCTAGGTCGAAGGGTTTGGTTTGAGGACTGGCTGATTGTGGTTGGTCTGATACCACTGTGCGATGGTATTCTATGTGGGTCGGTGGCGGTGTTGGTTACGACTGTTGGCCACCAGTTGTGACCAACACCGCCACCGACCCACAGGAGAATACCATCGCACAGTGGTATCAGACCAACCTCAATCAGCCAGTCCTCAAACTGAACCCTTCGACCTAGAAGAACTCGAAACTGCAATGGGAAAGTTGAAACCCGGGAAAAGCAGCAGGGGTTGATGACATACTGGCAGAAATGATACAGCACCTAGGACCTAACGCAAAGACCTGGCTTGTGGGGATACTGAATAAATGCATGGCACAGAAAACCATCCCTTCTGTCTGGAGAAAGGCCAAAGTGGTTGCAATCCCCAAACCTGGCAAAGACCCATCATCCCCAAAGAGCTACCGACCCATTTCACTCCTCTGCATCACCTACAAGAGAGGCTGCTACTCCAACGCCTCATACCACTCATAGACACCAAGCTGACTAAAGACCAAGCTGGTTTCCGTCCTGGCCGCTCCTGTGCTGGACAGAGCTCAACCTCACCCAACACATTGAGGATGGGTTTGAGGGAAAACAAATAACTGGAGCAGCATTCAGAGATCTCTCTGCTGCCTATGACACTGTCCAACACCGCACAATGGTCAGGAAAAGCCTCCTCAACAACAGGCGCTTCTATGTCCAGTTAAATGACCAGAGGAGTAAATGGAAAGCCCAAAAGAACGGCCTACCACAAGGTAGCCTGCTCGCCCCCTCCTTTTCAATATCTACACAAACGTCCAGCCACTACCCAAAGTAGTAGTACTGGAATGAAATGATAGAACACCTCACACACACATAGTTTCCTTTCGTGGCTGTTTACATTGGAGGGTCGCCGGTCCTCTCGAACGGAACAGTTTAACGTCATGCCCAGGACGAAAAGATATAGAGAACACCAACATGACAAATAACAGCAGGAAGGCATGAGCCACAATCCACCGTCTTGGCAAAGACCACACCACCCATAATTCACAACGGTCACAGCAAACTCTGTTGCATCACAACTGGTGTAGGTATTGGATGGAGCCCGCACATCACAGGTGTAAAAAAAACGTTCTGTATTGAAATACTGACAACGTTTCGATCTATTTGATCTTCATCAGGTCATGTGTACACAAAACATACACTTTTATACTAAGGGAGTGCCCCCATCAACCAATCAAAACACCACATTTTGGTGCCCCTCCCATCACTGCAGGTGTGACACGTCAACCCTGAGTGAGTAGGTGGGGACCCAGACATATTGATGTAAATATAGTCTGTTCAGAAATGTTAGTGCCTCTCATAGAGCTTGTAGGTGATGCAGAGGAAGGAAATGGGTCGGTAGCTCTTCGGGGATAATGGGTCTTTGCCAGGTTTAGGGATTGCAACCACTTTGGCCTTTCTCCAGACAGAAGGGATGGTTTTCTGTGCCATGCACGTGTTCAGCATCCCCACAAGCCAGGTCTTTGCGCTAGGTCCCAGGTGCTGTATCATTTCTTCCAGCATGTCATCAATCCCTGCTGCTTTTCCGGGTTTCAACTTTCCCATTGCAGTTTCAAGTTCTTCTAGGTCGAAGGGTTTGGTTTGAGGACTGGCTGATTGTGGTTGGTCTGATACCACTGTGCGATGGTATTCTATGTGGGTCGGTGGCGGTGTTGGTTACGACTGTTGGCCACCAGTTGTGACCAACACTGCCACCGACCCACAGGAGAATACCATCACACAGTGGTATCAGACCAACCTCAATCAGCCAGCCCTCAAACCAAACCCTTCGACCTAGAAGAACTCGAAACTGCAATGGGAAAGTTGAAACCCGGAAAAGCAGCAGGGATTGATGACATACTGGCAGAAATGATACAGCACCTGGGACCTAACGCAAAGACCTGGCTCGTGGGGATACTGAATAAATGCATGGCACAGAAAACCATCCCTTCTGTCTGGAGAAAGGCCAAAGTGGTTGCAATCCCCAAACCTGGCAAAGACCCATCACCCCCAAAGAGCTACCGACCCATTTCCCTCCTCTGCATCACCTACAAGAGAGGCTGCTACTCCAACGCCTCATACCACTCATAGACACCAAGCTGACTAAAGACCAAGCTGGTTTCCGTCCTGGCCGCTCCTGTGCTGGACAGAGCTCAACCTCACCCAACACATTGAGGATGGGTTTGAGGGAAAACAAATAACTGGAGCAGCATTCAGAGATCTCTCTGCTGCCTATGACACTGTCCAACACCGCACAATGGTCAGGAAAAGCCTCCTCAACAACAGGCGCTTCTATGTCCAGTTAAATGACCAGAGGAGTAAATGGAAAGCCCAAAAGAACGGCCTACCACAAGGTAGCCTGCTCGCCCCCTCCTTTTCAATATCTACACAAACGTCCAGCCACTACCCAAAGTAGTAGTACTGGAATGAAATGATAGAACACCTCACACACACATAGTTTCCTTTCGTGGCTGTTTACATTGGAGGGTCGCCGGTCCTCTCGAACGGAACAGTTTAACGTCATGCCCAGGACGAAAAGATATAGAGAACACCAACATGACAAATAACAGCAGGAAGGCATGAGCCACAATCCACCGTCTTGGCAAAGACCACACCACCCATAATTCACAACGGTCACAGCAAACTCTGTTGCATCACAACTGGTGTAGGTATTGGATGGAGCCCGCACATCACAGGTGTAAAAAAAACGTTCTGTATTGAAATACTGACAATGTTTCGATCTATTTGATCTTCATCAGGTCATGTGTACACAAAACATACACTTTTATACTAAGGGAGTGCCCCCATCAACCAATCAAAACACCACATTTTGGTGCCCCTCCCATCACTGCAGGTGTGACACGTCAACCCTGAGTGAGTAGGTGGGGACCCAGACATATTGATGTAAATATAGTCTGTTCAGAAATGTTAGTGCCTCTCATAGAGCTTGTAGGTGATGCAGAGGAAGGAAATGGGTCGGTAGCTCTTCGGGGATAATGGGTCTTTGCCAGGTTTAGGGATTGCAACCACTTTGGCCTTTCTCCAGACAGAAGGGATGGTTTTCTGTGCCATGCACGTGTTCAGCATCCCCACAAGCCAGGTCTTTGCGCTAGGTCCCAGGTGCTGTATCATTTCTTCCAGCATGTCATCAATCCCTGCTGCTTTTCCGGGTTTCAACTTTCCCATTGCAGTTTCAAGTTCTTCTAGGTCGAAGGGTTTGGTTTGAGGACTGGCTGATTGTGGTTGGTCTGATACCACTGTGCGATGGTATTCTATGTGGGTCGGTGGCGGTGTTGGTTACGACTGTTGGCCACCAGTTGTGACCAACACTGCCACCGACCCACAGGAGAATACCATCACACAGTGGTATCAGACCAACCTCAATCAGCCAGCCCTCAAACCAAACCCTTCGACCTAGAAGAACTCGAAACTGCAATGGGAAAGTTGAAACCCGGAAAAGCAGCAGGGATTGATGACATACTGGCAGAAATGATACAGCACCTGGGACCTAACGCAAAGACCTGGCTCGTGGGGATACTGAATAAATGCATGGCACAGAAAACCATCCCTTCTGTCTGGAGAAAGGCCAAAGTGGTTGCAATCCCCAAACCTGGCAAAGACCCATCACCCCCAAAGAGCTACCGACCCATTTCCCTCCTCTGCATCACCTACAAGAGAGGCTGCTACTCCAACGCCTCATACCACTCACAGACACCAAGCTGACTAAAGACCAAGCTGGTTTCCGTCCTGGCCGCTCCTGTGCTGGACAGAGCTCAACCTCACCCAACACATGGAGGATGGGTTTGAGGGAAAACAAATAACTGGAGCAGCATTCAGAGATCTCTCTGCTGCCTATGACACTGTCCAACACCGCACAATGGTCGGGAAAAGCCTCCTCAACAACAGGCGCTTCTATGTCCAGTTAAATGACCAGAGGAGTAAATGGAAAGCCCAAAAGAACGGCCTACCACAAGGTAGCCTGCTCGCCCCCTCCTTTTCAATATCTACACAAACGTCCAGCCACTACCCGAAGTAGTAGTACTGGAATGAAATGATAGAACACCTCACACACACATAGTTTCCTTTCGTGGCTGTTTACATTCGAGGGTCGCCGGTCCTCTCGAACGGAACAGTTTAACGTCATGCCCAGGACGAAAAGATATAGAGAACACCAACATGACAAATAACAGCAGGAAGGCATTATAAATTACCTTCATGAGACTAGTAAATGACCTTGAGCAGTATAAATGACCTTCATAAGACTAGTAAATGATCTTCACCAGTATAAATGACCTTGACCAGTATGCGGTCCGTGACCATGGACTATAGCATTGTGCTTTTCCTTGATTTTCACCTTTAAAAAAAATCCTCAACAATGATGAAGAATCGCGCACTATAGCGCGCCGCTCAATGACCTCTGAGACCATGGACCAATTAATGAAATACAACACATTGAGCAGGGCACTGCAGGGAGTTGAACCCCGTTCCGGTAAACCAGAAGTCCGACACCAGTGCCTTAGTTTTTGTGTTGTTGTTCATTTAAAGGTCCAGGTGTGCATACGCATGTGCACCTGTGCGTGTGTAGGTGCATGTGTGCATGTGTGTGTGCACGCTTCAATGACCACTGTTGGACCCAATGGCGATCAAGGACCTCAGGGAGCCACACATAATTCACAACGGTCACAGCGAACTCTGTTGCATCACAACTGGTGGCCAACAGTCGTAACCAACACTGCCGCCGACCCACAGGAGAATACCATCGCACAGTGGTATCAGACCAACTACAATCCACCGTCTTGGGGAAAATAAATAGCTGATCAATAAGCCCCAAACGCGTTGCACTGCGACGCGTTTTGAGCTTGTACATCGGCTATTTTTGCTACAACAGTAATATGCAACGTGGCCTTCTGGAGTGAGAGTGGAAATATAGTGGAAATATAGTCTCTATCGTCAAAGTTGCCCACCCCCATTCTAAACACTACAACATGCAGAGGAGAAGTCATAACAGAACCATCTAAACACTACAACATGCAGAGGAGAAGTCATAACAGAACCATCTAAACACTACAACATGCAGAGGAGAAGTCATAACAGAACCATCTAAACACTACAGCATGCAGAGGAGAAGTCATAACAGAACCATCTAAACACTACAACATGCAGAGGAGAAGTCATAACAGAACCATCTAAACACTACAGCATGCAGAGGAGAAGTCATAACAGAACCATCTAAACACTACAGCATGCAGAGGAGAAGTCATAACAGAACCATCTAAACACTACAACATGCAGAGGAGAAGTCATAACAGAATCATCTAAACACTACAGCATGCAGAGGAGAAGTCATAACAGAACCATCTAAACACTACAACATGCAGAGGAGAAGTCATAACAGAACCATCTAAATACTACAACATGCAGAGGAGAAGTCATAACAGAACAATCTAAACACTACAACATGCAGAGGAGAAGTCATAACAGAACCATCTTAAACACTACAACATGCAGAGGAGAAGTCATAACAGAACCATCTAAATACTACAGCATGCAGAGGAGAAGTCATAGCAGAACCATCTAAATACTACAACATGCAGAGGAGAAGTCATAACAGAACCATCTAAATACTACAGCATGCAGAGGAGAAGTCATAGCAGAACCATCTAAATAGTAAATACTACAACATGCAGTCATAACAGAACCATCTAAACACTACAACATGCAGTCATAACAGAATCATCTAAACACTACAGCATGCAGAGGAGAAGTCATAACAGAACCATCTTAAACACTACAACATGCAGAGGAGAAGTCATAACAGAACCATCTAAACACTACAACATGCAGAGGAGAAGTCATAACAGAACCATCTAAACACTACAACATGCAGAGGAGAAGTCATAACAGAACCATCTAAATACTACAACATGCAGTCATAACAGAACAATCTAAACACTACAGCATGCAGAGGAGAAGTCATAACAGAACCATCTAAATACTACAACATGCAGTCATAACAGAACCATCTAAATACTACAACATGCAGTCATAACAGAACCATCTAAATTCTAAACACTACAGCATGCAGTCATAACAGAACCATCTAAACACTACTCTGTTCACCTCTAGTCGATTCTTTATTCAGCCACGGACCACCATTTGAGGCCATTTAGCCTCTCAGACCCATTTGAGCCACTGACCACAATTGTGAGCATTAGAGTATAATTATTATGAATAGAGAAGGCACCCAGAGGAAACCCTGAGGCTGAAATGGACATAGTGGCCGAATGAAGGTATTGCAGCCTGGCCCCAAACACATGAACGCGCTGGTCCGTTGACTATATCATTGTGCACGTTCACGACGGCAGCACGCTAGCTAGCTAGCTAACGAACTAGCGTGCATCCCAGAATGCTCTGTTTCTACTCTGTTGTGTTCATATATTATCTCTCTACTACTTTACAAAACCATGATCCAGTAGCCGAATGGTTAGAATCGATGCTATGTGAACATCCGGGCCCGGGTTCGACTCCCAGTCGATGACCGAGTATCTTTTCTTCTTAACAAACACAACTGTTTGTTTGCATCAAGTGGAGGTCCATAATTCATTCAGTATCTGAGCCGGCCACGGGACCACCATTTTTAGGCTCAAATACTGAATTGAATAATGGACCTCGACGAGAAAAGCTAAAACAATTGTGTTTAGTTTGGTAAGAATGAAGCTAACTTCTCAGTCCTCGACGGGGAATCGAAACCGGGCCTTGTTGTCTGCTAGGCGCCGACAGTAACCATTAGGCCACTGGAACACGATTTTACAAAGCGGCACGAACATAATATATAAACATCACCACAAAGTTAACATCATATAAAGTGATCACAGATGTTTGAACAACAACAACAACGTTTAAGTATTAAATAACATTTAACGTACCTTGCTGCGGACACGACGACGAGGCGGCGAACATGGTGACGTGGCAGAATCAAAACAACACTGAAGCAAACCCCCCTCCACGCGTCTCTTCCGTATTTGAGGAGGGGGGGCGTCACTTCCTTCCGGGTGTGACGTGACGTGAGGCCACGCCCGCGAGTCTTTTGCCGCGATTTTCTTTGTAGTCATTATTGTAGTACTCCTTACGTTACATCCGGGTCCCGTCCGCTTCTATTATGATTCTGAACGCGTGAATCTTTTTATTTTTTTACAATAGCGTTATTTTTCAGAAAGGAAGCCATTGAGGGTTAAAGTGTGTCTTAATGCTTCCAACTCGACTATAATTATTATTAATGTAACTGTAAAGAAAAGAAAATGTATGACGTGGAGCTTTCTTGAGTAAGACCCGGAAGCGGGTTACGTCACGGCTTGAATAGTCAATACAGAGATCAGTCCCTTTTCTGGCAGCGTCCTTAGTGGTCTAGCGGTCTAAACAACCGACTTTCAATACAACCTTATGTAACTTCACGGGTTCAAACCCCGCTGATGTTTTTCTCAATCATTGATTCATTTTTGATTGATTGATTGAAATATTTATTAACGGTTTGTAGAATTTACAGTACATTTTAAGCACAAACTCAATACAAAGACTGTTAACTGTGAGTGGACGACCCAATTAAGCATTACACTGCAACCCCACTGTGGCTATACCTTTTTATTCACAATGCAAAGTTATTGTACTCCTAATAATATATCATGGTGTAGTCTAGCTCTGGTTTGATTGATTGAAATATTTATTAACAGTTTGTAGAATTACAGTACATTTCAAGCACAAACTCAATGCAAAGACTGTTAACTGTGAGTGGACGACCCAATTAAGCATTACACTTGTTTACAACAGGGTCCACATTGTTCAATTCATCAAAACATTTAGAGACATACAAATAGACAATTCTATATAGTTAAAGAACAGAACAGGAATTCATCATATAGGAAGCAAAAAGGGAAAAGAAAGGAAGCCAATGAGGGTTAAATGGGTCTTTAATGCTTCCAACTCGAGTAGAATTATTAACGTAACTGTACACGTGTCCGGAAGTGGCTCTGGAAGGGCGGCTGACGCTGACGTCATGGCTTACATAGACAATATAGAACTCTATCACTAAACCTAGCAACTTAACTTTGCCGGTTCGAGCCCCGTTGATTACTTTCCAACAACACCGACTAGTTGTTTTGTGAGGTTATTGTTAGGGCTAGTTTGACATGCATTAGGCTACCCCCATTGAGTGGTATTTCTATCTCTGGGACCCCCAATCTATATTGTAAAATCAGGGTTAATTTGTTCTCTGAGAGTGTTTAAATCATGGAACATTGTCGGATTTATAGTTGTCGTGTATATTTGTACGTCTAATTTTGATGAATTGAAAATGGTGGGCCCTATTGTAAACAAGTGTAATGCTTTATGGTGTCGTCCACTCACAGTTAACAGTTATTGTATTGAGTTGTACAGTGAAATGTACTGTAATTCTGCAAACTGTAAAATAATCAATCAATCCTGCCTGTGTTCTACTATGCTAGTGTCGACTAGGCTATATGGTGCTGCTCTACTACACGGCTATAGGATCAAGGCTCTTTAGTCGAGTATGGGAAGCCGTTTAGGCCATAAATGCATCAGGAATTAATTTGGATAATGGTAATGGAGATATTGTAAAAGTTGTCACTTTATTAATCCCCCAAGGTTCTTTTTTAAACAAAGAAAGTCTGAGTTTCTATATGGCTATGGGCTATGGTAGTAATAATAATCATATATATGTGTGTAATTATTTCCATTCGTTTTGTTCCCATTTTTCCCTACATAAGTAAATAAACTAATTCTCTTTTGGGAATTTGCACCTTTGCACACCCACAATATGAAATATATATGAAAGCAGGGAATCATAGCTTCAAATTGACATATTGGTCATGTTCAGTTTCACCCACCAGTTTTGGAGATATGGCTTATAGAGCAATGTCTTACAGAGAAACAGCGAGTTGAGAAAACAGGCATGAAAGGTTCACTTGTGGTCTTTGCACCTATAGCTACATGTTTAAGCATTTATTTCATATTTACATGTCGATTTCAGCTCAGACACTTATTGTCTCCACCAGGCCGAAGGCATGGGGGGAGAGTATGTTTTGCACTCCGTCCGTCCGTGTGTCCGTCCGTGTGTGTGTCCGTCCGTCCGTGAGGAGCTAATCTCGGCCACCGTTAACCCGGTCGATGCCAAATTTTGCACACACACTCCCTGGATGCCAACGATCAACCTCTGCCCCAAACTTTCCAGAACGGCCTGTTATAGCGCCACCAGGAGGCCGCTTTGTGCAAAACAAGTTTTTGCACAGTACACCTACAGATTTTGTCCAAACATCACGCAAATTGGTACACAGTCTCTCTAGAGCCATTCAACGAAACCGGTCTTTCAGATTTCTCAGACGCCATCCTGATTGGCTAAGATTGGCTTCCAAAGTTCACAGGAGTGCTCAGTTTCAAACAAAATGCTGCAAATCATGAACACATCGCGTGATTTCCGTGAAATTGTGCACCCACATTCCCACTAGGCCGAGGACGAAATGCCACATGAACAATTTCAACTCAGCCTCAAGGTGGCGCTATAACTGGCCCAAAAGTGTTTTTACCTCTAACTGCATGGATCTGTGGATAACTTTGTATGCCAACTCCCTAGAGGCCAAGGAAAAACCTTTGCCTGGAATTTTTCACATCTGCTCTTTATAGCGCCACCAGGAGGCTGACATATGTAAAACACATTTTCTATTACTCCTTCAGATTTTATCCAAATTTCACGCAAATCGGTACACATGATCTCCATAGTCATGTGATCAAGACAGGTTTGTTTGATTTCTCATATTCCATCCTGATTGGCCACGATTGGCTCCTACAGTTTTCAGGAGTAGCCCGCTTTGTACAAATCGCCACAACTCCTCAACGCAGCGTCCGATTGCGATGAAACTGTGCACGCATATTCCCACTAGGCTGAGGAAGAAATCCTGGTGGAGACCTGTGCCCAGAAGGGCACTTTTTCTAGTTATTATTATTATTATAACAAATCTTTCGAATATCACTTAATCAAATTAAAGTAGCCTACCACCATTATGACTTACACTAAAATACAGTAGCATACACATAGCCTACTGTACCCGGCCTATCCCATCCTACACAGGAGGCAAATCAATTTGAATTACTATATAAAATATATGAACCATGTTAGGTTATTATTAATACAAGTAAACTGTATATGGACAGGGTTTGAGCCACTGCAATTTCCTGACATTTGGACATTTTAACATCATATCTAGTCTGGTCCTAGAGTGTCCTGAGGAGGTGAGGACATGGTGGAAGACCATCTAGAGGTCCTTTGTTGCCTCCTTGGACACAGTTTTCAACAGCTTAATGAAATTGTTAATTTGTTTAATGGACAGTGTGACAATGAATTTAGACAGACTAGCTATGTAGAATGTACCAACTACCACTTGTTTTCTGACATCATCCGTACTTCATGTCAATACAGAAAATATTAAAATAGGGAGGAGTAACCTGTGTTGCAATTAAATAATGAACGGCAATACTATAAAATCCTAACTCTAATAGTATACAAAATGGAACCAAATTGATCTGCCCTATCTTCTACAGAGCATAGGAGCAATAAATAAATAAATCAGGTACAGTATCTGCAATGCATATTGTCTAAAATCATCAATCACTCATTTGATTTCTAACTGTTGTAGCATTTGGCCTATCTATATACAGCATCAAACTCATTTGTATCCATTATAAAATGTTGCCTAGTTTGCCATTATCTAGGTGAATGGCCCATGCACCTGTCATTTGGCTATGAGTCATTGAAAATATTGATTGGGGTCAGGGGACCCCCAGGGGTCCTTAAGTCAGTTCCAAGTGGTCCCCAAAATAGATATACAAATTATATATACATCAGAGCTATGTGAAAATAACCGATCTACAAGCTCACAGTGTTGGGTGAACTATTATAGTCAGGGTGGAACAAAAATAAATAAAAATAAACATGTTAATAGACTAAATCTACAAGCTTCTAGATTTGATCATTAGGCCTATAGGCTATTTGTCTAGCATGGACAATCTGTTAGAGATAGCACACAACTTATAGCCTATTATAAAATCCAGGTTGATATAATACACAATCCTCTGTGATCACCAACTCACCAGAACATCTCACATTAAAAACGTTTGGATTGTCATGTGTTCTATTCATGCAACACTGAGCCTGCAAGCTGTGTGATGCTAACGTTAGCATGGTCTGCCTTGGTCAAATAAAAAATGGGCAATCTAGACACACAAGGTTACATGAGTTTATAACGTTACATCATGTACGGTTTCTGTGGTAAACAACTCACGTTACCTGTGGTAACATGTCATCAAATGCTGCTAACGTTGTGGTCACCATTGTTAGCATGTGTGCTATCAGGCAAAAGCTGAGATAGATGGCCAAAATGTCATACAAAACACAACACCTAAAATCGGAATGTTATTGTGACCTATTGAGCACAAACAGACCATCATGATTTGCTTGAATCCCAGGTCAGGACTTCCTATAGCTAGTTCAATGCTGGAGTATTTCAACTTCCCTTTTAACTTCAACAGCACTGAATTAATGATAATGGTGTAGGGCAGGCTAGTCCTCTAATGATCGGACTCGCATCACAGATATTTATATGTTCAAATCCCAGTCCTCTAGGCCTAATACTTTTCAACTTTACCTAACTGAAGGCTAAAATACAAAAGAACACTACAACAACTATGAGAGATGGTATACTGGTCTGATGATCAGGCTCTCAACACAGATGTTCCATGTTCAAGTCCCAGATCTCCAAGTTAAATTCTGGAGAACTTTGAAATATATATATATTTCTAGTAAAGTGCACGAGCCTGCCCAGGCCGTAGCGTAACGGTCTGGGCACCGGACTGGTAATCCAGTCGCAGTGTGCCGCGGGTTCGACACTGCGGGTTCGACTCCCGGACCCGACACGGCCTTTACTGCATGTCATCCCCCCATCTCTCTCCCGTTTCCTGTCAGCCTACTGTCTGTCCCTTCAAAAATCAATAAAAGGCGTAAGCCGCAAAAAAATATCTTAAAGGAAGAAAAAAAAGTGCACGAGCCAAGTATAAATTCAACATTGCACATTAAGAAGTTAATATCACTTTTCTCTCTGCACAATTAGCCACACAACGTCCAAGTCAGACTCAGCAGTCTCAGCTGACTCAGCTCACTAGTCTAATTCAATGTTTTAACTTTTATGAATGAATATAATGAAATGTAAATGTGTCTTATAAACCGATGGGGGTTGGGCACTTGTGTAGAACACGAAAATAAAAGAATCAATCAAAAATCAATCAACAATCAATCATAGCAAAAAGAGTTGAAAGTGAACAGCGCCAACGTTGTCCAGTTGAAAATGAACTACGCCGACACGCCATCCATACGACGTTGATACGCCGACCTCTCTCTGGACGGCGTATCAACGGCGTATCAACGTCCGCTCACGCCGGAAATGTAAGAGATTTCCTCAGTGATAGAATGAATAAGTTACAGCTATATCTTTAATGGATTTAACAGATGGACCAACTAGGCCTAGTCTTTTCGGAATTAATAATTATGACTAAATGTCTTTAGTAAAGAAGTCAAATCACTCAAACATTTCTTTGTCTGTAGCCTACTTGGTGACTATAGGTTTGAGTTGGAGTTTTGTAGTTCTAATCAGTCTTGAAAGTAAAGAGTTGGGTGTGTTTTTAACCCAGATCATGGAGCCATTAGCCTGACCTAAGCAGAGACATTTCTGGCCTAGATGGGAGGGTCGCGCCTCAGAAAAGCGCGCACCCTGATTGGATCTCATCGATCTGTCCGTCACACCCGGCCCCTCCTCTCCCCCCTAGTGCAGCGCTACGTCACATCATTTAGAGTGACGCCCACCCGGAAGGGTTGACTCCCACTTTTAGACTGGTTCAGCCCACGGCTTTTTCCAGGCTTTCATCTTTCGCGCAGACGAATTGAAAGCCTGGGTATCGAGGCTATGGAGCCATTAACTCAGTGAATTACTTGCTAGGCTACTGCCACAACATAGTCTTCCTTTGCATTTGAGTTGGAGTTTTTAAGTTGAGCTGCTGTTTGTTGTGCTGTTGGTTATCTAGATGTTTGAATGTTTATGAACCACAATGGAAACAAGCCTCCGACCGACACAGTGTGTCCACACCGGCGAGCCGTCTATAGTGATAACTGGTGACGCACCAACAGCCAATAGAATCAGGTTTTCCCCATGCAAGGCCCTGCAGTGTCAATATCCAGTCAAGTGGAGGCACCATAGCTTGATAGGGCCACTTTGAGGGCACACACACACACACACACACACACACACACACACACCACCAAATTGTGGTTTTGGCATCACTCTCGCTCCTCCTGTTTTGTTGGTTACCCACACACAGACCTCCAGTGCCAACCAAGTGTGGCGAAGGGTCAGGATTTCCCACAGTCCCTCTCTCTCTTTCTGTCTCGTTCTCTCTCACACATCAAGATTTCTTTTTTTCTCACAGGTATGGTTCTTAACACCCCCTTCTTTCACCGTTTGTGCCTCCCCAAAAAACCCCATGGAAATGTTCTGCCTCTCCCAAGAATAGTTTGTCTGACGCCCTGGCATTTTCCTCTGGTGCCCCCCTGACGCTTCGGGTTGGCCAAGTACACACTGATGACAAGACTATTTTCATCTTGATATTTATGAAATTCATTAGTTCCATTTTCTTCTTTGCTGTGCAGATGCAGCATAATGTTCAGTTTGCTTAGGTGTGTGTGTGTGTGTATAAGAGAGAGAAGAAGTAGAGACAGAGAGAGGGAGAGGAGAGAGAGATGAAATTAAATACATAATAGTAACCCAGCAAGCACGACCTGGACCTGGACGAATTAGTGACGTCTCTATTGCAAATGACTGGGTGTATACCATTCAGTCCAGCGTACATATAGTCAAAAGGCGATTGTTACAATATGTTGTAAACACTATGTGTAGTGTATCATAGTGCAGTGGTTTTCAAGATCTTTCAAAATTTTGAAAATAGATCCACAATCTAAAAACACGTCACATAGTGAGCTATATATTTTCTCATAGGCCTATCTGATTAAACTGATGTTGATGCTAACTGTAGTGCATGTATATCTCTGCTGTCTGGACTGGAAGAAACCACCTAACTCCAAAATGTTCATTTTTCAGGAAAAAAAAAACTTCCAGCTGATGTGGAGTTAGGAGGTTTTTGTCGAAGTGCTTTTTAATACTTTGCATTGGTTCAATATTGTTTTAATCAACACACAGACGGGTGTTCAATAGCACTGATTTATTTAATAATATATATTAAAAAAGATGGCTAAATGGGTGGACTTAGTTGGTTTGGCAGATAGTTTGAGGATCCAATGGAGTTAGGAGGTTTTCGCAGAGGCACTTTTTAATACTTTCCATTGGTTAAATATTTTTGAACCAACACACAGACGTAAAGGGTGTTATAGCATTGATTTATGCTAAAACAAATAAAATACAAATGAAAAACGGAGTTAGCTGGTTTCTTCCAGGCTCAACGATTATTCATTAATTTAGCAGCTAGGGGACCCCATGGAACTCCTTCGAGCCAGTGCCATAATGTATGCCTTATGCGAACTTTGTCTGTATGACATTTGACTGAAAACAATGGATAAATAATTGATTTACATGTACAATTGTCACACTGCATTTTTATATAGTAATAAAAGTCATTCAATCCTCATTGAGCATGTCTCTTTTACGATTTTATTGTGTACACAATAGCTGTACTTTTTTTGCCTAAAGTGTTAATGCATTTGGGTTTTAAAGCAGGCCTTCCTGTATTGACAGATTTTAAAGTAAATTGACCCCAACCTGGTAAACCATTAATATTCATGCACTCATAATGCATCTTGCTGTCTGACAGAACAGTAAAAGCCCTTGAAATATGTGATGACACAAGAGGTCGCCCAAACCCCCCCAGTATGTTTGTCCACCTACCTGCATGGTTTTGGAGCGGGGGAGTTGGTAAACAGGTAGAAATGCTACAAATAGAAACTAGCCACTTAAGAATATAGTCTTGAGGGAGAGCTGGTTTTGCTCGGACCTACGTCAGCACTGACCTTTTTGCTGTTTGCTAAAGGGATTTGATTTCAGCTCTCTACCTCTCTCTCTTTCACTTTTTTTCAACAGTCACACTTAAGCCATGTGAGGCGTATAAAATAGTAGTTTTGTTCAGGAAGGAGAAACTGGTGGTGGCTCAATCATGGACCAGGTCGCACCGATGCCAAGCTGTGGGAGAACGTTACAGAACAGAACACATACTTCATTACAGATCGTTTTTTCTTTTTGTCTTCTCCAAAGGGAGTGGAGTTTTGCATATCTCACTTTCTCAGTCATGCACACGAAGCAGTGCAGAGGAGAAAGTAGGGGTGCAATGGCATGTTTATGATTTATTTATGATCGGATTATTGCTATAATCTCTATTATGTTCAGTAAATACTGATACTTGACCGTGTGCTTATGGGAAAGGTTTAGTGTGGAGGGACTCAAATTGAGGACTTCACTACAGTATCTGCAATCAATGCAGGGTGGCATCACTGGCATGTGGGTGCAACTTCATGGAGTGTCTTCATGGGGACCCGCAGTAGCCTAAGATTTAGACTCTCGTATATGTATTTAATCGATATAATACATCTATAAAATACATCTACGAGAGTCTAAATCTTAGGTACCCAGAACGTACATTATTTGTGTCCTCCATGCCTTCAAGTTTAATGTAATGTTCCTGTTGACCTCCAGTGTATGAAGACCTGACATATAGTACATCACTGCCCTCTGGTGGACTATCCATTCTATGACAACAGGCTATGTGGATTGGTTCCTTTCTTGATGTGGAAGACATGTTCAATATGGATTATTTGAAAATGACAATATGAATGTGTTATGTGTGAGATTGTGGATGATCAATTCACATGCTCACACACCGGGTAGGATTCATTAGCTGTCATGTCAGGATCATGACATTTAGGTCTACAAACTATGATGAAAATAAACATGCAGAGGAGACGATACTTTAAAAAAAAAAAGATATTTATTCGCTGAGCACCAGTCAATGAGTACAAACAAAAACGTTTTTTTTTTCTCAGGTCTACCGAATTTTCTTTTTGTAAAAAAAAAAAAGAAAAGAAAAAAGAATTAGAAATAACAGAATCAGACACAATAAAAAACTAGCAGTTCTTTGAGGTTAAAAATACAAATATTTTAAACACATATGTGCCTCGTAAACAGATTGAGGCCTATCATTTTCACATAGGCAGAATAATACTGTCACTACATCTCAATCATCGCTTGGTGAAAGAACAACTTTAATCATTTAGTGAGTGCCATACAAAAACCTACCTCTACAGAGTAAAAAAGGGCTTGGACAACACCTATATACATTTTCATGGTAATGGTGAAATGTGAACATTCCTGATTATGTGTTGTTAAGAAAGATAAAACAAAAAACAACAACTAACTTTAATACTACTGCTCGAAATACTGATTTTGTTGTTGAGACCAAATTCTAATCCTGGATGCTATTTTAGGAAGCAGTATCACAATTATAACCATATAATGGTGAAAACACTAGTCTGTATTTAGATTATTATTTGGAATCTGTCAAATTACAATATTTTATATTTGGTCATTGAGTGCCAATCAGTCCTTCTGAAACTATTTCACAATTTGAGCTGGATGAATTGATTTGACCATTTACAATTTGGTTACATGAATGCTCTTGAAGAGTTTAAATATGAATGAAAAATATATGCCTTTGAGCTTTACAAACATGGCAAAGTAAAAGAAAGAAAATAAAGAAAGTTTTCTCAAATCCCATTTTGTGCTGTCATATTGCTGAATGCCATCAGTTATTGTACCCCGAAGAAAACACACCTTCAAACATAGAAGGTAGAACAATAGATGGGTTCATACCAGTGCCATTCAATGCTCAGCACCTGAACCCAAAAATGAGCTGGCACACCATACTGCCACATGTGAGGATAAAGGAGGCCTACCTGGTTGAAACTGCCAGTAGCATACAGTAAGCATATGCTGTGACACCGACAAACTGCTACAGTGTCCGTACAATCCTAACCAACAGATGTCGCTTCTCGTACTCTCCTGTAATGTCTACAGGAGAGAGAGAGTAGTGTGAGAGTAATGATGATGGTTAGTAGTACTATCATAACCTTTCAGTCATGTTATGTTCATCATGTTATGTAAACCATTGGACACTAAAAGAATAATGAGAGAACCACTGGTATAGGTGGCATAGGCATAGGTTTATCAGAAAACTGTCATGATTTGCAGAATGGGTTAATCAAAAATCTATTTCACAGGGTGTTCAGGTGGTGTATAGGGGTAAAGTATGCTCACACACAAAAAAATAAAAAAATAAAAAAGGAATTACAAAATTGTTTTAAATCAAGTTAATATATTTTATATATCTACTTGTTATTTTGTTTCTACACCACTAAGATGGGAGGGGGGGGGGGGCTGCGCTTTCCTCAAATCCAATCATCTTGGGGAAAAGAAAAAGCAAACGGCAGCACATATCACACAGCATGCACTCTGCCATGCTGTGTGCCGTGTGTGGTGTTACGTGGCAGCACATATCACACAGCATGCACTCTGCCATGCTGTGTGCCCTGTGTGGTGTTACGTTGCAGCACATATCACACAGCATGCACTCTGCCATGCTGTGTGCCCTGTGTGGTGTTACGTGGCAGCACATATCACACAGCATGCACTCTGCCATGCTGTGTGCCCTGTGTGGTGTTACGTTGCAGCACATATCACACAGCATGCACTCTGCCATGCTGTGTGCCCTGTGTGGTGTTACGTGGCAGCACATATCACACAGCATGCACTCTGCCATGCTGCAGCACATATCACACAGCATGCACTCTGCCATGCTGTGTGCCCTGTGTGGTGTTACGTGGCAGCACATATCACACAGCATGCACTCTGCCATGCTGTGTGCCGTGTGTACGGCAGCACATATCACACAGCATGCACTCTGCCATGCTGTGTGCCCTGTGTGGTGTTACGTGGCAGCACATATCACACAGCATGCACTCTGCCATGCTGTGTGCCGTGTGTACGGCAGCACATATCACACAGCATGCACTCTGCCATGCTGTGTGCCGTGTGGGGTGTCACATATCACACAGCATGCACTCTGCCATGCTGTGTGCCGTGTGGGGTGTCACATATCACACAGCATGCACTCTGCCATGCTGTGTGCCGTGTGGGGTGTCACATATCACACAGCATGCACTCTGCCATGCTGTGTGCCGTGTGTGGTGTTACGGCAGCACATATCACACAGCATGCACTCTGCCATGCTGTGTGCCCTGTGTGGTGTTACGTTGCATGTTGGATTAACCCACATATCTTTCTACCATAAAAATCTAAAATGAATTCAGGTATGATTGGACTGTGATGCCATGAGGTAATTTACAAATATTTACATCTTCCTTCAAGGCACATACACGTTGGAGCACTGGAACAAGGCCTGGAATGATGACATCAGTTATGATGGGAAGCAGTGATGGAAAGTAACAGCTACTCAAAACAAGTAACAATTACTCAAGTTTACAGTACAAGTACAATGTTGAGGAATACCTTTACATTGCTGGAGTATTTCCAAATACCAATACTTTTACTTCTACTCCACTACATTTCAGAGGCAAATATTGTACTTTTCCTCCACTACATTTATTTGAAAACTTGAGTTAATAGTAGTTACTTTGTAGATTTGGATTATTATTACAAAACATTACCCACTTAAGTAGAAATACCCTGAAAAGATAATTCAAAATTGGGCTGAAGTGGGTAATATATGTTTTGTAATATTAATACAACAAAGTAACTAAAGTTTTCAAATAATTGTAGAGGAGTAAAAGTACAATATTTTCTTCTGGGATGTACTGGAGCAGAAGTAAAAGTACTGAACATTGGAAATACTCCAATAAACAAAAAAAAACGAAATACCTCAAACTTGTACTTAAGTACAGTAATTGACCGTGTGCATGTACTTAGTTACTTTACACCACTGCAACTGTAAATAGCTACTGTTACAGTACACAGTACTAGGTCCATGGTAACAATACTGTTATGGTAACAAAGTGGATATTAAAACAAAGATTCTAAATGTGATACACGTTTAGCCCTGGCTGTTCGTTTTGTTCTTAAAAAAAAAAGAACAGATCAAATAATTATATCTTTGCCAAGGATTTTCTGATGATGGGGACTTTTTTGAAGTTTGTTGCAGTTTAGTCCACGGAGATTGTCGAGAACTGATATCACAATGCATGTTTCCATTCCCCCAGAGTGACTGATTTTGAATTGTAAGGTCTTGTGTGATTGTTATACTATTAGGTGCTTAGTGAAAGGCATAAATAAATCTAATAGTGATTTGGATTCTTTACCCTATCGACTGGGGTCGCATTTAAAAACAAATACAAAAAATATATTTTTGTTCGGAAGTGGAGGTTCACTGAGCATGTGAGTGTGTGTGTGTGTGTGTGTGTGTGTGTGAGTGTGTGTGTGTGTGTGTGTGTGTGTGTGTGTATCAGCGTGTATACACTACACGCGCACGTGTGCACGGTGCTAAACTACTGTACTCGTGAACACTACAGTACTATCTTAGACCGTTAATTTGTGTTTCATACTATACGACGTGCACACCTACTGGAAATGTAGGTGCCTGCATGTGTGTGCGTGCATGTGCGCTCGCGCATTGCCTACAAAAAAATGTGCTCTTTCCCCTCTCTCCTCCTCAGTTCCTGCCGTGGTGCGTGTTGTCCACGTAGGTGTTCTCTATGCACAGCACCGTGTAGTGGTTGGAGCAGGAGCGGGTGTGCTGGCCGAGCAGCCGGCCCGTCTGCAGCATGGAGGCCTGGCCCGTCACCGCCAGGTCCGCCGCCCGCCACGCCTCGCAGTAGTTAGTGGTCACGCGGATGCCCGCCGTGCTGGAGCCGTGCCAGATCAACTTCTCTGGCCTAGAGAGAGAGAGAGACCATTTACAATTTAGGCATTTAGCAGACGCTCTTAATCCTCTTAAGCTCTTAAATTGCACCACTCAGTTCACACGGGTGTGATTTTTTCCTCTCATCTGACTTATGTATCAACAGTATCATCAGTTGATGACAGTCTGCTTTGCATTTGCTGCTTTGCATTCCCCACAGGGACATTTTCGCGGAATGAGATAAATACGTGACTTCACTATTGACTCACGGCATTCATTTTCATCTTTCTCTTTTGCGATTTTAGCTTTTCAATACGTTTTTATCAATACGTGCAGTTTGAAGATCATCTAGAATGTGTGCCGAAGAGTATGTCAATGACAGGCCAGCCCCGAGGAAGGTGGCCAGATATGGTCAAAGAGATGGAGTATTCAATAGAGCATGGCTATACCCTTCCAGACGACACTGACCCCGGCACGCAGCAGGGTGGTTAGTTGGTTACGTCCTGCATGGGTTCCCAAACTTTTCAGCCCGCAAACCCCAAACTAATGCTGCCATTGACTCCCAAAGTACTCCCGGTGGTACAACAGCAGCATGGAGGTAAAGCAAATGCTACAATTATGAACTGACACATCTATGGATGTTATGTTACACAAGTACAGTGTAAATGGAAATAGGTGTAACTTGTTCAAAGCTGTTTCGGTGTGTGGGGGGCTGCTGTGTCTTCTGTCATCATTGGCCTGGTCATACTCTGTGAGTATCATTCTATACACACTATCATCAACATGTTATATTTGAGTCTTGACAAAATTCTTCCCCATCGTGTTGATTTTTGGGACTTTATTTTTGTATTCACACACACACACACACACACACACACACACACACACACACACACACACACACACACACACACACACACACACACACACACACACACACACACACACACGTGTCACACACACACACACACACACACACACGTCACACACACACACACACACACGTCACACACGTCACACACTCTTACCAGGCCGAGTCAGTCATGATGTTACGTCCATCAAAGGAGTAGATGGGCGTGGCTGGGTTGAACACGCCTCCATTCCCAGAGAAGATGGACATCCAGCTCGGGAACAACACCTCGCCCTGAGAGGAGAGGACAGCAACGTCAGTGCGTTTTAACCCATTCTGACCTGAGATCAGATTCTAAAAATGTCTTCTACATCCTGACAGTTTTCCATTCTGACCTGAGATCAGATTAAAAAAATGTCTTCTACGTCAGTCGTTCAAAAATAGCAGACCTACAAGCTCGTAGCGCGCCACTCGGTGGCGCACTATGAGCTTGTAGATCTGCTATTTTTCAATAGCTAAAACATAACATAATGCTAACACCAAAAGGGGTTCCCGCCCAAAATGGGGCAGGGGGTCATCACCATGCTGCCTCGTGGTGGACATTTTTGTCAAAATAGATTATTTTTGCCACGGACATACAAACCGAAACAAAACAAAAAAAGGACAATAATATTACCAGAAACACATAAAGAGCTACCCCTGAATGAACGGGTCTGTAACTATTCAAAACATTTTTTTAATAGTTAAAATGGCCAGTCTACAAGCTCACAATGTGTCAATGTAGATTGGCTAGTTGAACTATTCAAAAATGCTTTTCAAAATAGTAAAAAAAGAAAAAAAGGCAAAGCAGTTTAGGGATAAGGGGTTTAGCGGTTACGAAAATGGAGCACTGAGTGCTTAACTGGAACCTGAGTTCCTTAGAGTTTTGGGGATCCTTGCAAATAAAACATTTGAGAACTACTAGTACTACTATAGTTGGACACCGATGTGTCATAAATCTGAAGGAAATCTGGAGACTGACATTCAGTAATTGGGTCTCATGAACATTACAATGGTGTGTAAAACAGAAAATCTAAGACCGAGTCTTTGCCACGGACACATTTGTCCGTGTACAGACATGTTGATGGCCCCTGGTCATACGATTTATCAGGACGTGCATAGATGAAGTTCCAACGAAGTCCGTTTGAATATTTCAAAACGAAAAACGTGCATCACTGTGTAGACGGCCGACCTTGATGCAGTCACATTCTGTGTGTGCGTGCGTGCGTGCATTTTGTGTGTGTGCCTCCTCCTCCTCCTCAGGCCTCACCCTGAGATTCACCACGGGCATATGGTGACGGTCGGCCTTCCGCACGATGGTGGCCAGGTCCTGGAGGTGCGAGGACAGGAAGGCTCGGTAGGTGGCCGTCAGACCCATGTTGCGCGCCTGCTGGTAGCACTGGAAGTCTGCCCCCCGGATGCCGCGCATGTCACCTCTCAGCGGGGCGTTCAGCGCCACCAGATGGAGCTAGAGGAGGAGGAGGAGGGACGGACAGACAGAGGGTGAGCCACAGACGCACAGAGGGCAGATAGAAGCAGTGGTTTCCAAACTTAATAACCCGTGATTCGTGAGTCGTGACCCAGAAACAGAACATAGCTGTTCGCCCCGGGGACCCAAACTAGTGAAATTAGGTGATCTACAAGCTCACAATGTGTCGCTTCGGAAGCTTGTAGATCGACTATTCTCACTACTCCTAGAATTTTCTTTTATTACTTGGTTACGTTGTCCACCGGGCCAATAAGGGACCACCATTCTTGATGACGTAACTAAGGTATGTAACTAAGGTACAAGGTATGTGTGTATGTATGTATGTCGGGGTAAGAATGGTGGTCCTTTATTGGCTGTTGATGGTGACATAACTAAGGTACGTTGGTATAAGGTCAATAACGGGTCTAAAGGACAGCCGTTGTAATAGACATTAGTTAGTAGCAGTACTTGCGCGCTCTGTTTGCACACAACTACTTGTGTGCAAGGCGCAAGTTGGCACCTCGACAGAGTGCATTTCTAGTGTGTCTATGTGTGTGTGTGTGTGTGTGTGTGTGTGTGTGTGTGTGTGTGTGTGTGTGTGTGTGTGTGTGTGTGTGTGTGTACGTGCGCATGTGCGTGTGTGTACTGTGTGTGTGTGTGTGTGTGTGTGTGTGTGTGTGTGTGTGTGTGTGTTGTTTCTACCCACCCCAGGTACAGAGTTGAAGGCCTCTGGCAGCTTATAGCTGGGTTGGTATCCTCTACTGCTACTCCGCTCCTGTAGCTCCTACACACACAGCAAATATGCAAAAGAAAAAACTAAATACCTTTCACACTGAAAGTAAAATCTTACAGAAATACAGCTGCTTCCATAAACAAACAAATGCCTGTTTTAGGCTTCCTGTCTTTTTCTATTTATTTTGATAGGAGAGCAGAAACTGAGGGGGAGAGAGAGGGGGGGTGGTGAGGACATCGAACTCAGGTCTCCATAGCCGGAATCGAACAGAAGGGTGCACTGCTGACACGTTGCGGTCGACCAGCATGCCCCAGGAAATGTTATTTCAGATTTTTATAAATAAAAATAAATACATAAATATCTTCCGCACGCTGCCAGTAAGCCATGGAAGTATCTCCATGCATTTGTTTTCACATACAGAACATTTTTGTTTACATATTTTATAATAGAAGTCAATGGCAATCAGACTGAAACCTTGTCCTACACATCATAGACAAGTCATATAATTGGTCACGGACTATGAAGGTCAATTTCCACATGAAGCCATGACCCTTAACTTGTTGGATTTTCAAGCCAGAGTTGTGTATGCGTGTGTGTGTGTGTGCGTGCGTGAATGTATGTATGTGTGTGTGAGAGAGAGAGAGATAGAGAGAGCATGCATGTACCTGGCTGTGGATTCTGAAAGGTCTGCCACTTTGTCCTGGTCTGCTGAGCGCCTGAGACACTGCTTCCGAGGAGGGTCCTTCCGATGGCAACGGGACCAACTCTCCTAACTGGGGACAGACAGGACACAGTGAACACACGAGCACGCACGCACACACACACACACGCTGCACGCACGCACACACACACACACACACACACACACACACACACACACACACACACACACACACATACACACACACACAGGTCGTACATACCTGGACCTTCTGCCAGCCGTTGCGCGTTCTGAGGTACAGCTCTCCTCCCCGGTCGGCCACATAGGCCATGGTGCCTTCAGCCGCCCGGTGGCTCTCTCTGGCCAGGGCATGCACCGTCTTATAGGTCGTCACCTGAAATCACAACACACGCACGTTTTTAGTTAAACATTTTTTTAACTAATATATTTGCTTCTGGGGGTCCCTGCACAACATTATTTTCCGATGGGGGTCGGCAGCCAATTACATATAATCTTTGGAGTCCTTGACATGAAATAGTTTGAATGAGCACCACTGATATAGAAACATTAGGTTTTTCAGAAAACTGTCATGATTTAGAAGACGTTTGTAGAATCTGGTCTTAGGTCTTAATGGGTTTAAGCTTAATTTATTCTTAATTGTCGGTGTCGCAGACCAAAAACAGTATCTCTATAAACAGGGCCCGTGCGGCTGGCGTAGCTGTCTGGGCACCCTGGCTGTGTCTGGCAGTGTGCCGCGGGATCCACTCCCGATCCCGACGGCCTTTACTGCGTGTCACCCCCCCCCCCCCCCCCATCTCTCTCCCCATTTCCTGTCAGCCTACTTTCATCTATCCCTCTATCAATCAAAACAAAAAAAAGGCGAAAGCCAAATACAAAATCTTATAAAAACAAAAAACACACACACAGTGCAGTGCCGCCTTGCCAGTCCACTGCACTGTTCATTTATTCAGCAGATTTAGATTTAGTCTTAGTGTTTTCAATAACACATAATTTAGTCTTAGTCCTATTTTGTCTTCTGAAATTGTTTAGTCTTAGTCTAGTCTTAGTCGACTAAATATCAAAACCTTAGGTCTTTCAGTCTTAGTCTTTATGCAATGTTAATTTTGCAAGAAAGTCTCAGTCTCAGTCTTTTGAATAATATAAATAGTTTAGTCTAGTCTTAGTGTCTTCTATTCAGAGATCTGTAAAAGTGACTTACTGGGTTAGCGTATCCTGGGGTTCCTTGTGGTCCGGGGGGCCCAGGGGGGCCGGGGATGTTGACGGCTAGAAATTGTTAGCAAATTCAATACATTGAGTTTTGTTTTCACGGCAGATCTTTTTTTAAATGCACAGCAAAATATGATTGTGTTTTGTGTATTGTGGGGCCTAGAAGGGCAAGAAAAAGACATACATGCTCCATAAACAGGAGGGGGTCCTGGGGCACCAGCCGGTCCAGGCGGGCCGCGGGCACCAGGTCTTCCAAACCCAGGAGACCCAGGCTGGCCAGGTTCACCAGCAGGACCCAGGGGTCCCACGATAGACTCGCCCTTAGGACCCTGCAGAAAAACAATTATGCATTATTCATGAGAAACAGAGTATTTCAAATAATAGTGCTCGCCCTTGATATCCACATTGAGACTATTGTGACCCACCTTGACTAAGTCATTGGATTTTTGTTTTCATGACATAGAATCATAGCATTGCAGAGAAACAGCAGGCCTGAAAGGTTCACTTCTGTGGACTCTAACATTACACCTAGCTACATGTTTAAGCATTTATTTCATATTTAAAACAAAAATGCATCGCATTGATGCACCTGGGATGTATCCTCAGTGATGTATCCCAAGGTCATCGGGGTTTCGGGTCTCCCAACATCATACCCCTCACTCAGGTGACCCAGCCTGGGTGATCAAGTCCCGACTTACGTCCCAGTAGCTACCCTCGATCAGTCCCATTAGGGAAAAACCAGGACCACACAATCCGTTCCCCCTGAACTACTCTGCCATTCTGGCGCGTGGAAAGACTAGGCTCTGTGGGTTGACTCCTGTCCGGGCCCCTCCTACGTCTCACCAGGTCCACTCCTGCTCTCACCAGGTCCAGCCCCTGTGCGTTGCACCAGACTCCCAGCACCAGGCATTTAATTCAGGAATGGTGGATTCTCGAGCCGCAATGGTTCCGCAGGCTCCACCTTGCCCTTGGTAGTGCCGCAGGCTCCGCTTGAGGCTTGAATGGCCCTCCTAAAGGTGGGTTTGTTGGGCTTCTTCCTCACGGAAGACACAGGCTGGGGCGCCAACCCATACTGCTCCCGGGTGCCGTCTACATTCCGGCTGTCTCTCCAGTGGTCACGTGTCATGTCATTTATTTCAGACATGCTCTACTCTAGTATGTGAAGAGTCTGCCTATGCTCATTTTGGATTAAAAATAAATACAAATAAATGCTGTTTTTCTCCTCTGGTGAAAAAACGTAGGCTGCACAATGGCAGTCCCTCAGTCAAATCACATGTTTTCAATATTGAGCCACATGTTTAATTTTTTTACTGACAGTAAGCTGGTTTTCAGAATGACACTGCAGATTACACCCGTTTGGTTGGTTTAGGAGCTGTTCACCCTCACAGGGAGGGAGGTGTGCACTTCAATCACTCAGACGACTCATTAATAAAGAAACTCACCACGGGTCCTGACCTCCCAGGCAGGCCTGGAGGACCGGGCAGGCCTTCGTCCCCCGTGGCACCCTTCTCACCTTGGTAGCCATCCTCGCCTTTGTCTCCCTGAGGAAGACAGACAGACAGACAGACAGACAGACAGACAGACAGACAGACAGACAGACAGACAGACAGACAGACAGACAGACAGACAGACAGACAGACAGACAGACAGACAGACAGACAGACAGACAGACAGACAGACAGACAGACAGACAGACATTTGCAGGGAATGGTAAGTAGAAACAACAACAAAAAACTAAACTAAAATGCAAATTCAAATTATTTGTATTTATTTTTATATATATATTTTTTAACTAAACAATACACTTGATAAATAGTATGGCAAATGTTAGGCCGACTCAAATGCTAAAGGGCAAAGGTGTGTCTTAAGATGGGATTTAAAAGTGTGAATGGAAGGGGAAGAGATAATAGAAAGGGCGGGGTAAATGATTCAAAAGCAGTATTAGGACAGTAGGACTCACCATAGTTCCATCAGGAAACATGGGTTCTGAGAAGATGACAAATTAAGAAGACAATGAACCACACAGAGCTGAAAGTTTAATTTACTGTTACTATTATATAGGAAGTAGGGTTGTCCCGATCCGATCACGTGATCGGAAATCGCAAAGACATGTGATCGGGACATCCCTAGTATCAATATTATCCATATCATGATATTTGACTGGATATTGTCTGTGATTTTGGATATTGTACTATTGTGATATGGCATAACTGTTCTATAAAAATATAAATATCGGATCGAGAACAATCGGTATCGGCAGATACTCAAAATCAAATGATCGGAATCGGATCGGCAGCGAAGAAAGTGATCGGGGCCGGACATCCCTAGTAGGAAGGTTAGGCGTTTCCTTCACTTGACCCATTTTGGGTGGGAACCCCTTTTGGTGTTAGCATTATGTTATGCTTTAGCTATTGAAAAATAGCAGCTCTACAAGCTCATAGCGCGCCACTCGAGCTTGTAGGTCTGCTATTTTTGAAAAATCGAAGAACGACTGACATAGAAACATAGCTTTTTCAGAAAACTGTCAGGATGTAAAAGACATTTTTTGAATCTGATCTCAGGTCTGAATGGGTTAAATTTGAGTGCCTATTTCTAAGGCTACTTGCTGTGAGGTGAAGCCACTTTCATTTCCACGTTGCTGTACCTGGTGTGCCGGGCTCTCCAGGTGATCCCATGTCTCCTTTGTCTCCCTTTACTCCAGATGAGCCTCTGCCAACCGCAGATTCCTATACACACACGCACGCACGCGCACGCACGCACGCACGCACGCACGCACGCACACACACACACACACACACACACACACACACACACACACACACACACACACACACACACACACACACACACACACAGACTGTTAAGAAACACTGAATACTGTACACACACACACAATGTAAACGCAATGTAAAATGACAGTGAACAACACAGAACCGGACAGGCATTAAGGGATGTCGATTGGTTAAGTTAAAACATCGCCACCAGCAGTGAAAACACCAGAGAGGACACAAGCTGGGGGACAGCAGCACATAAAGGTTTCCCTCCACCATTCCACATCACTTGGAGACTGGAAAAACGGTTCCGGATTGCAGTAGGTAGTCTCATACATTAGCCCAGTGGTTTTCAACCAGTGGTCCAGGGACCAGCAGTGGTCCTTGAAGGGGTTCCAGGTGGTCCCACAGCTAAATGATGGAGAGTTGGTAACCAAACGGACCCTTATTATAGATCTTTAACTCTTGAGAGCGTAAAACGGAACCAAATGGACCCTTACCGGTCCAGTTAAATGATTGTTAAACATCTGCATTACTTAATTTACAAGACGTCTACACAATTAGAGAATGTATAATAATTGCGTTTGCATGTTATCTCTCCTATCCACATCAATACAGCATTGCATTGTGGACAAAATCTTAACGTTTTGGGTCTGCAAAGCTACATCTCATCAAATGGTGGTCCGTGGCTCAAATGCCGAAAAAATAATGGGCCTTGAAATCAAAAGGGTTGAAAACCACTGCATTAGTCTATATTTCCACAGCAAGCAGACCCCCCAAGAACAACCACCGAGGATGAGAGGGTGATAAGTCGTATCCGTTATGAGTCCTAGGGCTGATCTGGCAGTCGGTTTTAAATACTTGTCATGCTCATACCAGTATGTGCAGTGAAAGTACTCATTTTACCGCATTGATCAAATTATATCTTTCCATTTGTCTTTGTGTCTAAATAAGGTGTATGTGATAAATTAACCAACCGAATATTGAATTCCCAGGTGATAATCTATCGGATCTAAGTGTCTTGAGACAACTTGGCACTATAATAAATGTAATTCAGTTCCCAAATTATGCCAACCTCTACTCTGGTTAATACAATAACTGTTTTACTGTTACTAGGGATTATTCAAGGCACCGTCAAGTATTCCACTTTGAGAACCGGCCTAGATTGTGGCTCTTTACCTTATTATCAAGGCCATGTTCAGACACATTTATGGCATCAACCTTCACCACACTGTTCAGTTGGTGGTCCTTGGTACTATAGTAACACCAGTGTCTACCAACTACTGTATATTGAACTTTACAACAGCTGGAACCGCTTTCTATTTAACTCTCCATTCAAGTCTCTGAGGGTTGATTGGCATTTAGCCAGATACTGGTAGTCACCACCACCACCACCACCACCACAAGAAACACTTCGGTGTGTCAAGGAAGCTGCTAGTGCAAGTATTTTATCTACAATAAAATCACGAGTGTTAGTGTACAAATGGACCCACTCTCAGAGATAAACTAATAGGCCTACTCAGAGATGTTGCTTTGTGGATCCAACCCAAGGACACCAGGACTTGGTTTCTAACTCACTTTATTCAAGTGGTTTATCTTCCTTAATTGTCTTTAAGGTCTGCCATCGGTTCTTTTTTTTTAAATTATTCTTTGAAGGAGCTTAACTCAGTCGTCAGGTCCTTTTTAAGGTCTCTTATTTCTTTGGTAATACTTCAGAGGGCATTCTGGATTAGGCTACCTGAGGCTCTCTCGTTGTTGCCAACATCCACTTGACCCATGTGTCTTTCTTCGTCCATTTCGTTGTTTTCGCTCCTTGTTTGTCTCCTCTCATTCATTGCAAAAATATATTTCGCAATAAAAACATTTATCTCAAGTTTAGAGAGGTTTATTGTATTTACCGGAGAGCTGAAATCTCAAGCAGCCATATGCTTAGCCACTGCTACCGGAAGTCAGGAAGTGGATTATCTTCTAAATCGAAGCAATAAAATAAAATAAACGTTGAACTACATGAACCCTAGCACCCCTATTCTGGGGGCAAACATTCGGCCATAATAGTAGATCTACATGCATTACACTGTGACACGTTGTGAGCTTGTAGATGGGCTATTGCAAAGACATTTTGGACCCTATTTTCGTCAGTGCTAAAACCCTTATCCTCTTTTTCTTTTTACTATTTTGAAAAACACATTATTACATATTCAACTTGCTGATCTACATCAACACGTTGTGAGCTTGTTGATCTGCTATTTGAACTGGACAGACTCGGTCCACAGTCAACAAAGTATATAGGCTTTAAGCGGTTAAAATAAGACGTTTGCCAGATCCTACCAATTGGTAAGAAGGTTGAATTGAACCCAGCTCTGGTCACCGAGTCTGAATATCAACAGTGTTCACACTCTCCTCGCCTCTCTTTGAGATGCGCAGGGGAGGCAAGAGGAGGCGAGCAGAGAAGAAGCACTTTCACATTCAGCCTAAAATCATATCATAATCATAATCATAATCATCATAGCTGAATAAGACCTCGTCCAAGAGACTGATACTGGAGAGAGGGAGAGAGCACCATGGGATTAGAACAGCGCGCGCGCGGTTAACAGGTGGGAGCTGGGAGGGAGGCGAAGGGACTTTTCCTACACGATATCACACAGGAAGTGGTTCGCCCCGCCCTACTACTAGTAGGAAGAAGTAGGGGCCCCGCGGGGAGGGGCATTCTTACATTCTAATACAGCCTGAAAACCCCTTTCTGGCAGCCAACTTTGTAGCGTGCTTCACTAAGCATTAGACTCCCAATCTACACCTCCTGTGTTCAAATCCAACTGCTGACACTATTTTTCCAACAACCCACGACTTCTTTTTAGGCCGATAAAGTATAGTTTTAGACCACGACGGAGGGCAGCCGTCTCTAGTGAACTTGAGCCACGAGACATTGCGAGTTGCCGTGTTGAATGTTGAGAAATGTGAGAAGTCCTGGGGCAGTTTGGGACGACAGGGCCAAAATGGCACTTTCTCAGTGAAATAGCTTCAGCAAAGTTCGCTAGAGCCGACTCAGCCCTGTTCGAGTTGGGACAGAATAGTAAATAATTACCCCCCACAAGGCAATGCCAACCGAGCAATATTTCCCACCACGGAGCAAAGCCGGGCAGTGCTGCATG
This sequence comes from Protomyctophum parallelum, assembly GCF_964188405.1. NCBI lineage: Eukaryota > Metazoa > Chordata > Actinopteri > Myctophiformes > Myctophidae > Protomyctophum > Protomyctophum parallelum. The sequence continues at coordinate 30,205,215 of NC_139709.1, read as the reverse complement.
TCCTGCAATGTGACACATGACTAGAGGCACAGAAGAAGGCGTCGCCGATATTGTGTGTGATATCGGATAGGAAAAGTCACTTTGCGGGAGGGAGAGAGGGAGGTAAGAGGAGGTAAGTGGGAGGAGGTGCTTGTTGTAGCACAGACAAGAGAGTCGCCATGCCACCAAAACCCATACACCAATTAACAGACGGTACAGACCGACCAGATGGCCAGGTTCAGACCGAAACGGACCAATCAGGTGGTCACACTTACTCTTCCCATTTTGCAGTGCGGCCGGGGGCGGACCGGGAACACTGTCTTTGAGATTCAGAGGAGAACACACCCACGTCAGACTATACACGATCAACATCAACTGTATTTCACATTTAACATGATCTGTTTTACATTGCGAGACAATGCTAAATTAATTCACATCCGAGAAGCAAGTCCTGGAAAAGGTTTGCTTGTCCAGACCAACACAGTGTCCATTTGTCACAACTCATACTTACTCCGTTGAGACCGATAACTTTTCCTGGAAGTCCAGGTTGGCCAGGTTGACCGGGAGGTCCCTGGAGAGGAGAATACAAAGGTTAGTGAAGAATCAGCTAAATTCTCTCTGGTATTATTATATTTCTTATTATTAACTCCTGCCTGATAGTTTCCCAATTAAGGTCCACTGAAAGCAGTGACGCTCTCAGTGTATCAGGGACCTTAATGAATTAAATACTAGTCTCTTACCGGTGGACCAGTGGTGTCTCCCTTTTCTCCCCTTCTCCCAGGCATACCAGGCCGGCCCTGTAGAGACAGAGACATGACACAGGAAAGAGACATGACACAGGAACACAGAGAGAAGAGAAGAGAAGAGAAGAGAAGAGAAGAGAAGAGAAGAGAAGAGAAGAGAAGAGAAGAGAAGAGAAGAGAAGAGAAGAGAAGAGAAGAGAAGAGAAGAGAAGAGAAGAGAAGAGAAGAGAAGAGAAGAGAAGAGAAGAGAAGAGAAGAGAAGAGAAGAGAAGAGAAGAGAAGAGAAGAGAAGAGAAGAGAAGAGAAGAGAAGAGAAGAGAAGAGAAGAGAAGAGAGAGAGAAGAGAAGAGAAGAGAAGAGAAGAGAAGAGAAGAGAAGAGAAGAGAGGGTTGACAGACAGACAGAGAACCAGGGTGCGACAAAAAGCACAGAAATCTAAATGGCATATTCATTTTTGCCATTATATGCTGCATGGTCACACAATAAAGTGACCCTAACTCAAATCCAAGTATCTTTACTCACCGCTCGACCTGGGAAGCCATATTCTCCTTTAGATCCAGTTGGGCCCATTGGTCCCTGAAACAAGTAATCACACGCGCGCACACACACACCACACACCACACACACACACACACACACACACACACACACACACACACACACACATATATTTCGTTATACAAATTCTATGCAAACATTTCTTTCATCAATTCATATAGTCTTTCATTTAAAAATAACTCACCATAAGTCCTGAAGATCCAGGAAAACCACGGTCACCCTGTGAATGCACACACAAACTAAATTGAGCTAAATGAAGAACATAATGGGATAGGAAGGGTTAATGGCATAATGAGCTAGCTATAGGATAAGGACAGTGTTTCACAAACTGCCACATATTTTGAACCACCAATCCGTTTATATATTTTTTACATTCCCCCCTCCCCCCCCCCCCCCCCCCCAAAGAAATATTACATTTTATTTTGAAAAATAATCTGAAATAAGAGAAAATCACGATGCGTCTTGTGAGCTCATAGACCGAAAGGGATTTGTTGCACCGCCCATGACCACATATGGGCATAGTGGTCGGATCTGTGGCTCTGATCACCATATGCCTATTGGAGTTATGTCTGACTCATAGTGACATGCCTATAGGGGCCTATCAGGCCACCTCACTGAGTCATAGTGAGGTGGCCGCGGTCAGCCCGCTCCCAGTATGGGTCCAGAGGAGACACCGGATTTCACTTTTGGGTCTCAAGCCGTGTGGAAGGCAAAGGCTAGAGTGACAAGCGCAGGAAAAAGGAAGGCAGTCAATAGCAGGCTGTAAACCTTTCCACCAAAGTCAACATTTCCAAAAAGATTTGTTTTCCATTAACAGACACCTTGGGGCCTTTGGGTCCATGGGGGCCTCTCAACCCTGTTAGGATAGATCCATCAGCAGCAATGGTCACTCCTGGCTCTCCCTTTGCTCCCTGTGAATGAAGTTATTTACAATTGAGAGCCTTATAGTCTAGTCTGTTTTCATGAATCTGCTCAAACAGAAAACATTTCTTACCTTGTGTCCTAGTGGACCCTGAATACCTGCAGGGCCAATGTCTCCTTTTGGTCCTCGAGGGCCCTGGGGGGACAATTAAAAAAACAGGAGAAGGGTGACTGAAGAGAATGGCAGGAGACAATAAATATTCCTTTTTTGGGTCAGTGGACAAGAATGACCAATATGAAAAAATATCACTTGTACCAGTCAGTAGAGGACATATCGTTGGTGCCTTGGGGGTCAATATGTCCGAGTTATATATTGTACATACTGTAGTGTAGTGTACACAGTATTAAATAAGTGTATTATAAGCCCACAAGAACTGGGCTGCTGAGGATGGTCACTTAACCAATTTTATAGTCTCCAATTGGTTGAAAACATTGACATATTTACTGTATTTCCATTGTGTACCGCATTACATTTCAGACATAATGATTGCATATCGTTGTTGTCGTGAGGAAACCACCTATCTCCAGGTTTTAGATTCAGTGCTATTGAACACACTTTATGTCTGTGTGTTGGTTAAAAAAGATATTTAACCAATGAAAAGTAGTAAAAGGCGCTTCGGACAAAACCTCTTAACTCCATTGGACCCTCAAACTATCTGCTAAAGCAACTAACTCCACCACCTCTCCCGCTCTCATGCAAGTAATTGACAATATATAAAGTCACAACACCAACTTTGAAGAGGCAGTATTGCTTTGTTTTCAAATTTTAAGGTTTTCTTAATTTCCTAAAAGAAAAAATATATATTTTTCATTTTCTGAAAAAGTTATATTTTGGAGTTAGGTGGTTTCTTCCCGACAGCAGAGATGTCCAATATAATTATCGATTGAATTGCACCATATTGAATCACATGATTTCCACTGAATCGTATTATTATAGTGAACACATAGTGAACCATGTGAATAATATTGAATCAAATCATTCATATTGAATAACGTGATTCAATGTCATACACATGCTAGGCATGAGGATGTGTAGTAAAAAGGGTTCTTACAGGGAATCCTGCTCTGCCAGGCAAGCCTTCAGGGCCCTGCAACACGCATGCACAGTACACACACACACACACACACACACACACACACACACACACACACACACACACACACACACACACACACACACACACACACACACACACACACACACACACACACACACACACACACACACACACACACACACACACACACACACACACACACACATACACACACACAAACAAAACAAAAAAGTTAAAGGTGAAGCTGGCAAATATTGAAAAAGCCCATACAGCATTATCAAACAGCCACATCGCAGCCACAGTTATATGGAAATCCAGCTATAGGAACTACTGTAATTAATGTATGGAGGATACACTGGATACAAGGGGCACTTTTCATTCAAACCCCCATAACCTATGGTATACAGTATGTTACTCAGTCCTCAGCCAAACATTTTCATCAGTGCAGTGGTTCCCTGCAACTTATTTAGCCCGTGACCCAAACGAGAAATTATTGTATATTGATTAGGTATATGGATTACGCCCACGCGCTCGTGCACGGCATAAACTGACTGGCTTATGCCGTCTATGGGAATGATTTTTTTTAGAATCCATTTATCTCTAATCCTTTTTCCAGGCTGAATAACAAGCGGCACAGAAATTAAAGCGTTCGTGATTGCAGTTACAAAAATGGGTGTTTTGGGTGAATTAAATAACATTCGCGGGACATGTTACATAAGCAAAGTCTTCACTTCCGGTCTTCTGTTTCCGAGCGAACGGCTTTCAAAATAAAGACGGTCTACCGTTCACTTTACACAGCGGGCGTGTGCGGGAACGTTTCCAGCCACTAGATGGCACTGTTAAAACCCTAATGCGGAAGTGAGCATAGAAATGGTTCCTCTTCTAAATCGTCGGGTCATGTTGGGAGTGTGTTCTGTGTCACTGCGGCTCACCAGTAGCCCTGGCGGTCCTCTGATCTCAGTGAAGTTGAAGACGCCCTCTGTATCGTTCAGCAGCAGCTGGAGACAGAACATGTGACAGCCACATCATGTTAATGTAGCCAATAATAGAGCCACTCACAGCACGCCAGGTTAGCGTGCTGTGAGTGTATTAGTGTTGATTTTGACAGCAGATTTGTAGTCTTTTGAGTAAAATTCCACTTAGTTTTACTCATATTTTAGTAATCCGAAATGCTTTAGTTAGACAAAAATGTATTTCAGCGGGCCTTGATGCCGTCATAATGCCAAATTTGTGTGTGTGTGTGTGTGTGTGTGTGTGTGTGTGTGCACAACGTGCATGCTCGTGCACATACATCCTGCAGGTTGATGGCAGGTCCAGGAGGTCCGGGGGGCCCAGGTGCTCCTGGGATATTGAGTCCATCGGTGCCACACTCGCCCTGTGGAGCACAAACATAAACACTTCCTTATGCTGTATACCAATCATGACTACTAGCCATGGTTCACATGACGCTCGTACTTCACGAGCGGCATGGCTTAACTTCAGCCTGTTATTTGGGACCTTTACATTTACAGAGCAAAGCATGTACATAAACGTTCAGATTTAAAATATAAAGTGCTCATCCCGGGGCCACCACGGATGTTAGAAATGTCCTGGATCGGCTATTAGCACCTGTGCATTGTTTAATAAAAAGCACTTTTATCCGAGCTATTTTTTTCACCATATGAATTATGAGCCCCTATCCGTTGGGAGGTGTGTTGCACTCTGATACACTGGGTGTGTTCGATATATGCACACTGACCGCACTGCCAATACAAACTGATTGTTTTTCCGGCACCCCAGAGCTCCTATTTTGAAGGAATCCCGGGGCTGATTGTGTTAATGGCTGGTGTCACATTTTGAAGTTGCAGAGTGAGAATGTTCCCGATGTTTGTTCTATGTTTTGGGTGGCACCAGATAATGGTTTCTCCCTCTAGTGTTGTGGCTGTGGGTGTCGCTCACTTTGGAGAGGTAGCTAAGACAGATATGAGGGTATTGAGGACACTGTCCCTTTGACTATCTTAAATATCAATCCCATTGATATTAGCTTAAGCCTGACTTCTAAAAATCTAAATTCAATGAATGAATTTGACACTGGAGAAAACAACCGGTAACAATTTACAAATCTACATGCACTTGCTTTGAAAACCACTCATGATACTATCCCACGTGAAGGTACAGCCTAAAATATTTGAATTGGTCCAGCGATGCTGTTACCTTTTATATTTCCCCCCCAAATTGTTCCCATACAGTTTTAGTCCATTCATTGAATTTAGATGTCACTAGACATTATGAGTAGACTGAAATATCTGATTGTCTGGCTACACAAGACCACAGTACAACTGTTCCTCTGAAACAATACTGACTTGTCAATTACTGTACGAATTTACAGATCAGCTACTGTACCTTAGGTCCTGGACTTCCTTTGTCTCCCTTGAGTCCCTATGAGGAGAGAGAGAGAGAGAGAGAGAGAGAGAGAGAGAGAGAGAGAGAGAGTAAGCTATATCTACAGTAGCAGCCATTGATCAGCAGCCACAGCAGCCATCTAATGTCTACTGTATCACTGGTGTCAATTAAGTCCACGGGTTTGTGTACGTTTTTATTTGTATTATAATCCCCATAGGGGGATTTTAGATCGCCTCTGTGTTTGAAAAATAAACAAATCATCCCGGCAGTTTCAATCATATAGATATGAAGAATCAAATGCTAATGTTACTGCTGCCGAATTAGTAAACATTTTGCTAGAAACAGACTGTATCAAATATGACTGACTGACTGACTGACTGACTGACTGACTGACTGTCGTAAATAATTCAGATACAGAGACACCACCCCGACAATATTGCAGAGATTTTTTATTTATTTTTACCCCAATGCTTATATGAGATGATTTTAAGATGACCCCATGTTATTCTCCATAGAGAAAGTCCTCCACGACCCCGTTGGAACAAGGGGCCTGTTACGGAAAAGTTACCACACTACGGTGGAAGTGGCGGCACTCCAAAATGCAAGAGGAAATTATATACAATAAACATACAATATAATACAATATTAGTGCCACCAATTCCACCCGTGCACATGCCGACCTTTCCGCTTGATATACTTTGTTGCCTGCAACTACAGTAAGTATAAATCTGGGTTAAACGTTGATACAATATACTACTAACCCTCGCCCCTGGTAGTCCAGCCAGGCCTGGCAGTCCCTCTGGTCCAGACTCTCCTCTCTCACCCTGGAAGTACAGAACACAACCATGGCATCTGTACATAACTGCAGGAGTCCAAAAGCAAAAGGAGCATGTTGAAAGATTTAAAATACATCGATAGATGGAAAGATGGATGACAGAGAGAAAGAGAGAGAGAGAGAGAGAGAGAGAGAGAGAGAGAGAGATTGATTATGTGAGAAATCTTTGGGTGACCATCTAATATTCTAGTACATCTTGTATAGAATTTGAACGTGAGAAGTTGCCAGTCAGCCTACCTTGACAGACAACCCTGGAGCTCCCATAAGCCCGTCGTCACCCTGCAGGGGTCAATTGAGTGACAATAAACCCAACCAATCAGCAACAATGCAATGCATGAGTGACAATCCACCCATCCAATCAGCAACAATGCATACAATGAGTACATGACATCCAGTATGCATAAGGTTTTTTACCTTAGGTCCTCGTGGGCCGGACAGACCAGGGGGTCCCTGGGGAAAAAAATAAGCAAACAAGATAGCATGTTGAGCAGATACATCAAATAAAACCACAACTTATATACAGTAGGTACATGCATGTGCATTGTGCAGACATTGTACACACACGCACACGCGCGCACACACACACACACACACACACACACACACACACACACACACACACACACACACACACACACACACACACACACACACACACACACACACACACACACACACACACACACACACACACACACACACACACACACACACACACACACACACACACACACACACACACACACACACACACACACACACACACACACACACACTGACCTGTGGGCCTCTGACTCCAGACCCAATTAGCATATCACTCTTCCCAGATCCTTCCAAGTCCTGAAAGTGCGCGCACGCACACACACACACACACACGCACGCACGCACGCACGCACGCACGCACACACACACACACACACACACACACACACACACACACACACACACACACACACACACACACACACACACACACACACACACACTTAGTTTACTAGAAAAGCGTAATAAAAAAGAGTGATAAAGTCGTTTCACATACTATAAGGCAGCAGCAAAAAAATAAACAGGTGTAGTTGAGATGTATGACTGTACCTCCAGTGGTGGAAAAGGTACTCACAATCTCACATGTCTTACTTAAAGGGACACTTCACCCTTTTTTGCAAAAGAATATACGGTATGTTAGTGACGTTTAGAAGATTTAGAACACTTTCCTGGGGGTCTTTGTGTGTGTAATATGTGGTTTTAGATATTTTAGATTTTAGCAGTGAGCCCAGTGTCTCTGATGTCATCAACACTGGGCTGGACTACAATTCCCATAATGCTTTGGTGCACTGCTCCTCCAGGAAAGTGTTCTAAATCTTCTAAACACCATTAACATATATTTTTTTGCATAAAGGGTGAAGTTTCCCTTTAAGTAAAAGAATCAATACTGCAATGTAGAAATACTCTGTAACAAGTAAAAGTCTGGAATTAAAATGTTACTTTAAATATTTTGAAAATAACAGATCTACAATCTCACAATGCGTTGGGCTGAAGTGGTTAATGTATCTATTGTAATAATAATCAAAATCTACAAAGTAACTAGCAATCAAATAATTGTAGTGGAGTAAAAGTATGATATTTGCCTCTGAGATGCATAATGGAGTCTAAGTAAAAAGTACAGACAATTGGAAATATTCAGAGTACAGCACCAGAGTAAATGTACTTAGTTACTTTTACACCACTGATTACCTCTACAAAGAATCTGGTTCCTGGAGGTCCCGGGGGCCCTGGTGTTCCCGGGGTCCCGTTGGGGCCCCTCTTCCCCGTGGGTCCTTTGGCGCCTGGGGTCCCGGCCACGCCTTCGGGGCCACATTCACCCTGGAGACACAACCAAGGACCAGTGGTGGAAAAAGGTATAAGTGACAATACTGCAACACTAGGTTACAAGTAAAAAAAAGTCCAGAATTCAAAATGTGCTTGAGTAAAAGTACAAAAGCATTGGCATCAAAATGTACTTAACCCATTCTGACCTGAGATCAGATTCTAAAAATGTCTTCTACATCCTGACAGTTTTCTGAAAAAGCTATGTTTCTATGTCAGTCGTTCTTCGATTTAAAAAAAATAGCAGACCTACAAGCTCGTAGCGCGCCACTCGGTGGCGCGCTATGAGCTTGTAGATCTGCTATTTTAAAATAGCTAAAGCATAACATAGTGCTAACACCAAAAGGGGTTCCCGCCCAAAATGGGTTTTAAAGTACCAAAAGTAGAAAGTACTCACTATGCAATATGCAGAATATCCGATTTCAAAGTTTTCAAATGCAGGCCTATACAAATGTTTAGAAAATAGAAGATCTACAAGCTCACAATGTGTCACATCGCGACGCATTGTGAGATTGTAGATCTGCTATTTTCAAATGGCCCGAAATGTAGGCTACCACACTTTTCCTGGGCTGTGTGTGCTCCAGTTCATGTCGATTTGATCCAATGAAAGCCAATGAAACTGGTCAGATGACCAATGATATCCAATGAAATCAACAGGAACTGGAGCACACACAGCCCAGGAAAAGTGTGGATAGAGCTGAAGTGTTTACTGTTTTGTAATAATAATCAAAGTAACTAGTAACTAGAGTTTTCAAATAAATATAGTGGAGTAAAAGTACAATATTTGCCTCTGAGATGTAGTGGAGTAGAAGTAAAAGTATTGGAAATTGGAACTACTCGAGTAAAGTACAAATACCTCAAAATTGCACTTAAGTACAGTACTTGAGTAAATACTGAGTTACTTACTGACCAAGGACAGGGTAACATGTATAACTCTCCGGAGTAATCCTTATGCTTTATTTTAGTCCGTATTGTAGAACCGGTGATTTAATAAACAAAAATAATTCAAAAAATCAAACGTGATCAGCCAGGGTTCTAATTCTGTATGAACTGTCTGTAGTAAACAACCAACATAACATAACTCATCCTCTGATTAGAGCAACCACTTCCCTCTACATCAGAACAGAAAGTAAACACAAGCAATCCCATAATACTTAGCCTGATTATCAGACTGTAGCTTTGACTTGAAGCTGACATTCTGACATTGTCTCCTGTCTGAGCGATTTCCAGGGGGAGGGGATTAGAATTTCCCTCAACCAATAGCCATTGTTGTTGTTTTTCCCCTCCTTCCTCATGTGTGTTGCGCTGTGTGATGACGCTGAAAACGGGCCTCGGCGCTGATTGGTTGTTCGTTAGACCCACCCCCACCACCGATTCTCATTGGATAATACATTTTTGTACCGAAGAAATTATAGGTTCACAGTGCAACACCAGACCAAGAGATGCAGTCCACTCAGGGAGTGGGCGGGTCTTTGGGCTGGATCCAGGCTACATAATACTCCTCGCCGGCGCGCTCAGCCCACCAAACCCAGTTAAAGGAACAATCTCCCTGTATATACCATAGGGTTACACACAGAGAGTATTCATGTTGACAAAAATACTGTTTTCAGGAGGCCAATATGCTTGTATTGCCTTTGTTTAGTTTAAATCAAATTACAAAGTAATTTTAATGGAACGAAGAGATGTAGCAGAAACTCAATAAACCCTACACCCTGATCAATCAATCAATAAACCCCACACCCTGATCAATCAATCAATAAACCCCACACCCTGATCAATGAGTTACCTTTTGTCCAGTTGGTCCATGTAGGCCGGATTCACCCTAAGAAAAAGATGGACGGAAGAAAGAAAGAAAGAAAGAAAGAAAAGGTATTGGTTTGGAGTTGTTAACAATGGTCATGGATAATACATACAGCTCCTGTTACATATCTGGACACTATTTTTCCTGGGGCATTGGTTAACACCCTGAGCGGCATGAACGGAGGGAGGTCTCTGTCCTATCAAATAGTTACGCTCAGCGCTCAAGGCAGAGATTAATCACAGGACGGAACATTAATGCTATCCCGTCGCTAGTCGCGTTAGAAGTAAATCATACCTCCCGTTGTTGTCGATCGCCTCACGAGTGTTCTACTTCAGCTACATTCAAGATGGCGCCCGTGCACCTTGAAATGCACTCCGTAGCGGCAAATTGCTGGGCGCCCTGATTCAATGGTCCTAAATACCCCCGGGCGTTCGGGGTGTAGGACATTTTGATTGCATTTTGTATGTAACTACTTAATTTAAGACCAGGAGTATGGTAAGAAGGCAATCTGTGATGGAGACAGATGACAATCCAATGTTTTTATACAGGACACATGTGGATGTTATAGACAGCAGAAAAGGTTTGTCACGAAACCAAGGAAGAACTGAGTAACTTTGTATGGCAGGTCGCAGTCAACTTAGAAATATGACTTTCCCATAATAATGCAACATGCCTGCGTTCATGGCACCACAACACTTAATATGTTGGCTGATGTATAAAACCGCGTGCTAAGGATGTCTAGGGACGTTTTAAGGTTTTTTTAACAATATAAATCAACGGCCCGGTTGCTAGGCAATGCCTTGCTCACCATTCACTTCCTTGTTTAAGGCTGAAGTCTTAAAACCCTTTTTTCTCTGAATCTACGCTGCATCCACGCAGTGGATCAAAGCGTGGATGTACTGGGATAATTTCTGACTTCATGCAGCATCGCAGGTTACAATATTTACGCTTCTGAAGAGAAATCAGCGCGATAAAATGTAGAAATGGACATAATAAAAGCTGACTGGCACTCTAGCGACATGATTCTGAAGGATTAAGTGGCACCAGAAGTGTTTTAATGGACAGGCCAGACATTTTCCAGTTATTCAATGGTTTTACCTTCACTCCTACAGCTCCTGGGAGACCTGGAACTCCATCTCTTCCTGCTGCTCCCTGGATAGACAGACGGACACATTGACAGAGAGACAGATACACACAGACAAAAACATAGAAGTAATGAGTAAGTAATGGTATGTCCGTTCGCAACAGGTTAGGCCTATGTCCCTTCAGCCATTCCAGTAGGGACAACAATAATAAACGCCATTCCAACAAGGACAGCCAGCATGGTTTAACTTGACTGCACCAGAGTAAAAGGACGGTCAGGTTTCTTCACTGTACAGTTAGTAGAAGATTGCATGAGTTGTACGTGAGTACGTGAGACGTTCAATAGATGAGAAAATCCCATGGCACAGTGGGGTAGTGACTGCATATTTTTGACTGCTTGAAAAGCTCATCAAATGATTGACTTTTTCTTTAATTTTTTAATCCCACAATTTTGCAACCCATTTTTTCACCCAGTGTCTATTATCTAATCCTGGGCGCTACTCTCCTCCCTCTACTAACCTGGGGAGAGCTACGGACTGACACAACGGACACATGCTTCCTTCTAAGCATGTGGAGTCCAAGCCGCTTCTATTCACCTGACAGGGAGGAGTTTCCCTGGTTGGACGTAGCACGTGGAAGGAACACGTTATTCCAACCAGTTCCTTTCCCCCCATCACACGTCTCGGCTGGACAGGGGGAGGCAATGATTGACTTCTTGAATACTCTTACAAGTTACACAAGTAAAAAATCTTACGGGATATTATTAACTATTAAATTGGAAAGCAAAGTGATCACAAGCTTTTTACAATATTGCAAACTAATTTGAGTGTTTCACATTTGATTTGCTTTTCAACAAATTCTCAGTCACATCAATATGCGTTATATGCCTTGAAACACTGTCTCTAAGAGCCCTTGGAATATGGTCAAAGAATACAAAGAGAATACAACAGACTATAGTGTAAAAGGCAGATTCTCTCCATGAACCATGTTGGATGAAGGAAGCAAAAAATGGCTCAGAACCGAGAAGCCAATTTAATTGACAGGGTTGAAGGTCAATTCCATTTCAGCTCAAAATTCACTGTAATTCCTTCATTGAAATGAATTGACCTAAGTTCTTGGTTGAAAACAGATCAGATGCCTTGTTACTTGTTAGCAAAAGTCGGCTGCTACGAGTTTGCAGAGGGGCAAAGAAATGGCACACACGTATGCACGCACGCAGTCCCACACGTGGTATGCACACACACGCACGCACACACACGCACACGCACACGCACACGCACACACACACACACACACACACACACACACACACACATTGAATTGAACCTGCAGCCATTGAAACCAACCAGCCGTTAGTGAAGACAATATGGTTGGAGATCATATACAGTCAGTCTGTCAGCTTGAATACTTAAACAGTGAGCTAATAGTTGGGTGTCATTTGATGTGCCATGCTACTAGTACGTATGTACGAAGGTTCTGGTTAATAACTCAAATGAGTGCATTTAATTTCTTATGGTTTACTAGACAGGAATTAGAAAGAAGTTAATTTGTGCATCCCCATTTTGGGCATGTCAAAACTTTTAACAAAATAGCAAACAGCCGATTCACAAGCTTGCAAGACCTCCTATTCTTCCTATCGTAATGTGAGCTTGCAAATCAGCTATTTTAGCTACATTTTAAAAGGGGCTTAAGTGGTTACAAATACATTTGCTTTGCTAAAGTGTTAGCTCACTCACTGTGCCAATACTTAAGCTTGTTGACTGTATTTCTGCCTTTTAGCGCCTGCTGGTTCACAGAGGAAACCAGAGCAGTATACCTCGCCTGAACCCCATCCGGAACCAGATTCAAACCCGGAACCATCAGAACCAGAGCCAGCGCCAGAACCAGAACCAGAGCCAGAACCAGAACCAGAGCCAGAACCAGAGCCAGAACCAGAACTAGAACTAGAACTAGAACTAGAACTAGAACTAGAACTAGAGCCAGAGCCAGAACCAGAGCCAGAACCAGAGCCAGAACCAGAACCAGAACCAGAACCAGAACTGAAATCAGTACCGAATCCAGAGCCGAGCTCTGAGACAGCCTTAAAGGTGATCTCTGAGCTGGAATCTGAACCATCAGTACCACTAAACCAATCATCTAAAATCTGGAACAGAAATGCAGTAAGAGAGAGAGAGAGAGAGAGAGAGAGAGAGAGAGAGAGAGAGAGAGAGAGAGAGAGAGAGTGAGAGAGAGAGAGAGAGAGAGAGAGAGAGAGAGAGAGAGAGAGAGAGAGAGCGATGGAGTGATGGAGTAGAGAGAGAGAGAGAGAGAGAGAGAGAGAGAGAGAGAGAGAGAGAGAGAGAGAGAGAGAGAGAGAGAGAGAGAGAGAGGAGTTAAGAAAAAGAGAGGATAAAAGAGATGAAAAGAAAGAAAAGGCGACATGAAAGTATGACAAGTGGAAAAGAAGAGGGATAGTGGACGTGAAAGAGAGACAGAGTGGAGACAAGACAGACAGACAGACAGACAGACAGTTATTGACAAAAACTACACAAAAACAGGACAAACTCAATGTTTTGCTTAGTGAAAACAAGAAACAGTAAAACACTTCAATTCAAATTAGAAACAAAATATTAGGAACAGAGATGGAAATGTGGGGAGAGAAAAGAGACAGACACAACAGACTAGTATCCAGATAAAACACCTATCGAAACAATACTATGGCATTTCTTTATTTAAATACACTGGTTGTATGTCAAAGCCTAAACAGGACATGGATACATGTTGTTGCTTAGTTTGCATTGGACCACTACCTCAGTCCCAGTGTAAAATAAGGACAGGTCCAGTTTTCCAATAGTTAGCACTAAAACCAACCAGGCTTTTGTTTGGTTTGATGGCGAGGGGGGGAAAGAAAGGAGCCTATCCACACTTTTCCTGGGCTGTGAGTGCTCCAGTTCCTGTTGATTTAATTGGATATCAATGGTCATCTGACCAGTTTCATTGGCTTTCATTGGATCAAATCGACAGGAACTGGAGCACACACAGCCCAGGAAAAGTGTGGATAGTATAGACCCTGGGGGACTTCCAAGTGTTCCTTGTAAGGGAAGTTTAAGTGGTTTTAATTAAAGGCTCTTGTTGAAAAGACAAAACCATCCCTCTGGTGCCTTTAAATGTTATTGAGTTTTAATAGTTGAAATGTTGTTCTAACATTATTTGCCGACGTAACTTACAGGTATCCCAGGCTTGCCTGGGGGCCCGTTCAGGCCGTCTTTTCCACCGGCACCGGGCGGTCCGCCATGGCCAGAAGACAGGCCATCTCCTGAGCCGAGGGGTCCAGGGGGCCCTGGGGGCCCGGGGGGGCCGGGAGGACCCTATAGTTACGAGAAATAAAGAGTTGTTGTCAGTTTTGATTTCGTCAACTAAAACTATGACGAAAAATGTTTGTCGACTATACCCTTTTCGACTGACGAAAACTATATAAAAATTAAATATAAATGAAGCCAGCCATGATGACTAAAACAACGACTAAACATACTGACAATTTCATCTACAGATTAAACGCGTTGCGACGCGTTGTGTGCTTGAAGATCTGCTATTTTCAGAACGCAACCAAGTGTAAAATCTGCCATTACGCCATCACGGCCCGCAGAAATCATAAAACTGTAGATTTAGTCGACTAAAATTATATGATATTTAGTCGACTAAAACTAGACTAAGTAACACTAAAACATTTCAGATGACTAAAATATGACTAAAACTAGTTTTATTCCAAACACTATGACTAAACTAAAATCTAAATTTGCTGCAAAATCAACACTTGTTGCTGTTGCACATCGCTGGGCTTTAGACAAGAAGTGTATGCATGGTTGTCTTTGTATTGTCTGTAGCTAGAACACACTGCCATCTAGTGGTTAGAACAGGACCATTCCGTACCCGGAGCAGTTCTGTGTCACTGTCCAAGTCTTCAAACCCAGAGCCCAGGGCATCAGCTCCATACTGAAACACACACACACACACACACACACACACACACACACACACACACACACACACACACACACACACACACACACACACACACACACACACACACACACACACACACACACACACACACACACACACACACACACACAATTTAGGCATTTAGCAGACGATTTACAGTAAGCAAGGACAACACGAGGTAATACATGGGGGGGGTCCAAGTCAAGACCGAGTGTTGGAGGGGGTCGAGACTCGAGACCGACGGGAGGTGAGACCGAGTCGAGACTGTGAGAGCAGGCAGGCGAGTCAGCTACACTCTTTAAGCGCCAGACAGCTCTCTTATAATGTTAATGTGATTGAGCTCCTCATAATTTGGGTATAATGCATCTATGCATTGTAGTGCATTGTGGTGCAGAGAAGAGTCCAGAGTCCCTTGGTCTGAGACCGAGTCAAGTTCAAGTCAAATTATGTGCGAGACCGAGACGAGACAGAGTAAATGAAAATGTGTACTCGAGATTGGACTCGAGACGAGTCAGTGACTCGAGTCCTATAACACTAGGTAATACATCAGATGTATAGAAATAGTCATCTAGGATCATAAGTAGACTAGTAATAACCTATCATCAGTCTAACAGTAGAATATACAAAGAAGATCAATAATCTGTACATTGAAACTATACACACTAGGCTATAGTATAGAGCGTCGCAGTCCCGCCACGGGCAAAGGGTTGTCACGATCCCAGTTGGCTTTGACCGAGGCTTACAGGTCTTTAAATAAATACTTTATGAAACGTCTGTGGGGAAAAACTAATTGGAAATTGTCGTCCGGGGTGCTCGTTGTCATGAAAGGGGGCGGGACTGCGACGCTCTATAGGATGTAGCAGAGATATGAAATAACTTTGCAGATATTGTGATGTTTTTGGGGGTATTGTCTTGTCTCTGAATTCTACTCACAGGTACACTGCGGGATCTTGGGGGTCCAGGGGGGCCGGGCAGGCCTGGGGGCCCAGGTGAGCCAACTCCTTGGTCTCCCTGAATGACAGGATGCAGGTGGGAGGTTGTTGTTTAGTAGGGAAAAAGAAGAAGAAAAAGAGTACAATTAGAAAGTGAATGGAACTACAGTATAGACTCAGGGTATGCGCATGCATAAAGTGAATGGCAAATCGAGTGGCAAAGTGAGAGGAAAAGTGAGTTTAGCATTGTTTAATGCAATCATATAGGACTTTTCTGTTTAGATGTATGGGCTGTCAAAGCCAGAAAGTATTTGTTTTGACACTAAGTAGGCGTTCCTGGTTTGATGATGATGTCTCTATAGTAAGCAGATGGATACCCTGCTGAGAGACGACTCTAATGGGCACACAGAATAACCCTCCTTACTTCCGGTCCGCTTCCCTACTTCCTTCACAGGTGTTACTGATGATACTAATTAAGGCTCTGTTCCATTGTGGTTCTCAAACCTTTTAATTTCAAGGGCCCCCATAACTCTGGGAGTGTACAAATGGAACCAAACCAAACATTTGGTTCCATGTGTGCACTCTCAGGCTTACACACCCATATGGGTCCATTTGGAACCCACTCAAGGACACTTTGAGACCCACTGGTGTAGCAGCATGTTTCCTGTGAGGCAACATGCACAGTAGCAGCACCCTGACTCTGTTTGACCAGAATGGAACATGGAGCCTTCATTAGTATCATTGGTAACACACCTGTGAAGGAAGTAGGGAAGTGGCCCAAGTTCTTTCCAAAATGGCGTGTAAGCATATAGCCCATTACCATTAACCCCACGCACCCCTATTCTGGGGCAAACTTTCAGCGACAATAGCTGCTGCACAAGCTTACACAAACACTGTTCAGCGGACTGCCATGAGAATAGTCACGCACGCACGCACGCACGCACGCACGCACGCACGCACGCACGCACACACACACAAATCAATTGCACGTATGTGCCACTATAGCAGTGTTACAGCAGTGTTTAACGCTTCAAATGGCCATTGATCTGATCAACACAATTAGGGATTTGTAAAACAAGATGTATGGCCCACGTAGGGCTGTAAATCTTATCTTCCAACATTTACAAGCACAGTACAGTCAAACACTTCAAAAAATAAAAAGTTGGTTGCCCTATGCAATTTTTTTAAGTGCCTGACGTTGCAGAATCAAAGTTTAATTCTGAGACATAATGTTTGTCATGTTGTCTTACAGTATGGTCTCCGATGCAGGAGAATTGGCCCATAGTCATCAAAACGTATAAGACAACCCCTGTATGAAGATCTCAGAAGGACGGGCAGGCAGAGTCGCAAAGGTAACACAAGCAAGGTGGAATAGAAAGTGAGTAAAATGTAAGTTTATTTAATATTTACAGTACCTTCTCCCCTTTGGCCCCAGCCTCTCCAGCCAGACCTGGAAACCCGCGGGGTCCTTTGTCTCCCTAGATGAGAACAACACACAATTAGCCCTCCACTAAACCCCACCACAAAAAGCGACTGTTCAATGCTAATCCAAATAGTTTAGCAACCGTTGCTGGCTGGCAAGCTTTCGTCACCTCATAGCTGTGACTGTCAGTGTTTTTTGCATGGCTGTGTTGTTGAACACTTAACGTCAAGTAGCCTAAGTTACACGATAATACTAATCAATCACTGTAGTTCCGTATTTCTAGTTTATTGAAATAATGTCATGCACATTTGTCCAGTGCATAGCCTACTGCAGGCCTGGTTGACTAGATTTTGAAACTCTTGCCACTGAAATGATCGATTATTGATATGGAGAAATCCCATCGTTTAATGTGCATCTCAATGGGTAAGAAGGAAAGCTTGTCATGTCTCCTCTCTTAGTAACCGTTGCTAACACGGGTTGGAGAGGGACTTAGCTAAGGGGCTAATTCAGAGCATCTGATGTGAAGCATCATGAACAGTGAAGAAATTAAATCCTTTTTCTGTGTGTGCGGTACCCAGTAGAACGGTGTGACAGCGGGTTGCAGAGGGAAGGGGGAGACTAAAACTATGACGAGAAATGCCCGTCGACTAAGGTTTTTCACTGACGAAAACTATATAAAAACAAAACAAGAACGAAGCTAGGACAGTCACAAGGACAGGACATGGATTGCAAAACGGGTTAAGAACATACCGGGACTCCTGCGTCACCCTTGGTTCCCTAAAGGAGAGAGAGGAACGAGAGAAAGAGCCAATGTTAACCCCATGAACCATAGCGTCACTATTCGAGGCATGGCGCGATAGACACACATTTGGGGAAAATAGCAGATAGATAGTAGACAAAGTATACAGTATATATATACACAGGGTTTAATAGCACTCTCTACAATGACACGGAAGGTGTCAACTGAACCTATGTTATGCGGAAAAAGAGAGAATGTTGATTCTCTCTTTTTCGCAGCTGCTCGATGGAGGTGCAAAAAAAGTTTTAAAGTAGACTGGTGCTTCAAAGATCAGTAGGACTGGAATACTGATGAAAAGGCGGCGATCCGAGCACTCAAAAAGGTGTAAAAATGATGAGAGGTTGGAAATAAAATCAAGGACATTTATTAGAAAAGTTTAAAAAGCCAACATGTTTTGACTCATCAGGGCAGGTATGAACCTATTTTATCTTTGTGTGATTGGTAATTGCACTCTATGATTTGTCTGTGCACATGCACGTACAGTACAGATCATAGAGTGCAATTCAATGTACGCGCAAATGTACATTTACGGTGACAGTCAAAATACCCCCCAAAGAAGTGGGGTAATAAAATAATATAATATAATAATTACCAGTTGTCCGTCTTTCCCTGGCTGTCCAGTAGGTCCAGGTTGTCCCGCTGGTCCTTGTGTCCCCCGGGGGCCCGGCTGCACCTGGGGCTCATCCAACGTCCCGTGTCCAGAAGGAGAAGAAGAGGTACCCGATGGGCCAGGGGGACCCGGTGGTCCTTGGTCCCCTCTTGCGCCTTTTGGGCCCCTATAGATTCTTTGACCCTGGAGAACCGAGTGGAAACAGAATATGATATTAACGTTTTTATCCCTCCGGAACACGCACGCGCACATACACGCACGCGCACATACTGTACACGCGCACGTACACAACACGCACACACGGACGCACGCACAACAATATGTTGACCTTTGAACTTACATCTCCTCTCTCGCCTGGTTCCTCAGTTTGGTGTGAACCTGCTGTGCACAGGATATGATGTCATTAACAACAGCCAGAAATTGAAGCCTTTACTACGTAATAAGATTAGAGCACTCGCCTTTCCCGCCACAAGATTCTGGGTTCGAACATGCGCACCGTCAACTCAGCGTATGGCGGCTTTTGGTGCTGGTGACCACCGCTATCACCGAAAACTTCCAACATGACGTCACTGAGCTGCGGTGAAGAGAAAACCGCCGCTCTCTCCAGAGTCCTTCTCTCTGTTTTTACCAAGGACCGGAGCGGTGCTCACCCAGACCCAAGGGACTAGTATCCGAAACCATGTACTTTTAGAGACAATCGGGGAACCTTTCCATTTTGTAAGTCTGTCAATATTATAACCTTATTTTCACATATCGAACTTTTCTTCCCTAAAATAACACCCAAGATATTCATTATGAAATCTAACAATTTCATTGCGTTATAAACCCCCAGCAGAAAATACAGAACACATTAACTGTGATTGAAAGAGGACAAATATGTGGTGGAGTTTGCATGTGTTCCCTGTGTTTATGTGGGTTTCCTCCTGGTACTGTGGTTTCCTCCTACACACGTGCAGTCTAGTAACATACTAGACTGCATGTGCTCCTAACCAAGGTACTGGCATTACAACTAGAATGGGCTCCATGCACAAACACGGAACTTGGCCCCGTTCCCTACTTCCTTCACAGGTGTTACCGCTGACACTAATGAAAGCTCTGTTCCGTTCTGGTCAAACAGAGTCAGGGTGCTGCTATTGCTGTGCACATCGGCTCACTGGAAAGTGTACAAATGGAAACCAAATGGACCATTGGGTCCATTTGGTTCCATTTGTACACTCTCAGAGTTATGGGTGTCCTTGAAATTAAGAGTCTTAATTAGTATCATCGGTAACACCTGTGAAGGAAGTAGAGAAGCGGCCCGGAAGTAGGATGAGTAATTCTGTGTGCATCTAGCCAATAGGTCCCCGATGATCACTGTACTGGTGCTGTACACTAATATATTACTTAGGATGGCTCCAGTGCAGATGATACATTTCAGGAAACCACTTAAGTCCATGTTTGAGGTTTTTGATTTATTTTCTTTTGCATAAATAAGTGCTATTAAGCACCCTTTACGTGTGTGTATTGGTTAGTAGTAAAAAGCGCTTCGTTAAAAACCTCTTAACTCCAGTGGACCCTCAAACTGTCTGCTAAAGTAACTAACTCCACCACCTCTCCCCCTCTCATGCAAGTAATTGACAGTATATAAAGTCACAACACCAACTTTGATGAGGCAGTATTGCTATGTTTCCACAATATATATGTAAGTACATACGTAAAATATAATACATTTTTTTAGTTGTAATGTCCCACATACCTGTAAGCAGCAGCTCTTCATTGGCCACTGTTGGGGTCAGGTGACCAGAATACTCATCTATCTCCACCTCTGGCGCCTCGGTGGGAGGAGCTAACACTGGAACACTGTCCTCCTGACAGACAGACAGACAGACAGACAGACAGACAGACAGACAGACAGACATCATATAAATGGAAAGAGATATTTAGACTGATTGAAAAAGAGAAATGAAAATTGCCCATTTTTAGCCCTCACTGTTGCTGTGTGTCTGGTGATGTACTCCTACAATGATGTGAAAACTTTAGTTACGAGTTACTTTGTAGATTTTGATTATTATTACAAAACATACACTAACCCCTTCAGCCCTACATTTCGGCCATTTGAAAATAGCCGATCTACAAGCATGCAATGCGCTGCGATGCGATATGCATTGTGAGCTTGTAGATCTGCTATTTTCAAAGGATTTGCATACAATTTGTTATCTTGAAACGGGACATTCTGCAAAATGAGTCTATTGGCACTTTAACCCTCTAAGACCCAGCGTTGCTTTTTAGCAACAATTTTATTTTAATTAATTACTTCTTTTTTTTTCTTTTTCTGTTATTTTTTCACCTAAACGTCATCAGTGATGTTCATTGCAATGCCATTTCAATGCCATTGGTCATGATATTTGCATATAAATACCCCCCACAGAGGCTGAAATTCACACAAATTAAAAATGTCTGGTCTTTGGACTTTTGACCTTTACCCTAATAAAAGTAGGTAAAATAATTGTAATATATGTTTTTTTGTGATCATTAGAATGTCTAGAACATGTTTTATTCATTATTGTGAAAGATATCCCCCAAATGTAAATTATTAATTTATTATATTATTATATAATTATTATATAATTATTATAAGATTCTGAATTCTGGACTTTTAATTGTAGCGGAGTATATTGCAGTATTGATACTTTTACTTAAGTAAACAATGTGAGTACTTTTCCACCACTGAAGCTTGGCAACTGTGTACATGGCTGTCTGTCCGCCATGCAAGGCTTCAGTTACTAACTAACACTGTGTTTACATTATGGCGGCTGCATTTCCTTCTGAAGCTTCAAAGTCAGCGTTCATTATGGGATGTTTGGGGTCAGGCTGACTTCCTGGTTGTGGGAGGATAAAACAGACAAACGGAACACCGAATGCACGCATGCACGCACGCACGGACGCACGCAGCTGTTGTATACGTTTCCTGCTGATTAGGAGTACCGTAGGTCAACACGCGATTCATAATTTTAAAAAAAAGTCACTAGACGTCTCAGTTTGGTGTGTCAGGAAGGATGCATGTGTGAAATCAATCACGTCCATTCATCTGTTCTGTTGATCTATCAATCACCTGTCCATTCAGAAATAAATACATCCCTCCCATATGCATCCCACAATACACACTCACTCACCCACCCCCACCGTCGCAAACGCACTCACACGTGTGAGTACGTGTGGGGCATATTTGATCATCCGTCGACGTTAGATGGGACCGCCTGCGATGTCACATGTTGGTGTGTGTGTGACCTTTCCCCCACCCCTAACCGTTAAACGTAACCATTCACCCTCTATGCCTAACCTTAACCTCGTCCCAAACTTTAACCTCTGTGTCTATTAACCTTTTTTCTTTTTCATATTTTTTTCCCCACGATTTTTGTAACCCATTGTTTTCACCCGGTGTCAATTGTCTATGTAATCCCACCCCGCTTCGAATGCTATCAGCCTATAAATCAAGAATATGTCTTAGTTGGAATAGAGCCAATATGTGATAATAATCAGACATACTAGGAAACGCGTAAGTGAAACTACTGACACGTTTTAGGGAGTGCTTGCTTTTTGTGACCATGACCAACCATGACCGTGACCATGGCGCCGTCTCTGGTGGCCTTGAGCCACGAGAGGCACCGCCGAGCGAGGCGCTAGCCGAGCGAGTCGCCGTGCCGAGCATTGCGACGGGCACCAGGGCCGACTCAGCGCTGTTCGAGTTGCGTACCGATAGGCACAGAATAGTAAATATTAGTTCCCCCTACTTTCCATCCATGCCCCCGACATGTCTACACTGTCCTGGGAGCGCTCCAAGTGAACACAGCTGAGCACCATCGCTGAAAACAACGTCAGTATGGCCAATATGGCCATATTCCAACGTCTTGATAACGGATGTTAACGTGAATTTAATGCAGTGATAACATATGAATCCGTTGGAAATCCTGCGCGCTACACTCCCTCTGCCAACCTGGGGAGAGGAACGGACTGACCTCATGAGGAGTCCAAGCCACTTCTTTTCGCCTGAAACACGCCTTTTTTACTAGTGTTTTAAGTGTTTATGGGTGAGAACGGTGTGACGACCAGGAGGACCATTGTAAAACGACAGGGAATCCCGTCATGTCAAAGGTTGACGAGTGGTCAGATGTTGGCCCAATCCGGCACTATGGTGCAGAGAGAGAATGTGTGACCATCACTTCTCCCACTCATCTCCATCCATCCATCCATCCATCCATCCAGCCAACATCAGTCTTTCAACGATGCATCCATCCATCTTACCCAGGGTCTGTTGTGCTTTCTGTCTTTTTTCATCATTTCTTCTTCCGTCTCCCTGTCGTCCAGATCACCGTCTCCGCTGACATCACCCGAGGCCTTTTAGCAAACATTGCATCACAAATTCATTTCAAGGCAAAAACTAGATCTACAGGAAACATGTACATATATGGAAGCAAAAGGCTATGTTTATAATGACAGAAAAGCCTGTGCATAAACGTTCAGATTTCAAATGTAAAGTGCTCACCACAGTTGTTAGGATGTTAGAATTGTCCTGGGTCAGCTATTAGCACCCGTGCGTTACATGTTGTTCCGCATTGACGCTCGTGTACGAGCGTCATGTGAAACACATGACTTAAGCACCTGAAAGGTCAACCGCCAGTATACTGTACGCTGGCCACGTGAGGAGTGATGACACTTAACATGTTTCCATCACATTCATCATGAGACTCAATTCTGATTAATTGAATACACAGGACCATATTGGAAACAAGCCATTCTTGGGGCTTTTTGTGTTATGCTTTTAGCATCATTGCATAATTGTACCACTGTACGTTTTTTTGCAAACTGTTAGTGTTCAATCAATCAAAAACCACCAACTCCAGCCAAGGTTGACTGTGCAATACACCCCCATGACCACTAGGGGGAACTGTTGATTCATACCATCATCACCAAACACCTTTCAATCTGTCCACAGTGTGCATGTGTGTAAATGGTAAATGGTGCATTTATATAGCGCCTTTATCCAAGGCGCTTTACATAGATTGTGCATTACATTCACTCATTCACACACACATTCACACACCGATGGCAGCGGAAACCATGCAAGGCACCAACCAGCACATCGGGACGCACACGTGTGTATGTGTGTGTGTGTGTGTGTGTGTGTGTGTGTGTGTGTGTGTGTGTGTGTGTGTGTGTGTGTGTGCGTGCGTGCGTGCGTGCGTGCGTGCGTGCGTAACACTCACATAGGGGTCATCCTCCTCACACTGCTCCTCAGCTGCTCTTGGATCGTCTTTTATCACCAGCTGCTGGATCGAACCCTGATGAGAGAGAGAGAGAGAGAGAGAGAGAGAGAGAGAGAGAGAGAGAGAGAGAGAGAGCAAATACTGTCAAATATATGTATTCATATTATTCCATAATTAAGTCAATAACACAACATTAAAGTGACTTGCTCTTGAATGGAGCTGGATAAAAAAATAAAATAAAAGTTTAAAGAAACACGAAAAAGGGTCGGTATCTCCTTTTTCAAAGTGTTAGCTTAGCCATTAATGGTACTGAGAGCTGGAGAGAAGCCTGCTGCACATCAACGATGGCTATGGCTAGGTAGAGCAGGTTGTCCAATGATCCGTGGGTCGGCAGTTCGAATCCCGGCTTCCCCTGTCTACATGTTGAAGTGTCCTTCTCCTGTCTACATGTTGTAGTGTCCTTCTCCTGTCCTTTCCCCTGTCTACATGTTGAAGTGTCCTTCTCCTGTCTACATGTTGTAGTGTCCTTCTCCTGTCCTTTCCCCTGACTACATGTTGAAGTGTCCTTCGCCTGCATGTCCTTTCTCCTGTCTACATGTTGAAGTGTCCTTCTCCTGTCTACATGTTGAAGTGTCCTTCTCCTGTCTACATGTTGTAGTGTCCTTCTCCTGTCCTTTCCCCTGTCTACATGTTGAAGTGTCCTTCTCCTGTCCTTTCTCCTGTCTACATGTTGAAGTGTCCTTCTCCTGTCCTTTCCCCTGTCTACATGTTGAAGTGTCCTTCTCCTGTCCTTTCCCCTGACTACATGTTGAAGTGTCCTTCGCCTGCATGTCCTTTCTCCTGTCTACATGTTGAAGTGTCCTTCTCCTGTCTACATGTTGAAGTGTCCTTCTCCTGTCTACATGTTGTAGTGTCCTTCTCCTGTCCTTTCCCCTGTCTACATGTTGAAGTGTCCTTCTCCTGTCCTTTCTCCTGTCTACATGTTGAAGTGTCCTTCTCCTGTCCTTTCCCCTGTCTACATGTTGAAGTGTCCTTCTCCTGTCCTTTCCCCTGACTACATGTTGAAGTGTCCTTCGCCTGCATGTCCTTTCTCCTGTCTACATGTTGAAGTGTCCTTCTCCTGTCTACATGTTGAAGTGTCCTTCTCCTGTCTACATGTTGAAGTGTCCTTCTCCTGTCCTTTCTCTTGTCTACATGTTGAAGTGTCCTTCTCCTGTCTACATGTTGAAGTGTCCTTGGGCGCTTTGAGTATAGGCAACTACTTTATGGACGTTAAACTCACTTTGCCACACACTTTGCCACTCACATTATGCATGCGCATACCCTCTATAGAGTCTACACTTTTACAAGCCTCATCCCTTCTTCGGACACTATTAAGCCCGATTATACTTCATCGTACCTCGTTGTCACATGCTGAACACAGCATGTGTTCAGAGAATCCTGCGTCTGAACCAGGGGGGCAGTCAGACAGATATTTTGTGAAGCCACTGAGGAAATCGGGATTTCCTGAAAGTTCATATAATGGCCTGTTGTGGCGCTGTCATTGGACCCAGAAAAACCCATAGCCCCATAGAAGTCCATGTATTTGGGCCCAACTTCACCTAGACTGTATTACCTTAATAAACATGGTCATGAATACTTTCTGCTTCCAGTCACTAGTTTAAAGTCTCATTTCTAATGTCATAATATTCTTTTTGGAAAATTATGGTCCCATTCATTTAAAAAATGACCATAAAGTCGCGCATGTTCTGAGGGGCGTGGCTACCGTTACAGTCTATGATCGGGATTCCCCTCCCACTCGAGTCAAAATAAAAACCAACGGAGAAGAAGGGGGGAAGTCCCGCCTCGTTGTCTGGGCCAGCCAATGGCCAGCTGGGCTAAAACGGATCTAGAAAAATGGCGACTTACAATACAAGGACAGACAGGCCTCATTTTACTGCCAGTGGTTGATCTCTGTGTCGAACACTCTGATGTTGCATCGTGTGTCATAGCCCCCATAGCCCCCAACTATAAACATCTTTGTCCCGATGATGGTGACAGAGTGACCTGATGAACCAGGCGGTGGTGTGCCACTGGTCCAGACCATTGTGACTGTGTCCATCTTGTAGATATCAGAGGTTAATCTGTATCCGAACTTTCGTGGGAACTGCCCCCCGTGGATGTACATGACCTTCCCCAGGACACATGCTGAGTGGTCGCGCCTCTCCGCTGGAACAGTACCAGAAACCTTGGGCTTGAACCATCTGTGGGTGTCGACATCAAAGGCATATAGTACGTTGCAGCATGTACATGTTTCGACAGTACAAACTCCCCAGATGTAGACGGTATATTCTATCAGCACAGCTGTGTACCTCCTCCTTTCGGGGACAATTTTGTCCAGCGCAAAGACACTGTGTTGAAGACGAGGACCTCAGTGTCCTCACTGTCGCTGTCCTCTCCTCCAAAGGAGTACACCTCGTGCTCCACTGTGACAGCAGCTTGGTATGGTCCCCTTTTTGGACATCCGCTCCAACGAAACACCGTCCAACGAAACATCTCACACACACGTTCAATCAATGTTTCTTTGGCCCAGGCCGTAGCGTAACGGTCTGGGCACCGGACTGGTGATCCAGTCGCGGTGTGCCGCGAGTTCGACTCCCGGACCCGACACGGCCTTTACCGCATGTCATCCCCCCATCTCTCTCCCGTTTCCTGTCAGCCTACTTTCTATCCCTTAAAAAATCAATAAAGGCGTAAGCCGCAAAAAAATATCTTAAAAAAAACAAAAAAAAAAACAATGTTTCTTAATAATCATGCAAGGATGCTTGTTGCTAAATTGCATTTTAAAGGACAGATTACATGGTTGCGATGACATTGTGCGATGATGTAAGTGGTTATGTGTTTCTTTTACATTTGTTCATCAGCACTATGACGTCACTATCATGATGTCATCTCCATATTTGGACATAGTAGGCCTCATTCACATAGCTGTTTGTACATTTCATAGTGTAGAGTTTAGTGTCCTTACATACACTGATGTGTATATGAGTCTGACGTGCGATTCATGAACACTCTACTGCAGATTTGTGAATACTTCTTAAGTTCTTATACAGTAGCCGACACCAAATCTCTTCACCGAAAATAGCTGCTGTGACGCGTTGTGAGAAAGTAGATCTGCTATTTTCAGATAGTCTTCCCTCCAGAATAGGGTTGCTAGGGTTCAAGTGATTAATTTAAAAATAAAGTAATTATAAAAAATGTAATAAAAATTTTCCCCTTTCTTTTCAATTTACAATGTAGGCATTTAGCAGACGCTCTTAAATTTACTGCCAAGCTTTGACGACTTCTTTCGGCCGTGAGTCACAATTTTGGACACCACTGTAAATTGTATATAGCAGCACATTATTCACTCATTTAGACTTTGTTGTGTGGCAGTGTCTTTTTTGTTGTTGAAAATATGCCTTTTTCTTTTTTGACTATAGGCCTATGTCTATGTCAAAAATGTAATGATTATTATTATTATTTTTTGTATTCAGATTGTCAGCAATGTGTAAAACACTCCCCCAAAAAACGTAGTCTCAGTGACACATCTAGGGGCCACATTCTGAATTCAAAGATGTTCCTAGAAGCTTTGTCATTGGTTGAAAAAAACCCGGTCAAAATGACAAATGACAAAGCTTCTAGGAAGATCTTTGAATGCAGATTGTGGCCCGTCACTTGGGAGCGTTTTTCCCATTGCTGGTCATTAAAAAGGTCATTCAAATGTTTGACACATTGTTGCTTATAGCGGCTTTAAGTGAATTGGTTGTTTTGGGGCATAAAGCTAAACCTAAACCTTCACTGAGTTACACACTTCCTTTGTGTCATAAATATTTTGCCGCTAAGGTGACATCCTGGCAAAAACATTGTCTGTCTGTATATATATAATTATATGTATACTTTACATCTTTATATACTGTACATTTGTATATATTTTTACAGCTAGCGACAGTACACTCCATCAATGTAATGTTAGCTGTCGAAAATGCTCATAAACAAACCTCAAGGTAAGGGTTTTCTTAAACATTTTTGGTAGGCATTTCAACACCTGTGGTATTTCAACCACATGTGTTCTTGGGTGCGTTTCCGGCATGCACAGTTTCACAAATAATTCTTATGAAAGAGCTTGCTGATACTAGGTACGCAGCCGCAACATGCTCAGTGTTAATTTAACTCTTTGACAGTGTGGAAATAGACCTGTGCGTGGGTACAGTCTTCCGGAAACAGAGAAGTATACACACTGCTGGGAAGCAGTTTCCAGAGGAGACAGCCCACCTTTCAGCTCTTTATCATGGTAATGAGACAATGTTGGTTCTGAGGTCAAAACACGCACGCACGCACACACGCACACACGCAAGGCAGATGCTGTGGACAAAATATGCACTGTGTCAGGGTCTAAATGCTGAAGACACACAACATCTGTTGCTTTTCTTTTGGAATTCTCAACCTCAGCAGAAAACACATCCTCCTCCAGTCCTCCACCAGGCGCCCACCTGCATGTGCGCGCGCGCACGCACACACACACACACACACACACACACACACACACACACACACACACACACACACACACACACACACACACACACACACACACACACACACACACACACACACACACACACACACACACACACACACACACACACACACACACACACACACACACACACACACACACACACACACAAACACACTTTCTTTACTTACCAAAAACCTGTGGAGTCCCGTGCTTCCGCCGTTGGCGACGAAGATGCCAGAGTTGTGCGAGAAGCTGAGCTTCTCGGCCGTGCGCTGAAACGTGGTCCTCTCGGCCTCGCCGCAGTCCATGTAGAGACGCACCTCGTCATACTCCACGGCCACCTGGCGGGAACGCGTTGGTTCGTTACAAAAAACACCGCCGTGGGTCTCACAGTTCTTTTGATGTCAATGACCCCAAAGTCAACATGTACATTATGTGGCCACATTTCAAGATAATGTCCACAGTGTGCATGTGTGTAAAATCAAAATCAAGGTACTTTATTTAGTTTGTTTACCTTATTTAGAAAAGTTAAAATAAGCAAACAAGTTGACTCAAAAGAGTCTTCATCAGGACAAGTATAAGCATACTTGCCCTGATGAAGAGTAAGACCAGATTTTTATCCACCCTCTCCTCATTTTTTAACCATTCTTGAGTGCTCAGATCGCCGCCTTTTTCTTTAATATTCAAACTTGTTCAAACTGTACAAAGTGATGCTACCTGGCAGCCCACAGCGTATGTCCGACCAGTGAACCATGAAACAAAACCTTACGTTTCACTTGAATGCAAAAACACAATATAATTAATATGTCTTGCCTGAGACCACCAACAAGCCTTGCCTCAAAATACAGACACACATGCGCGCTAGTGTTGTTTTTTTGTCACCTGGAATGTTTTAGTCGACTAAATACCCTAAGATTTTAGTCAACTAAAATGTATTTTGGCCAGCCTTGATGGTGTCGAAATGGCAGATTTTTACAACAGATCTATAAGCTCACAGATTGGCTATTTTCAGCGTGCAACCAAGCATAAAATGACTTGTGTTTTAGTTCTACTGGATCTAACATTTCCCTAACATTTTAGTCTATAGTTTTTATTTGTTTGATGAAATTGGCAATATACTGTATTTAGTCGTAGATTTAATCAGCATGGCATAGTTTTTATTCCGTTTTCCTCTTTGACAAAAGGTAGTCGACGAACATGTTTCGTCGACAAGATCAACACTAGTGTGCGCACACACACACACACGTGTGCGCGCACACACACACACACACACACACACACACACACACACACACACACACACACACACACACACACACACACACACACACACACACACACACACACACACACACACACACACACACACACACACACACACACACACACACACACACACATCCTGCTTACTGTGAAGCGCGTCCACTGGTCAGTCATGTCTGGGACGGTGAAGGCAGCGGCCTTATGGCTGTGTGAGCTCTGCTGGCGGTCTGTGTAGTAGAGCAGGATGCTCTGCAGACCCCCCTGGACGGGCGTCAGAGCCAAGCCCAGCTCCACCACCTTCTGACGGGCATCCGTGATGGCAAAGAGCACCCCTCCTCTCGGGGTGCTGGGGCGAACCTATATGGGCAGAGAGAGACACAAACAGGCAAGTTCATTGAAACACTTTGTGTGATTGTAGATGTGCTATTTTTCGGAGTGCAACCAAACATATAAAATGACTTATCTTTTAGTTCTCTTGTCCACTAGTCCCTCCCCAACATTTTAGTCTAGTTTTTAACTTCGTTGTCACGTTATATCTGCTATTTTTGACTAAGGACTATCATTACTAAGGATGGAGCTCGATAACCGATACCCAAAAAAATCTGATAACAAGCTTATTGAGTAATGAGTCAATAAGCTTTGGGCTCATCGAGCCTGTTATCGAGCATAGCGGCCCATTGTTTAAACAATCAAGACAAGAGGCGATCAAGATATTAATGTAATCATCCATGGTGGCACAAACATGTCGGTCTAAAGGTGCATTGATACCTGCCAACCAGCGCTGCACGGGTAAGCAAAATTACGCTTTTCAAGTAACGGTGCACTTATTAACCAGTTAACAGTTTCTTGAATATTATTTTATTGGTAAAAAAGGTCAATTGCCTTCCATCTAGTAAAAGATACTGGTTCAGTATTTATTGTTCCCCCGTCATTCCACAAAATAATAGAAAATGCTCGATAGTGGGCTCAAACCTGGCTCCAAAAGCTTGATGGATAAGGTGCTCGTCTTTACAACACTCTCTCACCTAATACTATCTCATCTCTTACCGTGACGATGATGGCAAAGTCCCGATAGAAGGGGTCCGGCACGAAGGTTCTGGTGAGGCGGCCGATGTTGGTTTCGGGTCCAAAGCTGTAGGCCGGGAAGCCCTCGTAGCCCGGGGTGAAGGAGACGGAGGGGGGGAGAGGCACGCCGATCAGCTCCGTGAGGTCCAAATGACCACCTGAAGCCCGCTCTGTGTACACACACACACACACACACACACACACACACGCAGTGTTAATTTTGTTGACTAAGACTAAGACTATGAATAATAAGTCGACTAAGATTATTTTTTTTTACCTCTCCACAAGGTGGGGGCAGTGCACCAAAGCATTATGGTCATTGTAGTAATCCAGCAATCAAGTCAAACCCTATAGTCAAACACACAGACTACATTATTTTTCTGGCCATAGAGAGCGTCGCAGTCCCGCCCCCTTTCATGACGACACCAGGCCCAGGAAATAATTCCCAATGCATTTTTCCCCATAGACATTTCAAAAAGTATTTATTTAAAGACCTTTTAAGCGTCGTACGAAGCCAACTCGAGTCGTAACAAACACAATATTTTGGACCAAACAAATAATTACAAAGAAGAAAAACAACAAAGAAAGTGTTGTAACCTTGTCCACGGCGTAAACATCTTTAAATAAATACTTTTTAAAAAGTCTATGAGGAAAATGAACGGGGAATTATTTTCCGGGTCTCTCGAGGGGGCGGGACTGCGACGCTCTATAGGGTGCAAATTTCGAATTGTGCTACTTTTATCTACTACAAGTACTATTAACATTGAGTGACTGGAGTTTCTTCCAGCAGTGAAATGTCCCTTTAACATTCAGACAGTGGCAGGATGCACTGACAGACAGGCTCCATTCATACACACCGAAGAGTCCAAATAACACTTGGGGGATGTTGCTGTGTAGTATACCATTATGTTACAGAAGAGAACCTCAATGGTGAATTTAATTTGACTTGATTTAAGCCAGACTGGCTACGCCCCGTTGCCCCTGGCCTCGAACAGACATAATCCTCAATGAACAAGACACTGCTCTGCAATTAGTGTGGGTGATTAGGATGAGTGTGTCTGTGTGTGTGTGTGTGTGTGTGTGTGTGTGTGTGTGTGTGTGTGTGTGTGTGTGTGTGTGTGTGTGTGTGTGTGTTCGTGACGTGTGTACATGGACACACATATGGCGGTGTGTGTGTGTGTGTGTGTGTGTGAGTGTGAGTGTGTTGGGGGGGGGGGGGGGGTTGGGGGTGTAAAGATGGCTCCACATTCACTCCGTTCCCCCCACTATGGAGCCTGTCTCCCGTAGCGACACACTCTCACCTCGACATTCCTCCTAGGCTTACCGCTAGGATGTATGTCTCAACGCAAAGACACACACACACACACACACACACACACACACACACACACACACACACACACACACACACACACACACACACACACACACACACACACACACACACACACACACACACACACACACACACACACACACAGACATTGCTGTATGCATTCGTATACTGGCCAGTGG
Organism: Protomyctophum parallelum; assembly: GCF_964188405.1. NCBI lineage: Eukaryota > Metazoa > Chordata > Actinopteri > Myctophiformes > Myctophidae > Protomyctophum > Protomyctophum parallelum. Next base: position 30,172,621 of record NC_139709.1, on the reverse strand, counting down.
AAGCACAGCTGCACAGCAATAATAACATCACACACATCAATTACTACTGTCAAGACTTCAAATCAATACCACCATGATTTAAAACCTTGGTCTCGATTACGATGAATTACTTTTTTTTTTCTTTTTCTTTTACAAGCTCACAATATGTCACGAAGCCTCATGATGTCACGCATTGCGAGCTTGTAGATCTGCTGTCTTCACTAATGTTGCATGCCCAAACATTTTAGCCTGTGACCCAAAAGAGCAGATCTACAGGCTCCCAAAGCGACGCGATCGGCTACTTTCAATACTACTTAAACGTTTCTTTTCTAATGTATGGAATTTCTTCGATTTTTCTTTTGTTTCTTCATGAAATCACTGAAAACAAATAATCATTCAATCTGTTTTTAATTCATGAACATTTTTGCTTTTATGAAAATGTTTTGAAATTTGAAACCGTAAATGTAAGAAACAAAAAATAAGGGGACCCATAAAAAATAAAAACGACACACAAATGGGTCCCGACCCACTGTTTGAGAACCAGTGGGATGAAGGACTATACTTGGCTGTTGTGAATGATTATAATTTATAACGATGCATAACAACTAAATACACTTTATAACTAACTGAGTTAAGTTATAATGTGTTGTTCCACTGAGCTTATAATGCATTATGATCAGAGTTTATAATGTCATAAACGTTGTTATAAGTTGCCACACACACACACACACACACACACACACACACACACACACACACACACACACACACACACACACACACACACACACACACACACACACACACACACACACACACACACACACACACACACACACACACACACACAATCTTGTACAGACTAGTATTTCAGACCAGACAAAAATGTGGGGGTCTCTAATTCAACAGCCTGACCAACTGGAAACATAACAGATTAAAGACTTGCATGTGTGTGTGTGTGTGTGTGTGTGTGTGTGTGTGTGTGTGTGTGTGGCGTGCGACTGTGCACGTGTGTGTGTGATTCTGTTATGTGTGTATCGTCTGCCTTTTCATACATCACGGATGGAGTTCTGCGTCCAAACATTTGAGGCTGTGAGCACAGCTGGCGAGGTGGATATTCAACACGTAACGCACACAGCGCGCACAATGCACGCACACAGACAATGGACGCACTCAACGCAGCGCACACAACGCACACACTCAATGCACACAACGCACGCACTCAACGCACACACGCAACGCACTCAACACACACAACGCACACAATGCAGGCACTGAACGCACGCAACGCAATGCAATGCAATGCATGCACGCACGGACGGACGCACGTACACAATGCACGCACTCAACACACGCTTGCACTCAACGCACACAACGCAACGCACGCATTCAACGCATGCTCGCACACACTCAACACACGCACGCCCGCACTCAACGCACGCATGCAGCGCACGGACACACGTACGCAGAGGAGACCCTAAATCCAAAGCCTCCCGAGCCCATCCAGATGTACAGGGTTGTTAGTGCTCTGTATTGAGTGAAGACAACAGACAACTTCACTGCTCTGGGAACGCTTGACTTACATGTTTACATGTGTAAACATGTACCTATTGTTGGTAACCTAAGTTGCTTATTTCTTCGAAAGCACCTGAAGGCACACAGAGAACTGAGTGAACTGAGTGTTGCAACTCCCCTCTCTCCCCCCCTCCTCTCCTCTCTCTCTCTCTCATTAGCAGGCAACAGTGCAGCACTAATACTATCTCTCTCTCTGTTTCTGGCACAACAGCGCCCCTACTGGTCATACTGGTGCTCATGAACACATACATAGGCACATACATAGGTGAACACATAGGTGAATACGGACATTGCTGTTCCTTGGAGTGTTTGCACCACTCAAAAACTGTGTGGGACCAAGGAGACAATTGATCATTACATGCACGCACGCACGCGCACACGCACACGCGCACACACACACACACACACACACACACACACACACACACACACACACACACACACACACGACTTATTTTATCTATTTGATTGATTGATTGATTGATTGATTGATTGATTGGTTTGTCTATTTGATGTCCAGCTTGAGCAATGTAAATAGATGAATAACTAGATAAAGTGCCCCTCGGGGCACAGGTCTCCACCAGGCCAGGTCAGTTGTGGCCTCCTGGTGGCACTATAATATGCCACTGTGAAAAGGGTGCCATTTCTTCTTACGCAATTAGGCATTTTGTTCCAAAAATGTGTTTTGCAAAAATCCACCTGTTGGTGGCACTTTAATAGGCCAATGTGAAAAGGGTGGGATATATTCCTCAGCCTAGTAGGAAAGTCCGTGAAAGATTTCATGTAAATTGCACGCTGCTTTCATAATTTGAGGCTTTTTGTTCAAAACGGGCCAATCCTGCAAACTTTGAAAGCCAATTAGGATGGAATATGAAATATTCTGTCTTGAACACATGGCAATAAAGATACTGTGTAACGATTTGCGGGATTTTTGGACAGAATCTGGAGGAGTAATATAAAAAAGAAAGGTTTTACAACAGTCGGCCTCCTGGTCGCGCTAAAAGGCCGTTCTGGAAAATTTGGGGCAGAGGTTCATTGTTGGCATCCAGGGAGTGTGTGTGCAAAATGTGGCATTGACCGGGTTTAACGGTGCCGGAGATAACAGACGTAACAGACGGACAGACTGCTAGCGCCCCTCAAAAATGTGTTTACATCATTTATTTAGTAGGACTTTCATGTATTTTTTCAATTACAGCTAATCAACAAAATAATTCAGGCAGCCAGTCAATCAGCTAAAACTATTTATTTATACTTTTATTATCAATTCATGTAGTCAGCTAACCAAGTTAAATGTTTGGTAAGTCAACCGAGCACAAGCCAGTTAGTCATCCAGCCAGTCAAATAATCCCTCATTCATTTTGGTCAATTGTAAAGGATTTATCCATTCTCTATACTCCAAGCCCCTCCCCTTGGACATAATCCCAGTCATGGTGGCTACAAAGAACCTTGATCAGCTTGCGGTGACTTCTAAACCATTATACTACACTAATACTATCAACCCTGTTGCAAAGCTTTTTAAACCACCTCAACCCTGCAAAAGCCTCGTCTTGCTATACGCTCACATACTCTCTGGAGTTCTCAAAGAAGAACAGCGCAGCAAGGTATATAATATGGCTCTGTGGCATGCACATCAGTGCATGACCCCAAAGTTGCAGAGCTACAGTATTTCTTGACCAAGACAAGCAATAATATATGCTGCAAATGATACCTGGAGGATGACAATGCATATTTGAGCCATGATCACTGAACTTCAGGGGCTTGAGCGACTGGGAGGACCAATATGGAATGACCCCCCCCCCCCCCAAGAAAAAAGACCCCACATTATGTAAATATAATGTTAGGACGGGAAATGCAACCCACTCTGAACTAAATATAATGTCAGGGACCAGTTTGGAACGGGACACTGAGAACGGAAAGTATATTCTTGCATCCTCCCATGATTGAAAAAATACTCCTCTCTCCTTCCTCTCTCCTTCCTCTCTAACAGTGGTTCCCAAACTTTTCAGCCTGTGACACAAGAGATTGTTTGCCCCGGGACACAAACTAGTGAAAATATCAGATCTACAAGCTCACAACTCTGCTTTTTTTAAATAAATAAATATAAGGACCCATAAAAATTGGTCCGCGACCCAACCTTGGGGTCCCGACCCACTGTTTTGGGAAACAGTGCTCTATATTAACATGGGGGGGGGGTGAAACTCACCATTCTTCCAGCGTTTCAGGGGTTTGTTCCTGGCCTTGCCGTGGTCCTGCAGGGAGGTCGTTGGGCCGGCATAATAACCCCCAGGGGGGAGAAGCTCTGACCCGGCATGAGGCTCTGGCTGGAGGGTGCTGTGACCCGGGTAGGGTGCATCGAGGCTGGGGGTGGTGGTGGTGGTAGTAGTAGTAGGGGCCGCCGGAACAGAGCCGGCACCGGCACTCGTCCGAGTACCATTCCGAGTACCGTTTGCCTCCTCTGCCGCCACTGTCCCCTCTGCCACTGTCCCCGCGAGGGGACCCGGGGAGGAGGTGAAGAAGGGGGAGGTGGAGGCGGCCGATGGAGGAGCAACGGCGGTGGGAGAGGAGGAGGAGGTGGTGGTGGTCCTGGGTTTGGGACCCCCCAGGATGGTCCACCACCACTGGGCCCGCACCACCACCACGGCCCCGGGGGAAAGCAACAAGAGGAGGAGGACGAAGAGGGACGCGCGAAAGGCCTCCATCCTCCTGTCTTTTGACGCGGATGTGGTGTGTGTGTGTACTAACTGTATGTACACACACGCTCACGCATACACACAGAGTGATGGACTGACACGCTATGTGCTAACCACCGTGGCAGACACGCGCAAATATCCACAGGCAAAATTTGACACACATACAGTATAGAAGAATATTCCACCTCTGTTCAGTGCAGTCTGCACACAGCTTACAGGCATGAGATGCACGCGCATGCGTGCACATATGCACACAAATACACACACATGCTCTCTCTCACACACACACACACACACACACACACGTGCAAAAGTCCCACAGAGTGCCGTAAGAGAGGATATTCCAGTAATCCAAGGATTCCAATATAGAAGAGAAAATAAGTGAACCACAAACCCCTTCCTCTCTCTCTCTCTCTCTCTCTCTCTCTGTGTCTCTCTGTGTGATTGTCCTGTCCTGACAGCAACCCTAAATATCAATATGTGCTTTTGTTCTGTCCTCTTGCACTTGTCCTGTTATTCTCCTCTCCTTGTCATCTCTCTCTCCCCTTGTTTGTAACTCCCTCATGTGTCTCTCTCTCTCTCTCCCCTTGTTTGTAACTCCCTCATGTCTCTCTCTCTCTCTGTGTCGTCACCCCAGCCTACACTATGTAATTATTGACTTGCCCTCCTCCAGCATTCTACAACACAGCAGACTTGACTCTCTCTCTCTCTCTCTCTCTCTCAACCTTGCTCAGACAGGCAGATTAGAGAGTTCTCTCCTCCCTCTCTTCTGTGATGGGCCGCGAGTCATTGTGGCCAATTGAGTCCCCCTCAGCCCCTCTCTGCAGCTCCCAAAAGCCGACAAGTGGGCAACGAGTGGCCCCTCAGCTCCCAAGCCCACCAACACACACTATAGTTCATGGACAGACATACTGTGCTGAGGCCCTCCTCGGTCAGCCAGGCAGTGTGAAAACCAACCCCATGCATGTACAGCAATGGTTTTCAACCCTTTTCATATTATTTATATTGCAATTGAGCCACGGACCACTATTTGACCTCTCAGACGCAAAACTCTCAGACACAAATACAGACACTGTATTGTGGTACCATTAATTAGGAGAGATAACGGGCAAACGTTGAGCAAAATACAAATCTTTCATCTTTCCACCGAGTGGCGCGCTACGAGCTTGTAGGTCTGCTATTTTTGAAAGATCGAAGAACTACTGACATAGAAACATAGCTTTTTCAGAAAACTGTCAGGATGTAGAAGACATTTATAGAATTCCCACCACTGCTAAAAAAGAGACAGGACAAGGGAGAAGTCCTGGCCACCCTTGGCTGTAGTAGTATGTTTCCTTAATTGAGAGTGACAGCAGGAAAGCTACGATGCTGATCCTGCACTATATATATATATATATATATATACGATGCTGATCCTACACTATATATATACATATATATGTATATATATATATATATATATATATATACATATATATATATACATATATATATATATATATACATATACATATATATATATATATATATATATATATATATACTGTATATATATATATATACATACATATATATATATATATGTATATATATAGTGTAGGATCAGCATCATATATATACACATATATATATATATATATACATATATATATATATATACATATACATATATATATATATATATATATGTATATATATAGTGTAGGATCAGCATCATATATATACATATATATATATATATATATATACATATATATATATATATATATATATATATATATACATATATATATATATATATATATATATATATACGATGCTGATCCTACACTATATATATATATATATATATATACGATGCTGATCCTACACTATGTGTGCTTCATTTTGTGGAGTGGATAATGTTACGCCGCACTCCATGAATGGAAACAAATGTACAGCTTGGCCAGACCTGCACGTGCAGCACACATAGAAAAAAATCAGACCCGTCTGAACTGAGTGGTACTGTACTGTACTCTTACTACTGTACTGTACTCGTACTGTATTAAGAAACTCAGCTTCCCATCATGCCCTGTGCACAGTGTGAAGCTCAACAGTGCCAGTGTCACCTGCTGGTACCCTAAACAGACAGACATATAGGGACACACATTGCTGTTCCTCGGAGTGGCTGGACCACTCAAAAACTAAGTGTGTATGAAGCAAGAAGCAACAGAGTGAACCTCTCAGTTCTTGAATGGCACATGACACCACGGGGGGGGGACATACACACAAGGCTACGCGCAGTGGTGTAAAGTAACTAAGTACATTTACTTAAGTACTGTACTTAAGTACAATTGAGGTAATTGTACTTTACTGGAGCATTTTCAATTTCCAATACCGTTACTTCTACTTCACTACATCTCAGAGGTAAATGCATTCATTCATTTTCAACCCGAGACAAAAGGCCGGACAGGACGGGACAGGCAGGATGAGAGCAGCTACAGTCCACTGGGCACAGAAATAGAGCGAGATGGAGCGAGAGACAGACAGACAGACAGACAGACAGACAGACAGACAGACAGAAAGAAAGAAAGAAAGAAAGAAAGAAAGAAAGAAAGAAAGAAAGAAAGAAAGAAAGAAAGAAAGAAAGAAAGAAAGAAAGAAAGAAAGAAAGAAAGAAAGAAAGAAAGAAAGAAAGAAAGAAAGAAAGAAAGAAAGAAAGAAAGGGGAGGAAAGGAGACATGAGAAAGGCTGAGAAAGAGACTGAACCGGAGCGGGAACAGAAGGGGAGACAAATGCAGTGACGGATATGAGAAGAAGAGTGAGAATGGAGAGAACAGAGAGAGAGAGAGAGGCCCATGGTGACAAAGGAATGACTGTTCTGCTGTGTTGTGTTTGTCTCTTTACAGTAAATATTTTTGCTGAGGTCCAGGATGGGGTTCTTATGTGATGATGAGCAGCAGCTGCTGCTCTGCTCAGACCTGTGGGGATCGTTAACAGCATGTCACTCACCGTCAATTAAGTCTGAATGTTAATTTAACCCATTTAGACCTGAGGACCTGATTCTACAGTACAAATGTCTTCTAAATCCTGACGGTTTTCTGGAGAACCTATGTTTCTATATGTCAGTGGACCCACAGAATTATATGTAATTGGCCACCGACCCTCATCTGAAAATATGTTGTCCCCAGAAGCAAAGATATGAGTAAAAAACATTCACTGGGAATTAAAGAATATATATTCAATGCCGCCACTGTTTTCATGATATTTCAAAAATAGCAGATCTACAAGCTCGTAGATCTGCTATTATTCAGTTTAAAATGACGGTTAAAAGTGGTTAAAAGCTAAGGCGAGGTCTAAATGTCCTAACTCAGACATATCAACAACGAGTTGTCACGGAAGGAAGTCGCAGACGAACAATGTCAGGAGGAGGTAAAACAAGGTAGGGCCTACGACATACGCTGAGACGTCAGCCTCAGCGACAGTGAGTTGTGAACGACACTTAATAGCTGGACATTTCACCGCTGGAAGAAACCGCAGTCACTCAATGTTAATAGCATTTGTGGTACATAACAGCTAGATTGCTGAATTCCTACAATGACCACAATGCTTTGGCGCTCTGCCCCTCCTTGTGGAGAGGGGAGAGGCTTCGTGGAGGTGCGACTTGTAGTCCAGGAAGGAAGTGAGACCACATTTTCATGACACATTTTGGTCATGAACATGAGCTTCATGACTAAAATATCTAAAAACACCTTATTACAAAAAACTGGTTGGAATAACGTGTTCCTTCCACGCGCTACGTCCAACCAGGGAAACTCCCCCCTTTCAGGTGTAAAGGAGCAACTTGGACACTCAAGCATGAAGGAAGCATGAGTTAAGTCCGTTGCTCTCCCTAGGTTGGCGGAGGGTGTGTAGGATCACATCACAGGATGATTGACACAGGGGTGAAAAATGGGTTACAAAATCGTGGGACAAATAATATAAATTAAAAAATAAGAAGGTCCATGGAATTGTCTGGGCATTCTGGGCTATAGAGACTCAGCACTATCTGTATAATATTCAACCTGTCAGTGTTCATTTGTCTATTTCCCCTGGGAGTGTACAAACGTAACCAAAAGTGGACTCTTCTTCTTTTGGTACAACATTTTGTACACTCTCAGAGTTATATCTACACTCAGGACTTTACAGTGCACTCATTAAGACATAACTTGAAACATTTGGTGGGACGTGCACCATAAAGGGACCAGTGGAGGTGGGGTGGGAGGTCCTCAAATGGAGCAGATGATGGGTTTAGGGGACTAAGTGGAAGATGGGGGGTGGAGAGAGAGAGACCCCGAGGGCAGGGGAGGCCTGAGTGATTAGTCATGGATTAAGCAGGGATGGGCATTGGGGCTTTGCATGTCGGAGGGGAAAGTAACAGGGGCAAGAGGGGGAAACCCTGATGCTCCAATCCACTGCAGGGCCCGCTGCTAATATGCCACACAACACGCATGTATACACACGCTCAGAAACGCATGCATGCGCACACGCATGGTCACACATATGTGCGTCCGTACAGCATCTCAGTCATACTGAGCCTACAGTATAATAGGGCACTCAATCTCCCTCTCGCTTATTAACAGACACACACACACACACACACACACACACACACACACACACACACACACACACACACACACACACACACACACACACACACACACACACACACACACACACACACACACACACACACACACACACACACACACACACACACACACACACACACACACACACACACACACACACACACTAGGTGCTAGACCCCTGGGAAATGGACTGCTGAGGTGGAGCGCCACACCTACCATCAGCTCCCGAGCCGCACCCGAGCCATGCTACTCACATGTTGAGTTGGCGGTGCCCGCGAGATCAAACCCATGAACCTGTGAGCCAAAGGCGAGAGCTCTAACCGACTGCAGCTACCCGGATACAAATCACTCTAACCATGTATAATTATAACCTCTCAATCTCCTACTCACTGAAGAACCATTGGTAGCCCTTAGTGAGTCCTCTGCTGTTAATGCAAAAGTATCCCAAATACTGCGTTCAAACTGGCAGCTACAAAAAGCTACCATTCAATTTCAGTGTAAGCAAGCCATGGCGACATGAAGATACAAAGACATTTGTACACCAGCTGCTACAAAAGCAACAGCAACAAAGCTACACAAAGAGTTCAGTTGGTTTCAACTTCAGCTACAAAGACACAACTATGCTGTGTAGCTTTTATTATATATATGCCAGTGTGAACGCAACATTTGCCTTTTTGAATAGTAATAAAGGTGTAAATTAGGGCCAGTTTGTGTAGTTTGAAATGACAAACGGATTATGGATTCTCAGTCTGTACTTTGTTTTGTAATGTAATATAGCTATTAGCTAACTTGTTTGACATCTTGGATGTAATGTATATTTCAAGGCAATAGCCAAAGTTATACAAGTGAGAGTTTGCTTGTTATGTACCAACTTTAGCAGCATTGTGTAGGCGAAGAAACATAATCCTAGATGCCTTCAAATATATTTATAATAGGCTATATCGGCTCAAATAGGCAGGACCATTAATGAGAATAGATCTACGCGTCACCTACCAAAATATGAGCAGTGGGCATGCCAGGAAATATAAATTAAATGGAAGGGGGTGAGGCAAGGGAACGACAAGAAATGGCTTTTGAAACAACAATTATGGTTCCAACATCAATAACAAAGTGGACTGGTTCCTTCATGTAAGTCAAGATATCTACATGCTAATCCAAATTCTCATGACACCTTTTCAAAAAACATTTTTTCTTTTACATGGGGGAGGGGGACCCCATTGTGGCGCCTGGAGTTGTGGAAGAGACAGGGGGAGAGGTGAAGGGGTTACTGGCCTTCACCCTTCCCTTCTCTCTCACTTCCCACTCTACCAAGTAACCGTCCCTACAATAAACCCTAATTGGTTTACTGTCAGGACCAATCGCACGATGAATGCTATCAATACATACGAACAAACGACAGGCAGGAATTTACAAGACCTGTAAACACCAAGTGGTGGAACAAGTACTCATATGTTTTCCTTAAGTAAATGTATCAATACTGAAATGTAGAACAGTTACAGTAAAAGTCCGGAATTCAAAATGTACTTGAGTGAAAGATACAAAGGGATTGGCATCAAAATGTCCCGTTTCAAGTTTTCAAATGTATATAAACCTTGTGTAGGTCAGCTATTTTAAAATGCCCAAAATGTATATAGGGCTGAAGCATATAATGTAAGTTTTGTAATAATAATCAACATCTACAAAGTAACTAAAGTTTTAAAATAAATGTAGTGGAGTAAAAGTACAATATTTGCCTCTGCAAGTAGTAGTAAAAGTAAAAGTACTGGAAATCGGAAATACTCCAGTAAAGTACGAATACCTCAGAACTCTACTTAAGTAGGCCTACTTGAGTAAATTCACTTAGTTACTTTCCACCACTGGTAAACACACATTTCTGGTAAACACAGAATCACATTCAAGCAGTTTCATGTTTTCATCTTAGTGTTTTTATATATTTATCGCATGTACTCTACAGCCGGTGTGCATAAGCTTGATGTAATAATTTATATTTCAAGGGAATGCAATGCCGGGAAATGACAATTTAAAACATCCCAGACAAGGCTTCGTCAAACCTATCCAGCCAGTTACAATAGATTATTTAAAAGTAATTAAATACGGTGGATAATACTGCCTATTCAAAAAAAAATCTTGCAGGTGTACTTAAAACCAAATACAGCCCAGCTGTATACACAAAATGTGAAAATATCACACGTTAGAAAGGATTTCTATTTAGGTGCATGCATTCTTGGGCAGCATTATTCTGTATGAAACAGCTTCAGTAATGTATTTTATCTGTTTGGAAATGTACAATTTTATTATTTAGCATGCATTAATCTATCTATCTATTTTCCATGCTTCCAATGTCCATGGTCCAAGGTCTAACCTCTAAGGAGTTGAGAGTGTTGTCAGAGAAAAGTTTAGTTCATGTTTTATTATAGAAAAGAAACACACTAACAGGGAAGCTTCCACCAGCACACATACTGGTCCTCTGGCTCCCCCACATGGCCATAGACAGTATATCATTCAAAGGGCTTCCAATTTAAAGGACTACTTTGTTGTTGTTGTTGTTTTTTTCAATCAAAGTTTTAGGTTGTTAGTTGTGAGGAAGTAAAAGAGTAAAAGATTTTTTACAAGATTTCACAGCGATGCCTTCATAATTACTTACTAGTCCTACTAGACCCCAGGAAATTACACCTGGCCACAAAAGATCACAGGATCTATTGAATGTGAAGGGGGAGGTGACAAACTGACTGACTGAAATATTGACACTCATCTTTTACTTCCTGACCTCTAATAACAAACATTGGGGGAAAAAATCACACCTGTGTGAACTGAGTGGTGCAACTCCCCTCTCCCCCTGCTTCTCTCTCTCTCTCACTCTCTCTCTCTGTAATTAGCACTAGGCAACAGTGCAACACTATCTCTCTCTCGCTCTCTCTCTGTTTCTGGCACAACAGCGCCACTTTTGCCCCTACTGTCTGGTACTCATAGTCACATAGTCACACACATAGTCACATAGGTTAACACGGACACTGCTGTTCCTTGGAGTGGTTGCACCACTCAAAAATAACCAAAGTTGTCATTTAAGCTGGACAGCCTCGAGATGTCACTATAATCCCTTTGTATTAATTTTCATTTTACTTATTGAACATGCACAATGCAAAATATTGACATACATCACCACATAGCATGCCGCAAGAGACAGCTGGACATACAAGAAAACATAATCAAGAGTTCATTTTTGTAGACAAAATCTAGCTCAGGAGATGGGAGTACTTTCTTCACTACTGCTACAAACACAGCATGCATGCCAGAGAACTCCTAACCTCAATGACCCTGCACTTGACCAATCACGTTATCCGCTGACGGCGCTGACCTACAGCACACAGCCTTTGACACGCAAGCTCGTAAAAATCTCAACGGCATAAAATACCTCGATAGCCACATAACATTCTCTAACTACTCTAAAGAGTGTCTCAAGTGTGGATTTGTCAAATAAACATCAGTTAAAAATTGAGTGCCAGCCAATGGGGTTTTGTGAATTAGGTTAGTGTGTGTGTGTGCGTGCGTGCGTGCTGTGTGTGTGCGTGCGCAAATGTTTGTGTTGGGGCGGGCGGGACTTTACTGCGACTGTATATTTGGCTATGTCAGAGCACATTTGATTGACGGAGCCAGTCGACCAATCCCGAAGCAAGAAGAAGCAAAGTGGGAGGGTGTATGGCGAGGTAAACAGAGAAGAACTGTTCTCAGGTAATTATATAATATGCATACACATCCTCTCTCTCTCACACACACACACACACACACCCACACACCCACACGTACACACACACTGACAGCCAGCCAAGTAATCAATGAAGCCTGTGTTGCAAGGCTGTTTTTCTCATGCCACCTCCCCTCCCCTCACTCCTCTCTCCTCTCCATCTCCCCTCTGCCTCTGCCCATTTTCGATGTGTTTTCATTTCATATATCTGGGTCATGTTCGAAACAGGAAATGTTGGACTTCATTTATGAGCTCTTGCAAGGAAAAAGGGCGAGCTAAGAAAAGCGGCTAATAGGCAATACGCAGTCAAACTGAAATGGGTTGTAGTTGGTAGCCTGAGCTAATGTGTTAGGTTTCTGGTCTAGAGGGGAGGGTCGCGGACTCGCGGCAGAGATTTGCGCAGGCCCTGATTGGATCTCACCGATCTGTCCGTCACCCCCGGCCCCTCCTCCCCCCCCACCGCAGTGCTACGTCACATCATTTGGAGCGACGCCCGCCCGGTAGGGTTGACTCCCACTTCTAGACCAGAGCGGCCAATGCGTTCCTCCAGGCTTTCATTTTTTGCGCCGATGAAAATGAAAGCCTGGTACCGAGGCTAAGTAGTTGGTAATGGGCAGAGATAGTTTGTTTTGAGCCCATGGTCCCACATTTCATAATTGTAGAGTGCTCTCTTATCACGCATCATGTATTCTGAACACACCACGCACACATCAATACGTGTAGCTAGCTAGCAGCCCCGGCACATAATTATACTGTACACCAGATTAGACAAGAATAGGCATTTTGATAACACTAATTGCCTGGCCCTCTATTGAGACAGACTGTTGGCTCACACTAGTTTCAAAAGCTTCCGCCGAACAGCAGTGGTGGAAAGAAAGTACTCAAAAATGTTTTACTTAAGTAAATGCATGAATACTGCAATGTGGAAATACTCTGTTACAAGTAAAAGTACGAAAGTACTGGCATACACAAATGTACTTATAGTACCAAGAGTAAAAATACTGATTATGCGGAATGTCCCATTTCAAGTTCAATGTATAAAAAATACTCAAGTAAAGTCAAATTAAATACCTCAAAACTGTACTTAAGTGTGCAGTACTTAAGTACATGTACTTAGTTACTTTCCACCACTGCCGAACAGTCTGTAGCTAGCTATGCCGGAAGCGCTGAAAATGAGAAGAAAATAAAGCAGATGTCCCGCCTCGCCCATTGTATCAGTGTAATTAACTGACATTTAGTCGAAGCCTAGCTCTATTGCTGCTTAGCAGAAATGCAAAGACATATCGTTTGTTCCTATAAGTATATAACAAGCAGGCCCCATCTCAGTTCCGTGTGATTGATGCCTCTTGGAACTATGACTGGTGGCCTTCTGTTGGCATTGTTTCTTTATTGTCAATGTACTGTGTGATCTGTTTGTTTGTATATGTTTTCTGTATCCTGATGATTGCTGTGCACAAGACAAATTTCCGAAAGGACAAATAAAGTATCTATCTATCTATATTTAAAGATGTATTTTCGTGACGTGAACGCAAGTGATAAACAGACCTGTCACAACCTTTTTTAGAGCATACAAAGATTGTGGAAGAGTTGTCTGGCACGAAACAAACAACTAACCCTGACCAAAGAAAAGACAAAAAGGGTTAAAATGTTGAAAACATTGTGAATGAGTACGTCTGAACCGAAACTCAAGATCAACAGAAAAGAACATATTGATTGAGATGCATGACAGAGAGGATTTGTAAAGACTTCTGTTTTGGAATGTGAGACAGATCTTAATATTTGAATGAGATTCTAAACGTACTAGCTCCACAATCATAACTTCGTAGTTCTATGGAAGAAGCACCAACATTGCCACCTGGCTCACAGATCAGTCCAATCAATTTATATTCCATTGCACAATGGACAAGCGACTCCATTGTGTGCGGAGTACAAAAAAATGAGTAATCCCATACTAATTTGAGGAGGGTGGCATTGTATCTGTCTATCTACCTGGCTGTCTGTTGACAGTTTGTGTCCATCTACATATATGGTATGTGAATATCTGCCTCCCCATCTGTCCATCTGACTGATCAAATCTCTCAAAGCCCTCAGGGCAGGTTCGAGACACAGAATGACAGGAATGCCATAGCTAATGCCACGCACGCACACACACACGCACACACATGCTTCCCACCTATCCTCGTAGCCCACTAAAGACAAAGGAAGCACCTGGGAGAAAGCAGTAAGTCCGTTTATGTTGCACTTAAGTTTAATCTGTTGATCTACATAGAGCTAAAGTAGGCTACAAATTACACAGTGCAGGAAACACAATGTCTGAATTCTGCTTGTTTTTCCCCCTTCTACTTCTTCTACTTCTTTTTTTTTAACCACTATGACCCTATCTTGTACCTCATGAAGACCCGGAGGGGTCGAAACGTTGATTCCTGATTCCTATAATAAAATTGATGGGAGCTTAAAGAACGGTGTGTGGACTTCCTACCTTCTTCCTATCTTGTACCTCACCTTACACCTAAACTTTGTAAGCATTTTCTTTTACAATAGTTCAAATAGCCAATCAACAAGCTCACACCAATGTAGATTGGCTGTTTTCACTATGTTTTTAAAAATAGTAAAAAATGGCTAAATGTTTTGGCATAAGGGGATAGGGCCCCTATTATGTGGGTGAACATTTGGTAAAAATAGTCGATCTACATCTCACAACAGGTAGCGTTGTGCTGTGTTGTGAGCTTGTACCCAGAGCTATGGAATAATCTTTCCCCCCATATTACAGCTGCTCATATCCATTGAGATTTTAGGTCCCTACTTAAAACTCACCTTTTGTATCTGGCTTTTAATGTTATCTGATTTTAATGATTAGGTATTATTGTTGTCTATATGTCTCCTGTTTGTTATACACATAGGAGGCCTTTGCTATGTTTCACCAGTTTCAATTGAAACGGGCCTCCACCCTCAGGGCGGCCTCCGAGCTCCAACTGAACGTCAGGCGTCAGACAGTCAACCCCTGCCACTCTCGGTCCTCTCTATCTCGCTCACTCTCTGCCTTGCTCTCTCCCGCAATGTTAAGTTACACCTATTTTATCTTAATAACCTTGGTAAAATGTGCAGCATTGGGAGGTAAAGGGGAGAAGGGAAGGGACGACAGGATGAGGGGACGACAGGATGAGGAGGTGTTGTTGTTGCTGCTAATTGTCGAGAGTAATGGCTGCGTGTGATATTGAACAGTCAAACTATTTGTATCAATACGGCTGTATCAACAAAATAATTATGTCATACGTAGGTATATGGGGGCCTCATATTTGGTGTTGAAATGGGCCTCCAGATTCCTAGGGCTGCCCCTGATAATACATGCTATGTTCCTTACATACATGTTCCTTACATACATCCATATATGTTCCTTACATACATGCTATGTTCCTTACATACATGTTCCTTACATACATCCATATATGTTCCTTACATACATGTTCCTTACATACATCCATATATGTTCCTTACATACATGTTCCTTACATACATCCATATATGTTCCTTACATACATGTTCCTTACATACATCCATATATGTTCCTTACATACATGTTCCTTACATACATCCATATATGTTCCTTACATACATGTTCCTTACATACATCCATATATGTTCCTTACATACATGTTCCTTACATACATCCATATATGTTCCTTACATACATGTTCCTTACATACATCCATATATGTTCCTTACATACATGTTCCTTACATACATCCATATATGTTCCTTACATACATGTTCCTTACATACATGCTATGTTCCTTACATACATGTTCCTTACATACATGTTATGTTCCTTACATACATGCTATGTTCCTTACATACATGTTCCTTACATACATGTTATGTTCCTTACATACATGTTCCTTACATACATGTTATGTTCCTTACATACATGTTCCTTACATACATGTTCCTTACATACATGTTATGTTCCTTACATACATGTTCCTTACATACATGTTATGTTCCTTACATACATGTTCCTTACATACATGTTATGTTCCTTACATACATCCATATATGTTCCTTACATACATGTTCCTTACATACATCCATATATGTTCCTTACATACATGTTCCTTACATACATGTTATGTTCCTTACATACATGTTCCTTACATACATGTTATGTTCCTTACATACATGTTCCTTACATACATGTTATGTTCCTTACATACATGTTCCTTACATACATGTTATGTTCCTTACATACATGTTCCTTACATACATGTTATGTTCCTTACATACATCCATATATGTTCCTTACATACATGTTCCTTACATACATCCATATATGTTCCTTACATACATGCTATGTTCCTTACATACATCCATATATGTTCCTTACATACATCCATATATGTTCCTTACATACATGCTATGTTCCTTGTTTGTCTTTGAAGTCAATTTTGCTTGTGTGAAATGTGCTATACAAATAAAGGTTGATTTGAATTGATTCGTACATCGGCTATTTTTGGTGTAGCTTAGAGGGAAAAGGGAGGGGGGCCTCCCTTACTGAAACTGGTCGACAAAGTACATGGTTTAAAGTGGTTAATTATTATTGGCAGAGTACTCTTATTATTATGGAGCTAAGTCCATTACACCAGTGGTTCTCAAAGTGGGGGTCCTTGAGGGAGTTCCAGGGGGTCCCCAGCTAAATGAACCAAATGGACTCTTATGGGTCTGTAACTCTGAGAGTGTACAAATGGAACCAAATGGACATTTGTACACTTTCAGAGTTAAATTAACATTGATTTTACAATATAAATTGGGGTCCAGAGATAGAAATGCCATTAAATGGGGGTCTGCCGTAGCCTATTGCATGTTAAACTGAGGGTCATTGAAATTAAACTGGTAGAGAATCACTGCAGGAGCCGTAAAAATCTTCTCTTATGGGGGTCCCTGGCATATCCTTTCGAATTGGGGTCCGCAGGCTAATTAGTGTCAATTTGAGGGTCCTTGACATGAAAAAGGTTTGAGAACCACTGCATTACAATTACACAATGTTGAAAAAGCCAAAGTGAACATGGGAAAGGAGGAGGAGGAGGATAGAGACAAAGAAAGAAAAGAAAAATAAGTAGACACAAAGGTTATCATTAGGAGCATTTAACCCCAGGCTAGGATTAACACCAACTTGACCCTCACCCACACACGCATGCACACCCACAGACACCCACACACACGCATGCACACCCACAGACACCCACACGTGCGCGTGTGTGTCGTGGGAATAATCTAGATTGCAATGTGTCGAATGACAGCCGATGTAGTGCACTGGTCTGCCTGATACCATCAAATAACTGTTACACAATGAAGTAAACAACATAGGCTTACTGATGTTACTACTAGATAATATACTGGAGAGGAGAGAGAGGAGAAAAGAGGAGAGATGACAGGGGAAAGGGACAAGAGGAGAGGAGAGAGAGGAGAAAAGAGGAGAGATGACAGGGGAAAGGGACAAGAGGAGAGGAGAGAGAGAGGAGAAAAGAGGAGAGGTGACAGGGGAAAGGGACAAGAGGAGAGGAGAGAGAGAGGAGAAGAGGAGAGGTGACAGGGGAAAGGGACAAGAGGAGAGGAGAGAGAGAGGAGAAAAGAGGAGAGATGACAGGGGAAAGGGACAAGAGGAGAGGAGAGAGAGAGGAGAAAAGAGGAGAGGTGACAGGGGAAAGGGACAAGAGGAGAGGAGAGAGAGAGGAGAAAAGAGGAGAGATGACAGGGGAAAGGGACAAGAGGAGAGGAGAGAGAGAGGAGAAAAGAGGAGAGGTGACAGGGGAAAGGGACAAGAGGAGAGGAGAGAGAGAGGAGAAAAGAGGAGAGATGACAGGGGAAAGGGACAAGAGGAGAGGAGAGAGAGAGGAGAAAAGAGGAGAGGTGACAGGGGAAAGGGACAAGAGGAGAGGAGAGAGAGAGGAGAAAAGAGGAGAGATGACAGGGGAAAGGGACAAGAGGAGAGGAGAGAGAGAGGAGAAAAGAGGAGAGATGACAGGGGAAAGGGACAAGAGGAGAGGAGAGAGAGGAGAAAAGAGGAGAGATGACAGGGGAAAGGGACAAGAGGAGAGGAGAGAAAGCAGAGGAGGAGTGAAGAGAGGGGGAGAGGAGAGTGGAAAAATACACACGCACAACAACAAACAAACAACACGGCACACACGTGTCAAAAATAATATATATATATATATATATATATATATATATATTTTTTTTTTTTTTTTTTTTTTTTTTTTAATGAAAATGTCATGTCCCAATGTAACATTCTCTGAGCTTGTAGATCAATTGTTGTTGGTTTTTTGACATACTGTGACGTCAACGCTCGACTAAGCATACAACAGGGCTTAAGTGGTTTGGAACTATGCAGAGCCTGGGTTAACAACCTCCGCTCATGGACCGCAAGACACTCTCAGACGCAACTGTTCATTTCAAGGAATGAGCTAAGACCAGTGTTGCTTTTGGCAGCAAATTTCTATTTTAGTTTAGTCATAGTTCCTTGGAATGAAACTTCATTTAGTTTTAGTCAGTCGACTAAATCAACTGTAGATTTAGTCAACTTAAATGTATTTTGGCAGGTCTTAATGCTGTCTTAATGGCTGATTTTACACTTGCTGAGAATAGCCGAAGAATCGAAGAATCTAAGCTCACACCGTGTCAGCTTGTAGATTTTCGGTTTTCGTAAGTGAAAAAGGGTAGTCGACGAACATGTTTTGTCATAGTATTAGTCGACAAAATCAACACTGGCTAACACATGTTGTACACATCACGCACCCACGCAAAATATAGCACTGCAAACAGTGCATGCGTGCATGCATAGATAGATACTGTATGTGGTTGTTGGAAAACATACACTGTACTGTACAGGCCTACACATTCACATGTGTGCTGCACTGTGTATCATAGGCAACGCATTAACGCATTAATAATACTCAGAGTTGCATATTTGGCCAAATCGCCAAACAAATACACATGCACGCGCGCATGCACGGATTGCACGCTCACACACACACACACACACACACACACACACACACACACACACACACACACACACACACACACACACACACACACACACACACACACACACACACACACACACACACACACACACACACACACACACACACACACAGCCAGCTGTGCCAGTGTTAAGGCCTACACAGTTGTGAAGATAGAGCGTGGTATGCGTGGTATTGTTTGAGGTATGATGTCACGTCATCGGCTGAGGGACAGTTTCCATTCCATCAAGTGTTCCTGGCCTTCACCCTACCCTGCTAAACTTCTCACCCCCACCACCATGCAGCCCCCCCCCCCCCCCCCCCCCCCAGAGAAAAAACACGGAGGAGAGAGGGAGACAGAGAGGAGGAGGTGAGGAGGAGGGGAGAGGAGAGGAGAGGAGAGGAGAGGAGAGGAGAGGAGAGGATAGGAGAGGAGAGGAGAGGAGAGGAGAGGAGAGGAGAGGAGAGGAGAGGAGAGGAGAGGAGAGGAGAGGAGAGGAGAGGAGAGGAGAGGAGAGGAGAAGAGAAGAGAAGAGAAAGATTTTTGAGGGGCTCTAGCCCCTCCAGTGCATGGCTTTTGAAGATTACATCATATGGCAGCCAAGTCTTTGCTTAGAGCACTTATGACGTGTAAATTGTTTGCCAGCCAAGTCTATCGACTTTAATGTTTGTTTAGGGCATTTAAGGACCCTGCACACACTGCGCATTTTTCAGATTTGAGCAGCGTTTATCCATCGCTTTTCCGAAAAACGTGTCCAGTGTGCAACCACCTTAAGTGAGTGACACGGTGCTCTGATCGATCGGTGATCGGCTGATATTCACTCCAAATGATTCAATTGGTGATCTGTAATTTACCTGGGAAACAAACTCCATTTAAGTGATATAAAAGTCAATCAGACAGAAATCTCTCTCTCTCTCTCTCTCTCTCTCTCTCTCTCTCTCTCTCTCTCTCCCCGTGGGGCTATTTGCTCAGCTGTATACCCGTCATTGTCAACAAACAACTTCTCGCAGGCAGCCAATCTACATCTCCTCCTCCTCCAATTTGAATGGCAATGAATCACAATGGGAGCACATTAACGATGAACGAACCCAGTCCCTATTCCCGGGCAAACATTCAGTGAAAACAGCGGCCGGTGGGGGGGGGGGGGTGTCAACTAAACTACATTTAGTTGACACTGGGCCCATACTGTAGGTTATCATTAAACTGTAGGCTACTGACTGACTGACTGACTGACCGACCGAGACCGACCGACCGACCGACTGAACGGAAGTCAATATGAAAACTGCTACTTTGAGGACGAAACCACAAAAGGCACTATGACTTGTTTACATCAGGGTCCTTCATTTTCAATTCATCAGAACAAATACACTTCTATAAAGAAAGTAAAAAAGGGGAAAACATGTACAGTAAGGGGGGGGAAAAGGGGTGGGGGTGCTGACTTTTTTGTAGGCAGTCATGTCTTCATGGTGACAATGATAAATATGAAGCTAGGACTCACACACTTACAGTAATTGAATGATCCAAACAGAACATTCTGTACAAGAGTCACTTATGAATGTAACTGACTGAACAAGCTATACATTCTCTCAAAACACAGTTTGACTCAACACTGGACCTATGCAAGGCAAGATACATACATACAGTACATGCATAGCGTGTTAGCTGCAGACTGACAAGCCTGTCTATTGATTACCGTGGAGAAACTCTTAATTCATGAATCAAATTTAGAAGAACCAACTCCCAGCCCATCATTCCACATATAGAAAGTGTACAGCCATTCCTCAAGAAGGGAATCTGAGGAATTCAAAATTTGATTGACACAAGATAAGAGTTCAGAGCACTGGCCTTCACGTGATGTCAGACAACAGAAAGAGGAGTGAGAGAGAGAGAGAGAGAGAGAGAGAGAGAGATCAATGCTGATGGACAGATACACTAGAGTCTAGTGTATCTGTCCATTTGTACATTGTACATTTTTGACTGTATCTAGTAGTCTAGTGACTAGACTACTAGATACAGTCAAAAATGTACAATTTAGGCATTTAGGCAGATGCTCTTAATCCAGAGCGATTTACAGTAAGCAAGGACAACAACACATGGTATCAAATACGTAGAAATAGTCATCAAGAATCATAAGCAAGCTAAGAACCTAACATCCATCTAACAGTGGAATATCTATATAATGAAACTATGCGTATATCTACTACTATATAGTGCTATGTCTAAAAAAAATGTTATCTAAATGATAAAGGTTGAGCCTTTGCATAAACCTGTAAGGTCGTCGAGGCTAGAGCAAGTGCTATAGGTGATTTGGACTGTGACTATAATTCTGACTATAACTCAATTCCAGTCTGCTGTTTTATTCGCACGCACGCACGCACGCACGCACACACGCACACACACACACACACACACACACACACACACACACACACACACACACACACACACACACACACACACACACACACACACACACACACCTATAAAAGTGTCACCATTACTAGAAAACCTGTATACTGCACCATAACATCCTGATAGTACTGATAGTACACACAGGACATTTAGCCATGTAAACACCTCAGTACTTTTACTGCTGATTTAAGGGATCCATGCAACGTTACGCTGGACATTGTTGTAAAGCAACTAAGTACATTTAATTAAGTACTGTACTTAATTTTCAGGTATTTGTACTTTACTCGAGTGTTTCCACTTTCTAATACTTTTACCTCTATTCCACTACATCTAGGATCCAAATATTGTACTTTTACTCCACTACGTTTATTTGAAAACTTTAGTTACTAGTTACACATTCTAGATTTTGATTAATATTAAAAAACAAACAGTAACCACTTCAGCCCTAAATACATTTCGGCCATTTGAAAATAGCAGATCTACAAGCTCACAATGCGTCGCAGTGTGAAGCATTGTGAGCTTTTAGATCTGCTATTTTCAAAAGATATTTTTTATACAACTTGAAATGGGACATTCTGCACAGTGAGTGTACTTTCTACTTTTGGACCGGTACTTCAAGTACATTTTGATGCCAATACTTTTGTACTTTTACTCAAGTACATTTTGAATTCTGGACTTCAACATCGCAGTATTGATACTTTTACTTAAGTAAAAACTACTTTTTCCACCACTGACGCTGGATAATATTCATATCTGTGCACCGTCCGCTGTTCATATTTAGATGAACACTGGACGAGACGACTATCTTAGATACATAATATTGGAATTATCTGGAATACACGACAAGTTTACCGATGCTTTACCGGTTGCCTTTTGAGACAAGACTTTCTTTGTACACAATCCTGCCCCAAAAGAATAGACAGGGCCGCGACATAGATGCACAACGATAACCATTCATAACCGACGTTTTCAACACATTAGTAACCATGGGAACGAGGAGCACAACAAGCAACACGTCCCCTGCATTTTTTCCAGTTTTCACACTATTGAATCATCAAATCAAAAGTCTATTTATTATAAAAAGTAAAAACCTTCTGAGCGTTACGTTAGTTCCTGCTCTGCGGTGTTTCTCAATGTACAATAAAACTTCCCACAGTAGTATGCTACAACAACACGGGTTCTATGACCATTACATCATGGAAAAACGCAATATCATTTTCAATGCAACTGAAAATGGTAAAAAGACCTTTGGGTTAACCGTTAAAGCCTCTTTCGAGGGTTTCCAGTGACTTACATTTTTCCATAGAAATATCAAAAACCTAACTGTTGTACACATACGCCATAATTCACGGACACCTTTTACAATTAGTCCATTGTGCCTGACTGGAATCAAAGTCACTGTACTAGGTTAATGGGGCATGCGCACGCACGCACACACACACACACACACACACACCGGGACTTGTTCCAGAGAGGGTGCCCGAGTGCCCGGTCGGTCTTGTAATGTACTCAAGACCTTCACACAGTGGCTGTTTCCTCACCGTAATACCCCGGGCCGTTGTGACGGGTCTGAACTCATAAAAAACACCATCTCGACGGTGTGGGAGCTTTCATTCAGCAGCATCAAATACGGCAAGCAATTCAAAGATCTCGTTGGAAGTTCAGTGTTCGCGACAAGACCACAAATAAAAAGGGCTTTCATTTTTATAGGATGTAATAGTATGCGAAACTGACAGGACATGTCGGAATCAATGACAGTTTGTTCTCGGGTATGGGGTCAATGGGGTCGGTCTCGACAACAGTTAAACAACGTGAACAGGCTGCCTGGGAAGTGGGTACTGTACACTACGCTCCCACTGAGCTCACCTCCTAGCTCTTTATATTGGCTAAACATGGAATCCATTCAGAGCCACTCAACCAGGGGGAAATCTAAGGTGATGGCTTCTGCAGGCAAGATATCATATCAATCAGGCTTTTTTGGGGGGGTGCAGGGCGGAATTTTTTTGTGACATGTGAAAACTGACGAGGAACTCCACTTCAGAGGACACAAAAACACGCATGCACACGACACTTACACATGCACGCCCGCAGGGACCTTAGTTGGAATCCAAGATGGGACACCGGAACAAGTGCTTTCGACATTCACATCAAAGCTTTTTATGCCCTCCTGCCTACACTGTCGCCTTGCACGCGTGCACGCACGGCACACACACACGCGCACACACACGTGGACACACGCACGCATACACACCCACACACACGTGGACACATGTCACAGGAGGATGCCCCTCTGAGCATTTCCATATGAACCAAACACTTGTTGTCTGACTCTCCACATTTCACACCCTGGTGCAGCGTTTGACCTGCCCGCCCCTATGAGTCTGTGGGCATGCCGCTCGCTCACACACACACACACACACACACACACACACACACACACACACACACACACACACACACACACACACACACACACACTTCAGGAAGCCAAGTGTATGGCCAAACAAACAAACAGTCTCCATTTGTATAGGACAGAGCTCTGTGGGAGGTAAGTAAGTAAATAACAACCACAACAACAGAGGTGTGAGAACTGGGGGAGGAGAGAGGATGAGGCATTCTATTATTATTGCTAAATGGGTCTGAGGAGTCTCAAGTGAGTTCATTGTTATCCGTTTTGCAGGCAACATATTGAAGTATTGAAGTAGGACAAAGATGGCAGTTCTTCTGACCAGGCCGTTTAGGGTCATCGACGACCCTTGACGTATAACATCTGTTCTGCAGGGTCATCTGACTGCAGGTCATCATCCGGTTGTAAAATGCATGGTCCAACAAGGTTTCCTAAATCACCGTTCTAAAACATCAATGTCGCCTAAGTTTACTATGAAAACCTGCATCTCGCGCCATCTGTCACACCTTGTGACACGCTCCATATATGGCTCCCCCCCATTTACACGATGATCAATTATGTCAATCAATCAATCAGTTGACCTTTCCCGTCAAGTGAAGTGTTTTTTAATATTTTCCATTTCACATGCATGATCCTATAAATCACGTGCCTTTTCTGTCCATCCAAGACAAATTGAAAAAGCACTAAATCGAATCACACCCATGTAGCAGTCTAGCAGACAGAGCCTGTCTAATGTAGGTGACCCAGTCACATGCCAGACGGCCAGGTCCTTATCTTTACCCACAAAGTGAATGATATGAATTACGATACTATAGAATGAACCATGGCCTGATGTGCGTATACATCTTGGTCATATGAACTACGTGTCTAGAAGTTCCCATTCATGAAAACAGTGGTGTAAAGTAACTAAGCAGGCTAACATGTACTCAAGGCTACTGTACTTTGAGGTACTTTGTATTTTACTGGAGTATTTCCAATTTATTTCCAATATTGGCCTATTACTCCACTATAATAATTTGAAAATTTCAGTTACTAATTACTTTGATGTTCCTTATTATTACAAAACATACATTTCGGAGAGAGTAGTTTGTAACAGAGAATTTCTATACTTTTACTTGAGTAGCCTAACAAATTTGTGTACTTTTTTCCACCACTGCATGAAAAAAGAAAGATGAATGGGACAAAATCATGGATAGGATCTGAAAGGTATGGAAATGCCACTGGTTGCCAGACGTTGGGACAAATGATTCACCAAATGACATTGGCCCCAAATGAAGACCCACTATAGGCCCTGTAAAAGCCTTCATGTTTTTGCGGCCATAATATAATTATTGTGATGGTTCATATGCTTTATAAAACCTGACATATCCATCATCAGTGTGTTTCCGCTTATTGTACAGTTTGCCAAAGTGCAGTCTGGGGATCATGGGGAGTCTTTCAAAAGACACAGCGGGGTGTCCCCATCTAAATTAAGTAGGCTGGAATTTCTCTTTCATGTGAAGACACAGTGTCACACAGACGCATTATCTAAAGGATCAGTAGATAATTATAGCTTTCAAATGAGTCCCCCCCAGTCTACACACAACTTACAACTATAACAAAGACAGGTAGTAGCCTATTGAAATATTTCCCAAATACACAGGACACATACAGGACCACAATGTTAACAGGCCTATAGGCTTTCTTGGGTTATCCTTTTCAAGCATCCTTTTGTATGAATCTGTACCCCTGTGCTTTTTTCTTTTCTTTTTCCCCCCTTTTTTGCAATCAATCACAGACGGGTAGCATATTGAATTTTTTTTATCAAATACACAGGACAAATACAGGACCCTAAGGTTATCATTTTTAAGCATCCTTTTGTATGAATCTGTACCTCTGTGCTTTTTTTTGCTAATAAAGTATGAATTCAATCAAAGAGAGGTAGCCTGAAATATTTCCCAAAATTGTTGCCCCCCCCCCCCCCCCCAAGTCCCCAACTTCTTATAAACTGCATGACACAATCTGTTTAACGTTAATGCTATGTCATTCCAATCCAAGGCATAAATGTTCTAATCTAAAACAGATAAAAAATCGTACCTTCAATGAGCAGATCTGCAGCGGCCAAACAGCACAACAGGACGAGATGCAAGACCACCGACCACCTGGAGCGCCTGTGTAGGTAGTATTGAGAATGATGTTAAAATAATGAGTTTGAATGAGTTTGTTTTCAGTCAAAGCAGAGTGGGGAAGAAATTAAACTCTCCTACCGTGTAATCATTCTGCGTGCAAATAAAGAAATAGCCTACAAATCCAAAGTTTTTTTAAATTATCCCCCCGCGCGTTGAAATCCTTGAACTGAAACTTTCCTCTTCTTTCACGTCGTGGTGGTGACTCTGCTGCTGAACTAGCTCTCCTCCTCCTGAGCTAGCTCTCTCTCTCTCTCTCTCTCTCTCTCTCTGTGAGTACACAGTACAAAGGCGGCCTCAGTTAGCCTAGTCGCTGACTCTCACTCTCACAGACTCACGAGCCCACGGACTCGGAAATTTGACTCCCTAAAAATCCCCTCAGTCAGTGGACCGACGCCTCCTTCACCTCACAGCCCTTTAACCTTACCTTACCTACACTGTCCATCCTCTAGCAAGCCTCCTAATGCCTGTGAGATAACCTGGGCGAAAGCTATATTGGGTTATCGACTGGGCAGCAATTAAGGCAGATAGGTCACAGGTGGTTATTGGCTACCTATGACATTGTCTAGCACTGTTTCCCAAACTGGGAAGACAAATGGTCTCGAACCATTTGTGGGTCGTGGACACATTTTTAT
The DNA here is from genome assembly GCF_964188405.1 of Protomyctophum parallelum. NCBI lineage: Eukaryota > Metazoa > Chordata > Actinopteri > Myctophiformes > Myctophidae > Protomyctophum > Protomyctophum parallelum. The sequence goes on along the minus strand of NC_139709.1, from coordinate 30,145,383 downwards.
GCGTCCCCTTATTTCGTTTTTAATTATTATAATATCAAAACATTTTCAAAATATACATTCCCAAAAAAGGAAAAGTTTTCATGAATGCAATGTTTTCTTTCAGTGGCCTATTTTCATGAAGAAATCAATGAAAAATCAAATAAATTCCATATATTAGAAAACATGTTTAAGGAATAAGGAGTAGTGAAAATAGCTGATCTACAAGCTCATGCAGCACGAAGTGTTGAGCTTGTAGATCTGCTATTTTCACTAGTTTTGAGGGCTAAAAAGTTTGGGAACCACTCTCCATCACAGCACAGGTGATGGAATGTTTGATTTGTTGTCAAAACAATGATTGCCTTTTCGTTTTCTGTAATCACTTAAATTGCCACTCACACTTTTCTTTTCAATTTAGCCTAATTCGAGTCTGCAGTCAACACAGCCCCAGGCCCTTACCTTTGAGTGACAGTTTGTAGGCTATATACTGTAGCCTGTTTTATTGCAGTTTTATCCATGTTGAGTGGAATGAATGCTAATATGATGCCTTCTATATGAGTTATTAGATGTGGACTTTCAGTGCAGTAGCCTACACCTGCACCTAACCAAAGAAAACGTTACTTTAGTGCCCTGTGTCCTGCCTGAAGCCTGATAGCCAATTAGCCATATGAATGCCTGCTAACTCCTGTAATTACCTGATTAAATATGGAGACTAAAGCCTTAATGGAATTTTATTATTTTGTGACCTACTGATTACAATCTGACTACAATCTATCTTTTAGAGATTAGTTCAATCTGAATGAGTCCAAAAGTTACACATTTCAATTGACACAATGGAATCCAAATAATTACAATTACATCTGACTTACTAAAACCCTGGCCTCATGGCCACTACTCCTATTAGGATTTATTTGGTGGTAAATGTTTGCAACTATTTGCAAAGCAGTTGTTCATTTTGCTGCATGGGCTGCATTCAGGCGGTATTTCACTTTCAAACACTTCTGGGGCCATTTTAACGTCCAGTAGACGTTAAAATGACCCCATAAGCGTTACAATGTTAAACTAACCACTTAAACCCTATGTACTTACTTGACTGGGTCCCCCAGGGCTCTATACTAAGTGTGCTCCTTTTTCCCCCTGAAGACCGAATCTCTTGGCTGAAAATAGCAAATCTACAAACACACAATGAATCGCAACATGATGTGGTTTCATCTTGTAGTTTAGTGATTTTCACTGAATGTTTACAGAACTACACCCCATTAAGGGTTCATGTGGTTAAACTATGTTGAACACTGAACACCATACATTAATACATTATTAAACACGTCGCAGAGTGACAGCTATAAGGAAGTCATCGAGATGCTTGTAATTGTTCACTGTTCTCTGACTGGAGTTTGGCTGGCTTCTCTCATCAGCCGATGGATGGAACAGAGGTCAAGAGGGTGGGAAAAGGTCTCAGTGAAAATGGTCAGGTTGTGATGTTTAACAACTACCATTAGGAGATACTGGAATGATAATGACTCGGTGGGAAAGGTAGCCAGCCCTCCTTCTCCAAATCCTCTCCCTCCTTCTGAAACCTTTGCTTTGAACCGCACCCACCCCTATCATCTCATCGCTTCTCTTATTTTCAACTCCCTTCTTCATTGTCATCTACTGCAGAGACGAGTTCCTACTGTATTAAAACCAGTAAGACGCCCTGAGAGCATGCATCCGCCTGGGTGACGGCAGACTGCTGGGCTGGCGCTTTGGCATGGGGGGTCAGATCAACATATGGAATTAATTCTGTATTGGCCATATGGAGCGTGTCTTGAATGTACAGGGCTTGATGAGGTCAGATCAACATATGGAATGTCAGAACAGGTCAGCTCCATAAATGGAGATCTAAGGGTGGCACCGCTGCCACCCTTAGGGCAGTGTCTTGAGTGTACAGGGTTTGATGAGCGCCCAGGTAGGGCCGGGCCTTCATTTTGGACCTGTTGAGAACTCTAGTTTTCGCCGGCTGCTATCTAGGTGATGATCCAGTCTTCTCCATGCACAGTATGGTTATCCAGGATAGATGAGGTCAGTGTCGTGATCTTCATATATGGAGATAGCCATATATGGTGGAGTGACGTGTCACGAGGCGTGACCATATATGGAGGCGTTAAGGGTCTCAATGATGTCACGTGATATCACAAGGTCAGATCCATATATGGAGATAAGGGTCTCCATGATGTCACAAGGCATGATGGATTGGCAACCATAATGCAGGTGTGACGGACAAATGCAACCATATATGGAGGTGTGACGGACGGACATGAGATGCAGGATTTCAGTAAATGCGACCTTCAGTCGCAATGAAACACCGTAGATACTGTGCCTCATGTACAAATATGTTTCCTCAAATTTAGATGGCATTTTATGTAGGCAGTTTCATTATATAGATATTCCACTGTTAGGTTCTTAGCTTATGTATGATTCTCATGATTACTATTTTGATGCATTACCATGTTTTTTTGTTTTTGCTTACTGTAAATCGCTCTGGATTAAGAGCGTCTGCTAAATGCCTAAATTGTCTAAATAAATTGTTCTCTCTGTTATAAAAACAAAATATTTTTTTCAGATAGATCAATGTATAGGAAACCAATTAAGGGCAGAGCGATAGACATGCAAAATATTTTTTGTTATATTTGGCATCTTAAAAGGCATTCTCCATTTTCTCTTTGAGAAATGTGAAATAGGCCCCAATTACATTAATCAAATGTGAAGGTGATCTTCGACATGGAGTCTCACTCTCACTAGTTTAAGTGATAATCAATACATGTGTGTTTGTTGTTTCCTAAATGTATAATAAATGTGACCTGAGTAGATGAAGTGACAGCAGTGTTCCTGCATGGTGCATGATGTGACACTATAGTAAAAGAGCTGTGTTTATGTCATATCAAGAGGCCCCTGAAGACAGATCAAGACAAGGCAGTATGGCACACAAAATACACCCTTTTCTCGTGTCTGCAAACACAGCCATGCCCTGACACAATAAACTGCATGTAGTTTTTACCTTGCTTGTTTGTGGTTCTCTAATGTATGGTTCAATGATTAGAGTGTAGCAATAACTAGGGACTCCTTTGAAACCTTGGTCAACCTTCCTAAAACTGTATGCCAGCGTGCAAGTGTTTTGGCTTTGGAAGTGTCCTGTCCACTAAATGGAATTTGTTCTCTACTAAATGCAGTCTACCATTCATTGTCAATTTTGGAGCAGCTACATGCAATCATTGTGTCGTTGCAATGTCATGTCGCTGGCTTCCATTGAAAATTAATGGTAGACGTGTATGTACCAAGAGGGACTCAGCGTGAGAGATAAAAAGAGAGAGAGAGAGATAGGAGAGCAGGAGGGAGAGAGAGAGAGAGTACGAGGGGGAGTGGGAGATGCAGAGAGCCACATTCTTTTTTTTTAAATGTTTTTCTTTGTTGGCTTTCGCCTTTCTTTTATATATTTTTATGGAGGGACAGACAGTGGGCTGACGGGAAATGGGGAGAGAGATGGGGGGGTGACATGCAGTATTGGGCCGTAGGGATCGGGAGTCGAGCCCGCGGCACACTGCCAGACTGGATTACCAGCCATGGTGCCTGGACCGCTGAGCCACGGCCCATGCCTGGAGAGCCACTTTCACCCCATGCAATAACCCCACCAATGCTGGGTACCGGAACCAACCTGAATACATGGATGGAAGCATTGTCTTGTCAGCCCAATGACCCCAGCAATACGTTGAAATGTATCCCCGTTGTTGTGCTATCCCTTTTGAAATAAGTGTTTGACTGTACTCTGTTGTGTTTTTACATTTCTGTCTAATAAACTATTCAATAAATCAATCAATCAATAAATTCTAGCCAATGGACAGCAGAAAGTGCGACAGGGGAGCAGAGAGGAGAGGACACTCGACAGAATAGCACGCCTCAGCCAGACAGTGATTCACATCCAGAACTTTGTTGTTCTGTGCGTGTTGACCCAGCTAGCCTGTCCGTGGGACAAACAGGAAGCCATTTATCCAGGGCCAAGTTTTCCCAGTAACATCTTAGCCCTTAGATCATCTTTTGTTCCTTTTGGAATCCCATAAACAAAGATGATTTTAGCACTAAATTGATTCTTGGAAACAGAGTCTGGGCCAGTTATGTAATAATAATAACAGCCCTGCAACACTTTGATGGATTTGATATAACTCTTTTTACAGCATGTTGTGAGTCTGATTACATTTACATTCATGTTATTGTGTAATCAGAAAAATCACCAGCTACTTTCAATAAAAACTTGGTGTGGTTTTCTAGATTATGTGTGATGGGAAAAATAACTTTGATCGATACATTATTAATATCGGCACATACCGGTAATTGTACATACTCAAATGATATTGCCATATTGGGATACAAGAAACTCTGAAGAAAAAATGAATTATCTGAATCCATTCGAAGACACTGATAGTTTAGGTCTCAGATACCAATTTCAAACGGTAATCTGTAATAGACTACATAACGTTCTATGTAATTTTCCCAGCTTTCATTAGAAAGCTGGTCAAGTGATAACAAAGGGAATTCACATTGTGATGAAAGGAGCAGAACAAATAAACATCTACATTTCCAGTCAAAATGCTTCATTTCCTGTCCAAGCACACTGGCTTCCTAATTCCACATTTCCTGTATCGTGTGTTTGTGTATGTTATGAGTCGCAAGTCACGTTAGGGGCGGTTGCCCGTTTGGATTGTGTTGCAAACAAAAACTGCCAGATTTCTTTGCTTAAGAATTATGGGCAGCTAATTGACTCATATTCTGTGTATTATAGGCATATTGCAAAGTGGTCAAATTGTGAGTGTTTATGAAGTGTCAGTGGGTGTGGAGGAAGGTTGGCAGGTGTTTGAACCGGAAGCACATGGGCAACCTTTTCAGGCACGATCACTTCTCCGTTTTCCAAAGCTGGAGTGGATCACCTAGTGCCAGACAGTGAAAAACACCATTGCTTTTACGTCTTATTATACTGTAGGCTTTAATCCTAGAATAAGTTGATGATTAAATAATGAAACCTAACACAGAATAAGTCCATACTTTTATATGAATAATTTAAGTGTACGATAAAGTCTGACATGAATAATGGTCACCTCAGTATCTCAATCTGATCACCTGGAAGATCACAAGTGATCAGGGTATTCTTGAGAGGCAATATGTGTATTGTTATGTGTATAAGCTTAACCACTTAAGCTTATGTTATAGCTCTTGGCACAACAGTGTCGTGCAACAATACTGAAAATAGCAGAGCTCACAATGCGTCGCAATGTCTAATTTCAGATTGTTATTATTATTTATTTATTTGACTTTTCACCTCCTATGACATATGCCCAACGGGGATTTATTTATTTAATTAAATTCTCAATGATTTTTTAGAATGGACTAAATTGTGGCACAAATCTTTGAATATATATTCTTTCAGAGCGAACGTTTTTAACTCAAATCTTTGCTTCTGGGAGGTCCCTGGAACAACATATTTTCAGATGGGGGTTCAGAAAACTGTCATGTGTGTGAGCCTCACAAAATCACAGACTTAAAAAAGCTGCCATATATTTAAAGGCAGTTACACAGAACGGATATACTGTACATATAGGAGACTTTTGCTAAATGCAATCCCTGCAATACTGAAGTGTGTTCACTTAAATAATTATAAATGAGGCTTTTTGAAAACATGAACTATTCTTTAAGCTCATAAGACAGATGGTTGATTGTCTACAACATGGCAACATAAAATAGCTTGGCATATAACAGAAAATTACTTTTTTACATTAATTTCAGTATTTAAGTATTTAAGTGTTTCGTTTAATAGGCTCCAGAACCACCAGTGTTTTCATGGTGTTCCAATGGAACTAATATGTATATTAATTGAAATTCTAAACATTTAAACTACACAGTGATGCCAACTGCCAAGGCACTGGTTTGCAATGGAATGAGTTCAGGTATGCCTACAAAATAGCATGTAGTAAAATAAATAGTCCAGTCACAGCTGACGCAATTCAATCTTTGTTCAGCAAATAAAATGTTAGATTCTGTTTGCATGTGTGTGGCTTTGTGTGTAAGGTGTTATTTGTGAAAGGTATAAATGTTGAATGACATAAATGTCGACTCATCTAGTCTCTAATGCACTCTGTCTGTGATCAGTGGTATAACTGGGATTGCAGTGGCCCACATACAATTAGTAGCGTATCATTGCAAAACACAATGATACAACAACAATAAAATAATAATCACAAGATCCAATGAACAGAAAACTCTTAACTAGTAATATCTAGATACCGATAGATCTCAGATAGATCTCAGGGGCACCTGCTCTGCTCTGCTAAAAAAAAAAGCACAGCAACATTCTGGGATTTTAACCACCCATTTGTGTAGGCTTATTTTTCATCACAAGCATGTAATGTACTCGTGATGAGCACATTACCCCCCTTCTAATGAATATATTAAATAATATTTTATGGTGTTGCCATAATACAAAATAAATACTGCTTCAATGTTAGCATTCCCAATAAAACAAAAGGCTAGTTTGTTTTGTTTTTAAAAGAATGAGCTGCTTTTAGAGTAGCTGAGAAACCTCGTCCCACAATGTGACAATCGCCTAGCTAAGAACAACAGAAGAAATTGTGTACGTGTTGACGTGAACACAGTTTATGATCATTATCAGAGGTGTAATGTGACCTACAGAGACACTGCTTAAGGCCTATTTATTCATGCTACAAACGGTGGTCACTTTATCACCTAAAACTGGAATAGGCCTTGAGGCCCACTGTGTGTATGTGGCTGGGAAATATCTCAAGGACAGATTCAGAGCTCCACAATTCAAAGGAATGCCGATGGGTTCCCACCGGATATGGTGGCTGGGTTGACAGCAGTGGAAAACACACAGCTGGGTGAGGGTGTAGCGAGTCTACTCTAACCCTAGGTGGCGCTGCACTGAGCTCATGCTGCGCAGCGAAGCAGCCTCATCAGCTCTGTCTTTCACAACCACCATCAAAGTTCTTCCAGCCGGCGGTCTGGTCTCCTTTGACTGCTGCTTTGGACTAGGCTGAATTCCAATACCCCAAAATCTCGGCCACTCACTCACTCACTCACACTCGGTCACTCGAGTGTGAGTGTGCTGAAATGTGTGACAATCGTGTCACAATCGTGACGTCAGTGTCCGAACGAAAATAATTGCGGTTTGTTTATTAACAGCCTAGCGTTATTTAGGGCGAATTAAAAGATGTAAGTTATGCTCACACGATGGTCACATATTTCGTCAGGGCACCAATTTCACCGCAACGCCGCCATGCTGGAGTGAGCGAGTGGCCGAGATTCGGGGTATTGGGAATTTAATTGGCGTGCGTGAACGCGGAACTCTTTCTCTGTGGAGCAGCCCCGCCCCCTGCCCCTTGTCCTGACTGCACGCCATGCATGCCCCCGCGTCCAATCCCCTGCCTCCCTGGGCCCTCCTCCAAGCCAATCAGAAGCCTCCTGGAGCGGCTAGGAGTAGATGGTAATGACCTCTCGGCCGCCACCGCGGACCAGCAGGACCCGGTCCAGGCCGTCCATCAGAACCTCCAGAAACTCCATGTCTGCCAGAGGGACATTCTGCTTAAGGAAAAACACTCTTTTGAATGCAATTACATTTAGTTTTCGTCATATTTTAATCACCCGAAATGTGTTAGTGTCAGTCTACTTCTAGTCGACTAAATGCCATACGATTTTGGTCGACTAAATCTACAGTCGATTTTGGTCGGCTAAAATGGATTTTGGCGGGACTTGACGGCAGATTTTACACTTTGTCACACACTGAAAATAGCCGATTTACGAAGTTCACAAAGCGTCGCAAAGGGCATCTCTTCTCCACTAGTGCCTCCCCAACATTTTAGTCTAGTGATTATTTGTTGACGAAATTGTCAGCATATTTAGTCATAGTTTTATAGTCATCATGGCTTGCTTTTTATTTAGTTTTGGGCAGTGAAAAAAGGTAGTTGACGAAAGATGTTTCGTCATAGTTTTAGTCGTCAAAATCAACACTCAGTACACAAATATACCAGGGTTGAGTTGAGTGCATTATGGTTGGTGGATGGTTCATTGTATGCCAACTCGTGCATTACATTTGTTTTAATCTATCTATTCAAATCTGTTTTAACACACAACCTTCTCATCTCATGGTTCTTCTAACGTTTGTGACGGGGAGGCTTCGCTACTGATTGCAGACAGCGACGCACACGCGCAAGCGCACACACACACACACACACACACACACACACACACACACACACACACACACACACACACACACACACACACACACACACACACACACACACACACACACACACACACACACACACACACACACACACACACAGTTTTAGTTTGTGTGTGTAATGCTCTCTTACATTCTCACTACTGATTACTACTCTAACTAGTACATAGAGAAGGCATGGCAGTTACGTTGGAGAACTATGTATCCATGAGTAACTGTCTATTTGTGTATATGTATCATTATATATGTACAATTTTGTGAGTGTCTTGTAAGCCCGTGCGGGCTGGGCATCTTATGATGTAGGACACTTTAATAAAAACTCTATCTATAAGTACATAGGCCTCACTAAGGTATTTGCAAAATAAAAAAAATTGCCGATCCGAAAACCTAAATAAGAAATGTCACACAAAATGTCACGCAAAACATCCTTGCACACTGAGTGCGATGCGTATTATTTATATTCATAGCTATGTTTTTTTTTTGAAAACGGAAAGAAAATCGACCCCGGCCTGAAAACCTGTTATACGAACACAATGTGTGCAAACGTGATTGACATTACGTGAGGTCGATTATTTTTTTTCTGTGCTCGGACATTCACTCCGATATTCGGCCTGAAAAACGCAGGCTGTGTCCTAACACCTTTACTGCTCTTTCCATCAGCAGCACAACCAAAGGTGCACAATTGTGTTCATCATACACATAATGTATGTACACATCATGTGTAGCATCATACATCTATGTACTGTACACTGAGTACACTGAGTGTGAAGGTGTACCCTGAAGGAGCACAGCCTGATGGTTTGGGTGACTGATGGATTGACTGACTGACTGAAAAAGGATACAGTTCTCGTCGCCTCCCTTGTTCTTTGGCGGTCCCGGCATGTTGAGCAGGACCAGCTGTGCCGTCTGGGACTTGTTGACTATCACCTCATTCAGCTTGACTGCCGTGTGCATCCTCCTTACATTGCTCTGGTTGCTATGTGAAACCAACAGCATCCATAGGACGGTGAATAGGAATAATACTGAACGGTTTACATGAGAGGATAAATATCGACGTGAGAATCTGAAAGGAATCTGAAAGGAATCTGGAGGAGCGGGACTGGGAAGACTCGACGATCTTGGAGGTATAATCTTCAGTGTTAATCGATCCATTTGTAATTCTAAGATTATCAGAGTTAAAGGGGGTTCTAAGTGATATTTCTTGTTAAACTGAGTGTTTAATATCTCCATATTCACCAGCACTTTAAAACACAAGATATATTTTTAGGTCAGGTGAAAATGAAAGAAAAATGTAAAAGAATTAGCAGACAAAACTGGAACTGGAAAGTAAAATTGAAGTGAATAAATTAACTTTGTGGTGTTCTCTCTCTTCATTGAATTAACTTGTTATCGCGACCTGAAAACATAGGGTGCTCCATCTTGCACCACCCTTATGCCTTATCCCTAAACGTATTTTGCCATTTTTTACTATTTTGAAAAACATTTGAAAATAGTTCAACTAGTCGATCTACATCGAGACATTGTGAGCTTGGCTATTTGAACTATTTTAAAAGGTTTTTTAAAATAGTAAAAAAATGGTTAAAAAATAGTTTAGGGAAGGGTTAAGGGGTGGCGCAAGATTTAGCCCACATTCTGTTTACCAGAGCCATAGAGTAATACAGAGTTACGACAACTCCGTTCACTTCATGGGGCCAGTCTCTTCTACATAGACTTCTGTTGAAAAGGGACAACCGGAAGTTTACGGAATGTATTGGAGTCTATGTGCTCGCAGGAGTACATGAACCACGTGACCGGGCTGTTTTCTGCCCCCCTCTATGTCGTAACTCTGTCTTACTATATGGCTCTGCTGTTTACTAAAGAACTGGAGAGATGGGGAGACCCCCTAACCTGACTCCGCCAGCTGGGGGCAGCAGTGAGTTCCTCCTCCTGCTCCCATCTGGTCCCTCTCGGGCAGAGACCATGTACTCCGATCAAATGCTGATCGGAGCGATATGCGGCCGCTAGAGGTGGGATCAACGCGAGACTGATGACGTATTGAAGCGCTGCCACAGCGCAAATGTAAACACAACCTAACAAGACTACAACTCGAAATTAGTATGGAGATATCAGATTGTTGTCCCGCTGCTTCCAGTTCATCGTTTCTGCTTGAGAGAAACCAGGTGCAGGCAGGAGGGAACTTGTGAACTCAATACTGCCGCAATCTGGCGGAGTCAGGTTAGAGACCCCCCTGTTACTGAACAAATGTTTTACAAGAACATATCACTTTACAGTACACCCCCTTTAGAGTAACATTGGGTTTTTACAGTGTCAACGGGTTGATCATCAAATTGGAACACGGTGCTGGAAAACAAACACACAGCTTCAACTGTCATATGCCAAGCAGAGGTACAGAGGCTAAATCAATAAAGCAGACTTCATTCATGGCGGGTTTTTACATAGGCATGCGCTGGGAAGGCAGGAGAGGCATGGACATGTGACGCACACAAACACACATGCATGTGCACGTGCACGGCATGCATCTACAGCTACGAGCACACTAATAGCTAATTGTATTCTTCGCCTGTACGACGGTGTCACAGGCTGAAAATAGCCGCTTTGTAAGAAGTTCACAACAAGGTTATTATAGTTAACTAAAACTAACATTTTCGTTAACTGAACTAAAGAAAACTATGAAAGAAAACAAAAACTAACTGAAACTGTATTGTGTGTTTACAAAACTAACTAAAACTAACTGAATTGATAGACAAAATGCCCTTAGTTTTCATTTTTGCCAATTTATTTATAAGCATAATCTGTAACTGAATATTCTTTTTTTAAATGCTATATTTTCCTGAGTTTTTATTACACAATACTTATATTGGCCCTTTTCAATCCTGCACCTGACTTATTTGTCAGGTGAACGGCTGAAAAAACGAAAAACTAACACTTAAACAAATAAAAACTGAACTAAAACTAAGCGTAATAAAAACTAATAAAAACTAGCAAACCCGCTCTAAAAACGAACTAAAACTAACTGAATTAAGAAGAAAAAAAAAATAAAACTAACGAAAACTACAATAAAAATAAAAATCTATTATAACCAAATGGTTCACAACACATCACACAGGTTGTGACCGTCCGAATAGATTGGCTATTTTTGTGAGTGTGACACCGCCGTACATTGAAGTATAAATCGGGCTTATTAACAAATAGAGGACATGCTCAAGCAAATAACGACAAAGGTTAAGGGAAGTGTGACTTACAGATTCTCCCACTCTCTAGACAGGGGGAACAAAGCACAACATGTCTTACCATTGATGTAATAACTATAGGCCCATCAGCGACAAGTGGGAGCACCTCTGTGGTATACTGGTATTTAAAATCTCTTTAGTGCAGTGGTGGAAAGCAACTAAGTACATTTAGGCCTACTTAAGTACTGTACTTAATTACAATGTTGAGGTATTTGTACTTTACTTGAGTATTTCCAATTTCCAACACTTTTACTTCTACTCCACTACATCTCAGAGGCTGTACTTTTACTCGGCTACATTTATTTGAAAACTTTATTCACTAGTTACTTTGATTATTATTGCAAAACATCCATTAGCCACTTCAGCCCTATTTGCCGATCTACAAGCTCACTGAGTTCGTAGATCAACTATTTTTTTAAGTTTCTTTATACGTTTGAAAACGTGAAATGGGATATTCTACATAGTAAGTACTTTCTACTTTTGGTACTTTAAGTACATTTTGATGCCAATACTTTTGTACTTTTACTCAAGTGCATTTAGAATTTCGGACTTTTACTTGTAACAGAGTATTTCTATAATGCAGCATTGACGCTATTACTTATAGTAAAATAATTGTGTACTTTTTCCACCACTGCCCATTATCATTCTCGTTTTTTCTGTTCAGGGTCTATCTTTATCGGTTAAATGTAAAAAACAACAAAACACTGATGAACACAAATTACACAATTCATTTAGAAATACAGTAATCATACCACCACAACAATGAAATGACTGCAGATTAATGTTTTACACAACAGTTCATAAAATCGCCAGGGGAGGTCACTGTAGCCCTATGGAAGTTACACTGCACAAAGCAAAAATGTGCATTAATCTGAAACAAGTTAAAGTTTACACATTGTTTGGTAAAGGGGCTGTTTTGTTTCATGAAGTTGATGCAAGATGGAGAAATGCAAGTACAATCCTGTGCCAAATAAATTAGAAATTGTATCACATTTAAAGTAATTAATTTAAGCACACAGTTTCAGAAAATATATTTTGTTCCCTAGTTATAAAGAAAATGTATGGGCACATATCAAATACAGGCCTTTCTCTTGGAAGTTTTTTTGTTGCCGTCGTTAAAAGAAACCTATCCAATACTATAATTAGTTGCACGTTGCAACGTTTATTAGCTACACAGTAAAATCTGTTTATTTATCTATTTGTAACTATGAGAATGATTTAAATCAACACCTTTATACAAGTGCTTGTACTTACGGTTTCATGCTGAACATGTCTTTGACTCCCATGGCGTTGCTCTCCCGGTTCTTGTGTCGTTCGCTGATCAGCTTGTCCTTGGTCCAGGTCATGTGGACGCGGTCGGGAGTGGCCGCCACCGCCTTGACGCTCGCCGAGTGGGACGCCGTGTTTCTGTCGTGGATCAGCTGGGCCTGTCGGGAACCGTAGAATTATAAAGGATAGAGAGGGCGGGCCGGGAGCGACAGCAAGTTCTGCAAACTAACGGTTGGGGAAAAAACAAGGTTTTCAGTGACAGCATTTGTTTCTGTGACCAGGAAAATGCAACCTCAGGCAAGCAGGGTCAAACGCTTCCCTAGGGATGATAAGATGGTCAAGATGGAAAACTACAAGCAAGGTGGAAAATGAATCACGTGGATGCTTTTAGGACAAACAAAGGCAGTAGGAGTGATATGGACTATGGAGGGATCGTTGCTATGCAGACTGGGACAGAAAACTGTCTTTCCATACAGAGCTAGTGTTTCAAAGTAGTTTCGAAAATCCAAACAAGCGCACACAGTAAAGTAAGAAAGGGAGTTAAGGTGCCCAGTAAATACCCTATTGGCCTGAATATAAGACGTTTTTTTCCAATGGAAATATCCTAAAAAATGGGGTCGTATTATAATTGGGGACTAGACTATTTGGAACAATAATTTGGGTCTTATATTCGGAACAATACAGTACTACTTGCAACTACTACTTCTACCATCACTACAATACCAAATATTCCTCACTTAATGTACAAGCTGATGCCAAAGCCATCTTATCCCTACTAAGATGCACAATGAGCACAAATCCAATTAATTGACAAAATTAATGGGATAATACTATTAGGCTGTGCATTTCAATGTTATGTACTTTCCGAAGAGTTTGTACGCGTTTTCTCTCTGGCAGCAGCTTTCATTCGCTGTGTGTCAGAATATGTCAGCCTCTACGAGAGCAATGGATTCAGGCAAGACAGCAAATGGAGGTTAAGAACTCTGAACTAGGGGCCAAGAACTGGAAAGTTATTGACCTCTAAGCTGGACAGATTATCAAGAAGATGGAGGACCGTGTCGTCAACCGAGGGACCTTAGAATTCCGCCTGAACGAGCGTGTTTTGTACTCTCCAGATCAACTTCACATAACGGCCCTGTTCGCTACCACGCGTGTCCATCACAATGCCACTTTCCAGTTCTGCAACACAGTCGTTCCCAAACGGTTCAGCCCCGTGACCCGAAACAGAAATTAGATATTCGTATTGGGAAACAGTCTGTAACACACAGGCTATACGCCATTTAATGGTGAGCCGATGGCTTCTCAAATAAAGCCCGTTTCAGTTGAGAAACACGTTCACACACGGCAGCCATTTTGCTTTTCGTCATAAATCCCTGGAGTATGGACTTAAAGTAAAAATGGCCACTGCTGCTGCTGTGTATTATGGTCAACGCCATTAATAATGGTCAAATAATGGTCAAGCCATTATCAGAGGCCTCCGTCTGTGCTCAAAAAGAACAATAGATACAATAAGTTAACAACTGTCCTTAGCAGCCATGCTGTTGAGGAGTGAGAATGAAGGGGTGGATTAAGGATGGAGCAGGGGTCATCACCATGTTGGCTTGTGGTGGACATTTTTGTCAACATTCTATTTTTGCCACGGACGTACAAAATGAGTGGACAATAATATTACCAAAAACACATAAAGATTTGCCACAGACAAGACACATTTGAACGTGCACGGTCGGACATATTGATGACCCCTGGGATGGAGCAATGGCATCATGGTCAGCGACTATGGGATGTCTAGTTTGCCAACATGGCTACCTCATCCTCCGGGAAGTACACCCTGGGGACCGGCAGGGTGTTTTGGGGGAGACGAGTGGGCGTGTCAACGTCCATCGACTTCTTCCTCTTAACGGAGCTCCGCGATTCGTCCGTGATGCTCTGAATCTGAGCACAGTGTCCGACCGAGATTCACGCAGCAGCAAGGTGGGGGAGCAGAGTTCAAAGGTCAATAATAAGGCCAATAGAAACTATAGAACAGTGGTTCCCAAAGTCGGGGCCCCCAGTGGTCCTTGAGGCAGTTCCAGAAATCCAAAAATGTGGTTTTTATCATAAACATTAGTGAGGACCAACTAGGGTAAAACAGCCATTACTAGGGACCAATAGACAGTTGCTAGGGTATAATGTGTGGCTGCTAGGGTAAAACAGGTGGTTGCTATGGTCTAATAGGTGGTCGGTAGGGTCTAATATGCGGTTGCTAAGGTAAAATAAAATCAGTCATTCCATGTATACGACCATTACGTGTGATGTGTACAGTACATTGGCATACATAATGTTTGTTTGTCATGCTGCTCACCTCTCTCTCCCTCTCGTTGCGAGACAGCTGCATCTGCTTGAGCATCTGAGACCTCTGCTCCATGACCAGAGTCTTCTCATAGGTGAAGGCTGAGATGTCGCTGTCGTGCTGAAAGAGAGCATATAGCCAAACAATTACATACCGTGCCTCTTAACCCATTTCTGGGCGGGAACCCCTTTTGGTGTTTTAAGCACTCTGTTCTACTTCAGCTATTGAAAAATAGGAGATCTACAAGCTCATACGAGCTTGTAGATCTGCTATTTTTTGGGGAAAATCTTAATTTTGATGAATGAAGGGATATCTCAGATTATCTGCACCGAGACACAGCTCAGAGCAGAGCATAACGGGACATTACATCAACAGCATAACTTTCAATGCATTCCATATCGCACAGATACTGAACATGTCACATGATCATAATACAATCCATAAAACACATCATAATCACGGGTACCCATAACAGAACTAGACTCACAGAATCGCCCATTACAGAACTAATGCCACAGAGGAGGAGGCCGGGGAGGTGGAGGACATTTGAACGCTGACATCTGATCAACAGAGACACAGAGTCAGCTAGCATGAAGACTGAGGACAGGGTAGTGACTGCTTAAAAATAACACCTGATTGAATGTGGGCATGAGTGACTAAGGGCCGATTCATACTCCTATTTTACCGCTGTAGTGCCGAAATGATTTCGGCTCGTCAGAAACTTTCAGTAGCACCGAAGAGCCGACTTTAGGACGGTAACCGCCCCCCCAAACCTCAAATGACGTCACATTGTAGGCTCTACAGAGCCGAACCGACTTTTATTCGGCTCTAAAATAGGAGTATGAATCGGCCCTTAGCTGGCAGCAAATGAGAGTGAGGGGAGTTGACATGGAGAGAGACAGCTGATTTAAAGGAACAGAATGAATTTCTGATAGAGAACGAAGGGGGGATTATATATCAAACCGTCTGCCTTCCGTGTCTCTATGAACTATTGCTGCGCTGGATTTATGCTCAGCAGACAGACAGGTCGGGCGTGCAGCTAAAAATATCACATTAATAATTTAAAATAATAATAATCCCATTTTTTCCTCCCGATTCCGATTTTTGGAAAAATCATGTGATCTGCCCCGATTTCCGATTCACGTCATTGGATCGGGACAACCCTAACTTACGATGTCATGAACTTGACAGTGGGTGCAGCAGATCACCTCACCAACGGCACCACTCACCTCACACTGGGGCGTGATTTGTTTTGTCTCCTTTTTTCAGCTGGCCAATAGGCACTGGGTAGCGACAAATATCGGTACTAGTCAGTTGAAAACAAATAGTGATTGGTCAAAATGTTAGTATAGTATAGTATATTATTTGACCCGGGCTGTGGCTCAGCGGTCCAGGCACCTTGGCCTGGTAATCCAGTCTGGCAGTGTGCCGCGGGTTCGACTCCCGATCCCGACGGCCTTTACTGCATGTCACCGCCCCATTTCTCTCCCCATTTCCGGTCAGCCTACTGTCTGTCCCTCCATAAAAAAATGGAGATGAATACGCTCCCATAATGTCATCATAACGAAAGCCTTAAGGTGGAAAGTCTGGTGACGCACGGTTAGGAAAACACGTGCACACGTGCACACACACACACGCACACACACACACACACACACACACACACACACACGCACACACACACGCAGACGAACAGAGCCAGAGCCTCACCATCTCTACCACCTCCACCTCGGCTGGGAGACGCAGCTGGTAGAGGAACAACTGGAGGTCTTTCTTCATCTGGATGGAGTTGTCGTCCATCTGCGCCACGGTGAAGATACGCATCTTACACTTCCTCCACACCTGTGTGTGTGTGTGTGTGTGGGGGGGGGGGATGACAAGAGAGAGAAAAGTTAAAGGTGGATGAAACCACCTAGGCTTATTTTGTTCCAGTTGAGATTGTAGACCTGAGGCAGATTCTACGAATGCCTTCTAAATCCGTATACCGGTATAGTTCAAACCATTTCGTAGTTCTAGATTATTCAACAATGTTCAGACGCTCTCGCGATACTTTCCAAAATGTTCAAAAATAGCAGATGTGCAAGCTCGCAGCGTGGCACGAAGTGATGCGCTGCGAGCTTGTATATCTGCTAAAATAAAAAAATGACACAGATAATGGGTTTAGAAATGACAGCATGGGTTTAGAATTGACATAAATGGAAATGACATAAATGGGTTTAGAAAAGACAGCAGAGTAAAAAAACAAACATGTCAGGGCCAAATTATACGCATGCGTGTACAGTACACGCACGCATGCACACACACCTCCGAAATGCCTAAGACGCTGCCGTCAGAACTCTACTTTGTCAGTTTATCGTGTGTGCTTTGAGTGATTATATTCCATCCTTCATCCAGCAGTCGGAAACTAGTACAAACTAAGTATCTTTCATTCTCAAGATTCCTTTCTACAAGAGCCCGTCCCTTAGATTTAAGGTTCTGGATTAAACCCATTCTGGGCGGGAACCCCTTTTGGTGTTAGCATTATGTTATGCTTTGGCTATTTTTGAAAGGTCGAAGAACCACTGACATAGAAACACAGCTTTTTCAGAAAACTGTCAGGATGTAGAAGACATTTTTAGAATCTGATCTCAGTTCAAAATGGGTTAACTCTCCCCTAACACACTCACGCACACACCTTGTGTTGTGAGAGCAGGAAGGGCAGCAGCATGAGCAGCCCTCCGTCGTGCACGATCCACCACACGTCGATGGTGCCCTCCCTCAGGCGCTCCTGGCTGGCGGGGAAGCGGTCGATGTTCTTGGCCACCAGCAGCGCCTGCTGTGCCGACGTCGTCTCTCGTATCGTCTCTGGAGAACGAGAGTGGTGGAAAAAGTACTCAAACGTTTCACTTGGGTAAAAGTATTAATAATGCAGAACTATTTCGTTACATAGTAAAAGTCCGGAATTCTAAATGTACTTGAGTAAAAAGTGCTAAAGGTATATGGCATTAAAATGTACTTAAAAGTGCTCATTGTGCAGAATGTCCCTTTTGAAGTTTTCAAAATGATAATCTTGCAGATCTACAAGCTCACAATGTGTCGAATCGCGACGCATTGTGAGCTTGTAGATTTGCTATTTTCAAATGGCCGAAATGTACTGGATATAGAGCTGAAGTGATTAATGTATGTTTTGTAATAATAATCCAAATCTACAAAGCAACTAGTAACTAAAGTTTTCAAATAATTGCAGTGGATTAAAAGTACAATATTTGCCTCTGAGATGTAGTGGAGTAGAAGTAAACAGATATTAGAATAGAAGATATTGGAATTACTCAAGTAAAGTACAAATACCTCAAAATTACACTTAAGTACAGTACTTAAGTAAATGTACGGAAATCAAAGGAACCAAATATTATTTAAATTATTACCGGTAATTTAATATTATTAAAATAATATTGAAACGTCTTCCTTCACTGCCACAGCAGTGAGAAAAGAAGTGAATATATACAGTATTCACAGCAATGTGGGTTCCCCTATGTCTGTCTCCATGTACTGTATGTCCACTTGAGCACGGATATACGGCACAGTGACCTGAGTAGCCATCCATATTTTTAACGATGCCAAAATAATATGTTTTAAAAGGTATACGTGTCCTAACCTATAAAGTTCTTCCAGGGGTAGGTGTCCTGGGCCTGCCTCCAGCCCGCTGGCCACGCCATCAGCACAGAGTTGTGCTTCATCCCTCCGAGGCCCGCCGACTGGATGAGGTGAGAGAAGCCGTCTCGCAGGTTGGACGAAACCACCACGTGGCTGAAGCCTTTGGTGCGTTCGGCAGCCATGGCCGACTTCAGGTTCTGGACCGGGGGGAACGGAGGAGCGGACAGAACGGACACAACTCGTAAGCAGTGATGGAAAGTAACTAAGTACATGTAGTACTGAGTACTGTACTTAACCAGCTATGTTTCTACAGTATGTCAGTCGTTCTTCGATTAAAAAAAAAATAGCAGACCTACAAGCTCGTAGCGCGCCACTCGGTGGCCCGAGTTCGATTCTACAAATGTCCTCTAAATCATGACAGTTTTCTGAATAACCTGTGTTTCTATATCAGTGCGGTGCTCAAACTATTTCATGTCAAGGATCCCAGAAATGATATGTATTTGGCTGCGGACACCCATCTGAAAATATGTTGTTCCAGGGACCACCCCAGGAGCAAAGATTTGAGTTCAAAACGTTCGCTCTGAAATAATATGTATTCAAAGATTTGCGGCACATTTTAAAAAAGTAAATTAAGTAGAGTACTTTTTCCACCACTGACTACTACTAGTAACAATCCAACTGTAAAGCACTTTGAGCTGTATTTCATGTCATGAAATGGGCTGTACAAATAAAGTTGTATTATTATTATTATTAACTAACCTGTTCTCCAGTCTTGGCGTCGCTGCCTCTGGTCATGTAAGTGCCCTCCAGGACAGAGGAGACGATGGTAAGGCCCTTCCCTGCTTTGAGCTGCGTGGTGAAGGAGAGGAGGCGAGGGTGCTTCACGCCCATGTCCGAGTCCAGCTTACACAGCACCAACATCTGGGGCCTGCATGCATGGAGGGTGCCAAATAGGCATGTAACGATATATCGTATATCGATATATATATCGATATTAATCGCGACGATATGAATCGATTTATTGAAATAAGAAAATCGAAAAATTGTGTGATGTGAAATGTGAGCTTTAGTCATATTCCATCATATTCAAGTGCTTTTGGAGAAAAATGAGAGTCACTTTCAGTAGAGCACTGTAGAGGGGAGCTGTGTGTGTCTGTGACTGACTGTGCCCAGGTGATGATGGTCGTTGATGCTCATCAAGGAAGGCAATTATGTTTCTGTACTGTCAAAAGTAATGCTACTTATTTTACAATGTAGTTAAATAAAAAATGTGAAAATTATACAAAATTTTAAAAACGGTAATTGTTCTGGAAAATATTTTTCGTTTAAAATATCGTGAAAAATCGTATCGTGATACGAATCGTATGGTGAGTTGAGTGAATCGTTACATGCATAGTACCAAACGCTACTACACACAGCACCAACATTTGGGGCCTGCATGGGGGGTACCAAACACGACTAGTGGAAAACACTACTCAAAGTTTGGTCTCAAGCCATTGAGACCTTAGACCAGATTCTACAACACGTCTTCTAAATCATGACAGTTTTCTGAAAAACCTATGTTTCTGTGTCAGTGGTTTTCACACTATTTCATGTCAAGAAGCCTGGCCCCAGAATGATATGTATTTGGCCGCAGACCCCCATCTGAAAATATTTCGTTTCAGGGAACCCCCCAGAAGCAAAGATTTGAGTTAAAAACTTTCGTGCCATGCATTGTTAGCTTGTATATCTGTTATTTTCAAAAGGCCAAAATGTATATAGGGCTGAAGTGGTTAGTGTATGATTTGTAAAACGTATTAAAATCTACAAAGTAACTAGTAACCAAAGTTTTCAAATAAATGTAGTGGAGTACTGTAAAAGTACACTGTTTGGATCCGAGATGTAGTGGAGTAGAAGTAAAAGTATTGGAAGTCCAAAAACCACCACTGCAGAAGACAATGACAACACATCATAATGATGTTCTCATCAACCTATTTACCTATTATCAAAAAAAAGATGAGGAAAAAAAAGAATACTACACATATTGACAAGCCTACACACACACACACACACACACACACACACACACACACTCACGCACGCACGCACGCACGCACCTCCAGTTCTTGGTGTGCGGTGGGGCCTCCTCCAGGCGTATAAGGGCGTAGCGCGCTGCGTTGAGCGACAGGCCTCTGATGCCGTCCCCCCACGCCTTCTCTGCCCTGAGAGAGCCACAAGGTGCAGGTTAGTGTTGTTTTTTATGTAGTTTCAGTCATTATTTTTAATACAATGTAATTTATTTTTATTTTTATTTATTTTATTTTATTTTATTTAATTTTAGTCACCCGACACATTTTAGTGTTAGTCTAGTTTTTGTCGGCTAAATATCATACGATTTTAGTCGACTAAATCTAGTTGATTTTGTCGGCAAAAAAGCCTTTTGGCGGGCCTAGCTGGTGTCGTAATGGCCAATTTTAAACTTGGTTGCATGCTGAAAATAGCTGATCAGGTCTGTAGCTATTTTAGAGCTGTACAAATAGAGTGTACACATTTGTGTTTCCAGTGAGCCAACATGCACAGTAGCAGCACCCTGACTCTGTTTGACCAGAAGGGAACATGGAGCCTTCATTAGTATCATCGGTAACACCTGTGAAGGAAGTAGGGAAGGGGCCCAAGTTCTTTCCAAAATGGCGTGCGTGCATGGAGCCCATTAAGGCTTACATGCCAGGCAAAACTCACCCTCTGTACTCGATATACTTGTAGATGCAGCTCGCTATCATCATGGCAACCAAGGCGTAGTACCAAGAAGAGACGAACATGAGGGAGACACACAGGCTCATGCCCAGGAAGGACAAAGACCTACGGAAAAAACACACACGCAAAACAAAAAATCACACACGTGTGAACTGAGTGGTGCAATTCCCCCCCCCCCCCCCCCCCCCCTCTCTCTCTCTCTCTCTCTCACTCTCTCTCATTATAGTCACTACCCCTCTCACTGTTTCTGGCGCCCCCTACTGCTATTATTAAGTCACATACTCATGCTCACACAGACACACAAACAAGTACGAGACAGACACACACACAGACAAGTACGAGGACATTGCAAGCTGGTTGTAGGAGTGGTTGCACCACTCAAAAAGCCTCAGGGTTCACAGGGCTAGAACTTGACTGAAACACATTCAAACATAATGTTCACACTCGTACTGTAAGTATTGACCTTGATCCCGTGATCTTTTGTGGCCAGATGTAATTTATTGGGGTCTAGTAGGACTATAGTAAATAATAATAAAAAAAATCGCTATAACATTTTGTAAAGAAATACATATTTAGCCCCATGCTCGAATGCCCCCGCCCCCCTGTCAAAAACAGCTAAAATCCCTAAAACAAAAAAAAGCAGCAAAAAAAAACCACTCATCTTTTACTTTCTATAATAACAACCTAAAACATGAACCTTGGTTGAAACTTTATGTAGACATAACACTCTATAGTGTATACACTTATAGTTTCATTAGATAGATATCCCACTGTTAGGTTCTTAGCTCACGTATGATTCATGATGACTATTTTTTATCTATTTGATGTACTGCCATGTTTTTTGTTCTTGCTTACTGTAAATCGCTATGTATTAAGAGCCTCTGCTAAATGCCTAAATTGTAAATTGTTGCACGTCGCATTAAAGGCCTTATCATATTTGAATCATTTCAAACTCATATCCATTGTGAGTAACAGTGTGGACTGTAGACGGTGAACGATGGAACATGTTGCAAAGCTCCACCTACCAGTGATAGAACTTGAAGCGAGGTCTCCAGTTTGGTGTGCGCAGCAACGTCTGAATAGCACAGGCCAGATTAACAAACAGATAGCACATAAGGAAGAACCTGAAGACGTGTGCACACACACACACACACACACACACACACACACACACACACACACACACACACACACACACACACACACACACACACACACACACACACACACACACACACACACACACACACACACACACATCTTTATTTGAGTTCATATTTAACAAGGACTTCTTGAATACAAACAATAGTAGATGTGCAAACTTGGAAAACTCAGCAAGTGTTTCAGGATACAGATCACAGGTATGGTAAGCATCGCCTCCTCCATATATGGCGACTGCCACACACACAGCCCAGATTGATCAATAGACAGCTCATCAGGCAGAGAAAACAAACCATGAAACCATCCATCACACTGGTGGGATTTGATTTTATGCGTTTCTCGCCCCCTTGAAGAGTAGTGTGTCCTTCTAGATCCACCATAGCCTACTCTACGGTACTTGTTTTGTTTCCGCTGTTGTGGAAAACAAAATCATAAACATGGTGAAACACATCTTGATGACATCATCAAGATGTCATCAACATGGTGAAGATGTGATTCACCATGTTAATGATCTTTTTCAGACCTCCAGTTCTAGGAAACACAGAATGGGGGGGACTTTTTAAGTGGTGCAAACCACTTCCTTAAGTGACTATGTGTGTGAGTGCCTGCCTGGCTGGCTGCCTGGGTATGTCCGTATGTACCAGTAGGGGCAAAAGTGGCGCTGTTGTGCCAGAAACAGAGAGAGATAGTGTTGCACTGTTGCCTGCTAATGAGAGAGAGAGAGGGGAGTTGCACCACTCAGTTTACTCCCCCCCCCCCCCCCCCCCGAAGGTATATTAATGCCATAGTAAAATGTTGAAAATTAGTAGTATGCCCCTTTAAGTACTGTACAATTTTGAGCTATTTGTACTTAGTATTTCCAAATTCTAATACTTTTACTTCTACTACTTTAACTCCACTATATTTATTTGAAAACGTTATTAGTAACTGGTAGTTACTTTGTATATTTTCATCATTATTACAAAACATAACCACTTCATTTCGTCCATTTGAAAATAGCTGATTAACCACTTCATTTTGTTCATTTGAAAACAGCCAATCTACAAGCTCACAATGCATCGCGATGCGACACATTGTGAACTTGTAGATCGGCTATTTTCAAAAGATTTGTATACATTTTGAACTTGTGAAATGGGACATTTTGCAGTACTGAGTACTTTTAATTTTGGTACTTCAAGTACATTTGACACCAATACTTCCATGTCTGTTACTCAAGTAAAAATTTAACTAACAGACTTTCACTTGTGACGGAGTAGTTCTACACAGTTCTACGGAGTAGTACGATTGATACTTTTACTGGAGAAAAAGAATGCGAGTGCTTTTTCCTGCCACTGCCATTTGAATCAATCTCTTACATGGAAAGGATGGGCGCCACGGCGTCCAGCGAAGCGATGAGGATTCCTATCTCGCAGATCCCGGTGGTGAGCAGCAGAGCCCACGTTGGCTCCCCGTTAGCCTTCCCATGTCCAAACACCTGGGAGAGACGAGGAGAGAAAGGACGGTGGGATTTAAAGAGGGATTGCCACAATTTTTGTATTTTTCCAGTTTTTCATGTATCTATGAGGTGACAGTACTTCATTAGACACCCTGGAGTCGTTTTTATGTGCAATGATGTATTAACTTTGCATTTAGGGTTTCTTCCTGGAGGCTGAACCCTTGACAGTCAAACGGGCCAATGAAATAAACAGAAATATAGTGACATCACACTATCAGCTATTAACTCATTGACCGTAGTAGGCAGGCCTGCTGTCGGCTACCGCAACCATAGACGCTTGTTCTATTTCGACCTTTTCCGCCATTCTTTTCTCTACTCGGTCTGTGTCTCAAAGGAGGGCTGTGGGCAGTTCAGAAACCTGTCCTTTTGTTTTTAAAGATTTCGAAATATATATTTAGATTTGTATCATCGTGAGAACGATGGCTTTAATTTCCGCATTGCAATTTTCAGGACTAGAAAGCCTGCAGTTTCTATTAGCTTGGATTCCCCATCGCTGATGTCACTGGCGGACAGGTTTCTGAACTGCCCACCATGCCCTCCCATGAGACACAGACTAGAGTAGAAAAAACAAAATTGTGCTATTTTATCATGAACATTAGTGAGGACCAATTAAATGACACATACACATTACACACTCATCACATAGACATGGGGACACACCTGCAAAAATGGGACAATGCCATCGCGTGCTATCGCCTGCAGAAGTCGGGGGGCGCCAGTGAGGCTCTGAAGCCCCGCCCCGCAACAGGAGAAGAACGAGCCAATCACAATCACCCAGGGTGACGGCCAGGCTAATGTTCCAATCACCAGGTTCTTCTTTACCGAGTCGCCGAATCTGGAATGCACACACACACACACACACACACACACACACACACACACACACACACACACACACACACACACACACACACACACACACACACAATAAGATAGACTGAAAGTCTGTGGTGGAAAAAGTACTCAAATGTTTTTTTTGTTTTTGTTTTTTTAATACTGTTTTTATTAGGCATTTTTTGTATGACATCAGAATATTATCGACAATGATAATGAATAGTTCAGTTAAATAAAATGAAAAAAATAACAGGCAATGTAAATGTTCCACATACAATACATAATAAAAAAGACATAAATGTGATAAACATGAAAAAACAAAAAACAGTTAAACAATGAGTTTACAGACAAACAAAACAGACAACAGGACAGACACTCTTGCTCTCAAACTTTCCCAACATGTTGTTGTAAATTAAGTGAATTACAGACATTCTTTTTTAAATGATAAAAAATAAAATAAAGAAAAAACACTCAGTTCCTTTTTTTTTTCTTTCCAATTTTCTATTGTGCTATCTATTGTGTAGGAGGGGTTAGCGTGCACCTATTGAAATATTCAATGAAGGGTTGCCATGTCTGGTAGAATCTATCTTCACTCCCTCTCAATTCAAACTTAATCTTTTCCAATTGTAAGTAGTGCATAACATCTCTCATAAGTGAAGTGTGAGTCGGAACCTGTGCTTGTTTCCAATTCAACAGTATCAGTCTGCGAGCCAGTAGAGTCACATATTTTACCATGTTATATTGGAAAGTAGACAGTTTGACCCCGGGCCCACTGACTCCCATAACTGCTGTCAGTGGATCCGGGTCAAAAGGTCTTCCAACAATGTCTGACAGTGATTTAAATATACTTTGCCAATATGATGTTAGTTTAGTGCAATGCCAGAACATATGAGCTAGAGTGGCCGGCGCCTGGCCACATCTGTCGCAGGCTGGATTCACATTTGGATACATTCTGTTGAGTTTTTCCTTTGACAAATGTAACCTGTGTAATATTTTAAACTGTATAAGACCATGCCTGGCACATACTGAAGAAGAGTGCACAAACTTTTGAGATGTAGACCATTGCTCGTCAGTGATAGATATTCCTAAGTCGTTTTCCCAAGCAGTTTTTAAATACTCCAAGGAGGCATTATTATCTAAACATGAGAGAGAATTATAAATAATAGAAACACCTCCTTTGAGCAATGGGTCAGGTAGAAATATAGATTCCATTGATGAGTTGGGAGGTATGTTTGGAAACGAAGCAGTGTGTTGTGTTAAAAAATGTCGTATCTGTAGAAATCTAAAGAAATGTGATTGGGGTAAATTGAATTTGCGTCGTATTTGTTCAAAGGTCGGAAATAACCCATCAATATAAAGATCTTTGAAGGAGTGAATACCATTTCTTTATTTTATTTAATTTTTTATCCCACGATTTTGTAACCCAGTTTTCTTTTCACCCAGTGCCAATTATCTAATGTAATCCTGGGCGTTACACTTCCTCTGCCAACCTGGGGGGGCAGCGGACTGACCTCATGCCTCCTTCTATGCATGAGGAGTCCAAGCTGCTTCTTTTCACCTTACAGAGGGGAATTTCCCCGGCCGGACGTAGCGCGTGGAAGGGACACGTTATTCCGACCAGTTCCTTTCCCCTCCATCAGGCGCCCCGCCTGGCCAGGGGGAGGTAGTTTTTTAGAGACCAGGATTATGGCATGTTTTTGTGAGGGTATCTACCCTAGGGGACACAGGGAGAACATGCAAACTCCACACAGAAAGGCCCTATCGCCAACCCCCGCCTCGGGTATGGGCACTGATGACGCGGAGGAGGGAACACGCCGCCAGTGCCCACAGCGTCCCCAGCGGGAATCGAACCCAGGACCTTCTAGCTGTGAGGCGACAGCACTACCAACTGTGCCAAGTAACTATAGGACAATGGCATCGTCCCATTAAGTTCTCAAATTAATGTAGTTGAGTAAAAGTACAACATTCGCCTCTGAGATGTATAGTGTAGTAAAAGTAAAGTAACTACCTCAAAATTGCACTTAAGTACAGTACTTAAGTAAATGTACTTAGTTACTTTCCTCCACTGCTGAAAATATAAACTCATAATTATGACGATTTGGCGGACTTTTATCTGATCTAATACACAAGAACATATTAGACAGATGCTCTTATTCCTTTGTTCACAAAGAGAAAAGCCTGTTATGATTATGTTTCTGAAAACCGATTTGAGAATTATCAGCGATTATGCTTTATCCTTTTGATAGATAGATATCACAGATACATTTTTATGTATATGCATTTTTGTAAATCAATGAATCAATCAAATTATATGTTGTGAACTCTACATAACCTGGGATAATCCAACCAAGCTTGTCTGGTCATAATTATGTTAATCTTATTACGGTCTCTCAGGGATGCACTGAAGTGTGTGTGTGTGTGTGTGTGTGTGTGTGTGCGCGTCTGTCTGTCTGTCTGTCTGTCTGTCTCACTTTATTTAATGACATACATATTACCACAGCCAAACCCATGTGACCATTGATGCCATAGAGCAGTGGTTCCCAAACCTTTTAGCCCGTGACTCAAAAGAATGTGGTTTTGGTCGCTTGACCGAGTGTGAAAGCAACCTGCACTGAAACAGACAGAGCGGCAATAACATTTCTTAAAAGCTCTCACTTACTTGTCTCTTAACACCACTCCTTCAATACAAGCCCCGAACAGCACCACACAGGAGATATCTACACGATGTTACAGTTAAGAACAGCACCACACAGGAGATATCTAGACGATGTTACAGATAAGAACAGCACCACACAGGAGATATCTACACGATGTTACAGTTAAGAACAGCACCACACAGGAGATATCTACACAATGTAACAGTTAAGAACAGCACCACACAGGAGATATCTACACAATGTTACAGTTAAGAACAGCAACCACACAGGAGATATCTACACGATGTTACCGTTAAGAAACAAATGTATACTGTGTATACTACACTGGTTCCCTAACACTAGGCCATACATATAAAGGGACCCACAAATGGGTCCCTTTATATTTGTGTCCTACCTTTTGTTTTTAATTAGTATTATTTCAAAACATTATTTTCAGTAATTTAATAAAGAAATCAAAGAAATTCTTCACGCCGCATTGTGAGCTTGTAGATTGGCTATTTTCACTCATTTGGGTCCCTAAATTCTGTTTTGGGTTATAGGGCGAGGCTAACTGCCTCAACCACTGCTGTATACAACAAGCACGCATACACAGAAGGAGGATACAGATGAAGGAGGTGGTGGCGATGGCCATTATAGTCCCTACAGGAATAGACCTCTGAGCATCTCTCAGATCACCTGACCTGTTGGAGCCAGCCATTATACCTAGAGACACACACGCACAGGCACACGCGAGCGCATGCATGCATGCATGCATGCATGCACGCACGCACGCACACACACACACACACACACACACACACACACACACACACACACACACACACACACACACACACACACACACACACACACACACACACACACACACACACACACACACACACACACACACACACACACACACACACACACACACACACACACACACACACACA
The DNA here is from genome assembly GCF_964188405.1 of Protomyctophum parallelum. Lineage (NCBI taxonomy): Eukaryota > Metazoa > Chordata > Actinopteri > Myctophiformes > Myctophidae > Protomyctophum > Protomyctophum parallelum. The sequence goes on along the minus strand of NC_139709.1, from coordinate 30,116,847 downwards.
CACACACACACACACACACACACACACACACAAAATAATGGTTCAACGCTATGAGGCGACACAGATGTGGCCTGGATCCAGTCCATAGACCCCGCCCACTCTCTGAGTGGAGCTTCAGAGTCTAATAATCAGGCTAACACAGATGCGTTCCTCGGGTCTACATTTTTTAAATAGAATAACTTTCAAACACTTTCATGGAACAAGAACAGACTTAGAAGTTCTATACCCGTGACAGAGGGGAAGTATATCCCCACCAGTAGCGTGAAGTAGGTTCCAATGTCGTTGAACACATACGGGTAGTCCATGTCGCGGGAGTTCTCCTGGGCCGGTGGCACAGACGGCTGACTTTTCTTCTCCACCAGTATACCGGCCGGACCATAGTCCCCCCACAGGTTATCTGCACAGGAGACACGTCACATTGATATTTATTGAAATTGAAATGTATTGAAATGGATAGAAATTGTTTCTGGCACAGGATAAAATCCTCTTCGCCATCGCATGCGTCATAGTGTTCATTTTGACAGCATTTTTGTTTTGTTTTTAGTCATAGTCTTTTGAATAAAGAAATTCCATTTAGTCATTTAGTCACCTGAAATGTTTTAGCGTTGGTACTAGGTTATGAGTTAAAGGGCCACTTCACCCCTTATGCAACCAGATCTTATTTTAATGATGTTTAGGACACACGTTGTTTTGACATTTTAGCCACAACGCCATGTTCATGACCAAAATTGGAGCATTATGGTCATTGTAGGAATTCAGCTATCCAGTCAAACTCTATAGTCAAACACAATACAACTTCAATATTTTTCTGGCCATAGGGTGCAAATTTAAAATTGTGCAACTGTTATCTACAACAAATACTATTAACATTGAGTTAAAGTGTCCCTTTAAGAGCGTCTGCTAAATGCATATGTACATTGTAAATTGAAAAGGGAGGGACCAAATATTTTTTTTACATTAACCACTAGCCTAGCATCCATATTCTGAAGGGAGATTATCTGAAAATAGCAGATCTAAAAGCTCACAATGCGTCACAGCAGCTATTTTCGGTGAAGAGATTTGGTGTACTGTAGAGGGAAGTATTCACAAATCTGCAGTAGTGTTCATCAATCGCACGTCAGACTTTATCGGTGTATATAATACACTAAACTCTACACTAGGTAATGTACAAACAGCTGTGTGAATGAGGCCTACTATGTCCAAATATGGAGATGACATCATGATAGTGATGTCATAGTGCTGATTAACAAAAGCATAAGGAACACATGACCACTTATATACATCATCCCACAATGACATCACAACCATGTAATCTGTCCTTTAAAATGCATTGTCAAAGAGGCAAAACCCCCCTGAAGACTATTAAGAAACGTTGACTGGAAGGGGTGTGTGAAATGTTTCGTTGGACGGTACATCTGAACGGAGGTCCGAAGAGAAGATACCAAGCTGCTGTCACAGTCGAGCACGAGGTGTACTCCTTTGGAGGAGAGGACAGCGACGACAGTGATGACACTCTTCAACACGGTGTCTTTGCGCTGGACAAAATTGTCCCCGAGAGGAGAACGTCTTCTCGAGGTTCCCTCCAGTCGCCGGAGGTACACGGCTGTGCTGATAGAATATACCGTCTACATCTGGGGAGGTTATGCTGTCAAAACAACGAAGTGGTGCAACGTGCTTTATGCCTTTAATGTCGACACCCACAGATGGTTCAAGCCCAAGGTTTCTGGTACTGTTCCAGCGGCGAGGTGCGACCACTCAGCATGTGTCCTGGGGAAGGTCATGTACATCCACGGGGGGGCAGTTCCCACGAATGTTCGGATACAAATTAACCTCTGATATCTACAAGATGGACACAGTCACAATGGTCTGGACTTTAATTAACACCAGTGGCACACCACCGCCTGGTTCATCAAGTCACTCTGCCACCATATCGGGACAAAGATGTTTGTAGTTGGGGGATTAACGACAACAGACATCAGAGTGTTCGACACAAAGATCAACCACTGGCTGATGCCTTCAGTACAGATTCTTGAAAGACACTCTGGTCATTCAGCCATTTTCTACAATGGAGAGCTGTACATATTTGGTGGCCACATTTTTGCCAAGAATGTAAGTGGTCTGTGGAAATTCAACCCAGAAATCAACTCCTGTACGAAGGTTGAGCCCAAGGGGGAAGGCCCGACTTCCACATTTAGGATGTGTTGCTGCATGGTGGGAGACCGTATCGTTCTCTTTGGAGCAGGCAGCAATCCTGATGACCTGTACATCTTAGATTTAAGTCCTAGTCTGAAGACGTTACGTAAACTAGCTGTTAATCAGTACGGTCTGGAACGGTCTGGACTAGCACACAATGTCAGGTGGGAACTGGCAGCCATGACTAACCAACAGCAACAGATAAAATAACATAGATTGCCCCATGGAAAGAGATAAAGGGGGATTAGGGGATAGTACCACTCAAAAATCAAAACAAACAAAAAAGTGAGTAGTGAGGGGCGCTCTCATCTCATCGTACATCATCATGCATCATCTCATACTGGCCAATCAGAATGCTTGTTGCCACAAATTGATGCCATTATTTGGTGGACATTTGACCTAATTTCTCCTTTCATTGTCAATGGCAAATATTGAGACATGTGGGGTCAAAAGCTGTATATCGTTGATGTCGGGAGGAAACCTCATAACTCAACCTTTATGGGTTTTGATTTTTTTTTGTGGCATAAATCAGTGTTATTGAACACCCTTTACATCTGTGTGTTGTTTCGAAAATATCGAACCAATGGAAAGTAGTAAAAACCTCTTAACTCCATTGGACCCTCAAAATGTCTGCTAAAGCAACTAACTCCACCTCTCATGGAAGTAATTGACAATATATAAAGTTACAACACCAACTTTTATGAGGCTGTATTGATGTTTTAAAAATATAAGGTTTTCTTAATTTCACTAGTGCCTGGATGACCTGGACAGGAATGTTGGAGTTAAAAACTCAGCACATCTCCTAATCATGGACAACCCCCCCCCCCCCCCCCATTTTTTCCGTCATGTTAGATGACTGTCTAATGTAACCCCAAGTAGTTTTGTTTCATCTACCTGCTCAATTGCAAAAATCTCTCAGATTCAAATTCAGTTTGGGTTTTGACTTGAGCATAATACTGTATATGCTGTGATCCAAATACGTATACTTATAAAGACTAAATACATATATTATATTTAGTCTTTGAGATGTTCAGGACCATCCTATTGTTCACCACCCACTCTGATATGTATTGTAGTTCCTTGTTAAGAGCTACAGACAGATCTTCCACATTAGTAGCAGACATATACAAAGTAGTGTCGTCAGAATTCATGGCTATATTGGCCCTGTCTAAGACCAGTGGCATATGTCATTTGTAAATAAAGTGAACAACAAAAGGACCTAAGCAACTTCCTTGTGGAATTCCACAGTGAACATGTTTAGTGTCTGAGAGACTCCCATTGTAGTATACTCTCTGTGATCTGCTGGATGAATAGCCTTTTATCCAACGTAGTGCAGATAAGGTAAAAGTAAAACCATAACATGAAAGTTTGTCAAGCAGCAGATTGTGATCAATAATGTCAGGCAGACAGACAGACAGACAGACCTCTAATGACCCCACTCAGTAGGCCAGGTATGCCCTGGATCTCGCTGACGTTATTGGACTGGAAGTAGGGGTCACAGCTGCTGTTGAGGTGCCTGTCGTGGCAGAACTGAGCCCATAGGTCGGTGGTGAGAGTCTGGTTGTTCGCCCCGACCTCCACCTTGAGGCACTTCCCAAAGTCCTGGTTCTTGAGAGAGCGGTTCCCCAACAGACAGATGCTGCAAAGAAGGAAGGGCGGATGTTTGATAATAGCCGGCGGTGGAAAAGGTACTCAAATGTTTTACTTAAGTAAAAGTATCAATACTGCAATATAGAAATACTCCGTTACAAGTAAAAGCCCGGGATTCAAAATCTACTTGAGTAAAGGTATTGGTATCAAAATGCACTTAATAGTAGAACGTACTCATTGTCTCAGTTCAACTTTTCACATGTTTAAACATCTTTTAAAAATAGCAGATCTACAAGCTCACAATGTGTCACATTTCAAATGTACCGGTATATAGGACTGAAGTGGTTAATGCATGTCTTGCAATCAAAGTAACTAGCAACTAAAGTTTTCAAATAAATGCAGTGGAGTAAAAGTACAACATTTGCCTCTGAGATGTAGTGGAGTAGAAGTAAAAGTAGTGGAACAATACTCAAGTAAAGTACAAATACCTGCAGTACTTAAGTAAATGTACTTTCCACCACGGGCAGGTTGTGTACTGTGTGTCGTTGGACTCACGGGAAGTTGGGCGGCTCGATGGCCGTCTTGATGACGCCGGCGTAGATGGCCATGATGGACAGCACCACGCAGGACAGAAACACCAGGGCGAGCTTGTTCACATACCTGTGGAGGAGGACAAGGATTAGGACACTGTGTGTGTGTGTGTGCGTGTGTGCATGTGCGCGTGTGTACGTACATGCTTGGGTGCATGTGCGCGCGTACTCACTTCACCCCGATGAACACCACCAGAGCCATGAGAGCCAGGCAGCAGGTGCCGTAGACGCGCATGTTGTTGAGCATCGCCATGTTCTCGTCTTCCTTCTTCTCCGCCTCGAATATGGCCGCCGTAGGAACGATGTACGTCTACGTGGAGAGCGGAAACGGAGAGAGACAGAGAGAGATAGAGAGAGAGAGAGAAAGAGAGAGAGAGAGAGAGAGAGAGAGAGAGGGGAGGAAGAAGAATTAATACCAACGCAAGAGAGTGAAGCATAATTTATACTCCATAGCATGACAGTGTCGATTGCCGACAAGAACTGATTTTCAAAGAAATTCGGAAAGAATTACTGACATTAGGAATTCACCATTTGTCAAGTCCCGCCCGTGGTTGTGCCCCTCTTCGCAGCCTTCGAAGAATTGGAACTACTCTTTTCTTTTAGTATTTATTTTCACATGTTCTTCAGTGGCTGTGTGGGGAAATGTTTCAATATTTCTTGGACAACCACCAATCCAACTGACTTCCGGGACAAACCAGAGGGAACATATCGCTCTGTGATTACGCACCCGTAGTTTGAGGACAATAGTTCATGCGCTTCTCAAGATACACAGGACACACACTCACTCACACGCAGACATTTTCATGAAATTATAGAAGGACATGATAGATAGACAATACCGGTATATCATTTTATTTGTTCTTCAGTTTTATGTAAAGCTAGCCTGACACTCTTTCTAAAGAGATGAGACCCTCTACCTTTGTTTTGATGAAGTGCTTTATAAATACTATTATCATTATTATTATTATTAGCAGTAAGACGCCCTGAGGGCAAGAAGCGACCTCACCCTTTAACATACCAGTAATATCTCTATGGTGCCCAGGATGTACATGGATCCAGCGAAGGTGGTCCCGAGGTAGAAACAGAGACCCACTGCTCCTCCAAACTCTGGACCCAAAGATCTGGAGATCATGTAGTAGGAGCCACCAGCTAGGGAGAACATGGGCCGTGTTTGAAAACTCCAGCAAGGATTCCTTGACATGTAAACATGTCCCCCATCCTTTACAGGTAAACTGTTTTTTTCCTATATGTCCAGATTCCAGGGACAATATATTAATAACAGCCAAATAGATGCATTACACCTCAATGAATGTCATCTATTAAATCATACACAGTAAAATCCTACTAGTAATTTACAAAAGGATGAATGAACACATTTTAACGTATTTTTCCCCCCAGAAGTACCAAAACCAATCAAATGTATAATGCTCAACAGTAATGTAATGTATTATAATTACCATGTAAGATTAGTAGTCAATGGGCTACAACAACCAAAAACCCAGGATGGTCATTTAAAACCCCAATTTTGGTGGCGGTTTCTTGTTTGGACAAAAACCAAGGCAACTGTTTTTCAATTGCCTCGTATTGTCATTTAATGTATTCAATTCTTATTTTAAAGGAAAACTTTGTTTGTTTTTTCAACCAAAGTTCATTTTTTTTATTGTTATTAGAGAAAGTAAAAGATGACTGTTAGTGTGTAGGCTTAATATGACAGTTTGTCACCTCCCCCTTCAAATGAAAATAAATAAATAAATAACACCACGACCACTAAACGTGGTCGTGGTAAAAAGGAAGTTGGCAGTCCAAAACTATTTAGCATTAATGCATTAGTGTGTAATCAAAACATACCTGGCACAACTCCATTGGTTGCTATGGCGCTCATGGATATGGCCGTTAACATGGTCTACACAAGGAAAAGTCATTAATTTCATTAAACAATGGATATAACGAGAGTGTTTGGTGTGTGTGTGTGTGTGTGTGTGTGTGTGTGTGTGTGTGTGTGTGTGTGTGTGTGCGTGCGTGCGGGCATATTGTTCTTGTTTTTTCTGTTTTCAATTAATCTATCATGGTTAAAATTGAGTTTTAAGTTATAATGGGTTTGTATAGGAAGGTGGCGGTGCAGCTAAAATGCCACCCAAAAACATGCCACCATGTATAGTAGGGGTGTTATTATGGTCATTTCCGTTTGATTTCCACGGCCACGGGTTGTAGGAGGGCTGATGTCTGTGCTCAGGAGGTACTCAGTGTCGTGCACAGACATTTAGAGGGGCAGGTGCTCAAGTGAAAAAAAAGGGCACCTTGTGCATCGCGTGGACCCGGCCGGTTGCCATAATAGTGTGAGATGTATAGATTTTGGGGCCTAAATAATATATTAGAAGCTTGTTATCAAGAATTGATCAATGTCACCATGGTCCGCATACTGTAACAGTGTACACTGTAAAATAAATAAATATATATTATTATTTTTATTTTTATTTTTTCAAAAGGGCACATTATTTTGTCCAGAGGGAAAAGGGGCAGGGGGTGCTCTAGCACCCCCTAGTGTCTAATCTGTGCACACCACTGGCACTCACGCAGGCGCAGCACAGGAGGACGATGGCGAGCGAGCCCATGATGCCCGCCGTGCCCACGATCCAGGGGAGACGCAGGAACAGGATCACCCCCAGGATGTTCTGCATGCACGGCAGGTACACCCCGATGAACGTACCCATCTGGGGACGCTGGGGAGAGGAAACACACAGATATGATATCATGAAGCAGCTCCATAAACAAGTCAATGAAAAATTAATTGATATATTGTATTGTATTGATTTGTGTTGAAAACAAATGTGATGAGATTCTCAATGTGCACGCCCTGTCTCAGAGCATTGCACACATAGGCGGTGGTGGAAAGTACATTTGCTTAAGTGCTGTACTTAAAAAGTACAATTTTGAGGTAGAAGGGAGTTCCACCGTATCTCAAGCCAATCTGGTGCATCTCAGAGGCAGGACAGGTAGCAAGAGGAAGGAAGGCACTGACTGGAGCAACTCAGACAGTTTAAGCCCTTTTGAATTCACAGGGTGCAAAGTAAAGATTGACAACGTTTCGACGTATCGGTCACATCTTTGCCCCGACGAAGATGTGACGAAGATGTCAATTTTTACTTGCACCCTGTGAATTAACAAGGGCTTAAAACTGTCTGAGTTGCTCCAGCGCCTTCCTTCCTCTTTCTTTGAGGTATTTGTACTTTACTCGAGTATTTCCGATTTCCAGTACTTTTACTTCTACTCCACTACATCTCAGAAGCAAATATTGTACTTTTACTCCACTAGAGTTATTTGAAAACTTTAGTTACTGTGGTAGTTACTTTGGAGTTTTTGATTATTATTATTATTACAAAACATACAGTAGTAACCAGTATTCGGCCATTTGAAAATAGCCGATCTACAAGCTAGATCGTCTATTTTCAAAATATTTATAGACATTTTAAAACTTGAAGAGACATTCTGCACAATGACTACTTTTAACTTTTGGTACTTTAAGTACATTTTGATGCCAATACCTTTGTACTTTTATGCAACCACATTTAGAATTCTGGACTTTTACTTGTAACAGAGTATTTCTATATTACAGTATTGTTACTTAACTTTTTCCCACCCCTGCTCAAAGGTATTAGTTAGTGGTAGTGTCAGCTGGGCGGTTGGAGAGAACACAATGTTGGGATACAGTTTCATTCTTTTGGCTACTCTTCTTTCTATTTATAACATGGTCCAATTGGAACTCTGCTTTGAAGTTCTCTCTGTTGCAGTGTCAATCTTTTCAGAATAGTTTGACTTAGGTGACCTTCACACCAGAAAGCTTTACTGCGATTAAAACGAATCCTGCTGCACATTGTCGGAAAGTGTGCTTCATTTGGCAGGTGTGAAGCATCATTCGAATCCTGATGCGCATCAAAGAACCGCATTGTACTCAGAACAAAAACGGGGGTTTCGCTTCGCTTCCAATCGCACTTGATTACGATTCGGTGCAGGTGGGAATGCATTCCGCAGCAAATGAAGGAAATTAAGCAAACAATGTGGCGGGTCAGGAGCTAAACACAGTTGGAGACGGAGAAGGCATATTTTACGCAGCGCAAAGATGTCCCGTTACCGTGGATAGATGTGGTTGAATGAGACCGAAACCCTGGTCGAAATGAGGACGAGTACATTTATCAATTGCTTAAGGAAACACATAAAATCACTGCAGTGTAGCCTACAGAATATTCTGTAGTCTGTCTGTCTGTGCGTAAACATGGAGTGCTGTCACTGTGTGGGGAGTCGGGACTGGGGAGTAGGGACTTTCATCTCGATAAACTTGTAAACATTTTGTGCTGCTGTCTGTTCTCAGTGCGCTCCGCGCTGTGCCTCCATGCCCTAAAGAACAGTGTGTGGCTGCGTGCGTATAGTGAGAGCGTGAGAGAGAGAGGGGGGGGGGGGGGTCCAGTCCCAGACGGCACGACACATGCACGTTATGAGTATAATTTTAACACCATAGATTTCACTGTGTAGGCTATAGTTTATGAATGGAACACATTGATAAGGAAGGTCCCTTCTGCGTTTCCAATTGCTGCGGTTATACAGCGCAGTGTGAAGGCAAACTGCAGCGAATTAAATATGCAAGAATCCCAATTTCTCCGACCATTCGCATTGAGTCTACCGAAGTATTAGGTGGGAATGTGACCTTAGTCTTAGTCTTTTGAATAACACAACATTTAGTCTTAGTCCTATTTAATCTTCTGAAATTGTTTAGTCTTAGTCGACTAAATATCAACTAAATATCAATATCGTGTTTCCGGGGAAACACGTCGGAAAAACACGACCATGCTTAACGGTAATCTGGAAGTCTGGGTGAGGTCTGGTCAGGCTGGTTTCCCGTTACGATAAGCTTGAGTTACCAGAGTCACTTTACTTTACTTTATCTGTTCATTTCGACGTACGGGACAAGCATATTCATGAATATTACAAACAAATGCAACATAAATACACCGGAATTATCAAAGATGCTAAACTTCAACCGCAATTCCCACACAAAACATAAAAACTAAATTACGAGCCAAGGCATAAAAACCAAACATACAACCAAACATACAAGAAACAAAGTACAAGGTATAAAGTGCATCTATGTGGTTTAGCAGTTCCTGGTACTGTTCCTGATTTAGCTGAATAATGTCTCTTCTTCCTGCTTCTGGATGACCTCTGACCTGCCCCTGGGATATGCTAGTTTATATCCACGAGCAGTGGTGAAAAGTAACTACATGTAAGTAGATTTAAGTCCTGTACTTAAGTATAATTTTGAGGCATTTGTACTTTACTTGAATATTTCCAATTTCCAGTACTTTTACTTCACTACATCTCAGAGGCAAACTTTGCACTTTTACTCCACTACATTTATTTGAAAACTTTAGTTACTAGTTACTTTGTAGATTTAGATTTTGATTAGAAAACATGTCAGTCCTGGATACATTTCAGCCATTTGAAAATAGCCGATCTATACGTTCACAATGCGTTGCGATGTGACGCATTGTGAACTTGTAGATCGGCTATAATATCGGCTATATAATCAAAATATATATTGCAATATGAGTACTTTTACTTTTAGTACTTTAAGTACATTTTGAACTTTAGGGGGGGGGGGGATAAGGGGTTTAGCATGGACGAAAATAGAGCCCAATGTGTTTGTCTGTACCGTTTACATCTCTGACTAATGAAGTATTCAATCAATCAATCAATCAATCAATAGAAAATTCAAATGGACAAACCGGAGAGATTCTTATGGCCTTGGTGGAGGTCTGCAGCACTCTACAGCATTCTAGTTACAATGGCCTGTCTCAAACCTCAGACACAAACTCAAAGAAAGCAACAACAATTGATCCGAACCATGTGTTACTTACCTTTTTCGGCGTTTTATGACTCATGATGACAACCAGTGTTTGCTCTCTCTTCTTACATGGTTCCTCGATTAAGAGAACTGTGGAGCTCCCTCTGTCTCTCATCTCTCTCTCTCTCTCTCTCTCCCTCTCTCTGGCCTCCTCTCGCCCTCACTTAAGTAATAACGCACAGCTCTCACAGCCTCAATATATCACTTGTTTATCATGTGAAAAGTGTTGCTCCATATCTTCTTCACTGGCCACACAATGACTGAATGTCTAATTACTTCCTGGTCTTCAACAAGGAGACCGGTGTGCAGATGCAGTAACTTAGCGACTCCACTCAACCCCATTTAGACCTGAGGTTTAAAAGAATGGTTTAAGTGGTTTAACGCGTGTTAAACCACTTAAACCATTCTTTTAAACTTTAGCTCAAATATTAGCTTCTAGGGGGTCCCTAGAAGCACATATTTATAGATGGGGGTCCCAAATAACTATATTTGTGAATGTTCACCATGCCCGAAATAGGGGCGCCAATTCAAAGTGGTTAAAACCCACACATTCATCATCGTCCCCACTAGTCAAATAAAAAGATGACACCATACCTTGACAGTGTTGTCTGCTTCCTCACGGTCCCTGAAGCTTGGGGGAAGGTTGGTGTAGTTGGCCAACTTATTGAGAAGAGACGCTACCATGGGATTACTGTCAATCTCCTCCTACAAGAAGAATGCATGGAGGGATGGATTAGTAAATACATCACAATAATGCACGCACGCACGCACAGTCTCACACACACACACACACACACACACACACACACACACACACACACACACACACACACACACACACACACACACAAATGTACATGCATTTGTACACCAAAAACATACATCATAGGGAATGCAATCGAGGGATGCATTGGGCGAGAGAAGAATATTCTTTTCCGGCACCCCAGAGCTCCTATTTTTTAAGGAATCCCGGGAATGATTGTGTAAAGGACAACTTTGTTTTTTTTTCCAGCCACGGATCATGTTTTAGGTTGTTATTAGAGAAACTAAAAATACCGTCTTCAGAAGGCCTACGCGCCTGTTGTTCATATGCCTTATCTCTTAGGTGTGCGAAAGCTTTTTTTCTAAAGAAGAAAATCGAAGATTTCCCACAGGCAAGACCAAGTCGTCGCCACAGACACGTTTGTCCGCGTACGTCGGACGTGTTAACGACCCATGGGCTTCAGCTCTCGTCGTCAAGCGTTGCCGTCATACTACGGAGTCAGAGCCTTACCTCAAACAAGGCCATGTTTTTGCCATCGTAGTAGTGTCCTCTGTCATCGTCGATGAAAGGACTAGACTCTCTGTTGCTCTCATCTGTTAAAAGGGACAGTTGGACAGACAGACAGACAGACAGACAACAACAACAGATGTTGATGATAGTTACAGTGATAATAACAACGGGAGTTATTGCGACTATAGGTCTATGAAAACCTGCATCTCGCGTCCACCACGATTCATGACACGCTCCATATATGGCCAAAAACAGAGTTAATTCCATATGTTGATCTGACCTCATCAAACCCTGTACAGAAATGAATTCCTTATGTTGATCTGACCTCGTCAAACCCTTAGATCTCCATGTATGGAGCTGACCTGTTCTGACATTCCATATGTTGATTTGACCTCATCAAACCCTGTACACTCAAGACACACTCCATATATGGCACGTGTCATGGAGAAGACTGGATGATAACCTAGATCTGCATATATGGAGGAGCCGGCCAGCAACTCTACATCTGACCTCACGGATACCAGATGAATAGTTTAACTCCTGCTTCTTAACTGTGCCGCATTAAGAAGCTCTGTTGTTTCAGCGCGAGGTCGCTTCTCGCCCTCAGGGCGTCTTACTGGTAGTAGACAACAGAACAAGACAAACAGAGGGAAAATCCAAAAGACTGGCTCCATATACGCAGATCTAGGTGATGATCCAGTCTTCTCCATGTATGGCTATCCAGGGTTTGATGAGGTCAGTGTTGTGTTCTTCATATATGGAGCGTGTCGCAAGGAGTGAAGGACTGACGACCATATATGGTGGCGTGACGTGGTCTTACAACCATAAATGGAGGCGTGAGGGATCGACGGACGGACTGACAGGTTTTGCAGGTTTTCATAGTAATCTGCGACCGTAGGTCGCAATAATGTTCTAACAAAGTGAAATCACGATGTTAAAGATCCCCACAGCACTTGGGGGACAAGGAGTGAGCTTCAATTGGACTTATTTTACCCCTAGTACGAGTCAAAATGTGCAGTGTCACACTATGACTTCTCTTGTGAACGCGCTCTGACTTCTGTTGCGAAATCTACGGTAATTATTTTATTTTTGTTATTGTCTACATCACAGACAGACGACGTTTCGGCTATCCAGCCTTCATCAGTGTCACTCTATGCCTGTCCTTTTTGTATTCCTGCTAGGAACCTGAGACCTTACAGCGGTAGAAAGATACATGAAGCCCAATAGATTGTATTGTAGCTGTGCACGTGACACTTTTGCTTATACGCTGTATTAAAGTTTTTGAGCCTATATAAACGATTAATGTTTGTCTTTCCTAGACAGGTGACAGGTGGTGTCTCTACTTATTTAGCCCTAGGGCTAAAGTGTGTAATAGTATAATAAACTAGAACTGCACTCTGTCGAGTGCATACTTGCTTGTTGCACACTAGTAGGCCATAAATGGCCAACTAGTGCGCAAGCAGAGTGCGCAAGTACTTTTGACCGCTGTAAACTGTTAAATCTCAGTATCTCTGTGAAGGAACGTTTGAAATGTATAATCATTAGGTGTAACTATTTGCTACCTACCTACTTTATGCATATAAACACCTAGTATTATTAAGTATGGTTCAATTTTCTATCTATATAAGAAATACAGTTTTATCGATGTAGATATATTCTGGATCCCTTTTTAGTTTTTTAAAGAAAAATAAATCATTGATATGTGATGAAAAAAATAAGGTATATAAACTGAATTAAAATATGTTATACAGTATAATTATTCAGTAAACGGTGGAATCTCAATATCTCTGTGAAGGAACGTTTGAAATGTCTAATTATTAGGTGTAACTATTTGCTACCTATCTACTTTATGCATGTAAACACCTAGAATTATTAAGTATGGTTCAAGTTTCTATCTATTTCATCACATTGATATGTGATGAAAAAGAATGTATATAAACTGAATTAAAATATATTATACAGTATAATTATTGTATTACTTATTGTAAATTGTCAATTGTTTTAAATGTATTTCATCTTGGACTATAGTGATATTAATACTAAATCATGATCAGAGTAATATGTGTCTCTAACTTCAATTTCTGTAATAATACTTTCACATTTGTTAAAATATACATGATCTAAAATACTTCCGTAATCTGTACGTGACAGCCAACCCGCCATTTTATGTTTATGCAAGAAAAACAGCAAATCTGTGCCTGGTTTGCTGGGACCAGATTACACAAATGACCATATTTCTTACGTCATCATTGAGAGCTAGTCATACATATACACACCACATACTCTGGTCCCAGCAGATCAGGCACAATTTGCTATTTTATTTTTACTGATTATGTATATAGTATACGTATGACTAGCTCTCAATGATGACGTAAGAAATATGGTCATTTGTGTAATCTGGTCCCAGCAAAACAGGCACAGATGTTTTTTTGCATACACATCAAATGGCGGGTTGGCTGTCACGGTGAAAGAGACTGGGCGAAACTATTACTTGCGCGCTCTGCTTGCGCAAGCAATGAGCAAAACATTCATTATTATAGACATACATATATTACATAGTATTTATAATGATAAATGCATCTTTTTTATTAGGATTATATGGCCATATTATTGGGCTTGTTTTTCAATGGGAGATTTGATTTATTTCAAGAGTTGTCTTGTTTTTGGCTTGTTTGTGAAGGTGGGTTGGCTTATTTCTCTCACGAGAGTTGGCAACACTGGCTCTGACTGGTCAATACAGCTACTGCTGTTATTATCAGCCCTGAGGCTGATATGAAGAATAAAGAATCATCCTCTCTATCCTCTTATCACTCACCTAGGGAAAATAAAGGTTGGCTATGCGATTATTACCACATGAACCCCGGCAGTGTCTCTATCTGGGGCAAACATTTTAGCAACAATGGCAGATCTACGAGCCCACAATGTGTCACGCTGTGATGCATTGTGACCTTGTAGATCGGGTATTTTCGGGAAAGACATGATGAGTTGAGGGTGTTGAGGGAAGAAGGAGGGATGTCTGGTCAACTATTAGTATTTTAATAGATTGATTGGCACATACTGTAGGACAGGTTGTCACCTTGGTGACCAGGCACAGGAGAAAGCGCTCTAGCACTGACTCGCAGCCCTCTCAGATTACTACATGTCCAGCCCATTTTAGAATCCTGTGGTCAGCCATATACGTTATCTGGGATCTGGGTGTGCTCCTTTGAATATGGTGTCACATATCTGACATGAGATATGATTGATTTCTCTCACCAAAAATGCAGATGACTGAAGTGTGATGGCATCACTGGTAGGATGTAATCAAATGTGTGTTTCTTTTTCAAGCATGCATCCTAGTACTATTTTGCCGATTTTAGCATTCAGGGCTTCCTTTCACACACTCGCTGTAAAGTGTGAAAATTAGATTTGAACCCATTTTGGGGCGGGAACCCCTTTTGGTGTTTTAAGCATTATGTTAGAGGTCTTGTAGGTCTTGTAGGTTTTAATCATGAAAATGCGGCACAAATCTTTGAATATACTTTCAGAGTGAGCGTTTAAAACTCAAATCTTTGCTTCTGGGAGGTTCCTGGAACAACATATTTTCAAATGGGGGTCGGCGGCCAATTACATATAATTTCTTGGGTCCTTGACATGAAATATTGAGCACCACTGACATAGATTTAGAAGACATTTTTTAAATTTTAGTATAGTATATAAAGTATATCGAAAAATGTAAACAGCAACAATGACTTTGTATTGTATTGTTTTGCAAATAATCGATTGTATCAATACTTATGACTTAGTACTTAGTGCGTTGTATTTAGCAATTTTAAGAATTTCTTTTTAAAAGAGGGGCTTACAGTGCTACAGTAAGGCAGCTCTGTGACTGAAGTTTGATACAATGGGGGAGTTCTGCGTTTGACATTTCTAAACAAACCCTGTTACACAAAATGTGATGCAGGTTGACAGCGTGCCAGTAAGTCATGTGATGGGGGAGCAGAACGATGAGACATGGTTGCTTAACAAAAAGCAGTTCAAAGTGGTGAGTGGATGTCACACAAAATGGCCGTTTTCATCATTCATAAAGCAATGACGCAACAACCAATAACAGACACAAGGTGCTTTCCAAGACCAAAACTAAAACGTGTACAGTAAATGCTCTCAATGACGTGAAACCAGTGTGGCATCTTTGGTTAAAAAGACCCGTCCTCTTTTCTCAACTTAGAAAATCAGATTTACAGTTAGAGGTGCCTTGAAAAACGTTTGCAAAACCTCCCTTTCTTCCAAATGAAGTAGTTTTTTGCCAATTAATTCCTCTCCACACACATTTGCATGTCACTGCTGTTGTATTCTACCAATTCACCAATCACCTGCCAGTGAGGAGCCCCCACCGGGAGAACGTTGCATAGCCTTCGCCCTACTCCTCTAGCCAGAGGACTCAGAGGACTCTTTAAAGTCTATCTGTGTAGAGAAAAATATTAGCAATGAAAACTGCTTTTCTTTGTTTCATCTAAATATCCGCAGCCTAAATAATCCTAAAAATCATGCTAATCTGAATAACTATCTTGACATATTATCCATAAAATGTATTGTTGTTGGATTGACTGAAACATGGTTGGACAAAGACACGGTCCATAATGTTTTTATTTCTAATTATAATCACCACGCCAGCTATAGAACTGAGCGAGGCGGAGGTGGTGTGTCTCTCTTTATTAAAGAGGGCATTCAATTCTCTCCACGCAACGATCTGGTAGCTTTGATTGGAGATGAAGCTGAAGCTGTTTTTATAGAACTTATTGAGCCGTTCTTTAAAAAAAAGGTTATAGTGGGATGTATCTACAGACCTCCAAGTTCAAATACTAATTGCTTTATTGATTGTTTTTATAATACACTTGTCAAGATTATGAATGAGAATAAGACATGTTACATCATGGGTGACATAAATATAAATCTACACGGCAGTCAATCATCCCAATTTATTGAATTGATTAATGCCTCATCTTTCCGTCCTCTTATAACCAAGGCTACTAGAATTACGCCCATCAGTAAAACATTGATTGATAACATCTTCACAAACCAGGACAGTATTCTTGGGGTACCTGGCGTTTTGTGCTGCGACCTATCTGACCACCTTCCTGTGTTCTATCTCGTTCCACAATCCGTTAAAGTTGATCCTAACCCCCGCAAAGAATTCCTTTCACGAAATTTCAATGGTGGTAGAATTGGGAAGTTCAGCGATGAGTTATGCAAGGTAAATTGGGATGAGGTCATAAACGAACGTGAAACACAAACTGCATACAATATTTTCCATGGTATATTTTTTTAACATTTTGATGAGGCCTTCCCATTACAAAGGAAGACATATAAAGTTAGAAAACAGAATAATGCCTGGTTAACCACAGGCCTCAAGCGATCAATAACAAAACATAAACTCTATCACGATTACCTTACTAATCCCTCTCCGTTAAATCTGAAACGATACACAATATATAGAAATAAATTAAATCACCTGCTGAGGTTAGCCAAACGAAAATTCTATGATAATAGATTCTCCGATTCAGAGAATGATATGAAATCTACTTGGAAGATCATTAATGAACTCATAAATAAAAAAAGATAGTAGGTCCAATCTTCAAGCCGAATTTAAAATGGCTGACACTATTATTTCTGATTCCTCTGTAATAGCTAATGAATTTAATAATTTCTTCGTCAATATTGGTTCCCTAATACCCCGTTGTCTACCTCTGGGCTAAAATGTCCCCCTCATCCATTTGTACTTGATCCTATCACAGAGAAGGAACTAACCGATATTATAAATAAACTTAAAGAATGTGCATCTGGTTATGATGATCTCAAATCACAAATTCTGAAGAAATGCCTTCCATATATTTACAAACCACTCCTTCACATCTTAAACAGCTCCCTTGCGACAGGTATATTCCCGGAACAATTTAAATTGGCTAAAGTCATTCCACTATATAAAGCAGACGACCCCGCCATCTTTTCCAATTATAGACCCATTTCCATTCTCCCTTGCTTCTCCAAAGTACTGGAAAGGCTTGTTTATAACCGCTTGATCAAATACTTTAACGATAACAATCTACTTTATACCCTTTAGAGAAAAACACTCCACTTCAATGGCTCTCACTTGACACGGTCAATCACAGCATCTTACTACAGAAACTTTCACTTTATGGTCTAAATGGAATATCCTTGTCATGGTTTCAGAGTTACTTATCGGCAAGAAATCAGTTTGTAACATGGAACAACATCTCCTCGGATAGCAAACTGATTTCCCCAGGGATCAATACTTGGTCCCTTACTGTTCCTAATTTATATAAATGATCTATATTTGACTTCTCCCAAAGCATTTTTTGTTTTTTTCGCAGATGACTCCAATATTTTTTTGTCAGGTAAAGATGAACATAGTCTAAAATTGGAAATGAACTAGGAACTGTGCAAAATAGACACCTGGTTCAAGGCAAACAAATTATCCCTAAATGCAAAGAAAAGCTCATATATGATGGTTATGCCTCATAATCATTCAATCACATGCACCCGTCCCAATATCCAGATTGATAACAATATATTAGAAAGGGTCACCGTTACCAAATTTCTTGGAGTCCTAATTGATGAGAAACTCAGCTGGAAAAATCATATAGCCCTTATTTCTAACAAGATAAGTAAGAATATTGGAGTCATTCGCAGAATACGCCACCTTGTGTCTAGAAAAATCCTTATTAATTTATATTATACAATGATTTATCCATATATTTCATACTGTAACATGGTTTGGGCTAGTAATTTCATGACTAATCTTAATTGTATTTTTTTATTACAAAAACGTTTTATCAAAATGATTACTTTTTCTAGCAAATTCACCAGTTCCACTCCTCTGTTTCAGTCTTTGAAAATTCTTCCCATTTTTGATATAAACAAACTTCAAATATGCATTTTTTTATTTCAATCAATTCATAAAATACTCCCAGCCTGTTTTCAAAATGTATTCCATTTTAATAACGAAATCCACAATCATTACACCAGAGGATCCATTGATCTTCATTTTTTCATTATTATTATTATTTACAATCCTTAGGTTTACCAATATTATTCTTCATTTCTATTATTTAAGCTCAAATGTGTAGCTTCCATATGGGAAGGCCACTCGATAAGCCCCTTTGGGTTTTTTTGGCACTTCCAGCACATCATGCATGTAACGAATCTTGTTTCCTATTTGAAATATTTGATTTATGTATTTTATTTTATTTTATTTTACCATATTGTTGATATTATTTTACATGTGCAAATAAACTAAACTAAACTATAAACTAGCCCAACACTCCCTGCTGACAGGTGCATGGGTGGGCAGTTATTAGAGTTTGTTTGGTTGTATTTGTTGTTGTGAAAACCTGTGCAGCCTCTAACGGCATGGGGCAGGGTGTTAAGGTGTGGCAACGAGGACTAGGTTTTATAGCTACATTAATAAGTGATTAACCCCTGCACAGCTCTATAAGCCGACTAATAACACAGAGACTTTCTATCTCTCTCTCTCTCTGTCTCTCTCTCTCTCTCTCTGACTCTCTCTCCCTGTCTCTCTCTCTCCCTCTGTGTGTCTCTCTCTCTCCCTCTGTGTGTCTCTCTCGCTCTCTCTCTCTCTCTCTCTCTCTCTCCCCTCTGTCTCTCTCTCTCTCATACACCCACACATGCATGCACGCACGGATGCACGCACACTATGACAAGCATGAAAATACAACTGAATAATAACCTAGCTTACATACTGTACACTGACCCATCGATGCGTGCGTGTGCAGCTGTGCTCGCGTGCACGCACAGGCACACACACACATATATAAATCTGCAAAAATGGGAATGGGAGATACATCAATGTATTTCTGGAATGCAAAGCATGCAGTGAACTTTAACAGAGAGAGAGAGAGAGAGAGAGAGAGAGAGAGAGAGAGAGAGAGAGAGAGAGAGAGAGAGAGAGAGAGAGAGAGAGAGAGAGAGAGAGAGAGAGAGAGAGAGAGAGAGAGAGAGAGAGAGAGAGAGAGAGAGAGAGAGAGAGAGAGAGAGAGAGAGAGAGAGAGAGAGAGAGAGAGAGAGAGAGAGAGAGAGAGAGAGAGAGAGAGAGAGAGAGAGTGAGAGAGTTGAACTCACCAGAGCATGGTTGGGTGGTCTCCATGTCGTCAGGTGGAAGGAGGGTCAGGTTTGTGGGACCCTCATTCAACATGAAGACAGTCGACAGTAGCAACAAAAACTTTCTCGCCCACACACACAGAGACACGCGTCTTCCCCCGACTGAATGACTCAACAGAGCGATGTGTCATCAACAATAAATCTCTGCTGATCCATTTACCTGACTGAATGACTGCCTGTCTGTCTGTTAGTACACCTGACTCTCTGTTTGCTCTCTGCCACTTGACCCTGTCTGTCTGTCTGTCTGTCTCTCCTCGTCTCTACCTTACACTGTCACTCCCTCTCATATATTTTCTCTCTCCTGCAATACAATCCACAGTAGCTCCAGTCTCTAGGCTCAGCCCTATATACGACAATGTCACAGCACTGCTGATAGGGCCAAAAAGACGCATGCAAAGTTGCACACACGCACACACATACAAAAAGATACATAGCGAAACAACTGATCTCTGACTTAACATCACTTGAGCGGTTATACGCAAATTCACGTTTAGTTTCCACTTATAGCTATTGTAGTCTACGTGCCATAGAGCCCCATTGTGAACCCACATCATGAAAACCCCCTAGTTTGACACATCACATGCTACTTAAAGCATGATGAAACTTTTTCCCCCACCTGTTAAACAGAAACACAGTGCAGTTGCCAGAGATATGGGGACAATTGAAAGAATAAAAAACCGTGGGCGCATCCCGGCAGATTTATTTATTTTAATCTGAAAAAATAAATAAAAAAACGCAACTTTAAGTCTTGGCACAGGTAGTGTATGCTGCTTAAAACGTAACCAATTATAAAAATTGCTCAACATATGCAAGTTAGCATCCGGCAGTTTCTACATGCTGGGGACCCATACTAAACATTTATATTTTATAACATCAGTTTCTACATGCTGGGGACCCATACTCAACATTTATAACATAAAATGTTGGTGTACTCAACATGCCTGGGTTCACATTGGACTATTGAGCGGACAAAACCTATGATCATGTAAACAACATTGTTATAGCTAAGCAGCCTGGTAAAATACATCATTAAATAATACCAAAGAAAACATCTAAGAAGACACTTGTAGAATTGACCTCCGGGTCTCAATGGGTTAAGTATGGGAGATTCAAGGTATTGCTAAGCTTATTATGACACATTCTAATGCAATACTAATGTTGGCCACGAGAAGGCAGCATTTGACAATAGACAAAACCCTTGTGGGATTTCTGCTGCAAGGCAGCAAAGGATTAGGGGGTGTGTCTGCACTTAGTGCACTCGGCAGGTAAGTTCAATTTAAGACTTTTTTTTACACCTAATTAAATGTAAGACCCAACCTTCAGGACATTACAGAGTTATGGTACATGTTTTGACCACTTAGGCTTTTCTCAAGCCATTCATCATTTACCTTGTATTTACCCAGCTTGGCTATTACAGAGAATGCAGATTGGTCCAGAGGCGTATCTACAATAATAAGGCGAGGGCAGGCGTCCGTCCGCCTGCCCAAATCCATTTCTGGCCTGGCCAAAATCCATAAAATGAGAAAAGAGAGAGGACAAAAACAAGACCTAAGAACTATTAGTGGACAGCTGATTGGCCGTTGTGGTAGAGCGTGACCCTCAATCACCCATTGGAATGTAAATGCAAGCCTTTCAGCCTTTGTATCCTACTCGTCTGGCAGGTATATCTCTTTGGTCCTTGTCCCATAGGAGCTACCAGTGGTGGAACAAGTACTCAAATGTTTTACTTAAGTAAAAGTATCAATACTGCAATATAGAAACACTCCGTTACAAGTAAAAATCTACAACCAAAAATGTACCCAAAGTACCAAAAGTAGAAAGAACCCATTGTGCAGAATGTCCCATTTCAAGTTTAAATAAAAT
Source organism: Protomyctophum parallelum (assembly GCF_964188405.1). NCBI lineage: Eukaryota > Metazoa > Chordata > Actinopteri > Myctophiformes > Myctophidae > Protomyctophum > Protomyctophum parallelum. The sequence goes on along the minus strand of NC_139709.1, from coordinate 30,095,264 downwards.
TAAAATAGCCAATCTACAAGCTCACTATGTGTCGTGATGCAACGCATCGTCAGCTTGTATATCTGGTGCATTTTTTTATATAGTGCCTTTATCCAAGGCGTTTTACATAGATTGTGCATCAATTCACCCATTCACATACACCGATGGCGGCGGAAACCATGCAAGGCACCAACCAGCACATCAGGAGCAATTAGGCGTTCAGTGTCTTGCTCAAGGACACTTCGACACTAACTCTGGGGGAGCCCGGGTTTGAACTGGCAACCTTGCTTCCCAGTTCGAAACCATCCAGTGGTTAATGTACGGTATATGTTGTAATAATAATCCAAATCTACAAAGTAACTAGTAACTAAAGTTTTCAAATAAATGTAGTGGAGTAAAAATACAATATTTGCCTCTGGGTAGAAGTAAAAGTATTGGAAATTGGAAATACTCAAGTAAGGTACAAATACCTCCAAACTTAAGTACAGTACTTAGTTACTTTCCACCACTGAGAGCTACACAATATCTGGAGAGGGCAGTTTTTCTACTTAACCATAGTGTTTCCAGTGTTAAAATTAACTAAGCTAAAGAGGATAGAGCCATCTCTGCATCTCTCTTCCCTTACACATAGTTGCACATGGCATGCACAGTAGCAACTGCAAAGCAAAATATGACACATAACGATGGCGGCCGCCCTATGCAGAAGAAACACATGGTATCCAAAAAACATCTAAAGTCTGAGGCCATTTTACCCTCAACATGTTAAAGAAAAGTATTAACTGCAGTATTTGTATTTTGTACGATGGAGCTTCAATTGTGCATCTATCTATTAATGCACCAAGTCTCTGTGTGCACGTGTGTACAACTACATACACGTGTACGTACGTCTGAAATCCACATAACCTGTTCGCCACACTGACTTCAAATTCGACACATGCGTTCCACACCCCCACAGGGAGTGCAGCGCCCGCTGTCAAGTCCGTCGGATAGCCAGTTTAGAAATACTATTAACATTGAGTGACTGCAGTTTCTTCCAGCCGTGAAATGTCCCTTTAATCCTTTAAATAATCGGCCAATTACAAAGTTGCTCACCCAGCACATACGCCCTATATCATCATCATCATTTTTCGAAGACATTTTTAGAATCTGATCTCAGGTCAAAATGGGTTAATATGCATTTGGCCGCAGACCCCCACCCCATCTGAAAATATTTAGTGTCACCCAATACAAGATTGTGTGTTGTTAAGGTGCCTGGACTGCTAAGCCAGGCTGTAGTAGTTTGTATGTGTGTAATAATGTGTTTCTAGATATTTTAGTCATGACGCCATGTTCATGACCAAAATTTGTCATGAAAATGTTGTCTCACTTCCTTCCTAGACTACATGTTTTCTCAGTAAGACAGCCCACATGGGGTGTCTGTCTCCCAACCACAAGGTAGGAATTCAACAAACCCTAGTCAAACACACAGACTTAATTCGTTTTCAAATGCAAATTTAAAATTGTGCTACTGTTATCTACTACAGTACAAATACTATTAGCATTGAGTGATTGCAGTTTCTTCCAGTCGTGAAATTGCCCTTTAATGAAATGCCACCCCCGTAATTTCCGCAAATATGATGACGTGATAGAAAGATGGCCGCTGTGTGAATAATAGTCAAACTGGCGTGGCTCCCCAAGGTTTTGCTTGCCGTGTGTGGGTTAACAGTTCAACGATGCGAGGCTCGGAGAGTGTCTACACAGGGTTTGGCCAGTATCATGCTGGTTCCACTGTGCCCCCCCCAAGACTGATAATATCAGTATATTAATATATATATATATATATATATATATATATATATATATATATATATATATATATATAATATTATATGTCTTTACATTGTTATGGGGCCACTTGTTTTTGAATTATCATTTCAATTTCTTTTCAATTTTTATTTTTATTTTTATTGTCTCCACCAGGCCGAAGGCATGTGGGGAGAGTATGTTTTGCACTCCGTCCGTCCGTGTGTCCGTCCGTCCGTCCGTGTGTGTGTGTGTGTGTGTGTCCGTCCGTTAGCAGCTAATCTCGGCCACCGTTAACCCGGTCGATGCCAAATTTTGCACACACACTCCCTGGATGCCAACGATGAACCTCTGCCCCAAACTTTCCAGAACGGCCTGTTATAGCGCCACCAGGAGGCCGCTTTGTGCAAAACAACTTTTTGCACAGTACACCTACAGATTTTGTCCAAACATCACGCAAATTGGTACAGTCTCTCTACAGCCATTCAACGAAACCGGTCTTTCAGATTTCTCAGACTCCATCCTGATTGGTTAACATTGGCTTCCAAAGTTCACAGGAGTGCTCAGTTTCAAACAAAATGCTGCAAATCATGAACACATCGCGTGATTTCCTTGAAATTGTGCACGCACATTCCCACTAGGCCGAGGACGAAATGCCACATGAACAATTTCAACTCAGCCTCAAGGTGGCGCTATAACTGGCCGAAAAGTGTTTTTACCTCTAACTGCACGAATATGTGGATCACTTTGTATGCCAACTCCCTAGAGGCCAAGGAAAAACCTTTGTCTGGAATTTTTCACATCTGCTCTTTATAGCGCCACCAGGAGGCCCACATTATGTAAAACACATTTTCTATTATTACTCCTTCAGATTTTATCCAAATTTCACGCAAATCGGTACACATGATCTCCATAGTCATGTGATCAACACAGGTTTGTTTGATTTCTCATATTCCATCCTGATTGGCCACGATTGGCTCCTACAGTTTTCAGGAGTAGCCCGCTTTGTACAAATCGCCACAACTCCTCAACGCAGCGTCCGATTGCGATGAAACTGTGCACGCATATCCCCACTAGGCTGAGGAAGAAATCCTGGTGGAGACCTGTGCCCAGAAGGGCACTTTTTCTAGTTATTAGTAATTTCATGAAGAAATAAAAATAAAAAATCTGAGAAATCCCATAAATTAGAACAAATATTTAAGGAATCGTGAAAATAGCCGATCTACATGAAGCTCACAACGTGGTGCGAAGCAGCACGGCATGAGTGGGCAGTTAAAACCCATTCTGGGCGGGAACCCCTTTTGGTGTTAGCATTATGTAATGCTTTAGCCATTGAAAAATAGCAGATCTACAAGCTCATAGCGCGCCACTCGGTGGCGCGCTACGAGCTTGTAGGTCTGCTATTTTAGAAAAATCGAAGAACGACTGACATAGAAACATAGCTTTTTCAGAAAACTGTAGAGGTGGAAACACGTTGAAACCCGAGTCGAGAGGGTGTTTTGGAAAACGGCTGTACTGGTACAGTGCATCTTGCCATATCAGCATGTGTTCTACTACCCAAATGACATTGGCAACTAACTTCCCCCACCTTATCTGCAGTGAGTTGGTCCCAACTAAAGTAACAATCGCACACAGCAGTTAAAGAACTGATAAGAGTAAGACCGTTTCTGTTAAGCTACTGTACTGTTTTTGTCTTTCTTCACTGTGGTAGTGTGAAGGGAGACTTTACAGTCAATTTGCACTGAGGAAAGTCCAACATACTTGTACTTTTGCACTCTGTACAGCCCCCAGTAACTATCAAATAGATTCTAGTTAAAGGACCACTTCACCACTTTTCAACCCATCTTCATATAATCACTAATGTTGATGATAAAATACCAATTTTCTTGGGCAGTTCAGAAACCTGTTCATATCATCGTTAGGCAGATTCTTTCACCCGCTATCCATTATGCAGACACCAGTATTTGCGCCTAGAGGTGTGGTCATGGGCGTGTTGGCACGCTTTCCCCAAAAATGTGCGTGTGGTCACACACATTTGGGAAGGCGTATAGTGGAGTTTAAAAGCACCTGTAAGCCGTAAGCTGTAATGCCAAATTAGTTTGGTATAGGTACTGGGTGCAGCACAAGTGAGACTTCAAGGCAGCAATGCATCACTCTTCCATGGGCTATGAGCATAGACCGTATTAAAGGCTATTTGTTGTAGCCAAACGTACAGCCAGTTATGGCATCAATGGTGTTACTGTTTTGTCACCATTCTAAAGTGGTAACATTACTAAAAATGACACAGCAGCACTACTACATTCTGGTCAGCACTCTTTTCTGCCTTATCTCTAAACTTAATTGCCATTTTTAAGTGGTGCAACCACTTCCTTAAGTGACTATGTGTGTGTGTGTGTGGGTGGGTGGCTGTGTGGGTGGCTGGGTATGAGCACGAAAACAGCATGGTTGTTTTTCACCACCTGTGCGCAACCTAACACACACACAAACACACACACACACACACACACACACACATATTAACTGTTTATAAGGTGATTTCGGGTGTGCCAGTACAGTACAGTACAGTGGAGGGTACAGTAGAGGGACCCCCACACGGTAACTCTGTCATTTCTCAACCATTTCGGACGCGGGGTGGCTCGCCGGAATCGGGCCGGCACCCTGGGTGCTTTCATGTGGGTCTGGAACTCCCCCCCCCGGGGACCCCCACACGGAGTTGCACCACTTACTTCACACGGGTGTGATTTTTTACCATTTAAAAACATTTTAAAGCCAATAGCCAATCTACATCGACACGTTGTGAGCTTGTAGATGAGCTATTTGAACTTTTTTCAAATGTTTTAAAATAGTAAGAAAATCACACCCGTGTGAAGTGAGGGTCTTATCATCATACATTATCTCATTCTGGCCAATCACAATTTGCCTCCTCACTTTTCTGCCCTATATATGCAAATAATAATAATATATTATAATTTGCAAATATGTCTTCCTGCTGTATTCCCGGCATCTTCCTGAAAGCTGAAAGCCTTTGAGTCAAAAAGCCAAAATCAGTCTTATCGTCTTATTATCATACAACAGCCACCGGCGTAGCTTAAGAGGTCCAAGTATTGTATTGCGCAATGTCTGACATCCTGACGTCCTTTTCCGTGCTCACTTTTGTGTTTACACAAACCCGGAAAGCATGGGCATAGGAGGGGCCCTCAAAAATGGCAAATACGTTTATTGATAAGGGGTAATAAGGGGAGGCGCAAGAGATAGCTGTAATAGTTAAATGCAAATACTTCCACATTTGCTGGAGCCTGGATTCTGCCCTGTAACATTCCAACAGGCTATAAATGCATTTCTGTGTCAACAGACCACTAAACATTATAAGTATCTACTACTGATTTACTGCCTGTTAATACTTGACGAAGAGAAGAGAAGAGAAGAGAAGAGAAGAGAAGAGAAGAGAAGAGAAGAGAAGAGAAGAGAATGGTGTCCATTGATCAGAATGGTAGATTCCTTTTAATCAGCTACTCCTGTATAGAAACAGGTCAAACAGAGTGCAAATCAGAGCACAAAAGAACACAACCCAACATAAAATGCTTCCTGTCCTGAGGTGTGTGTGTGCGTGCGTGGTGTGTGGTGTGTGTGGTAGTGGGGGCAGGAAGTGGTGTTGTCTACATCAGTGCTTCCCAAACCTTTTAGCCCGTGACCCAAAAGAGAAATTAGACATTCCCCCAGGACCCAACTTAGTGAAAATAGCAGATCTACAAGCTCTGTAAGCTTGTAGATTTTTCTGACTGGGACCAGAAGGAAAACAACTAGCATAAACACAACAGTTTTTACAAAATCTCATTGCTAATAATAATAATTAAAAAACTAAAAAGGTAGGGGGGAAAAAACTAAGGGACCCACAAATATATATCAGCGACCCACAAATGGGTCCCGACCCACTGCTTGGGAAACAGTGGTCTCTACATCATTGTCGTAGATCGGCAGAAACCAAAAGATCACTCATATTGTGTCACCTGCCGCCTCATATACCCATCAGCCACATGGACACGCAGATGAACGCGGACCAAGACAACCAACCACAAATTATAGGCCTATAACTCATTACAGGCAGGATGTATTCACTGTCCTTATGCCTCAAATATCAACGTTGGATATTTGGCATTCTTCAACTTCAGTGACTCTAGTCTTCGACTAAAGAGGTCCTTTGCCCACCAATCGACTTTGAGGCTTAATCAGGAGTTGTAGCCAGGGGTAAGCTCAGCTGAGTGGTGAACATTGCTCTTGTCTCAATGTCTTAATGTATGTCATATTGTTCTGTTCTTTGTGCCGTGTCAAATGTGTTTGTCCATACATGGCTGCTGGGTCGCAAGACAAATTTCAATGTGAACTGACAATAAAGTACTACATCATATCATATCAATCACTTTCTTTTTTTAAAGATGTATTTGTCATTAAGGCAAAAAACCGATGAATTACAGCATCCTGGTGGAAACCCCTCAAGTCTATCTCATTCATCCGCTTTTCAGGAACACAGGAAGCTGGCTTGTTTTCTCAAGTATTTTCTTTTCATATACATTACACACTTTATCAATTTCCCTTTCAAAATAATGACAAATAATCGTTTTTCTTCTTTCATTTTTTATCCCACGATTTTGTAACCCTTTTGTCACCCCTGTGTAAATTATCGAATGTGATCCTGGGCTCTACACACCCTCCGCCAACCTGGTCCCCATATATGGGGGACAAGGGGAGAGCAACGGACTTGAACTAATGTTTCCTTCATGCATGAGGAGTCCAAGTTGCTCCTTTACACCTGACAGGGGGGAGTTTCCCTGGTTGGACGTAGCACGTGGAAGGAACACGTTATTCCAACCAGTTCCTTTCCCCTCCATCAGGCAGTTTAGAGACCAGGATTACTGCATGTTTTTTGTGAGGGTCAGGGTACCTACCCTAGGGGACACGGGGAGAACATGCAAACTCGACACAGAAAGGCCCTTTCGCCAACCCCGCCTCGGGTATGGGCTATGGGCCCTGATGACACGGAGGAGAGAACACGCCACCAGCACCCCAGGACCTTCTAGCTGTGAGGCGACAGCACTACCGACTGTGCCACCGTGCCCCCTATAATAATTGCTTTTCTTAAACAAATCAATACATATTTTTAACCAGAGGCGTGCATTTTTAACTATGACAATACTCTAAGCAGCAGTAGGCTGACCCAGGTTGATAACACAACTTGTATCTTATGATTGTATATGAGGGAGTTCAACAAACCATGAGCAACCCAGATTCGGCTCAAACAAGGGGTTAAATTAATTATTTTGCCTATGCTACTAAATGTGGAACGCCCTACCAACAGCCATTAAGACATGTGAATTCCTAGACTCCTTCAAAACCCTTACGGGCACTTACGGGCGGGTGCAATTCGGAACTGGCACCTGTAAAAAAGTTAAAGCCCCCCCTATTTTTCCATAATGTACACGTTTTCCCCCCCTTTTTCAGCGGTGCCTCTGCTCCATTACACAGCTATGTGTGTCCCTATGTCTGTCCCGGTTTCCCTGTGTCTGTCTGTCCGAGCACGGAAAGCTGCAACACGGTAACTCTGTCACTTCTCGACCATATGGGACACGGGAAGGCTCGCTGAAATCGGGCCGGCCGGCCCCCTGGGCGCATGCGTTCCTGGGGGTCTTTAACTATATATACGATGATTTCCTTTTTTTCATAGAAGTGTATATTTGTACGTCTTTAAATGTTCTGAATTGAAAATGAAGGACCCTGATGTAAACAAGTATTTTCCTGGTTATATCCTCACAGTAGCAGTTTCTGTATTGCCCTGTTCTTTTCTTTTGAACCGTTACCCATTCTACAAACTGTGAAGTGAATACAATTATCAATCAATCAATCAATCAATAACCTAACCATCAGCCATATAGGGCAGATAGAAACTCTCTCCAGAACTCACTAATGTGAGAAAAAGCGAAAGACAACAGACGGCACACTCAGTCCCTCCTCCGAGGAGTCACAACACAATAATTCAAGCGGTCATGCAAGTTGTAGCTGGTTGGAATGACACACATTGTTATGCAGGCACCTGCTATAACATGCCTCAGTCTGTCTGAAGCAATGCTTGCTCTAAATGTTTGTATAATGTAATATATTCAAGTGGAGCATGCAAACATGTCAACAAACAAAGAGGGGATATTTAATTCAGCAGGGATTCCTACCAGAGACAGGTGATGGCTCCTCCTCTTCCACGTCCCTGAAGACACTACCCAGACTGGCCCTCCCGGAGCTGCCGGCGGCCGCGCCATCTTCCACGGGCACCACAGTGAAGTTGGTGGGCATCTTGAAGTGTGTCTCTTTTCTCACAAGAGCCGCTATATGGCAAGTCACTGTTGACGAGCTCCCTGGAGACAAAATGTGACCAGCCCTGTCGAGCCCTCAGTTCCACAGGAAACAAGAGTGTCCAGAGACAGGGGTCCAGTCACATGGGGGGCCAGGCTCGGCCGCCTATGACCCGAGTGAGTGAGCACAGTGCTCAGACTCACTCTCGCAGCCACTTTGAAAACATGGGTAAATGACACATATTCAGTCCATTCAGTGTCTATCTGTGTGTGCACAAAAAAGGTGTGCTCCAAAGTTCTCTCTTAAGGCTCTAAACGCAGGTTGAACCGACTCCTCTCCTTCCACTCAAAAGGCAGTCCAAAGTCCAGGGTATATATTGTCCTTGCCTTGTGTTCTCTCTCTCTCTGTCTCTTGTCTCATCGTGTCTCTCGCCCTACTTTCGCCTACCTCTGGGCCCTGCTACAACTCTTGTTCCATGTGACCCTGTAACTACCATATAAGGACTAATGAGCTTCCCTAAAAAGGAGTGCTCTGGAACCCCTCCTACTCCTTCCTCTAAGACCGCCCTTCTCACTTTCACCTACCTTGTGTACAGTACCTAAATGCACAAAAGGTATAGGGAGCAAACCTTGTTAAACTGCTGTGTACCTACGAAGGAACTCATCAAAGCCCTACCTTGGTTGAAACGGAAACGATAACCAAGATTTAAACACTACAATTAGACAAAAATACAAATAAAATAAACAAAAAATTAACACTTTCCTTCCAGAGTCTCTTGTGCTGCTAGTTACACCTCCCTCCTGACTGACATCAGCCTAGCAGTTTCCGTCTGTTCTTGTTCAGGTAAACAAAAGGGTGTTTCCTTTCCCACACTGCATTATGGGTAGTGTTGAGGTGTTCATAGCATGGGAAGGCATCACAGGACACAGTCACACACACACACACACACACACACACACACACACACACACAAACACAGGGGAAAAAATCTGTTAAGGACACATTGGATGTTAAAGACAAATGAGAACCACGTTTTACTGTAAAACTAAAGCACACACCCACATCCCCCTCAGTGCAGTATATGACATCAAAGGAAATACACACAACACCAGGGACATAACTGAGCCTTGAATTGACAATGGATGAAAACAATAGATATACAGTCTGTAATGGAAACATTGACAACAAAGACACTATAATTCTGTACAAAACTTTCTTCAACATGTAAACGTATTGAAATTCAAAATGAATAATTAATTGAAAATCAGATCAAGATCAGAATGATATAAATTAGTCGTAGTCTGCTTTAAAATAATCAAATTAAATCTAAACAGCTTTTTGTGTTACTTTGACTCTTATATTGCCCTCACCCTCAGACTATTCTATGACATATACGAAAGTAAAAGTCAGATTATAAAATATAGACCATGATACAGTCATACAGACTTGATCCCAAGGCTATAGTGTATTAGTCTTATCTGATAGTGCAGTGCTCCTGCGTGCAAATAGAAAGGGTACAGTAGAAGGACCAAGATTGATACACTTCTTTATCGATTCTAACAAGAGATAGCCTACAAAATGTCATTAGACTCGATAAAAGACATCGGTCTTGGTCCAATTATTAATGCTACACTTCATAGCCAAGATCAATTCAGTAGCTCACGACGAACTCACTTACATTGCCCATAGATGGAATAAAATAATAGTTTCACGTGATTTCATCATGCAATTCTTTCAAGTTAGCGACTTGCGAACTAGTTTAAAAGACAGTTCGGTAAAATTTGCTTTCAAAGGGGCAAAACGGTGTCCTTGTTTTATTGTATATGAATACATACCGGACTTGAATGTCTGTTGGTCTTTTCAGTTCAAGCTCCTCTCCAAGACACACATGATCATTCACATGCTCCTCCATCCACAAACAAGTTGGAGAAGTCAAGTCAGTCCAAGCTTATCAGTAATGATGCTGTGCTGCCATCTGGTGGCCATATAACTGGTTGAGGAGAACACATTTCTCCTTCCACATGAGTTTCAAATGTAGTCCTACATAGGACCAAACAGGTGTTGCAGACAAATGAATTAGTTCTATGACAGTCACAGACTGTTCAACTTCAGACCATGGTTCAGACAAATTGAAACACCCGTTTGGCAGCATGGCAGGTTAACCGGAGAACTCTCCCGTTTTCCGACTCGCATTCGTTTGACTTCACCTTTATTTAAATTGCATTGACTTGAGAGAGAGAGGATAGTTGTTTAGAGTTTACACTAGATGAAGTAGCTTAAGTGTAAACACCAAAGTACCGAAACAATGTAATTTACTAAACAATGTCCTGAAATATAATTTGTAGGCCTATCATCGGTATTCACATACTCACCTTTTTATCATTATCTTGGCAGGTGTAGAACTACCAGCCTGTCTGTCTGTTTCTGTACAGCTCGGAGTCACTCTTGGCTCACAGCTTTCAAATGCTTCTGCCATACATTCTACATTTAACGTAGCATTCAGTTCAGTTGTCTAGCTTGAAAAGTAGACCCATACATGTATAGACTAGTCCACCTGTATTTCAGAAAGTTATTAGGATGCATAAGAACATTTACAGTAAGACAGTTATGAAACACATTTTAATTTTGGCAAGTCAGGATACATTTGAATAACTATTTGCATAGCACCTTTCATACATAAAAATGCAGCCCAAAGAGCTTCACATTAAAATGGCAAAAATACAAGAATGTCAGAATAAAAACTAAAGCAAAGTTGGCAAACGGAAACAGTTCTCGCTCTAGTGGGGACATATATCACGACTGGAGAGTTGACAAAAACAAAACATCCATAATGTCAACATGTGATAACAAAAGATTAATTTTATTAAATGTATATGTACAGCCCATTGCTGCATCAAAACAGGGAATCAGCCATGATGTTTCGATTTAATGCCTTAAATGTTTCAAAAATACAACAGGTACAACAGGTGTGCTTTAAATCACAAGTTAAAACTTCCCCTTATTGCACCAGAACCCCTTATAGACTCCAGTCCCAGGGTCGGTGGTGGGCCGAGACACCATGCCCCCTCCCCCCACACATAAAACAAAACCCCCTCAATCTGAGGGCACAGTGGATGCAGTTGGGTCTCTACAACTGCTTACATCACTGGATTATCACCACCACCAGCAGCAAGAATGGGGGGGCAGGGGTTAAAATATTCTACAATTTAAATCAGGTCTTGAATGCATGCGTGCCAAGAGAATGTCTAGATGTACAGAATGTTTTGTGTTTTGTTGCCCAGTGAAACAGATTTTCTACATATACCTTTAGTTGGTTTATTATTGGCTGGCCTTTTCTTTGTGTCTTTATACGTTTATCACTTTTCGTGTACCGAATTGTTGAAACTTTTACCACTGAGTCAATAGAGCACACCTGCTGCAATTACCAAATTCATCCACCTGGCTTACATAAAATAATTAACTAATGCAAGATCTGTACATCTTTTTTTTTAGGGGGGGGGGGGTCCACATTCTAGCAGTATGAGCATTTTTATCTGGATCAAACCCAAACTGATAATAGAAAATCAGAAGTTGACCCTTCTGCTATGGCTTGTGTTAACGTAATATAGCATCCTGGTCACATACTGGTGGACATCGGCTGTGTGCTTGCCTTGGGTGTCTTGCCTGGTGCAATCATTTTTGTGATCTGCTTCCAAACTTTGGATTTGTGTAAAATAAACATTTTCTTGCTATGCCCATTAAAAAAAAAAGTATAAAAAACATATTGTGGCTTCCAAAATGAAGGCAACCAAATGTTTAAGCTGTTAAGATGTTAAAATCTTAATTAATTCTGTCAAATATTTGTTAAATAGGTTTTTCTGTCTCTCTCTCTCTCTTTTTGTTTACGTATGCACTATGCAGTGCAAGTATGCAGTATCAGTGTTACGATACTATGATGGGTCAATTTCTACCACAGCTACTACTAGACATCCCTGAGAACCATATTTGAGCGGTTGTCAAAAGAAAGAAAAAAAGTATACAATCTCTTCCCCCCCCTCCCCCCCCCCCAGGCAAGGGTTTAATTTTTGCTTCATGACATCCCTGGCTAATGCAAGATTGGAAGACCATCAACAGACAGGGTCTGTGTTGCCATGACAACCCTTCATGGCGCTGTAAGGAACAACTGCGGTCTCAGTCTATCACTGAGCTGATTAACAGGACAATTCAAAACTAGCTAATAAATGTGCAGTGTTGGGACCGTCATAAATGCTGTAAGGGGAAAAAAAAAAAAAACTGCTCATTGAAAAACTTTGATCAGGTCATCTTTCTAAATTGCCCACATAAATCATTTGCCCAAGGACATGTTGCATTGACACAGGAACAGAAAATAGATCAGACTTTCCATGAAGGACTGACGATGAAAAGAAGCCGAATGCAAATCATTTAGATCCATGTCCCTGTATAAATATGGTTGTTAACCTCTCTTCAGCCATTTGGTAAATTACAAATAATGCTCATTAAAATGCATAGTGAACGGAGAAGGCTTTATGCACTTTAAGACAACCTTTGAAAATAACTGCCCCGTGGGAAATCTACTCGGCTGACCATTTATTTTTAACTTCCCCTCGTCACTGGACATTATGGAGATTGGAGCTGGATGAACGTTGTTTTAGAAACAAAGTAGTAAGCATGCGTAATCGTGTAAATGTTAAAGCATAAACGAGAGATCCTGTTCTTCATGAGAGCTAATAATTAGGGGGAATCCATCCACCACACTGCAACGAGAGGGTGCAAAGAAATGCTGAGGATGAGGTCCGGAACAGGCTGCTAAATCCTGATTTATATGGTTAGCTGCGTGCTGGTGTCGCACACGGAAAATATCGGATCTACAAGCTCACAATGCATCGTCATGACCAAGTGAAGGCAGATGGGCTCATGAAGGCAACTTACCAGAAGAAGAGATCAGTAAGTTTATGGCTGTCAAAAGCACTTTGATGCTTCCGACGCTGTATAATGAACGTCCATGTATACTGGGACATTCTTAAAGAAAAAGACAGACAGCAACGATGCATACCGTTTGACAGTGATAAAGTCGCAGAGTGTGAAACTCGGGAGTGGCACACGTTAAAAACTTCCCAAACTACCAAACGAGCATATAAATATTCCCTCAACGCGAGATGGCTCGTCACTCGGTGACTTTAGCTGCCTCAAAGTTGACCGCCAACTTTCTGTGCTTCCTTTTGGAGGCGGAGCTAGGGGTGTGGCCTGTTCCTGGGGTGTTCTGTCGCGGGGGAGGGGTTTGAGGATTAGTTGTCGTGGCGACGGGCTCAGAAGGACTGGGTTTGGACGGAAGGGGCTGATCGAAATTGCTGCTCTGTGGTTGGCCAAGCTGTTGACTCTGAGCGTGCGATTGGCCGGGGTGCTGGTTCTGGGTGTATTGGTGCGACTGGTTCCTGGCCACGGTGTGGGCAGCGCTGTAGAACTCTCTGGTTTCCTGGGTCTTCTTGGCTGCCGACACCCTCTTCTTGGTCACCTTAAGTACAATTTTGAGGTATTCGTACTTTACTTGAGTATTACCAAATTCCAGTGCTTTTACTTCTACTCCACTACATCTCAGAGGCAAATATTGTACTTTTACTCGACTACATTTATTTGAAAACTTTATTTACTAGTTACTTTGAAGATTTGGAATACTTACAGTAACCACATCATCCCTATAATTTAGGCCATTTGAAAATAGCCCATCTACAAGCTCACAATGCGCCGCATCGCCTCGCATTGTGATCTTGGAGATCTGCTACTTTCAAAAGATTTTTTTATACATTTGAAAACTTGAAATGAGACATTCTGCATAATGAGTACTTTCTACTTTTGGTACTTTAAGTACATTTTGAATTCCGGAGTAGTTCTACGTTGCAGTATTGATACTTTTAATGTAAGTAAAACAATTGAGTACTTTTTCCACTAAAGGTATCGCCAATGCAATTCTAGTGGGAAATCTAACTAAAATGTATGTCTGCCCCGTCATTACCTGTAAGGGAACAAACTGGTTGTGTGAGCCAATGGGCAACGTCGGCGTCGGCGCTTGGGAGCGGGCAGCGCCAGGGAAGGTGCCCACCCCTCCTCCATAGTATGGCTGGCCCTGGTGGTGAGGGGGCAGCGCCATGCCCCACAGAGGGCCAGGGCCGTAACTCTGAGGAGGCAGCAACAGTCCTCCTGGGGGGAAGAGAGGGGGCACGACATGACATCAGAATAAGGGTAGGCATACCTGCAGTACTATTGGCCCATGTGAGAGTTTTATACATACCAACAGTCCTACAGTCACGAGTCCGACACCCTACCCCAAACCCTAACCTAACCCTAACTCCATGCTGAAGCCATGGGTGATTTGTAACCGGCCACGGGTGATTTGTAACCGGCAGTGCATGTCGGGAGCGACGGTGTTGTCGGACTCATGAACTGTTGGGACTGTTGGTATGTCTAACAAACGTATGCGCCCCGTTATATACATGACAAACGCACCTGATTGGTTGAAGACGGGGGGCATCGGCCCCATGTGGGGTGGCCTTATCTGTCCCATGCCAGGGAAGAGAGGAGGAGGGAGGGAGAAGCCTGACCCCACCGAGTTCTACACACACAGCAGGTTATGTGGTTAGAACCATCAAACAGTTGGACAGAATAGAGCAGTGGGAGGGAATCTCCACCACTAAATATGTACTGGAATATACATGTATACTATGTTACTGTCTCAGACGCACACGCACACACACACACACACACACACACACACACACACACACACAGTACCAGTCTTTGGAGGGCAAAGAGAGCAGCTTTCTCCTTGGCATCATTTTCTGATGGGCACTGTGGACCATGGACCATCAGACCGCTGGACAGCTTAACCTGGCATATAACCAGTCCCTGTAGAGAGAGGCAGGACAAGTTTTAAACTTGGGCTCATAACTTTCATTGGGGAGAGATAGTAACAAAGACCTTCCCTGAGAGAAATCCAGCACCCCATGTAAGCCATGAAGTGCTGGATATGCCTCGAAAACACACACAAAAAGTTGCAATAATGAATGAATGCTGCATGCCTTGATAATGTGTTAGGGCAATAATGAAACACCTGTGCACAAGGTTCAAAGTTGAACAAAAGGTGCCACCATCTCTGTTGAGTCCATTTTCCACCACTGGCGTGTTTACCTGTCTGCCGTTGTGTAGGTAGGTGAAGTCGGGCGGGGCCATGCCCAGCCCTACACAGATGCGCGCCAGCTCCGACGACACACTGGGCATCATGGGGTTAACGGGGGGGTTCACAGGGGCCACCGCTTGCGGAGGAGGGGGCAACACCACCTGCTCGCCCTGCGGAGAGTTCATCTTCGCCGCTGCACAGAGGAAAACAAACAAAACATCAAGTGTTTTGAGTACACCGAGAAATAGCAGCGGTATATTAGTCTTTAAAAGGGAAAGCAGTTCTATGCTACGGTAGTGGGGGGGGGGGGTCGGGGGAATATCGCTGGTTTAAATCAAGGACCATGCGCCTAAATGTTGGAAATGTTCATAAATACTGGCAGGATATCCACTCCACCTTGGAGACCATTCTGTGTTTTAAGATACCTCGGACTTGTTCCTTTTTATTGCTGGGATATATCCCTGAAGAGTTTCTAATACATGATAAATATTTAATCAAGATCCTCTTAGCAACAAGTAAGAAAGCGATCACACGACCCTGGTACCAACAGGACCCACCAACGAAAGAACATTGGATGGACATTACTGAGGAACTGTACGTTATGGAAAAACTAACATTCATACTTAGACTACAAGAGGATAAGTTCTATAAAAAGCGATAATGTATGAGGATTTCAATGAATGTGTCTTGTAATATGAATAATGCAGCCTTGTTTTTGTTTTTCTCCTTTTTCTTTTTTCGTATTGTCTTTTTTTGTTGTCTGTCTGTCTTTTCATCAATACAAATTAAGTGAAAAAGCCTGACACTAGTCTGAATTTTAATTTCGTTTCACTTCCATTATAGACTGAAAGCCCTCCCCACGGCAGCAGTCTATGGGATGGGTGTCGTCAAAGCGGCAGTCTAACCTGTTTGCTAACCAAACAAACACAGCCAACGAGCGCTACTAGTATGTAAACAAAAGCGGTAAAATATGTCGGATGATGATGTTTATAAAACCTCTCGTGTAAATCAGCTTACTACTTGGCTACGTTCGGATTTCCGAATGTCGCTGACACCGTCGTCGGGAGAGACTCCAGACCTGAATCGCCAGAACATATTTTCTTAATGGGCGTGGCTAGAGATTCAGGGCTGGAGCCAGGCTAGGTCCACGGGTGAAGAGGTAATCTTGAAAAAACAAGAAAGTGGCCGCAAGTGCGGCACTAGCCCCTCCTATGTCCAGCTTTGAGGGTGTGTACACACAAACATTAAATGCCACTGAAAATGAAAGGCCATTTTTTGTGAGTGGCAAGCAGGCCGGAATGAGATAATGTATGATGATAAGAGCAGCCCTCACTTCACACGGGTGTGATTTTATTTAGGACGCAAGAGTCAGACAAGAAACCCCAAATCAATCAAATAAATGAGGTCTAGCAAGTAGCAACCTAGACCTGGGAATACAAATGAACACAAGTGACAAGCTGGAAGACAAGACAGCCAATGAAACCACTGGAGTATTCATTAGTAGTACTGTTGTTTCTACTGCCATTTTGGTTTTCCCATCTGAAAATAGAAACCAATAGCTCCATCATCCCCGCGTCAGGTGGAAACCTTGCATGACCCAAAACCTTTACTTTTCAGGAAAAGGAAAAAAGAACCAGTTGTGTACTGGTGTTGCTACACCGAAAATAACTGAAAGCTTGCAGATCTGCCATTTGTTCAGTGTACAACGCTTTGGAGCTCCAAGAATAAATCAGGCATTACTACTTACCTAATTTCTTAGCAGATCTTCTCCTGTTCTGTTGGCCTCCAGAGACGCTGACAACGGCTGGGTCCTGGAAGGAAGGACTTCCCGTCCCAGAGCTGTCGATCTTTAACATCTCCTTCAACACCATGGTCCCTTTCTGTGGCAGGGGGGAACAACAATTCACAGTTACACTACTATGTCATACCCGTTTAACATGCATCATTACAAACTTTCAAACAACAAAAATGGCTACTAAAATCGCTGACTCGTGCACTGGTCGCTGGAACATGGCTGCTAACTTGGTCACTCTGCTCACCATTGCAAAGGACTGTGGAGACAGCGGGCCATCTTGACTAGTTGACTCCTGTGGAGAAGGGGGAGGGGGAGGGGCTGGGCTCTGCTGGCTGTCCTTGGAGATGTTGAGACTGGCGATGAGCACGTCAAACTCAGAGGAAGAAGAAGAAGGCTGGGGGAATGAGAAGAAAGAAGAAAAAAGGTGATGGAAAAGCAGAGTGGAAAAAGCAGATCTTCCACTGTTCACACAGAATGTCTGCGTTAACCCATTTAGGCCTGACCTCAAAATTAAAAAAAAAAAGATATTCGAAATCCTCCAGTTTTCTGAAATAAATATTTTCACGATTTTTCAAAAATAGCAGACCTACAAGCTCGTAGCGCGCCACTCGGTGGCGCGCTATGAGCTTGTAGATCTGCTATTTTTCAATAGCTAAATTATAACATAATGTTTAAAACACCAAAAGGGGTTCACGCCCAAAATGGGATTAGGCTGGCTGGCCACCAGCCGCCACACCAACCTCTTCCCCACCCATCCCCATGAATTGAATATGAAGGACGCCAATGGAAACAAGTCAGACTTTCTTGGGCCACTTCACCCCTTTTGCAGCCAGAGCTCATTTCAATGATGTTTGGGAGACAAGAAACACTTTCCTGGGGGTAATATGTGTTTTTAGATATTTTAGTATTTCAAAAGTGTCTGTGGTGTCATGGACACTGGTCTAAGTGCTGGATTACTACAATGACCATAATGCTTTGCTGCACTCGCCCCACCTTGTGGATAGGGGGAGGGCTGTCTTACTGTAGTCCAGGAAGGAAGTGAGACCAGTGTCTATGACATCACAGGCACTTTGAAATACTAAAATATCTAAAAACACATATTACCCACATAAAAGCCCCAGGAAAGTGTTTAGTGTCTCCCAAACATTAAGATATGGATGCAAAAGGTGTGAAGTGGCCCTTTAAATCCTCTAATCAGAGCCTTGTGTTGAACTGTACTTTCCTGTGTTAATAAAGTATTCAATATAATAAAAATCTAATAATAGTAATACACAATAAAATACGCTGCTGGGAAAATCCCAGCAACACTATCATGGAGCAGTGCCTCGTTGGCACTGCAGTTCTGATATTTCATAATCATTGATTTTTCTTAAACCCCAGGGGGGTCCAGGGGGAAAATCCGCAACATCAGAGTTGGAACCGGAGACCAATTGGGTCTCCATTGACCCGCTGAGCGCTGTTCAGAGGTGGACAGCCACCTGCCGGCGGGGGCAATGGGGCTCAAGAGGTTCCCGTTTATTTTGAACCGTTTTTTTCTTGTGTTTTGTCTCTTTGCTCTTCCTCTCTCTCTGTACCCCGCCACCACCTCCATTCCTGAAAACTATGAACAATCAAGCTTTCACCAAACATAATTACACACATTTTGCAGCTGTAAACCTGTGATGCAGCAATAAAGTTGAGCCTGATGGTAAATGCAGAAGCAAAAGAGTTTGCAGTGTGGTGTGTGTGTGTGCATGTGTGCGCGTGTACCTACCTTGTTGGGTGTGTTTTGGGAAGGGAAAATGGAGGATACGTCATCGCTTCTTTTCAACAGCCTGATGCCGCTGGATGGGACCTGAAAGATAGCACAGATTTGCTTCTAACTACACACATAACACGCAAAAAAAAAGAAAAACACACACACACCTACTTACACATAAGCCTACAGATTCATACTTAGTTGTGCGCTGGTGTTGCACACCAAAGATAGCAGATCTATAATTGTGATCATGATTAAGTGTGTACGGTACCCAAGTTAATTTCACAAAATCTATTTAGTGTTCACCAAAGTTCTCTAGATACTGGACTGAAGCTGTCTGCACACTGCTGCGTTTTTAGGATTTTTGGCTGTGTTTTTCTGAAAAACGCATACAGTCTGCAAGGACCTGTACTTTGTAAACACAACAAATCAAAAACTTCAATAAAATAATACCATATCATATCGATTCTTCAAATATTAAATGTTACCCAACATTAAAAGAAATGAATTGATGCAGGGTGATACAATATTGATACGAGATGATATTCTTGTGCCCGACTACCACAATCATTTTACGTCAGCTCACAACAAGCCAACTAAGATTAATGATATTGGCAACTTTGTTTTAGGGTTCAATTGTGCTTTTAGCAAGACTATATGTACATTGTTTGCTACCATTGAATAGCACAGAGTTAGAAGCGCTTGTCAACAGAAACACAGCATGTTAAAAGCACATGCTGTTTAGCTCACTCTACCTTCATGTTGAGGGGTAAATCGTTTCACATTTAGGTGACTTCATCTATATACCTGTGAACTATTTAATTAGAAGCTGGAAACCTTGGAATTGCACTCTTGGGGAGGAAAACTGTGTGTGTGTGTGTGTGTGTGTGTGTGTGTGTGTGTGTGTGTGTGTGTGTGTGTGTGTGTGTGTGTGTACTCACACTCACAGATTTGTTGGGGGTTACGTGTTGGTTCTTGCCCTGTTGGGAAAGAAAAAACAATAAGAAAAGGTCAGAAAGCGAGCCGATCCAACCATGGCTGATATTAGACAATAGACATGCCTGCCATACTGTTGATTTCGTTAACTAAAACTATGACGAAAAATGTTTGTCGACTACCGTTTTACACTGAAACCCCCCCCCCCCCCCCCCCCCCCCCAAAAAAAACTAAGCCATGATGACTAAACTATATTGACAATTTCATCAACAAATAAAAAGTAGACTAAAATGTTAGTGAGGGACTAGTGGAGAAGAGATCAAGTAGAACAAGTCATTTTATGCTTGGTTGCATGCTGAAAATAGCAGATCTACAAGGCCACAACGCGTCGCAGCGTGTATAAAATACAGAAAGCAAATACAGCAAGTGTAAAATCAGCCATTACGACACTGTCAAGGCTTGCCAGAATACATTTTAATCTAAATCTACAGTTGATTTAGTCGACTAAAATCTTATGATATTTAGGTGACTAAAACTGGACTAACACTAAAACATTCCAGGTGACTAAAATGTGACTAAAAAGACTATGACTAAAACAAAATCTGCTGTCAAAAACAACACTAATGCCTGGTGTCTTTGTGCGTCAGTGCACACTTACATTGTTGTGCCAGTGCGTAGGAGGCTTGTGTGGAGGGCCAGAGTTCTGCAGGGACTGCCACACATTACTATACTCCTCTTCTGAGGGCTGGAGAGAGAGGGAGGCAGGAGGGAGACAAACAAAAGCATCATTATCACATCATGAGGAAAAGTTGAGGTGAAAGCATGAATGAACAATTCACTCAATTGAATGACCGAGTATTATTAAGGTATTTGGGCTGCAGAGGTTGGTGTTTTTAATTATTCCATTTCTACCTTGTAGCCGATCTACCTTGTACATACTGTAGGCAATTTAGGACGAATTTGGGATAGGAACGTTAGGGTTTAACTGTTGGGGGGGAAAGCATAACGAGTGCTTGGTGGAGCCAGCTGGCCAAGGTGGGAAGTGTCCCTACCTTTCCCTGTTGTTTATGGTTGAGAGCCTTAGGAGGAGAACTTCTGTTGGCCTGAGAGTCCGATTTCATCACCACCTGCTTGCTGTTCTGCTGAAGACACAAAAGTGCAAACGATAAATTAATGAAAGAAAGTGGGGGGTTAAAAGGCTAAAAGGCTTTTTTGATTGTCACTCATGGTAAACATCGAAACGGAAGAAGCTGGAACAATTGGATCCTGTGTGTGTGTGTGTGTGTGTGTGTGTGTGTGTGTGTGTGTGTGTGTGTGTGTGTCCGTGTACACTGTACACATGCGTTTGTGTGTATGTCTGCCCTCGGGCATGCATGTATTAACCCATTTAGACCTGAGGACGCATCTGTGTCACCTCATAGCTTGATTATTTTAATCTTTAGCGGTTGAAAAATAGATGCTAATCTTTGATATTTTTTCACAGTGATCATTTGTAACTCAAACTTTAGCTTCCAACATATTGTTGTTCCCTGGAACAACAATATGTTGTTCCATATTTTCAGATGGGGGCCAAATACAGATCATTCTGAGGGTTCTTGACATGAAAAGGTTTGAGCACCAGTGGGCACCACCGATACGTTTTTTCAGAAAACCAGGAATCAAGGATTTGAAAGACATTTTGTAGAATCTGGTCTCGGGTCTAAATGGGTCAACTAACACTCCTCTCTCTCCTCTTACATGTGTGGGTATGAAGGGCGACCGTGGCGAGTGGTTGAGTCCGGCCAGCTGTCGGTGTGAGGTGGGGGTGGTGGCGGGCTGCGGCTTGACGATGGCGGTGAGCTTGTGGGAGCCCTGCTCCACCCGGGTGCCGTGCGACAGGTTGATGAGAGCGCAGGCAGGCAGCCGGTAACCACGGCTTGGAGTACACCTTGGGAAGACACACACACACACACACACACACACACACAAGTAGATCTTTAATACTGGTATTATATGAGCAGTGTTGGAATGGAGTGTTGGAACCCATTTTGGGCGGGAACCCCTTTTGGTGTTTTAAACATTGTTATAATTTAGCTATTGAAAAATAGCAGACAGGCATGCTACGAGCTTGTAGGTCTGCTATTTTTGAAAAATCGTGAAAATGTGGCACAAATCTTTGAATACTGTATATATAAACATAGCCGTACCTGATGGTAAGACCTCCTACAAACTCTTCATCAAACACCACCTCATAGAGAATCTCTGCCTCACGCTCCGCTGAACACACACACACACACACAGTTACACGGATTAAAGCAAAATAAAATCTCACAACGTTTGCATGACATTTGATTAGTTGAGTTGACCCCCCCCCCAATCGAACCCATTGATGCCTAAGTTGCTGAGTGCCGAGTGTCTTTGGTATGCCCCGGCTGGGGGATCGAACCCCCGACCTCCCAGTTTCAGGGCGGACACTAGTCTAACCACAAGGCCACTGTCTGGTGTCTCACCTCCTTGGATGCCGATGACGCTTCCTCTGAGACCCAGTGGGACGGTGAAGCTCTCCCTGATGTTCACCACACGGTCAAACAGGTGGTAGTCCGCCTCTGCATCGGCCACCACGCCGTGCTGCTGCTCTAAGGGCTACACACACACACACACGCGGATAGATACTCACGGAATAACGCTAAAATAAAATCTCTTAACCCATTTTGGGGCGGGAACCCCTTTTGGTGTTGTAAGCATTATGTTATACTAGATTTTTGAAAAATCGTAAATCGCAAATCTTTGAATATATATTCTTTCGGAGCAAACGTTTTAACTCAAATCTGAGGGGTCCCTGAAACAACATATTTTCAGATGGGGGTCGGCGGCCAATTACATATATTTTTTGGGGGTCCTTGACATGAAAATGTTTAGGAACCACTAACATAGAAACATGAGGTTTTTCAGAAAAACTGTCAGGATTTAGAAGACATTTGTAGAATCGTATAAATGGGTTAAGACTGAGAATGTAATGATGATGATTTAGGCCGACCAGCTGTAGAAATCGTGACATTTCCGAGACAATTCTTGTTTCTGGAAGAGAGCAGCATGCTTTCACAGAAGACACGCTTGGCTTCTATGGAATCCAAATGACTGAAATCAGTCGTATGCCGCATACCTTTTTGAATGGCTCAGTTCTCCAGATAAATTCACTTTAGTGATGATCGCACCATCGACTCAAGTGTAACCAAAAGGTCACAGCAGCAAATAGCAAGATTGGATTTGAACACATCCCTTCCAAATGTCCCACTGTAGAAATAGTGCGATGGGAAACAGAATAGTTCAAACTAGCATAGTAAGACTCACCCTGAACAGGAGATGAGGCTTGACTGTCACCCGCACTTTCTTACAGCTCTTCTTCACCTGAGAGAGAGAGAGAAAGAAATGAGTGAAATTACAGAATGGTCAACAGACTTGAAAGAACAATTAAGGTAGTGTAAGTGATTTTCGTTGGTTAACAAACGTTTTAAAAAGCTGTATATTGTGATAGTACTCATTGCTATAGTCAGTGTGTTTGTTCGGTAACAGGAGTCGCCATGTCTCTCCAGCTTTTTATTAAACAGAAAATGCAGAAACTGAGGATAGAGAACGCAGTCAGGATACAGACTAAACAAGTGGTGACACAAGGAAATGAGCAGACAAAATTGGAACTGGAACACTATAAAAATTAAGCTCATAAATAGCTACTGGCTCCTGAATGGCTGACATTTTGTCAGACCTGAAAATGTATTTTCTGTTTATTAAAGAGCTGGAGAGACAGGGAGACCCCCGATACTGAACAAATACACTAGATAGCAATGATTAGTATTGATTACTATCAGAATATAGTGATTTAAACTTTTAACAAAAAACTTTTTGTTTTAACCAGAAGATATCACGTACCCTACCTTAATAAACAGAACGATTCCAGTGACAGTAGACAGGAGTTAACAAACATGGTGTGTCTTATACCTTGACTCTCTCCACCTCTTCCTCTATTTTCTCCACAATGGCAAAGTCCAGCACCTGGAGGGAACAGGACGCACGGCTGATGGAGCTGGCTGGGAGACTCTTCAACCAGGAGGAGACCTCCATAACCTTCTCTGCACTGCGTGGGGAAAGGAGTGGCGTACTCGTCATAATCTAGGAGGCCATGGTCTTCAACTGAACAAATTATTTCCAAGCATAGAAAAAATAATATCGTAAACTAATGGCCTAAGCCCAAAGTCAATAATTAAATAAAATAAAAACGTTTATAACAATTTATGTCTATTAATAAACAACACTGTCTGTCAGTTATGTAACATATAATAAAATTACATTGAATTAAATAGGATTAAACCTTAGACTTAGGCCAATTTACTAACTGATTTACTCCTGATGACGTCACAAAACCATTGACTTAGGCCAATTATTTTGGCCTAAGCCACACCCATTTTACTAGAAGGGGTGGGATCAACATGATCCTTTAAAATTAGGAGGTGGCCCCAAAATAATCCTCAAAAAATGAGGTTAAGAAGGTGACGATATGTAAAGACTTGACAAAAATGAAAAGTATGCATTTCTGATACCTGTTCTGATCCTCGCCGGGCCAGATGTCATCTTCATAAAACACGTCGTCCTGGCTGTTTCTGGACACGGCATCAAACACCTCGGAGAACCTGCAGGACAGGAACACAACACATGATGATGGTGGAGATCCTGGCGGTGAACTCCCTGATAATACCAAATACTGGAAAACCAATACTGTATGAATCCGGTCTACATCCGATCTACAAGCTCATCTACGAGCTTGTAGGTCTGCTATTTTTTTTAAATCGTGAAAATATTTATTTCAGAAAACTGGAGGATTTAGAATATTTTTTGAAATGTTTGAGGTCAGGCCTAAATGGGTTAAACAAACAGGTTCAAGTGGTTAAGTCTTACACCACACACACACACCTGTCCAGGTATTCAGCCAGTAGTTCTTCCACAGCAGAAGAGTATAGCCACTCCTTCTCCGTCCTCTTGGTGTAGCCAGGAACCTCCTCGTTCTTCTTATTAAACTTCATATTCAAACCGACGTTGACCTTCTGCTCCCCGCAGGGACTGCAAAACAACAGGGAGGAAGAAGACAAAATGAGAGCGACGGCGACAAACAATTAAACTAGAGGAGGGGCACCGTTTGAAGCAGCAGTTACAGATATGAGTGACGAGCACCGAGGCAATGAACATATAAATGTGTGGGAGTGCAGAAAGGAAAAAGGAAAATGTTATGTTCTTTTTTTTATCAGTGTGTAAAACATGTGGGAGAAGAAACAACTCATTGACCGGGAATCATTTTTCCTGCAGACGGATCGATCGAACACTCACTTCTTCTTGCAGCCCCGGCCAATGAAGATGCTCCCGGAGAAGCGGGAGACGAGGTAGCTGGTGATGCCGAGACGAGACGCCAGGACGTAGCCAGGACTGTACTTCACACTGTATTTCTGTAGGACGCACACTAACACAGTCAGGACTCGGAGGACTGCACTTAAGACTTTTTGACCTGAGATCAGATTCTAAAAATGTCTTCTACATCCTGACAGTTTTCTGAAAAAGCTATGTTTCTATGTCAGTGGTTCTTCGATCTTTCAAGCTTTACAAGCTCGTAGCGCGCCACTCGGTGGCGCGCTATGAGCTTGTAGATCTGCTATTTTTCAATAGCTAAAGCATGACATAATGCTAACACCAAAAGGGGTTCCTGCCCAAAATGGGTTAAGACTTCTTTTCTATTTTGTAGATTATATAGAGCCTTCGTGCTACTCCTCCCCGTTGACAGCTGCCTCCCCCTAGCCCTCTGGAGTACATGCAATGCCAATTATCACCCTCCCTGCCCGACCCCTTGGGAGCACGGGAGAATTGTCTTTGTGCAGACTGACGCCCGACAAAGCTGGTTGCTCCACGGCAAATTCGAACCCACAACCTCTGCTGTGGTGGGCAGGGACTTTACCACTGTGCCACCCGAGCACCGCTAGCACACTGCAGTTCAGGACTACTTCACACTGCATTTCTGTAGAACAAATAACAATGGTGCACTTCAAGCTGGTCTTGTACAGAGATGGGTGGAAAGACTAGATACAGACATACTGTATACATTACATTTTAATAGGGATCAGCATCGACGTATCGGTCACACATCGGTATTTGCCGATGATCGGCATCCGCAAATAAAACTGATGTTTATCTGTTATTGATGATCATACATTTTGTGTTGGCTATGTTGGTGTGCTGGTTATCTGCAGCCTACCAAGCTGTAGATTCTGAACATTTACTTATTTGACGCATTTGTTTTTGTATTTTAATCGGCCAAAGAT
This sequence comes from Protomyctophum parallelum, assembly GCF_964188405.1. Lineage (NCBI taxonomy): Eukaryota > Metazoa > Chordata > Actinopteri > Myctophiformes > Myctophidae > Protomyctophum > Protomyctophum parallelum. Next base: position 30,069,186 of record NC_139709.1, on the reverse strand, counting down.
TTTCCTATCAGTGCATCCCTACAATTTAAACAGTGTTCTGATTGAGATTAAAAGTTAAGTGTGGATGTCAGTAAAATGTTTCTCACACAAACACACACACACACACACACACACACACGCACACACACACGAAGCGTGTCTCTTACATGCTGGTTCTGCATCAAGCTTTCAAGCTGTGGCTCGTACGGCGCGCTGAAGACCACCCGTACCCGGCCTTCTTTGATGACATCACTGGACTCTTGGACCTGTTTCCACCAAACACACAGAGTGATGAGCCATTTAGGTGCAGGTGCGGTTGTAGTACAAATAACAAGCCTACATTGTTGACGATGCTGATGATGCTTTTTGGGCCAATAAGTTCTGTACAACACCAAAAAAAAGAATGAAGGCAAAAATAATTGTAATATCATTATTACACTGAGGAGCATGTGTGGCGCAACCAGATACGTTGCTGACAATTTAAAAGTGTGATTTTGCAAACATGTTGTGGGTGTGACTGAAGGTTTTCTATGTTTTATTTGTGATGAAGTTAATTATTGCAGAAGTGTAAAAGTACCAGTATATCACCAGTAGGTGGCGAGGTATCACCAGGGGAACAGAGTTTGTGAGTGCATCAAGTCTCATGTAAACTGAACTCTCATGTCATTTCAACTGTGAGAGTTTGTTCAATTATGAAACGCATGCTGCTGTGCAGTTGAGTGCAGTTGCAGTGTTATACTGAGCATTTATTGTCTCTTTTGAAGAAAAAAAGGCAACATTAAATAAATAAACAAAGGTTGGGACCAGCCGTCTATCCGTCTTAGTCCCGTTACACATGGAAGTGGAAAGGAAGACGTTACCTCTCCTATGGCACCGTAGTAGGGGTTGCCCACCATGAAGACAGTGGTGGTAGGGGGGAACAGCTCTTCCAAGGTCCTGAAGCGACTCAACGATGAGTCAAAGGCCTTGAGGTCCTGAATGATGCACGGAGAGAGAAGTGCCAGAGAGAATAGATATATGGTTAAAAGAGGAGGAGAAGCCAAAATATAAAAGTCATGGCGACAGAGGAAGCTAGTGAGAACAAGAAGACAAGGTCTAGTATATACTGTATATATATATAAATGTCTCCACATTTTCTTTAAACAAGCACATATTTCTTGATTACAATGTAGCATTATGAGGGAAATGAATAGCTTGAAATACATCAGAGGCAGACACCGGGCTCGATACCTAGACTCGTGTTGCCAGACTGTTGCCTCTCGTAATTATCAAATAATAAAATGCGTCAATGTGTCATACAGTCTGGAGCAACGGAAGCTCTATCATGAGTAAGCAATAAAGGAAGTGGAGACTAGTCCCCCACTTCCGTTTCGTCCTTACAGTTGCGTACATTTATCTTAATATAAATAGAAATCATCTAAGCAAATATAGCTTGGTGCTTAGCAGAAATGGAAATAAAAAAATAAAAAAGGAAAGATTTCTTTTAAATGTATTTTTGTGAACGGAAATGGAAGCTTCATTACTCGGATTGCGGGAGGTGACGTTCCAGACTCTATGTAGCATTCGGAGATTGTGGAATAGTTGTCTGGCTACGCGAGACTATTCGGTACCCAACCCTGACCATCCCTTGGTTAATTTCAATGCCACTGTTTGAATCATATCTATCTGTTGGACTAGAGTATTAAGCCCATCAAAAAGAAATCAAGAGAAGGGGTGTGTATGTCCATTTACTTTGATTTCAGTAGTATGCATATGGAAGGACTGGACAATCCCACTTTACCCATTACTTAAGTACTGTACTTAAGTACAATTTTGAGGTACTTTTTACTTTACTAGAGTATTTCCAATTTTCAATACTTTTACTTCTACTCCACTACATTTCAGAGGGCAAATATTGTACTCCACTAGACCACTACATTTATTTGAAACTTTTAGTCACTAGTTTGTCACTTTGTAGATTTTGATTACCGGTATTACAAAACATATTAACCTCTTGTGAGCAGAAAGAATCAATAATAAGCAGACTTGGCAACCTGACTGTAGAAAGTAACAGTACAGTAAAGAACCTGGGGGTCATTATTGATTCTGAATTGAATTTTAATTCACACATTAATCATGTTACCAAGATTGCCTTTTTTCACCTTAGAAATATTGCACGAATCAGAGCCTATTTGTCTTTGGACGATGCAAAAACGCTAATCCACGCCTTTGTTTTTTCTCGGCTTGATTACTGCAATGCACTTTTTTCAGGACTGCCTAAGAAAACAGACAGATTACAACTTGTCCAAAATGCAACAGCCAGTTTTAACTAGAACTAAGATGAGAGAACATATTACTCCAGTTTTGGCTTCACTGCACTGGCTTCCGGTTGTTTTTAGGATTGATTTTGAAATTATTTTACTTGTGTATAAAGCTCTCAATGGTCTCGCACCTTCCTACCTACATGACTGCCTGCCTAAATATGTCCCAAACCGCCCCCCTAAGGTCTTCCACTGCTGGCCTGCTCGCTTTGCCTAAAAAAATGGCAACTAAAAAATACGGGGAAGCAGCTTTTTGCTTATACGGGCCGTCGGCATGGAACAAGCTCCCACTGTACCTTCGTCAGGCAGCCTCTGTAGACATTTTTAAAGCACAGCTCAAGACCCACTTCTACAACATTGCTTTTAATTGATCTTTTATTTTTGTCCTCACTGTATTGCATTACTGCTTGTTTTTTAATGTCGTTGCCTTGCTTTTCTTCTTTTTTTCTCCATTGCTCTGTAAAGCACTTTGAGCTGCATTTCATGTCATGAAAGGTGCTATACAAATAAAAGTTTTATTATTATTATTATTATTGAGCACTATATACATTTTGGTCATTTGAAAATAGCTCATCTAGCTGATCTCACAATACTTTTAGCACTTTAAAGTAAATTTTGATACCAATACATTTGTACTTTTACTCAAGTACATTTTGAATTCCAGACTTTTACTTCTAACGGAATAGTTCTATATTACGGTATTGATACCTTTACTCAAGTAAAAAAAAAAGTTTTGAGTACTCCCCCCCCCCATCACTGCCAAGTCAACCCACACACGTACCTTAACCACGACCTGGTAGGCGAAACACAGGACCTGTTTGGCCCACTGCTTCTCTAGCTCCACCACTCCGTTGGCTCGGGGCACATACTTCCGTCCAGTCAACAGCTGACCATACAGAACCACAGCTGTCTCGTTGACGATGATCCCTTTCCTTTTCCCGTAGCTGACAAGAGACGAGATGACATGAATTTACTACGATGGAACATAACAAGAGCACATTATATGCAGTGATAATCTACAAATACTTCTGTTATCAAACTTCAAATGATAACCCAGTGTTTCCTTTATAGCTTTTTCTCTAGTAGCAATAGGGGCAATGACAACAACATCAGATTGGAGAACCAAACCTTTGCAGTGAATTTTTGGTTATGGAAAGATAATATTGCTTTCTCAGCCGGTATTCTCTACTGTGCATGATGGCTCACTGGAAACACTCTGCTACACCAGTGGGTCTCAAAGTGTCCTTGAGTGTGTATACTCATGGGGGTCCTTGAAATTAAAATATTTGAAAACCACTGTACACTAAATGGAACAGAGCCTTAATTAATACCATTGGTGAAGGAAGTAGGGAAGTGGCCCGGCAGTAGGAAGAGTTATTCTGTGTGCATAAAGCCATATCCAAGTGAGTAGAGGAGTAGAAGAGCGACCCTCTTGCCCGTCCTTACTGTTCTGTGATTCCCTGGACGTCTTTGAGCCAGTCCTTCTGCTCCTTGTCAGAAAGGTAGAACACCTTGGTAGGGGGAGGAGTGGAGGACCTGTGATACAGCTTCTGGACACCGGGGGGCTCGTTCAGGGAAATTCTGGAAAAAACAAAAACATTCAGATTCATTGATTGAAAATTGTGTTCAGTTTGTAGAATGGGTATACATTTCAAACGAAAGCTCAAGTCAATACAAAAACTGCTACGAGGATGAAACCAGAAAAGCGCTAAGACAGGGTCCTCCGTCTTCAATTCATCAGAACATTTAAAGATGTACAATTACACACTTCTATAAAAATGAAAGGAAATCATATGTACAGTTAAAGTAGAAAAGGGGAAAACGTACAGTATGGAAAAATAGATGGGGGGGGGGGGGGATTATAGGAAGAGTCCGCACCATTTAGTTCTCCTTTAGTTCTCACTCTTATTCTAATAGTTGAGGCTTGTGTTGCCAATATCAGTGGTTCCTACACTTTTCAGCCCGTGACCCAAAACAGAAATTAGATATTCGCCCAGGACCCAAACTAGTGAAAATAGCAGATCTACAAGCTCCCAACGTGGCACGAAGCGGTACAAAATAATATTTGTAAAAATATCTGAACAAATATTTTCACTACTTCTTAAATATTTGTTCTAATTTATGGAAGTTTGTAGATTTCTTTCATTTCTTCATGACATTACTGAACAAAACAACATTGGATTTTGTTATTAATTCATGAAAAGTTTCGCTTTTTGGGGGAATGTTTTTTTGAAAATCTTTTGAATCAATAATTTAAAACCAAATGTGACTCGATTTGATACAGAGGCAAGACTAACTGTTCAGGAGAGGAGAAAAATGAGTTAAAATGAGTTAATAGCACAGTCAGGCAGACTCTTCACATACTAGAGCATGTCTGAAATAAAATGTCAGAGCTGAAATAGACATATAGACATAGATATGAAATAAATGCTTAAACATGTAGCTAGGTGTAATGAGTCCACAGATGTGAACATTTCAAGCATGTTTTCTCAACTTGCTGTTTCTCCGCAAGACATTACTCTATAAGCCATATCTCCAAAACTGGTGGGTCAAACTGAACAACCAATATGTCAATTTGAATTTTGATTCCCTGCTTTCACATGACATGACATGACAAAAAGAAAAAAAAATGTCAATGTGTCCGCGAGCCACAAACAGGTTCAGAGTCTGACCCACTGTTTGGGGAAACAGTGCCATATCAGGATGCGGTGCTTACTTAGCCTCTCCATCAGACACTGCAATGATGCGAGCTTCCTCTAGGTGGGGCCAGTTGACAAACACAGACTTCCCCAATACAAGTTCTGCTACATCTTCACACACCTAGAGAGAGAGGGGGAACGAAGACAAGGAGGAGGATCAGAAAGTGAAGAGGTGAGATTAGAATGAAAGAGAGAGATATTATAGAAAGAAAAACACATCATCAAAAGCCTGCATAGGCATTGGCACCTAAGCATTGGCACCTCTTTTTATATAAAGCCATTGTTGGGATTCTCCCTGACTATATTTGTTCCATTTTGGAACTGAACAATAGCACCTATTAGACCCGCTCTAGTGATTTCTTAAGGCTCAAGGTTCCTCAGACTCAGACAGAGTTGGGCAACTTGGCAAGACAGCTTTTTCTGTCATTGGCCCAACTTCATGGAATGAACTCCAAAACTGTTAAAACTGAGCTCCCTGTCATCCTTCGGTCAGTATTTTCACCGTGATTGCTCCTGCTTCAATTGATTTATTTTACTGATGGTTGTTCTGCATAAAGTTCCTTTGTAATTTATCCTGATTTATAATGCTGTGTTGGGTGTATTGTTTTTGACTGTATTTTGTGTATTGTAACCTCGGCTACATTGAAAATGAGGGCTTGCCCTCAACGGTATTCAACTGTATAAATAAAGGTGATGATGATCAAAGCCCGTTGTCTTTTCTGCCCTACTTGTTAGCATGGAGCGGGTGCATAATATCTTGTCCATACTCTTGCTAAAAATCTATCCAATCAACAACTATTTGTTCAATGAGAATGTTTCCAAGTAATGTCCCTCTAGAAATGAATGGCCCTCCACGATGTCCCAAACTTTTAAAAATTCTAATATATTTTTCAGGCCAATTTTAATAAAAAGCAAGGCTTTTGCACACACCTACAGGCGACAGGTGCATAGGAGTGGGTTAGGTGCCCAACGTAATGAAAAATACCCGCACACTGTCTTCAAATGCAATGAAAAAAACTTTAGTGTGCGGTTGTTTGTTCTTTTCAGGCCAATTTGAATAAAATAATAGATCAGCTTTTATTAAAGGATCAATAAGAGTTATAACATAACTCTAGCTCTAGTGAGCATGCTTGCGTGCACACGCACGCTCGTGCAAACTCACACACACACACACACACACACACACACACACACACTCACTGGCTCCGCCTCTAATCTGTTGAGGATCTCGAGCATCATGTTCTCTCCTCTGCTGCTGTGTTGGAACACCATCACTCCATTCTTCTTTTTGTACCACTATAGAGACACAAAGACGAGAATGAAAGGAAAGGAAACTCACTATTGCCAACCTGCTGCCTCTATCACGCTGGTTCCCAAACGTTTTAGCCTGTGACCCGAAAAGAGATATTATACATTCTCCCGGGACCCAACAACGCGTCGCACTGCATTGTGAGCTTGTAGATCGGCTATTTTCACTACTTCTTAAACATTCGTTTTCTAATTTCTAATAAATTTGTTTTGAATTCATAAAAGGAAACGAGAAAAAAGAATGTGTCTGCGACCCACAAATGGGTCCCAACCCACTGTTTGGGAAACAGCGCTCTAGCTAGCACGTGCACACACACACACGCACGCACGCAGAAAGAACACACACACACGCACGCAGAAAGAACACACACACGCATGCAGACAGAACACACACGCATGCAGACAGAACACACACGCATGCAGACAGAACACACACGCATGCAGACAGAACACACACGCATGCAGACAGAACACACACACATGCATGCAGATAGAACACACACGCATGCAGACAGAACACACACACATGTACCTTGTGTTTGATGTGTTGCAGGGTAGGGAAACCACAGAAGTACAGAGCAGAGCGGTCAATGCGACGACCCACGTGGTCTAATGACACGTACCAGGCGTCCATGGGGACAGGAGTTTGCCTGTTAGCACACAGACAAATAATCCACAATGCAGCAGTTAAATACTAAATAACAAAACAAAATAAATAAGAACTAAGCTATGATGACTAAAACTAAATATACTGACAATTTCGTCAACAAATTAAAACTAGACTAAAAATGTTAGGGAGGGAGTAGTGGAGAAGAGGTCCAGTAGAACTAAAGGACAAGTCATTTTATGCTTGTTTGAAAGCTGAAAATAAATCTACAAGCTCACAACATATCACATGCTCACAGCGCAACGCATTGTGAGCTTGTAGACCGACAATTTTCAGCCATTACAACGCCATCAAGGACCACCAAAATACATTTTAGTCGACTAAAATTAGACACTAAAACCTTTCAGATGACTAAAATATTACTAAATCCAAATTCCAAAGTCCATGACTAAACTGAAATCTAAATTTGCTGTCAAAATCGGCACTAATCCGTTTGACCATTGGGCGGGAACCCATTTTGGTGTTAGCATTACGTTATGCTTTAGTTATTTAAAAATAGCAGATCTACAAGCTCATAGCGCGCCACCGAGTGGCGCGCTACGAGCTTGTAGGTCTGCTATTTTTGAAAAATCGAAGAACGACTGACATAGAAACATAGCTTTTTCAGAAAACTGTCAGGATGTGGAAGACATTTTTAGAATCTGATCTCAGGTCAGAATGGGTTAAGTAGGAAGTATCCTTATTCCTGTGTGTGTACCTGACATGACAGTGTGTGATGTTGGGGAACAGCTCGGGCAGGGTGGAGGTGTACGTGAAGTCCATATCGGGGTCGTGCGTGTAGACGGCACACTCGGTATGATGGTTCCTGGCCTTTTCTGCTCTCGTCATCTTGTCATTGAAGGGCTCCATAGCTGCCAGCAGGCATCTCTGAACACATACGCACGCACAGCACACATTGTCGTTTGTCTTACTAACTATGAAGGGACGTCAATCGAGAGATGTCTTATGCTGCGTTCACACGGGCAGATGCAAAAGATACAAAGATGCAAAGCTACACAGTGTATTTGTAGCTGTTGTAGCTTAAGCTACAAAACGTCGGATGCATCTTTGCATCTTCACGTCGCTGGCTTCCATTGACAATGAATGGTAGACCGTAGCTTTGCATCTGCCCGTGTGAACACAGCATTAGACCAGATGGGGTCTGGTAACGGCATAGCTACATGTTGATCTATGATTTCATGTGACCAGTGGCAGTCTATGACATCATTAAAAAACAATTGAGAAGAGGGAGAATTCCCTGTTTGTGTTTCTTTTATTTTGTAGGCTACTATTCTTTTGTGTTGTGTGACCTGCATATGAACTGTCTCTATAGTACAGGAAATATATGGAAAACACAGGATCAACCTCAAACTAATTGCAAAAGAAACAAACTCTTTTGCAATTAGTTTGAGGTCAAATTACATTATTACTGAACTACTAACACAGCATTAGTTTCTTAAGAGATAAGATCTTGAAAAAAAACAACAACAATTAAATAGTTCCGGGCCAGTGTCGCACAACAAAAGTAGCAGACAAAAAGTATCACCCCGTGTCACAGTGTGATACTTTGGGATCTTTGAGTATAAATCAGGCATTAAGTGGAACATGTCTGAAGCTCTGTTCGTCCTTTCCTTGTAAAATAAATGATGATTGATTTTGTGCATACCTCGTCTATAAAGGGAATGAGCACCACAGCCTCCCATTCCTGCTGTTTGCCATTGAGGTCCGTTTTAAAGTCCAGAGGGTAGTTCTCAATAATGGGCGAGCTTTCACTGGTCATCAGGTGCTGAAAAGAACATGTCATTTTTTTAAACGTATAATGAAATCAAACCACTAAAGATACAGTGGAAAGCATGAAAGATTCATAGAAGTTCACTCATCCATCAGTTACACAGATATTGGGTAATTGATGGATGGGGGCCATGAGCAAAACACTTAGCACTCAGCTGCACACCCTGCTCCTGCTAGTTTTGATGGGTAAATGCAGCAGGAATATCACATTATGTGCCAATATACAGTGAAAACAGTGTGTGTGTGTGTGTGTGTGTGTGTGTGTGTGTGTGTGTGTGTGTGTGTGTGTGTGTGTGTGTGTGTGTGTGTGTGTGTGTGTGTTACTAACAGTCCGACAAGCATTAGTTCAACAACACCTTTACTCCCGACATGAGCTGCCGGTTTCAACTAACCCGTGCAGCGGGTTAAAATTAACCTGTGGCAGGTTAAAACTAACCTGTGACTCCCGACACGCGTGGCTGTTTACAACTAACCAGTGGCAGGTTAAGACTAACTCGTGGCTTCCTGTGAGGTTAGGTTAGATTTAGGGTTGGGTTTTGGGTAGGGTGTCGGACTCATGACTGTAGGACTCGGACCAAACACATGCGTCTTACCCTGTAGCTCTCTGGTAGCAGGTCCTTGCTAGCTGCAGGAAGGACACCCAGCAGCTGTTCAAAGGGCATGAAGGGTTTCGCCAGGTCAAAGGTCAGCTTTAAGCCAGAGATGTTCCTGATGTCAGACAGGAACGGAGCATAGTGGAAGGGGTAGTACCTGGAGACACGGAGGGGGACATTTTAGATAGATGCATGTATGCTGTAATCACTACGTGATCATTACACAGTCAAATCAATCCTCATTGTTAATTTAACTCTAAGATGGTACAATTTACGCCTTAAAATAGTGCGACCCCTTGTCCTAATGTCAGAAGATATTCCACAATCGCCAGTGACAAGAAGCTCTGCTCGCAAGCTGCCATCATTGTCCATAGCATTGCATTGGAGACTCGGTCACCCAGCATCCCTCAGAAGCGAGCGTCAGTTGCTTTCTTCCGGTCACGTGATCCAAACGTGTGACGTACAGTATGTATAACAATGTGCCCGCGGAAAACCTCATATGTCAAAAGTTATCAAAATCGCCCAATAAAACAAATAAAACGTAACGCGGGAAACTCTGGGTCAGCAGGGAAAGAGGTCTTAATCAATTAAGTCGGGAAACTTGGGTCCAGGAGTTAATAATGAGAGGGACAAACGCATACAATACATCAAAGACAGTGTTTACAGCTGCCGTTAATTAGCACTGATTGTCTATGTGGGTCGAGCATACAGGCATATTACCTAGCAATAGTTGACCAAATAATCGCTTTGAAGCAATAATAATGCGCAGTTGGGTTGAAAACAAATTCACCAAGAGCAAAGTGTGAAAATGACTGAAGAGTTGTTGTTCTTACCAGCTCCAGGACTGAACTCCATGGTAATAGTAGTGGAGAATCCACTGGATTCCTTCCACGTAACACTTGGCCTGGTTGGCTAGGAACTCGCTTCACACAGGACAGTGAAAACATATTTAGATCCAGTGACACCACTAGTCAGTTTTGAGAGTCATTGTAAACATATTCATAACAGTTGGACATTGATGTTGGAGTGACAACCTACTTGTATGCCAGCAGGTAAAACACTTCCTCAGTTAACATGAGTGAACACTTTCCTTTAGTGCAGTGGTTAGCAAACCTTTCAGCCAGTGACCCAAAAACAGAAATTAGATATTGGCCCGGGACCCAACTAGTGAAAATAGCAGATCTACAAGCTCACAACATGACACAAAGCGACACATTGTGAGCTTGAAGATCGGCTAATTTCACTACTTCTCAAATAATTGCTCTAATTTATGGAATTTTCTTAGATTTTTCTTTCATTTCTTCAGGACATTACTGAAAGAAATCATTGGATTTTGTTATTAATTCATGAATTATTTAGCTTTTTTTGGGAATGATTTTTGAAAATGTTTGGAAATTATAATTAAAAACAAAAATGTAGGAAACAAAAAAATAAAGGGACTCAAAAAAGTGGTCCCGACCCAGTGTTTGGGGAAACTTTATCTTTAGCGTGCGTGTACGCTTGTGTGTGCGGACTCACTCGGAAACCACATCCACTTCCATCTTGGTCATGTAGTAGGTGCGTTTGTGCTGACGGAACTCCGTCTCAAATAGATCGTCTTCCCCCTCATCCTCCTCCATCACAGCCCCTCTTCCCCTTTTGCCTCCTCCGGCCGTCTCCTCCCCGTCTGACGCCGCCAGCGCTGCAAGACAGAGGGCTGTGTCCTGCACAACACACACACACACACACACCCTTACTTGTTTGTACTGTAAATAAGATAAGAGAGACCCTAGAGCTGTGCCGTTTGTAAAATAGCAACGAGAGACCCTACGAGTCTGTGTGTGGAACAAAGCTTCTAAAATATTCTTTCTTGCCTTCGCTTCTTCTCGTTGTTTCTTGGAAAAATAACACGATGGGAACTATGCACAAAAGATAATTTCACCCACTTTTTTGGCATGTTAAAACTGTGAAGTGAAAGATGATTCTGATTCTAAATAAATGAAACACTGGTGCAGAATGAGCTTTTCCGTGAGTGTTCTTAAATTAAATGTAAATGTATCTAAATGTCTGCAGGGCAGGACTGTGTGCGTGCGTGCGGTGCCATAGGCGGTGCGTGTGTGTAGCCTACCTCTCTCTTCTTGTTGCTCTTGACACTGGCTTCCTCCTCAGCAGCCAGCCCAGCCGCCTCGTTAAGGTACTTGTTGCCAACCTTGCTCTCAAACCACTTCAGGTCGACAAACACCTCGTTGAAATGTTCTCGATCAAACTGGGAAAAAGGGAAGAGCAATGAAAATGACGTATCATTTCCTTTCAGCTCCAAAGGAAATGGAGAAAAAAACAGATACCTTTATTAATATATTTAGCCGCTCTCCCCAATTAACATCAATTTCCCTTCCCGTTTCAAGTAATTGGATTGTAACCACCAGCCTCACCTCAGCCAACTTCTCCAAGTACTTCTCAAAGTTACGCATGTTCAGGTGGCCATTTTCATTCAGGTAGCCTGCATCACAACAGGGGAAGAAAAACATTTGTAGGTGAAGCTTATACGGTTCCATGATCACACAGTCAGGTTTGGACGGAGCAGGGAATGTAGATATGCAGCGATATATAGATGTGGTATGGATTTAGTCAAATATGTTTTACTGTACTATGTGTATAACTCACCCCCCACTGAGGGCAGTACACTGATGTAGGTCTTGTACAGCATAGGCAGTGCGTCGTGGCTGATGTGGAGGTGAGGAAGGTGGGGGATGAAGTCGTTTCCGACCAGAAATCCCATCAGAATCCAGTCGTCTATGATCCTCTCCAGATCATACTCAAAGTTAATCTCATTCTGGAAAACATAGGAAGATACAATCAGAACATTATGCATTGTGGCGCAATGGTATTTGAGTAATATGTCCTGAAACGCAATCATGGAAATGTATTTTCAAATCTATTCCAGAACTTGTAAATTGTGTGAAAGTTGTGTGAAATTTAGTACATTTTAACAGGTTTTGTTGTCCATAAAACAGAAATTTTGTGCTGTATGTTTGGCCAGAAATCAGGGGGTGCCATAACTTTCAAAAACTTGAACGGAACACTTTGCTAATTTGGAGCCTAAATCGGGATGTGTAAATGTATCAAATGAAAATCGATTTGTATAATTCAATATTAACGATTAATCGATTAATCTTTTTTTTTTTTATGAACCCTACAAATAAAATAAAAATTCCCCCAAGGGGTACCTAAGTCAAAAAAGTTTGGGAACCCCTGATGTAGATGATTAACAACTTTTTGTGCCAGATCAGTCTCTATCCTTTTAATACTCTATGAGCTACACAGACACATCCCAGGCACACTTTGGTAGGCCTATAGCCCTGTCCTGTTTGGATGACAATATTGCCTTTCCAACAGATTTTCATTTTAAAAAAAAAGAAAAAAACAATGATCGATTATTGATTTTCATAATCGATTTCGGGTCCTATTAACGATAATCGATTAATCTGATCCATCCCTAGTTCTGATACGAGGAGATCATAAATTGTGGCAGAAAGATACCTTGTGCATATTGAGATTACAATGAAGTCAAAGGACATTTCCACATTTTGAGGAGATACAATGGGATTTAGGGTCAAAAATGTGTTTTCGGTCGTAGGCCTTCGTCAAGCATACATGGACAGAGATTCAAAACACGAAATCTGTCCACACGTGGTTCTTCTTCAACAATGTTTCTGTACAGTTCGCAGGGAAGTCCACTTGAGTAGCATGTGGATGACTCTCACCCTGAGGTCTGAGAACTCGTAGTCTATGTATTCCCTCATCAGAGACAGGTGCAGCAAGTGGAAGGTAGTCTCCTCTGGAGCTGTTATCCTACAAGAGATTGGAGAGCGTGGAGAAGAAACCAGAGCAATGTAGAAGAGAATATGAGCAGAGACAATGATGTTGAACATCCTCATGAGAAAACTAAGAAAATAAAAGCATAAAAGCTATGACTGACAACAACAACACTGACCTCTTCTGTGATTTCTTTCCACCTCCAAAGCGGACCTCTTCTCTAAGCAGGGAGAAGTGAGGCTCATGGCTGGTCAGACCTAACATGATCTACAAAAAGAGAAATGTAGCACAGTCCTTGGTCCACAGGATCTTAATTATTTGGATGGCCGCTAGGTGGTAGCATAAGCACACCTAACCTGTGCCATCCGTCCACTCTCACTCTATGCTCCTCTGTTTCATTTCCGGGTTATCAGTGAGGTGGGGGCTGTTGTTGTGAGCACAGTGATCAGTAATATTAGCTCAAACCCCTTAGCTCTCGTCAGAAGAAACGGTTGCATGGCCGGCACGATGCGAGACAAAGTCACAAATGATTTACAATCGTCGGGATGCACGACGGCTAAACATGGACAGTGCTCGAAGCTTTAGAGATACAGGGCTTTTAAAATCATGTTATAATGGAGGCTCAATGGAGCTGGATGGAAAAAGTCCCATAGCTGGTGGGGACGGAGGCGCATAGCAACCGGAGCAATGCTAAAAGGTAAATTGACGGCCGCCGCTATATGGAGTATACAGGGAGTACTAACATGTTCGTAGATGGCTGATGCCGTACCTTAGCCCAGGGGGTACGATTATATTCGTAGATAGCACAGAATGAATTAAAATAGGTGTGCAGTTCCAGGGGCTCCACCGAAAAACGAGGGAATGTTTAAACACTCACACTTTATTATTTGTATATTTTAGAAACATTTTGACAAATCTACTCTTTATTTGTATATTTTAGAAACATTTAGACAAATCTACTCTTAAATCTATCTCAATGGCACATCATCTTTTCAAATAGGGGTACACAGCAAAATACATATCAATTTGGGGGTCCTTGACATGAACATGTTTCAAAGCCAGTTTTAAACAAATACTTAAAGTTAAACAGGTGGACATGTACACACAACCAGCAGACACATACTGCACAGCGTGCCATCACCACACGGAGTATTTCCTACCAGGTCAGCATCCAGCCCATAGAGGCAGTGGCGTGTGTTGGGGTCGTGATTCGGTTTGCCGTTCTCTGAGCGAATAAACTCCATGATCTTGTGTTCCCCCTCACCGGGCGTCTACAGGGGGAAACAAAAACACATTAAGATGATGCATCATCCAACACTGGACCCATTAGGGCTACAAGTGCAACTATCGAGTGGTTTTCAACCAAGGTTCATGTTTTAGGTTGTTATTAGAGAAAGTAAAAGATGAGTGTTCTTCTTTTTTTTTCATTTAGGGATTTTAGCTGTTTATTATTTACTATAGTCCTACTGGATCTACTGAATGTGAAGGTAGCCTACTGGTGAGAAGCCGCACTGTGCGTCATAGGCTCAATATTTCAGTTTGACACATTCAGTACTAGATCTCGTGATCTTTTGTGGCCAGATCTAATTTCTTGGGATATAGGACTATATTAAATAAAATAAAAAATTGCTAGAAAGTTTTGTAAAATAATACATATTTAGCCCCATGCTCGAATTCCCCCGCCCCCCTGTCAAAAACAGCTACAATCCCTAAAACGAAAGAAAGCAGCAAATGAAAATAACAATCATCTTTTACTTTCTCTAATAACAACCTAAAACATGAACCTTGGTTGAAAAAAACTAAAGTTGTCCTTTAAGCCCTATGTTATAGGCTACTTTGTTATACAACAATGTCACATGAATATAGCCGATCTACAAGTTCACAACGGTGAGTGACATGATGTATTGTGAGCTAACACTGAGCTTGTAAATCTGCTTTATATATTTTTCCCCCTAATTTAAATTCAGAGGGCAAACGTTTTCAAGAAATCTGCTATTTTCTTTAAAACGTTTGCTACTGAAAATGTATAAAAACTTGAACTTTCTTTTCATAGTGATTAATAGTTCGATGCGCCCCTAGATCCAGCGTCACCCTTCATAATGGTGCCACGATGAAGTTCCTCACTGTAAAAACATCCGTTGTTAGGGAATAGCATTCCACATGGCCTACATGTACTGTATGTACAACACAGAGCGATACACACCTCATGACCAGACAGGAAGACTCTGACTCCCTGCCATGTTCTGTCAGTGGAGATCTTGTTGTGGACAAAGTATTTCAGCTGGTCCTGGAGTCTTGCCATGAAGTCCGTACCTTTGAAGTCGAGACATGTCAGACTTTGTATAACTTCTAGCCACTATAACGTCAGCACACTTCTGGAGAATAACTTAATTTGTATAATACTGGGGTGAAACGTTGTAGTTGTATCACACTTGTATCTCTCATTCCTGAGTGAAGGAAGCATGGAAGATATCTGACCATACCAGGAGTGATGCAAAAGGGACGTGTAAGGAACAGATTTGACCATACCAGGAGTGATGCAATTGGAGTCGAAGCGAGCCTCTGTGGGGAGCACCTCCCCTTTCTTTAGGGCTTCCTTGATTTTATCCTCCGCTTCTTTGGCCGACCTAAACACACAAATATTATGGGAGCCGTCATTCACATCTCGCAATCACAGTCACGAAGAATGTCCCTTTCTCCACCCTCATTTCCAATTCACTAAGATTGCATTTCCTAGCATACAGTGCTGTGGTCCTTCCATTATTATCACAATATTTACGTTATCATTATCATCGCTATCGAGTGGAAACGTTTTATGTCCAAAACTGTTACATTTTAGAAAATGCATCAAATCTTGTGGTTGTTTGGTCACAAGTTCTTGTTAATACTTTGACCTTTTTCAATATTTATAAACCCCGGTCACACCGACAAAAATGTCTTTCATTGATTATTACACTATTATTGGTCCAAGTCCTTCAAGCTTAGTCTGTTTTTAAAATGAAGAAAACTGAAAGAATGAAGGGAAATGTATTAATTATCTAAGCCAGGTTGGTTACGCTGTTTAATTTAAATTAGTCATATAATTAAATATTGGTTTATGCTTTCACTTTGAGGTAGATATTGTAGTCTAATACGCTTTGATTAAAGGTGAAAAGGAAACGTGTTCATAAACCTGGAAATAGGACGAATTTACTTTTAATGACTATTATTATCAATGATCACAGATCAAAGGAATTATTCAAAATGTGACATCATCGCTCCATACCTGAATCTCCTTCCTCTTTGCTGGTTCATCTTTGCCCTTGGTGCCACCCCATCCACAGCCATGAAGAAGACCTTGCGGGGCTTAATAATCCTGAAGAGCACTTCCAGGTAGTGGAAAATGTCTGCAAAGATTTTCTCCTCAGAGATGCGGAAGTGCACATCCTCATCATTAGGGTGGGAACACTGGTGGATGATTCCATTCATGTCCAGATATAGGTTGTCAAACTCAGGAATCTGAAAAGGGAGACACACAGGAGAGGATATAAAAGAAAAGTAACAATAAGTGATGGGGTGGATTAGGGTTAAAAAAAACTATAATAAATTAAATGCATATTAATGGCTTGAATTCTGTTTGTGGTCACAGTGTAATTAATCATGCAGGGAAACGCAGAAATCCTTTAAGCTCTTTTGCCAACTACATCAGGATTCAAGAGTGTCAGGACAGACTTCCGGTAGGATGGCGGAGGAAGGAGCTGCTTGATTAGTGAGCTCCCCAAAGTTGGGCATGATAAGTTAAAATAACCACGGAAAAACAGATTCAAAATGGAAAAGGTATGACACGAAATGAGTGTTGAACAACAAGGAAGCCGTAGGATAACTCGAAGTTATAGAGCAGATAAACAAACTAAAGAAAACGACGACGGGAGTGGAGTGAAAGAAAACACCGACAGCATGGCGGAGGACTGCGCCGAAGTCATACGAGCCGGGCTCGCTGAAATCACCAAAGAGCTAAAGACTTTTAAAGAAGGCATACAACAGGAGCTGGCTAAGTTTAAAGAAGAAATGAAGAGAGAAATGAAGGAAGAATTCACAAACTATCGTGTAATAGTGGACCGGGAGCTACAACGACAAGACGAGGAGGTGACGGAGCAGAAGACGAACATGGCCGAGGCGCAGACGCGGATATCAGAGGTGGAGGACTGGAGGACGGGAGCGACCGAGGCCATGATGACACTGGTGGACCAGATTGAACAACTACAAGAGAGACAATTGAATGCCGACGCCAGAGCAAGACGGAATAATATCCGTGTATTCAATTGTCCAGAAAACAGTGAACAAGGGACCACTGTAATTCAATATTTGGAACAGCTGTTTCACACAGAACTTGATTTACCAGCAGGGACTCAGTTCCAGCTACAGAGGGCGCACCGTGCACTGTCTCAGAAACCTACTCACCCGTCTGCAACACCACGATCCATTGTGGCAAACTTTCTTCAATTCGAGACGAAGGAATTGGTGCTGAGAAAAGCCTGGGAGGCGAAAATACAAGTAGGAGACAAACAGCTCGGTTTCGATCACGATTACCCACCCGAAGTTGTGAAGAAGAGAAAGGACTATATTCCGTTCAAAAGAAGGTTGAAAGCAAAAGGAATCCGGTTCCAGACGCCGTTCACGAAGATGAGGATACAGTGGCCTGACGGTGAGAAGACGTACAGAAGTGCGGAGGACGTTGCCCAGGCCATGGAGGAGAGAGGCTATATGGAAGGAGAACCCAACCGCGACTCGACAGCGGGACCCGGCGCATCGGCGGAGGGCTCGGGAGTCGCGGGGGTGGAGAGAGAGCGGCGACGAGCTGAAGGGGGACAACGGTGGGAGCCGGAGTGGAGGAAGGTGGAAAAGAGGCGAGGAGCGGCGTGGAGAGCTAAGGACAACCTACGAATGTTTATGAGGAAATAGGCTGGGAAAAGAGGTAACATAGAGTTGGGTTGAATGAGCGAGGGGGGGTAAATAGGCGAAGGACTTTTTCTGTTTGGTTTTATTTTTTAAGAAAGAAAGAAAGGAAGGAAAAGAAAGATAAATGGATATACAGAGGGTACCATATATATAACAATTTGGTTTATTTCTAAGTAAGATTGAAACCCCATATATATTGTTTTATTTGTACATAACCAACGCTTTGTAGGGAATATGTTATCTTGGGCTTCATTAATATTTAAATGTACCAACTGGAGGGGTTTGCTTAATTAGGTAGGGAATGGCTAGGCACTGGGGAAACTCACAGGTTGAGATTAGTACTAGTATGTCTAGGGAGGGGCCCTCGTGCAAGACGGGGAATGTCCCCTCACCCCTTTATGAGGGTTTAAGGGTCACGGATGTTTTACATCGTGTTTGGAAGCTATGTGTGTGTTTAGTGTTCTATGTTTTTGTTTTATCGACAAGCGGATGCAAATACTGTAATGTAACTAGGCAGGAATCAAATATGAAGGGAACCATAAGGAATAACAATGTCTAATGAGTTGGGGATAATGTCGCTGAATGTAAATGGGTTGAATTCGCCAGTTAAGAGAAAAAGGGTCATGACAAAATTGAAAAAAGAAAAAATGCAAGTCTTTTTTCTACAAGAAACTCATCTAAACAAAACGGAGCATGATAAACTAAAAAGGTTTGGTTATAGGAACTCATATTATAGTTCATACAAAAACGGGAAAAGAAGAGGAGTTATAATACTAATAGCTAATACAGTCAACTTTGATTTTGAAAAGGAGATTAAAGATAAAGAAGGGAGGTACATTATTGTGAAAGGGAGAATAGATAACGAACCGGTAACTTTAGTAAACATATATGCACCGCCAGAAAGTGACAAGAAGTTTTTTAAAGACATGTTTGACGTTATAGCTGTGGAAACAAAGGGTATTTTGATTGCAGGAGGGGACACAAATGTGGTTTTATCGGATAAAAAAGATACAACAAGTAAGAAAAGAAGCAAGACACATTTAGCTAAGTTTGTAAACGCATCACTGAGTGAGATGGGACTGGTAGATATATGGAGAAGACTCCACCCGACAGATATGGACTTCACCCATTACTCTGCTGCACATAGAGTCCACTCTAGGATCGACCAATTTTTTGTGAATAAGGGTGATAGTTACAGAGTTAAGGAATGTGAGATAGGAGGGGCAGATCTATCGGACCACAATCCACTGTTTTTGAAAATTGGTTTAAATAATAGGAAGAGGCAGACAGCATGGAGACTTAATATGGGTATGTTGAACAGTGAAGTGAGAAAAGAGAAAGTCAGGACAGATTTGAGTACATATCTTGAGGAAAATAACAATGGGGAAGTGGATCCGACTATAGTATGGGACGCTATGAAAGCTGTCATGAGAGGTAAATTGATAGTGGAGACTGCATTAATGAAGAAGGCTAAACTAATAACTTATAAGAAAAATAATGAAGATTTAAGGGCATTGGAACAGGAATACCAGATGACAAAAAATGAGGAAATATATAAAAATATTAAAGACTTGAAAATTAAAATAAAGGAGGCCCAATTAGACGAAATTGAAAGGAAAAGTAAATATGTAAAACAAAACTATTATGAGGCCGGGGCAAGGGCCACTAAATTATTGGCTAAACGTATGCGTAAGCAACAGACATTGAGCAATATTAGCAAAATCAGAGATCCTAAAACCAAGAAATTAGCAACTGAACCAGAGGAAATAGAGAGAGTTTTTAAACAATATTATGAGGAGCTCTATACACAGCCCGAACAGGCAGAGGAAGAAGAAATGAAAACATATTTAGATCAGCTGGACCTGCCAAATATAGGGGCAATGCAGAACCGCAAAATAACAGCTAATATTACGGCAGACGACATTATGGAGGCAATTAGTTCCTTTAAAAATAATAAATCACCAGGAAGTGATGGGTTCCCAGTGGAGTGGTACAAAATGTTCAGAGAAGAGTTGATACCTATGCTGGTAGCATCCTTTAATTGGACCCTAAACAAACATAAAATACCACCATCTTGGTCCGAAGCAATAATCTCAGTGATACCAAAGCCGGGAAGGGATAAAGAGCAATGTGGGAGCTATAGACCCATATCCATTTTGAATGTGGACTATAAAATTTACACCAAGATTATATCTAGAAGGTTAGCGAACATAGCCAACGAGCTTTTGGACGAGGACCAGACAGGCTTCATAATCAGTCGTCAAACTCATGACAATGTAAGGAGAACTATACATGTTGTAGATCAAGCACAGAGGACTAAAACAAGCACTCTATTAGTGAGTGTTGATGCAGAGGCTGCCTATGATAGGGTCAATTGGAGGTTCCTTTACGCTGTATTGACAAGATTTGGGTTCAATAAGAAAGCATTACAATGTGTAAAAACATTATACCAACAACCTACGGCTAGAATTAAAGTGAATGGGAGCTTGTCTGGGAAATTCAACCTACAACGATCGACTAGGCAAGGATGCTGTCTTTCGCCTACGTTGTTCGCGTTTTTTATCGAACCCTTAGCACAAGCCGTGAGAGATAATGAAGGTATACAAGGGGTGACAGTAAACGGTAACGAACACAAGATAGGACTTTTTGCCGATGATGTAATTGCCTTCCTCCAGAAACCAAACGACTCACTCCCCATTTTAAGCAATGTATTAGAAGAATTTGGTCGTTTGTCAGGATACAAGATCAACATAGCCAAAACACAGATTTTGGCTTTAAACTATGCTCCAAATCCAGCTATAAGGGGAGCCTTCAACTTTAATTGGGAACAAAAAAGTATTAAATATTTGGGTATAAACATAACAAAAAATCTGTCCACACTATATAAAGCCAATTACGAAAAATTAAATCAGGAGATAAAAAAAGACATTGATAGATGGGCTACTTTGCCACTAGACCTGAACTCAAGGTTGGAGGCAGTTAAAATAAATATATTATCCAGATTGCTCTTTCTATTCCAGTCCTTGCCTGTAGAGGTCCCACAAGGGCAATTTATTACATGGGACAGAATGATCTCTAGGTTTGTGTGGGCCGGACAGAGGCCAAGGGTCAGATTTCAAACCCTTCAACTCCCAAAGGAAAGAGGGGGTATGAGTCTTCCCAATCTAAAAATGTACTATCATGCGGCCCAGTTACGGTATGTAGGATGTTGGTGTAAACCAGATTATATAGCAAAATGGAAAGATATGGAAAAAGAATTCAACAAACATCCCATTCAGAATATTATAGGAGACAAGGAGAAGTTTAAGAAAATAAAACACAGTATAGATCCAATCACCCTATTTACACTGGAGATCTGGTTTAAAATAGTAAAAAATTATAAGTTAGAAGAGGATATAAAGATTTTAAAATGGATGGCATTTGATAGTTTATTTAAACCTGCAGGGTATGATAAGGAATTTAAAATATGGAGTAATAGAGGAATGACAGCATGGTGTGTTTTGGAGAAAAATGGTACATTGGAGAGTTTCACAGATTTGAGTGTTAAATACATGTTGGATAAACATGATTTCTTCAGATATTTGCAACTAAGGGATTATTACAATAAGGAAGTCAAAGGGAGGCCCTCCATAGAAGTGAATGGTATTGTCCAAATCATAAAAAATATATACAAGGGGAATAAGATTCGAATTATATCAGCAATATATACAACGCTGATGAGTGGCAGTCATTCAACGGAATACATTAAAAAGAAATGGGAAGCAGAACTAAACATAGAAATTACAGAAAAAGATTGGACACATATGTGGAGTATGCACCAATCAACTACCAATTCACGGATATGGAGGGAATTCTCTTGGAAAAATCTATGCAGATTTTTTATAACACCAAAAATCAAGAGTAAACAGTTGAAGCAACAGATACAATGTTGGAGAGGTTGTGGGGATGTAAATGTGGATCACTCACACGTGTTTTGGAAATGTCCCAAAATGGATGATTTTTGGAAGATGATACATGATCAGATACAAAAAATATTGGAATATGAGGTGCCTATGAAGTGTGAGGTTCTGTATTTAGGAAACTTGACGGGGGGTAAGATTCGAGGAGAGGATAGATACTTGGTAAACATTTTGTTGGCGGCAGGAAAGAAAGCTATCACAAGAAAATGGGGACAGATGGAGCCTCCAACACAGGGACAATGGGAGGACTTGATTCAGGAGATACATTTCATGGAGAAACTGACACACCGTCTGAGACTACAGGAAGAAAAAATGGAGGACAAATGGTATAAATGGACAGTATTTAAGAGTATGGGGGAATGAGAGTCAATAGTAAATGCCTAGATACACTTATGTAACCATTTTGAAATGCAATGTCGATGTCTTTTTCTTTTTTTTTGTCCTTTTTTGTTTTGTTTCTTTCTTTGTATGTTTGTGGTGTTGTTGTATACTGTGTGTTTTTTGTCTGTCCTGTAAAATTAATAAAATTTTAAGTTAAAAAAAAAAAAAAGAGTGTCAGGACAATGAGAAATGAAGTAACAGACTGTGATCTAAATGCACGCCGCCCACTACATAACAAATAATCGATCTACCCTTTGGATGACAAATCTTAAGCAATGTCACACTTGACTTAGAAAAAAAAAAACATTCTCATTGACTCAAAGAGAAAAATAGTGTCGATAGTTGAACGGATACAATGGGGTGTAATTAGAAATAAAAACATGGGACTTTACAAACCAGGGCTACAATGTACACTGTACAGTATCATCACATAACAGAGGCAACGTGGAAGCATCACCAACCGAGCAACATCTGATACGAAGTCTACTGAGTGGAGTGACATGATTTAATCTTTTATCCCACGATATTGTAACCCATTTTCCAACGGTGCCAACTGCCTAAACTGTAATCCTGGGCGTTACTCTCCCTCTGGAAACCTGGGGAGAGCCCTGAACTGAGCTCATGTTTCCTCCAATGCATGAGGAGTGAGCAGGTCGCTTACTGTGCCACCATGCCCCTTATATTTTATTACTTAATTATGTATTCATTCAAAACAACCTTTTTGAGGTATCGCTCAATACCGCCGGTAAACAGTGATTTATTAACAAAATAATCCATACCGCTCCAGCCCTAGTGACATCTACTGATGTGACATCTTTGAAACAACAGAATGGACTGACATGTACAGATCTAGCAACTGAATGTAGAGACATCTACTTACGATGGAATCCTGTTCTGTTCTTTGACTATATAGAAGTGTCTATTTGTACGTCTCTAAATGTTTTGATGAATTGAACATGGTGGACCCTCTTGTAAACAAGTGTAATGCTTAATTGGGTCGTCCACTCACAGTTAACAGTCTTTGTATTGAGTTTGTGCTTGAAATGTACTGTAATTCTGCAAACTGTTAATACATATTTTAATCAATCTGAATCAAACAGTAACTGAATGTCGAGACATCTATGTAACATCAGCTGTATGGAGTGACATCTACAGATCTAACAGAGACTACTGATGCAACACCAAGTGAATGTAGTGACATCTACTGATGTAACATCAACTGCTCTTCCTTTAATTCTAACTGCAACCTTGTCCTCCAGGTCGCTGCAGTTCACCACACGGGTGATGTATGATCCTTTTCAGTCAATCAATCAAAAGTCAGTTAAAGTATAAATCCTCATTAAACAGTTGAATGTGAATGTCAATGATCTATTCAAAACAGACTGAGCACTAAACAGGCAAACTGCATTGGTTTGAATTGATTGTTGTTCAGAATGTTCCTGTCCAACAAAGCTCAAACAAACCAATGCCAAGAAGAAACAATGATAACTGAGAACCACGAAACACTTTATTTTTAGGTTCTTGCCGGGGATTTGTTTTGGTACAGAACACAACACGTTATTGTTGAGATGTTGACATAAAACTAACGTTACCGCAGCGTCACTGCCACAGCAACACAACATTACATATTTAAATACAGGCAACTGTGAATAATATGCAGCATGAAAACAGAGCTCAGTTCTGTATGTTTTGAAGGGACCAGTGACCAGTCCAGGCTGTGTATCTGTTACGTGGAACACAAGTCCTCGGCCCGCTATATTTAGCTTGGTTAGCAGCTAGGCTAAACCGGCTAAAGAGCTGCATAGCAATACGGCTAAACAGTTAGCATCCATGTCTTCTTACCTGGTGTTCCTTGACAACTTCACTGAGACAAGGGTATCGCTCCGAAATCCAACGGTAAAATTTCGGCACTCCCATCTTTACCACAAAGGCTCGCCCTTCAAAATGAATCAAATGAGTACAACAGTGAAGGGTAAATATGTCGGTAACATGAGAAGTTGCCTGTAGCCTCGGACTCGGGTTTTTGTTTCAGGTTTCGTTTCTTTGATTATTTCTGGTTGTTGTCCGTCACTAAAACATTCCGCCGGCAACCGGCGAGATCATACGACTGCTTCCGGAAGGGAACACACTCCCATAAAGTTACGACATTGAGGGGGCAGAAACCGAGCGCTCGAACGCTGTCCATGCAGCCTGGAGCGGGACACGGGGACAAGCAGGAGTTTGAATTGTTTTCAACGAGGGCGGGCGGCACAAATAAGAGCAATTTTAGGCATGAGTCTGTGCAACATGCCAACTGTTTCAAAGTATTGTACAGTAACAACTAAAGTCTCTGTAATGTTTATGTTGTACGATTACTACAAAACAATCTAAGATAAAGGGATTTAAGATCATTAAAGCTGGGCTGTTGCCTGGATCCAATGCATTTCTGCCGGTCAATTCAAAGGAATGCTCCAGAACATTTTTCACCGTGACTGTGAAGTATATTTTATACCATACAGGAGAGAAATGTGCACGGCAAACAGACGAGATGAAGTTCCATGATGTTTATTCAGATAGTGCCGAAATTTCGGCTCGTCGACCGGCCCCCCCAAACCTCAAATGACGTCACATTGTAGGCTCTACAGAGCCCAACCGACTTTTGAATCGCGCCTAAGGCTAAATTCTCAGAAAACTTAAAATACTTATTCACAAATTATATATCCATATCTATGCTGTCGGGAAGAAACCACCAGTCCAGGCTGACTCCAAAATGTTCATTTTTCAGAAAAAAAACAAAGCAATACTGCCTCATCAAAGTTGGTTTGTGACTTTATACTGTATATTGTAATTACTTGCATGAGAGCGGGAGAGCCGGAGTCCGGAGAGATGTGGAGTTAGCTGCTTTATAGCAGACAGTTTGAGGGCCCAATGGAGTTGAGGTTTTGTCCTAAGCCCTACTCATTAGTTCAATATATTTTTGTGTGGAACGCCCTACCAACAGCCATTAAGAAATGTGAATCCATAGATTCACACTCTCTCAAAGAGCACTTACAGGCAGCTGCAATTCGAAACTGGCCCCTGTAGTCCATGGCCCCTAATTTGCGCGTTAATTACGAAATGGGTGGGCAAATTCTTGTTTGAATTTTTGACTAGCTGTACATCTCTACTTCACATTTTTGTGGTAGTTATCATGCATTGAATACATGCACCCCTATATTGTCACACACACATTGTGACAACAAAAGTATATGATCAACTTTTTAACCTTACTTTGTGCAGAGACCAATGAAACCACTTTTCTGCATAATTCAAATATGGGGAATTGATTGGAATAGTTATTTTACTTCCACAAAACTTCTATATAATGCTTAAATGGCCTTTTAATTCAGTATTTTGCACACACATGTAAGAAATTTGTGCTTTAATTTGAGTGGTAACATATGTTTGTAAGTTTTGTAACTGTAGAGATACAAACAGAAACACTATTATAGCCAGGACCATAGCTATTTCTTTTTGCTGAAATCTGTCCTCAATATCTTGAGTGAGCAAACCGTTGACTGCCCGCAGCGGAAACCAGCCTGTTCCCGTGGGAGTTGTGGCTCCACTACTCGTCCGATGCGGAGATGGATCACCCTCTCCAAGATCTCGACTCCCTCGAAATCCATTCTCTAAGTTCCATCCTGCAGGATTTGTCTGGTGCAAATTTGTGTCACATGTTGGTAGGTAAGGTATCTTGCATAATTGATATGTTCAAATGCAAACCGTTGAGGTAGCTTGTGTTTCTCAATGCGTTTGTCTTGTACAGAACGGATTCATGATATATATCTTATCAGATATTCAATGATCATTTTTGGATTCTGTACCACTGTTGCTGGACATCAGATCAGTACATAATCTCTCAAATTCTGTGTTTGACATTAAGAGATAAAGTTCCACTGTACATCTCAATAATTCCAGTGAGTGCCTGAAATCTTGCATTGTGTAATGTTGTTTAAACCAGTGGTTCTCCAGGGAGCCTGTGTGACCACATTACACTTAAATATAATGCCTGTTTGCACAATGGATTAGCAAACAGATATATTTGATCAAATATGAAGTAGATGTGAGGAGATAACATTTTCATTCACTTAGCAGAAAACCAACAAGACACAAGTTGGCTGACCTCTACTTCCTATTTCTTCAAATATGCAAATTATCTCATTAACTATAGCCTACACAATACAAAAATGTCCAAATAGAATTAGATTCGACAAAAATCATATTAGGAACAACTGAGAAAAGTTTGGCACACCTCAGGTTGTTATTGTTATAGCTTTTGCCCTGTCTATAATAGCTGCATTACCACCCCCTTCTGTATATCCCAGGCCAGCATCTTTACTTACAATCTATCCCACAAACCAGTTTCCATAAGACCCAATTACTGAATGTCAAGTCTGCACTCTACAGGTTTTCTTCAGACTCTATGGCACATTAGGAGTCGGACTCTACTAGTAGGCTAGTACTAGTGATTCTCAAATGTTTTAATTGCAAAGACCCCCTTAACTCTGAGTGTTCGAATGGAACGGGTCCATTTGGTTCGATTTGAACACTCTCAGAGTTACAGACCTGTTATGGTTATTAAGGGATATTATTCGTTTCTGGTAATATTATTGTCCACCCATTTTGTATGTCTGTGGCAAAAATGGAATGTTGACAAAAATGTCCACCACAAGCCAACATGGCGATGATCCCTGACTGCCCTCTCCCCACATCATCCTCTGCTGCACTAATTATCATTTTAGGTGATCACTTCAACTCCCATTATTGTGCACCTGAAACACTTGATATATTAATCTTCTCTACACAAAATTGCAACAGAACACTATCAAAGTGAGGGTATGCACGTGCAAGTGGCAAAATGAGTTTAACGTCGTTTAATGCAATCAGATGGGACTTTTCTGTTTGGATCTATGGGCTGTCAAAGCCAGAAAGTAGTTTTTTGACACTCAGTAGTCAGTAGGTGTAACTTCAGGGTATGTCATGTGCATACCCTCTATTGGTGACCCACCTAAAAGTGTATTTTACTAAAGAGCTTGAGAGATGGGGAGACCTTTTACTGAACAAAATAATCTATATACAGCAATGTTTACTAAAAGTATAGAGCTTTAACTTTTTCGTTTAACAAAATGCTTTCTGTTTTAACCAAAACACATCAGTTACAGCACCTTTAAGAAACAGACAATTTAATGAGAAATGTTTTGTACAAAAGTATATTATTTACTCTTATTTCAAGGATTATAAAGAAAGACGAAAACAAATACTCAATGCATCAGCTGTTATTGGTCATCCGTATATTTCAGCACCACAGAACTTTCTAGTCTTGTCTTTAGAGTTGGCACCAGGAGACACCTGTTCAATGTTCTCCTGGGACTCCATTTAAGACTGAGGCCGATTCTAAAAATGCCTTCTATATCCTGACGTAAGTTTTCTGAAAAACATTTATTCAAAAAAAATACAAAAATGTTATGCTACTATATATTGTACATAACAAGGTTATCTTGAAGGGTAAAAACACCAAAAGGGGTTTGCGTCCTAAATGGGTTAAGGCTGTGGAGGTAGACAGACAGACAAACAGTCCCTCCTTTGACCCTTCTTTTGATTTTATTAACCTTTTGTTTGTATTATACCCTTGTTGTGCCAATCTCCTTTGCTGGAAAAGACAAATAAAATGTTCAAACATATGCGACTAATTCAGCAACATTCAAAGTAATGTACACTTTGCAGGACAGCTATGTTGTTTTGCTTTCTGCTACGTCTCCCTCTGTCCTTACAGGTTTGAGCCCCACTTGCTGTCCTTTTCCCTGTTGGGTCAACTCAAAATCTGTCACCGATATGCTCTACAGTCTACACCACCGCAGAGTTCTTTGGTATTCTGTTATATCTCCAAGTGGTATCTTCTTTAGTCTGCTGAGTCAGAGGCTAAATCTCTGTTGCTCCAACTTTCATCATTCTCATCACCATCGCATGACTTTATCTTCAATTTGTCTGAGACATCTGAGGTAATCAATGCATTAATTTGCGGCCTTCCTTTAGGTATACCTGTTAACCTCTTCTTTCTGTTCACTGTTGCATGCAATCTCCTTTTCTTCTTTCCCCTCTTCATCAGAGATACACCATGCTTCTCTTGTACATCAACAGCATTGTTCTCCATTTCATTCATCTCATTCTTTTCAGCCGACTGACTCATAGTCGTCTTCTCCGGGACTTGTTCATGATACAACTGGATGTGATTCTTCAGACTATTATTGTGATTAAACTTCTTATCACAATGCAGACACTGATAGGGTCTCTCTCCTGTGTGGGTGCGCATGTGGGATTTGAGGTGGCCTGCCTGGCTGAATGATCGCTGACAAACCTCACATACAAACTGCTTTTCTCCTGTGTGCACAACAACATGTCTCTCCAATGCATTGCTATATGCAAACTCCATGTCACAGATGTGACAGATGTACTGTTGGGGTCCTCTGTGATTCCGCAGGTGGTCACGACGGGCTTGGATCTTGGCAAACACCTCCGGGCAGTCCGGACATTGATAGGGCCTTTTTACACGAGGATGGCTCTTCTCGTGTGCAAGTTTACGTGGCCTTGTTTTGAAGGTTTTGAGGCAGAACTTGCACACATGCTTATAGCTTTCCGTGTGGACCCTGCCATGAACTTTTAGGTGATGCTCAGTGACAAATCTCTTGCCACACACATTACAAGCATAGTGCTTTATTTTGTTTTCACATGTGTGAGCTTTCTTCATGTTTTTCTGTATCAACTTTCCACATTGAGGACAGAGTTGGCGAGGTGCATCATCCTCTGCATCAATCTCATCTGTACCTGAATCACTGTCTGTAAACATGCTGTCTGTACCATTCTCCAGGGGATCCCAGTTGCTGTCTGAACTGTCCATAGGCACCATCACATCTTCATCTGGTAAGTCTTCAGGATTCTCTGCCTGTAAAATATAGAAGAAATAGATTAATCTCAAATTGGGTTCAGGTTTCTCATCATGACTCTCATCAAGCACTGGTCTCTGGTTTTCCGCAGAGCAAGAGAAGATTTCATAGACATTAGTGTCTGGGGATTTTCTGTGCGCTCTCCAGATAATATACAGTATAGCACATTTCTGTTTCCTGTAGTTCGAGACATTTAATTCAGCCTCTACTAGTCCAGCATCTTCACAGTGACACTCCCACAATAACTTCAGAAAATGCTGTAATATTTACAGACCCAATACAAGACTATTTATTATTTGCATAATACAGGTTAAATCAAATGCTTAATGAACTGAAGACAAAAAAGAACCCTCCAAACACATATCTATCTCTCTCTTCCCTGACCACTTGATACAGCCTGACAAGGTAACTAACAAGGTGATTGACATCAATTGGAGGCAGAAAATGAAAGCACAACATAGTTCTACAAGTTTAATTAATACACTTTCCCACTACAAATAGAGCTCACTTTTAGTGACAGTATATTATTCCAGCAGTGAAATGCTCTTCTCTCCCCTACACTAAGGGCCGATTCATACTCCTATTTTACAGCTGTTTCGGCGCTGTAGTGCTGTAGGCTCGTCAGAGATTTTCAGTAGCACCGAAGAGCCGACTTTAGGACGGTACCCCCCCCCCCCCCCCCCCCCCCCCCGAACCTCAAATGACGTCACATTGTAGGCTCTAGAGAGCCGAACCGACTTTTATTCGGCTCTAAAATAGGAGTATGAATCGGCCCTAAGACTGAAGGAGATATTGTCAGTATCAACATGTGCATTGTGCAATAATAGTATTTATTTGTAAAGCAAATTTAGTGTCATGGCCCATGGTTCCACCACAGCTTTTAGGGCAGGCTGACCTTCAACACTGATGTGAAACTCATCATGGACTTCCACGTTCCTGCATGGCCACCGAAGCAGTCCCACTTGACATGCATCTTTCCACGAACGTAGTGAACATCTGTGCTGTAAATAGGACAGCCACAGATTTGGCACCTCTTGAAGAGGGACAGAATGTTTGCTTCATACTTGTTTGCTTCATGGGCTGCTGTCAATGTCCGAGGCACATCGGGGGAGCAATCTGGTACAACATCGACCTGTAAAAACAAAACAAATTAAATGTTAATGTAACCAGAACTTGGAAACAACACAAAAATTGTGTTATTTCTAACCATTTACTCTGATTTCTAGCACACAAGGCAAAGTAGCTACTTTAGTGTATAGCAGGCCATGGCAATGGCCAACTAGCTGTTAGAGAGCAACTATATAACACATGGCACAGACAACCAATAAACACTGTAGCCTTCAAACACTCCCCCTTGCTTTTTAGTGACGGATGAATCAGCTCACCTCCGGTTCCAGACTTGTGGATGAAACCTCTGTCATGTTCATACTATCCACTTCTGGGAGCGTAGCCTAGTGAGATGTAAACAAAGGTTTAGTTACAGGCCAGGCTAACATTTGTCCTTTAATTAGCAACCCTTCTTTTTTTTTAAAGATATTTTTTGCGGCTTACGCCTTTTTATTGATTTTTGAAGGGACAGACAGTAGGCTGACAGGAAACGGGAGAGAGATGGGGGGATGACATGCCGTAAAGGCCGTGTCGGGTCCGGGAGTCGAACCCGCGGCACACTGCGACTGGATTACCAGTCCGGTGCCCAGACCGTTACGCTACGGCCTGGGCCATTAGCAACCCTTCTACATTAGGTTTGCTTTAGCTTGCTAATCAACTAATTAATCACTAGATCGAGTTTATTACCTCTACTATTATCTCTACTAGATTTATTCTTTGCAGGCACGGATTGGTATCCAAAAGTGTTTTTTAAATATAACTGTGATCCACTTCACCGATCTGCGTCCTTCACTGGAACGACGGAAATAACTGAAATCAAGAAACACAAAAAGATATGTTTTTGTTGTTTTTTCAATCTGTATTTTTACATATTTTAGTCATTTGAAACTTGCGGATGACGACAATCTCGTCATAATGCACTGGTCTAACTTTCTTTCCGAACTACATGTTGTCTCAGTCAGATAAGCCCCAAAGACAGTTCAGAGGGGTGTCCCCAAGATTTTGTTCAACCTTGAACCAGACTCCACCCCATCACTGCCATCAGATTTGTATCATGGCAATCTGCAATCACACCAGTCTGCACTCTGCATTCCATGGAGGAAGACGACTATTTGCACGTTAAGAGTCAGAAATACAGCAGGTCTATTTATTTGAAACTGAATATACACAAGGAACAGCTCCAGCACAGGGACGAGGAGGAAGCCATGCGGGCAACAGCAGCTTCTTGAGCAGATGAGGAGCAGCAACCAACGCATCGGGGCAGATTTTTGGTGCCTTGACTCATGAGTTAAGTAAATAAATATTGCTGCTGCCAACTTCACAAGTAAGTCACTATAACCTATACTGTATATGGTCTGCGTAATAAACTAAATCAGATCCAGATTTCCATCTACAACGGCCCAACGGGAGAGTACTTTGGAATCCGGGAAGTCGAGGAGCTTTTGAAGAGCTATAACAGCTGAACTGAACTGAGCTGAACTGAACTTGAAGGCATTCATGAGAAATGTATTTAATTTCATTATTAAACAGTAATTCAACTTTTTCAGACATATTCCCATTTGATACCATTTCCAGCTGTGGGACTGTACTAATGACTGTGAAGGGTCATTTTGAACCTTGATGTTCAAAAAGATGAATCTACCGGTATTCATCATAAGAATGATGAAGTCATAGGCATAGCCATCTGATAGTCATAGTCTCACTTGGCACCGAATTTCTTTTAGGTTTAACATATCAGTGTAAGAAGTCATAAGTCCATGTCCAGGACCATGATATAACAGTGAAGACTGTCCAAGTACAGAGTTCTTTGTTACTCATACATGTATGAGTAGCCTACCTGTGTTCGACTCCTTTTCGCTGGCGGTGGCGGAGGTTCCGCTGACTCGGCTTCGTCCAAGTTGATATTAGGAACGGAGGTATTCTGCAGGTATGCTGCAGGCTTTCTGCCTCTACCTCCCATGAGACGGTGCTTCATCTCGTCGCGTTCAAACTCATCCGGTTTGAAGTGCAAACTACACACCCTCTCATTCTGTAGCTCCTTCTGTAGCTCCCCGATCGCTGTGTTTTCATTGTACTTCGGGTTCTTTATTGCTCTGACCCACTTTTTACAACGCTCTGGGTCCTTGACTGGAAAGCAGAACGAACTAACACCACCAGGATGATTCCTCCTCTTCCAAACTGTACAATGTGGTACTGCACAACGGCACACTTGCAATGGCATGATTGCAGTAATGTCGCGAATTCTCTGATTGTAGATGTACCGGTATATCTGCTATTTTCAAAATATTGTTTTAATACCTTTTAGACATAACTAGTGAAACGGGACATTTTAAGGTTTACGCCTCTTCGGTTTCTTCGTCCAAGTTGGAGACTAGAACAGCGGTAATTTTCCCCCCATGAGCTGCCGCGGCCGCGTAGAATCTCCTCCGTTTTCACAAACAGTACACAATCTGCGTTCGTAGCTTCTGCAGGGCAGCGGTGTGTTCTCGTTCAATTTCAGATTCTACATTGCCAAAATCCACTTCTTGCAGCGCTCTGCATTCTTGACTGGAAAGGCAAAGGAAAGCCCACGTTGGTTCTTTCCTCTTGCAGTCTGTACAGATCTACAGTAACGTCGCAATAATACACAATGTGAAATACGTCGTGTTATATATACCGATGACACTTTTACTGCGTCAGTATAAGTATATAACCCTTAAATACCCGGAACACGGAGCTTTAGTTTAGTGTGGTTTATTCTTATTGCTGAAGCAAATGCTACAATCTCTTTACTCAATTACATCCGGGTTTCCCATTCCCACAATGCACTGCAGCCCCAGCCGCCTACGGCAAGTACTATTGTGCCAAAATACAATAACACGTCTGAAGCGCCACATTCGTTTTGCTGTGGACTAATGAAAACATATAATACAATGTACATTTGTATTGTAATCATTTAAAATGTAAGTGCATGCACATAAAAAATAGTCAAAGTTATATGCGGTAGGATATATAAAAAACAGCGGGTTCTCTAGCACTTGCTCCTGTTTTCTTTGCTGATTACATTGAAAATATATCAATACATTTTGATTGTATTCTTATTATTTTAAAAGTCAATCTCAACAAAAAGAAAACATACAAGTTTCTCAGTTATCAACATGTTTAACAGAGAAATCGTTTGCACAAAAAAAAATAGTATATAGTATTTTGCTATCATTAATATGGAGACAAAATAAATGAGTCTTACATGGTATTATTGAACACCATATCTGGTATATTCCAAGTAAATCCCCCAAACAATCTTATGCACTTCTTTGAAGCTTTTTCTCTCTCTCTTCGGTTTTGTTTTAATACTCTTTTTGTTCCTATCTCAGACTGCTGGAACAGAGACACACATATTCAAATATGTGTTTATGACTTCTTCAGCAACAGCTACCTTCCTCATCATCACCTTCTGTCATTACAGTTTTGAGCACATTTCTTTTGGTTCTCCCACCTGCTGGATCAAAATCAGAGTCACTGCTTTGCTCTTCACCCCCATAGATCTGTGTTCTTCCTTTAGATCTCCTGGTGGTCTTTTTCATTTTTTTGCCTCCCCTCTTCTCCTTTTCCTCATCTGCCGATTCTGAGGCTGAATCGCCATCACATGACTTTCTCTTCAATTTGTACGTGACATCTGAGGGAATCACTGCATTTCTTTTAGGCCTTCCTTTGGGCCTACCAGTGTACCATTTATGCCCTTTCTTTGTACGCCCCTTCTTCTCTTCATCCTTCTTTTGCTCATCATCATCATCCCATTTGAATGAATGTTGGCACGCCTCACATACAAACTGCTTTTCTCCAGTCTGCACAACCACATGTCTCTCCAGTACACCGCTATATGGAAACTCCATGTTACATATGTGACAGATGAACAAAGCAGCATTGTTCTCCATTTCATTTGTCTCATCTAGTTCAGCCTCAGACTCATTCCTTCTTGGCTTCTCCAGCTGCACTTTTATCCCAGGGTCAGGGACTTGTCCATGGTAACGCTGGATGTGACTCTTCAGGCTAACATTGTGATTAAAGCTCTTATCACAGTGCGGACACTGATAGGGTTTCTCTCCCGTGTGGACGCGCATGTGGGATTTGAGATGGCTTGCCTGGCTGAATGACCGCTGACATACCTCACATACAAACTGCTTTGCTCCTGTGTGCACCAACACATGTCTCTCCAATGCAGCGTTATGTGGAAACTCCATGTTGCATGTGTGACAGATATACTTTAGGGGGTCTCTGTGAGCCAGCAGGTGCTTGTTGCGGTCTCTCCTTTTGGCAAACACCTCTGGACAGTCGGGACATCCGTAGGGCTTCTTTACACGGGGATGGCTCTGCTCGTGTTCAAGTTTGTCTGGCCTCGTTTCGAAGGTTTTGAGGCAGAACATGCACTTGTGTTTGTAACCGTCCTTGTGGATCTTGCTGTGAGATGTAAGATGGTGCTCAGTGACAAATCTCTTGCCACAAACATTACAAGAATGGTGCTTGAATTTGTACTCACAAGTGTGAGTTTTCTGAATGTTGAAAAGCTTTCCGCATTCAGGACAGAGTTGCCGGAGTTTTAGGCCAACTGCTGTTCCATCCTCTTCATCAATCTCATTTGTACCCGAATCACTGTCTGTAATCTCGTTTTCTACACTGCGTTCCTTTGCCGGATCCCAATCACTGTCTGAATTGTTCTCAGACGCCATACTATTTTCTTCCTCATCTGAGAAATCACTTTCATCAGTAAAACCAACAACTTCAGCAGCAGCAGGACTCTCTGGACCATTGTTACAGCTGTGAGTATCACCCGAGGACACTACCTGTGAAAGATAGAGAAAATATGATTTCATCTATTTTAAGTTTCTTATCAGCACTTGTCCCCTCATGTATGACCCCCCCCCCCCCCCCCCAGTGCACTCCATGGGGGACCAAGATGGCAAGATGATCTGTTGCATGTATTATAGGATGACACATTCTATAACAGCGACCTTTTAATGACTTATATGGCCATTGAGATTCTACTTTCACATATGTCAACTTAAGCAATGATGAAAGTAAATTTAACAGTAATGTATGTTGCATTATAAAACACCTTATTTGGTGGGCTATGGGGATAAACATAATAAAATGGGTCATTTTATTTACCTTGTATTCTCCTATCTCTGAGATACATTAACACTCAGGATTGATTAGTTTATATTAGATCTGCTACATATGTAGCAGATCTAATATAAACTAATCAGAGCATAACATTGTTATTACCATATGGTAATAACAATGTTATGCTCTGTATGTCATAGTGGTCAACTTACCTCTGAAACAGTCTCTAGCAGGAATGCAGTGGTGCTTGTACTTGCTGTTAACACAGTTTCAGAGACTGGTGCAGTAGCGTTCTGATCAAGAAAACAGTAGTCCATTAGCACTTAGTTACAGTAAATCACATGATCTTTGTACTATCATTTGGTGAATATTTGTCTACTTCACCTCATCTGTCCAGCTAGGTTCTTCGAGTGGTCCAGGAACTTCACTCGTTTCATATTCACCAGCACTCCTATATTGAGGGAATATTGAGGGATTTGCATCCGTTTGTAATGTTTTTTTCTCTGCTGTTCCCATTATCCTGGCCCTCATGCTTTTACAGAAGTCTTCCTCTCTGAAGTGCAAGCCGCAGACCCGCAGGTTTTTCAGCCTACTTGGTGGAGTGTACTCGTCATACTTGAGATGATTTATGCGCCTGAGCCATTCCCTGCAACGGTCAGCATCGTTTGTTGGGAAATGGTGAAAACTTACTACTCCACTCGCCGCCGATTTAGCGCCCTTACAGTTTGGCACTACACACCAAGCCACCATTTCTACCCCTACAACTATTAAAAATGACACGTTAAAACCTTAGAGTATAAAACTCAGATAAAATGTTAAGGCACGGGTGATGAGTTCTTGCCATGGATGTGATTGAAGCTTTTCACGGAAGTCCTCTTCTATTTAATTTCAGAGTAGGCTTATCTAATTGTATGACTGCCCCCACGTGTCCATTTTTGGTATTGCACAAGCTTGGGACCCATATATTATAGATTTTAATCATTTTATAGAATTAAATAAAGGATTTTTCTACCTCAACTGCACAGAGATGCCTTGGATCCTCTTTAAAGTTTGCCACCTTCTTACCTCCTTCCACATTGATCTTTACTGATTCAAAAGTATAGAACTTTTAAAGAACTCTTGTCCTGCATTATCTACTGTCATTTAGCCTCAATACCCAGGCTTTTATTTTCGTTTGCATTCGGCTAAAACAAATGAGACAATTATTCCTGTTTAACAAAATAAACACATTGCATAACGTTCACTCAAAGGTGAGAAGACATACCATCACCACCAGCCAAGCATACAGTTCAAATGATCAGCAATTATCTTATTACAGTATAATGGGAATAATGAAAACATACTTTATGTACTTTTTATAACATTAATCAAATCAGCATAGCCTATATTAAACTATAACAACCCGGGGAGAAATGTATGCACATTAAAATTATTAGAGCCTAATAAAAAAAACTTGCTCCCGTTTCCTGTTCTCTCAATTGTTTGCATTGAAAACATAACATGTTGGCTTATTCTTACATTGAAAATTAAAGAAAGCAGACAGTTTCTCATCAATACGTTTACTTGAGACTATTCCACACTAAACACAACAGTATATTTTAGTATGCACTCTTGTTTCAGAGACAAATAATAGTCTATAAGCACCAGGTATTACTGGGCATCCATTTCTGATAAATTTCAGAATCACACAACTGTCTAGTCTCATCTTCTGTAGTTTCTCTAGAATAGTGGTTCTCAAATGTTTTGATTTAAACTCAAGAACTCAAGAAGTATGAGCGGTAAGGGTCCCTTTGGAACTCCATCAATGAACCCAGAGGGTTCCCCACTGGCACCCCACTTTGAGAACCACTACTCTAGAGTTGGCACTTGTGACCTTCTTTTCAATGTTCTCCTGCGAGACTGAAGGCTATGGATAGAGTAAGAGGTACAACAGTCATGCCCTTCTTCTTTGAACATTCAATATGGTTTTACATTTTACATTATTGGGGCGGCGGTGGCTCAGGGGTAGAGTGCCTGGATGGTAACCGTAAGGTTGCCAGTTCGAACCCGGGCTCCCCCAGAGTTACTGTCGAAGTGTCCTTGAGCAAGACACTGAACCCCTAATTGCTCCCGATGTGCTAGTTGGTGCCTTGCATGGTTTCCGGTGAATGTAATGCACAATCTCTGTAAAGCGCCTTGGATAAAGGCGCTATATAAATGCACCATTTACCATTTACCACAAACATAGGATAAGTTAAGTACATCATTTTGGCCCCACCCGTCTCCTCCAGCTTGCACAATACGTTATCATTTCACATAGCCTCCTCAGCATCAAGAGCACTGTTCTCCAGTTCACTTCATTTTGACCTGTATAGGACTCACTGTCTATACCACTGCTTCCCAAACACAGGGTCGGGACCCATTTGTGGGTCACGGACACATTGTTATGGGTCCCCTTGTGTCGCAAAGCGACACATTGTGAGCTTGTAGATCTGTTCTAGTTTGGGTCCCGGGGGAGACATCAAATTACTCTTTTGGGTCACAGGCTAAAATGTGTGGGAACCACTGGTTTATACTAGACTCAGTATGTTTCTCTTTTGACCAATGTGGCCCCATCCCAAAATGAGATTGACACCCCTCGTCTATAGGCTTGTGGGGTGCACACGCTTATCCGACACACCAAACATGCTGAAATCACCCGTCGCTCCCGACATGCGTCCTGCTTGCAGTTAGGGTTGGGTTTTCATATCTTCTACCTTCTCCTCTTGCTCTTCTTCAACCGTTGAGGCTAAATCACTGTTGCCCTGACCTTCGTCATTGTCATCACCAACACATGACTTGAACTTCCTCTGCAATTTGTCTGTGACATCTGAACAACTAATGACTGCATTTCGTTTTGGCCTTCCTTTGGGTCTACATTTGTGCCTTTTATTCCCTTTCTTTGTTTGCCCATTTTCATCTACTTCCTTCTCCCCCTCATCGTCAACATCCTCCTCCTCAGGAATGCACGTGTCCCTCTTTCTTGACTCAGCCCGTTCAGCATCAGCAGCATTGTTCTCCACTCCTGTTCTGTTATTCATCTCATCTAATTCAGCTTCAGCCTCTTTCCTTTTGGTCCCTGAGTGAGGGACTTGCATGTGGGATACGAGGTGGCCCGATTGGCTGAATGAACACTGGCATGCCTCACATACAAACTGCTTTTCTCCGGTCTGCACAACCACGTGTCTCTCCAATACGCCACTATATGGAAACTCCATGTTACATATGTGGCAGATGAACAAAGCAGCATTGTTCTCCATTTCATTTGTCTCATCCGTATCCACCTCAGACTCATTCCTTCTTGGCTTCTCCAGCTGCACTTTCATCCCAGGATCAGGGACTTGTCCATGATAACGCTGGATGTGACTCTTCAGGCTAACATTGTGATTAAAGCTCTGATCACAGTGCGGACACTGATAGGGTCTCTCTCCTGTGTGGACACGCATGTGGGATTTGAGATGGCCTGTCTGGCTGAATGAGCGCTGACACACCTCACATACAAACTGCTTTTCTCCTGTGTGCACAACAACATGCCTCTCCAGAGCACTGGTATGTGGAAACTCCATGTTACATATGTGACAAATGTACTTTTTGGGGCCTCTGTGACCCATCATGTGGTTGTTGCGCTCTTTGCGCTTGGCAAACACCTCTGGACAGTCAGGACATTGAAAGGGCTTCTTTACACGGGGATGGCTCTGCTCGTGCACAATTTTGTCAAGCTTTGTTTTGAAGGTTGAGAAGCAGAACTTGCACACATGCTCACAGCCTTCATTGTGGATCTTGCTGTGAATTTTTAGGTGATGCTCAGTGACAAATCTCTTGCCACACACAGTACAAGAAAAGGGCTTTAATTTGGATTCACATGTGTGCGTCTTCTGAATGTTGAAACGTTTTCCACATTCAGGACAGAGTTGGCGGAGTTTTAGGCCAGCCTTCCAATCACTGTCTGAACTATGATCAGACACCATAGTATTTTCTTCTTCGTCTGAGGAGTCACTTTCATCAGTATAACCAATAACTTCAGTAATATCGGGAGCAGAGGTGTCTGGATCACTGGTGCAGCTGCGAGTGGCACTTGAAGGAACAACCTGTAAAAGATAGAGAAGATCATATCATTCATGTGCACAAATATTTAATAATAATAACCTTTACAGCACTTTAGAAACTAGTAGACATAAACAGAATAAGAATCCCCAGAAACCACATGGATCCTAGCATCCCTGTTCTATGCATGTCATAAGAGAATAGATCAGCTAACATGTTAAAAACAGTTACGTTATATGTCTTTAGTGGTCAGCTTACCTCTTGCATTATCAAAGTAGTGGCACTTGCTGTTAAGGGTGTTGACTGAAGGTCATTCCTCTCATAACTATAAAGAACAGATGAACATCATTACTTAATGATTAAGTAATGATTAATGATTAATGACTTAACTGTTGCGTAATAAACTTGGGCAATGCTGGGTGCCGACAGACATACACACAAAATGC
Source organism: Protomyctophum parallelum (assembly GCF_964188405.1). Lineage (NCBI taxonomy): Eukaryota > Metazoa > Chordata > Actinopteri > Myctophiformes > Myctophidae > Protomyctophum > Protomyctophum parallelum. The sequence goes on along the minus strand of NC_139709.1, from coordinate 30,029,123 downwards.
TGACAACAGAAGACCCCATACATACACTGGCTTCTAGGTACTCTCACGATGGGTACAGACAGTAGACATTTCCACAAGCTTATTAATGTGTCACTTATGTAAAGTTGAAGTTGTCTGTCTGTCTGTGGGTGTTGTTTGTGTGCCCGGATTATTGGGTCCAAATCACACATGCCTGAATGTTGCAGTTAGATAATACGAAGCGTTGCCCACTAGGTTATATTGTGGTAGTTCAAGGCCAGTTAATGATATAACTTGGGCAACGCTTTATACCGAACATAGACAAACATGCACAGTGCACAATGTCTTAAATCTTTAATCTACTGATGTCATAGTCTGGTCTCCAAGTGCACACACACACACACACACACACACAAACACTTCAGACATGACCAAATAGCCACAATGCGTATCATCTTCATGATCTTGTAGATCACTATCTGTGAAAATGTAAAATTACAGGTTGCATTTATTTTTATATCACATCAATGATTTTGTGCAACATGTTCAAATTTGGGTTGGATACCTGTGGGCTGTGGAAAGCTTGACCTTAGGCTAACACGCACGTAGCCGCAATTTGCAACTCTAGATTTTTTTACAATCTGTTGAATCTAGAGTTGCAATACCCTCCATCCACTTCCTATTCATGATTTTCGGTTTCTGATCTGCTGGTCTTAAATGACGTTAAACTCACCAACATTGCAGCTGTAGTCCAAGCTTGAATTATCCTCTTTCAATCTGCCGAGCTTGTTTTTCATAAAAATCCCCCGTAGACATGTTATGAGTTACTTTCTGTCCAAAATATTCCAAGAGTTCACAATCCGAGCCGCCATATTGTATTTTTGCAACGTGCCGTAAAACAAGATGTGAGGGGGAGCGCTTGTTTAATAGAAGGCTGTGCGTGATGGGGCGTCACACTGCGTCTGCCTCTTCTTTGGGTGTCTTACCTGCGCAGGTAAGATTCTATTAAACAAGCGCTCCCCCTCACATCTTGTTTTACGGCGTTGCAAAAATACAATATGGCGGCTCGGATTGTGAACTCTTGGAATATTTTGGACAGAAAGTAACTCATAACATGTCTACGGGGGATTTTTATGAAAAACAAGCTCGGCAGATTGAAAGAGGATAATTCAAGCTTGGACTACAGCTGCAATGTTGGTGAGTTTAACGTCATTTAAGACCAGCAGATCAGAAACCGAAAATCATGAATAGGAAGTGGATGGAGGGTATTGCAACTCTAGATTCAACAGATTGTAAAAAAATCTAGAGTTGCAAATTGCGGCTAACACGCACGCACACAGCCAGTACTCTCGTAGTGTATTTTATCTACAAGAGTCTAAATCTTAGGCTAACACACACACTATGCTAGAAACATACACTTTCCCTTTCTCTATGCTAGACCCTGACAGGATCAGCAACCTGCAAATCAACCTGGAAAAGCGGTATGATCCTCCCAGCTCCCATAGTCAGTGCATTTCATTGCCACCAGCCAGACAGACTTGCAACCAGATCATGATATTTCAAAATACTTCTACCGTTCGCCAGACATGACATCACCACATGTTTTATGACATGATGGACGACAGTGTTGTTGTTGGATTAATTTGTTACGCCACTGCACCAATCTGACGTGGTCCACCAAAAAATAAATATGTCAAGTATTCAAACACCAAAGGCAGTCGTAAACTAACGTTAGCTAACATAGTAAAACAAAAACCACACCGACAAACCAGGACAGGTCACGAACTAAATCTATTAAATAAATATATCTTACCAGTCCAGAAGCAGTACGGCTAACTCGGCATCACTTTTCAAACGCTTCGAAAGCTTCAGGGTTTGCCACCGATCGAAGGCCACGCCGATATAAATTCGGGTCTTGCATGTCTCGCGTTTCCTTTGTTGACTGGCAGCTTTCTTTTCTTGGACCATCTTCATTTTCTTGGCGTATCTGCTCGGCACTGGCAGTGCTGGAATCGGTAGCTTTACCTGTTCCGCCATTGTTTTGTCTGAAATTAAACTGCCTGCGGTGGACTGGAATCAAGCAAATAGTATGGAAACCAAAAGAAAGAGACGGTCCTTACTTTTTTACATCGCCGCTAGATGGCGCAGTGGTAGCGCTGGAGTGAAAAGGCCAATACAGAACAGTACAGAACCTGAACATACACAAATGACGAGATGAGAATGTGACAGTCCACAGTCCTCGCTCTGCTGTTTGTCATTCAATAATAAATAAAAAATACAATAAAAAAACTAAACACTTCCTTTACATTTGTAATGTCCATGCCCAAAATTGGGAGGCCAGTTTTGAAGTGATGGTTGCAGGAAGAAAACATTTGTTTGTAGGCCTAAGAATCAAGCCAAAATCTGATTAATCTGCAAAATAAATTCAGAAGTGGAGAAAATATGAATAAAAGGAACAATGGGTGGCGATTGCCATCCCCTGGAACCCCAAATTAATTAATATACCCAGTATAAAACAGAGAGTATCTGGCCTTTTGGAAAGATCCCACAAGTTATATTTTTCCTTCAGTTTGTTCTACATGTATGTCAACTTTGTCTCTCCTCTCTCTCTCTCTCTCTCTCTCTCTCTCTCTCTCTCTCTCTCTCTCTCTCTCTCTCTCTCTCTCTCTCTCTCTCTCTCTCTCTCTGATATCTAAAATATCTGTGTAGGTATTGCAACAACCGTGGTAATTAGTAAATTACAAAGCCAGCCTACTATAATCTTAAGGGTTATAGTGTTACCCTATTTCAAGGTTTAAAGATTAAAGGATTAAAGATACAAATAAACTTGCCATGCCTTATGCAAAACTAGTGCAATTAATGACCTTTAGCTATAAGGTCATCCTAGCTAAAGAGGAGGTGGACACTGCATGCTTGTTGTGCAGCGTGACTAAACCACTTCGTGTATTAGTGGCACGTTTTTATTTTAGCCTCAAACAACCAAAAAGAACACCCAAAGAAGAGGTGTCAGTCGAGACAGTCAACAGTGTGCATGACAGGTGCATATGTAGGGATCAGATGTGTAGAATCAAATTAAATAACCTGCACACTGTTTCATTCATGGACCTTCTTCAGGCAACTGAAACGTTGCCTTAATAAAAGGTGTTCTGAAGACAGGTTATTTCACTTTATTCTATAACTCTCTGAGGCGCCTTTTCCACCAAAAGAACTTGGTTCCAGAACTGCATGGTTCCATTTTAGGTTCTTGGAACCATGGCGCTTTCACGGAACCGGCAGTCATTTGTTTGTTCCAGTTCTAAACCAACTTTTAGGTTTCTAAACCAATTCATTTTTAGTGGAAACACTCTGAACTGGTTCAATATTAGGCGGGAAAAATAACTGAACCGGTGCAGATCTCAAGGGCACTTGAATGATGATGATGATGATGATGATGATGATGATGATGATGATGATGATGATGACTAACGGTCCTTACATACCAGGAGCAAGTTGTTTGTGTCAGGACTGGAGCACATCCACACAGAATGCAAATATTGTGTGGCGATTAAGCGTCCTGTATGAATGCAGCCTTACCAAATGAATAGATAGTGTGATGTGACATTTTCCGCACTAGAGGTGGATCACAGTGAAGAACAATATTTTAAATAAAATAAAAGAACTGCGAGTTGCAGCAGACCTACAGTTTTCTGGTAGATTGTTCCAGATGCTACATAAAAACTGAACAGGGCTTCTAAGAAGACCTTTCTCAGATGACCTGAGAGGTCACCGTCTGGATGGTTCATGATATCGCACAGAAAATAGACGGGTGAAAGTACTGAGCCCTATAGGGCAGTGGTTCTCAAACATTTTCATGTCAAGGACCCCTAAATCGACATTTATTAGCCTGCGGACCCCCAAAATATATGCCAGGGAAGATTTCTATTACGGTTGTAGCAGTGATTCTCAACCATTTTCATTTCAAGCATCCCCAGTTTTGCATGCATTAGGCTACGGACCCCTCATTTAATGGCATTTTATCCCAATTTATATTGTAAAATTAATGTTGATTTAACTCTGAGAGTGTACACATGGAACCAAACAGAGGGTCTGTTTGGTTCCATTTGTACACCCTCTGAGTTACAGACCCATAAGGGTCCATTTGGTTCCTAAATCCTAATTATCATTTAGGTGCAGACACCCGGGAACTCACTCAAGGACCCCTTTGCCCTATAGGGGACACCGGTCAACAATTACCGTACATACTTTTCTATAGTTCCAATCTCTCTCTCTCTCTCTCTCTCTCTCTCTCTCTCTCTCTCTCTCTCTCTCTCTCTCTCTCTCTCTCTCCCTCCTTCCCCACTCATCCTCCATTGATCCACTCAATGCTCATCCTTCTGTGTACCAAAAGCCATAAAGAGTTTTCAGCCTCAGACCCAAATGAGAATTTAGTTGCTCTCCGGGATCAATAACCGGGGTGCTGATGGCCTAGTGGTTAAGGTGCAACATACTGTACCACAAGTAGGCTCTAATGCACTCCGTGCCTCTCTCCCTGTTTACTGTCTATCTGTACTATCCTCAAAAATATCAGAAAGAAAGATAGGCCTGCGGGCAATGCATACTGCGTAGGAATGACCTCTATAGATAAACAAAGCTGTTGCGGACAGATAGATATTCAATACCTGTGTCGTTTCCAGTAATATGGACTGATTAAACTGTCATACAATGAATCCACACACTGCTTCACAATTAGGCCCGTCACAATAATTAAATAATCACCTAATAGCAATTATTTTAAGGTAATCGCAATTATTTTTGCACAATTGTCATAATCATTTTCATGTTGACATTTTCTAACATGGGCTATTTCCACTATTGTTTAAATTGATTTTGAGTGTACAATAATTTAAGTTATTTGTCATATCTACCCTGCGCAATGTTTGCAAAGCGTAAAAGGCTAACAGAAATCGTTTATGTTCCAATGTCAAAACACAATCAGATCGTTCAAATCGCAATTATTTCAATGATCGTCAGGCTACTCCTCAAAAAGATTCTCACTTAGACTGGCACTTCATATGTCATTTAAAGCTAGTGTAACTATTCGATAGCATGAAAACAGGATAAGACTGGCCTCTTAATTTCCATACACAGGGAATGGAAGGTTTAATCGAGTGTGACCTTCCTCTCCTGATTTGTGTAAGCTATTAGACTAGTCAGCTATAGGCCTCATGTGTTATACACTAGCTGAGTATTAGTGAGCCTGCCTGGGGAGACCGAGAGACAACCCCTGGTTGTCCCAGGTACGATTCTAGGCCAGGCCTGCAGCAATGTGTCGTCCATTCAGGACGGGTGTGGTTTTTATTTTTGCTTCAATCCACCAAAAAGAACACTCAAAGAAGAGACGTCAGTCAAGATATAGGCCATATAGTGTGGAGTGCATTGGAGTTTAATTTAACGCGCGCATGCGCGCGCGCGTATGTGTGTGTGTGTGTGTGTGTGTGTGTGTGTGTGTGTGTGATCAGTGATCACATGATGGAAGCAGAAGCACAGCATCTAATTGACAAGATGAAATGTTTTGTATGCATGCTAATGGTGTAGCATTAAAGCAGCCAAAGTGAAGAGGGCTCAAAGCAATTTTGAACTTTGTTTAATGTTCTGTTTTTGACAGGATACAATAACAAAATATTATTGTATTATAGATTGTATTAATGTGTTAATGAATAACATGGCATAATTTATCCATTTATATGTTGGCTATTCATTGCTATTTCTTCCCGCCATAAGACATCAGTATACATCATTTATTAACCCTGACTTCCCCATTTTGGGCAAGAAAACCCCATTTCAAATGTACATTAAATGTTTTCACAACGCATTGCGATGATGCTATGATATATGATTAAGTGATACACACATATTATAACACTACTGCCATCAAAGCCCAAAGGAGATATCTCCTCAATTCTTCTTTTTTGACTCCTTGTGGAAAATGTTCCCGTCTCTCTGGGTCCAGCGTAGCTTGAAATCGGACATCCCCTGCTTCTCCAACATAGCATGCACCTATAGAGAGGACAAAAACGGAAAACCTCTTGCTCTTTCAGAAAACACATGAACGTGTTCCTGAACTTTGAGAAGACACTTTTATTTCCTCATGGTTGTGTTATGATGAGTAGGTAGTGACTCAGACACAGAACAAGGCTACAAAGAGAAAGCATTGAATGGAAAAGGTGAGGCTTTGTAAGATTTTCCAGCACCATTGAGAGCGCACTGGTAAACGTTACGTTAGATTTTCATACGTCCTCCTTCAAAGTTTCCCTTTAAGGCTAGGATGTTGTGGTCCACCACCTTATATACTGTACCTGCTGTAGAAGCTGACGCTGGACTTCTGGATCGTTCATATCAGCCCCAGAGCTGATCTTCACCTTGAGCCTCGCCTGAGTGGTGGCCTTTTCTTGGCAGACAAAGGGCAATTTCTTATTACAAAACGTATTAAACCATTTCCCTGAATTGGTGCTAATTGAAACACAGTTTCGGTTCAGGCCGGCCCAGGGCATGTCCACTTGCCAGTGTGTGAAGTTGACACTCTGCTGATCAGACCAATACGCCCAGGGCTTTCTGTACAAACCAATCCATGCAGACTCATTCCTTTTCAGCTTTTCGGCAATCTCCATATTCTCAGTTTTGCCCATCACACTGGCCAGATTCATGTGCTCTTCCCTACAGTATTCTTGAGCCTCAAACCAAGAAAGTGTGGTATTCTGGAGAAAGTAAGCGGAACCTAGAACACAACAAGTAGAAAACAATAGGCCTACTTGAGTTTGAACTGAGAGTTTTGAATATGTTTTCCCTGAACAACTTTTCATTTTATGACAAGTTGTAAAAACTAGACATATGGTTCTACAGAGTTGCATATCGGTTACTTTCGCATTTCATATATAAGGGCTGGTGGTTAATTGACACAAGAAGACATTATTGTCAAAGCTCACCATTGTAGCAGACTGAATGCCTAGGACGCTTATATGTATCACATGTCTGGTCAAACCAGGAGCCGTCTTGCTTCATAAAGGTACAAATCAGTTTTCCTTTTTTCCTATTAGGTCTGCCGTTGGCCCAGTTGCTATAGTGTGTGTCTTCGTGATGGCCTGTGCCATCCAGGGACCACGTCCAATTTCCCATGTCATCTTTAAGCCCTATCCATGCAAACTCAGAATTTGACCTATCCATGTGTAATTCACGATTCTTCAGAAGACTGGTAATGTCCTCCATGCTGAGCAGGCTGGCCAGGTCATCATAGTTGTTTCTGCAGTAACTCTGAGCTTCGATCCAGCTCATCTTCTTCTCTGTCACATAGTGGACCTTTCTGAGCGCCTCACAAGAGGACAGGCTCCACAAGCCTGTCAGGAGACATACTGTAACTTCAGTGACAGAGAATTCATTCACTTGGATAGAACCAGAACACACACACAGTGACACACACACACACACACACACACACACACACACACACACACACACACACACACACACACACACACACACACACACACACACACACACACACACACACACACACACACACACACACACACACACACACACACACACACACACACACACACAGGGTTTCTCTAACCTGAGAGAGTGAGGAAGAGTAGTATTTCCCCCCCCATCCTGTGAAACAGAAAAAGACAACACATTATATTAAAATGCTTACTGTTTCCGCCAGGCAATATATAGCATGGCAAAGACTATTATTTCACCCCTTTCCGTCCGTCCGTCCGTTACCAGCTTAATCTCTGGCACCGTTGGCCCGGTCGCTATGAAACTGCACACACACTCCCATGATGCAATTCCGAAACTCTGCCACAAAGTTTCCAGAACGCTGAACACTGCATTCATGATTTGAGTTGACTGTTGTTGTTGTTGTTATTATTATTATTATTATTATTATTATTATTATTATTGTAGCAGCTAGAGGTTGGCAATTGGCAGTTCGCTGGAACTATTTAGAAGTATTTGGCCTACCTTTTGAAAGATCCCACAAATTGACTTCTTCCCTTGAGTTTGTTCTACATAATAAATGTTGTTCTCTCTGTCAATCGTCTGTCAGTCTCACTCTGGTCTGTCTGTCTGTCTGTCTGTCTGTCTGTCTGTCTGTCTGTCTGTCTGTCTGTCTGTCTGTCTGTCTGTCTGTCTGTCTGTCTGTCTGTCTGTCTGTCTGTCTGTCTGTCTGTCTGTCTGTCTGTCTGTCTGTCTGTCTCTCTCTCTCTCTCTCTCTCTCTCTCTCTCTCTCTCTCTCTCTCTCTCTCTCTCTCTCTGATACCTGTTGAAATGTTTGTCCTCCGATTCCCTTTAAATAGTCTCCTACCTTATTTTAATACCATGAAGGAGGTGGAGTTGCATTTGACTTTAGTGATTTCCTCCAATACTTTGATTGAAGGGAATAATTACCTGTTTTGAATATCTGGCTCTCCAGTGTCAGTTGAATTCTTCCTCTCAAGCTATTTCCTAAATATCTACAGGCCACCTAAATACTGTGCATCCGTTTTTGAGGACTTTGCTGAAGCGGTCTCTACATTGACTGTAGTCATTGTTGGTGCAGGGTGCACCGTGTTTTTAACATCCACTTTACAATTTACAATTTACAATTTAGGCATTTAGCAGACGCTCTTAATCCAGAGCGATAATTTGGAACTAAGAAATGCAAGGCGGGTTTCCTTTCTGGACATTATCACCAAAACAAGCCATGTTTGCTACTGTCAACAGGCTAATTTCAGAATACCATGTTGATTTATTTAATTTGGGTGAATTAATATTTGCCTTCACACAATTTCGCCAGTGCAACTGTTGACAACTTTTTAACATAACTCATCATTTTCAGAAAATTTCTTCTAATAAGAAAATACTGATTAGAAGTATATTTCCGGGGCGTGCATGATAACCCCCTCCAGATACTAGACTAAACAGTTTGCAGAAAAAAGCACAGGAAAGTATACTGTTCCATACCAGGTCTGCTAAGAGGATTTAAAACCCAAGAAAGCCATATGCATGGCTTGTTTCCATTGGAGTCCTTCATATTCAATTAATCAGAACATTTAATGACGTACAGTACTATGCAAAAACATCATGTAAAATAATCCAAAGAAGAAATATGTACAGTATAAGGGGGGTGGGTGGCGTGGACTTTTTCATCATCATCAATGTTCATCATCATCATCATCATTAAATATACCCAGAGCTATCATTTCTTTGCAGTGAACATTGACGTTAGCGTTTACATGGAGTTATGTGGAGCATTTAGTTTAATTCACCTCACCCACCTGGGTTTAACGAGATAGCAGTGCAACATGAACACCTGACGGTTCCAAAATCAGCTATCGTGCCATAGCTAATTAATTGTTGATCTTATATGAAACAGTTAAGCATATGGCAAGTATTAATAATTAGTAAATTGAAAATCCTATAAATAAAGTTATACAAAAACAAAGAAAATGAACCGATACATCATAATCACATGAATTCAGAGATAATGTGTACCCATTTGTGTGAGTTTTGAACACAAGCTCAGCTTCAAACTGAAAAAGAAAAAAATAACAACGCAAGCCAGAATAGGTCAAGGTTTAAAGGACATATACAAATAAACCTGCCTTGCCTTATGCAAATCCAGTGCATCCATTTGTGTTTAGATGGATTATTGAAATGTAGTTGGAGAGACTGCTGTGATAAACCGCCTCATAGATTAGTGACCAAACAGAAGTTTTTTATTTTAACCAAAAATAACCCAAATTATATGTGTCAGTCAATAGTGTAGAGTTCATGATGGAGTGTAATTTATAGGATCACTTCACCACTTTTCAACTCATATAATTGGTCCACACTAATGTTCATGATAAAATACAAAAAGAAAAGAAAAATAATCTACTCTGTCTGTGTCTGGCTGTGGGCAGTTTGGCAGTTTCTGGCTGGCTCCATATATGCAGATAGGTGATGATCCAGTCTTCTCCATGTACGGCTATTCGGAGTTTGATGAGGTCAGTGTTGTGATCCTCATATATGGAGACGGCCATATATGGAGCGTATCACGAGGTGTGACAGACTGACGGCCATATATGGAGCGTGTCACGATGTGTGACGGATAGACGGACGGACCGACTGACTGACAGGTTTTGCAGGTTTTCATAGTAATCTGCGACCTACAGTCACAACAATTATGTCCAGAACTGCATGGGGCAGAATTGCAACTGAGGGTGTCAGGGCCCCTCTGGCACCCCCGTGGAACCGTGCCTGACTTCAAAGGTGATTTAAAGCCAGTGTAACTATTTGATAGCATGAAAACAGGATAAGACTGGCCTCTTAATTTCCATACACAGGGAATGGAAGGTTTAATCCTCTAAGGTTTAATGTGTTATGTCATGTGTTAAGTTAGCCAACATTCAGAAAAGCAAAAAGCATTCATAAGCATGTTTAGCCTGTTTTCAAGCATCAAAGCATAATGTGACCACAGTGGCTCTGAGGGAAATCCGTCGTTACCAGAAATCTACCGAGCTGCTGATCCGCAAGCTGCCCTTCCAGCGCCTGGTGAGGGAGATCGATCGCCCAGGATTTCAAGACCGACCTGCGCTTCCAGAGCTCCGCCGGCATGGCTCTCCGGGCGTCGGCTGAGGCTTATTTGGTCGGTCTGTTTGAGGACACCAACCTGTGTGCCATCCACGCCAAGAGGGTGACCATCATGCCCAAAGACATCCAGCGTCGTATCCGTGGAGAACGTGCTTAAACACAGTATCTGTCACAAGGGCCACCTTGTTAAGGGCTTTTTCCCAATTCCCACTATGTAATTATGTAGATAAACTATAATTATAGTGGGTAAAATTATTTAATTTTTATATCAAAATATTTGTGAAACTGAAAGTGTTGGGAGTAACTAGTTACTAACGAGTTACTTTACGTAAAGAAACTACTTTTTGTGGTAACTATTAAGGTAACTATTAAGGTAACTATAGTTCTCTTTCCCATTCAGTATAACGCCATTATAGTTACTGTGTTTTCAATGGGTGAGTTAGTACTAGTTACCCACTGCATTACATAATGTGATCCAAAAGAACCGTCTCCTCCTCCTGCCAGTGCGGAGTCTGTCATGTAAACTGACAGGGTGCGCTGAATGCGCTCCCAGAGTGAAACACGTGAGAAAGAGAAAGTGACATAACGTTATCATAATGAAAGCCTTAAGGTGAAAAGTCTGGTGACGCACGGTTAGGAAAACACACAACTAGTTACTTATAAAAAGTAACCTGCCCAACACTGGTTGAAATGCACCCAGCATGGTACACTCAGTGCAAGCATTTAGGCCTATGTTTGCATATTAAAAACTATAAAGAATATATCAACTTTTCATTAGCTTCCTATAAAAAGGTTTGAATAGCCTTCAAAGCTTTTAATTCTTCCTCCAGTAGAGAATTCCACAGAGTCAACTGCATTGAATTCTGAATTATCTACACAAGGTTAGGCATTTTCATCATGGAAACGAATATGATCACTGCAGAGTTCAAAACAACGTGATTGACATCTGATGGAGAAATGGGTGTAGTGCAGTAAATTGAAATACACTTTCCCATGGTGTGGTTGACAATGAGCAAATTTGAGTTCTAACCATGGCATCAACAATGTGTAGGGCAGGCTACTGTATTCATGTGTGTCACTCAGCATCACAACGGCCAATATCAGGACTATGAATACCGGTAGGCTAATTTCTAATGTCCCAGCAGGTTCATATTGTCTTTTTTTATTTATGCGTTTATTTAATAGGAACAATATAAAAAACAATGTATCAAGTTGTAAAAACATGAAACCGTTGCAATGTATATGGGTTTGTAGCCAAGGCTAATTTGCAACCCCAGTCCCTGGTTAGGCCTTTCTAAAGTTCTATACCTCCACCTAAAACAATACTAAAACAATGCACCGACCTACTCTGTAATGATACAAGTCAGGAACACAGCAAGTTGGAAATGCACGGCACGGCACGCCCCACCCGGTATATGCCATATCAGTCTCCCTGCAGGGGAGAATACAGTAGAAATTAACATGCTACATTAACAAGTTGTTCAACTTTCAACACATGGCCTCTGCCCTGTTTTGGCAATTTGCATATGACTACATTTTGTACAACATCTATCTACAATGAGTGAGTCACACTGTGATGTGTTGTGAGTTTGTAGATCTGGTACTTGTCATACCATTAAAAAAAATAGAAGGGAAAAAAGCAGAAAATAAATGAAACCATTCCTGCATCAAAAGTAAAAGTAATGTTATGAAGACAGAGGATTTTCTTTTTTACAGAAGCTTATTTGATTTAAACATCATTCCAATCATGTGTCCAGTTTACTTTAGAAATCAGACCAAAATAAATCAATCATATTGCTAAGTCATTTTAGGAAGGATGTCAAACATTTCTAAATTGAATGGTTCAGTAAAAATCTAATTGATGTGATATTCATGCAAAATGGTAGCAGGTAACCAGTTGTCTTCTGCAGACAAAAGTATACTTAACAGTAGTCAAATCAAATCAAAAGGAAGTGTTTTTATTTATATTTTACAAAAAAACATATAGGCCTCGTATGATCATTACAACATTGCATCATTATCATCATTGTATGGACAGGTTGGTTGATGAGATTGCAGATCAGTGTTTCTTTACAAGACATTTTGTCCTGAATGCGTGTCAAGTGTCCCTGAGCGACATAATACACACTTAATAGCTGCTGTATTAGTAGCATGGTAGCACCCACTGATCTTAATAGTTAATGCAGATACACATTTAACGTGCATTTTTTATCATGTCCTAGCATCAACGTTCAAGATCATCATCATCATCATCATCATCATCATCATCATCATCTTGAATTGAAAACGGTGGGCCCTATTGTATAAACAAGTGTAATGCTTTATGTTGTCGTCTACAGTTTTTGTATTGAGTTGTGCTTGAAATTTCCTGTAATTATGCAAACTCTTAATAAATACTTCAATAAATCAATCAATCAATCAATCAATCAATCAATCAATCAGTGTGAATGAGATGTGTTCAGCGCTCAGCTCCTCCTCTACGGCTCTAATTGTGCATGAAAGGGTTGATATCTCTTTGTTCAGAACCTCAATCTCTTCCTCCATCATCCAGGTCATCTCCTGCCCTTCCTCTCTCAGTGCATTGATCCTTTCCATCCCTTCCTTGTATAGAAACTCATGGAGGTTTCTAAAATGTCCCTTAATCTGACCCGTTGCTGTTGCACTTCGGGTTTGGACCTTAATGTCTGCTGCTGTTGTGTCACAGGTTGCTTTAAATGTGTAGAAGACCCCCAGTTGATCATCTAAATAGCTCAGTGATTTCCAGAGGTTATAACTGACCCCAGAATCTGTCATGTGTGCATGTTTTAATGTTAGAGCACCAACTTCCTCAAACAAATGACTGAGGTCACCCCTTGAGGGCAGCAATGGGAAGAAGTCTGTCTGTTATTAAGAGATGTTCCAAATATATACCACAACAATGCATTCCCCAAATTGTGCAAACACTGGCCCTCACTCATTTGGATTATTGTCCAATGGTATGGTCTAGTGCTGCAAAAAAGGATTTAGTGAAATTACAATTGGTCCAAAATAGAGCTGCGCGCCTGCACGTATTGCTCTGTGCTGTACAAAAATAACAAACACCAACAGAATGCATGCCACTTTGGGATGGCCACTGATGGAGGACAGACTTCATATTTCCCTGCTGTCTTTTGTCAGAGGTATTATTGCAACTAAAGTTCCGGCTGTCCTGTATTGTAGACTGAAGTTCAGCTCCGATGAACACACCTACAATACCAGACATTCAGGTCTTTTTACGTTTCCCATCTCAAAAACGAATGCAATGCAACACACAGTAATATATAGAGCAATGAAAGAGCTGCATAGTCTTCCATCACAAATCAGACAGGCAACAAGTAAATCAGATTTTTAAAATAAGTTAAAGAAATATCTCATGTCACTTGCTTTCATACTGAACGGTAGGCTACTCAAACTGAAATTGTATTCATGGTTGCGATGTTATATTTATTAATCACTTGTTTTATATTTAGTTGTATTTTATTTTTTAACTGTTTTTCTTACAGTCTTGTAAAATGTATTTCATATGATTAATTGTAATGTATTTTATGTGTGGACCCCAGGAAGAGTAGCTGCTACTAAGGTATAGTAGCTAATGGGGATCCAAATAAACAAATAAAACAACATCGATTGGACTGAGTTTAAACTATTTCTCCCTGAAGCAGATCACTTGGTCTACCATGCCATGCAGATCATGGTTCTGAAATTGGGGGTTAACCTGCAGGGGTGGGTCCCCAAATGATTTTGGAAGATGATTTGCTTAGACGTTAGTTCAGATTTTTGAACTTAAAGCTGTAGGAACTACTTGCCATTAATATAGTGGTTGCAAAGGTATTGATTTGGTGGGAGTTCTGGTCTGGTTTTTGTGGATATTAAGTAGTTCCGGTCATTTGATGGGGGTCTGGGCCTGCGGGCCACAAATAAATTAATCCACAAAACTAGCATAATTTGCATTGTTGACTACATGCAGTAGCCTAGCTATTTCTACCATATGGCGCAACTTTCGTTCAACTTTGACCTCTCTCTCACATGGGAACAATATTTGTGTCCAGTATAGTTGTGGCCAGCAGCAACACACAAAAATAGTTGTGACAGAGGAGTCAAAGTTGAACGAAAGTGCAGTAGGGTAAAACAAAAATACACCACATGGATGCACCTGGGACATATCCTCATTCCTCAGTGATGTATCCCAAGGTCATCTGGGTTTCGGGTCTTCCAACATCATACCCCTCACTCAGGTGACCCAGCCGGGGTGATCAAGTCCCGACTTACGTCCCAATAGCTACCCTCGATCAGTCCCATTAGGGAAAAACCAGGGCCACACAGTCTGTTCCTCCGGAACTACTCTGCCGGGACTGCAGGTTATGCGGGAGGATCGCATCAATCTGGCAAGTGGAAGGACTAGGCTCTGTGGGTTGACTCCTGTCCGGACTCACCACTCCTACTCTCACCAGGTCCAGCACCTGTGCGTTGGACCAGACTCCCAGCACCAGGCACTTCATTCAGGAGTGGTGGATTCTCAAGCCACAATGGTTCTGCAGGCTCCACCTGGCACATGGTGGTGCCGCAGGCTCCGCTTGCTAAAGGGCTTACCTTGGGTTTGTTGGGTAGAAATAAATCAACAATACAAATGAAATTACGCTAGTTTTGTGGATTAATTTATTTTTAATGAGCGGCCCCCACCAAATGACTGGAACTAGGCCATACTTACTATTCACCAAAACCAGACCAGAACTCCCACCACAGGACTCAGGCCATCAATGCCTGTTGTGGCTCTTTGTTGGTTCCAAACATTTCAACCTTATAGCCAACAAACCCACTGATGCACCTAGGGATTATGGATGTACGCAGATATAAGAAGTAGATTGTCCACAGGTTCAATGTCATTGTAGTTTGTATTTACTTTCCTTTAAAGTGCAGTGATGGTACATTACAAGCATTTGTCTCTTCTGTGTTGTCTGTCTGTCTATCTGTCTGGTAAAACTGGTTTGTCAACCAGGTGCATGACGCTCCCCAATCACCCAGGCCTACATATGCTCTCTCAATCAATCAATTAGGCCTGGGGAGGCGTGCCCTTGGTGTCCAAAAAGTGACACAACCCATCAAACCAATGCCCAATAATAACTACAAGTGTGATAATAATAGCAATAAATAGACATACAAATCAGTGCGGATGGCTTCTACACTCCCCCCTAATTGTGCACAGTATATGGACACAATTACAAAATACATTTCAAAGAAGCCAAACACAAAAAACATTATTCAAAGGTATGTGGTATGTGTGTTGTAATTAGGCTTGACTGAATCTTCTTTGATCGAAACTGCAAAAAAGAAAGAAAGGGAAAGATGGAGAAAAGAAAAGTTAAAGCTCTCAGTGGTCTGGCGAAGGCTTGATGTAGCCCTCAAGCCACCACAGGAAGCGGAGCAGGTGGTTGTCCCTTTCCTCCGGCACGTCACCCTCCTCGTTCTCCTTCTGCTCTCTCTTCTCCAGGCCCTTTGTCCTCCTTTCGGTTCCTATGCCAGCTTCTTTCCTTCTTCAGAGGCAGCTCTTTCTTACCACCTTGTTGGTCATGGTCAGATGTAGCCCTCTCCATGCAGTCCATGGTGCCATGGTCCCCTCCACCACTGGCCCTCCGTGATGGGGAAGGATGCCTCTCTCCACTGAGTGGATCCCTCACCACTCTGTTCAGCCTCTTTGTGTCAGCTGACTCAACCCAGCTAGCGTTGTTGATCATGGCATCCTGCTTGCCGTTTTCATCTCCCTCACGCATCTGTCTAGCCCCTTTCGGGACCCTACATAAAGCTTTTCTGAAATTTTGATGAGTTTTATGTTGGGTCCCTGGTCAGAACTATATTTTCGTATGGGAATTCCAGAACGCGGAAGTAGAAATTCTCTCTAAGATTGAATCTGCGCCGTGTGACGGTCTTTTTTTGCTTGAGTTATTCTGAATTCGGGAACTTTAAGTACCTATACATCCCGCTGCGAATATCTCCTGTGGCGCGGAAGCCGTTAAGTATTTTTTATCTTTGTTTGACCGATTTGGTTGCTTTATTTCTTCTTGTTTGTTTACCGTTTATTGTACCGCCTCCCGGTGTGCGGTTGGCTTGTGCGGCTACGTCCCTGCCTCTGATCTGCTCTGTCATAGCTATAGCGCCACTAGCTAGCCAGATAGGCGGTACAATGAGGTGTCAATAAACAAGGAAGGAAGAGAAGAATCCAAGCTTCCAATTCGGGCAAACATATATTAAAAATCACACACGTGTGAACTGAGTGGTGCAATTCCCCCCCCCCCCCCCCCCTCTCTCTCTCTCTCTCTCTCTCTCTCTCTCATTAGAGTCACTACCCCTCTCACTGTTTCTGGCGCCCCCTACTGCTATTATTAAGTCACATACTCATGCTCACACAGACAGACACACACACACACAAACAAACAAACACACAGACACACACACAAACAAACAAACAGGTACGAGGACATTGCAAGCTGGTTGTAGGAGTGGTTGCACCACTCAAAAATACTTAACGGCTTCCGCGCCACAGGAGATATTCGCAGCGGCATGTATGGGTACTTATACTAAACATATTCAGAAACGCTCACACGAAGACATATCGTCACAGAGCGTGGCCAGGCGCTAAACATGTTGTTTATGTTTAAGAATGGCTGTGTACCAGGTGGCATGGTAGTGGTGCAACAGGACCCCATGGACTGGGTCGAACAAAATGTCAGAAACTTCAGTACCATTGGGTTCTGCTTGGAGGGCTAGCATCTGTCCATAGTGATCTCCAGCTTCAGATGTGACGCTGAGAGCTGAGGAGCCGCCCGTCTCCACAGCCATCTCACCGTCCTCCGCTCCGTCCTCTTCTGCAGGGTCAGTCAGCTGCTCCCGCTGGAAATCCTTCAGCTGCAGAATGTTCTCCTCCTGAGGGATCTTCGGCTTGGAGACACTGTCCTCTCCTTCCTGCCATGTCTCTCTGCCATCCTCTCCCGGGGGTGCATCTTCCTCCGCCACGCCATATGTGGCCAAAATGCTCTCCCTCTGCTCCCTCTCCATCTCTCGTGCCATCCACTCCTGCACGATAATCTCAATCTCCCTTCGACTGAGCTCTGGAGGGTCTTCCCACCAGTCTTCTTCATCTGCAGGTTGTAGAGCAACCTCGCTCACTGCTCTCGTGGCATCTGAGTCAGACATTGTAATTTCCTTTTTGCCTCACGTAAAAGTGCAGTGCAGTGTAAACTTCCAAGAAAGTGCAGCAGCGCAAATGCAAATGCCCAAATAAATAAAGGCAGTGCAAAACAACAGGTGTGTCACTAGTAAAAGTCCGGCAGTGACAAAAACAAGAATAATAACGGACGGCAGTGCATCAAATGGCCAGCAAACAAGTCACCAATAAAAGTTAAGCAGTGGAAAAACACGAAAATAAAATAACTCCAATAGTTATTGCCGTTTTCCTATACAGCTTTTAAATTCGGTTTCCAGTGTCCACTACATACCAGGCAATTGATGAGTCTTTGTGGCTTTGAGCTGCGCGTCCAGTTAGTTAATTCCCTTATGTTTGTTCCAATTCCTGGTTCGAGTCCTCCTTGTTACTTTGAAAAACCAACACATCTAAATCCAACAGGACTCAGTTTTACTATGATGTGGCTCTTTGTTGGTTCCAAACATTTCAACCTTATAGCCAACAAACCCACTGATGCACCTAGGGATTATGGATGTACGCAGATATAAGAAGTAGATTGTCCACAGGTTCAATGTCATTGTAGTTTGTATTTACTTTCCTTTAAAGTGCAGTGATGGTACATTACAAGCATTTGTCTCTTCTGTGTTGTCTGTCTGTCTATCTGTCTGTCTGGTAAAACTGGTTTGTCCACCAGGTGCATGACGCTCCCCAATCACCCAGGCCTACATATGCTCTCTCAATCAATCAATTAGGCCTGGGGAGGCGTGCCCTTGGTGTCCAAAAAGTGACACAACCCATCAAACCAATGCCCAATAATAACTACAAGTGTGATAATAATAGCAATAAATAGACATACAAATCAGTGCGGATGGCTTCTACAATGCCTTTGCAATGACTATATTAATGGCAAGTATATTTACTACAGCTTTTATTCCAATAAATTGAACTAACATTTTAATGTTAGTATACATTGTTTTCTCATTCAACAAACTTAAACAAAACAACATACATACAGGGTTATCTGCACCATTCTAAAGTGATAATTTAAGGACAAAAGTAACCAATAAATGATACCATAAAAAATGGTCAAACAATGGCCAAATGGTCAAATATAAGCCTACCTATTAATGAAGCGCCAAAAAAACCCAGTGAAAATAGTCAATCTTCGATGTGAAGCATTGTGAATTGAATTGTGAACTTGTAGTTTGGCTATTTTCGCAATAGCCATTTATCTGTGAAACCGAGTCAAATGCAATGCTGCCCTCAACTCCTACAATTCCAAGAAACTACGAGTCAGGGTGGGGGGTCCCCAGTTCAAACATTATAAACCATCCTGATCTCAGGTCAACTGGGAAAGGTCTGCTTTCTGAAAATAATACCAAAAATAAACGTGGGGATTGGAAGCAGCATTTCGTTTTTTACATCTTTTCAAAGGAAAATGCATGGCTAATCTGGAACAAACTCCCAGAAAACTGCAGGTCTGCTTCCACTCTTATTTATTTTAAATCACAACTAAAGACTTTTGTTTGCCGCTGCGATTGGGTTCTTTCTTCTGCACTGTAATTGTTTTGTTTTTTTTACTTGTATAGGCTACCTGTTTAATTGCATCCTAATGTAATTTTTTAATGCCTGATGTTGAGCTGATCTTAATTGCCTGATGTTGAAAAGTGAGATACACATAAAATTGCTTTGACTTGCCTATGTTCCCCAGGTTATATGTTACCCACCATGCAGAAGCTCTTGATCCAGAGCGACTTACATTAAGCATAGGCTATGCCTATGCCTAGGCTACTTAAACTAGTATCTAGTCTTAGCCAACTAAAAATTAACACTGGCATAAAATAAAACATAATTAACTCTAACAAAGATGGCAAAAACAAACATCCTTTGTTCTGTACTTATAATTGTCTATAGTACAAAACACTCCTTAAACCAGAAACCTAACGCTAACCCTGAAAGCGTTAGAACCTGGGGAACATAGAACCTGGGGAACATAGGGATGATCCCCAACACATGGCTCATCTCTTAAATGGTTGCCAATGCATAGTTGATAGTCAGATACAGTTATTTCTCAAATGCAGTTAAATGTATGTAGGTCAGCCCCACGGATAGTGAGCAATAAAACAAGACAGACAGGACTAAAGATATGAATAGAATCTGGTGGTAGAGATTTATTTTAAGTACCAGAGAGAGAGAGAGAGAGAGAGAGAGAGAGAGAGAGAGAGAGAGAGAGAGACACACACACACACACACACACACACACACACACACACACACACACACACACACACACACACACACACACACACACACACACACACACACACACACACACACACACACACACACACACACACACACAGAGATAATTTAAAGATAGTAGTCTGAACCCACAAAAAAAACCTCTGATGTTGATTAAGAAGTGTTAACACTTCATTGAAGTGTGTGTGCGTGTGTGGGTGGAGGCAAATGATTCACACCTTGGCTCAAAATATATATACTTTCTTGTCGACTCTCGCAGTTCTACTATAGTCCGTCCAGGGCTGTGTCTCATGCATGAAGTTCTCATTGTCTTATATCTGCTGGTTTTGGTGAAGCATCTTGCTGAGTTCAACACAATGGAACAATGCCTCCCCTCCCCCCACACGGTGGAGCTGTGGATCTGAATGTCTGAGTGAATGAGGTTAAACCAAGCGCACACACACACACACACACACACACACACACACACACATTGATGGCAGCTTTTTAGCTTTTCAACAGCTTTTAGCTTTTTTTCTTTGCATTATTATTATAACTAAAATGCTCATCCATCAGATAAAAAAATGGTGCATGTTCCAAGCTCACTTGCAGCTTGATAAATGCAGAAAGACCAACTCCCCGAAGTCCATATCATATATATTTTTTTGTTTTTAAATGTTTGCCCAAAAAGAACAATCCCAAGGGTCTACTAGTTCAACTCCAACTGTTGCTGGTCATCACTTTGTTGGCATCCCCTGTGTGTTGATGTTCTCTAGGCTCAAGGTTCAACATTTCGTCATTAGTAGTAGGCCTACTGATGCTATAGAGTAGATTTGTTGTTTTGAAAGTATCAAGACTTTCAAAAACACACAGCAAACACAAAAGTAGTTTTTTAATCATATGTAGACCTGAAGATGAGTTTACTGAACTATGACACAAGATTGATTAAATAAGACTCCGATAAGAGGGTCATTGTGGTTTGATCAGAATAAAACCTGGACATAGTTTTGTCAGACAAAACAAACACTGCATGTTGTTCCTTGCACTTCCTCACATTCTTGTTCCTGAAGGTCATTTTGTACATGCTCACAACATGTGTCGGGTTGCGACGTGTTATGTGCTATAGCCTATAGATCGGCTAAGGGTTAAGACTTAACCGATGAGTGGTTAAAGAACAGTCTGAGATCTGAAATCTATGTCACTGGTTCTCAATGTGAGGTCCAGGGCCCCCTGGACCCCACATTGAGAACTAGATGGCGTTCCAGGGGGTACCCAGCAAACCGAGGAACAGTTTAACAACTTTAATACTACTTCAGCTATTAAAAAGAGCTAATATTAGATTAGAACATGTCACGTGCACTGCAAACGCGTTATGAGCTTGTAGATCTGCTGTTT
Source organism: Protomyctophum parallelum (assembly GCF_964188405.1). Lineage (NCBI taxonomy): Eukaryota > Metazoa > Chordata > Actinopteri > Myctophiformes > Myctophidae > Protomyctophum > Protomyctophum parallelum. Next base: position 30,007,741 of record NC_139709.1, on the reverse strand, counting down.
CCAAAGCCTTTTGAAAGTTCTCTATTTTGAATGATTGTGAAAGATTTTACAGCACAAATCTGTTCCCTAGCACAACATATTTTCAAATGGGGGTCCGCAGACAAGAACCACTGAACTATACTCATATCCTTTGTTTTGGATGTGTTTAGCTCCAATACATATTGATATGTGCCATGGCTGGACTCATTCTCATAGATTGATTGATTGAAAATGATATTCACAGTTTGTACTTGTAGAATATAGGTACAGTTCAACGGAATACAGGTCAATACAATTAAAAACTGCTACGAGGATGACACCAGAAAAATAAGACTTGCTTACATGAGGGTCCTCCATTTTCAATTAATCTGAATTGAAATTGAAAATGCCAACAAGAAATGCTAAGCAGAGTTTGATATAGGCCTATCCATGCGCTTCTATCCTTGGCCTAATATGCTACAATTAGGTCAGGGGTGAGCCATTATGAATATTGAATGTGATAAAATGCTAATAAAATGCAGTTTCACAAGCTTTTTTAAATGGTTCAATTACAAAAGAAAAATGTAAGATAGTGAATATTTATATAGGCTATGCCTATAAGGAAAATCAATCAATCAATCAATCAATCAACTGCCTGTCTCTCAATCACTTCATCCTAGCAATGGGCCTGATCCTACATTTAATCATTTTACATCATTTTACACAAAACAACGAAATACTAGCCTATCGACTCGTTTAAAAATGTGTCATTCATTGTCCATACTGTATTTGTACATTGTATGTTGACATGGAGTGTTTGAGAAATAAAATGCAAGCCTACTCCATATTATTTGCAATTGCAAATAAAGTTAAACGGGTCAAACAAAAAAGCCTGCCCGCTGGCGGCTGCCAGTGATGCTCATTGCTCAGAGCTAGAGCCGCGACATACCAAAGCCTACACGGGTTGTGCAGTCGACGCGCTGTGATTGAACAGTCGCTGTGATTGACAGCCTAAACCTAGCCCTAACCTCAGTAAACTTAACTTGCCCGGGGGCGTGTTTATAAACACAACCCCTGTAGGAATTAGTATGTAGCCTCAGGCCCGTCTAATAGAGCAGTTGCGATATTGGGGGGGCAGAAACCGAGCACTCGAGCGCTGTTCATGCGGCCTGAAAGGCGGACAAGCTGGAGTTTGAAATACATTGTTTTCAACGAGGGCGGCGCAAATAAGAGACATTTTAGGCATGTGTGCAACATGCCAACTGTTTTTAAGTATTGTACAGTAACAACTAAAGTCTCTATAATGTTTATGTTGTACGATTACTACAAAACAATATAAAATAAAGGGATTTGAGATGATTAAAGCTGGGATGTTGCCTGAGTCCAATGCATTTCTGCCTACTTCCGGTCCAGGACTTGTCCCTGTTTTATGCTTAGAGTATATATGATATGAGTATCATATATACTCTAAGGTTTGATGTCCCTATTCTCAATATAATTCTATGTAGGAGAGCCGCCATTGGACTGGCCCCATGAAGTGAACGGAGTTTTCGTAACTCTGTCTTTAGTGTCTGACTCCATGACTCTGGGCTCTGAGCCTCTGGTGGTGATGCTGAACCCTCCGAAATGAATACATATTTAAACAGGCCGCAGTGAAATGCACAGCACTAGCCCCGCCCACTGAGACGTATGGCAATCTGATTGGAATATATGGCCATACACTCTACGATACGCCCATAACTTATTCTGATTGGTTGAAATGAAAGAACGGGAACTGGCTCTTTCTACACCAAACGCGTCGCGCTCAAACAAAAGCAGAGCACGCACTTCCATTCCTCCCAGTTCCCTCTCACTCGAGCCAGCAGCGAGACGTTTATCATCGCAGTCTCTTGCGAAAACGAACTAAAAGGTAATTATTCATGCTTTTTTAAACGTAATGCAGTATTGACATTTTTGCTTATTAGAGGCCACATTGATTGGTCTCGTGTTTCTGTGATTATTGGTAGATTTTTTTTTGGGGGGGGGGGGGGGGGGTGGTTTCTAAAGTGTTGTTGCTTATTTAGACTAGCTTACAAATGTTGTTTAAACCAGTGGTTCTCAAACATTTCCATGCCAAGGACTCCTTCAAATTAACATCCATTTGTCCACGAACCCCCATCCCTAGAATGATTTGGTGTTCAATGTTACTGAAACGGCAACGTGGTGTAAAATGGCGCATCGTCCTGTGTTACCGATTTTTTTTTTCCCCCATTTTTTTTTCTCCCCTCAATTATATTTATATTGAAAGCCAACCCAGAAGCTCACGGCGTCACATTTGCAAACGCGCTGTGAGCTTGTTAATATGCCATTTTCAAATATCCGACATATGGCTTTTAATCACTTGGTTTGTTTTGGGCTATTCTTTCATTAGAAGATTACTTTTTTCCCCCGGGATTCCCGTTGGTCACGGGATTCCCGAGGAATGGGGGTGGGGGGTCCGGCTCCCGCGATTTTTATTCACGTGATTGGGACGGGAATTAAAGGGCAACGGGAGCGGGGACCATGACAATGGACCAGTCCAATAAAATGCCAGTCAGTCACAGACTTTGTTCTCAAAGTACACGCCCATTTGCTAATGAAGCTTGATGCTACTACAAGCCTACAACGTGGCGTCGACGATGCTACGCGTAGTCTTGGAGATCTGCTTTGTTCTGCGCGCAACACGCCGTACGACTAGTCACAAATCGGGCGTTTTATGCAGCGTTTGAATGCGTCTATTGAAGTGAGCGCAGTTTCCAGTTAACGGTATACACACAGTTCTATTTGTTTAGTTTATGAATCATATACATTTTCATTTTGTATTATGTTAACCTTTTAAATGATGGCCATGATTATTTCTGGGACCCCATTATAAAATCCTGTGTAAGCATGTACACATGGAACCTGTATTGGTCTATTTGGTTCCATGTGTCATTATTGCATATTTGCCATGGGGATTCCCTGGGAAAACCAGTCATGAAAATCGATGCATAATGAACCATCTAGTTTCTTTAGCATTTGAGTCATCAGGATCGTCTTCAAACTGGCAGCATTATCAATAAAATATGACAATGTATATATTTTTTTATTCTCTTCAGACAAACATGTCGGACGAGGGTAAGCTGTTTATCGGTGGGCTGAGCTTCGACACCACAGAGGACTCCTTGGCGGAAGCGTTCGCCAAATACGGAAACATTGCCAAAGGTAAACAACTTGCAATCCATATGGGAAAGTTGAAACCACAAATTGATTCACGCTCATGATTTTAATCTTCAATGCATTTCGTTTGGTCTACAGTTGATGTCATCAGAGACCAAGAGACGGGTAGATCTCGTGGATTCGGCTTTGTGAAGTATGACAGTGCCGACGATGCCAAGGATGCATTGGAAGGAATGAATGGAAAGGTGAGTTGATGATATATTGTCACAGATGTGTTGCATTTGGTGCAGTAGGATGTTGTGCCACGGTGCCACCATGTGCCTTAAATGGTGTATTGTTTTGATGTCTTTACAGAGTCTGGATGGCAGGACGATCCGTGTCGATGAGGCTGGGAATGGACGTTCTGGAGGTCGTGGTGGTGGTGGTGGCGGCGGCGGTGGTTACAGAGGCTCAAGGGGAGGAGGAGGATATGGAGGTGGTGGAAGAGGTGGGTGTTTATTTTTTATATACACCTAAAATTCTTTAATTGGTCATTCCCATCTATGGCACATTTATTCTTGATTGATGGCATGTTAAGGGTATTCTCTCGCCTCATTTGTCTAGGTGGTGGAGGATACGGAGGTGACAGAAGCTACGGCGGTGGCGGAGACAGAAGCTACGGCGGTGGCGGAGACAGAGGTTATGGCGGTGGCGGAGACAGGAGCTACGGCGGTGGCGGCGGAGACCGAAGCTACGGCGGCGGCGGTGGATACAGGAGTGGCGGCGGTGGTGGCGGCGGCAGGGATAATTAGTAAGGGGAAGCCTTATATGTAGGAATAATTTGAATTGACTGCCTGCTTTCATCCCGCATGGTTTTAATGATTGTGTCTTTACAGCTAGGGGTCGTGGTGTTTATGGGGTCATTCTTCGGGAGGATCCTACAGCGACGGATATGACTGCTATGGTAAGTGTGTGTAGTGTGAATGGGCTCAGGTCCCCCTTATTCCTAACCTCTCCCTGGGCAAATTATTGAACCAGGTTGTTGCAACCACGCCTGGCATCCCTATTTTGGGCATGCGATTATAGGTGAAGGGTTTATATTAAACAGATCTAGAAGTTCACAGCATGTCAAATGTTGTGAACGTGTACTAGGTGGACTTAAATGGTGTGGAGTTGAGACAATTTGTAGTCTCAATCCAGTTTGTGTATATTTTGGGATGGATAGGATGTCAAACTCTTGAACTTGTCTGAACTACAGTGTCTTTACCTGTGTGCCCACTTCTTGTCCTCAGCTGCAAACGACAAAATCTCCCTGAATTTCAAGATCATCCCATGGCCGGCTGTATTTAAAAGATGTGACTTAGGCTGCTTTGTATACAATATTGTTTTTGTGGAAATTCTTGACCAATAAATCGTTTTTTTTACTTTATTTATTGTAGTTATGTATTACTTCTACACATTATATTTAGGGTTGGGCAATTAACCGGTCATCTCATCAATATTGGCCTTAAAATGCAAATTTGCTATCTAATCGCTCAAAATATTCTATCAATATCTTTTAGCAGATGTTTTATTGTGAGAATTTGCAGCCTTCATCACAAGGCCTTATCAGTGTTTTCTGAGGAAGCTTTCAAAAGAGTCAACAAGTTGGAACATTTTTAAACTAATGATGCATTCAAGCAGTTTATGAACAGTGCCTCCTTATTTGGATAAAGCTTGCATTTTTCAAATTCGGTGTTAAAGCCTTTTTTCTGAATTCAGATTATTATTTTTTAATTCAGGATGAGGTCCTATCGATTAGCGGAAATTATATTGGCCAAATCAGTACAGCCCTAATTATATTACAAATAAGAATATTGTGAATTTAGATCTGATTGTGCTGCGGAGTCATGTCAGTGGGCTTGGATTTTGTTTTGTTTTTTTTTGTTCTATTCAATACAGTGCCTTCAGAGCTCAAAGCCTTCTATATTTGTGTTCTGAGGATGTAAGGGAGGAAGGTTAGACAGACTTATCTTTAATATTTATGTATAGTCACACATGACTATATTGGGAGACTTTATTTCTTTCCAAATGAGCCACTGCAAACTTTAGAATAGATGCCAATCAGACTGGCATATGAAATCTGACAGATCCATGTTGACTTGTTGATCACACGACTACAGAGAGAATGACACATTGCTACACAACCTGCAAGTGGTCATTTTGGGGATAAACATTGCTTGCATGCTTTGATGTTTGGACAATGTTTAGGAGTAATATAAAAGTTTGCAGAGATTGGCCTTTTGGTGGTGCAGGCCGATCTGAAAATTCAGAGCAAAGGTTCTGCTCTGGCATCCAGGGAGTGCAGGTTTACAAAAACAAGTTATGTTAATTTACAGCACCGTCATAAAACTTTCCCGCCACAAAAAAACCCAACCCCCACCTGAGTTTGAGAATCCACTCTGCACTCAGACTGATAATATTTACACAAACACTTTGTGGATTGGGGGGTGATATGTTTCAGAGCTTCCTACAGGGATGGCAAATTGTTAGTTCTATATTCCAGGGCTGTGAATATCTAAAATAACTAAGCTGGGACCGCATTGTCTGCATTTGGGGTGAAGCATCTTGCTGAGTTCAACACAATGGAACAATGCCTCCCCTCCCCCCACAGGGTGGAGCTGTGGAGTTGAGTGAAAGAGGTTAAACATATTACAAATCATTGCATGTTGATTGCAGCTCAGATTTTTCTTGTAACTATTTTCGGTAAGCCGAAACTAAAAGCTTCACTCACCAAAAAAATAATATTCATTTTCCACGCTCACTTGCAGCTTGTTGATGGAAAGACCCAACACCAAGCCCACCCCAGTCCCCCTAACCAGACATTTCATGTGTTAATGACTTTCATTCACATTTGAGAATGATTTGAATTCACAAGCATGTTTGACTGAATACCATCCCTCCATGCCATTATTCTTGGCCAGGTCTCCACTCCAATGCCCAACTTGAACTTGTCTTTTTTCCTGGCGGCACCTTATCTGTAAATGCAAAACTTGAACGCGACATTAATAGTTCTATTCCTGCCTACTAATAATAGCCAGTTGTGGAAAAAGACCACAATGTAGAAATAGGCCTGTGATAAAAACATGCCTGCTACTTATAGTAGACTATAAGCTGTAAAGTTTAAATTATTTGAGCATGCAGACAAATAGGTGCTTTAGACTTATTGTTTATCCCCAAAATTACCACATTGCAGGTTTTGTATCACTGTCGTTTGTTACATAAATGTAGATCAAATATGTATTTTGTTTTTTTATGGATGGCATCACATAGGGCTTGAGTTAATGCACATTTTGTATTAATATAAATCTGCAAAGTATTTGCTTCAGAGATCATGGCTAATCATCGTAGCTAATGGAGCAGAACAGTCTTGAAAAGGTTAAATATTCAAAGTGAAAATACCTCTTAAGTGTACTTAAGTTAGTACTTAGTACATACTTGTACATACACCAGTGCAGCTAATAAACTAGAATAGAGGGTATGTGTGTTATGCTGAACCGTCTACTGAGTGGCAAAAATTGACTTTCTGGCCTTGACAGCCCATACATCCAAACAGAAAAGTCTAAATCTGATTGCATTAAATTACGTTAAACAACATTAAACTCACTTTGCCACTTGATTTGCCATTCACTTCATGCATGCGCATACCCCCTATTATGGCCTTCATAGTTATTAGCTCTACTTATCTGACTGGTATTAACTATTAAGAAATGTTTTTTGATTTTTTGGGTGTGCCAAACATAGATCCATCCATCTCCAACCGCTTATCCGTAGTCAGGTCGCGGGGGCATCAGCTCCACCAGAGCGCTCCAGACTTCCCAACATAGATGCCAGGGTTAATGTTATCAGTACAATCCCAATAATGGACGGTCTAATTCAACTCCAACTGGTAGCTGGCCTTCAGTTTGGCCATCCCATGTGTGTTGATGTTCTCTAGGCTCAAGGTTCAACATTTCTTTATTAGTATTATAGTACCCGGTGCTATGTAGATTTATTGTTTTAAAAGTATCAAGTAGTTGATTTTTGTATGCTATGTAGGTCCAAAGATCAGCTTACTAGGCCAATCAACAAATGTGTTTAGAGAAATGTTCTTTTGCAGAGATATGTGACACGATTGATTACAAATAAAAGCTCCAATAAGAGTAAAAGCTGGACTGTTTTGTGAGACAAAATAAACGCTGTTGTTCCTTCTTACATACTTGTTCCTGAAGGTCATTTAGTACAAGTTCACAACACAACGTGTCAGGTTGTGTTCTTGTAGATTGGCTATTTTTGCTATTGAGTTGACATACTGCTAAATAACTTAAGGGTTAAGACTTAACCGTTAAGTGATTCTCTGCTCCCTCCATTGGCTCCTGGTCGCTGCCCCCACAGAATACAAAACTGATGCTGGCATTCAAAGCAACCAAATGCATGGCACCCTCATATCTTGCACGTCTGATCGAACCCTACAAACCCTCCCGCGCACTCAGATCAGCCAACGCAGGGAAGCTGGAAGTACCTTCACTAAAAACGCTGGGACAACGCTTCACATGTCCAAAACTTCTCCCTTCTGGCTTCAAAGCTGTGGAATGCACTTCCCATTACAATCAGAACTGCAAACTCACTCCCAATCTTCCGCCGTAGTCTGAAAACCTACCTCTTCAGACTCCATCTTAGCACTTGCTGTAGCACTCGCCCTAGCCCAATGACCTTACAGGCGAATGCAAAGGCTAAACTTAATGTAACTTAGATAGCATTTTATGTAAACATTATATAGTATAGGCATATGCATAGATTCACGATATAGATATATTCCACTGTTATGTTCGTAGCTTACGTATGATTCATGATAACTAGTCTTTATATTATGATGTAATTGTATCGCCATGTTTTGTTCTTGCTTAATGTAAATCGCTCTGGATTAAGAGTGTATAGATGCCTAAAGGCCTATTCATAGTCTGGATTTTCGGTGGTAAGGTGACCACCGCTCCGGTGGTGAGCTGACCACCGGAGCTGAAATAACGTTGAGCCTTAAGGCTCATACATAGTCTGGATTTACGGTGGTGGGGTGACCACCGAACTACAACATGACGTCACGAGCCGTGGTGAAGAGCAAACCACCGCCACCGCTCCAGCCCTTCTCTCTGTTTTTACTCACCACCGCTCAACGTTATTTCAGCTCCGGTGGTCAGCTCACCACCGGAGCGGTGGTCACCTTACCACCGAAAATCCAGACTATGAATAGGCCTTTAATTGTAAATATGCTCATATCTTAGTTTTGGCTGTGTTTAGCTCCAAGAAATATTCGTAACCGTGCCATGGCTGGACTCATTGTCATAGCAGACCTGCATCCCCAAATGTCAATAAGTACCGAAAGAGACCCCGGCAGGGACAGGGGCCATTAAGTGGCCATTTGTGTTCTTGTTCTGTTTGAAAGTCTTACCCGTAACCCGCCACATAATCTCAAAATGCTCTTATATATGGTGATAGGCTACAGGCTGAGGAAAAATAAAATATGACAAACTAGCAAGAGTTTGATTTTATGTGCTCTAGCTAGGCATATCATGGTGTCCCTTGCGAGCTCTGCTTTCACATGCTTTTTAATGGGTTCCTCCAGTACAAGAGGAAAATGTAAGGTAGGGACATGCACAGATGCACACAGAAGTAAGCAAAATTATACCCACCTATGCTTCACCTGTACCTTATCCGGACTAGTACCGGCCCGATCCTTCATTTTAAAAGTATGTAGGCCTATCCAGATTAAAAAGAAAACAGTAGGCTACACACACACACACACACAGGTCCTATAGCTCTCAAAGGCATTAGAGCTATGGACCAGAGCTAGTATGATGTATGTATACATACATCACACACACTATTTAAAAAAATGTCTGTCATTGTATTTTTTCCCCCCAGTGCATTATTGCATGTTGAGAAATAAAATGCGAGCCACATATTTGGAGCCTACTCCATATTTGCTAATAAAGATAAAAAGCAGCATTCCACATTCATACATATTGAAACAGGCCGCAGAGAAATGTACAGCACTGGCCCCTCCCACCGAGATATTATTAAATAGGTCGCAGTAAAACCTACTCCTCCTCCTCCCAGTTCATCTCTCTCGACCGAACACGAACAGTCAGCAAGACGTTATCGCAGTCTTGCGAAAGCGAACTAAAGGTATATAATCTGTTTCTGCTTTCTGACACGTATGTTGTGATGCATTTCAACTGCTCATAGTTTCTCTCTGTAATGTGTTTAATGAATGGGTTTCCGTGTATTCTGTAAACAACAATATAGCATATTTAACCTGCTTTGTTGAGGCAAAACGAAGGCTTGTTTTCGGCTACCGTGACTCTTATTTATTTAGCGATTGACCTTGAACTTATTTTTTTGTTAACCCCCCCCCCCCCCCTCGACATCCTTGAACTAATGTCATGTTGGAGAAAGCGCTGTGTTGTTGCGTCGTGGAACAAGGGGGACAAAAATAAATCTCTGTACTAGCCAAGATGGCGCACGGTAACTGGACAAAGGAACCTGCAAAGGAATAACGACAACGTGGTGTAAAATGGCGCACTGTTCTGTGGTACTGGATGAGATCATGATAGCACAGCTAATACTAATAGCCTAAATCCCCGCCAGGGCCCCATGGCAGACTGCGGGCCTGGCCAGGACCACGATCATTTTCCCATGTTCGCTATGTGTATTTTTATATATACATAAATAAATGCATACATTTACTTAAAAGGACTTTAAACATCATAATGTTACCATTTATATTAAGTCGGGTTACTCGGGTAGGTTCCGTTACTCCGTGACCTAGATGATGGTCTCGCGGTGTTTTATAATGCCACGGTTGCTCAACGACAATCGGCTTATGTAATTTGTAAAGTACACTTCGCACGACGGAAGGGGTTGATGCAAAAACCTGACTCTTAAATATATTTTTGTTCTCTTTAGGCAAAACATGTCGGACGAGGGTAAGCTGTTCATCGGTGGGCTGAGCTTCGACACCACCGAGGACTCGTTGGCGGGAGCCTTCTCCAAATATGGAAACATTGCCAAAGGTAAACTACTTGCAATCCATATGAGAAATTACAAATTAATTCACATGATTTTATTTATATTAAGTGTATTTGTTTATTTTGTGTCTTACAGTTGATGTAATCCGAGACAAAGAGACAGGCAGGTCTCGGGGATTCGGCTTTGTGAAGTATGACAGTGCCGATGATGCAAAGGATGCATTGGAAGGAATGAATGGAAAGGTGAGTTGTCATGATATATTGTCACAGATGGCTTGATGGAAGCCATTTTGTAAGGCACACATGGTGGCCTGGTGGCGCAACGCGGTACTGCACCAAATAAAACACAATTGACAATGGCCATTGGCTAACTGATAATGTATTATACATTTTAGAGTCTGGATGGCAGGACGATCCGTGTCGATGAGGCTGGAAAGGGAAATGGACGTTCCGGAGGTGGCGGTGGTGGTTTCAGAGGCTCAAGGGGAGGAGGAGGATATGGAGGTGGTGGCGGATTTGGTGGTGGCGGAAGAGGTAGAGGTGGGTTTTTTACCCGAACTTCTTAAATTAGGCTTTCCCATCTATGGCACATTTATTTTTGATCGATGGCATGTCAAATGTATTCTCTCTCTCCTCTCGTTTTTGTGTAGGTGGTGGAGGATACGGAGGTGACAGGAGCTACGGGGATAGGAGCTACAGCAGCGGCGGTGGAGACAGAGGTTACGGTGGCGGCGGAGACAGGAGCTATGGCGGAGGAGACAGAAGTTACGGCGGTGGCGGCGGTGGCGGATACAGGAGCGGCGGCGGCGGCGGTGGCTACTCCTCCGGCGGTGGCTACAGGGACAATAGGTAAGGGGAAGCCTTAAATTTAGGAATGATCAGCGAATTGAGCCCCTGTGTACAGTGCGTTCATCCCGCATGGTTTTAATGGTTGTGTCTTTACTGTTAGGGGTAATGATCGTTCTTCGGGAGGATCCTACAGGGACGGATATGACAGCTATGGTAAGCATATGTAATGTGTGCCTCTGTTTAAGTAGTGTCAATGCTGCTCAGGTCCGCCTTATTCCAAACCTCCATGGGCCAATTCTTGAACCGGGTTGTTGCAACTACACCTGACATCCCTATTTTGGGCATGCCATTATAGGGGAAAAGTTTATGGTAGCAGATCTACATTAAGTTAACAGCAGTTCAAAATGATCCATGTTGTGAGCGTGTGAAACGGCGAACATCTGACTATTGGGCATAAATGGTTAAATAGTGTGGAGCTGACTTGGTAGTCTCAATCCAAATGATGCTAGTGTCCGAACGTTTATAGTAGCAGATCTACAAGTTCACAGCATTTCAAAATGATCCGTGTTGTGAGCGTGTAAAACGGTAAACATTTGACTATTGGGCTTAAATGGTTAGTGTGAAGCTGTCTTCGTAGTCTGAATCCAAATAATGCTGGCACCCGAACTATTAAAAAAAAACTCCAATCAGCACTCCCTTCAATTAACAGCCTTCTGCAAAAGGATGTTCTTTTTTTATATGTATATTTTGGGATGAGTAGGATGTCAAAACTCTTGAACTTGCCTGAACTTCAGTGTCTTTACCTGTGTGCCCACTTCTTGTCCTCAGCTGCAAACGACTAAAAATCTCCCTGAATTCAAGATCATCCCTTGGCTGGCTGTATTTAAAAGATGCGCTCCTCAAGAAAAATGTCCTCGTGTTACTGTTACTCTGATTTTTTTGAAAACTTATGTTTTAGTTGCTCAAGCATCTTTAAATGTAGCCATGAACCTTTGCTCTTCAAATGACCATGTTTAAACAAGTTAGTTTTAAGATGCTATCCTTGAGTTTGGATCTTTTATTAAAGGCATTTAGATAACTTTATTTGATTACGTTGATGGGAATACCTGAGTTGATAGGGGCTTTAAATTTGCAGGTTGGTGAATATCACATTTAAAAGATGGTAGTTTTTGGTCAGCCACCATCTTAGCATGCTTAGCCCTGTTCTTGACCAGTACTGTTGATGCGTTGACCTGATTAGTATAGGGGGGGTTCCTCTTAAGTTTGCTGACCTTGTTTTTCTTTTTTTAATTGTCTGATCTACCTCCTGCTAAGTTTTAAACTGAGCGAGAATGAGATCTGTTCAGAAAGGATTTTCTGGATTTTATACCACATTCCTTGGTGTTCCTCTAGGCAGCAGATCCTGAGCATTAAGTTATTTTTTTAATACTTGGAGAAGCTTAGGGTCCTGTAAATGTTCCTTTCCCAAAAAAAGTGAATTCCTTTCAGACAGGTGAACCATACGAGGTGGTCGGCTGTTGATGAAGTTGCAAATTGCAGCATGCTACAGTCAGCCAAGGTATATTTGCTCTGCTCAACGTCTGCATTTTTTAAAATGTGCTGTAATGGACTTAAACTTGTGATCAACGTCAAATGTAACTACTACTCCCCAATATTATAATATCCCAACTGGGAACAATTTTGTACTTTATGTTCTTTGTATTATCAACGTTGGATTTTTTTTTGTCAAATTGACTTCATGGAGCCTATTAAACAATTTGTTGGAAAATAATGCTGATTCTTGTGCCTTTCGAAAGTACCTCCTATGGAGGTACTTTGCTGATTTACAGTCGGCTCAAAACATCTATAGCTGCTAGAGAACCTGTCGCTTGAAACATGGAAATTAAAAGTCTGAGGAGAACCTGTAACTATACATAGAGGACTTGTATCCTATAGTTGTGCCATCTTAAAAGATGGTAGTCGGGAATTTGTAAAATCCTTTCGGGGTGTGGATTACCTTAAAATAGAATGACAAAGGGCTTGAGTAAATATGTATAGATGTGTAAGGGTTGTTATAAATTACAATAATCAAGGTGATTTGGACGTTAACCAAACGACACATGCACTGGCTGTGTCTTGACAGGTCGAAACAAGGGGATGCTTTCAATTGCACCTCTATGGGTGGGTAAATTAACTTGCCCCCAAGTGGTGCATGGTAATGGTGGGAAAACATGGGTGTTGGTTATGTAATGCTGCATTGCGTTCAAGAGGTACTACTTCAAAAACCTACAAGTCCTTGGAGAGTGAGGTGTTGCGCCTACCAACAAGTGCTCGTCAGAGATGAAAGCTGCTCTCTTGCCTAGTTCATTTGTGGAGAAACAGTAGGCCAGTTCACTTGAGGTAACAAAAACTCTTTTGCTCTCCTGCTCACATCCTTCAAACTGAGTTCTCATGTTTCCATGAATAACCTTCAGAGTTGGCTATATTAGTCCTGCTTCAAATGTGGTCACATTGAAAACATGCCTTGGCCTTTCCTCATTTGTGATACTCGTCTATTGGGAAACTGAACATCCAGCCTCTGGTGCTCAACTTCTCTGAATCCACCAAGCATTGAACCTTCAGCCAATGATAGTCCTGTCCACTAATGTCCACTTTTAATGTCCACTTTGCATTCGATTCTCATTTGCTCTACAAAACTGTCCTAAAGCACTCTGAATTGACCCGCTAGGCCTCTATAATATTTTCAGTGTTGTCCTTTATTCAGTTGTATTTGTATTTTATTTTTTATTTTTTTGTATTTTTTTTGTTTTGTATACATTTTATTTTTTACCGTTGCATGTTTTACTAGTGGGTTTTAAGTGGAAATGAGTATCTAATTTGTCTTTTCCTTTTTTTTTGTTCAGGATAACCTGATTGTGGATGGTTAACCTGGGCATCCCCCTACCTGAAATGACTGGCCTCGGTTGGCAGTGACCGCTTCAGATAAAAACTCCCAAGTAAGTACTTGATGTCCTTGTGGCTTTTGAATGATTGTGACTCAGTTGCCTTACATAGACATGCCAAGCTGATCCAGTCAATTCAAAGGAGCATGAGTTCAATGAATACATGGCAGTGAATGCAGCCGGCTGGACCAGCTCATAACAAACATTAATTTTTAACAATTGAGACCTTTGTCATATAATCGGTTCAGGAATATAAACTAAGACCTATCACAGGTTTTTTTGTAATCACTTGCTTTTTGATGTGCACAGTATATAATTTTATCTGAGGATCTAACCGGCAGCAGGAATCGTTTCTGGCTCGGAGGTATCGCGAGATTTGGCTGCCAGACAGGAAACGTTGGGAAGTCTCGCGATACTTGGTACTTTGTGAAATTACAGTGTACACATCGAAAAGCAACACAGCAGACAATTATGCGTTATGTCTTCTGTTTTCCAGAAGCGACAAAAGGTCTGTCATTCAGAAATAGCGTTCATAGGCTGGTCACTGAGCTCTCATTGACTCCAGTGATGACAGTGCATTCTGCCAAACTTCCGGGTGTAGTTTGGCTCCCATGAAAGTGTCATGGCACAGCCCAGTCACGTGATTTTCCTTTTCAAAGGATTTCCTTGGATTGTCAGAATATGTATGAGGCCTGCACAATTGGGGGAGCCACCTTGGCAGGATATCTATTACTTGATCCATGGTCCTTTATCCTTGGATCAAGTAATATCAGATAATTGCGTAGCGGTCATGAAGTCCACATAGCATCTCTGACAGTGAAAAAAAACTGTTCTGGAAACGGTTCCAAATGTGATGGAACCGTTTCCAGTTCCTCAATGTTTGATCTGGTTCCAACCCTAGTCGTTATTTATTTTGTGTATTTTAATTGGTCAAACAAAGGTGCGATTCATACTCCTATTTTAGAGCCGAATAAAAGTCGGTTTGGCTCTGTAGAGCCTACAATGTGTCATTTGAGGTTTGGGGGGCTGAAAATTTCTGACGAGCAGAAATCATTTCGGCACTACAGCGGTAAATAGGAGTATGAATCGGCCCTAGCAATAGGACACGTAAATACAACCCTAAAGGTCCTTGCAGACTAGATGCGTTTTTCGGAAAACCAGTGGGAAAATGCTGCTAAAAATCCCAAAACACAGCAGTGTGCAGGGACTATAATGGTCTGGAATATTTCATAAAACAAAGGTTAATGCCTTAATTAGTGATTTAGTCAACCGGTTACTGGCTGTACCAGCAATAAAAATAAAAGATGATGATTTTACATAGTGCTATTTAACACGGAGTCCGCCAGAAATGAGGAACACGAAGGTTTAAATTAGTACCCTAGTCCACCAAACCCGGGATTCTCGGGTTTGAGGTTTTGTATTGTTTAATCCATTTAGCAACATGAGTTAGACTTTAATATATTAGTGCCCCTAACTTCACACGGGTGTGATTTTTGTATACCACACCATAGATGTATATTATAAGGTAAAAATGTCAAAATTTCATCATGCTTCAAGTAGCATGTGACATCTCAAACTAGGGGGTTTTCATGATTCTGAAACTATTCCAAGCATTAGTTTTGCACGAAAAACACCTTGCTGACAACCATAGCTGTCATCACAAATGTGATGAGGTCAGCACATTTGGTCACATTTTGGGCAAGTCACAAGTGGCTATGGCTGAATTTAGGTGTTTTTCATGCAAAACTAATGCTTGGAATGGATTCAGAATCATGAAAAAAAAATTGCATGCTACTTAAAAGTGTGATGAAATTTGGAAAATGTTGCCTTATATTGGTTGTCTGGTGTGGTATACAACAATGGCCTTTTTTTGCCATGTTTCCGGCAGAGCAGACCAAGTGAATAGAAAAATCACACCCGTGTGAACTGAGTGGTGCAACTCCCCTCTCCCCCCTCCTCTCTCATTATCAGGCAACACTACAGCACTATCTGTTTCTGTACAACAGCGCCCCTACTGGTACTAATAGTCATACTCGTGCTCATTAACACATAGGCGGACGACACATAGGCGGACACGGACATTGCTGTTCCTTAGGTCCTTAGTTTAATGGCCCCAGACGGACCCTAACCCTAATAGGACAGAGATTATTGATATCAAAACCGATCGCATCGCTCCACAGGCTGGGAGCGCCTGGAACATTTTCGATGACGTCCCACTGTTGTGCAACATCAAATGTTGCTCAACAGTGGGACGTCATTGAAAATGTCCCCCCCCCTGTTTAGCCGACGAGACTGAAAATCTTAAAACGTTAACTCTGGATCTAAATCATTCCGTCCAATTCTAAGCAAAGATCATGTGTTAGACGGCCCACCGCAGTCCAGTCGCTAGTTGTGGTAGATTTAATCATACTGCTCCAGCCACATCCGGGATAACATCCGGTCCGTCGGTAAAAGTTTTCCGCTGCTATAAATCGCTGGGCGCACTGATTTAATGGATTAAATAACCCTGGGCAATCGAGGTGTTCTTTATTCCTTGAGCTTTTGTGGATTTTTTTTCCAAATGTGTTTAAAGGTAATAGTTTATGTACTGTAGTTCTGTCTGAGGTCCACTCAGTACAGTAGACCAATAATGGTTAGAAGTCCTTAACGGTGGTTCTTTGTGTTGATTCTACCAGGTTCAGCATGGCAGCTGTCTGGACTCTGCAGTGGCTACATGTGGGATCAGAAAGAGATGATCATCTGCGAGGGCTGGTCCAAACAGACCTTTGTGGAGCATTACAGACTGACAACATGGACAATGGATATTGACAATACCACTACATTTAAACATTTTCCACTGGTACCATACTAATGAAAATGTATTGCTTTACTGGAAGTACCAGATGTACTGGTATTACTGGATATGGAATAAAGTTACAAAAAACAAAATCTGGTATCTTGATGTATTCAGTGTGTAGTTAATGTGACAGTGTCTGTTTTTAGAAATCTATTCTAATAAGCAAAGGCAAATAATACTTAATGCAGTAAACATGCTCTTTTCTGGTTAAATTACCCAAAATTACATCAGTTTTTCCCCCCTCAGCTAAAGTGCTTGTTTGTGGCTGTTTGGCAATATGGCCTATTTTTACATCATGGATTTTCTAATGATGCCTGCCTCATGTTTGATTGGCTGACCCTGACCTAATTTCAACTGGACACACTCCACGTTCCTGACGTCAGCGCCCCTCCACCTCACAGAGGTATATTCATATGACCTGCAGGTGACCACAAAATGAAACCATCTGATTCTCACTCATTCTGGATCTGCAGTTATACCCCAGTAGAAATGGGTGGGAGGACCTTGTCTCCAATATAATCTTTTCATAGGAATTTCTCTGAAATTGAAATTTGTCTGTTGGCAAGAGCTTTTCTGTAGCCCTGTAAAATCTGGGCTCTAGAAACGGCAAGGGTAGGTTAAAAAAAAAAAAAAGAATGGCCTCTAGTGTTACAGAATAGTTCTCTCTCGGCCTGCTTCTGCATCCGCTACTTTTCTCAGTTTCTGTTGGAGAGGGAACACTTCTCTCGATAGTTTCATTTACTACATGGTCTAGTTATTGAATACTGGATCAGGCCAACACATGAAAATACAAAATCAGTGGGGGGTACCTTGTAGCCTGTACTTGGAAATGTACGATTACACTACAGTAGGCAGGCTATGCATCAGCATAATGACTAAATATTTTATTGCACTATCCAGAAGTTTTTTTTTTTTTTTAATATGGCTCATTAAACAAGAATTTTGCACTATTAAATATCCAATGTCAAACTGCATGAGCAAAAAGTGTTTGGCATCCTGTGAGTTAGTGGTTGGACTCTGGGTTTTCTCTGTATGCTCCAGTACACAGCCATCTTATCTGCAATGCAGTCTCAAACTACCACCTATTTTTAATCAATATAGAATGAAAAACTGTACAACCCCACTTCATAAATGAAAAGAAGGACATTAATTTACATGAAGAAATAATAAAGCTGAAATAATTTCCCAACAGGCCTGGTCTAATTTTTGAGAATGTGCCTGTAACAAGCCCAAAATAGTGGTAAACAAAAACAAAATCACACCCGTGTGAAATTCTCATTGTCAATGTCAAATGTGACATGAGTTAGGACCATAGACTGTAAAAAAAAAAAAAAGTGGTTAGGACAAAAGGCTGTATATACTGTAGGAGGATCTAGCGCTCCTCAACAAAGACAGGTAAATCAAGCTATGGTACAGAAAAAAGATAACTTTAATATAGAACATTTACAAGCAAGATAGAGCCTAGGCTCATGTCCACATGGTATTGGATGCGGTAGACACATGTCCAGATGTCCCGTCCAAGCAGTACTACACGTACCACCGGAACCCGAAGCGATTGTGCAAAAGCTCTTCACGGGGCTTGAGGTTGTACAGCTCCTGTGAGAGGGGTGGCACCCAGCGGTCAGTGTGGAAGACCTTCTCCCCAACCTGAAGGACAGAGAGACAAGATAACAGAAGACTTTTCATAATCAAAAGTTTCTAAGTGTCTAATAATAATTATAATTACACTCGACAAGCATAATCCATCAATCCACAGCCTCACCATCAGACCTCTGATCAAAGTTAGGCACCTTTGCGTCAAACTATTGTGACACTGCATTCCTTTAAAGTCCTGCCATGCCCTTCATTAATCATCATGTACACAAGTACAGTATCTGTATTGACTAAAGTCTTTCCATTCCGCATTCTTTCTCATCAACAGTACCTGCTCACTTTAATGGAAACCAACTATTGAAAAAACTAGTTTAGCTGGTAGAACAATGTTGTCTCCTGTCCACAAGTAACACTCATCTGATCACTCCATCTGTCTATAAAATACTGTAATAACCTTATATTATGAAGTAATAAGTATAATACACCTTTGCAGCTATTGTGGCCCTTTTTCTCCTGCAATGTAAGATGGAAGCACTGTCTGTTTTTTTATTGAAATCCCAAATACAATACAATATACTTTGACTGCCAGTATACAGTGGATAACTTCCCAATCTTCAGGTTTTCTAAAGTATAGCTAACCACTTTAACACGTTATAGGCTATAAATGAGACAATTGCGGATTTACAAGCTCAGAACATGCTGTGATGTGTGTTGTGCGCTTGTAGATAGTCTTTTATTTTTTGGATAAGTGGCTTGTTTTAAAATGCGTAGCGCAGTGGAATACAGTAGACACTATGGCATATCAAGACTCCATTTGTACTGTAAATTCTACATGTGTTTCTAGTAATATTGATAACTTGTTTTGCATGTCGGTGGCAAATATTTCAAATATTGCCATCAAAATATTGATGGTAATATCAAATATTTCACCACAAGCTGGCATGGTGATTGGTGATGACCCCTGGATCCAACATTGAGGAACCAAAATCTGTTTCACACTTGGAAATGGGTTTCCAAGTTTTTTATTTCAAGGACCACCATAACTCGGTGTACAGATGGAACCAATCTATAAGGGTCGATTTGGTTCCATTCTAGTGTACACTCTCAGAGTTACAGACCCATACAGGTCCATTTGGAACCCCCTATAGGAATCATTAACCCATTCTGAACGGGCACCCGTTTAGGTGTTAGCATGCATGTTATGCTTTAGCTATTGAAAAATAGCAGATCTACAAGCTCATATCGCGCCACCGAGTGGCGCGCTACGAGCTTGTAGGTCTGCTATTTTTTGAAAAATCGAAGAACGACTGACATTTTTAGAATCTGATCTCAGGTCAGAATGGGTTAATCAGACCAGTGTGTGTCCAGTGGAAACCTCGTATGAATCTGATCTCAGGTCAGAATGGGTTAAGGAATCGGGATCGTTAAGGTAAATGGAATCGTTAAAAATCCTAAAGGATCCCCAGACCCAATCCAATTTCAAGGCACGGCTCACTTCTCTCTTGTAGTGGAAAAGAGACTACATCCAGGGAACAAACCCTGAGAGGAAAAACAGCCTTTTTACCTTCCAGCCCGGGATGTCCTTCATGATAATGGCCTCTTCCTCTAAATTCTCCTTCATCATTCGTAATGTGCTGGTGAGAAAAAGTTTAAATTCCAGAGTCATTTAACCACTTTAAACCTGGTGTCCCTATTTGTCTTAATCTGCAAACCTTTTTGCTAATGTGAGCTTTCCGGGTTTGTGTAAACACAAACATTGGCATGTGATTGTCTGATCACCCCATAGCGATGATTTGATTGGCTGAGCAACGTACATATTGAAGATAAAAGTGAGGGCAGAAATGTGAAGACGCAAATCGTGATTGGCCAGAATGTGAGGTACTGTATGATATAAGAGGGCCCTCCACTTCACATGGTTGTGATTTCTTCTTTTTTTTTTAACAGCCGACCTACAAGCTCAGACTGTGCCTCGATACGACGTGTTTTATTCATGTGACACCATATAATATATGGCTTGTGATTAAATGTAGTGTAAAGTTAAAACAAAACGTTTGGGGGTTTTTTTGGGTCAAAATGAGTTTGTTCAGTAACAGGGGTCTGCCCGGGAGGTTGTCAATTTCATCCGATTTCAATTTAATATGTTTGTATAAAATTGGGACCCTTACTAAACAGCCAGAGAGACAGGGCACAAACACTCTCAGCAATTACAGCTATCAGAACATGGAATTGTATACAACACTTACTTTATATTACTGCACCTTCTAAAATATGGGTGATACCACAAAATGTAGAATATTTATTTATTGTGTGTGTGTGTGTGTGTGTGTGTGTGTGTGTGTGTGTGTACACAAAAGTATGCATTCACCTTCGATCGTGTTCTGCTTGCAGCAAGGGCATTAGAGCTATCCTGGTCTCCAGCTCCTCAATAAGATTCAGCCTACAATGTGCATACGACATGGGACACTGTCAGCTTAGTTGTGAATATTACATCATGACATCTTTTATATTAACCATGTTGTGAACACTATCATCCCTAGGAAAATAGCCGATTTACAAGCTCACCGCGCTTCATGAGCTTATAGAATGGCTATTTTCGGCAAAGATATTTGGTGTAGCCCATGGGAAATTGGTGTAAATGCAAGTAAGGCCTATGGTTAAAACAGTTTTTTTCAGTACGCTCATCTCACCTCCTCTCTCTGTTCCATTTAAACAGCCTCCAGTAGCCAAACAGCATAAATCCAATTCCAATGCCAAACATGCTATAGCCTGCAAAGAAAATAACATTAATTAACAAAGGCACCACTATCATTTCTGTGCCTGGAATGCCTGAACAATGCATTTCTATGGCATGAAGATCATGAAAACAGACCTCTTTATATATGTTTTGAGAGAACAGCCTATGTTGTGAAGTCATCTTTTATACTTCTTCAAACATGCTATCATACTTTAATGCCATTTAATTCGTGTCACAGTACGTATTCTGATTCTGTTCTCTTGAGTTTACATGACGTGTGACAATTCAAAAGCCGATTACAAATGTCAAATTCATACTTCCTACCCTAATGAGGCTCATTGTCCATCGGGAATATTTGATTTCAGTGACAGGGTGAATCCTAGCTCCGTTTGTAACCTCTATAGTACGCTGCTGCCGAAGCTAGGCGAGTCACTGTAGTGCAGTCAGTGCTGCTGAATATAAACAGACTGCAGTGCTAACATGAATCTCAATGTGTCACATAAACAGGCGACACAAAGCCACTTAAACGCAGCCAAACGTATGTCAGACAGTAGCCTGAGATATAGACTCTCGTAGATGTATTTATCGATTCTGACAAGATTGAAAATGTCAGAATCGACAAGATTGAAAATGTCAGAATCGATAAATACATCTACGAGTCTACTCTAAATCTTAGCCCCTCTCGGAACCCTCCGTAAAACTTCAGTAGCATTGGGTTCTGCTTGTAGGGTAGCCCCTTTCGGGACCCTACGTAAAACTTTTTTGATATTTTGTTGAGTTTTACGTTGGGTCCCTGCTCACTACTGTATTTTCGTATGGAAATTCCTAAATGCGGATGTGGAGATTCTCTCTAAAATAGGACCCGCGGCATGTGACGCCATTATTTTCCTTGAGTTATTCTGAAATCGGTAACTTTAAGTAGCTATACATCCAGCTGCGAATATCTCCTGTGGCGCGGAAGCCGTTAAGTATTTTTAATCTTTGTTTGACCGATTTGGTCGCTTTATTTCTTCTTGTTTGTTTACCGTTTATTGTACCGCCTCCCGGTGTGCGGTTGGCTTGTGAGGCTACGTCCCTGCCTCTGATCTGCTGTGTCATAGCTATAGCGCCACTAGCTAGCCAGATAGGCGGTACAATGAGGTGTCAATAAACAAGGAAGGAAAAGAAGAATCCAAGCTTCCAAATCGGGCAAACATATATTAAAAATACTTAACGGCTTCCGCGCCACAGGAGATATTCGCAAAGGTATGTATGTGTACTTATACTTTACATATTCAGAAAGCCTCATACTGAAGAATATCGTCAAAGAGCGCGGGGAGGCGTTTTAACATGTAAACATGAGCCAGTAAATGTTTTAATCAGGTGGCATGGACGACGTGGAACAGGACCCAATGCACTGGGTCGAACAAATGTCAGAAACTTCAGTAGCATTTGGGTTCTGCTTGGAGGGCTACTTGTAGGGCTATCTAAATCTTTACTTCGGCTATGTTTAACTCTGGTCCATAGCCTTGCTCTTGCTGCCGTTGCGACGGCATTAGAGCTATGGACCAGAGCTAGGCTATGTCAGACAGTAAGAAAGACAATACTCCATGCAGTGACCACCTTTATAACTGAATCAGAGATATAAGCGACCTGTGTGTTAGCTAGCGCTAGCCGTTTAGCATCTGATGTGCCTGTGTCAGTCACACTGACCCCGGTAGACACATGCTTGTTTTCACATTATGATCTTCCTCAAATAAAGCGTTACATATTGTAGTTTAGTACCAGATAGTCCTCGTTTGGGCAGGTTCCTCTTATAGTCGATAGGACCATAACCTCCCGGAGGAGGCATGTCCTGCTTCACCTTGGACGCCGACATTTTCCTCCTGGCTCTCTCCTGCGGTGTTGCCAGATGTGTGAGAGAAATAAGCAACCAGGTATAAGAACAAAATAAAAACAATCCCAAAAGAAGCAGAAAAACATAAATCTAGACTGTGACTAGTCATTTTGGAAAAAGTTTTAACAACATAAATATTGCTCTCTGGCACAAAATATGTTCAGATGGGGGGGGGGTCCTTACATCAATCTGGGGTACTTGCCGTGAAAGAACAATCAGGTGGGTTTCTAAACGACATTACGAAATAAGTAAAAAATAAGCAGCTAATCTTTAGACCCCCCCCCACTCAAAAAAAACGCAACTACTATTATTTTTATTTTAAGCAAATATATTTACGAAAAAACAAGTCCAAAGTCGCTTATAATAAGCAGACGTGGCAACACTAGTCTCTTGCCCTCCTTCCAAAACACAGACGCGTCACATGACCAGTTTGACCACCCTGACCCCAAACCTGATTGATTGATTGATTTAAGAATGTATTAAGTTTTGGAGAATTACAGTACATTTGAAGCAAAACTCAATACAAGACTGCTAACTGTGGACGACACCATAAAGCATTACACTTGTTTACTTGTCCACCATGTTCAATTCATCATAACATTTAGAGACGTACAAATATACACTACTATATAGCCAAAAACAGGAAATCACCATAAAGGTAAAAAGGGAAAAAACATATAGGCCTACAGTGAGGGGAAAAAGGGGTGGGTGGGGGATTTATGGAGCCTGCAGTTTCGAATTGCAGCCATCCGTAGGTGCCCTTTGAGAGCGTTTTTGAAGGAGTCAAGGGATTCACATGTCTTAATGACTGTTGGTAGGGCGTTCCACATTTTGGTGGCATAGGAGCTAAATGGATTTAGTCCCTTGTTTGTGCCTAATCTGGGTTGCACATGTAACGCCCGGGATTCGAACTAGGGCCTCCCGCGTGAAAGTCCAACATCTTGCCCTCTGGACCAGGGGAGATATTACACTTTTGAGGCCATCAGGCAGAGGCTCTGAGCCATTCTGCTACACACATGGTTTGTTGAACTCCCTCTGGTGTTGTGGGTGTGGACTTCGTTGACATTAAGGAAGTATATAGACAGGTACATGGGTATCTTGGTGGTGTATCGAATCTTGTGGACCAGACCCATTGTTGCAAGATGCTGTACTAGTCTGTCGTCAACCCTAAGCCATTCCAGCCTGTCAAAGTGGGCAGGGGTGAGGGGAGTGAGGCCAAGAGTGACCAGTTTGTTTTGGGAAGTCTGGAGCCTTGTTTTAAGAGCTTTTGAGGTGCTATAGTACCAAGAGGTGACCACCCTGACCCCAAACCTGATTGATTGATTGATTTAAGAATGTATTAAGTTTTGGAGAATTACAGTACATTTCAAGCAAAACTCAATACAAGACTGCTAACTGTGGACGACACCATAAAGCATTACACTTGTTTACTTGTCCACCATGTTCAATTCATCATAACATTTAGAGACGTACAAATATACACTACTATATAGCCAAAAACAGGAAATCACCATAAAGGTAAAAAGGGAAAAAACATATAGGCCTACAGTGAGGGGAAAAAGGGGTGGGTGGGGGATTTATGGAGCCTGCAGTTTCGAATTGCAGCCATCTGTAGGTGCCCTTTGAGAGCGTTTTTGAAGGAGTCAAGGGATTCACATGTCTTAATGACTGTTGGTAGGGCGTTCCACATTTTGGTGGCATAGGAGCTAAATGGATTTAGTCCCTTGTTTGTGCCTAATCTGGGTTGCACATGTAACGCCCGGGATTCGAACTAGTAACCTGACACTGCCAGATGGGGGCAGTATTGGGTAACCATGTTCCCCAACACAGCACTCATCTGGGATCTCTCAGGGAGTTGAGCTGACACAAATCCGTTCCGTACCGAACCAATCAGCGTGAGCTAAGGGCGGGATATGTGCGAAACCGGATGTGAAGCTATATAGACACGTCAATATGATTGGTTGTGTTTGCACGCCCACACGGTGATAGACAGACGGTCCCATCCAATCATCTACCAAGTATCTTGAAAAAAAGGAACAGCCCCGTCATCGAATTTGCTTCCGCGATCCCAGATCCCAATAAGCTGTGAAACAAATTTGTGTAGCAAGCTTCTTGGATCTGGCAGCGTCAGGTTATCGAACTAGGGCCTCCCGCGTGAAAGTCCAACATCTTGCCCTCTGGACCAGGGGAGATATTAGACTTTTGAGGCCATCAGGCAGAGGCTCTGAGCCACTCTGCTACACACATGGTTTGTTGAACTCCCTCTGGTGTTGTGGGTGTGGACTTCGTTGACATTAAGGAAGTATATAGACAGGTACATGGGTATCTTGGTGGTGTATCGAATCTTGTGGACCAGACCCATTGTTGCAAGATGCTGTACTAGTCTGTCGTCAACCCTAAGCCATTCCAGCCTGTCAAAGTGGGCAGGGGTGAGGGGAGTGAGGCCAAGAGTGACCAGTTTGTTTTGGGAAGTCTGGAGCCTTGTTTTAAGAGCTTTTGAGGTGCTATAGTACCAAGAGGTGCATGCATAGTTGAAGAAACCCTGTACGAGGGCTCCTGTTAGGGTCTTCAAGGTGTTTTTGTTGACCAGTGAGGAGATCCTGTATAGGAATCTTGTTCTTTGTTTGGCTTTTTTGATTACGTTGGTGGCCATTTTTATTAATTAAATGTATTAACATCAACGTGTTTATTTCATAGAGTTATTATATCTTGCTTTATTTATTTTTTAGAGGATGGGGAAGGGATCAAAGGACCGTAAGGACGTATTCTGCCATTTCTTATTCATTTTCAGTATTCCCATCAGCACCCTCTTTTTACAACAAGCTCTGACTTCTACCGGACGTCTTTTCAACGTTGTTTCAACGTATTTTTGCAAGCAGCTGTGACTGGGGCGTTGTATGAACGTTGTATGGACGTCGTATGGACGTCTGGTGGCTACAGCATGCAACAATATATGTTACATATATATGCAACATATATGTTACATAGAGGTCTGACTGGGACGTTGTATGGACGTTGTATCGACGTCATTTGGACGTCCGCTCACTCCGCTGGTGCTTTTGTGGAAATAAGAGATTTCCTCAGTGGGAGAATTAATAATTAACTAAGTAAGACAGGTATAGTGCGTGCCGGCTGGGTGGTGTGTGACAATCCGGTTGAAGTTGAAGTTATACCTTGGTATGGCGTCGACGGGCCCGGGAGAACAATATAGGAGGATTCTACAAACGACTTATAAATCCTAAAGCCTTGTTTATACTTCACTGTGCAACGGTCCTATGCTGGAAAATAGCAGATATGCAAACTCACAGCACATCTCATTCAAGACACTGAATGTGTGCGCGCGCGCGCGCGCGCGTGTGTGTAATCACCTTTAGTTTATGTCAGCTCAGCTGTGTGTCTGCTAATTACCATTAGTTATGTCAGTTGTGTGTCTGTGCTGGGGCAGTCGGCAATGCATTCAGTTGAATTTCGATGGAGTCAACAGTTTGTATCGAGAG
This sequence comes from Protomyctophum parallelum, assembly GCF_964188405.1. NCBI lineage: Eukaryota > Metazoa > Chordata > Actinopteri > Myctophiformes > Myctophidae > Protomyctophum > Protomyctophum parallelum. Next base: position 29,981,338 of record NC_139709.1, on the reverse strand, counting down.
AGACGAGCACATTTGCATTTGAAGTGTGTGGAGCGGATACGGAAACGGTCCTTCTGTGGGCATGGGCGGGGCTCTAGACTAGACCGGATCTGATCTGAGCAGCACGTCCGTTGTTTCCGTATCCGCTCCGGGTTGTTGTTACGTCGTCGTCGTCGTCGTGGTGGTTGTTTGCGTCGTTTCGTTTTTGTTTTTTTTACTGCGTCGTCTTGTTGTGTTTGTTGTTGTCTCGTCGTCTCGTCAGCCTGTTGTTTTTCAAAATGGCGGCAAGCGCGGAAGCTCCCGAGTCATGGTACCTGGCCCTGCTGGGCTTTGCCGAGCACTTTCGCACGTCCAGTCCGCCCAAAATCCGCCTGTGCGTCCATTGTCTGAAGGCCGTGTTCCAGTTCAAGCCCCCGCAGCGGGTGGAGGCCCGCACCCACCTCCAGCTGGGCTCGGTTCTGTACCACCACACCAAGAACACCGAGCTGGCCCGCAGTCACCTGGAGAAAGCGGTGAGAGAGACCGACAAAAGCACACAACATTATAACTACACAATGTGTTAACTTTTGTTTTGTCCTAATTCTGCATTACGTATCTATCTATTCGTTTAATTTCAAGGACCACCCACAATAACTCTTGAGTGTACTACAGATGGAACCAGATGTACCCGCAAGGGTCCGATTTGAATAACACTACAATGTGTAAACAAAGTAACAAACACACGAACTAATATATGATATAGCCTAAGGACTAATCACAATGTGTTAGTTTTGTGCTCATTCTGCATAATCTATAAGTGGTTTTAGATTTCAAGTTTATTGGAATGGTATTGTTGGTGTTGTCTTTACTTTTTCTTTCTCTTCTTCCCAGTGGTTCATCTCTCAACAAGTATCCTTTTGTCCCTGTGCACCATAGTGCAGTGATTCCCAACCTTTGAATATGTCTGCTATTTTCGACTAATGTAGTGTTACCCAATTTCTTTTTGGCTGAATGTCCACCTATTTATGACATTTCCAGGCAGGCAGGGGTTAATTGTGGTTAACTATGATATTGTAGCCTTGGCCAGGAGACAAACCCGGGTCCGGATCCAATTGGTGCGTACGTTACCAGTCGGCTAAAGAGCCAGGCTCGATAACGCAGCACCGTATAGCCTACAATATCACAAAGTCTCATTCACCGAGAGATCCCCTGGAAGCCGACGAAGGACCCCTTAGGGCTCCGAACCGCTGAGAGCCGTTGCTATAAATAATGTTCACTGTTCGGTAGAATTGTATTAACGTTAAGTAACATGTTACTACTAGTGTTTAAAAAGTTGATTAATTCTTTAACCAATAATATCAGATTGCTCAATTTGAAGATGTCAAATTTGAAGCGGCAAGTCTTCTGTCGGAACTCTATTGCCAGCAGGTAGGTGATGTAGTTCAAGTAGCCCGCTGCTACAATATACTGTTACAGTGGGATGGCAGTGGCTCAGGGGTAGAGCGGCCGAATGGGAACAACAAGGTTCCCAGTTCGATCCCGGGCTCCCCCAGAGTTAGTGTCGGAAGTGTCCTTGAGCAAGACTCTGAACCCCTAATTGCTCCCAATGTGCAGGTTGGTGCCTTGCATGGTGTCCACCGCCATCGGTGTGTGAATGTGTGTGTGTGGATGGGTGAATATGGTTAATATGGTTGTGGTTAATCAAGCTTTGCCTTACTTACACTGTATATATTATTGCAGCGTTGTAATGATGTGCCATAGTTAAACTTTCTTTTTTATTCATTTGAAGAATTTGGTGGACTCCGCAAAACCCCTGTTGCGGAAAGCCATTCAGATTTCCCAACAAACTCCCTACTGGCACTGCAGACTTCTATTCCAACTGGCGGTAAGATAACCCGACATTATGGCAGAAACCGACTCCTAGATCTCTCTATTCCAGATTCCTTTGGCCACTGGATTTACAGCATGGTTAACGTATGTGATGTCTCTCTCTCTCTCTCAGCAACTACACACACTGGAGAAAGATTTGGTGTCAGCATGTGATCTTCTGGGCGTGGGAGCAGAGTATGCAAGGGTTGTGGGTTCAGAATACACAAGGTAAAAGGTTTTTACATATCAATAAGTTATTTATTTTTCTTTTCTTTCTTACTGTATTTAAGGGTGTTTTTGTGTGTCTTTCTTCCTTTTCTACAGAGCCCTGTTCTTACTAAGTAAAGGAATGGTGAGCTTGAATCATTTCCCACTTTTTGAAGTATCATGATGCACATTGCTATGTTGTATCACATCCCTCAACCTAGTATTGTCGCCCAGGTCTGACTGAAGTAAGAATGAAAGTAACTTGTGAAGTTTTATGAACAAAGCTGCTTCATAAGGTCATTGCTGAATGCTGACACAAGTTATAGTTTTGCTGGGAGACAAATAATTGTATAAATCAACAATAGCCTAAGTAAGGTTCAAATGATCTTCATAATCTTCACCAATATGGTGTTGTTGGTGTATGTATCTAACACATTTGCAAAATATATATCCTTCAAGTTGGCATTTCCTGGTTTTACAAAGACAAGACAGATGTGTAGTGAACATTCAGAAGATGTGACGTTTCATTTTACAGTGGCATGTGCACTGAATGTGAGCTCAATTGACATTTCCAAGCAGAAAAGTTAAAATAATCCTTTGCCCTGACTGCGTCCCCAAAGGCCTAGTACTGCACTCATTAAGTCTGATTTATACTTCAGTGTCACGCAACAATTTACAATTTAGACATTTATCCAGAGCGACTTATCCTGTGCGAGATTAGAGTCAATAAACAAGATAAATAGTCAAGTAGAGTGCAGCCGATTAACCAGTTTAGCCGATTTACACGCCACATTGTGACCTTGTAAATCTGCTATTTCCAAGATGACACCCTTTGTACCACAGAGCATAACTCAGGCATTAGACACCTCTTGTAAGAACATTAAATACCACGTGTTTACAATTGTATATCGTGAGATCAAACACAAAAAACATTTCTTTGTGCGTGTGCCCGTCCTGGATTCCATGTGGGGTAGTGACTTTGTCCCTGTGTCTGTGGCACTGCAGTTGCTGCTGATGGAGAGGAAGCTGAGTGAAGTGAACCCTCTGCTGACGCTGTGTGGGACCATCGTGGACAACTGGCAGGGAAACCCCATCCAGAAGGAGTCCCTCAGGGTGTTTTTTATGGTGCTGCAGGTCACACATTACCTGGATGCTGGACAGGTACGACAACAGTGGACCGTGTAGTGTCTATCTAGTGTTTCTCAACATTCTTAACTTCAAGGACCCCCAGTTTGATACGCATTAAGTGTCATCAATCAGTACCTCCTTTTACTACAACATGTTGCTTAGAAAAGGAGAAAACTATCTAGCATATCGTTGCTGTCCTCATATCTTCTTATTTTACATTCCTATATTTTACTTTGCCATACCACAGGGTCATACAAAAGTATAATATCTTTGCTACTTTGGAATTTGAATCCTTGAAGTAGCTGTTTTGGACATCCACCTGATGCTATGATGAACGATAACCCACCTTTTTTAATAATATATCATTACAAATACGAAAAGGAGTGAAATTAGAGCATCCTGAGCTCTAAGGTTTCTGAAAAAGCTATGTTTCTATCATTGTTTTCGAAAATAGCAGACCTACAGTACAAGCTCGTAGCGCACCACTCAGTGGTGTGCTATGAGCTTGTAGATCTGCTATTTTTCAATAGCTAAAGCATAACATAATGCTAACACCAAAAGGGGTTCCCGCCCAAAATGGGTTAAACTTTTTTTTTTCTCCATTACTTTTTCATACTTTATACTCGCGTACCCCCTGTAGTACCTCTGCCTGTACCCCTAGGGGCACACGACACATTTTTAGAAGAGAACCACTATCCTATATTATCCTGTGGTATACATGGTGTTATTAGTTTGTCACTGTGCTCATATTTTAAATGTGAACATGCTGATCAGGTGAAGAGCGTGAAGCCGTGTCTGAAACAGCTTCAACAGTGCATCCAGACCATCTCTACTCTCCATGATGATGAGATCTTACCCAGCAATCCAGCAGACCTCTTCCATTGGCTGCCTAAGGAGCACATGTGTGTGCTTGTGTACCTGGTAAGATGAGTGTTCATACAATTAAAGTTAAACACTTCATATAATGTAAAAAATATATATACTATTTCGTAGTGAAGCATAGTGTTGAAGGAAAACCTAGTTCTCAATAGAGCCACACGACAAAGGCACAGACACGACTTTGTATTCTGGCATTCCAATGATGTCATATTGAAGTCGTCAGTCCACATTCGAGTAATATAAGGCTTCAGCTCCATTGACTTCCGATATTAAATTAAACTGTTTAATGAAGTATAAAACATAAGTTAGTCCACTGGCAGTGTGCACAAGACAGTTGGCGCTAATCCGTCCAGCGCTTTGCAAAATCATCTCCGGACAACACACACACACACACACACAGACGGACCAACCGCCTAGCCTGACAGTACGTTTTAACAGCGGGCGACAGCCAGACGAATTTTCCGGAAGTGCATTATTTGTCAATGGGACTCGGAAACTACTGGCGATAGAGGCGATGGCAGGCGATGGTCGAAAAGTGGGCGGAGGAAAGTCAGCCGAAAAGATAAAAATAATTCATCTTTTGGGCGACGTCGCCCGGCCATAGTGGGCGATGGCCAATGAAATTCAAGCAACGCTCGCCATTGGTCTCTAAGGTCTCCCGCTGTTAAAGCGTACTGTCAGAGTCATGGCATTAAAAAATACTGAGTCCATCTATTGACCTAAAAATAATAACGTATCTTGTATTTCGCCCCACCCCCACCCAGGTGACTGTCATGCACTCCATGCAGGCGGGCTACTTGGAGAAGGCTCAGAAGTACACGGACAAAGCACTCATGCAGCTGGAGAAGCTGAAAAGTGAGTGTTGTTCGCAGAGCCCGACATTGGGTCCGATGCGGATAACGGCCAATATACGGGACGGACCAATTAGAACATGTGGCCGCTCTCATAAGCTTGTGTGTTCCCTGTCCGTATCAGTGACTTTGTATTGACCCAGGTGTTACCCATTTTGTTTTGTTGAAGTGCTGGACAACAGTCCCATTCTGTCCACTCTGCAAGTCATCCTCCTGGAGCACATCATCATGTGCCGGCTGGTCACCGGACACAAGGCCACTGCCTTACAGGAGGTGGGTAACACTATGATGTGTGTGTGTGGCGGGGTCTATGGACTGGATCCAGGCCACATCTGTGTCGCCTCATAGCGTTGAACCATTATTGTGTGTGTGTGTGTGTGTGTGTGTGTGTGTGTGTGTGTGTGTGTGTGTGCTACTGACCAACTGATGCCATCTGCAGAAAGCTTCTGCTAGTCTACTTTTGTGGTTGTTTTTAACCACCGTTTCAATAATATAGAGCTGTATCTGTTTTGATGTGGTTTGAATATGTAGGATTAATACATGTTCTCTGATGATGATGATGATTACTCTGTATTCTTCAGATTTCTCAAGTGTGCCAGCTTTGCCAGCAGTCTCCCAGGCTGTTCACCAACCACGCTGCACAGCTTCACACACTACTGGCAAGTATAGTCCTCCATCCCAACACACACACACACACCGGTGTAATCAGATCCAACATTGAGGAACCGGAACCACATTGTGGAAATGTTTCCAGAACCGGTTAATCACACTGTCAGAGCTGGTATGTGGACTTCACATCTGCTACGCAATTACAATAACGGACAAAGTCAGAGAGAGGAGGATGAGGCTGGCACTGCTTCAGGCACCCAGAACTTGAGGCAAGTTAATTGACCCTATGGGAGTCAACCCAGGGCAAAGCCAGGAGGGGAAAGAAGCGTACCACCTATGTAGACGTGCTGCGGCACGACAGCTTGGCTGACAACACTTCAGAGCTCAAGAACCTGACGTTGTATAGGAAATTGTGGAGGGCAGTGATCCAGGAATCCCGAGTTGGTGTTGGCTAGACCTCACTCTCGCAGCAACTAATAACTCATGACACTGTACAAATGAACCCGTAAGGGTCAGAGTTACAGACCGGTAAGGGTCTATTTGAAATCGTTAACATCCTAAAGGATCCCAACCCTACACACCCACACAGACAGTAAGAAGTCAGTCATTGATGTGTGTCCATTCCTCTGTTCATTCCCAGGGCCTGTACTGCATCTCGGTGAACTGCATGGACAACGCAGAGGCTCAGTTCACCGCTGCACTACAAGTAAGTCCGTTACAATGAACAACATTATTGGCCGTGTCCACATAGGATGACTTTTGAGCTGTCAGCGGCAGTCTTCCATGTGTTCCTACGGTAAAGACGCACTTGAGTACCGGTATGCTAGCGAGACGTCTGTGTGATCACACCCTTAGGATGAACACAACAGAATACTGTGACTCTATGTTTCGCTCTCTCTCTCACAGCTGACAACTCACCAGGAGCTTTGGACGTTCATCGTCACGAACCTGGCCACCGTCTACATCCGAGAAGGCAACAGACACCAAGAGGTCAGACTGAGAGACACAGTCAGTTGCTCCACCATGTGAAGGAGTAGGCCTTATTATTTAGACTTCAGTACTAACTAAAGTGTATTTTCTACCACACAGCTCTATAGTCTTCTTGAGAGGATCAATCCCGACCACAACTTCCCTGTTAGGTAGGTAACTTTACCACCTATATAATCTCCATAGAAATTCCTTCTTTTGTTTTGTTTATTTTTATATTTTTATAAATTCATGTTACTTCCAGCTCTCACTGTCTGCGAGCCGCGGCGTTCTACATCAGAGGGCTCCTGTCGTTCTTCCAAGGACGTTACAACGAAGCCAAGTAAGTGTTCTGAACATTTCTACTGACAGATTTGACCGCAGGTGTCCCTATTTTGTGCATGTTGTTATAGGCAAAAGGCATTTAAACAATTTCCAAAATAGCAAATCTACAAGCTGAACACACTATCAAACTTGATAAAATGTGTAAGCACCCAAAGATGCTTTAAATGATGCAGGGAAGGAGACATTATCAATGTCTAAATTGACCTTGCAGGAGGTTCCTGAGGGAGACCCTGAAGATGTCGAATGCAGAGGATTTAAATAGGCTGACCGCCTGCTCGCTTGTCCTGCTGGGACATATATTCTTTGTCCTTGGAAACCACAGGGTAAGGATAAGAAATCCTCCTCCACATTGGACCATGTAGCAGAAAAGCTGCATCTCTCTGGTACGAACGATGATCTTGACCGGACCGTGTTCTGAATTGATTGTTTCCTCCCAGGAAAGCAGCAACATGGTGGTACCTGCCATGCAGCTTGCCAGCAAGATCCCTGACATGTCCGTCCAGCTCTGGTCCTCCGCGCTCCTCAAAGGTATTCATGACAGCAACACCTTGGTCCAATCATGATTTTGGAGACTTTAAGACCGCCAATTGCCTGTGTTTTGGCCGTTATTTGATCAAAGTGGAACACATTCTAATCAATCTGATGAAGTGTATTAGTTTCTAAAGTTTATTTGAAAATAAGCAAATCATATTATTACAACCACACAAAGAACATTTTGATATGTTTTTGCTCTACTGGATTATTTATGTTATTTTGTTATATTTAAAAGTCAGTATGCAATATTTTATGAAGCATCTGCTACCTTTCATTTTTCCAGAGGTCGGCGGCCGTCCTCTAACACATTTGTTGTCGCTTTGATGTTACTTTCGTCATGCGATTCGTTGCTCGACATTTCAAGCATAAATCGGCCTTAAAGATGGAGTGCCGTGATTTTTTTCCACACTTAAACATGATCATCAGGTGTATTTAGGTGTATATGAGGTATAATCTTTTCAAAAAAGTGTACAGTATTTGTTAAAATGATGGTTTTATGTGGACACACCCACCAGTTCATTAGGTATGCGTGAGTTTAACCATAGCACCACCTACCTAATCCAGTCCCTCCGCCTCCTCCTTTAAGACCACCCACTTGTCCTAGTCCCTCCCCCTCCTTATAAAAGGACAGCCCATGGCTCTGCCCTTTTGTTTACAAAATGGCAAATTGGTGTCTGTAATGTAACAAAAACTCATGTTTTTGTGAATGTTAGAAGTGAACACGTCCCATATTTCTGAGATATCGTACAGGCACCATTATGCACTTATACTGCCACCATCCATGTATAGGCATATAATCCATGCATCCATACCATATCGGATCTGTTTTTTCTGTTTTTTTATAATCATTTATTTATTTCCTCCAGTTATATTGACCCTATTGTCGCAATCAGCTCAGCTCATCATCCAATTCGATCATAGTTTAACAGCAGAAACAATTAGTTTGATAGATCATTTAGCCTACAATATATTGTAGGCTATTGATTTCCTCCAGCTAAGCACCCTGGCATTAAAACTGTCCTTTATCTGACTGCATTGAGTTTCAGCAAAAGTCGCCAGATTTAAAGAAACAAGCGGCCAGGTCCACAAAAATAAGTCACAGAAATTGCCGTGAATATTTATGAAAACGTTTCACCAACACCAATCCTTTTAACAACATATTAATCTGAGGGTCCTTCACATGAACCATTGGTCAAGTCAACCACATCTCCCCTGAAAGTTACTTATATGAAAACAAGCCCAAGTCGCTTGTAATAACCAGACATGGCAACATGACTTCCAGCACGACACAACATACTTCTAATTCTTGACTTTACAGCCTCGTATTAGGACCTACATACATATTGACTACAACAGCCAACAAGAATGCACACTGTGACACTACACTCTGTATCAAAGCCCGACCACTGTGATTATAAAAGAAACAACCTACTCCTTGAGAAGAGCATGAGCAACTATACAGCAGAGCAGGTAGGCTATAAGACTGGTTTGTTGTGGTTTCCTTGATTAATCCTGAGGACCCGACGTGAAAGTTTACTTGCTTCCAATCTAACGAAAAACAGTCTGCTCTGCTGTGAACTGGTAATGTGTGAAATGACTGTTTGAAAATCTGCCACACAGAGCAGCAAAAGCAAACTGGCTGCGCTGTTCAGTTCACACGTGTGTATGTGGCAGGCAGCTCCGCCCACAGAGGTTGTCGTATTTAAAAAATATGTATAGAGGGGGAGGTGCGTGTGTATGTGCAATATTTTTACGTCACACTATCTGTGTTTACTTCATTGACCGTCAAGGGTTCAGCCCAAAAATTGCGGCTCTCCATCTTTAACTCATAGCAACTGGCAAAGACTGGGCTACTCAATATGGCATTGTGGAGGAACAATAACATTGTATCGCCCGACCAGATATTATACAGGTTCTATGCGAGAAAAACAGCCGTCATTTCCATGTCTTCTATGGAAACGTGTTGCTCACAAGCTACTGTGTATAGATCGTCTACTTTCAGTTATTTTAAGATTGGAGCATTTGAAGTGGTCACACTGGCAGTATGTCAGTAAAACCCTAATGGTTTCTGATATTTCATAACAATGGTTAAAGCTGAGGCTTTAACCTCTGATTTCTTGACGGCATGAAAACATCCTAATTATACACATTGTGCTAATTGTTTAGGAAACAGAGCTAGTGTGTGGGGGGGGGCTACTTTCACACATCGCATATTAGTACATGGCCAGTACACTTTGCTTTAAACCGTGAGATCCTCACTTCTAATGCTGTTGAACTCCCTGCAGATCTGAACAAGACATGTGGGAACACCATAGACGCCCACGAGGCAGCCCAGATGCACCAGAACTTCTCCCAGCAGCTCCTACAGGACCACATGGCTGCCTGCAGCCTGCCTGAACACAACCTCGTCAGCGTAAGGCAGTGCTCCTCATCGCACATAATCCAGTCAAGTCCCTATTTTGGGGCATCTCATTATAGGCGGACATTTTCTACATTTTGTTTGCAAAAATGGCCGATCTACAAGCTCACAGTGCGTTGTGCCATGACGCGTTGTGAGCTTGTATATCTACAAGCTGTGCTACTTTAAATCACTTTAGTTTGGTGAGGCACAATCGGATATAATTCTCCCAAATCACACAAACCTGCTTTATCACACAAACATAATTCCACTGCTTTTTAACTAGTTTATTTTCCTAATAAAGTTGTTTTTATTCTGTTTTGAGTACCTAGAAATGTGATATTTAAACTCTAAACTGTATGTATTATTATTATAACCTCTGATTCTCATTTTGATCCTGTGTTACTGTCGATGTGTTTACTCCCATCGGTGTGTGAATGGGTGGATACAATGCACATTGTATAGCGCTTTGGATAAAGGTGTTAAAAACCATGTTGCCATTTATCTATGTGTTGCTGTCTTTGTGTCTTTTACAGTGGACAGACGGCCTTCCTCCGGTGCAATTCCAGGCCCAGAATGGACCCAACACCAGCCTGGCCAGCCTGCTTTGAGGGCAGAGCCGGCACTGAAAGAGACAGGACAAGAATGACAGATTGAGAGAGAGAATGGAGAAAAACAAAAAAGGAAGATGATTCTTCTTGGAGGATGCTAGAGTATAATGACCAGGTTGACGGTAAACAAGATTGTGTGTGTGTGTGTGTGTGCGTGTGTGCCTGCGTGTGCGTTGTGCACAGCCAGTGGAAGCCTCCACTAACTTCCTGCAGCAGCAACCAGATGTATGAGTTGACGGTGGTTTTGTGTCATCCCTCCCCTATGTTTAATTTCCTCCCATCCTAGTTCAGTACCAAGTGTACCCCTATACTGGACTGAAAAGGAAAATATATGTGTATCTGTATATTTACCACTTTCAGCCTGGCATCCCTATTTTGGGCATGTCAGAGGCAAAATATTTGTATTTTTTGTAAGAAAAAGAAAAGACATTTGTAGATCTACAAGCACACAACGTGCTATTTTGGCCATATACAATTAAATAGAATGAAAGGAAGAAATAGCAGATATGCAAGCTTTGTCTGCTAAGTCGGCTATTATGGGAAAATGTAATCATTTCAATGGGGACTAAGTGGTTATGGCTGACTACTCTATGCTGTACTTCTCTCAGACCCCTTTTCCACCGGTTGGGAACTGGTTCAGACCTCCAAAATTTTAACGTTAATTATGGGGCAAAACCATACCTATATTAAATGGTCAATATAAGTAAATTAATATATGATAACCTTTCCAAAGTAGTAGCTTTTTAATATTTTCTATTTTTTGCATATTTTCCTACAAAATGCCTATTTTGCATAATTAAATGTACAATTTCAGAAAATGTGTAATACAATAAATCTTTGTCTTCGTGTAAGTAATCAACTGGGGAAGTTTCATGGTGATAACTAATTACATTTTTAACCATTTTTGCCTACTGTCGGTGAAAATTACAAAATGTGTGATAAATATGAAAAAGCTACTCCTGTGGAAGGGTTATCATTAATTTACTTATATTGATCCTATAAACAATTTTATATAGGTATGGTTTTTCCCACTCAATTCATAATTAATGTTCGAATTTTGGAGGTCTGGCTCTTGGACTAAGAACTGGTTCTGAACCGGTGGAAAAGGGGCCTCCGAGTATTATAGCTTTCGCTAAGCATTGCTCGGGACACACACCAACTTTAAGACAAAAGTATGAAAGTACAAAAACGTGAAGACTTGGATTACATGGTTGAATTAGCATTGATGTCCAAAAGCACTGGTCACAGTGACTGTGCTTACATTACAGCCTGCCCATTAACCAGTGTTGTTTTTGACGACTAAAACTAAGATGGAAAATGTTCGTCGACCACTGACAAAAACTAAATGAAAACTAAGCTATGATGACTAAAACTAAATATATTGACAATTTCGTCAACATAAAAACTAGACTAAAATGCTAGGAAGGGACTAGTGGACCAGTATAGATCCAGTATAAGTCATTTTACACTTGGTGGCATGCTGAAAATATCCGATCTACAAGCTCATAACGCGTTCAAGGCCCACTAAAATCTTATGATATTTAGTCGACTAAAACGACTTAACACTAAAACATTTCGGGTGACTAAAACTATTCAAGAGACTATGACTAAAACTAAAATAGAAATTTGCTGCCTAAAACAACACTGTGCCATTAACCACTTAAACCCTCTATACTTAGTGCAACAGACCTGGGTTGTAACAGTACCTGTTACATGTTTTCCCCTCTTCACCAGATCTCTTCCCCAAAAATAAGCGGATCTACAGGGAGCTTGTAGTATGCCTATTTTTGGCGACGAGATTTGATGTAGATTGAAGTAGAAGAAATTGGTCCATGTAAATGTGGCCAACTCGGGTCCCGTTTACTAAGTCTAGAGAGTCTATGAAGTGATTAAATCCATCACCACATCAAGTCTCAAGCATAAGAGTGGATTTATTGGCCCCCCGACATCATTTTTATATATAAATGCAGACACTCGCTCGCTTAACATCAAATCAATGTTGTCAACAATAACTTTTTTATTTTATTTTTTTGTAAAAGCATCGTTATTTGTCACATGTGAATATGTTTGACTTCCATGTTCTTCCTGCATCCGACCCTTTTGACCGTATTAATTTCCAGTGTGCTTTAGTGAATATATGCTGTGTACATTTCCTTTTATGTGGATTCTTCCAGTGAACTAGAAACCACTATTTCTGCTAAATAGGATGATTGAATGTTTGCACATATCTTGTTTCATATGATGAAACCCCTATATTTAAATATGTTGTCACTGTTAATATTAACTATTTTGGCTTTCCATGAATACTCCCTCTGCCAATAGGCAATTAACATGAGTCAGAGAAAATAAGTGACTTATTCCAACCAGGTGGGAGTGCTATAGAGCTGTATTTGAGCTTATTTCTTCTGGTAGTCTGATATCTATAAACAAAGTTAAAAACAGTGAGAGAACCTTCCTAAGCAGCACATTTATTACATATTTGTAAGGTTTATTTCCCATTAATACTCCGGCAGAAACTTTGTTTTATAAGGCTGTCGCAGAAAATGGAGATTTTTAGATTTCCTAGTTATTTTAGCCGGTTATTTTATTGATTTGTGTGTATTTTACTATTAAAACCGAATGCAATGTGTTTATTATCAAGGTATTTAATATTTTAACTGCCTTTACATCCAATGCATCATTTTTTTTAAATAAAATTTCAAAATGACAATTGTTATTTATGAAGTATAGTTTATCATGTACCAGTACTCAAAGGTAAAGTGTAACCAGGTGGACTGATTGTGAATGAGGGACCGATTTAGAATCAACCTGGGGACGACTGTTATGTTGGGTGGGGATATGGGCTAAGATTAGAGCTTTTGTAACACTTGCTATGCATCCCATTTGTATCCCACTGTTTCTCAACTAATGGTCCATAGACTAATAATAATTTCCTAATAATAATTCAACCAGACAATCTGGTGCATTTCCCCCTCTTGAGATTTTAACTCCCTTTTTCTGTTGACTTGTCCGTAAATGACTATGGTCATCATTGGTCACTAGGTCGTTCAGTTCACTTTTAAAAATCAACACATCCTACATTACTAAATGCATGGTCAGGGACCACATGCAATACCTTCCACGGACCACCTGTTGTAAACCCCTGCTCTATATGTTCAGTAAAGGGTCTTCCCATCTCACCAGCTCTTCAGTAAACAGAAAATACATTATCTGATCGGTTGTCAATTTCATTCAAGTTGACAGTGGTCCGGTTCCAATTTAGCCCTTTCACACAGACTCAGAGCCCAGAGTTTGAGTGAATGTAGAATTATGTGCAAGGTGTAATTTATATATAGATGTGAGGGGACTTCATTTCACAGTCTAAACTTTTTTGAATACTTAACAATAAATAAAAGTTCTCTCTCACACACATATGCCAGTGACCACCCTCCCCTGTGCCATTGTTGGCACCCATGCCTGAGGTTGCCTACCCCTGACCGTTTTTCTTCTTTCTAATTATTTGTTCGGCCCAAAAATTGTTTATTGTCATGATTTGTCAACTCAGCTGTTGGCTTTGTATGAGGTTTACAGGTCTTTAAATACTTTTCTAAAAGTCTATGGGAAAAATGAATGGGGAATCTTCTTCTGGTACCCCCGTCGTTCTGAAAGGGGCATGACGCTCTATAATAGGCCAATGTGAAAAGGGTGCCATTTCTTCTTCAAATTAATGATTTGAGGCATTTTGTTACAAAAATGTGTTTTCACATAAATTGCATTCTGCGTTCAAGATTTGATGGCCAATTCTGCAAACTTTGGAAGCCAATGTAAGCCAATTTAGATGGAATATGAAATATCGGACAGATCCGTCTTGATAACATCACTGTAGAGATACTGTGTACCGATTTGCGGGATTTTTGTACAGAATCTGGAGGAGTAATATAAGAAATATGTGTTTTTTGGTGGCGCTATAAAAAGCAGGTTTTCCTTGGCCTCTAGGGTGTGTGCATGCAAAGTTTCAGTTATAGGTAAAAATCTGAAGATCTGCCTCATGGTGGTGCTATAACAGGCCTAGCTCGAAAATGTGGGGCTGTGGTTGGTTGGCATCCAGATTAGGGGCTCCATTTTCGTCATGCTAAACCCCTTATCTCTAAACTACTTAGAATTTATTTTTTTACTATTTTGAAAAACATCACAACGTATTGATGTAGATTGGCTATGTTAACTACCGGTATTCAAAAATGTTTTTCTAAAGAGTAAAACAAAATTAAGTAGTTTAGGGAATGGGATAAGGGGTTTAGCATGGACGAAAATAGAGCCTTACCTGTACACAGACAGACGGACGGACGGAGTGCAAAACATACTCTTCCCAGATGCTTAATGTGCAACATTGTTGTCTCACACAACTGCAACAAACCAACACATAGTATACACAGGGTATCTGCACATTTTTAAAGTGACAATTGAAGTACTATTAAGACCTTTTTAATAACTCTAAAATAAAATATAATAGATAAAATGGTGTCAAAATTAATCAATAACCAGTATGCCAAATTGATGTCAAATATTACCTAAGAAAGAGGCACAAATATTTATCTGAACTGAAATGAGAAACTAAATTGAATTTCGGTGGTCACCTCATCACCTAAAACTGGACTATGAATAGGCCTTTAATCCATGGGCAACCGGTGGCCCGGGGGCTACATGAGGCCCCCACCTTAACTTGCCAGCGAGTCGATGTGTTTCCTCCAACTGGTCTGCCCCGGGGTCTCCTCCCAGTGTGGGATGTGCCTCGAGGACCTCCCTAGGGAGACGCCAGATTCCCAAACCACCTAAGCTGGCTCCTTTCCAGGCGAAGAAGCAGCGACTCTACTCCGAGTCTCTCTCGTGTGACTGAACTTCTCACCCTATCTCTTAAGGGAGATGCCAGCCACCCGTCGAAAAAAACGAATTTCGTCCGCTTTTATTCGCAACCTTATTCTTTCGGTCATGACCCACACTTCATGACCATAGGTGAGAGTAGGAACGAAGATTGCTCGGTAGAGAGCTTTGCCTTCTGGCTCAACTCTTTCTTCGTCACAACAGTGCGGTAGTGTGTCTTGAGTGTTCAGGGTTTGATGAATTCAGATCAACATATGGAATGTCAGAACAGGAAGGATGGGTGGGGAAGGATCAACATATGGAATGTCAGAACAGGTCACCTCCATATATGGAGATTTAAGGGTTTGAGGTTTGAGGTCAGATTTGAAGTTGCTGGCTGGCTCCATATGCAGATCTAGGTGATGATCCAGTCTTCTCCATGTATGGTTATCCAGGGTTACATTATAGGTCAGTGTCATGATCTTCATATATAGAGATGGCCATATTTGGTGGCATGACGTGTCACAAGGCGTGACCATATATTATGGAGGCGCCATGTCATGAGGTGTTACCATATATGGAGGCGTGATGTCACAAGGCGTGACCATATGGAGGCATGACAAACGGACGGGAGATGCAGGTTTTCATAGTAAATGTGACCTACAGTAGCAATAATCAAATAAAAGAATAGATCTAGAATTAAGTTTAAAACGCTTTGCACATGTTTTGAGCTTGTAGATAGTTAAAATACGGAGATAAAGCCCAAACCACACCAAAGGGTCGCCACTCGCCATGCGACTCCTTGGGTCCAAGCGGTTGCAGGTGACCCTTTGGTGTGGTTAATTGGGCCATTGAATTCAACCAGTTGAATCATTTGGGACGACGTGGATCAACGTGCAACAGGACATATATCACACTGCTGGGACACCGCTTAAAACTGTCTTAAGCCTTTGGTGATGTGGTCCTCTGGAGTGAGTGTTGACAGTAAGTATAGTGGCCCTCTGACCCTCTCCATCATCAAAGTTACCCGCACCCCTGATCCTTTAAGAGTAGGCCTGAGGTCGATTCCACAAATGCCTTCTAAACCTTTTTTGTTGAGTGGTGCAACCACTCCTATAGACAGCTATGTGGGTCCCTGGCAAAAAGCTAAAATGACACAGATGCTTTAGCGGTTGTAATGGGTCAATACATGACCCCAAGTTCTAGACCTACCAGTTCAGGCTAAACAGAAGGGGGGTACTTTTTTAAATGATTTCCTCACAACAACTCTATATTAATGAAAATGAGTGGTATTCCCCTTTAAGTCTAAATTTAATGAGTCTTCAACAGGGTTCCGAGACCCCAAGCAGGTCCGGGACCCTTATAGGGGTCCTCAGAGTTACCACAGTGGGGCCGCCAATTTTATTGGTGCTGTTAAACAAGTCGAAGCTAATCGAGCTATATGAATTTATGAAAGCTATAAAAAAATTCAATGTGGAACATAATTGTATAGGCTAATGAAGTGGGGGTCCCTCGTCCTGCATGCTTTATTTCTCTCTCTCGGTTAGCTAAGGGGTCGTTGGCCTGACGAAAGAAGTTGAGGAC
The DNA here is from genome assembly GCF_964188405.1 of Protomyctophum parallelum. Taxonomy (NCBI): domain Eukaryota; kingdom Metazoa; phylum Chordata; class Actinopteri; order Myctophiformes; family Myctophidae; genus Protomyctophum; species Protomyctophum parallelum. The sequence continues at coordinate 29,964,563 of NC_139709.1, read as the reverse complement.
CCCTGACAAAAGTGCAAAGTAGGCAAGAGCCCTGTATTGAATAGGCCTCAAGCATAAAAATATTAAACAAGTAAAAGTAGGCCTATAGGCAATATGCAGAATGAGTGATTATTTGGAAATACCTGTAGACTACTGAAATATATATATATAATGATCGATTCATTATCATTATTGCAGATAACGTGTGTGTGTGTGTGTGTGTGTGTGTGTGTGTGTGTGTGTGTGTGTGTGTGTGTGTGTGTGTGTGTGTGTGCGTGCGTGCGTGTGTGTGCGCGCGTATTTGTGCGCGCGTGCGTGCGTGCATAGAAATACATTTATTTATTTATTTGTACAAACTACCCAGCTTGTAGCCTAAATTTCTCCATGAACCAAATTAGGGGATCAAGTCTTATATTGTTAAAACTGTATCATACAATCTCTCCGGAGTAGGCCTTATGATGCCAAATAAATGTAGTGGGGGAAGAAATAGGCCTACAATATATCTCTATGTAATGTTGTGCAGTGTGTAAACGTGTAAAGTGGCAGACAATGGAGATACTCAAGTAAAAGTACAAATACTTAAAAATACTCAAGTAGAGTACTTGAGTAAATGTACTCGTTTACTTTCCACTGCTCGTGTCAAGGCAGAGACAAACAACGGACATCGGAATTCTCTCCATTTTCTCCCCGTGTCCTTTCCCTACATCTCACATCCCGCGGACGGCTGGGTGTGTAAAAACGGTGAGAAAGAAGAGGATAAGTGGCGGTGGGTAAGTGCAAAAGTTTTTAGGATACATTTGTGTTTGGCGTCGGACGCCACCGAGAGGAGTCGTTTCCTGCCAAATAGTGAGCCCGTCTAATCGTCGGCGCAGCAGCTACTTCCTGCATTGTTACATTGTTACAGTACTTAATGAAGATCAAGTTGACGCTGTCATGTTGTTGCGGACGGGCGGCCATTACCCCCCCCCCCCCCCCCAACACACACACACACACACACACACACACACACACACACACACACACACACACACACACACACACACTACACAGAATCTGACCATCCCTCAGCCAACATGAATGGACCAATGTCCAATCATTGATTGAGTCTGATGTCAATCATTTGATAGAGATATAGGAAGAATAATAATAATGAAAAGGGGGGGGGGGGTCAAACATAACACTGAGGACACATACAAAATGGTGTAACACAATCAAAACTTTAGGCTATCTACAAAAAATGTCCATCCATATTATGTTATGTTATATTATATTATAACATATTATCAAATAAAGTGGTTGTTGGTCACAAATGCACATGCCAGGTGGCCCAATTCAGTTTTCTGATTACATGACATTCTCTGTGTGAATCTCTGAGTCATTCTGAGGTGCTCGCGACTCTATACATCAGAGAAAGCATTATACGCACAGAAATGAAAAGACTGATGTTGAGGCCCTATGATTAAAGTATAAAAAGGGTGTTTAAATAGGCGTTAACATGCCCTATGATCTAATATTAGGATATGATGTTGTATCTGTCTGGTGGAAACCACATTATGTCCAAAAGGGTTACTTTTCATAATTCAAATTAAAAAATAGCAGATCGACGAGCGCAAAACGTTGTGGCTTCATGCCATTTCAAGCTTGTAGTTCTGCTAATTTTGATACTTTTGTGTGACACTGTGTAGACCAAGGATGAGTTGGAGGGTTTATATCTCCAATATCTGTCGGGAACGCCTCGGGATCCGAGAGAATGAAGTTACTGTTGCTCTGGAGAGGGAAGTCTGGAGCTCTCATGGTGGAGCTGTTGCCCCCACAACCCGACTACGGATAAGCGGTTGAAGATGGATGGATGGAAGGAAGGATGGACTGTGATCAATATTAGAGCATTAATTTACAAGTTAAAGGAGATAAGATGTTTCTGGCTGACAGCAATGATATGATATTGTCATTGTGTTGTTGTGGTACAAGGCTGGACCAGCCATGCAGCCTACATGTGACAGCAGAGATGGAGATGAGAGAACAATGGCTTTTGATGACACAGCAACATCTTCTTTGTGTCATTAAAAGACCAGAAGGATGACTGATGTGACAAAGCTCCCAGGCTTCTTTTTTATTGTATTTTCTTCCCCACCTGTTAGAATTGGCCTCAACCCATCTCCCCCATGGAGAGCAACTTTGGCTTTCTTGCAACTCCAAATGGATAAGATGATGTCTTGTTTGTTTGTGTGTGCGGTCCTTGAAACATTGTTATGTGAGTATGCTACTTGCAGAGCCTGTGAGAACTGGGTACTCAAGATTATAGGTGAGTACTTGTTTGAACTTAAGGTGCATGGTTGTAGGGATAAATTGTATAGCCATTAATCAATGTTTCTTGATGGCGGGTCTGGGGGCCAATGGGGTCCTATATAATGGTCCCATACACGTCCATAAGAGTCTCATTTAAAAATAATGCAGGTTCCCCAGATATTTAAAACAAACTTTATCCTCCCCTTGCCTATATGCATGTGGTCTGTGTGCTATAAAATCATGCATATAGAACTGGGGGTCCTTGAAAAGAAAAAAAAGGGTAGACTATTAGAAGTGTATATTTGGACATCTCTAAATGTTATGATGAATGGAACATGGTGGACCACATAAGTGTCTGCCTCGCTGGCACACAGCTGGGTCCCCCCCCCCCACCCCTCAAATCCCGAAAACCCTCACCTGCATGCAACTCATTACTCATATATGAGTTAAACTTAAAGAGGGGGGACAACCCTGAATCATAGAGCCCCTTGGAGCCCGGGGTCCCCTGGCTATATAGTCAGTGGCCCCCGGGCATCGTGTTGGCCCTCGGTTACATGATGTTCCCTAGGTTGCCCTGGTATGTCGAAGGCGCGCATGCCCACTACGAGGACGCAGCGGCTCCATGTGTGCCGAGGCGCATTATTTGGCAACAGAAGCGGCAGCGGGGAGGGCCGTAAAAAAAGAGGATATCCCCAGGATTTCAAAAAAGCGACGATTTATCGAGGTTAATTACAGGGAAACATTCCTTGGTCGACCCCCAGAATACGAGGATCGGGCGACGGATCGACCGAGTAAGTTGACGGAGGTGTTAAAGGCAAGCAAGTTGTTTTCGTTGCCGTGGATGGTCGGGGTTCTTCGGGGGGGTTTGAGTCGGACTCGTCGTGAGAGAGAGAGAGAGGAGCCAGCCAGCCAGCCAGGTTCTCCTCCACCTCTCTCTGTGTGACGATAAAGAAGCTGATGGGCTGTTGAAAAGTAACACTTCAGCCCCGCACACACAGCCAAAGGTTGAAGCTCTGGGAGGGGTGGCTTCTTCTTCTCCCTCCTGGGCCACACTAATCGCACCGTTTTTCAACCTCCTCATTCATGATGTTTGCATAATGTGTGCTGTTATTTCGGAACTACTTGGTTTACGTTGGGATTCGGTGTTTTCGTTTCCCCCCCCCAGAGTTCGTTGAATGAGGTAAGGATTGTTTTTATCGGCAGATCGCCATCGGGCTCGGTTGGTTGTCGTGGAGGATTATTAAGTATGTAGTTGGAATTTATGAGTTCCGAAACGGTGGTGCCGGGGAGCCTTTTGAAAGTGAATGAACCCCAGGTTGGCCAGGTAAACATAATCGACGAGGAGTTTGGGACAGTATGTTGAAAGTTTGTTCCCCCCTTGACCTGGCCACTATAGTCCCCCCTGCTCCTTCGCATTTCAATGTAAGATCCGGACTCGGTTCTTTCTTGGTGGTGGTTCTGTCTCTGTTTGTGTGTGTGGACCATCATCATATCCTACTACCAGAGTGTGATGCTTATGTCTAGTGTCTGGGGCTTTTTTATTGGACTTTGACCTGGTGCCAGCTAGCAGCGATCAGGGTTCGGATTGTGTGATGAAGAAGAGGCTTGATGTGTCTTTTTTTGTTGTTTTTGTTTTCGATCAGCTAACGTTAGCTTTCCCCGGCTAATAAACATGCTGTTATCTTGTGAGGTGGTCTCAATAATGGGGAAGCCGGCTGGCTGGGTTGCACATGCTGCTGTGTGTGTGTGTGTGTGTGTGTGTGTATGTGTGTTGGGTTTAGGTGTGTGTCTGTGTGATTTAAAGGGGGTGAGTTTAGTTTTTTTTAAGTATTGGATGGGTGATGTCTGTGTTTTTTTTAATGGTGGACTGTGTGTGTGTTAAGCCCCGTGGCACCACTGTTGGTTCTGCTATCTGGTAGCTAATCTTCCTACTTCACTGTGACAAACCGTAGTCTTCCTCCTCTTAAAGCTGAACACACACGCATACGTTCACACAAACTCTTCCTCCCCTCTCAACCCAGACGCGCGCGCCCGCCCGCTCACACTCGTACAGACGGGCACGCACGCACACACACACACACACACACACACGCACGCACGTTGTTTCCCCTTCTACTAGGCTGCGACCACCGCACGGTACAGTGTAGTGACATGACAGGAGTTTTCAACGCCTTGAAATAAAACAATGGAATTACATTGTTGTTGACGATGCTGATGTTTGTCTAGATTGATGTGTAGTAGTCAACGGACCTGATGTTATTGTAATTGTGCTCTATTAAAAAAATCTATAAAATACCAGAAAGGAAGGAATTGTAATTGCGACGTTACTGGAAGAATAAAATGACATTTTTTAATATAAATGAAAAACTACTGTTTATTCATTTAGATCTTAAAAAGTGTCGTTTTTGATTAATCTGGCAAAGCTATACATGTTTTCTCAATGGACCAGAAGTCTGTCATTTTGTTCAGGAGTTCCTCATCAGACAAAAGACAGGAAAAAGGAATATAATTAAGTTTATCTTAACATGAATGTGCAGGACAAAGTTATTGTACATTGTTACAATTAGTTTTTGTGTGAGAGCTACAGTAAGCCTATGTGACTGACTGTGCATGCACAGCCTTCTTTTTAGGTGGAATTCTGGAATGAGCAAGCAGTTGTTGATCTAAACAATGACATGGATGACAAGGTATTGTCTTCCTGATGACAATAAGTCACATGTTTGCATTGATGGGTACTCTCACTTGGGCATTGTGAACAGGATCCTGACTCTCTTCACTTAAGAGGGCTTCCCTTTTACGTTTGCTTTCATTCTCGTAGTACCAATTAATTTATTACATGTTAATAAATGCCTCCATTCAGCAGCACAAGGAGGCTTGAGTTGTCTTCCTCTTATGTAGGTATACCTCAGGTATGTTGAACTAACTCTTATCTGACTCAACCGGCAGTCGGGTACACTGTATAATTTTGTTGTATTTGTAGCTTCCAAATGATTACATACCAAGAGTGTTCCAGAGTATAGTTGTGCAATAAGCCACTGTTCTGGAATGGGTCAGTGGTTGGCCAGGCTGTAAGCTGCTGGACCAGGGTCATAGGTCACTAGTTTGATAACCTCTCCGCCATGATGACTGCATCAAACATAGAAGCTATACCGTTTGGGGAAATTAATTGTATGCATGTACCTGCCTCTATTGCACAGCTAGTTTACATTATTAATAATAACGGATCATGGTGTAGCAAGTTAACGGGCCGTGCAATGTAGAGGTACAACATTTAATCAAACTTATCCATTTCATAGATTATAACAAATAATGATTTAATCTAATAATCAATTCATTATCAATCCCTATTTTTTTTGTGTGACAAAGTATGAGTCTTAAGTGGTTATTCGGTTTGTTGAAGAGTATAGTATTGCACCCCTAGTGCAGTGTCAGTTTTAGGACTCGTAGGAGAGTACAGTGCAGAAATATCCTTTCACAGGGTGAAGGTCAGTCATTGAGCAAACACCGTGCTGACAAGTATGAAACTTGCATTAGTTTTAAAAAGCTACAATCCGTATGTTTCATGTCCATTGTCTCGCTCTCCCAGCAATCTGAGGTAATAATTGCAACAATGTACTTCAAGATATAACACAATCTAGTGTCCAATGTGCGCTGTCTTTCCTCAAATGACTTTATTGACATTGTCAGTCCTACCCGACAGGCCGACACCATGATGAGTGTAATTGTCTCAATTAAAGGCTAAGCGTAGCGCAGGGAGCCCACCTCCAACCACTGCAGAATGTATTAGTTGTATTGTATTAACATACGGTATTAACATACCGTACAGACAGATTGTTTAAACAATGTTTTATTCATTAAATTAAGTCCAGGACTGTAGCTTTAATGGCGATAGCTGATGACCCGTAAATGCTATTTCAGGTGATGCTTGGGTGATACATTCCAGCATCGGACTTCTTTTATTTGCCAGGTATGTTTGCACATACGAGGAATTTGCCTTGGTTAGGTCGGTGCATCGCAGAGAATAACGGCAACATTAAGCATAGTGCTGTTACTTGGTAATTAACTTTCCCAGACTGGATATTAAAGCAATGAATCCTGCCAGGATCAGGGCTAAAAAAGAATGGTCAAAGAATGGTCAGTCTTAAGGGTGACTTGTACTTAGTTGAGTGCAAGTGTCCCATACTGAAAATAGCCCACCTACAATCTCGCAACGTGTGAGATCTGTTGTGTGACATGGATGGCACACAACCAAGTATAAGTATAACCCATGTTCATGTGATGTGCTCATTGTGCTGGGACTGATTCTCAATGTGGGAGAAATGATGAGGGTCCAAATGGACCCCTATCACTTGTACACAGAGAGATACAGTGTAGATGAAATCAAATCAAAGATCAAATGGTGGTCTCACTGGTCTGATGTGCCGTGGCCTCAAACTGGGACCCCTGAAATTGATAGGGTCGAGCTGAATCACTGACTAATAATAATAATACATTGAAGATACATGCGCTCAAGTCACACAATTGGGACCACATTATTTCAGAAACCATACGTCTAACTCTCTTTAGTTTCTGTACTGTGTTTCAGTCTCAAAACCTGGGACGTAGGGTACAGACATTCAAGTTGTGTTGGACTAAATTTAATGTTATGTAATTCAAAGTTGTGGTTCTGAAAACGTCAAGGACCTCTAAATCAAGTATTTGGCCGCGGACCCCCCATCATGTGAGAATATTTTGGGCCTGGGACACCCAATGACCATACGAAGGTTTGCGTTGTGAAAATGTAAAACACACAAGCTCACAAGAACGCATCACGACGTGTGTGAGCTTGTAGATCGGCTATTTTCAAACAGTCCATGTGTATACAGCGTGGTGCTATGTATATTCTGGTTAAACAGATTTTGATTATGTAAACTAATTTAGCTGGGGACCCCCTGTAACCCACCCAAGGACCCCCTGGGGGGGGTGTTCCTGGACCTCCCTTGATGAGAACCACTGGTTTACAGGCTTCATGTGACCACAGCTGCAGATAGCGGGATAATTTGGGATTGTGGTTACGTGCAGCGTACAAGTTCTTCTTTGGGGTGTTCCGCCGCCATCTTGGTGTGTGCACGTGCGCGCGTGTGTGCGTGTGTGTGTGTGCGTGGCAGGTTGAGTAGAAGGAGATGTATGGGAGCTGCCATGGAGATGAAACCTGATACCTGTCAGCCATTCAGGTCTTGGTCTCCCCTGTTAGGAAGATAAAGTACTCTCTCCTACAGGAGAGTAGGGGTCAGTGGTGGAAAATGTACACACATTTTTTACTTAAGTGAAAGTATGAATACTTCAATATAGAAATACTCCGTTACTCTGTAAAAGTCCGGAATTCAACATTTACTTGAGTGAAAGTGCAAAAGTGTATTTGGTATCAAAATGTACTCAATGTACCAAAAGTAGAAAGTACTCGTTATGCCGAATATCCTGTTTCACAAGTTTTCAAATGTACTCAGTTACTTTACATCACTGCCTTTTACGAAGATAATGTACTCTCTGCATACAGGAGCGTAGGGGTCAACATCCACCGTGCGCTCACCCGCACGGGGGGGGGGGGGGGGATACGGCGAGTGGACGGAGCGGTGAGGGTGTGATACGGAGAGGGGGTTGGGTGACAGCAGGGCGATCATCCTCAGAGTTTCACATCGTTTGAGAATCCAGAGTGATCCACGTCAGGATACAAGTGTCGCCATTCTTCGACATCACAGCCACAACTATGCATCCCCCCCCCCCCCCCCCTTACTCTCAGGACCCCTCCCACCATGTCCCATCCCCAAAACGCCATGTGTCGCCGATCGAGCTCTGCTACTTTCAACACCCCCCCCCCCCCTCAAACTGTATTATTATGTCTGTCATTGTAGATGCCAGCACCTAAAGGGTTAAAACCTGCTTCAGCCTCTCTCTCTCTCCCTCTCTCTCTCACACGCACACACTCACACTCACACTCACACACACACACACACACACACACACACACACAAGCCAACCGGTTTAAACCGGTTCCCTGGAAAAGTGCTTTGTGTGTCCCACTGAATGCTGGGAAGGGTCATGTCATGTGTGTCTCAGTGATGTCACAGTGTTTGACAAAAAAAGAAGAAGAACTTAGTCAGCTTTCTCTTATCAGATGATTGGCCTCTGTGTGTATGTGTTTGTGTGTGTGTTGTACAGGTACAATATGGTTTCATAGCGCGTGCCATAAGCTTGCCGCCATATCCGTTCGGGTGGAGGTGGAGGGGGGGGGGGTGCCGGGGTTGTGGGGAAAAGTGTGTATGGCGTCTACGTGTGTGTCACTGAAAAGTATCCCAGGTTGAAAGGGTTAATGATGGATGGTCTATTTCTTTTTCTTAAAAAAAAGGAAAAAAAAGAAGAAAAAAACATGGCTTCCTGTGGTGCGTCGCTGGGCAGACTGGAGGCCAGAGCGAAGCGAGGAGGGAGTGTTTATTCATGAAGGGCCCCAGACTGTGGCCTGTATGAATATGACACACACACACACACACACACACACAGGACGCATTGTGACTGTGCACAGTCTTCGTCCGTCCAACGTCTCTCAATAAAGTATAGTGCCAGACCTACGTATATCGGCCATTATTTATGACTGTCTACATCGGGGCAATTTAGCCGACGTCAGATTTTCAATCTGACGTCCCGATTTTGGGCCATGTCACGTCACGTGTTGGTGAACTGAAAAATGTTCAAAACAAGGTTTCACAAGTTTTCAAAATAAGTCGTTCTACCAGCCCACAATGCGCTGTGAGCTTGTGGATTGGCTATTTTGGAATTCTCCATTTTTGAAAAACGTAAATACTGTAAAATCCAAGGGTTTCTTTTGCACTTCTTTACACAATATCATTCAAAAGATATTGGTTAATCGATGGCCTAACAGTGCGTTTTAACAGCAGGCGGCAGGCAGCAGCCTGAAGTATTTCCTAGAAGTGCGTTATTTGTCTATTGGACCTGGCAACTGCTACTGGCGATAGCAGACGAAGAGGTGATAGTCAAAGTGGGCGGAGGAACGTCACCCTTAAAATATTTTATCTTTGGACGACATCGTCCGGCGATAGCCAGTCAAATCCATGTGTTGCATTGTTTACCCTCCATACCACCTATACGAGGACATGGGTAACGACAGCAGGAACGGCCACTAGGAGATTTGTATCGCCCAATGTCGCCGTTGTTCTCCCGCTGTTAAAACGTACAGTTATAGACTCTCTGGAATTGATCGGTATTTGACCCCAATAATAATGCCATGATTGATGCAAGTCCATCTGCAAGTTCTGGACCTGGTGTAACTCTTTATCGATTCTTCAGTTCAGTCTGAAGTTCTGAACTGGCTTCTATAAACAGTGGAGCTTTTTGAGCTTCAGAAACCCCCACGCCCTGCCCTGTGTCTGGTCTACCTTTATGGTGTTTAGTTGATCTGCGTGTGGTTTTGGGAGCCATGCACTCACGCAGGGATTATGACCAGACAGCATCTGGGTAGCTGGCACGCATCAAGATGGTTATGTATATGTGCGTGCGCAAGTGCAACCATTCTTTTCAGTGTCAATCCCTCAACCATCTGAGTGAGTCTCCACTAATGTTGATATGTCAACATCTGGTGGGATTGAATTCAGTATGTGCTCCAACTCAATGTAGTGTTGTTGTGTGACACGGTCTACCGTCTGGTTACTGATATGGTTTCTAGTATTATTATTATGGTATCTATGTAGGCGTTTGCTATTCGCCCATGTGCATACATAAATTGTAATATGTTGGAACGTTTTATATTCACCCCAAGAAACATATTTCTACCAAGCTCAACCGTAAGCCTGAGTTATACTTAGTTGCGTGTTGATGCCACACAACGAAAATAACTCTCCTACCAGGTCAAAACATTGGAACAAGCACTGTGAGCTCATAGATTGGCTATTTTCAGTGTGCAACACTGTAAATTAAATCGGGCAGTATCGTTCACTTGCATGCATTAACGTTTTCTTGATTAAACACTGGCATGGTGGCCCTTTCAATATGTTCGGAGACTTCATACTGCTACCACTGTGTATATAAATGTGGTTTTACTTTCAGTTTTAACGTCGACCTTTACATGACTCCATGACTCTGACTTCCTTTTTCTTTCGTCGCTTGTGTTTCTGAAATGGTGTGTTTCTGAGCAGAGTAATGTGTCGGCTGTTGCTGAATACATTTGGTTCAAGGCCATTCGTTCAATCCACCAAGGTTAAGCCAGGATGCATAGAATGAGACGCGCTGTGTCTGACCAATGCGCTAGTGTAGGCCAACGGACAGGTTGGCAAGCCTTTTATCCCAGTGTCTCAGCAGGTCACATTAACACCTTGATGTAGTAGAGCAGTGGTTTCATATACATTTTCATCCACCCCTGAATCACACCTTAACCCATTTAGGCCTGACGTCGAAATAAAAAAATTGTTCGCTCTGAAAGAATATATACATATTAAAAGATTTGTGCCGCATTTTTACGATTTTTCAAAAATAGCAGACCTACAAGTTCATAGCGCGCCACCGAGTGGCACGCTATGAGCTTGTAGATCTTCTATTTTTTCAGAATGCTTGAAACACCAAAAGGGGTTCCAGCCCCAAAATGGGTTAATTAGAGGATACATTATATGTCGTATTACGGCACGTAAATATTTAATTCTTTCCTTCTAAGAAATGCTATATGTCACAACAAAAAAAGAATATTCGTTTCCATTATAGGACCTATTATTGAAAATAACTTTCGTGCCTGACTCTATTGACCCATTTGACCCCCCAAAAAATTCCATGAATTCAAGGCTTCATGGGGTGTGTAATTGATAGGAAAATAAGTTTTTTTTTTTTGGGTGAACTACTCCTTTAAGTGCCCAGCGCTGCTGACCAGCAATTATCTCAGCATGTTCCAGCCACAACAACACGTGGCCACAGTTGTGTGGAGGAGTGACAAAAATGTAAGAGATCTCTAGAGACACCCATAGATGTCTCCCTTCCTGCACTGGAGCTGTATTACATTTTAGGTAATCTCTCAAGACAGATTCAAAGTCAGAAAGAAATCACCCCCCCCCCCCCTTTTACGATGGGTTCCCAGATTGCATTTGAGGCAGCTGCTGCTCATTGTCCAATTTATCGGACTGCTGATGGTCTTTAACCCCTTCTTAAACCCTATATACTACTGTTTACAAAAAAAACCCATAGGGGTCGCGGACCAATTCTTATTTTGTTTCCTGCATTTTCCTACAACAAAATCTATAATTTTCTTCAGTTGAAGTATGCGTGTCAAAAAAGCTAAATGAAAGAGATGGGGGGGGGGGGGGGGAACACATTAATTTGCAGAGGAATTTTAAATACTTTTAAGATTTAGTGGAATTAGACAATCTACAAGCTCGCAAAATGTGAGAAATACAAATTTCTCTTTTTGCTTAGTGATCTTTTTGCTTAGTGAGACAGATGGCGATAGATAGTACATGGTCACCTTCCTTTTCCCCTCGAGTAGTATGTACACACTGACTCACAATCATGTTGTGATGCATCTCGAGCAGGTTGATCTGCTATTTGAAGTGAATGTTTGCCTATGTTGCCTCTCTCTCTCTCTCTCAACCATAGCTAGGGATAGAAGAAGCCTGGTGCGTGGCAGTACTGTTTTTAGTGGTAGCACAAACACTTGTGTTTTGGGTGAATGGGGCGTTCGTCAGGTCATATAACCCTGGTGGCCATGAATAGATGTAACGGAAATGACTATTCTGTGAACCCACCCCCACCCCCCCATTCAGACCCCATGGCCTTGATAGTGAGATGGCCTAGATATCGTTTGTGTACTTTACACTGTACTACACACTACACAGTGCATAGGTATAAACCAAACCAGCTCATAACTAAAGACACTTAATTTGTAACCACATGGACCCTAGTGTTCCTGTGCGGGACACATGGAGGGGGCCTCGTATAAACCCTGGGGGATTCTGGTCGAATGAGGCAACAGGCCCAAACTGGCCCCCCAGAAATCTGCCCCGTGAGATAATTGGGAGAATATGATTTTTCTCCCAATTATATTTCCTTTGGAAATATATATTTTTTTATACAATATCAGACAGTCTCACACATAGTCCAAATTGAGAAACTATCCCCACCTAGAGAAGGATTATTTCCTATATAATATAATATGATACTCCATGTTGAGAGTGACTGTCTGCAAGGAGGCCAGCTGACATGGAGGTGAAAACGGTCTTATGTTAATTTAAATTGAGATATTCCTCTAATTTGGCCTTTATTTTAATCTAAATTGACGTTAAAGAAAGGCCAAAATGGCTTAGTCTGTAGTCTGGCCCCCCATTAAAAAAGTACTGGAGAGATATTGGCCTGAGGACAAACTTAGTTGCTTACCCCTGCTGTATAGGATTTTAAATTCAACTATTGCAGATTCTAAAACCAATCCAAGACTTTTATTGTCTCCACCAGGCCGAAGGCATGGGGGGAGAGTATGTTTTGCACTCCGTCCGTCCGTCCGTCCGTGTGTCCGTCCGTGTGTGTGTCCGTGAGCAGCTAATCTCGGCCACCGTTAACCCGGTCAATGCCAAATTTTGCACACACACTCCCTGGATGCCAACGATGAACCTCTGCCCCAAACTTTCCCGAACGGCCTGTTATAGCGCCACCAGGAGGCCGCTTTGTGCAAAACAAGTTTTTGCACAGTACACCTACAGATTTTGTCCAAACATCGCGCAAATTGGTACACAGTCTCTCTAGAGCCATTCAACGAAACCGGTCTTTCAGATTTCTCAGACTCCATCCTGATTGGTTAAGATTGGCTTCCAAAGTTCACAGTAGTGGTGGGGGGGGGGGGGGGGGGTTATAATTTCCTTTTTTTTTTTTTTTTTTTTTTAATGAACCCTACAAATAAAAAAAATCTTCCCCCCAAGGGGTACCTAAGTCAAAAAAGTTTGGGAACCCCTGATGTAGTTGATTAATAATAATTGTAACTCTTGAGAGTTAATAAGGGTCCATTTGTTTACTAACTCCATCTTTTAAATGAGGACCACTGGTGGTCCCTGGACCACTGTTGATCCAATTGATCACCATAGCAACCCCAGCCTAGGCCTGATTAGTTACCTGTATCTTGATTGGAATCAATCTCCACTCTCACACCTCTCAGTCATGCAGCTACACAGACACATCCCAGGCACACTTTGGTAGGCCTATAGCCCTGTCCTGTTTGGATGACAATATTGCCTTTCCAACAGATTTTCATTTAAAAAAAAACGGGGAAAAAAACGGAAAAAAAACGATTATCAATTATTAATTTTCATAATCGATTTCGGGTCCTATCAACGATAATCGATTCATCGATTAATCGGACCCATTCCTAGTTCACAGGAGTGCTCAGTTTTAAAAAAAATGCTGCAAATCATGAACACATCGCGTGATTTCCGTGAAATTGTGCACGCACATTCCCACTAGGCCGTGGACGAAATGCCACATGAACAATTTCAACTCAGCCTCAAGGTGGCGCTATAACTGGCCGAAAAGTGTTTTTACCTCTAACTGCACGGATCTGTGGATAATTTACTTTTGTTGCCCTTTTATCCAACCACCAGATGAAGGCAAGCTGCAATGTCCTACATTCCTATCCTGGTGGAGACCTGTGCCCAGAAGGGCACTTTTTCTAGTTATCTCTCTTCTTGTCTGTTAAGGGGATGTCTGAAGAGGCTGTTTGATATAATGATGGAGGCTAATACGTGTATCTCTCTTCTTGTCTAAGGGGATGTCTGAAGAGGCTGTTCGTCAGACGCGCAGCCAGAAGAGGGCGCTGGAGAGAGATGCGCCTCTTCCCCCGACCACGGAACCCTCCGCTGTCGAAACGGACTGCAAGAAGCCCAAACTTGACGACCCGCCGTCGTCGCCCCCGGACCTACCGCCCAACGAGCCCGAAACCCCAACACTGGCAGAGGACGCCCAGAGCCGGACTAGGACTGGACCCGAGGCTGAGCGAGAGCAGCCGCCCGGACCCGACCAAGGCCCGCTGCTTCCGCCGCCCCCGCCCCTGCCCCTGCCCCCTTTAGTGTTACCTATACCCCAGCTGATAAAAGAACCGGAGCGGCACCAGAGACAGCAGCAGCAGCAGCAGGCCGAACCAGGCCCAGACAATCGGACTGAATGTAACGACCAGGCTGGCAGGGCGGCAAAGACGGAGACGCCGGTCGCAGACGCGAGGAGCCGTCTGCGACCGTCGGAGCCGAGGGCGTCCGGTGGCCTGCTGTCCGCGGGGGAGGTGAAGGCCACCATCAAAGTGGAAGTCCAGACGAGGGAGCAGCCGGTGGACATGAGTAGTGCCACCAAAGGGTGAGGAAATCACGGTCTACATTCTATGCTAAGTGATGAATATACACTACATACTATTATTTATATATATATGATCATGTGCCCGAAAAGGGTGCCCACCCTTGTTTTAACTACCGTACTTGACCGACGAAGCGGGTAATATTTATGCATTTGTTTTTTTCGCTATTTTGAAAAATGCCCAAAATGGGGACGCCAGGTTGTATGTGCCTAAAAGGTCACCCTACTGTGTAGACTCAGAGTGCAGCCTGGTCTGTGACTTGGTGGGGGGTGTGTGGGGGGGGCTCCCCAAACAGGCTTCTAAAGTTTATCCTCTCACAACTGTCCCTCCATTTTCCCCACTCCAGCACCTGAACCCTAAAAAAAAAAAAAGAAAAAAAAGAAAAACTCCCTCACACAAAATGTAGCCCGCGTCCGTGTGTCACAAAAACCGGTTCTAACTGGCTGTTTCCATGGTTACCACCAGTTGGAAGGAACAAGGAGGGGAGGAGGGAGACACAGTGAGGAGGGGGGGGGGGGGGGGGGGTGTGGTCACGTGATAATGACTTTGAGGTCATGTGACCTCTTTGGAAGAGTAGTGATTAATCCACAGGAAGTGATGATGACGCTAAGCCCTGCAGAGAGAGAGAGAGGGGGGAGAGCTGTAGAGAGAGAGGGACACGCACGCACGCACGCACACACACACACGCAAGGGTGGATGCGAGACAGGCCTCACTTTTCCAGTCACCAGCATGCAGTTTCCAGTGCCGCTTCTTATGTTAATATGAATTAATTATCATCAATTTCAACGTTATTTTTCTCGCTTGTGTTGTGAAAATCTTCCATTTTCTGCAGGTGGAAACGGCAGCTCTGATTAACAATACAGTATGTATTGTTAATTAACTGTATTAACAATACAGTATGTATTGTTAATCATAATGTGTGCTACATCCACCCTTAACTTACAGCCTTCTCGTGTCACCCGTATAGTAGATAAGAGGGCATTTTAGGCCAAACTGCAGTGCAAATTGAATGGCGTTGATCTCATGGGATGCGCATGGGAACGGCCATCTTGGACTTCATGGGACCAGCCTGTCATGTCTGTTGTCCAGGACAGTGTTTCCCAAACACTGAGTCTGGACCCAGTTTTAGGTCAAGCACCCACAAAAAAATAATTGTGTATGTAAAATACTTTATGTATGAATAAAAATAAATAAATAAGTAAAGTATCTTGGGTCTCGAGCTAAAACGTTTTGGAACCACAGTTCTATGCCATGCTGTATCTACTGTAGGATGTATTGTATGTCAATTTGGACGGTTTCAGCCTGCTCAGAGCCCCTTTGACTTGACACACGGACAGACAACCGATTGACCCTCTAATCCAGTGGTTCCCAAACTTTTTAGCCTTTGACCCAAAAGAGATATATTTGCCCGGGACCCAAACTAGTGAAGATAGCAGATCTACAAGCTCGCAATGTGTCACAGAATTCTGAGTTTGTAGTTCGGCTTTTTTCACTACTTCTTAATTAGCCCTTCACTAAACCCCACCCCAAAAGTGATTGTCCAATGCCAATCCAAATAGTTTAGCAACTGTTGCTAAGGATGCCAAGCTTTCGCCACCTCATAGCATGTCGATGTTATTTTGCATGGCTGTGATGTTGAACACATACAACCGGAAGTGATGATGACGCTAAGCCCTGCAGAGAGAGAGAGAGGGGGGAGAGCTGTAGAGAGAGAGGGACACGCACGCACGCACGCACACACACACACACACGCAAGGGTGGATGCGAGACAGGCCTCACTTTTCCAGTCACCAGCATGCAGTTTCCAGTGCCGCTTCTTATGTTAATATGAATTAATTATCATCAATTTCAACGTTATTTTTCTCGCTTGTGTTGTGAAAATCTTCCATTTTCTGCAGGTGGAAACGGCAGCTCTGATTAACAATACAGTATGTATTGTTAATTAACTGTATTAACAATACAGTATGTATTGTTAATCATAATGTGTGCTACATCCACCCTTAACTTACAGCCTTCTCGTGTCACCCGTATAGTAGATAAGAGGGCATTTTAGGCCAAACTGCAGTGCAAATTGAATGGCGTTGATCTCATGGGATGCGCATGGGAACGGCCATCTTGGACTTCATGGGACCAGCCTGTCATGTCTGTTGTCCAGGACAGTGTTTCCCAAACACTGAGTATGGACCCAGTTTTAGGTCAAGCACCCACAAAAAAATAATTGTGTATGTAAAATACTTTATGTATGAATAAAAATAAATAAATAAGTAAAGTATCTTGGGTCTCGAGCTAAAACGTTTTGGAACCACAGTTCTATGCCATGCTGTATCTACTGTAGGATGTATTGTATGTCAATTTGGACGGTTTCAGCCTGCTCAGAGCCCCTTTGACTTGACACACGGACAGACAACCGATTGACCCTCTAATCCAGTGGTTCCCAAACTTTTTAGCCTTTGACCCAAAAGAGATATATTTGCCCGGGACCCAAACTAGTGAAGATAGCAGATCTACAAGCTCGCAATGTGTCACAGAATTCTGAGTTTGTAGATCGGCTTTTTTCACTACTTCTTAATTAGCCCTTCACTAAACCCCACCCCAAAAGTGATTGTCCAATGCCAATCCAAATAGTTTAGCAACTGTTGCTAAGGATGCCAAGCTTTCGCCACCTCATAGCATGTCGATGTTATTTTGCATGGCTGTGATGTTGAACACATACAGCCGACTTTAGGACGGTACTCCCCCCGAACCTCAAATGACGTCACATTGTAGGCTCTACAGAGCCGAACCGACTTTTATTCAGCTCTAAAATAGGAGTAAGAATCGGCCCTTACACTGACCCACCCAGGTGATGGCAATAATACTAATCACCTGTGATTAGTATTAGTATATTAGTATTGTCATCACAGACTTGAGTGGGTGGGGCTTAGCGAAGGGCTAATTATTACATTTTAATTTTTATTTATGGAATTTCTTAGATGTGTTTTTCTTTTTTTTATGTTGAAGAAAATGTACATTTATCCAATCCGTATGGTAGGGTATGGTATTTTAATACAATATAACTTGTACAATGGGGTTGTTGTATTTTATCCCCCTGCTATTCTATTGAGACATTTTGACTTGACTTTTGTGTCAAAAGTCACGTCTCACCTAGACACAGGATCTGACACAAATTTAGCTCCGTTTGGAATTGGAACCTCTATATCCACGCTGCTACGCTTTAGCTCCGAGATGAGGTTCAGAGAAAAGCTATTTCTGCACTGGTAGAAATGGAGTCTAGCTGGGTCGAGCCCGTCGACAAGTATTTTTCAAAAAATAAAGGTATCAGAACCAAGATACAGTTGATAAACTTAACATAGACACCTAACTCGCTCCAGTGATTGGCTATGCCTTCTGGTCCCTTTTGCCAACTCTGAACTTGGAAAGGCTGCTTTCAGCATCGGTGCACCTGATTCTTGGAATGTCTTGCAACATGAACTTAAACTTAATACCCTGGCATCAATTGGTCATTTTAGGAATTTACTCAATAACCGTCCATCACCTGTATGTTGCTGTTTTAACTGATTGCTGAATATATATAATTGTTTTAACGGTTTGTTGTAACTAATTGTTGTATTGTTTGTATGTAATCTCGGCATCATTGTGAATGAGGGGTTCCCTCAATGGTCTCTCCGAGAATTTAAATAAAGGTTGAATGAACATTTTAACTGAGGCATCAAACAACCGCTTAAATCAGGCTTAAATAAAAATTTAGTCAAGTCCAGTCAACCCCAGTTCACATGCCCAGTACTGCTTACGTAAGATTGCATTGGGGAAACAAATTGTACTGGCTGACAAACAACCGCTTTGTAAGCGGTAGTTTGATGCCTAAGTTAAAATGTTAGGGGCCTATGTTAAGTTTATAAACTGTATCTTGGTTCTGATGCCTTTTACTTTTTTAAATAAATACTGCGAAAGGGGTTTCATCTACTTTTGGACGGGCTCGACCCAGCTAGACTCCATTTCTACCGGCACAGGGATAGCTTTTCTCTGAACCTCATCCCTGAGCTATAGCGTAGGTTCCAAACACAAATTTTGACTTGAGGTGTGTGTGAACAACTTGTGAGAGAGGGAAGGGTAATGAAATTCATCAGAACATGTCCCTGTGTGTCCTGTGTCCAGTAGCGTGAAGAGGGAGAAGCGTCCGCCGTCCCCTGATGATGATGATGATTGTATCATCCTGTCTGACAATGACTCCTCCCCTAGTAGTCCACCCATGAACGGCTTAAGCCACTTCAGGGAGCTGGATACAGACTTGCTCATGGTAAGACCAGCTTTCACACACACCTGTGAAAATAACATGCCTATCCACTTTACCATGCTCTTAACAGTGGTGTAAGTTATCTTTTGTTTTGGTAAAACAAATAAAAAACAAACACTCTTATATAGAAGAATACTACCATAATATAGAGCTTTAAACTTTTAAACAAAAACAACATGCTTTATGTATATCGTTTCCACCACTAATAGTGTTTAAATCAGAGCGGTACCAACCGGTACCTGAAATGGAAAAAGAAAGTCTACACATAAAGTCACCTCTGTTATCAGCATTATTTATTTATTTGTTTAGAATTGCTGACACATCACATTTTTTGCAGAGGTGACCCCAAGGGTGTGGGACGGATTCTTTAGCAAAGACGGGAACACACACAGACACTTTAGCTATGTAGTATCGTGGTTCTCAAAGTGGGGTCCTTCGGGGGAGGGGGGGCGGGGGGGGGATAATGCAACTTTGCAACTTAACTTTAACCACTTTATCCATCTATTAAAAAAATGCAGCTAAAATATGACATTTATAATTTATGAAAAAAAGTAGGGAAAGAAAACAGATTCACACTCGTGAAGTGAGGGGTGCCTGGTAATGTATGTTAAACTCTTATACGTAACATGACATCATTTAAAAAGCCAGACGTTTGGAGGGGCTTGCGTCCCTGAAAATATATGAGAGATGAAATATTGGACATGCACGATTTCTGCCCGACTGTGACAATGGCATGTTTCATCCTGATGTCGGCCAGACATACAGTACTGTCATCCCTTTCCGTTGACGGTGACTCTTCAATGTTGTGTGTGTGTGTGTGTGCGCGTGCAGAGGAGCACTCAGGAGGAGCGGGAGCGCATCATCAAGCAGCTGAAGGAGGAGCTGAGGTTGGAGGAGGCCAAGCTGGTGCTGTTGAAGAAACTCCGCCAGAGCCAGATCCAGAAAGACACCCTACAGAAGGTAACCAATCAACCAAGCACACACCAAAATCCTAGTCCCAACCTGTTCTGAACCCAGGAGAGAGGAAACGTGACGTCTATAAGAGCAGATTCACACTATGGTCCCGGGTGCGCAATCTGGACCATTTAGCAAATCCCAGGGACTGATTGAAGCGTACTCCGATACCAGAATTCTGCGATGTGAAAGCACAGTACATTACCTTCTGATAGTTCTACTTGAATGTTGACAAGAAATGTAATCCCGCTGGCCGCTAGTAGTGTTTGAGTAGTGCTAGCTGTGAGAAATAAAACGATGCGCGACAAAATCACAAATGACATTGGATGGACGGCGACTATCATGGACAGCGCTCATATTACGAATATGTTCGTACTTAGCAAAAAAAAGAGTTAACATACCAAGGACACATACTTGACGTAAGACGTTTGAAAGACCATCAGCACACACTGCTTTAGTTGTGTAGTGTTTTTGTTATAACTCAAGACAATGTCAGAAACACAGCCAAACTTTATCATTCGCTCTAAATCGTCAATAAAATGTGATGATCGTGACATTGTTTTTTTTTTGTGCCTCTCAGCCCTCGGGCATGTCCGGCTCAGTGGCTCCGCCTCCTCTGATCAGGGGAACCAGCACCGGTAACAAAGGTTCCCAGCAGGTCAGTGGATACGTCACACACGCACACACGCACACACACAAATACATTAGTCATCGTACTCCACCTTAGCCCATAGCACTTGACCTAGTTATGACTAGCATGCAGACTTACCGTGCTCATTATTTTGTTCTCATGTTTTTGTCACTTTAAAGGCTTGTTTTTTCCTCAACCACATTGTTCCAATCTAGATTGATTGCATGTTTATTTAGACCACTGTGGTTCCCAAACACTGGGTTGGGACCCATTTGTGGCCGGGTCACACACTGATTTTTATAGGTCACAACTCGAGTAAAAACACGATTTTCTTTTCTTACAAATAATGCATTTTAAGTATTGTGTTTAACTTGCCGCTCTGTTTTTAAGAGCATCTACTAATTGCTTAAATAATTGTAAATGTTAGAGTGGCTCTGTAGGAGACACAGCCCTCTAGAACAGTGGTTCCCAAACGGAAATGCTGTGTGGAGTGGCGGACGATCATCTCTACTTTCACCCTGAAAATAAATGTTGTAACCGCAATCATCGGTTCTTTAGTTATGGGCCGTTGAATAAAGCTTGTTTTGACCAAAGAAACGCACGTTTTCACTTCCGGTTCATTTCCGGTTGTATCCGTCGCCTGGCGACCTAGAACCATTCATACGTTGGCATCTATTAGATTAGACATCTATTAGACGTCTATCCACACTTTTCCTGGGCTGTGTGTGGCGCTCCAGTTCCTGTTGATTTCATTGGATATCATTGGTCATCTGACCAGTTTCATTGGCTTTCATTGGATCAAATCGACAGGAACTGGAGCACACACAGCCCAGGAAAAGTGTGGATAGGTAGTGAAGCGTTGGATTTGAAAAGACATCGTCTATAGACGTTCCTGGCAGTCAGTGTGTTTTAACAGTGATGATTTGTCGTGGTGTATACAGCAGATGTCGACGGGCAGGAGTTCAGGCACCGTCATCCCTCCCCCGCTGGTGCGAGGCGGCCAGCAGCAGGTCTCATCCAAACATGGCGGCTCCCAGATCATCATGCCACCTCTGGTCAGAGGCTCCCAGGTGAGCCACTGTGTGATGATGATGCAGTGTTCAAAAAATGTTCGTCTACTACTACTACTACACTACTAGAGTTGCGCTTGGTTGTTGCACTCTGAACATAGTAGACAAGCTACAAGCTCACAACGCGTCTCACTGCGACCCCTTGTAAGCTTATATATTAGTTTATAGATCTAATTGTAATCATTGTTATAGTTTGTTCAGTGACAGCAGTCGCCCTCATCTCTTCAGCTCTTTGGTAAACACAAAATACATTTTCAGGCCCAGGATAGGCTACCAATTTTATCCAACCAGCAGACGAGAGAGAACACCACAAAGATCATCATGTACAGTATCACCTTCAGTGTTAGGCGCGATTCATACTCCTATTTTAGAGCCGAATAAAAGTCGGTTCGGCTCTGTAGAGCCTACAATGTGACGTCATTTGAGGTTCGGGAGGGGGGCGGGTACAGTCCTAAAGTCGGCTCTTCGGTGCTAGTGAAAATCTCTGACGAGCCGAAATAATTTCGGCACTACAGCTTTAAAATAAGAGTATGAATCGGCCCTTAGAGTTTCCTGTTCCAATTGTATCTGCTCTTTTTTGTTTTGTTTTGTTAAATCACTTCCGATTTCACTTGTTTATCCTATCCAATCTATCTCTTCTGATTGGATCTAATTGGTGTCCCAACCTGAAAATGTATACTTTGTTTAGTAATCAGCTGGAGAGACGGAGAGCGCCTTTTCTGAACACTAGCAATGATTGCCAGTGCTATATCGTTTAGGAAAATGGTGTGTAATGGACCGTGATTTTTAATTGTGTCTACCGCTTTATTCTTTATTCTTAGATACAGTTCCACATTTGTGTTTAATTTCAGTTAAAGTTTTTAAGTTAATTCATCCATTTGTGTGTTCATTTATGTGTTCATCTATCCATTTGCAACTGTGAGAGTGTACAAATATGGTCATATGTGTACACTCCCAGTTACACTCAGTGCTTTACTGTGTGTAGCGATGCACTACATTGCAGTACACTGTATCAAGCTGGGCGGCTAATTTGGGTTTCTCTGTGTGTGTGTGTCTCTCTCTCTCTCTCCTCTCTTGGTATCTGTCCATTGCTGCCGTGCCGCTTGTGCTCCTCGCTGCGTATGTTTGTCCACCCTTGACCGTCCCCGGCCTTCCTTTCCTCCTTCCTTCCTCTGTGTGTGTGGCGGTTTTAGCCCATCTCTGTGTCTCCGCAGCAGATCCAGGCCCTCCGGCAGCAGCAGCAGCAGCAGTTGGCAGCGTCCGGCGACTCGGGCGGTCCCCCTCCTCTGCTGCTGGCGCCCCGGGCCTTGGCGCCAGGCGGGCTGAACCAGAGAGGCATGGTACCGTCGGGCCTCATCCGAGTCAACAGCGTTGGAAACGCCAGCCTGCTGGTCAGCATCACACAGGTGAGCAGAGCTGTCGGTGCCGAAGGTGAACCGCGACGGAACGCGCCGTCGCTGTCGCTGGAAAACGTGTATGTCCAGTGCCAGTTTCAGTTTCACCAATTTGCAAACTAAAATAAAACATAAAAAGTAGGGCTGTCAAAATAACTGAGGTAACTGAGCTAGTTAATTTTTTAACGCAATTAATGCATGCTTAGATGACCCGCTATTCCATTCTGCACTAGTCATCGCTCTGGTATCCGATGGCTGATAGATCCAATCGAGATGGAAAGAGAAGCCCTTATCTGGATGGGGGGGGGGAAGAAAACCATGTCGGTTATTGTCATAAAAGGCTGCTCTATTTACATAGGTAGCCCCGTTGTCAAATAGCACGACAACGGGGTGAGAGACGTGGAGAGAGAGAGAGAGAGAACATATGGCATATTTTGGACATAGTTCGAATGGCGATCATCATTTTGAAGCTTTAATTAATCTGATTAAAATGTTTCATCGTTTGACAGCCCTAATAAAAAGTTTCAATAAAGAGTTAAGAGGTTTCTGCCAGACAGCAACGATGTGTAAAATGTCCACTGGCATTGTTCCTGAATACATTCCTTAATGGGAATGTATGTGCTGTGGTCCAGTTGTGTAATAATGTAAGAACATTATTGGGAAGAGCTTTGGTGTCAAGTTTTAGTATAGCTGTGTTGCTAAAATATATGTCGACAATTTGCAACATATCATTTGTTTTCATTGTCATTCATTATTGAAAAGTGTTTTCAGTATTGTTTGGTAGTGGATAATGAGTGTTGAGCCTGGTCTAACCCTCCACAATAATTTAACCACTTAAGCCCTCTATTCATAGTAAAACTATTCATAGTAAAACAGTTATAACTGTACTTACTTGCAACGCGTTGTAAGGTTATTTTTGGCCATTATTCGGCCCAGAATATGGATGCTGAGGTTCAAGTCATTGATCGTATGCAGTCATATAGTGTTAGCTAGCCGCTGGTTTGGGGTGACCAAAATGTCCCGATTTTCAACATCCACTACCACATTGTCTAGTCTTTGACTTGAGCCACATGACTTATGAATTTCCCCTACGCCCCGATTACAAAAACACAAAGATCTGCTGTTCAGAATTGGGATGCTAGGTTTCGTGTAGTTATGAAACCTATCATCTCTATTCTGAGGGGAACATTTGCAGAAAACCACTGATCTAAAACCCGCCATGTTGTGAGCACTTTGATTGGTTCGATATTCAGTGTAGAGGGGAACGGTTGGGGGGGGGGGGGACCAAATACAGAGCCTACGTTTACAAATGATAGAGTCAGCCTTTACTTACAGTATTATGGCAATGTCTTCTGTGCCTCCAAGCAAGGACGAGTGGTGGAGGGAAGGGGATGGGAATTCAGACACTTTCACACACTGCAGTCTGTCAGTGATAGTGCGGATCGGAGGACATTGCAGCAGGTGCAGATTCACTGCAGCCATGTTGGCTGGGCTGACTGGGCCAGTGTGGTTCTCAGAACTAACTGTTGATGAGATGTAGCCTCTCAGACCCAAAATTAAAGAATATTTCGTTATCTTTGGATGATGTTTTGTCCACAATTCCATGCTGGAAGGCTACAATGGAAGCATAATTCTGACGGCCCACGGTGGAATGGACAAATTAGTGTATACTATAAACTAACAGGGCAGACCCATTACTGTTGTGGATCAAGGTTATGTTATTTTGTCACCTGACACCCAAACCATACAGTGTTTATTTAATTATTTAATATCTATAATGGTATATGTCTCCACAGTGAGGCTGGAAAATGTAGCCTCGCAGCCTATTACTGTAGCCTCGGACGGGAGGCAAACCCGGGTTCCCCATTCCAAGGTACGTTAACCAGTCGACTAAAGAGTACCGTATAGCCTACACTACTATAGCCTACTGGTAGGCAGGGAAATGGCAACCAGAATAACCCGTTCTGAGTGAAACTCCTCCCTATGCACTGACCCTATTGATGTTGGTAGGCTATAAAATAATAATAGGAGAGATAACAGGCAAACATTGATCAAGTATTTTTACTTCTAGTTGTAAATTAAGTAATGCAGATATTTAACAATAATTTAACTCTTGAGACCATACAATTACGAATCCATTTGGTTTCATTTAGAATCCATTTGGTTACAAAAACAAACTCTCCATCGTTTAGCTGGGCCTGCGGGGCCAGCTGGAACCCGACCACTGGCGGTCCCCGGACCACTGGTTGAGAACCACTGATCTGGTGGGCGGGGCCCCCGGTCAAAACACACGTGCAGGCCAATGTTTTGGTGAGTGGACATCAATACTGGTGTAACGTCGTCAACACATTTCGTGCTTCTTCTGACCTCCGCTCCGAGTGAAAATGGCTTGGCAACTACCCATCACTAACTTCTTTCGCAGAACAGATGGTCAAAAAGTTACGGTATGTCTCTAGAAAATGTGTTGACTGGTAGCGTAGCGATAATTGCAAGCAACCGAGTTAATAAAGTTATGATGATGCGGGACAACATGTGCCTTACTTGCATCCTGCACCGAGGAGCAGGGAGGAGGCTACGAAGCAAGACGGGACATGTTCTAAGGCTCGTAGATGTATTTGATCGATTTTGACATGAATCGATAAAAATACAGTCTTAGTCTTAGTTCGTATGTGCCGCGATGTTAAGTTGAGACCAATCATATATAACTTATTCTCAACGTTACTGATTGATTGATTGATGTAATTAAATTACCGAAAACTAGGCTAAATACATATCTCCCACTATTTTACGGTTTATTAACTTTACGTTCCGGCCGTCCGGAATAGACCACCTGCAGCAGCGGTCCAAATGGGCCCCGTGTAGCACCGAGTGACAGTGTGTACAAAATGGAACCAAGTGGGAAAGAAAAAACTCCCAGAGTTGTTAACACCAGATCACACTTGATGTTTGTAAATAAACGGACGACACTTCTGCAGGCGTTATCTCCCTGGAAACACATGTTTGGTTGTGGATATGTCATGATGATTCATCAGATTGGAGTCCCAGAGAAAGTGAGGGGGAAAAAGTATCCATGGCCTTCTGCACATAAAACTCCTTGAAATTAAAAGAGTTGAGAATCA
Source organism: Protomyctophum parallelum (assembly GCF_964188405.1). Lineage (NCBI taxonomy): Eukaryota > Metazoa > Chordata > Actinopteri > Myctophiformes > Myctophidae > Protomyctophum > Protomyctophum parallelum. The sequence continues at coordinate 29,938,477 of NC_139709.1, read as the reverse complement.
CTGACATGTATATGGTGTAAGTGGTTACAACAGCCTCATTTATGGGAAATAACATTGTGTCTTGTGCTGACAACTCTGTGTTATTGGTGGGGGGTTTTTCGGGTTTTTTTGATTGATTGAATACTTTATTAACAACTTGCAAAAAGGTCCAGTACAGCAGTTAAATGATGCTAAAAGCCTTGAGGGCTTAATCATGCACGTAAAGACATGCAATATGTGGTACTGTACAATAAATCATCAATACTAGGAGATGTAAAAAAAAATATTTGCAGCAAAAACTGTGGGGTACTTTATTTTGGCAAGCTAGAAGACTAAGATTTAGGTACTTTACCATGCACCTACAGTATATTATTATAAATCCCCATAGGGAAAACAAAATATACGATTCATTGGCAGCACATACACAGCGACAGTGGCTCTGGGGTAGAGTGGCCGGTAGAGAAGCTGGATGGGAATCATGAGGTTCCCAGGTCGATCCTGGGCTCCCCCAGAGTTGGTATCGAAGTGTCCTTGAAAGACTCTGACTGAACCCCTAATTGCTCCCGATGTGCACTACCGGTTGTTGCATGGTTTCCTCTGCCATCGGTGTGTGACTGGGTGAATGGGTGAATGTAATGCACATGTAATGCACAATCTATGTAAAGCGCTTTGGATAAAGGCACTATATAAATGCATCCACCAACAAATATATATTATACACTCATACACACAAACAACTTCACATACATTTACAATTAAAACAAGGAAATAAAATACAAGTAGCGAGACAAAAACAACAGAGCGTCGACAACAATGGGAAGTGAACAATACTGAGAACCGACATGACTGGAGACAGAGGAAAGCATATGAGCGCACCAGAAGGTCTGGGGAGTCATACTTGACGGCTGGTGATAGTAGGGCATTCCACATTTTGGTGGCATAATAGAATAAATTGTCATATTATCAGTGGTGGAAAGTGACTAAGTAAATTTACTCAAGTGCTGTACGATTTCAATAATTTATTAATACATTTTGAACTTGTGAAACGTGACATTATGCACAATGAGTACTTTGTCTTTAACTTTTGGTACTTTGAAGTACATTTTGATGCCAATACTTGTACTTTAACTCAAGTAACTTTTGAATTCCGGGCTTTTCTTCTGAAAAGAGTATTTCTACACTGTAGTATTGATACCTTTAAAAAAAATCAGACCAGTGAATGGTGAAACAGCACCCCCTGTTGGGATGGACATAGGGACATTTGCTGTTCCTTGGAGTGGTTGCGCCACTCAAAAAATGGAGTACTTCTTCCAAAATAAAATGAAGAAAGTGCTTGCACAATGAGGGCTCTAATGCGACAGATGCTTTTATTGCACCAGAAGTGAAGGCTCTTCCTCAGACAAAAGGTCCTTGCAAACTAAAAATTCAAAAGATCCGAAAAACGCAGCAGTGTGCAGGGACCTTAAATGTGAAAACGGAGAGGAACACATCTTTATACAAGCCACTGGAACAATCGACAACTAACACTTTCTCCACCACTGCATAAATGAATTGTAGACTGAATTGTTCTGAATATTCTCTCCGCCAGGCGTCTAGTGGTGGCCTGAAGGCCTCGTCCAGCCTGACGTCCCAGTCCCAGCTGGGGGGCGGCAGTGTGTCCGTGGTCAACGTGAACGACACCCCCGCCAGCCGCCAGGCCGCCGCCAAGCTGGCCCTGAGGAAGCAGCTGGAGAAGACCCTGCTGGAGATCCCCCCGCCCAAACCCCCCGCGCCCGAGTTCAACTTCCTGCCCTCTGCCGCCAACAACGAGTTCATCTACCTGGTGGGCTTGGAGGAGGTGGTCCAGAACCTACTGGATAACCTCCACAGAGGTATATAATATGTTGCATGGTTTTGTATTCATCCTATAAATGATTACTGCTGTTTTGTTATGCATAGATGCATGTTAATGGCACCAAGCAAGCCGCAACCATTGCATTTTGTATTGACTTCCTTGCTGGGGGGCATACGTTAGTCCGACGTACCAATAGCCCGACATGTGTGGCCGGTTAAGACTCACCCGTGGCTTCTGCGTGTGGTTACTGGGTTGGGGTTAAGGCTAAGGTTAGTGATGTCGGATTATTTGGGACCGTCGGACTAACGCTTACGCGCCCATTGTCGCCAACGTTCAGACCGACAACCATCACTCTGAATTTTCAAACGGCGGCACTCGGAGAACTCTGAATTCACCCTAAATGTACACTACGGTGGACATTGTTAGCGGTTTCTGCCACACCAACATTTCACATGTGCATGTGGCGAATAAAAATCTCTCTGGAATGTCTTCCACTCACTAATTTGGGGGGGGGGGGGGGTGTTTCCTCTTCACTGTCCTTCCGCAGGAAAGTCAGGCGTGTCTATGTCCAAGCCTGCTGCCAGAGAGCCCTACACCTGCACCCAGTGCAAGACCGACTTCACTTGCCGCTGGAGGCAGGACAAGGCCAAAGGTGGGACCATCCTCTGTGAGGACTGTATGTCATCCAATCAGAAAAAGGCCTTGAAGGCCGAGCACACCAACCGGCTGAAGGCGGCGTTCGTCAAGGCCCTGCAGCAGGAGCAGGAGATCGAGCAGCGCATCCTACAGCAGGCGGCCTCCTCGCCCGTCTCCCACGCTGCCTCCTCCTCCTCGTCCTCCTCCTCGCCGTCGATGCGCGTGGAGCAGCTGGTGTCCCAGCAGCTGAAGCAGGTCAGGGGCGTCATTTAATCAGGGAGATGGCAATCGCCAACCCCCTAGTCTTCACATTTAACCTCACATTCAGTTGTTTTATGCATATTTTCCCCGACTTGTTTTTTGCAGATTAATCTGATTTTTCATCGCAATGGATGCCCGTCCATCTACATGTAACACGTGTTAGAATTTAGATAAGCGGTTTATTGTATGCAACCATTAATTTATTAACCACTTTCCAACATGGCATCCCAATTTTGGGAATGTCATTGTAGGTGAAAAATTTCAAACATATTCTCTTTTTTCCCCAAATAACAAATGGCAAAAATAGTTGATCTACAAGCTCTCAATGCGTCGCCATGGCGACGCGTTGAGAGCTTGTTGATCAACTATTTTCTCTCTTTAAAAAAAAAGAAGCTTAACCTATTTTATTTTTTTCCATCCCCTACTTGCGCCTCTGAAGCAGCAGCAGGCCCAGGCCAGGTCTTCGTCCTCCATGCAACACCACCACCACCAGCACAGCAGGGCACAGCAGAGCATGGTTCACCACCACTCCTCCAACATGAAGCAGGTATAGGAGGATGGTCACTGTCTCTGCATGAGTTCCAGCCCAATGTTTTCAACCAGGGGACGGGTCATCAACATGTCCGTACATGGACACATTTAGACAAGGCCTTGTCCGTGACACCTTTTTGGATTTTATTTTTTACACGCCATTTATAAATTATAATGTTCTTATTTTTAGCATAATAAAGACCCAATTACTGAATGTCCAGTCTACAGGTATTTTTCGGAATATGTATGAGACTTATTTACTATGACACTATGGCATATGGCGAGTTCTCAAATGTTTTGTTGTGGGTCCATTTGATTCCATTTGTACTCTAACTGTACCTGTTACAGACATGTTATGGACCAGTCATTCAGGGCTCTTTGTGTGTTTCTGGTAATATTATTATTCACTCATTTTGTATGTCCGACGGTGGAAAAACTGTAATTTTGACAAAAATGTCCACCATAAGCCAGTATGGTGAAGATCCCTGTTTTCAACGTCTGGTCCGGGACCTTAGTTTGACACGTGTGCGTGCGTGCGTGCATGCGCTCGTGCTCTCATGAACCTGATTGCCTGGGGCAGTACCCTTTTTTTTTTCTGAGCCTAGCCTACTTGTTACATGTTACTACAGGTTCATGTTGTATAATGATTTGTCATTCTATCCTTGTTTCTCTTATGTAGAATTGTCACTATATTACTGTTGTTATTGAGTCGATTATTAATCCCCTGTCCCCTCCAGGGCCAGCTGTCCCGCAATGTCTCATCCATGGGGGTGAGGGGTGGTCCCCACACCTTCTCCTCCTCCTCTCAGCTGCAGAGTGCGGTGGCGGCCGCGGCCTTGGTCAACCGGCCAGGTAAGCACATCACCTATGTTTCCCGCCCCTCTTCCCTGAGTTCAAAGGTCGGCAGCAGTGGTGGGATCGTCGGCGGCAGCAATGTCAGCGGAGGCAGCAGTGCCTCAGCCACTGCATGGAGGAAGCAGAGCAGCACAGGCAACACAGGTAGACCAAAACGACCGTCTCTCTCCCACTAAAACCAGTGGTAGGGCTGGGCGACATGACTTCAAATCACTATTACCGTTTTTTCAAACCTTTGCCTCAATTACGATTAATGGAACGTTTCGTCTATGTACAGTATATATAGTGAAAATAACCGATCAATAAGCTCACTAGTTACGGTTATTTTCACATTTTTTGTACCCCGCCATTGTATAACAAAGTACTAGTTAGTTGGATATAAACAATTTAGAATTATTTTACCGCCAATTTGTTGATATAATAATAAGAAAATACATATTTTTTTAATACCTTGCTTCTCGATTATTCAGTCAGTTATTGGTTCTAAATATCGGTTTGGATTGCCTAGCCCTACCCAGTAGAATGACTCCCCACTAAACCCAGTAGACAAGAGTCCCACTAAAACCACTAAGGACCCACCTTGGTGATGAGATCCAGTGCACTAAAACCAGTAGGTTCTCACTAAACTCCACTGGGCTCACTCACACCGTCACGTCTGTCCTCTTTCCTACTTCTCAACTTCCTGTCTGGTCCAAAAACAATCCTATCCGTCAGAAGGCCCAGTTGTCGGGACTGTGTTGACAATTCACTGTGAATGCATTAGGAGTAGAAAGGAGTGACAAAGGTTATCTATATAAGTCTTCAGTAGCCCCTTTTCAACCAGAGGAGCTTTCCCAAGATTTCCCTAAGAATTGAAATATCAATTTTGGTATGTTTGGCTGTGCGAGACTACCAGTTAATCTAGTTCCTCGATGTTTTGGTGAAAAGGGGGCTAATATGACGCATGCAGGAGGAATCGAAATGGCAAAGTTGTTTTCGGACGAGGCTCCCCACATATCACCCCACTATCAATGACCTCTCATCTTCCCGTTTTAGACTCTTAGATTGGTGGTTTGGTTTCTTCCTGGTATCATTACTTTATACCATAGAGATGTGTGTGTGTGTGTGTGTGTGTCTCTTTACGAACCAAATGTTATTTTTCTGAATCATGCCCCACTCACTCACTGCCAAGTTGTTGTCAACTGACTGACTTTCCCTCCTGTTTGTTTTGTGTGTATGTGTGTGTCACACAGGCGTGACCATGGCCTATGTGAACCCCAGCCTGTCAGGCCATAAGTCCTCGAGCAGCGCGGATGCCCGTCAGAGGGAGTACCTGCTGGACATGATCCCCTCACGCTCCATCTCCCAGACCGCAAACACATGGAAATAATGAAAACAATCTAGTCATACTATTCATTCTTGTCCAACATGTCATTGTTTCCTCAGCAGCACCCCCCCCCCCCCCATTACAGAGTCAACAGCACCCCATGGTGGACAGTTAAGGAAATGCAATCTCTTTTTTTAACCACTTGAGCCCTATATGGTTTGTCGTGACGAATAGTGAAAATAGCCAATCTAAAAGCTCGCCATGTGCTGCGATGTGAGCTTGTAGATTGGCAATTTTTTTAGATTTTGTTTTAAACTCTTGAAATGTTTTGAAAATGTTCGCCTATAACGACATACCCAAAAAAAGAAACAGGGACGCCAGGGTTAAAGTGGTTAAGGTAATGCAATCTCTCTTTCAGCAAAGACACGTTTCTTCTTTAACCTTTTACGATTTTCAATTGACTTCAATCTTTATTTTCAAGTCTGTTTCTTTATTATTATTATTATTTTGAGGATCACTGTTCATTGTTGTGTTCATCAATCTCATCATTTTGCAGAAACTGTTTCAATTTGATTGGGGCAACAAAAAACTTAAAAAACAAAACAAAAACAAAAAAAAATCAAGGGCTTTCCTTTTGTTACTGTTGTTAGCCACAATCACGTTGACCGTAAACGTCAATGCATGTGCCTTCCGACATCTGAAAAGTTGCGTTTCGGACGGGCTTTCCAAACTTGTCTGGATAGTCAGGACATCTGGAGGTGCAGGAGTGTCCGGAAAAAAAGTTCACCTCCCTTTCCGAAAAATGTAATTAAGTTCGGACATCGGAAGGAGCATGTATTGCGCTGAAGGCTATGTTTGTTCACACTGGCAGGCCAAATCCAAATACCTTTTAGGGCCTAACTAAATCGTACGAGATTTGTTTAAGTCTGGACACCATAAAAAAAACACATGGAATTGGATTTTTGTAGATCAGATTTGAACCACATTCCTAGATTGTCTGAAATGCGATTCAAATCCTGTTTTCTAAATATGTGTCTCAGTCTCGACTCTCGGGACAGCTGAGATTCAAACAAGTGAGATTTGCCTGCGGTGTGAACAAGTTCTAAATGATGGCTTGAGAATGTTGCTGTACTGAAATGTTGATGTTTATGCGGGATAAATTTCTCCCCATTTGGAAATGATGGAACTGCTCAGTCTGTGCGGGGTATAGAGTCTATATACTATAGACCCTCCTTCCTCATGTATAGTCCCAGGCCAACGAATGGATTACAGACAAAAAACGATGGGACATTATGGGGCAAAGTGACTGGACTACTCGCATAACATTGAAACACGGACTTCACATTTAAGGAAATAGAATGTTGACAATATGAGAGGAAATCAAATATCTGTTATTTTTCTTTTTTTTAAAGTTAAAAGTTTTTCAGCACATAAACTCGTTTGGGATTTCTTTGTACTTTACAGTAAATTATTTGGTTACTTTGACTGATGTTTAAAGGAAATTACCGTCAATATATTGTGGTTTCAACGGGAAAAGAACAATTTAATCTATTTCATTGTTTTTCTTTTTCTTTTCTTTTTTGTCTGTACGACAGAGCATGCCTCCTACGAGTCCTACCCTTAAATCTCTCCGTTCGCTGTGCGCCTTAGCAAGAAGGAGCACGACGATGTTATTCCTTTACTCATCTGTAATTACCATCTGTATTTTGCTTATTTTATATTAATGTCAACATTGTAAGATTATTTTGAGTGTTATGCCATCGCTGATAAAATAAAAAGAAAAGGAAAAAAAAACTTGCAGGAGCTGAATCTGACACACTGGAACCACAGATATTTTCAATGAGATTTTGATCAACCATTCTCCTCATGTGACCCTGCTGTGTCCCCGGCCCTGAATCAGTGTTATGCTTAATTTATGCTCCCGTCGTCCCGCCACGCGCCGAAAAGCCGCTCTACGTACCAGGTGGCAATGTGTCGCAGACGTGACCCATTGCGAGCTTGTAGATCAGTTTTTTTGACACACGACACCGCCGGGTGCGATTTGGGGAGCGATTTGTTACAGCTTCCCTGGACAACATGAACACCATCGTGTAGCTTGTTTCCCTTCACTGTATTGCATAACCTCTGCTTCTGGCATTTGTACAAAGTTATGTTACAATTTATTTGGTTTACTTTGTTTCCTAGCTCCTAAAGAGATAATAAAATAAACAAAAAACTATAAATAATTTGAATCACTGTGTGGCATTTGTTTTCGTTTTGCATTTGTGTACATAGGTGTGAGTCCATACACATGATACCAGAATGTACGCAACCATTCCTTTAAAATGTTCACTTATTAGGTGCATACATGTTTCATGAATTAAGACTAAAGTGTCTGCTAAATGCTTAAAATGGAAGTTGGTCTGTGAAGATTTTGCATGTGGTCCCTGACCATGCTTTCAGTATGTAGAAAAGTGAAGATTCCCCCCCCCCCCCCCCCATTTTATTTTGGAGAAGCTTGTTGTGATGTGAGGACAGTGGAATTAAAGACATTAGCATCATTATGAGTCGTCATTTGAGGAGGCTTGTGCTTCAATTCCAAAATGACTTTCAAAGCTTAACTAGGCTACTAAAGAGGATCATTGACATGTATGTGTATGATGTCCACAGAGGCACAGACTAAAAGTTCTGGATGAGTTGTCGGGGCAGAATTCCCATTCCATCTTCAATGTTTTTGACCTTTTGTAACTATCTGTGAGTGGTATTTCCACACTAACATGCCTGTGAAGAATGTGTACAAGTATGCGTTGGAGCCAGAAAATGTATCTGCCCACTCGTAAAGGTTACAAATCAGTAGGATATATATATAGGCTATCAGTTTAAGGAAAGGTTGGTTGGATAAAGTAAGAGGAATATGGATCATTAGTGCAGGTTCCCAACTTTTTTGAGCTATGGAGCACCCCACCCCACTTTTTAAGTTGCAGCTTTGGGACCTAATATGAAATATTATTTAAACATAATTTAATACATTTGACAAAGATACTATTTATTCATATTTTATGGTTTTCCCTTGAACCACCTGTAGCCTAATTAGGGTCGGCTATGCCACATGAACCACTACTTATAAAGCATTGAGTAGATCTATTTATGGTTTTTACAACTATAATTATACAGTGTTATTAAAGGCAATCAGCCTATGCATTATAGACACATTAGCCTACATGGTAATCAGTTGAAAACCCCTGCTCAAAATAATAATAATAATAATAATATAATAATAATATAGGCTATATAGCCTATATATATAAAGATGCACGGGATACGCGAAAAGGATGTTTAAAAACAAGAGTGTACTATACTCTAAGCCCTAAGGTACTACTCTTAGAGTATATATATTCATTATATACTCTAAGATACTACTTTGTTTAAAAATACATGAGTTGCTATATGTACCGGAAACGATTTGTTCCTAACCCATAGAGTATTAAAGGTCCTAACCCTATGGTTCCTACCGACTCGGGGTTCCTACACGATTGAAATATCACTCCACCTTTTAATAGTCGATATTACAGTATTTCTGCCTCAGTTGTAGATGTTTAGTTTTATAAGCCACACTGTACAACTCCAGAATAAATAAATAAATAAACTTGTTTTCTCCTCATATTTACCCCACAGAACTATTGTTCTATATTATTGTACACACACGAGCATAGTTATGGGTAGCACATTTGTGCTGTCTGCTATTCTGTAAAATTGACGTGCCTGGACAACGTTGGTTCTGTGCTGAACTTGCTACGTAAACAGCGTAAATATTGTTCTCTCATCCATTCAAGCGGTTGGTTAACTTGTCACTTGGGCAGTGGATGGGTGGAAGCAGTTTGTCATTTCATTGTTTGGTTGTTTTGCTGTTATCTTTGTTAACTTACACCAGAAGCAGAAGGGTTAGGTAAGTTGATATGACGCTGTAGTAGCCACTGTGGATATCATGAACGCTAAACTGAATGACATCGTTTTGTGTTAATAAAACAGCCTCTCCCATCCAGAGACTGAAGATGTCCAAGCGCAGGATCACACAGGAGACCTTTGATGATGTTGTCAGGGAGAACGTCGAGGAGTTTGACATGGATCCAGATGAGGCACTAAGAGAAGCTGTGGAGCAGTTTGAGTCTCAAGGTAACAAACATGGACGGACACTGTCTGATGCTACGCTATACTTGCATCCTTAGATTTAATGTCATGCTAATATTTACCATCTATATTTAATACATAGTAGTATACCTATGTATTAATTAACCCATTTCTGAATGGACTACATGCGATAATTTGGCATGTTTGTTATGCACTAACCAGTAAATGACAAGTCATAGTTATATTCTATTCTGCCTGTTTTGTCAGGTGTGGAACTAAGCTTTATAGTGAAGGCTGTAGCGACAGAGGGCCAAACTCATGAGGTCTTGCAGGTGAGAGTTGGGGGAAACTAATAATGCCCTTATGCCCCACACAGTCTAAATAAGTGGTTCTGAAATGTTTTAATATTGAGGACAGACATAACTCTGATAGTCTACATATTAAACAAAATTGACCCATAAGGCTTCCTTTGGTTCCATTTGTACACTCGGAGTTACAGACATGTAAGAGTCCATTTAGACCCCCTTGTCTCTTCTCTGACAGGCCTTGGAGTCCCTTCGACTCAGACAAGACAATCCCAACATGACTGCAGACCTCAGACGCTTCACTGAGCAGTGCTCTGTGGGATTTGCACAGAGGTACCTGGCGGGTCAGAAAGGTGCCTTCCCCATTCTTCTCTCCTGCTGCGGAAAGAGCTTGGAGAAGCAAGGAGATCTGTTGGTGGCTCTCGCTGCCCTGGCCATGTTGACGGATGGACAGCCGGACTTGTTAAACGCAGAGGGCGTGGGCCTCCTCGTCACTATCCTAAATAAGTACTGTGAAGACCCCGCTGTGACACGCGTGGGCTTTCGCACCGTGCGCCACTGCTGTTTGAAGCACGAGCAAAACCGACAGGACTTGGTCAAGGCTGGTATTCTGCCACTGATGACGCGTGCCATCACTAAGGTTATTTTGAATTTTCTACAGTGTGTCACACTTCACAGTTCATACCTTATTTATTGCCGCTTAGTTTTACAGTTTTTTAAAAATTATATCTTTATTTTATTGTGATCTATTATTGACACAGTCTGCCGAGCATGCCACTCAAACATTTCAAACATCTTTAATCACACAGCACATCGCAAGTGCAGAGGTGGTTAAGGAGGCCAGTGCAGCTCTCAGGGTCATGACCTTCGATGACGACATCAGAGTTCCGTTCGGACACGCTCACGACCACGCCAAGCTCATCGTAATGGAAAACAATGGACTGAAGGTCATCATCGAGGCTGCCAAATGTAAGACAGACACGCATTTATCCATTGGAGCGGTTGTCCTTGCTGAAATAAAAAAAATACAAGCCAAAAAAGTCAAAGTAGTGGGAGTGAACCTTGAATTTCACTAACTAACTAACTAGATAAAGTGCCCCTTGGGGCACAGGTCTCCACCAGGGCAGGTCAGGTTGTGGCCTCCTGGTGGCGCTATAATAGGCCAATGTGAAAAGGGTGCCATTTCTTCTCACTCTTGGATGGCAATTGGATGATTTGAGGCATTTTGTTCCAAAAATGGGTTTTTGCAAAAGTCCACCTGTTGGTGGCGCTATAACAGGCCAATGTGAAAAGGTTGGGATATATTCCTCAGCCTAGTAGGAAAGTCTGTGAAAGATTACACGTAAATTGCGTGCTGCGTTCATGATTGAGGCTTTTTGATCAAAACGGGCCATTCCTGCAAACTTTGAAAGCCAATGTTAGCCAATTAGGATGGAATATGAAATATTGGACAGATCCGTCTCGAACACATGACTATAGAGATAGCACAGATCGGTGAACCAATAGAATCCACCAGCTGTTTTTGCCGGCAAATTTGAATCCGTCACCTCTAGACCAGAAATCGCACTGGCTGGGGCAGGCTACTTGGAAAGAGACGCATGTCAAAAGGCTGCGACAAAGAGCTCCACCCCTTTGCTTCCATAGAATGGAAGTGAACCGAGAAGCTGATGTTTCTGATGCGTAGGAAGCACATGTCTGACGTGCATGCCCTTATGCTCCAGCTCCATCACCCAAGGGTAGAATGTAGATCTGTTATTTGTGGCATACTACAATTAGGCTACTGTCAAAATACTGAGAAATACTTCAATTAAATATGTTTTTCTTTTCATTTTTCAACATCCATTTTGCTGATGTTTATACTATTTTCTTATATGTATGTCTCTGCCATCTATCTCCCTTTCAGCTCATCCCGATAAGGTCTCTGTTCTCAGTGATCTGTGTGCCACCTTGTCCCGTCTGGCTGTGAGGAACGAGTTCTGTCAAGACATCTGTGACCTTGGAGGGTTAAAATTCATGATGACACTGCTTGCAGAGAGCTTTGAGTCGCAGGTACGTTTACTCTACAAGATATGTTGATGATGTGAAAATGTCAGCAGTAAGATATAATTGCCAGATTGGAATCTGATTTATTTGATCAAGTCTGAAAAACGTTTAGCGAATCAGATTTGAACTACATTCCTAGATGGTGAGCAATGCGATTCAAATATTTCTAAAGGTGTGTAATATTTATACTTTTGACCGTCATACAAAAGACACTGAGTTGCTTAGTTACATTGCTTGCATGCATGTCGTATGTCGTCATTACCACAGAAACGCAAAGCAGGCAGGTCGATGATGTCTGAATACACAAATCCAGTTTAATCACTTGCAAATAACAGTGTGGACAGTCAGTCCCTTAAGATCATATTTGAGGAACAAATCTGATTTCCTTGCAGTCTGAACAAAGCCCGATTTAGCTAAACGAAGGCATTTAACCTGTATAAGGATTATTGTACATTATGTGTAATTCACAAAGTACAGAGAAAATGGGATGAGATTGAATATCAATGTCATGCTGGGGTTGATACTAAAGTCATCGAGGCACTTGCCTGTCGGGCAAGTACAGGTCATGATCTACTCGCCCAAAGGTCATGCCCACTTGCCCTAAAAGAAAATTGTCCATTATAAAATGATGTAAAATTTGAATTACTGTATAATTTAACACATTGTTTTTTTACTTTCTAGGCCTGAGCGATAAGAAAATCTTACCTCAATTTCTATGCCAAATACCTACATAGCTACAGTATATATAACTATGGGTTCACTTATTTTTAAGTGTGGCAACAGTGTTAAACAGTGCTCTTATTTTACATTCCAAAGACCAGAAGACAGAGCGTTCTGTCCACATTCAAGTGTTTAGACATGTTTTGCTTATATAGACGGTTGCGTCCCATCTCAAACAAGCACTTGCCCGCTTACTCCACCTGCCCTGAAAGTTTTATTTACCACCCAGGGGCAGGTAGGCAACCCTTAGGCCCAATCCCAATTCCCCCCTTCGTCCTGGCCCTTAGCCCTTTCCCTTGCTTATGCGCGTTCACGTGAGGGGGAAGGGTTATCTCAATTGTCTTTGGATGGAGGGGAAGGGCCGAGGGTGAGGGGTAGAATCCCCTTCGTTTGAAGGGATATCTCGACGGGACTTCAAACGGAGCAACATCACTGAGGGCTGAAAGGCGGACGAGGTAAGAAGCCTTTTATGTCCTTTATTATGGAAAAATATTATAATAACCAATATTATTTGAATGTATTAACAATCTGCATCGCCAAAAATATCGCAATCTCTAGCAAAGGTTAACGTTACTTCACGTGAACTAACGATATGATACGGCGTTGCATTCATACAACGTTACCCATTCATTTGGCGCCGCATCGGCGCTTTATTCTTTTTTATTTATCGCCGGTGCGCCGGTGATACAACTCGGATGCAAGCTATAGCTTATTAGCAGGCATCAGTCCGACCCCCCAGACCACGATATGTCAACATTCTGCTTTTGGAGCTCTTAAAAGCCGTGAAATAGCCTACTGTACCTACATAACGCTGTCACTGCATAACGTTGGCTACTCGCTGCAGTGATAGCTATGGTTTTATCATGACCAATGTTAAACTAATCCCCACAAGTTGCAAAACTTGCATAACTAATTAGCAATGGTGTTTTTTCCCCAGGCAAACCAGCTACTGAACAGATTGCAAGCTGCTGTACAGACTGTACATTGGATGGAGATGAATCACAATGGCATTTTCATTGATAGAAAATGACTCTGTTCTTAATGATATTAAAAACAATGAACAGTGACCACAGCCCCTTCTTTCTATACTGTAAATTGTTTTTCCTTTTTCTAACCCTGTATATATATCTGTACCCATGCTATACAAACTGTTAATACAATAATCAATTAATCAGGTACAACTGTTGAGCAGGTGTCAGAATGAGCTATATCTAGCTGAATTACATACATGGGCTACCAACATGAGACAAAATTACAACATATTTATTTCATCATAACCACAGCAATGTTATATTTACGTTCCATCTCTACAGCTTAAATCAAATGGAAAGTAGTTTCCAAAGTGGGTTATGGGCTAAATGATAGTTTGTACACTCTCAGAGTTAATTAACATTGATTTTACAATATAAATTGGGGGTCCTAGAGACAGAAATGCCATCAAAGTTTGGGGACCACTGGCCTGTAGTGAGCTTGCAGATCAGCTATTTTCTGAGAACAGGTTGTATATCAATTTCTACAAGGGACGTTCAATATTTAGGGACATTCCAATTCCTAGGGGGATGATTTATCTCCCTACCCCTTGACACTCATTATGTAGGGACAAGGGGAAGGGGCAAGGGCTGAGGGGTAGGGTTAAAAAAGGAATTGGGATTGGGCCTTAGTGTCAACACCTGTCAGGCACACTACATCTAATATCATGATAACACTTGTGTGGCTTTTTAACTGTGCTAGGACAAAGATCTTCCATGCTGTCCTAGCAGTCCTCTCATTGAGCTGCCCTTTTCTTTTACAGGTAATAGTTCGACAGGTGCTGAGTGCTATAGGAGCCATAGCAGGGAATGATGACGTGAAGGACGCGGTGGTGAACTCGGGTGGGGTGCCACTCATTGTGGTCGCCATGAACAGACACATTGGCAACTCCAATGTGAGTTTAATGTTTAAATATTGTGTTTACATTAAATGTAAGTTGTTTAAGGTCTGTAAAATCTACGATCTAACGGCAAGCAACACCGTCCTACTCGAGGAAGAGTATAAAATAGGCTTAGGATCTGTTTTCTTATTCTCCTGTAGGTGTGTGAGCAGGGCTGCGCGTGTCTGGCTGTCGTGGGTCTTCGAAAACCCAGCAACTGCCAGGTCATCATGGACAATGGGGGACCCCTGGCTGCCATACAGGCCATGAAGTCTCACCCTGGCGTAGTCATGGTGCAGGTAACTCAAGAGGGCCTCATACAGTAATTAACAAGCTCCCTTGAAGTCATTAAAGCTGGATTTAGTCTCACAAATTGACTCATTCCCTTCCCTTTCATTCTATGGAAGTGAAGGAGTGGAGCTCAACATTGATAAATTACAGTATGACCGCGTGTCAAAGAAGCATGTGGTTCCATTGACCCCACCTGGCAGCCTTTTTGGTAGTTTATTTCAGTGAGCCAACCGCTCTTATTTAAGTAAAATGAACTACACACCAGTAAATAGTCACTGTAAGCAGACATTCTGCAAAACAATATGGGTAACTCTAATGTGTTCGATGCAATGGCATGTGTTGGCTACTCCCCTCAGACATGTATGTGGGGACTATTTGTCACGCACCAAAAATATCTACAAGCTACAATACCTACAGTGCAAACGCATCACTGCACAAAGTAGATTGGTTATATTCGGTGCTTGACCATGGCATGCTATTGCGTATATCAAGCCTTTCACCTTTTTAGGTGTTCTGCAATGTCTTCATTAAAGGTATATTCAGTGATTTCACTTAATTCAAATATCACATTTTTATTTTTTGGATAATCCTCCCTACTAGAGTGTGCTGACCATATCACGAGTTCCTCCCTGTCCCCAGTGAACCCCTTAGGTTTCGTTTTTTGGGGCCCAGCCTTCATCCAATCAGGATGAGAGGGGCCTTCCTCAAATCATGATCGAGTGTGGGCCACACTGTAGACTGTGTGCATGTGCACATCTTGTTACCGTGGCGGACTTTTTTTTTTTTTTCAAATCACTGAACATGCTCCTTTAATATAGCTTCCTTTTCTTCACATCCAAACAGAAACAGGCTTGCATGCTTTTGAGGAACCTGGTGGGGCGCGTTGAGGCGTTCAGCCAGCCCATCCTGGAGATGGGAGCAGAGGCCCTGATATTGGAGGCGCTGCGCTCCTTCAACGATGTGGGAGATGGTGATGTGTTCCGAGCGGCCCTGAGAGACCTGGGATGTAAAGTGGAGCTCAAAGAGCTGTGGACGGGCAAGAAGGGCAGCATAGCCAACGACCGTTGGAACTAGCCGTCTTTGGAACTACAATCTTTGTCATTTCAAGGATCCCCAGTTGGATATGCATTAGGCCACGGTCCCCCATTTTTCTTTTTCTTTATTTCTTGCGACCAAACTGGTACACTATAGCCTACAATCTTAATTTTTTATTCAACTGCGAGGGTGTACAAATGGAACCTTACAGGTCTATTTGTTTCTATTTGCACACCCTCAGACTCAGAGTGACAGATACGAAGGGTCCATTTGGATACCTTGTGGTCCCCGGAACCGACGTTGAGAACCATTTGTCTAGCTTTGCACCCAACATTCTTGGTTTTCAGGCTCGACAGAAAAATTGCCCTGTTCGAATGATTCAGATTAGGGCTGGATGACATGATCACAATTATTACAAACATTTGCCTCGATTACAGAGGCAAACATCTCGGATGTTTGATATGTTATTGGATAATTGCCCAGTCCTGGTTTAGATGTGTTGTTTTACTTTTGTTTTCTGACATGTCTGTTTGTTTTGGGGCTCCACCGGGCGCGTTGCGTCTCCGTCACATGCGTCAAAAAACGAACCGGGGCAATTTTTATGCAGTCACGCAATGCAACGCGGGCAGTGGAGCCACCCTTCATTGATTAAAAAGGGAACATTCCCTGACGGTGACGCGGAGCCCCGGTGTTAGTATGTGTGTATTTTATTTTTAAGCAATGCCCTACATTCTTGACCCCGCTTGGACAAAATGTGTTTGAGAGAAAAAAGGAAGTCCCGCACACTGTCCTCACTTATAGCTAGCAGTAGTTTATTAGGCTACTGGAGTCAGAGTTAGAGTTTTTGGTCTATGACCTTCATCAGGTATCACAAAAGAGAGCAAATCAGCATTTGCTGTTGAACTGATTGTTCTGTCTGCATGCTGCTCTTGTGTATGGAGGACTCACATCTGTGTATGGAAAATCAAAACAAATGCCACACAATGATTAAAACGATATTTATAGTTGTTTGTATGTTTTTAAATCTCATTAGTAGCTAGGAAACAAATTATCGGTAAAGGAAATAACTTGAAGCAGAGGTTATGCAATGCAGTGAGGGCAACAAGCTACACGATGGTGTTCATTTTGTCCACTGTGCAGGGAAGCTGTAACAAATCGCTCTGTTACCGTACCAAGTTACCGCACACCGGGAGCTTTATAACACACTTTCTATTGGTCGAGGTTTGGGTTGTGTAGTCACCTTGGTTAGGGGTTTGGGGGGTCTTATCTTTCCCTGGTATCATTCCCATTCAACCTCCACATTAATATAATCCTCCTTACTCGACTGGGGAGCGTTGGCTTTGCCCTCTTGGGCTTCTGACAAGTGCTGTCGCCCTTTGCCATCTCATAATTTAATTACTAATTTGGTCCCCACTCCTTTGGCCTGCAAACTTAATTTTGCAACAAGAGCACCTTTTCATCTATTCCACCTTTAATGTTCTGAATATTCAGGAATCACATTGTTTGTCAAATGTGAGTATGTTCTTGTGAGTCTATATGTTGTCTATATGATCTATATGTCTATATGATCGTTGGGGTGGTAGTGTAACAGGATGTGCAGGTGTAATCATAACTATATAGTTTAGTTTATTTTTAAACCATGCAGGTTTACAAAGTGCCATACATACATAAAAGTGTTGAACTGTGCTGGACTGTATAGGGGATGAGGGGCTTTGAAATGTATAGAGGTGCCAAACTCGGATTAAAAGTAAATAAGTCATTTAAAATGAATTCTGACATATTTTAGATCAAAGTATCTGAAATTCCAGTTACTATACATATGATGGAAATAGAAAGAAGAAATGCATTTTGATGCCTACTTGTTCTGTTACCTTTATTTCTAGTCTGCTTTGTCTATTATTATATTAGTAGGCCTAGTAGTAGTATTGATTGATTTAAATATTTATTAACAGTTTGCAGAATTACAGTACATTTCAAGCACAAACTCAATACAAAGACTGTTAACTGTGAGTGGACGACCCAATTAAGCATTACACTTGTTTACGTGTATCCCTATCCGACACGTATGGAAACGTATTGTGCCCAATTCTCATGAAAATGATACCGGAGGAAATCACATTAGGGTTCACTCGTCAAACTGGCGGTGATGAGGATGGTGATGGAAAGAACAATACGTTCAGTGTAAAAAACCTAATGTCATTTGTACAAAAAGAAGTGGAGAGCCGTGAGAGAACGGCCAATCTTATGCAAGGAACGCATGATCCCCCAGAGAGAGAATCAAGAGAGCGCTCAGAGCGCAACTTGAACTGGGAGAAAAGAACGGAAAAAAGGAAACCCTACAGCGGCGGCGCTGTCTCGACAGCTGCATTCCATGCTGCGAGTTTCAGAGAGTTTCAAAATGCATATTCTGTAATGGTAATGGTAATCACAAATCCAAGAACTGTACTGAACTGACTGTTGAACTAAGAGAAACACTGAGGAAACAAGGCAGGTGTTTTGTATGTCTGGAAGGCAGGCATGTCGCGCGTAATTGTAGAATGCAGGGCATTCACTGTGAAGAGTGCGGGCGCAGACACCACAAAACAGTTTGCAATCAAACAGCCAGTCAATATACAGCGCATGATAGACGCGCCGACCACGGCAACCACAGACAGGCTGACCACAGTGTTGCAGATGCAGTTAGTAGTGTAGCAAGCAACTCTGAAAATAGTACGGTATTGCTGCAGACAGCTACCATTTGGATAGATGCACCAACGCAAAGCCAAGTAGCCTCTCCTATCCTCCTGGTGGAGACCTGTGCCCAGAAGGGCACTTTTTCTAGTTAGTTTCTGCATCTAGGCCTAGGGCCCATTTAACCATGCATTTGGTTCAAGTTCAGTGTCTTGAATGAGATGGGCTGTGAGTTTGCATATCTGCTATTTTCCAGCATAGGACCGTTGCACAGTGAAGTATAAACAAGGCTTTAGGATTTATAAGTCGTTTTTAGAATCCTCCTCCTCAGGAGCATATCCACTCCCCAAGCCGTGCATGCCTATATTCCCACTATAGGCTGAGGAAGAAATGTCACTTGACAGTTTTCAAATCAGCCTCAGAAAACATCAGGTAAGTAATGACACCCATTGCAGAAATCTGCACGGCGTAGCACGTGGTAATTATAAAAGCCTAACTTATATATTCTATATTCTGGGCTAGTGTGCTTCCACTGAGATAATTGGACTGCTTGAATTCTAGAATCAGGCCCGGTGGCCTGCCTCCTAGTGGCCTGCCTGGCTGTCCAAGAGAGATAGGGAATATACCATAGAAATGTTATAGAAAGGTTTGAAGAAGGAAAGCAGACCTTTATACAGTTTCAGTTATTGAGCAAAAAGTGCCTAGATGGGTCGCAGATAAGTAAGCCTGGGGGCTGGGACCGAGGCTACTAAATGGGTCATCATTGTTTTGGCGTGCTCACATATCACGCCCCTCTAACGGACCTATCAAATATACGCTACCTCCCACTGACTGCATTTCCCACAATGCCACGGTGGTCGCCCTTGTCAATCGGCTGGTCCATCCGCGTAGCGACAGTAGTAAAACACTTATCAGCATGGACGATCCCAGCCAAAGTCACAGTTGGGGGCAACGAGTCCTGGAAATATGTGAGAGAAAATGCCTTTAGGAGGACATGACAAGGTTACAGACAACAGACAATGTTAAATTTTTTCGTGTTTGGATGTTATCAACATTATCCAACAGGTTGTATTGTTAATAACGTTAGCCAAACAACAAACGTTAGCTCAGTTGGTGTGCAGAATCTGTTAGCAGCAACCTTGCTAACGACCCTAAAATAACACCCCAGAGAGAGACAGAAAGCAACGACTGGTGTCAAGAATCTGTAAGGTAAGATGTTTAGAGTTTATGCTCGGATAAGTCACCGTTTGGTTGGAAATGGCTTGCAAAGATAAGGCTTCTTGTAAAGAGTGTGGATCCATACAGCCAAGCCGAGCCAGGTTAATATAATGTGTTGCAACTTGTTGTCTTGTCTTCAAAGACACAGGAATGTGTCGAAATCTTCTGGACTGTTCTCTATGAACGTGTAGGCACGCGTTGACCACTGGTGCACAAAATACCCGATTACATGTGTAAACTTAATTGAAATGCAAATTGCCACAGAACACTTTCACAATATATTCAACTTTACCAAACGAACCGAGGAAACAAAATAAAATGGCAAAGTAGTCTGTGCTAAATTGCATATCAATTTTGAAATGTGCATGCTTAAAAATGGCAATAAAAGAAGTGATTCAGCAGTGATTGTGATGTAGAGGAACTACCTGTCTGTGCAGGTGACAGACATTTGAAACATCGATATATAAAGAACAGCAAGAAGAATCAGTCTTGTGCAAGTGTGAGAGAGACAACACATTCTATAACCTAGCCCTACAAGCAGAACCCAATGGTACTGAAGTTTCTGATTTTTTTTAGACCCAGACCATGGGGTCCTGTTCCAGCTCTACCCTGCCACCTGGTACGCGGACATAAATAAAACAAAACACTGTGTTTACGGCCTGTCTGCGCTCTTTGACGACTTTTTTTTTCGTGTGAGGGCTTCTGAATATGTGAACTATAAGTACCTATAAATACCGCTGCGAATATATCCTGTGGCGCGGAAGCCGTTAAGTATTTTTAATCTTTGTTTGACCGATTTGGTCGCTTTGATTCTTCTTTTCCTTCCTTGTTTATTGACACCTCATTGTACCGCCTATCTGGCTAGCTAGTGGCGCTATAGCTATGACAGAGCAGATCAGAGGCAGGGACGTAGCCGGCACAAGCCAACCGCACATCGGGAGGCGGTACAATTGGATGTCAATAAACAAGAAGAATCAAAGCGACCAAATCGGTCAAACAAAGATTAAAAATACTTAACGGCTTCCGCGTCACAGGAGATATTCGCAGCGGTATGTATAGGTACTTATAGTTTACAGATTCAGAAGCCCTCAAAGGAAAACAGGCCGTCAAACTGCGCAGATATGATGTTACCGAGCATATTTATGTCCGCGTTCCAAAATTCCCATACGAAAATATAGATATGTACAGGGACCCTACACAAAGCGACATCCAAATTTCAGAAAAGCTTTATGGAGGGTTCCGAGAGCGGCTATCTATAACCCTGACCCTGTAGTCTACTAGACAGGGTTGTAACATGTCTTGTCTCTACTAGACAGGGTTGTAAAATGTGTTGTCTCTCTCAGGTGAAGAAGGGATGAAATGAATGTAACTTTCGTGTAAAACAAATAATTATACTGCAAATCTGACAGCAATTAATAATGATAAATATTTTTATCTATCTACTCTGATCTTATCTGGGATACAATATACAAGTGTCTGTGTCCCAGCAGGGTCTAAGGTTACCTTCTGATGAATTGAAAATGGTGGACCCAGTTGTAAACAAGTGTAATGCTTTATCAGTCTACAGTAACAGTATTTGTATTAAGTTGTGCTTTCATGTGAAATGTAGTTGTACCCATTCTGAAAACTGTTAATACATACTTCAATCAAACAATCAATCTACTACTACTATTACAACTCTAATAACTAAGCAAACAGATGGCAAGTACTATAAGTCTACATAAAATGCTATCTAAGTTACATAAATTGAGCCTTTGCATATGCCTGTAAGGTCGTCGGGGCTAGGGACATGTCATACAGTACATCTAAGTGCGTACTGTATGCAAGTGATTGTGCCCGTGCAGTGCCAGTGAAAGTGTAATCATTGGAATCATACATAAAGTGATAATGTCAGTCGTCATAACACATATCATGTTTTTTAATGCTGTTGTGTAGCATCTATCTATAGACTATGACCTTCCAGACTGTCACCACTGCTTGATGATTTGCTGACCATTATTACAACAGATGACTGTGTGTTCAGTTCACACTCAGTGAAATCCTCAGTGTTCTTTAATGGATATAAAATAAATTGTGGAAACAGCAAGTGGTTCAATCATCTCCATTGCAGCTGTAGCAAAGCTCCAGACAAACCCTATATTCCCACCAGCTTGAAGTGTAAACTGATATGCCTGCTGTGTGAATGGAGTCTGGGAGGGAGAGGGCACGCTTGGGCCAGGGGGAGTGAGGGTGAAGAGGTGGGAGAGGCGCCGGGATAAGGGGGCTATTAAGGCCCTTTCCAGGGTCTGGCCTGATGCCCTATATTGTGGTGATGCCAAGCATAGTTGCCCCTGACTACTCGCCCATGTCAACTGCCCCTCTGTTTGCTATCACTTTCTCTCTGTTGTCATCTCATCACTGCCTCTATCCATCTTTTCTTCCCCCGATTTCCCTTCCTCACACTATTACTAAGGGGTACTTTGACCTGCTGGCTTTCAAGCGAGACTGATTGTGTGGAGTGTAAATGATTAGCCTTATTTAGAAGTTTTTCTGTACGTTCTTTCTTGTAGGAATTAAACTTGGTACCTTTACTTACACAAATGTTTAATATCAGTTCTTCATCCACCCATGAATGTATTAAATACTTCTAGGTGTTCTTGTTTCACCAGAGACTGATCTGTTTAATGAGCTCCACCCCAGAGACTATTTGTGTTCTGTAAGTATAGTATGTCTAGTATAGTTAAGTCCTGACTCCTGACAGTTCTATGCGTGTGGACTCTGGAGGGGCCCATGGGTTGGCTGACTTTCCTTGTACAGACACCTTTCACCCAGAGAGGTCATGAAAGTTGTCAGTCTAAGGACAATATTGCTGTTGTGTGTTGTTGCATAGCTCTGCATGGCTTAGTCAGGGCCTTTTTATAGCTTTTGGAAGGTGTGTGTGCCCAACAGTTGGAATATCCCCGGCTGTGACAACACAACAATCCGATTGATCAAAAAACAGTTGTGCATGTAGAGCCTGACCGACCGATTGGACCGGTCTGTCCAACGCTGATGATGATCCCATTTTTGGAGACTCCTAAACCGCAACGATAACTGACCAATGTTTTTGTGAAAAAAGCCCTATTCAAACGTATAAAGGCAAGGTATTTGCATGCATAAAGTGAGAGGCAAATCGAGTGGCAAAGTGAGTTCAACGCTGTTTAATGCAATCAGATAGGACCTTTCTGTTTGGATGTAGGAGCTGTCAAGGACGAGGCCAGAAAGTATTTTTTGCCACTCGGTAGGCTGCTCCTGCATAACTTCCAATTCCAGATGTCACGTGCATACCCTACCCTCTATACATACATCTTCAATAATGTGACACAATGAGTACAGTATGTACATGCTATTTTAGGTACCAGTAATAAGTATATGGTTCCACTTCTGGCTCCATCAGTGTGTCTTAATAGTTTAGTACTGATTTTGTGATTTGACTCTGAGATATCTGCTTCCATGCTTATTGATGAATTATACAGTAGGGTAGGTTAGGCTCGTTATGGTTGTGCAACTCACTGCTGATGCTGAATGGCCTGACGTAGTCGCACCTGAATGTAACGTTACCGGATGGACGGTCGCATGAAAATCCATCCTCCTTAATCTGTGTCATTTGAACCCCCACCCCTTCTCTCTCTCTCTCTCTCTCTCTCTCTCTCTCTCTCTCTCCACTCTGCTGCTCATGGGAACACCGGCGGACATTGTGTGATGTTGTCGTACCAGACAGTGTTGTTGTGTTGCAGACAAAAAAAAAAGAGATATCAAAGCAGATTAAAATAACACACACAATTAGCCTAGTTTAAAAAAAATGGAAATCCTAGTCAGATTATCTGCCCTTTCCATTGTAATAATTATCGTTTTCCACTGAGTATGATATTGTATTCTTCTATTCGGTACTCATATCAGGCATATTTGGAATATCTGACCTGTTGTTTTCCTTGGCTTGTACTTTCAATTCTTTCCAACTCTATTCTTCTTCCTTTTCCTGTAAACTACAAATAACGGGAGCTTGTATGAAAAATAATTTCACCCTTTAAGTGTAAGGTCTACAACTACGATTTGGGCATTGATTGTGTTGTTGACACGATGAAAGGAATTGTCAGCCCACCTGAGTCTTGATATTTCATTGCCTCATCTAAGATGAATGTCTCTCCCTCTTTGTCATTGGCAGCATCTGGTGCTGTCTCCCCCTGGAGGCTGGGGTACATGAGTGTGTCCAGTGACATCAGTGTGTAGTCCATGGGGATGGGGAATGGAGTCCAGGAACAGCGGGTGGCGCTCCCACAAGCAGAGGTGCGGCCGGTGGCCTCCTCCAGCCAACCAGAGGTAAGCTACTGGCGTGAAATTACATTGATGATCAGCGTACGATCATGGTCTCGTGCTAAAATAGCCAATCTACCAGCTCTCACAACGTATCGTATTGTGATGTGTTGTGGTCTGCTGTTTGCACTATTTTGGGAATATTTGGAAGGTACTAGGTAGTGTCCCTATTAGGCCCATAATGGTGACACTGGGTTGAAAGTGTGGTTAAGATAAACTGCAGAGGGGCAGTTGTGTTGACACCCAGAAATTCCTTAAAGTCTTGTCACAGCCTTTCCCTGTCGTATGATTCGTGATGCATTGTGAGCATGTAGATGTGCAATTTTGACTGTTTTGGATCATTCTTGTCAATTTTGGACTATTATTTTGCCTATAATCAGGTTGAAAATGGTTAAAAGCCAAATTAGATTAGTCAATTAGTTACAGTATATCCTCTGTGTCTGAAGGAATCGGTTACAAGCCCTGTAGGTTGTGCTGCACAATTAATTGAAAGGTCGAGATCTAGAGTCGGACACCTATGCAGTCTCATTTTGTGAATAGTCGTGCAGCACTAGTTGGCAGTCCAATACATTTGAGTTATTGCTCTTATGTTATTGTTAATGTTTTTATAATGCATATTTTCATGGAAAATATGAGAATCGTCAATTCTTGTGGAGGGAAATCGAGATTGTGCAGCCCTACCTGTACGTACTGTATACTTTTCGGGATTCAAATTCAAAACTAGTTACGTAAAAGTGTCTCTCGGCGCGCTTCGAGCCTGCAGTTCTACTACTTTTGATACTATTGTGTGACGCTATAGTCGACGTCGTGTGATGAAGTAGGCCACTTCATTTACGGGAAAAAAAATAAAGTAAAAATATGGAGATGAGAGACGACAGCAGCGGGCGGCATCCTCTTCTGCCTAGTAGGAATGGCTAACAGGCTAGGCCTGGACTTGTATGAGAAGCTAAGCTATACATATGGAAGATCTTTCTTTCAGTTTTCCAACTCTTTTATATTACATTTGTCAGTAATTAATTTGAATATTATAGTTATATGTCTTATCTGTGCTGTGTTTGTTTACAAAGCCTAAAAGCAAAACAGTAATGTAATATTTATTCATAATGCTAACCCATGTACTGTGGCGCTCCGCGCCTGTAAAACTCAACTACGCGCATGCACGCAAGCCCGCACATGCACATGCACATGCACGCAGAGTGTGTAGCCAGCAGTGGGACTAGCCAACACAAAACCACCCCAACTGTGAGAGTAGTGATTTCCTCGTCGGAGCGTGGCTGCTCGTCCGACGCCCGGTTCTCGCTGGCGTCGCTGACAACACCGTGTCGGTGTGGATCACCCCGGATCGTAGATGAGGAAACGCTAACCGCGTCATCAACTATCAGTAAGGGATTTACACAGCGCTCTGACCATGACTGTCTGACGTTCGGACTGACTTTGTTTTGTTCTTTTATTTGTTTGGGGGAACACTCAATTAATAAACTGTGGATACTGGTGCTGCGTGCCTGAACATTATTTGTACGTCATATTGTTTCCCACGTGACGTGACGTGGGAACGGAACATTGAACATTTATTATTTGATTTGGTTTGGGGTCACTGTTGATTGAATATACAATACACTGCTCACTTAAATGAAGTCCTCTGTGTGTGCGTGTTTCCTTTATGATTCTGTATGGTATTGTTGTGTGTCTACTGTTTGTTCCAGGGGTTGATATATTTATTTATCTATCCCTTGTACGGTGGTTGGGGCTGTTATTATTTTACCTATTTTGTCAGACTGGGTCTCTGACTGGCACCCCGACGCGAGCTCGCCCCAACAAACCGCTACAGTACAATGCAAAGTAAAATTGGTAATTGCAATTACGTATGTAACAATTCATTATCAAGTAAAAAGGTGTGACGTATTCCAGGGTGGGAGAAAACATCTGGCCCAACATCACTTGAAAGCACATTCAGCCATTATCCTGATAAGCCCCGTTTAATGATCTACTCTTCCTCAAATACTACTTGAACAAGGCTATGTTTAGTAGTAGAACACTACTAAAGGTGCCCCCCCCTCCCGTACCGCCTGGCTATGATCCGGCCCACATACTGTACCAGCTTGTGCTATTTGCTGTGCCTTCGCGTTTTCCTTAGCACTGACATCGGTGTGAAAACAGGCTCTCGTCATGCATACACCTGCCCTCTCCTCTCCATCCAGACATAGACCTGTTTTTCTGAGCATTATATACATTTAACCGTGTCACAATTGGTACTTAATCGCAAATAGCAATTATCGATTAACTATCATTGATTAAGCTTGTCGACCAGCTACTACCTTGAAAGCTTGTTGGTCACTGTTTGCACAAACCTGGAAAGCTGGGCATAGGAGGGCCTAGCGCCCCTCAAAATCTGAGCAAAGAAAAAAACATTAACCTAAGACTAAGAGGCAGAAATGGAGATTTGATTTAGGTGGCTACTAGTGACTAGTGTGTAATCATGTTTTATTACTACAATGTAATCAGCAAATTGCTAAATATCTAAATGAAAATAGGTTTTTACCAGTGGGAAAATCTAATGTTTCACTCAATGTAAGAGTGACTATATTCTCTCTCTCTCTGTCTCTGTGTGCAGGGCCTGAAGCAGACTCCGTCCATCCTCAATTCTCTCCTCTCGGGGGCTTTAGCTGGAGCCGTAGCAAAGACGGCTGTAGCCCCACTGGACAGGACCAAAATCATCTTCCAAGGCAGGCTGGATGCTCCATTTATACTTCTGCTGGCTTAAAATAGTTTTGATTATAGGACATGGACACAGAATGGTCTAGATTCTAGAACAGGGGTTTTCGACTGATTGTGAACGAGGGACCACCACCCTGACTTAGAATCAACCTGGTTGCGTTGATTCTGTTGTGTTGGGTGGGGATATCGGCTAAGATTAGTGCTTTTGTAACACTTGCTATGCATCCCATTTGTATCCCACTGTTTCTCAACCATTGACTACTAATAATTTCCTAAAAATAATGACTCAACCAGACAATCCGGTGCACTAACTGCCTTTTTCTGTTGAATTTCTTGACCTTCAACTTGTCTGTAAATGACTACACGCATAGTCATCATAGGTCACCAGGTCATTCAGTTCTCTACTAGTGGAAAGATTTTTTTTTTTTTTAATCAACAAATCCTTCATTACTTCGCTATACTTCATTTACTGTTAAACACCTGGTCTAGAACAGTGGTCTACACAGTGGGGTCCAGTGGTCCTTGATGGGTTTCCAGGGGGTCCCCAGATACATTTTTGATGGTTAGAATGGGAAACAATGGATGGTTTGTAAGTCTTAATTGCACAAGATTCTTTTAAATTGTAGGCTATGTATGTGTTTCCATGATGAAGAATGTTTGAGCTTGATGTGTTTTTTGTTTTTATTTTCTTTGCAGTGTCCTCAGCCAGATTCTCTGCCAAGGTATGTCGGCGGAAAATAAGATTCACCTCCAGAGTGTTGTTTTTCTTTTACCAACAAAGGTCTTTATTTTTTAAACAGTCCTAAGTACTTGCCTGTATCACAGTTTGTGTGGGCGTGTTCCTCTTATTCCCAGGCCTTGAAAAAAACCTAAATACAGTTAAATCTTCATTCCATAATCTTGGTGATTGGAGATGCTCTCCCTGCTCTTCTATTGAGAAATGTACACTAACTATATCCTGTGGTCGGGTAGGACACCTGCTGGTGGACAAGTGGTACTGCGTGAAGCTCAAAAGTGCAGTTAACAAACAGGCTTTCCATATTAAACAGCAGGTGTTCAGATATCGGGTAGAACATAACAGATTGCATCTTTAAATGTTGTATTTACATTTTCAAATGTACAAATTCAGTCTGAAATCTCTTATTTTCTATTTTGTTTTTCTCTGATGCCACTAAATTCCTTCCACACAGACTTATTCTATCTCATTTTCCATTCACGTTTATTTCCCTGTTGTATTGGATCTTTCCTTCATGGCATGTGTTTCCCTGCTGCTCATACGTGTGTGTGTGTGTGTGTGTGTGTGTGTGTGTGTGTGTGTGTGTGTGTGTGTGTGTGTGTGTGTGTGTGTGTGTGTGTGTGTGTGTGTGTGTGTGTGTGTGTGTGTGTGTGTGTGTGTTTCCCATGCAGGAGGCCTACAGGCTGATCTACAGGACCTACCTGAAGGATGGCTTCTTCAGCTTGTGGCGGGGCAACTCTGCCACCATGGTGCGAGTCATCCCGTATGCTGCCATCCAGTTCTGTGCCCATGAGCAGTACAAGATACTGCTGGGAGGCTACTATGGATTCCAGGGGAAGTGAGTGGCTTTTTGTGCACGCACGCAATCACTCACACACACACACACACACACACACACACACACACACACACACACACACACACACAACTGAGGGACGGTGAGTCAGCAACGCTCTCTGAATAATCAAATATCCAAGCCACCCCAACCGATTTCAGATGATGCTGTATGGTGGCTACAGTAGCCACAGGGTCATGTCATGTGGCTATGTAGACACATGAACAAGCTAGCCAGGGCAAAAACGTGACAAATAAAATAAACTAATAGACATAATGCCATGAAACATGTTCAGTGCATTTATGCTTCCCGGCAGATGAACCCACTATTTGACCGACTCCATCCTCCTAGCTATCCTCTAGCGCCACCCTCTGGCCATAATATCAATTTATCTCACAATGCATCACCTGATCTAGCCTGCTGATTTTGGGGCCCCGTTTTGCCCATGAGCATCACTCTGATCCATGTGTTTAATCTTTCTTCTCTGTTCCAGAGCCCTGCCTCCATTTCCAAGGTTACTGGCTGGCTCCATGGCTGGTACCACCGCAGCCATACTCACCTACCCCCTGGACATGGTACGAGCCAGGATGGCTGTCACTCCCAAGGAGATGTAAGGACTTGTGCTGGACGCTTATGCAAAAATCATAGAGTGGTATATTAAAGGTATAGTGAAATGGCTTTTTGGGCATTTTATTTAGAAGTTTCAGCCTCAAGACGGCAAGATCTTAGTTTCTGAACCAATCAGAGTGTCGCATCCCTCCAGGCTATGGGACGACAGGGACATAGATCTGACACCTGCACATATGCAGAGTGGTTTGTTTACAAAGTGACAGAGAGACGGCAGGAAAGCCAGGGGATTTTTTTCTAACCTGTACATAACCAATGTACATATTTTAGCGTGATTATTATGTTTAAAACGAGTAATACACTGTCTGGATGTCATCTTGAATGAGATTAAATGAGTATTTCTGTAATCAAAACCACCTGTGTTTGGAGGACAAATGGGTGAGCTTCATTGGCTTTTATTGATGTGTATCTCTTCTCTACACGTCATCACGCAACACGTTTTTGTTTTAAGGATGTAATACATTTTTAATTGTATGAACCTTTAATATAAAAACGCACAAATGAGAATTTTCCCATTTTCTTTTTGTCATCCATTGGTATGGATGCCCATATGATGACCACGGATATGGTCTAAACGTGTGAAAAACGTATTTTTCATTTCACTACACCTTTAAGCCTAATTCATACTCCGTAGTACAACAGTGTATCTTGCTAATAAGAATGTGATGTGTTGTTGGCTTGTAACTCTGGTTATTTTCCCATGTTTGTTCTAAATTTGTGTTAAGTGATTTTCTTTTTAATATTCAATTTGTCCCCACTGTTCATCACTGATCCCCCTACCCACAACTTGGCTGAAGTGTGTTGGACGTCTCTTTGTGATCTTATAATTAGCATTAGTGAGGGCCAATTATATGCGCTCTTGCAGCGTGCTCACATCTAATGCCACGCGGTCCATGTTGTCGTTTCTCCGTGAAGATCGTGTGTCCGAGTGAGAGAGACACACACACACAGCGATGTGTCTTTGGCCCTCTGACAGTGTTTTTCCCCGTTCTGGGCAGGTTGTGTGGGCACTGTGTAATCGGTCCATCGCATCACGGAAAGGGAAACTGCGAACACCCACAAAGCCGGGTTGAAAACGCAGAGGTGATGTCAGTGACGTCACGGCCACAAAGTGCAGGCATAAACGGCACTTCCGCATACTCCGCATACGTCACGGTCTATGATTTGACCATCTGAACCGTGCACAAAGCTGTGTGTGCACAAAGCTGTGCACACAGCCGGGGAAAGGAACTGGTTGGAATAACGTGTTCCTTCCACACGCTACGTCCAACCAGGGAAACTCCCCGCTGTCAGGTGTAAAGGAGCAACTTGGACACTCAGGCATGAAGGAAGCATGAGTTCAAGTCCGTTGCTCTCCCCAGGTTGGCGGAGGGTGTGTAGAGCCCAGGATCACATTAGATAATTGACACAGGGGTGAAAAATGGGTTACAAAATCGTGGGATACACTTCTCAATTGTGTGTGTGTGTATATATATATATATATATATATATATATATATATATATATATATATATATATAGAAAATAGATGAGGCAAAACAATAATCCATAATGTGACACCCGGGCTTGAGTCGTTCCATCTCCCCCTGTGTGCTCAGGTACAGTAACATCATGCATGTGTTTGTGAGGATCTCACGAGAAGAAGGCATGAAGACGTTGTATAGAGGTTTCGCCCCCACCATCCTGGGCGTCATGCCCTACGCCGGGCTGAGCTTCTTCACCTACGAGACTCTGAAGAAGCTCCATGCAGGTACGACGCTCTGATGTTACACCTTATATGGATACAAAAACGAATTAAGAAATGAAATGCTAAAATGAGAGAGCTTTTAAAATATGTGGAATGTTTGCTTTTCCCCTCCCAAATCATTGTGATGATTTGGGAACAGTGGTTCCTGTTGGGCACTGGCCTACTTGGAACGATGCAAGTTGCTAATGAATGCCCCACAGTTATGTCTGTGTCCCTTTATGCCCATATATGGAGTTCTTTGTCGGGCATGCCCAAATATGGAGTCTATGCAGGGCCCCTGCCCGGGCTCTGGACAGGGACCCTATCCAGAGCCCGGCCAGGGGTCCTGTCCAGAGCCCAGGCAGAGGCCTTTTGTGGCGGTTCTGGACAACCATGGGTCCGACCGACACCGGCACTGCACGCCCTGTGGGGGTGTGGAACGCGCGTGTCGAATTTGAAGTCTGGGACGAACGGTTCTCGAGTTACGTGCATTACAGACGTACACACGTACTGTACAGACAGAGACATTTATAGATAAGATATTTCAGTTATTTGTCATATCTGCCCTGTGCATTTTTCGATTACCAGACGAACATTTGAATGTATTCTTTATGTTCCAATATTCAATGCCACAAACACAATTAAATCGTTAATCGCAATTACTTGTGCAACAATTAAATTCAAATTTGTAATCATGACAGCCCTAGTTAACCAACCGACTCGTTTCTTTTTGTAACTCCTTCCCGCCCAGAGCGAAGCGGGCGGCATCAGCCCTACTCGTACGAGCGCCTGGCGTTCGGAGCGTGCGCCGGCCTCCTCGGCCAGTCGGCGTCGTACCCGCTGGACGTGGTGCGGCGCCGCATGCAGACGGCAGGCGTCACGGGCCACACGTACGGCACCATCCTGGGCACCATGCGGGAGATCGTGGCGGAGGAAGGCGTCATCCGCGGACTGTACAAGGGCCTCAGCATGAACTGGGTGAAGGGGCCCATCGCCGTGGGCATCAGCTTCACCACCTTCGACCTCACGCAGATCCTGCTCAGACAAGCGGGCTACAAATAGCCCCGATCGGTGAAGCTGGAGCTGCGCCGCGCCGGGGCGGGGAGCTGTTTTTCCGGCGAGCGGCACCGTCGTGAGACTGACCAGGCGAGTTGAGGCGAAGAGAGGAACACAAGGAGGGTTCACCTCGTAGCACGAGCAATCACTCTCCTAACGTCAACTGGCTCAGGATTTTGTGGGCATCGTTGAGTGTACTATTTAACAGCTTTTACGTGTGCACGTAGGGGTCCCGAGACGAGCGAGTCCCCCCCCCCCCCCCCCCCCACGGGCACGAGGTAAGGCAACCCTGTACACAAGGTACATGTCCTGTACAGTATGTCCAAGTGCAATAAGCTCAATTTTTCATTTTCCATTTCTACAGTTTTTCTTTCATTCTTTTTGCACACAGAATACCTGCCTCTCTCTCAACCCCCGGGTGTGTGTCAATCAATCACAGAGCCCCCTCCTACCCACCTTACTGCCTTGTGTACGCAGACACCCTTCCAACGCAAACTAGATTACCCCTCCCCTTGGTGACATTTAATTTTGTTCGTCACATGTGGCCCTATGAGATTGTGTTTGTTGTGTTTGAATTGGGTTTAAAGGAATTAGACCACACACGCACAGAGAGAGAGAGAGAGAGAGAGAGAGAGTACGTAAGGGTGGCATTTTAAAGGGAAAACCAATTATAAAGTGTCTTGGTAAGGTATTGGTTCACCACGAGCCCCCAGAATAGTTTCAATGTACCTTGGCATAGATTGGTGTGTCTGGAAGTCTACTGGACGGAAAGGAACACCATTCTAACAAAAGGTAATCCCTCGTTTGGTGGAGATAGTCTTTTAAGTTTTAACACAGGGACCGATTGACGTGCTTGGTCATTAATTGTCAAACTGAGACGAGCGGGCAGCTAGGCAGGATACCTGACAGACGTATAGCGACAAAGTGGGCACGTTCAAGTTCACGTTCATCTTGCATACATGCCCGCCTTGTGTTGAGCGTTTGTCTATGCAATGAATTGTCTATTCACACGAGGAGCGCAATGCGACCTCACAGATGCAAGCGAGTATGGCGGTGTAGTGTCTCTCCCTGTGTGAAAGGCCCTTAAATGGGCCCGATTCATACTTGTTGCATCCGTAAGTACAGAACCTTAACAACTGTTTCATGTATTCATCACTCAATTTACTGTGCAGTATCTATGATGACTATGACGATGGCTGTAGTTTTAATAATTCTACACTTATCACAGAGATGGTGCTCTGTTAACCATTATCTTTTTAACTGTACAAGTCTGTGCTTTACCACAGTACCACTCCATCATGCTTGGTTTCATCATCATTTTTAACTATTTATGATTAACTGTGGGAGTTAACTGGTGGGTTTTTATTCGGCTTGTGCACACTGACTCAATTTCATGTTAATTGGGGTGTATGACGTGCGCAAGACCTGGCGTGCCGTGCACACAGATTTATATCCGGTATGCAGAGGTTTCTGTGTGAATGTCTTTTTAATGTTTTGTGGGTACCGTACGCCATCTTTCAGTATGAAAGCTACGCAGTCTTTTAAATATGAGGCCCCTCGTGTAGGTACAGTATATTATTCATAATCATTTTATAATTCTCGTCAAACCAGTCACCTTGTCATCGTCATCCTGGAAGATACCACTCCCATCAGGACAGAAGTGTTTCATCATAGGATAAATGTAGTCACTCAGAATAATAATAATAATAGTATTGTAGTACCCACTACATAGCAGGCAAATAACTGCAGTAGCCTATCATTTGTCACCCTTTTAGGAATTACAAATGACAGAACCGTAACCACAGCTATGGTGCCATATACTACTGTAGATATTTACCCTCATCAGCACTATGACCCAGAATCCATTTCTAACGGATAGGCTGTCACGCTCTCTGCAATCGTAATTGTGTGTGTGTGTGTGTGTGTGTGTGTGTGTGTGTGTGTGTGTGTGTGTGTGTGTGTGTGTGTGTGTGTGTGTGTGTGTGTGTGTGTGTGTGTGTCATAAAATGGAATGAATGGTTCTCAACAGTTCAGTCGGTAAAATAAAATAATCTTATCCCGTGTTAGAAATCCAATAACAAAAGCTGTGAGCTTTGACCTTTTTCACAAGACGACACAGGTCGCATCGAAACGGGAGCTTCTCTTTTTTTCTTAGAGGTTGAGGTTTCACGTTCAGAAGAACCACACTGAATTACGCCTATATTGCAATTCTAGTGCCAACCGTTAAAGTTTGACCCATAGACGCCACAGCCTATAGTACTAAGCCTGACATTCTGCTATCCAGATTTCTCTGCGAATGAGCTTGCCTCCCTTCACGATTGCAGAAGGAATTGTCTCTCTCATTTCCAGCTTTGAAAGAGACTTGATCAAATTTCAACCCATTGGAACCTGTGGAATCTACTGTATGTGGAACTAACTCGATTCCACAGTCTGAAGAGCTGTATACAGCAGCCTCTAGTTTTGCTAACCTGGCTCACATCGAGCTCTGTCGAACAGAAAGTGTTTGAATGCCTATTACTTTAACCATTTTCAACCTATCGGCTGTTTTCGCCGCAGGCTCAAGCGGTTAAGTATGGTATGTAACACGTGTCCAGTATGTATTCAGGGAGGATGTTGTGTAAACACGGAACGCCCGTAAAGTTCTCACGTTTGGACATTAACGTGTGAGCCGTGAGGAGTGTCAAAACGTATGCGACCACATCCATGCAGTCAGTATGTGGGCAGGCTGCCAAGACAGTTTAACACGTCCACACACAGTGTTGATGCAGTCCTCGTGTCCGTAGTCTCTATATTTAGAGAAAACACACACACACACACACACACACACACACACACACACAGAGAGAGAGAGAGCATGGCCTACTGGCCGTCAGCATTCGCTCTGCAGATTGAGAGAGCAGCTGGACACTTTTAAGTGGGGGTAATGGGGGGCGGAGGGGGGTTTGGCTCCGTCCACTTTGGTTGGTTTGGCCTGGGCACTTTCGTCTAGATGGAAAAAAAACGTTTATGTGTGGCTTTGCTCCGGCGATGCTTCAGAACGATGTGCGCAAGTGTTACAGACTCTTGAGTTAGCAGAGACTTAACCCATTTTGGGTGGGAACCTCTTTTGGTGTTTTAAGCATTATGTTATGCTTTAGCTATTGAAAAATAGCAGATCTACAAGCTCATAGCAGCTTAC
Organism: Protomyctophum parallelum; assembly: GCF_964188405.1. Taxonomy (NCBI): domain Eukaryota; kingdom Metazoa; phylum Chordata; class Actinopteri; order Myctophiformes; family Myctophidae; genus Protomyctophum; species Protomyctophum parallelum. The sequence goes on along the minus strand of NC_139709.1, from coordinate 29,903,572 downwards.
GAGCTTGTAGGTCTGCTATTTTAGAAAAATCACAAATGTGGCGCAAATCTTTGAATATATATTCTTTCAGAGCGTTTTAAACTCAAATCTTTTCTTCTGGGAGGTCCCTGGAACATCATATTTTCAGATGGAGGTTGGTGGCCAATTACATCATTTTTGGGATCCTTGACATGAAATATTGAGCTCCTCTGAGGCTCTGACATAGAAACGGGTATTTCAGAAAACTGTCTTTAGAAGACATTTTTTAGATTTCGACGTCGAGTCTAAATGGGTTAAATATACACAGTTCTTACAGGATTAAGTTGATGATTAATTGTCCCACAAATTGCAATTAACAATTTAATTGCGTCTTGCATCGAACATTAGGAATTAGGAATTCCCTTTGCCTTTTAGGCTTTGTAATCACAAATTGCACATGGAAGATGTGCAATCTTTTCTAACAAATACAGAAGGATATCACTGACATATTTAATAATTAAAAGAATATATCTTTCCACAAAATAGCAGAAATAGTTGATCTACAAGCGTACAATACGTGTTTGTAAGCTTGTACTGTAGATGCGTAAGTGAGACAGTGTTGGTGCTTAAATAGTCGTGAGAACGGTTCTGCGTGCCTGTCTGAACTACCGTGATGCTCCGTTTCTCTGATTGTGCACAGACGGAGTTCAGAAATAAACCACCATGGTATTTATGTTTAGGGGTGGGTACGACCGTGTGTGTGTGTGTGTGTGTGTGTGTGTGTGTGTGTGTGTGTGTGTGAGAGAGAGAGAGAGAGAGAGAGAGAGACTGGCCTACTTCTATAGAGACTCCAGTATTGTACTAGACTAGATGTTCTACCCAATGCTTAATTTTTGCTTCATCATACATGCAATCTCCCACCGAACAATGTACAAGCCTACAATGCGTCTACATCGCAACGCGTTGTGAGCTTGTAGATCGACTGTTCAGCGCCGGACACCGTCATATAGACTAGGTATAAATTGGGCTAAACCCCCCCCGTCCCCCGTCTCTGTCCAGACCATTGTGACCGTCATCTTATCCTTGTGTTGAAAGACGTCGTGATTGTATTCAGTCATTGTGAATCTGGAATTCACATAGCTAAGCACACACGTGATCATATTCATGTAGCGCTGTACAGCTAAGCGCACACCTGATCATATTCATGTAGCGCTGTACATCTAAGCACACACCTGATCATATTCATGTCACGCTGTACAGCACAGCTAAGCACACACTAGCCTCGGAGACCACAGGAGTTTCGTTTAGTCACAAGAAAAAAGAAACGCCTCGGCAAACGAGCCACATTGGTGAGTGCGAGTGAACTACAGTTCTACAGAGTGGCTGAACTGAAGGGGTGAGTATTCTCCGCTGTTTTCCAACGGAGGAGGGTTAAGTGGAGGAAGGGGGCGGGCACTCCGCTTGGTGAACCAATAGGACTGATCCAGGCATCCAGCCGGCACCCGCCCCGCTATACCAGAAATCACACTGGCTGAGCCAGACTAAGCACACGCCTGATCATATTCATGTAGCGCTGTACAGCTAAGCACACACCTGATCATGTTCATGTAGCGCTGTACAGCTAAGCACACACCTGATCATGTTCATGTAGCGCTGTACAGCTAAGCACACACCTGATCATGTTCATGTAGCGCTGTACGGCTAAGCACACACCTGATCATGTTCATGTAGCGCTGTACAGCTAAGCACACACCTGATCATGTTCATGTAGCGCTGTACGGCTAAGCACACACCTGATCATGTTCATGTAGCGCTGTACGGCTAAGCACACACCTGATCATGTTCATGTAGCGCTGTACAGCTAAGATCATATTCATGTAGTGCTGTACAGCTAAGATCATATTCATGTAGTGCTGTACAGCTAAGATCATATTCATGTAGCGCTGTACAGCCAAGCACACACCTGATCATATTCATGTAGCGCTGTACAGCTAAGCACACACCTGATCATATTCATGTAGCGCTGTACATCTAAGCACACACCTGATCATATTCATGTAGCGCTGTACAGCTAAGCACACACCTGATCATATTCATGTAGCGCTGTACAGCTAAGCACACACCTGATCATGTTCATGTAGCGCTGTACAGCTAAGCACACACCTGATCATATTCATGTAGCGCTGTACATCTAAGCACACACCTGATCATGTTCATGTAGCGCTGTACGGCTAAGCACACACCTGGTCATATTCATGTAGTGCTGTACAGCTAAGCACACACCTGATCATATTCATGTCACGCTGTACAGCACAGCTAAGCACACACCTGATCATATTCATGTAGCGCTGTACATCTAAGCACACACCTGATCATGTTCATGTAGCGCTGTACGGCTAAGCACACACCTGATCATATTCATGTAGTGCTGTACAGCCAAGCACACACCTGATCATATTCATGTAGCGCTGTACAGCCAAGCACACACCTGATCATATTCATGTAGTGCTGTACAGCCAAGCACACACCTGATCATGTTCATGTAGCGCTGTACAGCTAAGCACACACCTGATCATATTCATGTAGCGCTGTACAGCTAAGCACACACCTGATCATGTTCATGTAGCGCTGTACAGCTAAGCACACACCTGATCATATTCATGTAGCGCTGTACGGCTAAGCACACACCTGATCATATTCATGTAGCGCTGTACAGCTAAGCACACACCTGATCATATTCATGTAGCGCTGTACAGCTAAGCACACACCTGATCATATTCATGTAGCGCTGTACATCTAAGCACACACCTGATCATGTTCATGTAGCGCTGTACAGCACAGCTAAGCACACACCTGATCATATTCATGTAGCGCTGTACAGCCAAGCACACACCTGATCATATTCATGTAGCGCTGTACAGCTAAGCACACACCTGATCATGTTCATGTAGCGCTGTACGGCTAAGCACACACCTGATCATGTTCATGTAGCGCTGTACAGCTAAGCACACACCTGATCATGTTCATGTAGCGCTGTACAGCTAAGCACACACCTGATCATGTTCATGTAGCGCTGTACGGCTAAGCACACACCTGATCATGTTCATGTAGCGCTGTACGGCTAAGCACACACCTGATCATGTTCATGTAGCGCTGTACAGCCAAGCACACACCTGATCATGTTCATGTAGCGCTGTACAGCTAAGCACACACCTGATCATGTTCATGTAGCGCTGTACGGCTAAGCACACACCTGATCATGTTCATGTAGTGCTGTACAGCTAAGATCATATTCATGTAGTGCTGTACAGCTAAGATCATATTCATGTAGTGCTGTACAGCTAAGATCATATTCATGTAGTGCTGTACAGCCAAGCACACACCTGATCATATTCATGTAGCGCTGTACAGCCAAGCACACACCTGATCATATTCATGTAGTGCTGTACAGCCAAGCACACACCTGATCATATTCATGTAGCGCTGTACAGCCAAGCACACACCTGATCATATTCATGTAGTGCTGTACAGCCAAGCACACACCTGATCATGTTCATGTAGCGCTGTACAGCTAAGCACACACCTGATCATATTCATGTAGCGCTGTACAGCCAAGCACACACCTGATCATATTCATGTAGTGCTGTACAGCCAAGCACACACCTGATCATATTCATGTAGCGCTGTACAGCCAAGCACACACCTGATCATATTCATGTAGTGCTGTACAGCCAAGCACACACCTGATCATGTTCATGTAGCGCTGTACAGCTAAGCACACACCTGATCATATTCATGTAGCGCTGTACAGCCAAGCACACACCTGATCATATTCATGTAGCGCTGTACAGCTAAGCACACACCTGATCATATTCATGTAGCGCTGTACAGCCAAGCACACACCTGATCATATTCATGTAGCGCTGTACAGCCAAGCACACACCTGATCATATTCATGTAGTGCTGTACAGCCAAGCACACACCTGATCATGTTCATGTAGCGCTGTACAGCCAAGCACACACCTGATCATGTTCATGTAGCGCTGTACAGCTAAGCACACACCTGATCATGTTCATGTAGCGCTGTACAGCCAAGCACACACCTGATCATGTTCATGTAGCGCTGTACATCTAAGCACACACCTGATCATGTTCATGTAGCGCTGTACGGCTAAGCACACACCTGATCATATTCATGTAGCGCTGTACATCTAAGCACACACTTGATCATGTTCATGTAGCGCTGTACGGCTAAGCACACACCTGGTCATATTCATGTAGTGCTGTACAGCTAAGCACACACCTGATCATATTCATGTCACGCTGTACAGCACAGCTAAGCACACACCTGATCATATTCATGTAGCGCTGTACATCTAAGCACACACCTGATCATGTTCATGTAGCGCTGTACGGCTAAGCACACACCTGATCATATTCATGTAGCGCTGTACATCTAAGCACACACCTGATCATATTCATGTAGCGCTGTACAGCCAAGCACACACCTGATCATGTTCATGTAGCGCTGTACAGCTAAGCACACACCTGATCATATTCATGTAGCGCTGTACAGCCAAGCACACACCTGATCATATTCATGTAGCGCTGTACAGCCAAGCACACACCTGATCATATTCATGTAGTGCTGTACAGCCAAGCACACACCTGATCATGTTCATGTAGCGCTGTACAGCCAAGCACACACCTGATCATGTTCATGTAGCGCTGTACAGCTAAGCACACACCTGATCATGTTCATGTAGCGCTGTACAGCCAAGCACACACCTGATCATGTTCATGTAGCGCTGTACATCTAAGCACACACCTGATCATGTTCATGTAGCGCTGTACGGCTAAGCACACACCTGATCATATTCATGTAGCGCTGTACATCTAAGCACACACCTGATCATGTTCATGTAGCGCTGTACAGCCAAGCACACACCTGATCATATTCATGTAGTGCTGTACAGCCAAGCACACACCTGATCATATTCATGTAGCGCTGTACAGCCAAGCACACACCTGATCATATTCATGTAGTGCTGTACAGCCAAGCACACACCTGATCATGTTCATGTAGCGCTGTACAGCTAAGCACACACCTGATCATATTCATGTAGCGCTGTACAGCCAAGCACACACCTGATCATATTCATGTAGCGCTGTACAGCTAAGCACACACCTGATCATATTCATGTAGCGCTGTACAGCCAAGCACACACCTGATCATATTCATGTAGCGCTGTACAGCCAAGCACACACCTGATCATATTCATGTAGTGCTGTACAGCCAAGCACACACCTGATCATGTTCATGTAGCGCTGTACAGCCAAGCACACACCTGATCATGTTCATGTAGCGCTGTACAGCTAAGCACACACCTGATCATGTTCATGTAGCGCTGTACAGCCAAGCACACACCTGATCATGTTCATGTAGCGCTGTACATCTAAGCACACACCTGATCATGTTCATGTAGCGCTGTACGGCTAAGCACACACCTGATCATATTCATGTAGCGCTGTACATCTAAGCACACACTTGATCATGTTCATGTAGCGCTGTACGGCTAAGCACACACCTGGTCATATTCATGTAGTGCTGTACAGCTAAGCACACACCTGATCATATTCATGTCACGCTGTACAGCACAGCTAAGCACACACCTGATCATATTCATGTAGCGCTGTACATCTAAGCACACACCTGATCATGTTCATGTAGCGCTGTACGGCTAAGCACACACCTGATCATATTCATGTAGCGCTGTACATCTAAGCACACACCTGATCATATTCATGTAGCGCTGTACAGCCAAGCACACACCTGATCATGTTCATGTAGCGCTGTACAGCTAAGCACACACCTGATCATATTCATGTAGCGCTGTACAGCCAAGCACACACCTGATCATATTCATGTAGCGCTGTACAGCCAAGCACACACCTGATCATATTCATGTAGTGCTGTACAGCCAAGCACACACCTGATCATGTTCATGTAGCGCTGTACAGCCAAGCACACACCTGATCATGTTCATGTAGCGCTGTACAGCTAAGCACACACCTGATCATGTTCATGTAGCGCTGTACAGCCAAGCACACACCTGATCATGTTCATGTAGCGCTGTACATCTAAGCACACACCTGATCATGTTCATGTAGCGCTGTACGGCTAAGCACACACCTGATCATATTCATGTAGCGCTGTACATCTAAGCACACACCTGATCATGTTCATGTAGCGCTGTACGGCTAAGCACACACCTGGTCATATTCATGTAGTGCTGTACAGCTAAGCACACACCTGATCATATTCATGTCACGCTGTACAGCACAGCTAAGCACACACCTGATCATATTCATGTAGCGCTGTACATCTAAGCACACACCTGATCATGTTCATGTAGTGCTGTACGGCTAAGCACACACCTGATCATATTCATGTAGCGCTGTACATCTAAGCACACACCTGATCATATTCATGTAGCGCTGTACAGCCAAGCACACACCTGATCATATTCATGTAGCGCTGTACATCTAAGCACACACCTGATCATATTCATGTAGCGCTGTACAGCCAAGCACACACCTGATCATGTTCATGTAGCGCTGTACAGCTAAGCACACACCTGATCATATTCATGTAGCGCTGTACAGCCAAGCACACACCTGATCATGTTCATGTAGCGCTGTACAGCTAAGCACACACCTGATCATGTTCATGTAGCGCTGTACAGCCAAGCACACACCTGATCATGTTCATGTAGCGCTGTACATCTAAGCACACACCTGATCATGTTCATGTAGCGCTGTACGGCTAAGCACACACCTGATCATATTCATGTAGCGCTGTACATCTAAGCACACACCTGATCATGTTCATGTAGCGCTGTACGGCTAAGCACACACCTGGTCATATTCATGTAGTGCTGTACAGCTAAGCACACACCTGATCATATTCATGTCACGCTGTACAGCACAGCTAAGCACACACCTGATCATATTCATGTAGCGCTGTACATCTAAGCACACACCTGATCATGTTCATGTAGCGCTGTACGGCTAAGCACACACCTGATCATATTCATGTAGCGCTGTACGGCTAAGCACACACCTGATCATATTCATGTAGTGCTGTACATCTAAGCACACACCTGATCATGTTCATGTAGTGCTGTACATCTAAGCACACACCTGATCATATTCATGTAGCGCTGTACGGCTAAGCACACACCTGATCATATTCATGTAGTGCTGTACAGCTAAGCACACACCTGATCATATTCATGTAGCGCTGTACGGCTAAGCACACACCTGATCATATTCATGTAGCGCTGTACGGCTAAGCACACACCTGATCATATTCATGTAGCGCTGTACAGCTAAGCACACACCTGATCATATTCATGTAGCGCTGTACGGCTAAGCACACACCTGATCATATTCATGTAGCGCTGTACAGCTAAGCACACACCTGATCATATTCATGTAGCGCTGTACAGCCAAGCACACACCTGATCATGTTCATGTAGCGCTGTACAGCCAAGCACACACCTGATCATGTTCATGTAGCGCTGTACAGCTAAGCACACACCTGATCATGTTCATGTAGCGCTGTACATCTAAGCACACACCTGATCATATTCATGTAGCGCTGTACATCTAAGCACACACCTGATCATATTCAGGCCACATTCATATCGGCACAAAGTGAGCAGCATACATGCAGATCAGCCCAACAAGAAGGAGGTTGGTGGTATAGTGGCTGGTGATGCAATAAGGGTCGTACCATCTTCACTCACTGGGAGGGGACAGCTGTCTCTGCTTTGTAGAGTGTATTATATGATGTGCAGATGTCTCATTTATGTGTACATTTACCATATTCACACGGCTGGCTTTTTAAATTTATTTGACATAATTTGCAGCATCTCACTAAAGGGATCAGCTGTCTATAACAGCATTTGTGTCCCCGGATGAATGTATTTCACCCAAATCTTGCCCAAAAATTGAGTAATGCATGGCCTCTAGGCCTGTCACGATTACAAATTTAAGTCGACGTTTAATATTCACACAAATTATTGTGATTAACGATTTAATTGTGTTTTTGGCATTGAACTGTTCACGAATACCTGGAATATACAACAATTGCTGACCAAAAATGGTTAAAACATGCAGAAATTGCTTTTTTAATGTATGAACATTTTTCAACATAGAAACGATTATGACAAAATAATTGCGATTAGCTGAAATAATTGCGAGTAGACGATCATGTAATAATTGTGACAGGCCTACTTCCAAGTACCGAATGCACAGGGAAGCATCGCGTTGTTAATCCTGTCTTGTTCTCTTACCCCACCCACCCCAAGTATGATGTCAGAAAAATGTCCGCTGTGTAAAAATGGTCAATGCTGCTGCAGTGAAATGTCAGTGTTTGAGTTCATTAACCAATAACGCTTGTTTTAACTGAGAAAGGTGAAGATGACGTTAAACCGATACTAGATCAGTGTGTCAAATGGCGGCTTGATCTTAAACCAGTGATGGTTGTCTGTTAGTACGGAGTCTGAGTGCTGTGTCAAATATGACTGGAATCTTAGTTTGTCTCTAAGCTACTGATTGTCAAGTGCCTCGCTAGGAATAGCAATTACTATTACTAAAGTATTTTTACTGACCTTTTTTGCAATTAGTTTTTTCGCCTTCATTCTTTCTAATATCCAACAAGGACGAGTGGTTTGGAGTTCAGGGATTGTAAAAGAGTTTTGTGATTGAATGTATTCATTTCAGGTCCCGTTCATGTTTATGAACTTTGTAACCCTTTGGGTGAATGAACTGCCTTGCAGGTTATCACAGATCTCAATTCTAGGCTGACATGTTGTTACATGAATAATGGCCTGGAAACACTGCCAATCCGATACTGACCCGTTGTCGCGCCACAACTAACGCCAGGGCTCCACTGGGCGCGTCTGCGTCGCGTCTCCGTCAGTGTCGGGAATGTGCCCTTTTAATCAATGGAGGGTGGCTCCACTGCCCGCGTGGCGTTGCGTTGTGCTGCGTTCGGTGACTCAAAAATTGCCCCGGTTCGTTTTTTGACGCACGCACGCGTCCAGTCATGTATAAAATAATGTTGCTGACGCGCAGTTTTCAAAAGCCTGCGGTGGAGCACCTCTAGCGTAACGTTGACGTTGTCATGCCGCACGCGTGACGCGACGGAGACGCAACGCGCCCAGTGGAGCCCTGGCGTAAGGCAGGAAAGGATAACGCATTTTAGGTATTTTCAACAAGTGCGGTGGGTAATGAAAGTGAGTTCTCCACACTTCGAGCCTGAAGTCGCCTCGATGGAAGTAAAAGTTTAAATTGTCCCAGTTCAAGGTCATCCCTTGGAACTGTCCCTGATTCTGTCCTCTGTGGTGACGCAGGACCTTGTAGCCCAGTGAAAGCACACTTAAACCGTCGGCTCCATTAACCTGAGTTGAGTAAGGGACTATATGGGTCTGGAAGAGGAGGACAGTAGCATGCTGTTGGAGCTACAAGTGCACCAAATTGTTTTCACGAAAAGTAACCTACGACAAAACGTTTTCCGTTCATTTAACTCTGAGTGAACTGGTCCATTTGCCTAGATTTGTTCACTCATGGACATAAAAACTGATAAATTTGCACACTGTAAGAAATGGCAGCACCCGAAGACAATCAAACCAATGCCAAAGTGCAGTAACTTCGTTTTTATGACTAGTGTTGATTTGTTTCTCTATTTTTAAGAATGGCACAAAAATATTTGTAAAACCTGAAAGTGGCCTAAATAGGTGGAAAGTGGAAAAAGATAATTCCAAAAAAAAAAAAAAAAAGTTTGCGATTTCTTCCGTCTGAATTTCAGTAGACCTTAACATAGCCCATGCAAATTGGATTGTTTTAATGTTCATCATTTGTAATCTTAATACAGATATACAAGCATGACATTTGTGTATTTGCATAATTATGACATTTGTAGCTCACGTCTTGCCGTTCTTTGGACACTGATAATATTCTGAAGAGTGTTTTGTATATTGTAGTGATTTGTGCCAACAGAATGTATTCCTACTAATGCTGTGACCTGTGTGCAGTCTTTTAGTGATGACGGTGTATCTGTGAGACAGTCTTGAATAAAGCTGAATGTTGTAAAAGATTCGCTCTCTATTTGACTTATTTCACAGCTAAAACTGAAAGCTAGACATTGAACAACCTTGGTGGTTCTTTTTTTTCATGTCAAGGACCCCCAAATGTATGTACTGTATTAGGCCGGTAAGGCCACAGACCCCCATCTGAATAGATATTGTGCCAGGCACTCCTATCGAAGAAGAGTTGTTTGGTAAAACATTTACAATGTTCAACATTTTTCATAATGTACAAACCCACTGCGTGTGACACACTGTGAGCCTGTAGATGAACATACTGTACAGGGGTTAAAGTGGATGAACTCATTTTGTTATGTCAACTACCTATGTTGGGCGACCCTTTGACCCCACTTTATGAACCCCTGATTTATCACAAGAGCAGATAACTTACGTGATTACAGAGCTTACAAACGGAGCAACATGATGCCACACTGCTGTGGTTGCTGCTGTGGTCACTGCTCACATAACACATCTCCCTGTTTTTACTAACCAATGTTTCGGTGGTCACCTTCACCGAAAGCTAGACTATGAATAGGCCTTAAGACTGTAAGGTATTCAACTGTGTTCAGGGCAGGGTTTTATGGAGGCCCTGAAGGCCAGGCATGGCCTCCGTGGAAATTATATGCCCATCAGGCCACAGTGGCCTTGATGCCCTGCCCACATTTTGTCTCAGCTTTATCGTTTTCTCCTTTGTATCTTTACTGGACTGGTGAGGTTTTTAATACTCTGAGTTTCTGGATTCTCTTTAACAACTTAAAGTTAAAACCCCAGCATCCCGTATTGTGGGGAAAGCTATCTCTGAAAATAGCAGGTCCACAAGGTCACAACTCGTCACGTTTGGCTATATTCAGCGAAAGATTTCTCCACAATTACCGAAAACAGAAAATACACTAGAATTGAGCCCTGGGGGACTCCGGTCAACCAACATATGGTTTAAAGTGGTTTAACTCTCGCTGGCTCTCCATCCCCATCTTCATGTGAGTCATTTTCTCCAGGGCGTGAGTCATTTGTCATTTAGATTTAAAAATTAAAATCATCTTTGACCCTTAACATAAATTGCGTTCTAATATCTGTAGCCTATATGTGTAATATAATGCAATATTAAAATGTGGCATTGGTGTGTGGATGGTAGGCTACTAGTCTACATACGATACACAGTACATGTTTTCTTTTTAAAGCTCTGTAGACTGTACAAGTACATGCTTGGAAGAATAGACTAGACGTAATGGGACTAGGCCGCCTGCCCTACACACTAACAACTGCCAAAATGTACGATTGACGATCAAGTAACCATCTTAATAGCTGCAAGTAGCCAACAGAGGGCACCACATTACCAAGAATAACAGAAGCGTCCCTCTGGGGGCTCCGTGGGTGTAGTTTCTCCAGGTGACCGGTAGGTGTCAGTGCAACATAGCGCTTGGATGAGGATAGGGTTGATGGAGCAGGATCTTGCCGCTCCTTGGCTAATGGCCATGCTGTGAGTTTGAACTTGACCTTGACGGAGATAATCTCCAACTCACAACACTGCAGCATTGTTGGCCATTTGAACGCGGTTTAGCCTCAGCCATTGTAGTATATAAATATAATAATATATAAGTTATATAATGATTTTAATTCATCTCTATTTTTACGTGACAGTTTAGATTTTGTTCATAATGAACAACGCAAAAAACCCACGTAGAAAACCCCCACGTAAAGCCAGCTAAACCGCCTGCTGTAGGCTAGGCGCTATACTTCATATTCATAACCAAAATGGCTGATCTAACAGGTTACAATTGCAATGGATTGTGAGCCTATATAGATCATCTGCTATTTTCTCTTTCACAAACAAAAGACAAAAATTTGAAACTGATCTGAAATCCAAAGCTTCCGAGAGCCCAGTAGCCAGCCATGTCAACATACTATCCCTGTAATCTGTCCAAAAAAACATTCATTTTTTTATTATCATTTAAACAATAGGCCTACTTTAAAAATATATAGGCCTATATAATAATAATAATAATAATATTGAAAATGTTTTCACTATTTTGGTGTGACACTCTGAAGTAGTAGGCCTATAGGGCTGCGAGCATTAAGTTATCAAAAAATATAAAAAGTTGGAGTTACAGGTTTCAGCCCTGACAGCAACTGTGTGTGTGTGTGTGTGTGTGTGTGTGTGTGTGTGTGTGTGTGTGTGTGTGTGTGTGTGTGTGTGTGTGTGTGTGTGTGTGTGTGTGTGTGTGTGTGTGTGTGTGTGTGTGTGTGTGTGTGTGTGTGTGTGTGTGTGTGTTTGTGTGTGTGTGTGTGTGTGTGTGTGTGCGCGTGCGGAGATACAGGATGTATATAGTGGTTTCCATCCATGTGTGAACAGACCAGGCTCTGTGCTCTTGAACTTGACAGAGGTGTGTGTGTGTGTGTGTGTGTGTGTGTGTGTGTGTGTGTCCTGGAGCACGCGTTCTGTGAAGAAAGGAGAGAGGGGGGGGGGCTGAAGGAGGGACAAAATGAAGGAAGATAAAGGAGCAGAAAATGTGGTTGCTATAGATACTTGGCACGGTGCCAAATAGGGGGAAAGCCCATTTGCATTTATTCAAATAATAATAATAATAGCTAGCTCAGTGCTCCTTGCGCCTCTCTCTCTCTCTCTCGCACGCACGCACGCACACACACACACACACACACACACACACACACACACACACACACACACACACACACACACACACACACACACACACACACACACTGAACCTATAGTGCCTCATTAAATTGGCTCTGGCAGTGCCTTGCCAGTTGCCATAAAGCCTTAGCAGTATTGTAGTGTAGTATAGGCCTACTACTGTCTCACACTATTCTGCAATGTCAGATGAATCCACATGATGTAGAAAAAATACTTTCTGAAGACTGCTTTTTTATTCCATACGGAAAGGGTATTCCTGTATTCCTGTGTGTGTACTGTGTGTGTGTGTGTGTGTGTGTGTGTGTGTGTGTGTGTGTGTGTGTGTGTGTGTGTGTGTGTGTGTGTGTGTGTGTGTGTGTGTGTGTGTGTGTGTGTGTGTGTGTGTGTGTGTGTGTGTGTGTGTGTGACTGTGTGTGTGTGCGTGCGTGCGTGCGTGCGTGCGTGAAATCAATGTGAATTTTATGTAGCATTAGTCGGTTTTTTAGATATATTGTATATATTTGGAAATTAGCATACACAGTTACACACTAGGCCTACATGCTATTCAAGTTAGCATGATTGATAAGGATAGCTCTATATGCTAAATTAGGAGACAACTAAAGCGTCTATTTCTCCTGTTCAACTCTGTTGGCTCTATTTTGCGTTCGTTTAGTCAACAATAAATGTATAATTTTTTATTATAGTCCTATTTTAGTAAACAAGTGGATCATCAGACAGGGTTGAATGTAGGCTACAGTAAAACTGTTGGGCCAACACAAGACACAAATGCTGCCTATAGCTGAGATTTGTAAATATCTTCTTCTAATTATGTTGCATTTTTTCATTATTGTATAGGCTATATAGGCTATTAACAATAATGAGAAAATTTAGAAGATTTTATTTAAAAACCTCAGGCATCATTGTTTTGTTATCAATGTGTGATTTGGCTAATTTAAAATCACACAATTCATATTTTAAGGTGGGCCTAAATTTCGTTTTAATTTGATAAGAATTATCAACACTCCTATTCACATTTTCTTTAAAAATGTCTGTATAAAATAAAAACTATACTGTTAAGAGTAAAATAAAACATATATAGCCTAGTTTTTTCTATGTATAGCCTATCCTAATATATGATACAATTCCTTACAAACAAACACAAATAAATCAATTAGCCTATTAGGCCTGTAGCCTACTATTGTGCCATATTAAGCATATTTTCGATTATCATTATATATTTTATTTGACTTTAAAACTGTTATAATTTTAATTATTGCTGTATTTTCTGACAGTCGCCTATCAGGCAGTATAACATCAGGCATAGGTTTTTGTCTCATAAATATACAGTATGTCTTGACTTCACAAATGCATACACTAACTGGGTTACATTCACTGACTAGGGCCTGCTCTGCTAAAACGTTTCTTTTATAGAAATTATTAATTTAAAAATGAACCATAAATACAATAATAGTAGGCTATAAATTCCAACACATAGCCTACTTCCCTGAAACTTCAAACTTCATCACTGTATATAGTGAATACAATACAATAATAAATGCACAGTGCAGTGAGGTCAAATGTAGTGCATGTCTTTATTTTTGACATATAAGAAACAAGCAATGTTATGTGAGAATGATACAGGCCAAGATACAGTAGTATATCGTTTCATTACATTTTTGCATGACCTACAATTTAAACAACAGTTGAACGTGTGATGATAGCTTCAGGGCTGATCAAATGATTCTCCTGACTTGGTGAAACAGTGCATGTCAACATCATTGCCATAAGAGATGAATATAAAAACGTTCGTTCTTTCATTCTGAAAACAAGAATTCTCCATGCACTCAAACACTGAACAGTTAAACAGGAACAGAGAATGCATTTGATGAATTATGTTAATTAATAACAATAACACATTTTATTTCAGTGAACAATACAAATGTCTAACCCCCCTTTCTGTTTTCTTTTTTCTTTTTGTTTATGATTTATATCCCATTTGTGTGTGTGTGTGTGTGTGTGTGTGTGTGTGTGTGTGTGTGTGTGTGTGTGTGTGTGTGTGTGTGTGTGTGTGTCCAAGTTCAATTGAAGAGAGTAGTAGTATGTGTCAAAAAGTAGCAAGAGAGCAGAGTCACAAGCTTATGTCTTGTATGGACTAGTAAACAGCACTGATGCCAACACCATTGTTTTTAGAATGTAAGACTAAAGGTGACAACTGTATACAATGTGGCGTGTCATATAGGCAAAACATTTCAAATTCTTTCTAAAATAGCCGACATATAAGAACACAACGCTTCACAATGTGATGCGTTGCGAGCTTGTAGATCAGCTGTTTCTGTGGCACAACAAAGTGCAGTATACAGGGCTTAAGTGTTTAAGAAATTGCATGTGCTCTGTTTATTAGAGATATGAAATGTCAGCTTCATGGGGATTAACCTACTGTTGCTAAATAAAAAACACCCAAATTGCTAAATGCAACTAAAGTTTAGCACCAACAGAGGCTAAGCATATAGTTAGCTCACACATGCTATATGCTGCTGTGTTGGTCTGTCAACTCTGTGCAATTATTGAGACTTTATTGTTAGTGTTATATAGATGAAGTGCCGTCTTTCTTTCGCTATGGTTGCTCATGGCGCTGCAATCGTGTCCGACTGCAAACATTTAGACAACTCCTTGTGTGGTCTTAAGCACCTTCGAGCTGGCATGCCTATATTGGGCATGGCATAGCCACAAATGTCCCCAAATAGCTAAAATAGCAGATCTACAAGCTCACGGATCACATAGCGTCACATTGTAAGCTTGTAGATCGGCAGCCTTTTACGCTATATTGTATCTGGGCTCTATTAAAGGCGGGTTTAGCATAATACTGTTTATTGTCTTGGGGGATACACAGTGGGTGTAATGCTAAGTATTTCTGTGGTATATTATGTGTCTTTTAAATCAAAGATGAAGACATGCAAAGTTACATGCAAAGCTGTGTGTGTGTGTGTGTGTGTGTGTGTGTGTGTGTGTGTGTGTGTGTGTGTGTGTGTGTGTGTGTGTGTGTGCGATGTGCGTGGCCATGGCATGGGGCATCATTACAGTATGTCAAGTCAAGGACAACATAAGTTACAGTAGCGTGACATCACTGTAATGTTCCAATGATGATATCTCTTCATCATCATCGTCATCATCATCATCATCATCATCAAAAATGACATAACATCCACGACAAAGTAGGTATCACAACTAATGATGATAAAATATCAGCTGCCTGTATACAAGTACAGTATATCCATGTTTCATCTTGGATACCGGTAGTTTGAATCTCATAATGTAGCAGTATATAGATGCTGTGTTGTTGTCAACCCCCAATGACAATCTGCATCTATTCTGATCTGCTGGATCATATTCGTTGAACGCAATCATTTTCATTTAGTTTCCAGGAAGGATTTTGCGGGCAGGCCGTGGTGTGACATATCTATTACTGTATTGAGGTTTTCCTCGATACTTGTGCATGTAGGTTCACTTCAGAATGCAGCAGATTAAGGCGTTTAAGCTGTTAAAAATAGAAATAAACGAAATACAAAAAAGTCTCGAGGGGGAGGCCCCCGGCCTGGACTCTCTACTGGGGATAGGACTCTCATTTTCCAGTGTCCTTACAACCTAGAAACGTCCCAGTTAGAGGGAAGGAGCATATTATAACGCATGCTTTTTATATCCGTACACAGTTAAATCCCGAGTGTTTAACTTTCCCATTTATAACCCAGCTATTTAGCTGGGTTCCAAACGAGGATTGATCGTTTGGAACCAAATGGATTTGTACGGGTCCGTAACTCTGAGAGTGTACAGATGGAACCAAATGGGCCTGTAGGACTATGGCTGCACAATATTAGAAAAACATGCGATATGCCATGACATTGTTGAATATTGTGATGATTACATGACTCGCAATGAATAGCTGTATATGCACACAAATGGAGAAAATTAAAGTAGAAGAAAGAAATCGATTACTGTATATTTACACCATGGCTACTGGCTACTAGCAGGCAGCGTTCATTTGGAGCTGAGGAGTGTTTAGGATTGTGCAGTGTACAAGCTATTGTAATACCTATAGGTGGAGGAAAATAGGAATATTTCATTCAAATGATGGTTCCTTGATGGGGTTCCAAATGGACCCTTACGAGTCTGTAACTCTTGAGAGCGTACAAATGGAACCAAATGGACCCGTTAAAAATGAACATTCAGGATTTTCCAGTGAACCGGCTATAATATCAGTGGTTCAAAAGAGAAATTTGATGTAATTTGCCCGGGACTTAAACTAGTGAACATAGCAGATCTAGAAGCTCTGTGAGCTTGCAGATCGGCTATTAAACATTTGTTTTCTAATTGATGGAATTTCTTAGATTTTTCTTAGATTTCTTCTTGAAATTAATTTAATTTAATTCATGAATAATGTTGCTTTGTTGGGCATGTTTTTTTTTTAATGTTTTGAAAATAATAATAATACATTTAAAACAAAATGTAGGAAACCAAAAATAAAGGGACCCATACAAATCAAAGGATGGTTCCTTTCTCCATCTCTGGTTGTATACGGCGGAGGTTCAAATATCCACATGCAGCCCCTCATGTCTTCCTGTTGGCACCGTCCGCCTAACGGCTCTCCCTCCCTCCAACGACGTGCTGATGTCACAGCCCCTAGCTGGCCAATCAGACAGCCTCGAGGCGTCACGTGGGGTCTCGGTCGGTCCAATCCAGAGAGGTCTTGCAGGCTCCTTATTACGTGCTGTTAACGCAGACCTGGAAAAGACAACAAATAAGAGAGAGAGAGTGAGATTCGTGCAGCGTGTAACCGAGACACAGAACAGACAAACAAAATGTGTTATTTCCATTTGCATTGTCATAATTACAAAGGACTTTGAGATGCGGTCAAATGCTAGAAACCAGATCTGCGTCTGAGTCTAGTATATCGAGGGAGAGGCAGCGTGTGTGTGTGTGTGTGTGTGTGTGTGTGTGTGTGTGTGTGTGTGTGTGTGTGTGTGTGTGTGTGTGTGTGTGTGTGTGTGTGTGTGTCTGGATCCTGTCACCTTTGACCTCTAAGTCTGGAGTGTGGGTGTTGAGAGGAAACACAGTCAGTGGGGACTACCAAAATTATGCCTCGGGGAAAACTTGGGAGACACACACACACACACACACACACACACACACACACACACACACACACACACACACACACACACACACACACACACACACACACACGTCTACTGTCTGGTTTTGCATTGTCGTGACTGATGAGGATAAAGATCTGACTATAGGAGGAGATAATGGGTCTAATCTTTCTGCCATTTGATCTGGGTAACAGATTCTATATGAAACGGCCATATAGCAACAAAGGGGAGTGAATTCTACACAGAGCAAACAGAGCAGGGCACCGACCGATGTTCAACGAAAAAAAACATACAGTACCACTTCACGCACGCACACAATTGCCTCCCCTATAATAAGCTACAGTACAGTAAGGAGAGGCACTTGGAATGACTCACTACTATGCCGGAGGGGGGTGTGTGTGTGTGTGTGTGTGTGTGTGTGTGTGTGTGTGTGTGTGTGTGTGTGTGTGTGTGTGTGTGTGTGTGTGTTTAAATCTGTAAATGGTACGGACATACTGACATGATGATACTGACCATGATAGTCCACAACCTAATTAATGATGATGATGATGATGAATTGCATTTTTATAGCGCTTTTCCAAGTGCTCAAAGCTATTCAAAAATAGCAGATATACAAGCTCACAGCGTGTCACTTGTGCATACATATACATATAATATTGTGCGTCCTTGACATGAAAAAGTTTGAGCACCACTAATATAGCAACATAGGGTTTTCAGAAAGCCAAAGCCTACTGTATGTTGATTTAGAAGACATTTGTAGAATCGGCCTCAGGTCATAATGACAGTGAGTCCATGGAATCAAATGGACCCATTGTCACATTCACAGACGTTGTGTCATTGATTGTCGTGACTAGGTCTTGTCATTTCCATGTATTCGGCTGGTCCCTGGTCTAGTTTGCTTGGTTCTATATGCTTTTGTTTGGCCCAGCTGTATCTGATTTGTAATCAGCCCTCATGTGTATCAGTCTTGTTCCCCAGTCAGGACCCATGATGTAAACATGTCTTAGTGCGTTTTATCATTCGTTAGCATTCATATCGTTTATGCATTTGGGTTCTCAAGTCTCAACATGTGACACCTATACGGCTGAGGCGTTGCACCCTCTCAGAGTTAAGGGTAGATCATCCCCAAAATGACTTTTTTCCCTCAATCAATTACTCAACATAATGAATTAATGGAGGTTGTTTTTGTTTAAACACATTCCTGGTCCAATATTCAGATATTTGATTAATTGAACTAAAATAGGAGGCCAAGCTTAACGAGTAACACTACATCTCTAAAGCTTAGCTTACATGTATAACCTCCACAGTGCGATATATATTCTCCTCGGATTCTCCCCGAAGTGCGAGAGTTGTTCTGGAGCCTTAAACTCATGGGGACTAAACGCACGGCGTCGTGGGGTGAGTAATTGATTGCGTTAAAAAAAAAGTCATTTTGGGGATGAAGTACCTATCTCTTTAAATTAACACAAATGGACTATAATGTCTGGACCGAAGCACTATTTCAGACATGGGGCCATTATAATGGTTTCATGTCTGGGTCCCCCCCCTCCCATCCTCTGGGGGGGTGTACATCTATCTGCCCATGCTGGCTCCAACGTATAGGGTCATCATGTATTCAGATGGGACCTACATGTACCATGGTGTGTGTGTGTCCCCTCCCTCAAAGACACGAACACAAAGAAGAGCGCCTATGTTACTGTCATCTGCACTGTACAGTACAATCCTTAGTGACAGTTTAACTCGGAGAGTTTTAAGAATTACGGTGACCAGATGTCCCAGTTTTTCTTTTTCCTTTTTTTTTCGGGAGTGTCCCGGTTCCAAGCTGGGTGTCCTCCCGAATAAATAACTGTAAAACACTATAATGTCCCGGTTTTCAACGTTCACCGCCCAATTAGTCTCTCAGAGCCAGACACTTCTCCGCCGCAGTCTTTGAATGCTACAGAGAGACTGTAATTCTGCCCCATAAAAGTTGAGAACGGGAAGGTAGAGGTACAGTATTCGACCAATCATTCAGCGTTTGCGACAAAACTTTTTAAATACATTTTTGAATTTCCATTTCTACTAAGCGGCAGGCAGCAGGCTACACTAGCTAGGCTACTAATTTGGTTAGCATTAAGAGTTACACATTAAGAGACACTACAGCACAGGCAAAACTTAAGTGTGTGTGTGTGTGTGTGTGTGTGTGTGTGTGTGTGTGTGTGTGTGTGTGTGTGTGTGTGTGTGTGTGTGTGTGTGTGTGTGTGTGTGTGTGTGCGCGTGCGTGCGTGCGTGCAGGGCGGGGGACTATCCACTTGATTTTCTACAGATTTTCAGTAACCTACAGACTATTAGGCAGAACTTCCAAATGCTTTGAAAATGGTGTGAGACTATGTCAGTCTCTCTCTACTGACTCTCTACTAACTAGACTATACTATCAAACTGAGACTGTGTTGTTTACCACAATGAAGTTGTTTTAAGTGCTTACATACATCATGTGTCATGTTCTGCTCCCCTCATTAGTAGCCCGATCCACCATCCATGGGGTTGAAAAGGTGCAGTCACTATAGGTGCGAGTGCTAAAAGTGTTAAAATCAATTGTCTCCCCTCCCGATGAAAACGCATATGGTGCATGTGTGTAGCTTGTACGTGTATGTTTAGGGTCTGTTGTGACTGAGGGTTGCAACTGTATACCTGTATCCTGAATCCTATATATGAGTTCTCTCTTCTGAATTGATAAAAATTGGCATCCCAACCTGAATTTTCTGTTTACTTAAGAGCTGGAGAAGCAGAGAGTTCTGTCACTGAACAAACACCATTTGGAAATGATTACTATATCAGAATGTAGAGCTTATCAATTATTTCAACAAAAGACCTTTACCTTAAATGCGTGACAAATACATATAGGCCTACATAATACACACTGGAGAAACTGAACAACAAGAGGGGCCAGACCTAAGCGGATCACGTCTCTTTTGCACAAAACAAACTGTAGGCTACAGCATTCATACAAACCCCCTGCTTCTACAATGGGGGCTTCTTTCTTTTCCCTGTTCACATGCACACAAAGACATTTATGGAACATAAAAAGCGGCCGAGAAAACAGGACACGCAATGCTGTGTACGACGTGGCCTCAGATGATATTCTTATGGTAACAAGCTAGGGAAATCCTTTCTACGCATCAGGAGCACAGGACAGAGAGAGAGAGAGAGAGAGAGAGAGAGAGAGAGAGAGAGAGAATGAGAGAGAGAGAGAGAGAGAGAGAGAGAGAGAGAGAGAGAGAGAGAGAGAGAGCAATGGTGTAAAAAGTAAACTAAGTACATTTACTCAAGTACTGTACTTAAGTAACATTTAACTTAAGTAACAAGGTTGTCTCAGTAAGACAGCCCTCCCCCTATCCACAAGGAGCAGCAGTGCACCAAAGCATTATGGGAATTGTAGTCCAGGAAGGAAGTGAGCCCAGCCCAGTGTCCATGACATCAGAGACACTGGGCTCACTGCTAAAATCAAAAAAATCTAAAACCACATATTACACACATAAAGACCCCCAGGAAAGTGTTCTAAATCTGTAAATGTCATTAACATATATTATTTTGCAAAGAGAGAAGGAGGGAGAAGGGGGAAAAGAGGGAGAGCGGGGGGAGAGTGAAAGAGAGGGAGAAAGAGAGAAGGAAAGAGGGAGAGAACGAGAGAGAAAAAAAGAGCGAGAAACAACATTTGGCCCTCACAAGTATAGCAATAAAGAACACACACACGCAGTCGGAACATTGTGTGGGTCCAACAAAGACGTCGGGCGGGCGGCCCACTCCGCTCCACTCATGATGAACACATGTCATTGGATCACAGCTCCTCTGAAGCTCACAGTCCGCTGTGCTCTAAGTGGCCGTGACTGAGCCCTGAATGGGTGGCCCGGCGACTCACCCTGTGCGTGCGTGCGTGCACGTGTGTGTGTGTGTGTGTGTGTGTGTGCGTGTGCGTGCGTGCGTGCGTGTGTGCGTGCGTATATGTGTGTGTGTGTGTACTAGAGCCCCCATCCTATGGGAACCAAAGCTTCACAGCGGGATAAAGGTCAAGGGTCAGGCTGTCTGTTAGATTCAAGTGCATGCACGCACGCTTGTGCTCACACACACACACACACACACACACACACACACACACATGCACATACGTCACCTGATAATTATTGTTATTCAGTTCAGGCGCAACGCTAAAATGCAGAGGTGGAAGGAGTACTTGAGTACATTACTGAGTACATTATAAGGAGTACTTGAGTACATTACTCAAGTTCTGGACTTGAGAATGATTTTGAGGTATTGACTATTTATACTAGACCGCTGCCCGGCTGTAGAGCACCGAGTCTATTTATACTAGGCCGCTGCCCGGCTGTAGAGCACTGAGTCTATTTATACTAGGCCGCTGCCCGGCTGTAGAGCACCCAGTCTATTTATACTAGGCCGCTGCCCGGCTGTAGAGCACCGAGTCTATTTATACTAGGCCTCTGCCCGGCTGTAGAGCACTGAGTCTATTTATACTAGGCCGCTGCCCGGCTGTAGAGCACTGAGTCTATTTATACTAGGCCGCTGCCCGGCTGTAGAGCACCGAGTCTATTTATACTAGACCGCTGCCCGGCTGTAGAGCACCGAGTCTATTTATACTAGGCCGCTGCCCGGCTGTAGAGCACCGAGTCTATTTATACTAGGCCGCTGCCCGGCTGTAGAGCACCGAGTCTATTTATACTAGACCGCTGCCCAGCTGTAGAGCACCGAGTCTATTTATACTAGACCGCTGCCCGGCTGTAGAGCACCGAGTCTATTTATACTAGGCCGCTGCCCGGCTGTAGAGCACCGAGTCTATTTATACTAGGCCGCTGCCCGGCTGTAGAGCACCGAGTCTATTTATACTAGGCCGCTGCCCGGCTGTAGAGCACCGAGTCTATTTATACTAGACCGCTGCCCGGCTGTAGAGCACTGAGTCTATTTATACTAGGCCGCTGCCCGGCTGTAGAGCACCGAGTCTATTTATACTAGACCGCTGCCCGGCTGTAGAGCACTGAGTCTATTTATACTAGGCCGCTGCCCGGCTGTAGAGCACTGAGTCTATTTATACTAGACCGCTGCCCGGCTGTAGAGCACCGAGTCTATTTATACTAGACCGCTGCCCGGCTGTAGAGCACCGAGTCTATTTATACTAGACCGCTGCCCGGCTGTAGAGCACCGAGTCTATTTATACTAGACCGCTGCCCGGCTGTAGAGCACCGAGTCTATTTATACTAGGCCTCTGCCCGGCTGTAGAGCACTGAGTCTATTTATACTAGGCCGCTGCCCGGCTGTAGAGCACTGAGTCTATTTATACTAGACCGCTGCCCGGCTGTAGAGCACTGAGTCTATTTATACTAGGCCGCTGCCCGGCTGTAGAGCACCGAGTCTATTTATACTAGACCGCTGCCCGGCTGTAGAGCACTGAGTCTATTTATACTAGACCGCTGCCCGGCTGTAGAGCACCGAGTCTATTTATACTAGGCCTCTGCCCGGCTGTAGAGCACCGAGTCTATTTATACTAGGCCGCTGCCCGGCTGTAGAGCACTGAGTCTATTTATACTAGGCCGCTGCCCGGCTGTAGAGCACCGAGTCTATTTATACTAGACCGCTGCCCGGCTGTAGAGCACTGAGTCTATTTATACTAGGCCGCTGCCCGGCTGTAGAGCACCGAGTCTATTTATACTAGACCGCTGCCCGGCTGTAGAGCACCGAGTCTATTTATACTAGACCGCTGCCCGGCTGTAGAGCACCGAGTCTATTTATACTAGGCCGCTGCCCGGCTGTAGAGCACAGAGTCTATTTATACTAGGCCGCTGCCCGGCTGTAGAGCACCGAGTCGGTAACGATGGAGGTTGAGATCCATGCCCCACCCGGCTATGCAATACCCGTTGTACCCGCGTCAGAGTACCCGCTCCACCCATCTGTCTGTGTCCCTTTTATGCCCATATATGGAGACATATTTGTGATGAACAGGCCAGCTCCATATATGGAAAAACATTTTTTAATAGCTAAAATAGCCAATCTACATCGACACGTGGCGAGCTTGTATTTGGCTATTTGAACTATTCACAAATGTTTGTCAAAATAGTAAAAAAAAAAAAGGCAAAGAAGTTTAGGGATAAGGGGTTTAGCATGGACGAAAAGCCCTCTAAGCTCCATCTTGCGCCGCCCTTATCCCTTAATCCCGTAAACGTATTTGCCATTTTTTACTATTTTGAAAAACATTTTAAAATAGTTCAACTAGCCGATCTACTGTACATCGAGACATTGTGAGCTTGTACATAGGCTATTTGAACTATTTTAAAAGGCAAATTAGTTTAGGGATAAGGGTTATGGGATGAGATATGGCCTGTCTATAATTTTGTCATTGCTATTTTTACTTAAGTAAAACCTGAACACTGCCAAAATGCTAACATGAATGAAAGGGAAACGCTGGAATCAGAGTTTTGCTAACGGCTAGGTGCTGCATGTTGGAGCTAGGTCTGTTTTGAATCTGGGACACCGACTTTTCTGCTGTCTCAACAAGAGATCTGTGAATCTAGTCCTGACTCACTTAGCAGGAACCAGTTTGTGCATGTCTGCATGTGTGTGCGTGTCTGTGTGTGTGCGTACGTGCGACTTGCATGCGTACGTGTGCGTGCCTGCACGTGTGCGTGCATGTATACGTGTGCACACGTGTGTGCCTGTGCGTGTGCATGCGCTCGTGGACCTAAAGTATGTGCATGTGCATTAAAAAAGCTCATCCCACCTCATTTTGCAGGAAGCGAAAGTGTTTCTATCCCTGCGGAACCCCGAACCAGGTCATCTCCACCATCAACCATCCCTCTATCTCTCTCTCTCTCTCTCTCTCTCTCTCTCTCCCTCATAACATCAAGGCTTCTATTTCTGAGTCAAGGCCTCCCGTTCCTCCCTGGTCTATAATGAAGTTTTCTTCACTCCAGTTTCACTCCAGTTTTCCAGACCCCAGAGAGGTGACCTGGACTAGAGGGAGAGAAACAAATCCATAGGACACACCGCCAGTGCTGCAGAGTAGACGCACTTGGAACTGCCAGTTGTATGTGCGCGTTAAACGGCCGGCATTTGAACAGCCTGAAAATATCTGTTAGACTAGACTTAACTATATGTGGACTAGATTTCTCCTACAAAAACAGAATTATAGAATGGGGCATACAGACAGTAAGTGTTTAATGTAATCTTATCTATTTTAAGCACTTTTAACCCTTTCTTGTTGGGGATTGCGGTGAGCCTATATAGGAAAATGACAAGGTACAGCAAATTGTCCTGGGAATCGAACCGGGGAATTGCATTTTGCATCAATATGGTATATGATACTATGCACCCTACTGTAACTACGTGGCTATCAGGATTCGAGACAGCCCATATTATCTTTGGATGTTTTATTATCATACGGGTAAAGGATGGATGCCACATTGGCGAGAGATCCAAATAAAAGGGATGCACTATTATGCTTCTGTGGGACACCAAGAGGGACACGTGATTCAATACTGCGTGTGTTTCTGTGTGACGTTCAGAGGTGTGTATTCAGCTCGGCCATGCAGTATTGTGGGTAATAATGACTTCTAATGAGTGCTAATTCTACTTTGGGAGTTAGCATATTGGCAGTATTTTAGTGTCTACAGAATCAGAAGAATCTTTATTTATTGTCACATCACAGGTTTACAAGCTATAAAGATGTGGGTGCAATCATATCCGTCAACGGCCAGGCGTCTCCCAGCAGCCAGCTCAGGTGTGGCTGACCCCAATCAGCCCAGCTGCTCCAGATCGTCATCAAGGGAGGCTGCCAATATAAGCTGCTGAGAACTGCCGCCCAACGCTTGAAAGTTAACTATTGTGGTCAGTGTAACAGCCTGTAGAAGACTGTGTGGTTTCCAACATTGTAGATGTGCGTTTTTCAAGTTAACTTTGTTCTCTGTTTTGTTCCAGGCTCCTTTATAGGTCACCATGGATCTCTCCTCATGTTCTCCTCCCCTAGATGTAAACCTTTATTGAATACATTTCATTTTACCCCTATTCCTGTTTCTGTGTCTTTGCCTGTTGGTCCCCGGCACATTTGGCAGCATCGTTCCAGCCTAATACTCTCAAGAGTTACGTTATTGTATGTATTGTATGTAATGTATCATCAAGGTTGAACACCACTGAGATAGAGGAAGAGCAAGGAGAAAAGACCCAAGATATGAACACGTCAAAGGAAAACTTCATGCATACACCAGTGTCCATATTTCAACTTTTTAGGTTTTCTTGTCAATGAATGCCCTACTGCCTACTTCATCGTGTCTCACAAAAGTAGCTGATGCGCCTCGAACCCAATAAGCTTGTAACTGTTTATTTAATTACATTTTAATTTATTTTTCTGAACACATTTTGAAAGTGAGAGTGGTTAATGTGTCCCTTGGCTTTATAAATATTCAACAAATGAAACGTATAAACAAGAGCTTATAAGTATAGTAACGATTTTGGACATGCAAGGTTTACACATAACAATGACACTGTGTATGCATCCATCGTCTTTTGTGTGTGTCAGTGGCATGTGTTCTGTTCCACAGCTAGGCTGCTGCATTGTGGGATCATTAATGCAGCATCGTAACAATAAGCAGAGCCGGAGATGGATGGATGGATGGATGGATGGAAGGCGGGCGGGCATGCTAATCATCTCCACAAGCACCTAGCACTACACATGGCTCCTCCCCCTTACTACACAAGGACCCCACGACTTAGCTGTCTGCAGACAGTGCCTGTTGGGGAAAAATGGGTGCCCCGTTATTTTTTTATTTCTTAGGTGAGATGATCTCCCTTCTCCACCCCACCTTCACAGTGTTTCTATTCTATATTCTCAAATGCTTAAAAGAAAAAAAAAAAAGCTTGAATTATCCTCTTTCAATCTGTAAAGTTTTAGTTTCATAAAAATACACAGTAAACATGTTATGAGCTACTTCATTTCAAGAAATTCCGTGCAGGTTATTTTTGTCAGAGTTTGGGAATGCTCGTTGGATATCACTCAACAGCCCTGCGTACCACCTGTTTTGAATTTGCACATAATGCAGGATGTTGCTTTACTAAAAACGAGTGCTTCCAAACTCCACTACTTTTGTATTTCTTGACAGGAAGTAGCTCATAATAACATGTCTACAGTGGATTTTTATTAAACAAAAACATTACAGATTGAAAGAGGATAATTCAAGCTTTCCATACAGCTGCAATGTTGGTGAGTTTGACGTCGTTTAATACAATTAGATAGGACCTTTCTGTTTGGATGAATGGGCTGCATGTCTATGGGAAGTTGCACTAGTTAGCACCTTACTGGCAAGATGGCCGCGGTCTGAATATCGTCAATAGCTTGGTGCATATTGACAGTGTGCAGAAAAGAAAGCTGCACAGAAGTAGATTATTTGTTTTGGCCAGATGCTACAGGTTCATTGTTTACCTGGTATCATAGTTTATTTGAAACATTAAAGTATTTTCTTTGCCTTCTACTTATGTGACTATTTACGCTGTTGTTTGTTGACTAGGGTTCACGCCATTTACTAATATCTGAGAGTAGCAGATCTGCAAGCTCACTGCAACATGATGTGCATGAGCTTACAGATCTGCTACTTTCAGCACGCAACATCGGCATACGACAAGGTATGAATCGTTCTTTATGCCAGTCAGCAGTGTTATTTGCTCCTCAGTAATGACAGACAGTTCAATTCCATTCAATTATTCGCTCCATAAAACAACATTTAAAGAGCCTCCTTTGCCCCAGGTGGTCGAATTAGACATAGTTAAGACTAAACCAGTGAAACACAGCTTCACCAGCCATGCAGATAACACCTAAAAACAGCCAAATCTGTTGCAGAGAGCTGAAACGTCCAAATCTGTAAGAGATCTGAGAGACCAATGCCTCTATAAGAGGGAAATGGAGGATAAAATGGAACACATGCAAGGGAGAAGGATAGAATAGGGGACACAAAGAGAGACGGAGAGAGGGGAGAGAGAGAGAGATACGCAGTCTCAACGGCTGGGTTTTCCTTTAGGCATGAGTAAGAGACTATGAGGCCTGATGGCCTGTGAAAGGTGTGGGAACACACACACACACACA
Organism: Protomyctophum parallelum; assembly: GCF_964188405.1. Taxonomy (NCBI): domain Eukaryota; kingdom Metazoa; phylum Chordata; class Actinopteri; order Myctophiformes; family Myctophidae; genus Protomyctophum; species Protomyctophum parallelum. Next base: position 29,875,564 of record NC_139709.1, on the reverse strand, counting down.
GTCACACACACACACGTGCGTGCGCGGAATGCACGGACGCACGCACGGACCCTGTCTTCCCACAGAGGCGGCGTCCGTGCCAGTTGAGACAGGTCTATGGGTCTATTGAGGGGACTGTCCCTTTCTGCAGAGCTAATGAAGCCTACGCACAGGGACATAAAGGAATGAGAGAGAGAGAGAGAGAGAGAGAGAGAGAGAGCGAGCCTCTCACACAGGCCCTGATGAGGTAATGCTCTCTCTCTCTCTTAAAGGGACACCAATGACACCTTTCACGGATACAGCAGCACTTAAGCTAAGGGACACTTCAGAAATACATCCACCACACACACACACGCACACACAACACACACGCACACGAGTCCGCGCATCATCTATCTCGCTGAGTCGGAGACACATGGGCTCGTGAGAGGAGTGGAGAACAAGTACAGCAGCTACAGCTGCCTCTGAAAGCAACAACAAAATCCTGCACTAGATAAATCGATGAAGGTTGATTAAGTGCCCAAGCCTATACTTTGTCTTACCCCGAACTAGCGGATCTCTGAGCTCACGATGCGCCACAACAACAACACAACTTTCATAGCTACTATTTTATGTCATTAAAAAAAGATACCAATAAAACAATGATCGTGAAAATGTGTGCAAGATATTGCGCCGCAAAGTTCATGTGATTAAACTGGAGATGAGACGTGTAGCCTACATTTGAACGTCTTGATTGGGTCATTAGTGAGATTGTCATTTTTGACCTCGTGAAAACATAAATCTAGCTTTTCCATAAGAATTACATCTATCTGCTCTATGTAGTACCGTACACACACACACACACACACACACACACACACACACACACACACACACACAGTACAATTCTGTGTCAATTTAATGTTGCTTATTATCAATGATTCTGAATCACAGTACAACATTATTGTGGATTCTTCAATCATATCCAAGGGCACACATTCTTTCACGTCAAAGACCCCCAGATTAATATGTAATTGTCCACCTCAATCTGAAAATATTTTGTACCAAACAATTTATTCTCAATATTTGTTTATAAAATAACAGATCTAAAACTTCACAACGTGTTGCTGTGAGCTTGTAGATCTGCGATTTCCAAATGGTCGATGTAAAGTGGTAAAACACAGTGCTTCTTTTGTTCTTGTTTTCATAGACCTGGCCGCTTGTTTCTGTTTGCAAAATATGGCAACACTGGCCAACAACAACAACCAAGATGGTAATAGCAAGACATGCCATCTCCGTTGCACAGCAGTCCATCTGCATGAAGTAGGTGGACGCCTTTTTAGGAGACCATTTGTAGGATTTGTGTACCATGTCGCCTCTAGTGGCTCAAATCAGGATGGACTATCTTCCTAAATTAACAATCTTTGGCTACAGCCAAGAGGAAGTGATGGCCACATTTCACGCAAAGGCTCATGGGACACTGGAAACAGGTTATCCACCTGTCCTACCAAGTAGTAAACAAGAACCCACGTGGACTAAAGCTTTTAGCCAACGTTCATATATTTACGATATGAAAACCATGCATCTGTGACTTAAACAATGTGCACACTTTGGAAGTACGTTAAACATGGAACCTCCACAGCCTTAGGTGAGTAGAAAAAAACAAAAGAAACATCATTAACAGGTACAGAAGGCTAATAGGCTATACAGTACAGCTGTTACTGTCACTGCCTGCAATGTGATGTTATTCATTGAAGTTCACTTAACCTGCTTATAAATCGTGGCCTTATAATGCTTGTACTTGGAATAGTTTGGCCGCCGGATGTGCCAATTCTTATAAACATTTTAGTTCATTAGTTGAAGTGGGCCCGTCTGCACTGTGGTGCTGAACTCTTATCTCCCGAATGGTTTGAATTTGTGTGAGAGAAAATCGCAGTAGCCGAGGCTTGTAAGACCGGGATGTGTTTGTGTTAGAGTGATGTAAACATTAGCCAAATTGTCAAATAATATAAGAAAGAGGAAAACATTTTGAAAATAGCCGATCTAGCTAGCTCATTTATTTTCCCAATATTTATCTGTGGAATCGAGCCAATTTTTTTTTAATGCCTCATCTTATACATTCCAAGTGCTTATCAGGGTGGGGGGTCCCCAATTAAAATGTGATTATTTTGGGGAAATGTTGAGAACCACTGATCTATTCTAAGAAACCATCAAAACCAAGAATGTGTACAAGCCACCCTTCTCTATAGTAGGCTATTATATATTTATTTTTAGTTTAAGCTTTTTCACTTGGTTGTTCAGTCCAGATGACAACAATATGACTATTGTGAATTAAAAGAAATATATGTTTTGAATTATAGATTATAATTACTTTCTAATAGAATCGTGAGTCGTGACCCCAAGAACTGGAATCAAATGATGATTTACTGTAGCAAAAGATTCACAGCCCTGTAGTGTCCTCTGGGCTGTAGGACAGTACATTGTCAAGTAACCCATTAAGACCTGGAATGCATGTGTATCACCTTAGCTTTAACCACTTTAAGCAGTATTTTAAACTTTAGCAGTTTTTTAGTCTTTGAATATATATTTAGTTTAGTTTATTTCGGTCCTTTTGACAAACAATGTAGTACAGTACATAAAAGGACATTTTTAAAAGTGGTCCAAAAAGGTGTACTACCCCATTTAAAATAAAATATCACAACATACGTTTGCTAATCCAAGTGAAAGAAAGCAAAAGAACAGACAAAGAAACACAAAAAAGGAAAAAAGAACCAAAAAACAACAAAAACCTCAGAAGGAAATCTGGATTTCATACATTTAGTAATAGCAATATGGAAATATATATTCCTTCACAGCAAACACTTTAAACTCATATCTTTGCTTCTGGGGGGTCCCAGGAACAACATATTTTCAGATAATGTGTGGAGGTTCTTGACATGAAATAGTTTGAGGAACCACTGACTGATTTTCAGTCACGATTTGGAAGACATGTGTAGAATCCGGTCTCGGGTCTCAATGGGTTTAAAAGAAAAAGGAAAAAAAAATCACACTGGCAAAGTAAAATTGACACTGTGTGTGGATTTGGCTGTGTCTACTGTAATGGCTTTCTCCTTCCGCTGTGGGACCGTGGAGTCCCCTCAGTACAAAGCTGCCGTCAATCTCCCATGAAACAAAGGCTACTAGCGGCGCCACACTGGAGGAGAGCCCAGGAACCAATGTGCCACTCACAGAAACAAATGTCACATCAAGCAGAGATGTTGGCGAGGAAAGGAAAGGGCCCTTCCAGGCGGTCATGTCACGTGTGTGCGCACCGCGGCAAGGAGAGGTCTGACTTTAATATAACAGGCAAGCCCGTCTGTCCGTCTGACTGTCTATCCGTCCATCCATCTTTCTGTCTGCCCATCCATCCATCTTTCTGTCTGGTGGTGGTGCAGGTGCATTTATGTACAGTAGTGCCTGCTTTACATAGATTGTGCATTACATTCACACGCCGATGGCGGAGGATAACATGCAAGGCTCCGGCTCGTCGGGAGCAAATTAAGGGCTCAGTGTCTTGCTCAAGGACACTTCGATGCCTACTCTGGGGGAGCCCACAGGGATCAAACCGGGAACTCTTTCGGTTCCCAAGCGGCCGCTCTACCCCTGAGCCACTGCCAGTCCAAGCCCCTAACCCCTAACCCGCTGCCAGTCCTAACCCCTAACTCCTGAGCCACTGCCAGTCTGCTGCCCATGTCTGTACGGCATGGCTGCAGATGATGAGACTGTAGTCGGAGTCTCCATCCACACACACACACACACACACACACACACACACACACACACACACACACACACACACACACACACACACACACACACGTTCATCTCTCTGATGAACCCGTCTGAACTCCCAGCGCAAACAATGGACAGACTAGCTTATCAAACAGCCTGCCAACTTCATTAGCATACCGGGAGACCCAGACAGACCAAGTAGGCACGCAGGCCGGCCAACCGACCGACCCCCTCATTGGCCTTGACCCATGAACTCTGGGGTCCTGCTTTCACCTGCTGCTGCAGAGGGCCGTCTAGCCAGAGCCTCCGGCTACTCTGCATATGTCCCCCTGATGTTCCCACGCTCCGGTCCCAGACCTCCAGGACTATGGCCCGCCAACCATCACCCATCACTACACCGTCACTATACATAAATGGCACATTATGGAGATCAGCATTTTGTCTCTCCGCCTGCCTTGTCTGACTAGTGTTCTCTGCCCCTGTGAAAAGCCCCTCGCCAACTCGGTTCCTTTCAGGGGACCCTTGTGCTCGCACACCCCCTCCCCTCGCAGTTATTTGCACTTGATAATGACTGACTGAGACGATTCACGTGATTTAATTCCCCTCTCCCGCCCACAGTTCAACTTGGCGAGGAAAGAATAAGTGACACGGCATCGTATACATATGCAATAAAAGCATGCATATAGCGTTCAGTTTTTGGTCATGAAATTGTCTCTCGTAGAAATTGGTGAAATACATTTTTATCATCCTGTTAAGTTAGAGCACTGATTCTCAAAGTGTGGTGCTGGACAGCCCGGGGGGGGGGGGGGGGGGGGGGGGGTCTTTGAGGGGTTAGTTTAAATTAGTTTAAACACTTAAGCCCTATTTTATTCAAAAATAGCCTAAAGGTCACAAGAGCTTGTAGATGTGTCATTTTCAAAAGGGGTTGACATCATCTTCTCTTACAAAATCTCTCACAAAATCTTTCAAAATGGGGGTTCCGCACAATCCGCAGCCAAAAACATATCAATTTGGGGGTCCAAACATCAGCCTCATGCACATTTCACTGCTTTGCAGTTTGCACCCCTCCCTCCCTCCGTCCTCTCTCCAATCTCCCATCTTCCATCGCTTACATTGTTTGTTCCTCCATCTCTCTCTCTCTCTCTCTCTCTGGCACATAAAGGGTCAACCATAACGCACGACTCAACCTCCTCGCCTCGCCTTCCCTTCCTCTTCCTGATTCTGCTCCCGACCTGATTGGCTGAAAGCTTCTTCAAACCCTCTGATTGGACAGCGACGGGCAGACGCAGAAACAGTGAGGTAGGTGTTCAACAAACACGAGGCTTCGGGTGTAGAATATGAACGTTGACTGTTGGACTGACTGTGTGTGTGTGTGTGTGTGTGTGTGTCTGTGCGTGTGCTTGTGCGTGTGTACGTGTGTGTGTACGTGTGTGTGTGTGTGTGTGTGTGTGTGTGTGTGTGTGTGTGTGTGTGTGTGTGTGTGTGTGTGTGTGTGTGTGTGTGTGTGTGTGTGTGTGTGTGTGTGTGTGTGTGTGCGCTCGCGCACGTGCATGTGCGTGCGTACGTGCGTGTCTCAGAGAAATTAAAATGTAGGCTATAGGCGATGGGATTTAATTTGAGTCCTTCTTCACATGCATGCGAGAGACTGTGACTGGCTGTGCCTCTTTGCCGAGCATATGGGCACCCTCTTCACAGCGACTATGTAAATTACCCACACACACACACACACACACACACACACACACTTAAATGTGAACCCAGACAAACTACCCCCCCAGTCCCTCATTAATGGTTCTTGTTCAAACCAGACACCCCCCCCTACACCCCAAATAATAACCCCTCCACCCCATCTTTCTCTCTCCACCCACCCACCCCCCCATCCCCCCCCCCCTCTCCCCACTACCCCAACATGCAGTCTAGACTGCACTGCACATCCCTCTATCACAAGCCAGACACCCCCAAATCCCCACCGCCCCTCCTCCCTCCCCCCACCCCACCCAACCAAACTCGTATTCGCTTCCCACGACCGGGGCCAGACAGACCCTCATGCGTGATTCGCGTGACCGCCATTTTGCTGCCCCAAAGTAACACACCGACCTATAACTGTACAAGCGCTGCAGATGCCGTGCAAACACCAACGTTGGTTGTGTGTCCCCCGCCCTCGCTCACACGGTTCACACTGAATAAATGTGGTGGTGGTGGTGCCCCCGAAATGGAGGCGCTCGCATCGAAATGGGCCACGAAACGATACTCTGCAGATTTGTTTTTCTTTTCCTCGGGTGGGGGGAGGGGGGCAAGGACGTGGTTCCATTGCAACCTTAATTTTCTGATTATGAAACAACTGCTGACAACAATAGTTTGACTGCTATGTCAAGTTATTAGATCAGCCATACATAGTGTGCCTTTTTTTTTCCTTTTTTTTTTAACCAGATAAGCAAGTTGTTATTCAGGGGTTCAAAATGCTCTGGGATGAAACTCAAGTGATTCCTCTTTATTTCGCTCCTGTCTGACTGGAACATACTGATGATGTGCTGTTTTAAACAACTCCACCACTAGCAGGGGTGGATAGTATAACTAAAGTACTTTTACTTAGCCTACTGTACTTAATATACTCACTATTATACATATCAGAGGCAAATATGGTACTTTAGTTTTTACTCCACTACAATTATTGCTCAATGTTTGTTACTTTTTAAGTCGCTTTGATTTAGATAATTATTGCAACCCCCTATGTTATACTTCATCTGAAAATAGTCTTTGAATATGTGCCCTTTACTTACTTACTATACTAATTTCACATTGTGGTATTGAATATGTGCCCTTTACTTACTTACTATACTAATTTCACATTGTGGTATTGCTATTTTTACTGGCGTACTGGTGAGTACTTCTTCCATCACGATAGGATTATTTATCATTACACCATTTTCTTTCATGTCATATTTTATTTTCATGTTTCATGTGCCACAGCCCCCCCCCCCCCCTCTCAATGCCATGGTAACCAGACAGCCCATGTGCATGATAATGAGACTATTATGGCGTGCGTCTGTCTGGACTTCATCGGGCCTGTGAGCCCAGCTTCTTAATTACAATCTGCGTGTGTGTGTGTGTGTGTGTGTGTGTGTGTGTGTGTGTGCGTGTGTGTGTGTGTGTGTGTGTGTGTGTGTGTGTGTGTGTGTGTGTGTGTGTGTGTGTGTGTGTGTGTGTGTGTGTGTGTGTGTGTGTGTGTGTGTGTGCGTGTGTGTGTGTGTGTGTGTGTGTGTGTGTCTGCTCACTGTTTCTCAACGTCCGGTCCGCGGACCACCAGGGGTCCAAATAGCCCCCTTATACGGTTCTGTAACTGTACAGAATCAAATGGAACAAAATGGACCCATAAGGGTCCGTTTGGCTCCATTTTGTTTCGCACTCGGGAGTTAAATTAACACTGGGGATTTTATAGTGTCAATTGTGGTCGTAGAATGCGTAGAATAAAAAACAAATGGTACATGAGCGAACGGGCTTCAGTATACGAGGTCCGCGTACCGACGCATATCAATATCAATATGTGAAAAAGGTTGAGAAACACTGAGTTGGCGTAATGATGTTTCCCTCTGTGCATCATGTGTGTGTCTGGCTACATGCATGTCAGACATGCATGGAGACAATCTGCTTAATCTTCTGTACGGTGCCACATTTACATACAAGGGAATTAACCACCAGACGCGTGCACACACACACACAGACGCACGCACGCACGCACGAGCGCACACACACACGTCCCATATGGTACGACGGTATAGTGCCAGTCTCTTTTATCTCCCACACACCGACACATATCAGAAACTCCTATGATCTCACAGTGCAAATATACACACATTACCCCAGGAGAGGAGGAAAAAAAAGAGAGCACAATCTACGCATCATACGTACAATAAACAGCGCTCTCATTCGCCGCGAGCGCCGCGTTCGTTCGCCGGTGCAATTAGCGGCGTCTCCCCCGAAAACAGCCAAATGAAGTGTTTATGCAAATGCTATTAGCCCCCGAGATTTGCATACGGCAACCCGCCAGTGGACGAGTGGACGAGCGGACAGACGGACGGACGCACAGATGGCAAACGGCACAGAAGACGACGCGCCCGCCATCTTTGGCAAAGAACAGGGGCTGTGGGGGGGGGGGTGGTGGGCGGCCATTTTGTCTGAAACGGTGCCCATCTGGATGTAAACAACCCATGCTGCATTGCTGTGACGACATGAGGCAGCCTGGGTACCAGCGGAGCTCCGGAGCACACACTGCCGCATCTGGCCGACGAGCGCTTTCTAAAACCAATGCGCTTATGCGCGTGCATGCAAACACACCCTCGCACGTGTGCGCACACCCACACACACACACACACGCGCATCCATGCATGCACGCACGCACACACATATTTCTCTGACATTTCTATTGTGTATGATGTATGGAGACAAGGTGGCACTCTGCTGCTCTCAGGTAGCCCCCACCCCTCCTTTCTCTGTAAATATAGTAATATACCTTTAGATTCTACTGAGTTTTCTACCGATATGTATTGTATTGTATTGTATTGTATTGTATTGTATTGTATTGTATTGTATTGTATTGTATTGTATTGTATTGTATTGTATTGATGTTGTTGAATTGAGTACAAATGGAAAACAAGACCCCCCCTGAGGCTTTTTATGTTATCTTTTAGCATAACCTCTGACCTGTAACTGTTAACAAACATCTTAACAGGTATTCAATCAATCAATCAATCAATCAAGCCCAGCATCTTCAGTATTAGCGATGCTCTAAGAAGTCATTGGTTCTCAAACGTTTTCAATTACAAGGACCGCCATAACTCTGAGAATGTACGAATGGACCCTTATTGTTACCTGCTCCAACCACGTCACCAACTCAACCCTTGTTTTCCCTTTCTTTGTATTTTTTAATAAACACCCCTGGATTTGGACTTTGTTTAAGTGTTCTGCTTTTGGGTACGCCAGTTTTACAAACTGATTCGTGACAAAGAGACCTTTCGATCCTTTGTGGATCTTCTTCAGGTCATTAACAAAACAACACCTCTTCAGTCCTGTAATATATGATCCTATCACCCGCTGGCCGCCCACACAATGAGAGCAGGTGTGACTCATCACCAATCACAATTCACTATGGGTTGTCTGACTATAGGTGTTCTATACCATAGGTTAGGTTCCCAACCTCTGGTACAAGTACCACTAGTGGTACTTGAGCCTCCCTCTGGTGAAACACAGAGGAGGGCCCAAAACAGGAGAAAAAAGACAAAAGTGGAATGAAATATTTATATGGTGTTATTTATACAGGTAGTTCTTCTGACCAAGCAATTGGTTGAAATAGGCTATCCAGCCGTGCTGAAATGAACATGACAGCACACCTAGCCGTTAATAGAAGATTTGAGAACGGATTAATCACGTTAGAAATATCATCAGTTGTGCTGATTAGTGAGTAGACAGAGTTTTGTCAGAGCAGCAGCATTATTGGATTAGGAATACTTCGAGAGCCAAATATTTTCTGAGGTGGTACTTCAGTATAAAAAGGTTGGGAACCAATGTTCGATACCTTTAAACTTGAAATCTGTTTTTAGACTACACACACACTGTCAATTTGCGTGTAATTTCTCTGTTAAGGTAAATTGTATTTGTCAGGATATATTTTGTAGTGACACTGTTTCCTGTTTTATGTGGTTGTTATTAGGTTTCACTTTGCTGCTGTCTTCATTTTGAAGTACCTATAGTGTTTGTTGTCTTTGTAGCTGTTGTCTGTCTTGTTTCAGCAACCCTCTTGATTGTTAATTTGAGCCACCAGTGTCCTGTTTGCCCTATCAGCCAATCCCTGTGTTGATTGTCTTTGAGTTCCACATGTGTCTATAGTAAACAGTAGTGTATGTCGTTAGGTTCTGTTCCATCCAAGGGAAAATGAAATGACAGCTTTGTCTATAGAGCCAATACGCTAGTCATACTCAATGCTACATCAGATAAAGAAAGCATAGCCAATATTAGCCATTGTAAAAATAGTTTGTATTCCAGTGGTTCTGGTTCTCAAACATTTTCATGTCAAACAACACCAAATGTTATATGTTTGACTGCCGGACCCCTACCCGAAACAAGGACCCCCTTGAGAGAAGATTTGTCTTGTTAAAATGTTCAAAAATTCCACATTTTTCTAATTGTTGTAAATTCTTACATTTTGTTTTTAAATAGCCGATCTACAGCACAAGCTGGCAACGCATCATGTGGTGAACTTGAATCTCAGCTATTTTTGAATAACTTTAGGATAAAATAGGGTTAAAGTGGTTCACCTGTTTCTGCTGGGGACCCCCTGAAACCCTGTCAAGAACTGCTGGTCCCCGGACCCCAATTTGAGAACCAGTGGTGTACACTATTTGGAGTGTATACTCTCTTCAGAGGTAAATTAACAAAAGAGAGAAAGGTACTTGCCATGTTAGGTGCAAAGACGGTCTCATTTGGTTCCATCCCCTCTGGAGTCAGAGGCTGGGATTGCTGCAGTGGAGAAGCGGGTCTTCTGCTCCTGCCGGCTTTGCTTTTCACTGAGTGTGCTTAAAGTTGGGAAGTGCACAATGGCTGCCTCTGCAGTTTGTGCCAAATGTGTCAGGGTTTCTGGGTTCGTCAAAAACACCTGGGCTGTGATAAACCACAGTGGTGCAGGGTAGAAAATAAAGACCTTACTGTCTCTTCGTCAAATGTGAAAGAAAAAAGGTTGGGGAGTTAACAAAAGGATGCGTTTGAGGAGGAAGATTTTAGCCAAAAGGAGAATTCCCAAAATGCCTATTTTATTTTATTTTACAACAGCCGGAGGCAGACATTGCGAAGGGTACGTCAATCTTATGAAAGACGAAAAAAAAGTCAAGAGAAAGGAGATATCCCTCTTGGTGGTTGTTTGTGCATTCTGGGAGTGTCGAGGGGTCTTGTTTTGGGAGAGATCCCCTCCGGCAGAACCACACACAGCCAGTGTGGTGGGGTAGGGGTCCCCGGCCCGGGCCCAGGCTGGGGAGGGGCGAGAGAGGCCTGTCCTTCGGAGGCCTGCGGGCCCCCTAGGCCACAGACGAACACGGGGAAACCCCACTCAGGGCTTTGCTGAGGCTCTCTCTTCTCTCCTCCGTATTGATTTCTCCACCACGCCGTTAGCTCCAGAGGTGCTGGTAGCCATCAGGGAGCTTCTTTATCCTTGCCAGCCCACTCACTTGCTCCGTGCTTGGGCTTCACTAGGCTCTGCGAGACCCCCCGGATGGAGGTAGAGAGGCCACAGGAGGGAGGACGCCCCCGGGCCATGATGATGAGCTGCTCGCACAGTATAGTTCAGTCATCATCCTCCCAGCCACCCACTCCTTTCCTGCGTTCCATCTGTGGGAGGAGGGAGGAGAAAAAAGGGTTAAAAAAAAAGTGTGCTTTTCAAAAATTCACCTTTAGCATTCGACATCCCTCCGCACGATGCAAATGCAAATGTAAACAGTAACACTTTGATTATAAATGTTGGGTGAACAAAACGCAACGTGCAGCTTGTGTAACCTGCCTCCCAGGCACTCTGCCGCTGCTCACAGACAGACGGACACTCATCCACCTCTCTGAACGCATCTCCAATGATGTGCTCTGCATTCGACAGCGTATGCCATAATTGCAGCTCAGGAGGATGAATGGTCGACAATAATGCGGAGACATTCAGAGAGAGGAATTCGAAAATATGATCTAATCCATGAAAATAATTCACTTATAATAATACCAACCAAAACAAAGAGAATAATAAAGATACAGTAAAAAAATGCCAGACATTGATTGTGGTCAATCAATGCTGCTTTCATTTAAGGTATACGCCTACAGGCACCCAAAAAGATACAAATATAAGGAATAGAAAGTAAAAGTCTGGCCTGGACAGCTGCACGTGGACTGACCACGTTAACATATATCACCAGTAATAATCAATCTGTTCAATTATGGTTTTTGGGCATTGCGATAGAGTTGTCTGAAATCCCCCTTTTTTTTAGACCTTTGTTTATGGATTTCCACAGAAACATTCATTGATAATGTATATACAGTAGCTCTCCAATATACCTATTTCTTTGACAGCATACTGTACATGAACAGATCCCGCTGTTTTAACGACATTAATATTTCACACATAGGCCTAATTGTTGTTGAGGCGACCTCTCAGCGCTCCATCCTCAGTAGTAGGCTGTATCTTAAAATATTCTGTCCGTGTTCTGAGTGCTGTTATTATGTTAATAGGGGACCTTTCCTCATGTGTGACTTAGTACGCACTTAACGAATAAGCTGGGGCCTCCTTCTCTAGAACCACACAGCTATTTCTGTCCAAATGACCAGAGAGCTCAGCGATTATAAAAAGAAGAAGAAGGAGAAATAAAGACTGATAAAAGAAAATCACAGGTTCAAAATGGATTGAGGTTCATTCATTGTGGGGGCTGGATGCTTGAGAGATCTCTGCTTGTAGAATTTGAGGTTTGCGGTCATGTGCTTGTTTTGTTTAAAAAAAAGAAAATGGGGGGAACAAGGGGGTTAGAGGGTACCAAGGCTTGGCCTATGCGGGGTGGGGGTAGGGGGTGATATGGGGTGAGATGGAGGAAGATTCAGACACAATGCCCCCATTGAGAGGGCTCAGACATGGGTGTTAGCCCCCCATTCCTGCACACACAATGCCCCCCCCCCCCCCCCCCCCACTAGAGGCGGGCGGCCTGGGGGGACAATGTTGGTTCAGGGCCGTCCTCCAACCCCATGCAAGAAAGGAGAGAGAGAGAGAGATAGGGGAGAGAGAGAGGTGTATTTGTGTATGAGGGAGGGTGGGGGTGGTGGTGGGGGTATGGGCTGCAGTGCACTTGTCTCCACTGACGATGGAGCTGAGAGCAGTGACCCTTGGCTTTGGACTTGAGGTGGAGGAGACAGAGAGATGTGGTAGAAACACATTCACACACAGAGAGAGAGAGAGAGAGAGAGAGAGAGAGCGCTATAGGGCCCCCCAGGCATTTACTGAGCATGAGGAGAAACATTTGCCAGGTTAACCACTTAAGCCCTATATTATACTCCATTGTACGACGAATAGTGATAATAGCCGATCGATAAGCTCGCAGCACATCTCAGCGTGACGCGTCGCACATCGATTCTTTCCGCTACTTGACTTTTATTTCACATGTTTTCTGTATGTGTTTTCTCTTCTTGTTGAGCCATGTGGGTCAGGATTTGACCCCTGATGGGGTCCATTAATGTTAACTTCTGCTGTTGTTGATGCATTATTGCTGCACCCATTAGCCTTTATCCGTGGCCACTGGATTTGATAATAATCCATAAACACCATGACGGCACATTGAGGCAAAATTCCTATTTCTGATTTTATATTCGTATTCTTCTCACATAGCTATTTGAATCAGGGAGAGAGTTAGAGCCTTTAATCTCAATTTAACGCTAAGCTTTAAATGTTAAAGTGGAGATTCAATGAAACATGCCTTTTAACCCTTTTAGATCACATCCCTTGTCATATTGTGCACCTATTGGATTTAACTATATTTGCCTAATAATAATAATAATTATTATAATAATAATAATAAAAAATAAAACAATAATATATAATTGTGTCGTCATGTAAAATCCAATTATATCTGTGAAACAAAATATGGCATGAGCTTATGCATAATTGAATCAGACTCATTTCAACCAATTTCATGCCATCAATCAATCTTCAACTTGCAATGTAATTCTCCATGTTTGTTATGACACGCCTACTTTTCAACCTTAAAATAATATTTCTCTCGACGTTATGTTCCGCCTCTCTATCCCGTTTCGCTCGTAAATACGTCACAATGCCGTATAACTCGTTCAGAGATAAGCAATGTTCCTACATGTGTAGATACATTTCATTTCATTTTTAAGTGTCCTGTAAGTATCAGAAATCACTTCATTGTGAAGTACGGGATTTACTGTACGAGGAAGCTGCAGTAACAACAACACTGTCGACCTGGAAACGGTGTGACGTTTTGAAAGTATACAAGCATGCAGTAGCATCACAATGTGTTTGTAGATCTGCTATATCCGTCTGATACTGTAGGAGGTTCAAACAAACAGACATTTCTAACCAGTGGACACAGAACTGCGGCGACACTGCGTGATATGGTAGGTTTTCAAAACAATACCGCTTAAGGATATTTGGCCCACCCATCCGTCTACTTGATAGATGGGTGGGCCGCATGCATTGTCAGAGCATGTTTTTCATTTCAATGATCAATCAATCAATCAATCAATCAATCAATCAATCGATTGTGGTCTGGCTTGGATCGATGGAACCAACGTAGTGTATACGTTTAAGTTGCTATTTATCTGCATCAGAATGAAAACACATTTTGTCAACTCAAGGTTTTATTTGGGGTATCGGGTACCGTCGCCCATAATCCATCTCGCCCTCGCTTTTTTCCGCTGACGTCACGCCGACCGATCAGTGCCGCGGTTCTTGTATTCTTTATTTTGTTTTACTGAGAATAAGGTTAGAAATACGTTTAGGATTGGGCTTAGTTTTACTGGGGTTAAGTTTAGTAATAGGGTTAGGTTTAGGCATATAGTTTTACTGAGGTTAAGGTTAGGAATAAGGTTACGTTTAAACGTTTAAGCATAATTTACTTGGGTTACATTATTAATACCAGGCTGAGCAGTTCCGCCGGCTGTACGCCCGGGGCGAGTTGGTAAAGGGGCGACTCGTTTGGTACTCTTATTTTGTATGCTTTTTATATTTTCGCTATTTTGCAATAACCTCACGGACCACCAAGTGGGCCTCGGCCCGGCTCACATGTTTTGGGATCGCTGCCTTCACAGTTAACATGAAACGTCAAGACACCATGCAGTGGGAAATGCCCTATCAAAACCAAGAAACGTTTTGTTGTGCTCGAACACAAAGCTTGAACCACTACAAAACAACACAGAATCGGGATGGGGATGGTATCAGTGGGGCTGTGTTGAAACGGCGGACAGGCTCATAAATGGTTTATGGAGAAGAGACCCCTGTGTCTCACTGGGGGACTAATAGAATCCTGTGGTTCAAGGCATTGTCCCGGCGTAAGGGATTACACTGGTAGAACAGGGGAGCACAGCCCAAACACTGTGTGTCTCCTACCGCGAGGCAACCAACCCAACCCCACGATAAGAGAAGGGGAGAGCGAGAGAAACCATGAGCTGACTCACTTAATCAAGTGTGTGTGTGTGTGTGTGTGTGTGTGTGTGTGTGTGTGTGTGTGTGTGTGTGTGTGTGTGTGTGTGTGTGTGTGTGTGAGGGTGTGTGTGTGTGTGTGTGTGTGTGTGTGTGTGTGTGTGTGTGTGTGTGTGTGTGTGTGTGTGTGTGCGCGTGTCAGAGAGGGCGGCTAGAAATAGCTTGAGGAACATACATGTGCATTTAAGCTGTTAAACGATGAGTTGTCGCAGACAATTGCAAATCTACATTCTCACAAGCTTATTGGAGAAAAAAATGGAAATAGCTGTAAACAAATATAGATTCTATATATATATATATGAAATCATATTTTGGCCATATGTTCGCCATGTTATTATACTACGCTCCAAAGCTCCATAGCTATGCTATATGGAAAAGTGGTTTAAGGAACCCATGGAAATGGGAGTTGAAAATGGAGGGAAGGCTGGTGGTGGTGGTAGACAGGCAGGGTGGTCGTCGGGTAATGTGAGGAAATGATGTCTGTCGAGCTTGTCCGTCTGCATCCTGAGTGACAGTTCTACAATCTCTGAGGCAGCAGGCGGACCCAGCAGGTGAGCTCTCTGGATTTCCAAACCTATTTCTCCTCTCCTCTCTCCTAAACGCAGGCCTATGATTTAGGCATTTGGCAGACGCTCTTACTCCAACTTACAGGAACCAAGGTAAACGCAAGGTATTGCTCAAATGCATAGAATAGTAATCTATATGATCATAGACTGCCATCAGTCTTAAAATACAAAATAAGTAGGTTGAAACTATACAAACTGTATAGGATGCTATATAGGAACAAATGGACCTGGTATGATACCTCATGCATCCATCTATTTTTTATCTCCCTTCTCCCACCTTCTCTCGCTCTCTCTGCCTTCCTCTTGACCTCACCTGTGATGTAACCACCATTTTAGCTGCATTTACTTGGCTTGAACTGTGAGACCTCTGTCAACGTTTTATAGAAGAACGGCACGTGGGCCATCCCAAATGAAAACCATGCATATGAGAGCATATATTTTGTATTTTATTTTATTTACTTCTGCTAAATGTCATTTATCTAACAGGAATTATTGAATGCAGTGCTTATAACCACCTGGAAATCCAATATTCCTTGACTGGGAATGTTATAATTGGTGAACATTGAGCGAATATTGGTGTAGTTATTCGCTACATACGTAGTATGCCATGCTGAAGTTTTTTTGGGGGAAAAGCGCATACCGTCTGCTAATCATCATCCATGACAATGCACAAGCATATAGCCTATACGTGTGCATGTCGCACAGGGAATAATTATGGTATACCGTCTGAAAAAACCTAGGCTACAACTACAGCACTGCAACCGGGGACTCGCTATCGCTAAGTTATATGCATTCACCCTATAACCACTTGGCTGTCTGGCCAAATATCTGGCAGGAGGTTTTTTTGTTTTGTTTACAGCATGGCTCCTAGGGGCCGAGCCACCTAGAAGAGGGTCTGAAAATCTGTGTGTGTGTGCATGTGCGTGTGTGTGCGAGCATGTGCGTGAGTGAGTCTATCTGGGACTAATCTCACCAACCATGCACCGCTGGACCGATCAATGCCCATACGTTATTATACTCACTGCCAAACGTATGTTTTATATTTATATATACCTTTTAGTGTAATAAATTTTCTTATAGTTCATGGTCTTCCTCATAGGCAGTGAAAGCCTTTCGCTGCACTGAGTTAAGCGTTGTCGCGGAACATGTGGGCCGGTCTTATAGTGCTGAAATTTGGATCTGACCTATTGGCTCTCTGCTCGTTCTCCCCTCGCGTTCCTGTTGGTGGCGGAAGCAGAGTCCTCGCAAAGGATCGATCCGCTCACCAGAACCAACCGGCTGACCTATAACACATAACCCTGGTGTCCCTATATTTGGCATGTCGGGTCAAATGTCCACCATTGTCCAAAACTAACCATTGACTCCAAAACTAACCTAGGCCTAAATAGGCCTAAGGCCTAATTTAGGCCTAGGTTGTTACAGAGAGGAAATGGACAATGTTAAAAGCTCACAAAGCATCGCGAGGAGCTGCGAGCGTGTACACTGGCAATTTTCTTCATCACACAACGGCGTCAAGTATGGTCGTGTCCGGACGAGCGCCATGACACCCGGTGTATTTCCTACACGACTGTCCCGGATGGCACACGCACGCGGCAGAGCGCTATTCACCTCTCGTGATGTGCCGTTCAAATGGAAACCACGGCGAGCGTATAATACATCATCTGCATTCTGTAACCTGCCACGCTGAAAGACCTGCTCTCTCTCTCTCTCTCTCTCTCTCTCTCTTCATCTCCTGTTCCTTCAAAGGATGCCGAGGGTGCATTCAAACAGCCGGATACACACTCTGCTAACAAACCTCATTAAGGGCCCATACAAACTCTCTCTATGCTAACACTAGCTGTCACACATCCCCTCTCAATACGTACGCCGGTGGCCACGCTGGCTACCACAAAGCATCTTTACAGAGCTAATTAGAAGGGTCCCCCCTCTCTATTTGAAACCCATCTGAATAGGGGGGGGGGGGTAAGAAATAGCGAGGGAAGGAGGCAGGAGAAGAGAGGGGAGGAGAAGAAAGAGGGGATGGCAAAAAACGGGAGTCAAAATGACAGCGACGGAGGGGAGGGAGAGGGGTATCAGAGAGGGAAGGATGCTCTGCTTGTTTGTACGCACTAGCAGGCGAGTGCTTTTCTTATTTTTGGAATGAAAAGCAAAGGGGCTGAGGCAGGCAGGGGGAGCGGAATTACTGTGACACAGCCCCTGTATAGCTTGGATGCAGCTGTGAAGGGAGAACGGGGAGGGAATTGAGTGCAACACCCTTTCGGTTATCAGCTGTCGAGAAAGCCTGGGGGGACAGGAAAGGGTGTGACACCCGCACACGCACACGCGCGCACACACACACACACAAACACACACACACATACACGACCACCACCACCACATTGGAACAAACCATGAAAGAGCCAGTGTTGTACAAAGGCCTAGACACCATTTGCTTTCTGGAAGCAAACCTCTAAGAACAACGAACTACACATAAAATAGATAATATATAGCCTCAGCATCATAAAGAATATATACATTACATCCACCCTGTCTGTCTGTCTAATTGTCTGGCATGAATTTGATGCTTTTTATTTTATTTTATTTTATTACACTTATTACGTAAAATTTGTGTTCAAGAATCGAAGGGAATTATTTTATGGATTAGGTCATATTTTGTATTCCTCCGAATGCTTTCTCCTCTGAATACTAAAATATTCCTATTCTCTCTCTCTCCACTGCAGCCTTTAGAGAGAGAGAGAGAGAGAGAGAGAGAGTGTGGGTCACGCAGGGAGTTCAACAGCAAAACATTTCTCCATAGTTACCATATCTTACCCTACCCCCTTTTCTTGTTTAAATGTGTTTTCTTTTGTGCCTCCTTTCCCTGAAGCAGACCCTTTCTGTGTGTGTGTGTGTGTGTGTGTGTGTGTGTGTGTGTGTGTGTGTGTGTGTGTGTGTGTGTGTGTGTGTGTGTGTGTGTGTGTGTGTGTGTGTGTGTGTGTGTGTGTGTGTGTGTGTGTGTGTGCGACTGCGTGTGTGTGAGAGACAGAGAGAGAAAGGGAGAGACAGAGAGAGAGAGAGGGGGGGGGGGGGGGGGGGGGGTCCAGCCAAGCTTTACGGTTGTATCTGTCAGGCAGAGGACAAGGCCAAGTTTGTCCTCTCAGACAGACAGACGGAGAATGGACACATCATAACCAGGGGACAGCAGTGACAATAGACATGACAAAACCAGGGACAGATCACCGTAGTCTCTCCCTCTCTCTCTCTCTCTCTCTCTCTCTCTCTCTCTCTCTCTCTGCTGTACACAGCGCTATTCTATTCTTATAATCATAGTCAATGGTTGTGTATTTATTGTTGTCTGTCTGTCTGTCTGTCTGTCTGTCTGTCTGTCTGTCTGTCTGTCTGTCCTGTCCCCTCAGATTTACAAGTGATTTTCATCGACACAGAGGATTTCATTCTGTGCAGCCCCCTTTTCATCCAAAGTAAAATTTCAAAGGTCAAGTTGAAGTTATGACCTAATTGTTGTCACATCGAACCCACCCCACCCCCCCCCCCCATTGAGTGAGAGAGAGAGAGAGCGAGAGAGAGAGAGAGAGAAAAGCATTCTGGGAGAAAAAAGCAGGTGTCCCCGTGTCACATATAGCTTCCCAGACAGCTCGTTAATTTGCACAACTTGTTTTCACCCACACCATTTCTTCGTGTATGTGTGTGTGTGTGTGTCTATCTGTGTGTGTGTGTGTGTGTGTGTGTGTGTGTGTGTGTGTGTGTGTGTGTGTGTGTGTGTGTGTGTGTGCACGCGCGTGCGTGCGTCCGTGCGTCCGTGCATGTGTGTGTATGTATATATTAGCGATGGGACTTGACCCTGGTGGGCCGCGCGGCAGTGTTTCGCGTCTCGCTGGGCGTGGGAAAAAGACGGGACCCCTTTTCACAGCTGCTGTGGCCGATGGCTGGACGGGTGGGGGCCCCTGTACTGGGGAGGGGGAGGGGGGGGAACCCTGTATCCTTCTGTACCCCCCTATTCCCCCCTCCTCCTCCTCGCTCCCTCTCTCCCTTTCTTTCTGCAGCCTGCTGCCTTTCAGGGGCTCCCCCACCCCACGCGCGCTCGCACACACACACACACACGCACACACGCAGGCACACACACACACACACACACACACACACACACACACACACACACACACACACACACACACACACACACACATTCATAAATACATCTCATTATTCAGGCACAAGTTTGCATAGGGGTTCCAGAGAGAAATTTCTGCTTTGCTAGCGGGGCTTGTAACACACCTCCCCTCCCCAACACACACACACACACACACACACACACACACACACACACACACACACACACACACACACACACACACACGCACACAAACGCACACACAGAGAGACCTCACAAGTGCAAATTTCATCTGAACCCCCCCCCCTCCCACGTCAATATATTTTTATAGTGTACAGACAGTAGTCTAAGTAGGCCTAGAGTTTTTATTTCAATGTATTGTTATATTTTATGACTTTTCTTTTTGTACAAAATTAATTCAAATTACTTTTATTATTATTATTTATTTATTTCCTGCTCCTATCATGTATCATATATCATGCTTTTTAATCATGATATGATACAGTGCTGTATTGCTACTCAGACAGACATGCACTTGCACACACACACACACACACACACACACACACACACACACACACACACACACACACACACACACACACACACCTCCCCTACCACCATTCACTGCAATGCATTACTGGAGAGATTTATCTCCCATCAGCCTGTATAATACTGAGGTTATAATTTACATCCACTTTAGAAAACAGCGGCGCAGGCCTAGTCCTTGCATATGCTAATATCAAGCTTGGGAAAATCTGGCCATCTCAAAGAACTCTGCGCCAAATTTGAATCACTGAGCTTTCCTATTGAGTTTCAAGGTTGAGGAAGCATGAAGATTTGACCTTGCGAACAATCTGCACTTGTTTAATTCTTGAACTACGTATATTTTTTCCCCTTCTTCTTCCAAACAGAACCGGGACAAAACGGCCTAGCTGCTGTGAATTGTTTTCTTATGGAGACAACCATATGTCAAGTAAAAATAAAATAAGGATAATGTAGCTGGAATGTACGGTTAAACGTGCGGGAATCCACTATACTCATGTGTTTTACTTAATGAAGTATCAATAATGCAATTTACTCTTTTACAAGTAAAAGTACAAAAGTATTGGTATCAATATGTACTTAAAGTACCAAAAGTAAAAAGTAGCCTACTCATTAAGTTTCCAAATGTATATAAAACTATTTTGAAGGCATTGTGAGCTTGTGGGCGAGATCTATATTGGGCTGAAGTGGGTAGCGTATGTTTTGTAATAATAAATCTACAAAGTAACTACTAACTAAAGCTTTCAAATAATTGCAGTGGAGTAAAAGTGGAGGAATAGAAGTATAAGTACATCAAATTGGAAAAACTCAGGTAATGTAAAAGTACCTCAAAATTGGAGGCTATTTAAGTACCGTACTTAAGTGAATGTCATTTACCTTTCCACCACTGTTTATATGATTGTTGAGTGGAGCCCAAAAGCTATCACACCTGCATACGTTTTAGGTAATGCATGAACAGTGTGGTTGCACAACTTGCACTGAGATCCATGTAACTCAACTGTCTGTATCCTGTTAATATATTCATGTGTAACTCTGAGAGTGTACACAGTTGCTATTAGTATAGGGGGGTAGAGTTAAGGGGCCATGAAAAACAACATATTGTTTGTTTTCCTGTATACATTTCAAAAACCCCAGAAGGGTAAAAAAAAAAAGAAAAGAGAGAGAGAGAGAGAGAAAATAGAAAGAGCACAGCAGGCTGACCTCATTGTATATGCAATGTAAGCATCACAGCTGCAGCTAACACACACATTGTTACCTCTATTAGCTGCAACTTTGTTCCTTATATCATGGAGTGCGATACTGCGAGTATAAGGTCAGCCTGCCATGTTTTCACCCTGCTGTAGGTTTATTTTTACTGTGAAACATTCCAAAGTGCCATCGGTGAATTACCGTGCATCCACTGACTGACTGGAGCCCCCAAACAGAACAGCGACACTTCCCATAACAACAACCAGAAAGGAGAATGTGAAAGGGGAGCGAGGGGGCACCGGGGCTGAGGTGAGGGGGTGGAGGGGGGGTATTAGAGGTGAAACAGACAGAGCCACCCCAAAACATTCTTTCCACATGAGCGGGCCCAAACTCATGGGTGAGCTCCGTCCCCGGGCGGGCGGGCTACCCCTTAACGGGATAAAGAACCGCAGCGAAAGATTACACACACAGCTTGCCTCTGCACCTACCTACCACACACTCTACCTGACAAATAGGATCAGAGCATTTAAAGGGATAAGAAAAATGTATGTACGAAAGGGAGGCCACAGTGAGAGAGAGAGAAAGAGAGAGGGGAAGGGGGTGGGGGGCAGAGAATGTGGAAAAAAAGCTAATACTTCAAAGGAGAAAGGAGTGACAGAATCCAACATGGACGTCTTATTCCGCTTGTTGGAATGCTACCGTTGAAAAGTCTTTGTTCTGAGACGCAGGCGCTTTCTGCTTTGTGTGTGTGTTTAACGATACGCATGAAGGATATCGGACATGCATATCCTTCATGCATATCGTCAAACATATGCAGAGCTACAGTGGCGCTTTGTGTCAGTACAATATGCCACTGTATCTTTTAATTTGAATTAAAAGCTGAGAAGAGAGAGCCGTCACATTTTTTAAACAACAACTAGGCCTACTACACCTTCTTAAAACACTGTCCCAGTTTAGCTTCTCAAATGCGGAAAACGCGGAATTCAAAACATCTCACAAATCATTAACTCTTTGTCACATGCAAAAAACGTGGGCCGACAGACAAGCACACACGTACGCACGCACACATTCACACGCACGCACATACACACACACCTTCATAAATATTGTAGCCTATGTGAAATGCAGTACAGGTCTATTTGGGTTATTTGTACGCTACACTTTTAAGTGAACACTGAGGACTTTCCTGTGTGTACACAGCTACAGCTACACACACAAAAGCAAGTTACCTGTAAAGTGACCACTAACCACTACCTCTGGGCCGGTCCGACAGGGACATTCAACCGCTACTTCCCACAATCCATTGGCCCTCATGCAGGAAGCAATAGGAACACATGTCCTCTTATACGTAATATGTTCTTATTTTGTGAGTACCAATGTTTTCTTATTTGCGTTCTTCTCTTGGGTAAGAGCAGATTTAAGAACGTTCGGTGCATGTTTCAATAGAGCTCTGAAAAGCTGTATAAAAAATCCAGTTGCTACACAAGGCCACATAATTTCAAAAGTTCTAGACAAAGGATTAATGCTACTTCACCACTGAGCAGCCTCATAGTTTAACAACCAAACATCCAGGCACGCATACAGTACATGCCTGCAGAATATGAATATGTCATTTTAAACGAACAGTACCTGAAGTTTGACTGCTACTCCTCCGGTGTCGGCCATCGTCGGTTTGTTTTTTACCGTGAGTGAGTACAAATGTCAGATCCAGACCGGATGCTGCCATCTTCCTTTAAACACAGAGAGAACAGAGACAGAATCAGCGTTTGTAAAGCAAGCGCTGATCTAAAACGGCTGGATCCCATGCAGCTAAAGTCTGCTGGGATGCTTTAGCCGGAACCCAGTTCATGGATTGATACTTATAGGAACCAAACGGACCCTGATGGGTCTGTGTGGAACCAAATGGAACCGTTGAATTAACACCGAGTCCTGTAGAGATGAAAATCATTTATAACTGGGGGGGGGGGGCGGGGGGGTCCTTGATATTAAAAAGGTTGAGAATCTCTAGCTAAACACACCAAAAGCACTGCTACTGTACTGCCCATGCTGCATACGGGTTGGCATCCTGGTTGCTAAGCTACTAAAATGCAGGATAAGCTGGCCGAAAAGCAGAACAATGTGGTGAAAACTTGGTAGGCCAGAGATGACATAATCATGTGAAATTGCAAATGCTGGATGTGTATTTCTCTTTTTTTCCCCCCTTCTTCTTCTTCTATCTTGGAATTACAAGACGATTTCATCATTCCAAAATGGAGGATGCATTAGGTCGGAACCTATGGCTACTCTCCTCCTACATAGATGCCAGTCAAAGATAGACACACACACGCTCGCACACACACACACACACACACACACACACACACACACACACACACACACACACACACACACACACACACACACGCTCCTCAAGTTGAGTGCACAGAGCAAATCATGTAGTGCCAATCATACTGCAAACAGAGCACAGTTGGACATGAGGGACAGGGAGTTGAATTCACTCATTTTCCCGAGGACTGCTGGTTCCATTCTAAGAATAGCTCAAACTCAAAAGCCCAGAGACATTGTCCTATATATCGTGCCTATGTGCAATGTCTAAATCCAACGCGGAAATTTCACAATCTGACAGCCATTTAATCTTCTATCTCGTATATGCAAGTGGAACGATTACAGGATGCTGAATATCACAAGTGACTTCTAAACAGGCCACGGGCAGGCGGCGGCCATGTATGCACACACTCTCGTCGTTATTATAGCGTCCCTATTCTGGGCACCATAGGCGAATATTCAGTGAGCTCGGTGCAGGTTTGACGATCAGCTAGTTTTTGGTGTAGAGGAGGGGGGGGGGAGGAGGAGGAGGCCAGGCACAGAACCCTGGGGTACAACAGTCAACGAAGGATAGGCGTTGAAATTTGACAGCAATTTAATCTTCTACTTCGTATGCAACTAGAGCCGATTATATAGGATGCTGAAAATCGCGAGTGATGTCTAAACAAGCCGAAGGTGACCATGCAGTCCCCTTTAACCTTAGGAACAAATACTGTGTACAGATACGACCATATATAACTGACACTCAGCCATACTGTATACACTAGTATGCTCTTGATAGGCATGCAGTCTGTGAATCGAAACCCTGCTTACAGTTACTTATCCATATTCACAAATGACAAATCATACCGAGTGGAAACATGCACGCACACACACATACACGCGCACACACTCACACTCACACTCACACTCACACTCACACTCACACTCACACTCACACTCACACTCACACTCACTCTCTCTCTCTCTCCTGTGTTTAACCACATAAATCCCTGCAGTAGCATCCATTTTCTGGGCATCCTTTTTCATAATAGGCAAAAATAGACAAACATCTGCCCAAAATAGCAGATCTACAAGGCCACTGCATGTCGCATCTACCTTGTAGATCTGCTATTTTGGCTATTGACAAAGTAGGGAGAAATATATAAGGCAGTGGTTCTCAAAGTGGGGTCCAGGGACCCTCTGGGGTCCTTGGGGGTCCAAATGGGCCCTTACATGTCTGTCTGTAACTCTGAGAGTTATGGGGGTCAAAAGAAAAATAGGGTTGAGAGCCAATGCATGGCATAAGCCATAAGGCATCCATCTTATGTAGCAGAAATCAACATCAAGCCTCAACTGTGTTCGACAGTATAGGCCTACAATGTCCTAACGTTCCATCCATGAAGCATGCATGATCATGCTACTGATGACTGGCTGCATGGGACCAAACCTAGGCTATAATAAACACTCTGTTTATCAAAAACATATAAGTTTCAGTCAATCAACCACATAATGATAACACCACCAAATGTAAGTGTTGCTTTGACTTGCTCTCCGAGCACAGAATATCTCCTGTAGCCTAATAATTAGTCGCGTGCACTGCCATAACTTTTGCAGCTCACACAATGTGTGTGTGTTATTTGTCAGACTCATAACCCACATCTCTAAGATCTCAAACATACACATACACACGATGCTACTGCATGCTGCCCCCAACATCCTCACGTGGCTCCCCGGCTGGCCAATCGCACCGATTTGGGTCTTTTAACTATTTCTGTCTTTTTCTGTGTGTGTGTGTGTGGATCATAGTGTGTTTTATAACAAAACGCCATAATAACAACTATAGCCTATACGTTTTCAGCGTGCTGCGTGCCACAACGATCTCTATCGCCTCGTTGCCTATATAAAGTTGAACGGCGATCCTCCACACTGTCCACATATAGGCCCTCACAAGCGTCACTGCAACGCAACGACTAAAAACAACGATTAACGTGTATACGGCGAATTTACATTTACACAGCGACGCGGCTGTGGAAGCGTTGATTCTTAACGCGTCAGGTTAGCAGCACCTGTCGAATATCCAGGAGAACATAGTGGGGGTGCGTTTTTTTTTCTTTCTTCTTTTCTCTTAAATCCCGTTCGGAGGAATGAATGAATGCCTCCTCGTCGGCATTTTGGAGGCGGCGTGCAGGAGTGCAGACTCTCGCAAAGGCAGCATCCATCCATCCACAACACACACACACAGAGAGAGCCTGCGATTCTCCTCTCTCCTCTCCGCCCCGGCATCATCATCTCTCCTCTTCTCCTCCATCCGTTCCGTATACCGAAACCCCCAAGCCATGCAGGAGATCATCCACAGTAGTAGCAGCAGCAGCAGCAGCAGTAGCCCGAAGTCCTTGGGAATTAGTTTATACTTTCGGTTCTCTAGCTTTATGAAATTAAAACTCATACAGCTAGATAACCAAAGACACAAACTAACCCGTCGTGTCTTTTCTGGAGAGGGGCAGCCAGGCAGGGCGAGAGAGAGAGAGAGAGAGACGTGGTCGCACTGGCACTGCCTTCAGAGGGAGAGAGCGGCTCCCCCGTTCACCCACACTGTGACACACACACACACACACACACACACACACACACACACACACACACACACACACACACACACGGCATAGTGTAGAAGGCTAAACGTACACGAGAACCCACTTATCCACGCGTTACTATATTATAGCCTATTTATTTATTTAGCGATCATACATATGGTGCAGGCCTACATGTATACTCACACGTGCAGGGGAAAGGCTGCTTGTTCCTTTACCACATCATGTTCGTCAATGGAACAAGCCCAAAGAACACGAGCACGGACGTGCGCGCGCTCGCGTATGCACTCACCCCCTCACACACCCACACAAGTTCACCAACTGACTCAGTCGTGCTCACTCACTATACACCATAGGCCTAATAGGATCACACAATTCAAGGAGGCTTCCCGGTCAACTTTTATTAAAACAATATAGCCTATACATTTTAGCATGTAGATTTAGGCTATATCCTATAGGCATATATATTTAGTCTTTTCTATTTGACGATTTCATATAGCCTATTTTAAGGCCTATTTTAACTATTTTGTAGGCTAATAAGCTAAAGCTATGTGAGACTTGAAACATGATGTATTCAGTTATAGGACTGCTGCATGTAGCCTATATAGCCTATATCTGGTATAGGCTATAAACTAAAAGGATCACACAGACACACCCACCTTAATAATATGTTAGCCTATCAAAGTATAACAACGCCAATACACCAGATATACACCTGCAATGACCAATTATAAACTAATAAACCATCCACTTACTTGCACAGCAGTGTTTATTGTCCTCCTGAAATGTAGGCTATAGCCTACATTTAAAGATGTTCTGTAGATATATGTGCTAAGTGGTCCTCACAGTGCACACTGCAGGGTTTTTCCTCTCTTATATTTATCAGAAAGTAGAACGGTTACTTCTATATCTCTAGACTATAGACCATGCAGTCTCTCATCTATACAGTTGTGTGAACAGCACGCGCTGTCGTCTCGTTCACGTGCGAGCTGCGACTGACTGGCGTGGCGCGAGCCCACAACGAGCGCAGTGCTGAACCCCCCCCCCCTCCCCCCTCCCCAAGCTTATAGCTACCAATCACTAACCGTCCTGACACACACACACACACACACACACACACACACACACACACACACACACACACACACGCACACACACACACACACACGCACACACATTGTGTGTGAGAGAGAGAGACACATCCAGAGGCGGGAATATGAAATTATAGGAAAGGGTGCTGCTTAGAGCTATACATAGCTATAGCAGACAGACACTGTTGGGGCGTTATAATTTAACTCGATTGTGTAATTATTAGGCCTACTAATAATAAACTTAGAAACACTCACTTAATTTTGATTCCACGTGAATGATGCACGTTGCAGAAAGCTATAATAGTATTGGTGAAGATTATAGGCTATAGTAAAATATTTCAAAATATATTATTTCAAAGGTATTCATTTAGAGGGCTCATGTAGCCTATATGAAATTAGCCTCGCCTATTTTTGATGAGCATAAGAAGACGTTTATTGCAATAAACAGAGAAGTTTGTAATTCAAGCTGAATTTTCGTTATGATCATCAGCATGCAAATCGACAACTTTACCACAGAGGAAATGAGGGACAGGCAGAAACAGATATGAATTATGAGTTAGAATTAATCTATGCTCGGCTAACTTCTTCTTCTGTTCATATTTTTAGCTGATAATATATAGGTCAACATGCCTCATTTCTCTATAATGCTCTAGTATAGCGAAATTAGGTCAACGATCTGCCCCACTTTCTCCTTAACTTTTGTTGATGTGTGTTGTGTTTACGGTCGGTAGCTGCATGTGTTCAAAATAGCAAATTTAATTATTTAATGACCCCCGCCCAAATCGTCCAATAAGATTCAATCATATAGCCATATTAGCCAACCATGCAGGCTGTGCTATAGTGAATATTTTTTGGACGATTTGGGTGGTGTTTTGGGGCCATGCGTGCATGTTCATGATTGCCTGATTGAATACAGCTTGCAAAGACAAGCACGTGCAGGAGAGTATAGGCCTATAGCCTACAGTTCAATGCAGTTAGAAGAGGATGTAAAGTAAACCCAAGCAAGCACACTGCTTGTTTCCATTGGGGTCCTTTGTAGGCTATACTCAATTAATCGAAACATATACGATAAACAAACAATACAACATGCAAAAACATAATGTTATTATTGTACAGAGGAAAAGTATATATGCACGGCGATATGTCAGTGCATGGAATGCACAGTCAGTCAAATCATCACTAAATGTATCCATTTGTATCTCGAGACGTGCACAAGCAGCACAAATGTAACCAAATGGACCCTTGCCGGTCCATTTAGTATATGCACGTGTGTATCTACGACTGCTTGTAAGCACAGCCGCCCTTGCAGGAATGCAGTTATGTGTAAATTGGAGAAGCCTGCACTTGTAGCCTATTGGTCAAACCCTGATAGCATATTGAGGAGGCTGTGCACATGCATTATCGGGGGCCATGATATGAGTGATATTGGCTGAGGAGATGAGATTATCAGGTGTGATAAAAATCACATCTTTTGATAAAAATAAATAAAGCCTTTGTTGGCAGGTAAGTTGCAGTATCTCTAGTCTCCCTATATAAAGTTCGAAAATATATATATATAAAAAACATGCTGAAAGTGCGCAATTGTTGTGTGCGTGCGTGTGTGTGTGCGCGCGCGCGTGTGTGTGTGTGGGGGGGGGCATCAGATAGATTGTAGCATAGCATATCTGATTATTGCCCATGGCCATGGGCAATCTGTTAGTATCGGTGCATGGCTGACTGTATTCCTTTGAAAGCAATGTATAAGTATATAAACCAGATCTAATCACATGACCTGCACTGTTGTTGCCATCTTGGATAACGTCCATTGTCGCACTAGACACATTATTACATAATATTAATATAATTATAAATATTAATATTATGCTATAGTTAGGCCTAATACATGTTCAATACAATATTAAGATAATGCAATACAATGTATTGTAGGCCTAATTTGAACATCAAATAACACAATACTCAACTTGAAAGGGAAATAGGCTGCACTATTGTATATGCTCGTATAGCTTATTAGCCTAAATAGAGCGAGACAGAATAGGCTATACCTATACAACATATATACTCACAGCTATGTCAACATATTCACCAGATAAAATGCCACATATTTGTAATTATTTAACAACATATCGACTAAAGGTTCCCATTAAAACCTATGGCTATAAGCTATGTTTACGTTTAGCAGAAATATAGACACTTTGATAAACGTCTATTCAGTTCTCACAAGCACGTGCTAGTGTAATTTAACTGTAAAAATGGCGCCTGTTTCCCATAAATGATCACAATTTATTTAACCATTTGTAACTCTGAGTTGGGAGTGTGTGCTGCATTTAGAGGTTAACCCCCCAAAATGAATGCATCAAAAATCCATCTTAAACTTCAATGTTATGCAGCCTATATAGCCTACTGTATTTAGCCTATTTATTCTGTTCCTTTTTATACGCATGCATGCACGTGCACACACACACACACACACACACACACACACACACACACACACACACACACACACACACACACACACACACACACACACACACACACACACTTTCCCTCCCTCCTTCCCTCCCCATATAGCCCGCAGACCTCGGGTAGACTTTCCCACAAACAAGTGACCGAGAAAAATTAGCCCCCCAAAGAAAGAAGTCAACATCAAGTTCAACATTAGCATAAGAATAAAGTCTGGTCTCCCCCGAGGTCCCCCGAACAACAGAGGCTGGCGTCATCCCCGCGACACTTTCCCAGGCTTTACAACAATATCTCCCCAACTCTGTAGGACTGCAAGACGGCATGGGGCCTCTCTCTCTCTCTGCAGCAATAATATATGCATGGCACAGTGGTTCTCAACCAGCCACGGACCCCCATCTGAAAAGATGCCCCCCCCCCCCCCCCCCCCCCCCTTAGAAAATAATTTCAAAATTATAATGATTCTATGTCCACATTTTAAGAAGGGTTTTCAAGATTTTTTCTACATTTTACAAATATAGGCTATAGTAATTTATAGATAAAGTATAAAATAGTATATAGCGTTAAAGAGATGAAAAACATTGAACACATTTAGTTGGGAACTTCAACTTGGGGACCCCATGGAACTCCTTCAAGAACCCCTGGGGGGGGGGGGGGGGGGCACTAATATATGGCTGCCTCTGACATGTACGAGCACATGGCCGCTATAAAGGACGTCTCGTAAAATATGCTGGATTTTGACTGACGTGCACCTGAATAGAGCTCTATGCTGACTTTTTTTAGGTCTACAATATGTTTATTTTTTTGCTGTATCAATAATCAGCTTATTATTATTATTATTAATAATATTATTAATATTATTAATATTATTATTAGTGTTTTGATTCACTGTTAAACTAGACCTTGAGACAAATGCATACAAACAATAGCCCCATGCATGTCTCTTGAACAAACAGCTCAAACAGATGCATATTATACAACACAGAAAGTCCCTATCTTTAGTGTCAAAAAAGTATATATATAGGCAGGTAATAGACTACTACACAAAAAAGTCACATTAGGCCTATTAAATCCCAAACTGATCAGAAACATCCTAAAGTCATTTTTCCGGTTAATTTTGTCCTCGAAATGCGCCTCATGTCATGCATGTTCTCTTAGAAATACTCAAATATACAAATATGAGAGACTAGAGAGAGAGAGAGGGAGGGAGGGAGAGAGAGAGAGAGAGAGAGAGAGAGAGAGAGAGAGAGAGAGAGAGAGAGAGAGAGAGAGAGAGAGAGAGAGAGAGAGAGAGAGAGAGAGAGAGAGACCACGTATAGCAAATGTGATCGCCCTGCACATCCCGGCCGCAGTTATAAGGAATTTGTTTCTAAATAATGACTCGTATAGGCAGCAGGCTATATATAGGCTATCTAGCAGCGACAGTTGCCCAGATGACGCTATCGGAGGTAAATAAAGAACTCTTACCATACAATGAAGCAGAAGGGATGATGCGTGTATATACCGTCACACTCACACAGAAAGAGAGAGGAGATAGCGAGGATGAGGAACGCGAGAGAGAGACAGAGAGGGGGGAGGAGGGGGGGACCGCCTATCAAATCCCTACACAGCCCTATGATATTTGGCCAAATAGGCTACATGCGCGGATCAAATCATTTGAAAGTATAGCCTATATAGGTTAGGCTACTTATTGTTTTGATATCTCAAATGATTCAATGAAGCCACAACTGCTGCACAATGTACTTTCACGGCTAGCAAGTCGGTCTATATTAACAATATAAATATCCTATTTCGGAGGAATCGCATTGCTCTTAATTGCTAGCTGTTTTAGGCCTATAGGCTATCAATCTGGCATTAATTGACAAACACACATGTTGGCCACTATATTTTTCATATAGCCTGTAACCTATACCCATCCAATGACCCCCTGAGATGAGATGCCTGCACCAGTGCACCCCAAGTTGAGAACCCTTTGCTAATCAATTTCAAGATGCAGGTGCCTCAATTGGAGCCATATATTATAAGGAAATCAGCACATTTTCAAGACAAACTCTATTTCAAATGGTGGACTTGAGTCTGATGTTATCTTCAACTCAGAGCAGGCCTATATCTCAGCAAGCTAGTCCAGCTTCCAAATCAACGGGACAGCACTCAAAATCTTAAAAAAAACATAATGATTTAGGCTATGTATTTAAAGGATTTCAACATTAAAGTGGCTATACAAGTTCAAGCTTGTATCTATCGTACCACCAATGTGTTCACAGACCTGCTTTCACAATAGACTAAAACAGCGACACCCTTCGGTGGGAAACCTTATAGCCTCGTCAAAGCAATTTGTGAGCCTAACACACACACACACACACACGCGCGCGCCTGCATCCACTGAGGCTGAGCTGTCCCACAAAAGTCTCGCTTTCTGAGTTCTCTGCCTACATGTAGCACTGCCCCTTTAAGGGTATATGCATAAAAGGGTGACCAGGTTTGAGGCCTCATGTTTGGCCAGAAGCCTGACTTGAGTGTTTGTTGGGGACCTGGAGGCATGCGGTTGCGGTGTACAGTACGAAAACCTCAAACAAATATTGATTCTTTGATAATTCATTTTCATTATATGGGGACTTATTTTAATTTATGACATTTATTTACAGAGTTAGGCAGGTGTGATGTTGTGTGTGTGTGTGTGTGTGTGTGTGTGTGTGTGTGTGTGTGTGTGTGTGTGTGTGTGTGTGTGTGTGTGTGTGTGTGTGTGTGTGTGTGTGTGTGTGTGTGTGTGTGTGTGTGTGTGTGTGTGTGTGTGTGTGTGTGTGTGTGTGTGGCTTCAGTGGGAGCCTTGCGTATAGTGACTTGGTAGGTTTTGGTATTGTTCTATTTGAGTCATTTTTGCTATATAATATTTTGTTTAATGTAATGAATGAGAGACTGGGCTTTGTCAGTGTTTGTTGCATGGGCCATGCATGTGCCATAGTGGTGTTGAGTGGTACATAGCTGTACTGGGCCATTAACTATTGCATGGTTTGAATTTTGTTTCCTGTGATTACTTTAATGACTATTTGCTTGCGTATATTATTTTGATTTGATTCGTTGCGTATGTTTAGTATGGAGGACCCAGTAGGCCCTTAACAATATATATATATATATATATATATATATATATATATATCACCTGCCCTTCATGGGCTCAGTCCGGTAACAAGACTACTCGCCCCGTTTCTGTTTTCCTTCCAGAAATTTCCCCAGTGAGGAGTGGGAGAGGCTGGACAGCAGACGGCTGGACTTTGAATTTCTCTAACTATAAACTTTCATGACAGCAGAACAGCCTAAGTACAAATATAATTTATGAAAAGCTACTACAGTGAAGTCTGTTCACAGAAGTTGTTGTAGGATATGTGGGGATTATCTGACGAGGTACCATTTGAGGGGGCAAACCATATATACTAAATAATACTAAATTGTTTATAGGTTCAATATAAGTCAAATAATATAGCCTTTTCACAGGAGTATCTTTTTATATTTTTCCAAAAAGAATACAAACAGCCAATAGCATATTACAAAGTTATCCCCCTCACTGGGGAAAATTCCGGGAGGAAAAACGGGCAAGCACCGGGGCGAGTAGTCCAGTATTCCTCAGTCCCACTTTTAGGATCATGATTTGATTCCCAGCTATAATAACCTCTCTTCCCTTCTGTAGATATTTCTCTATAATAACCTCTCTTCCCTTCTGTAGATATTTCTCTACATGTTGAATAAACAGCTATAATAACCTCTCTTCCCTTCTGTAGATATTTCTCTACATGTTGAATAAACTTGACACTTTTTATACATCAGCCTCTGGTTCTGTTCCTTCTGAACCTTGTTCAGTTACATTGTCCAGCATATAAGGCCTAGGTTAATGTGTTTATAAGATCCCTCACTCACTTCCCTGAACCTATTTGCCTTTTTTTTTTTTTTTTACATTTTAAAATGGTTCAAATAGCTGATACACAGATAGTAAAACATGGAAAATAAGTTTAGGGATAAAGTGTAAGGCGTGCCCAAGATATAGGGCCAATAAACTATACTAGTCTAAACTCTTAGACATATATAGCCCTAATGGGAATGTTAGAAAACGTACAAGCCATCACATCCACAAGAGTTAGCTGGCCATCCGGGGCGCCTGATGTAGGGGAATAAAGGAACTGGTCGGAATAACATGTTCCTTCCACGTGTTACGTCCGGCTGGGGAAATTCCCCCCGTCAGCTTGGACTCCTCATGCATTGACGGAAGCATGAGGTCAGTCCGCTGCCCCCCAAGGTTGGCAGAGGAAGTGTATAGCGCACAGGATTACATTAGATAATTGACACTGGGTGAGAAAGAATGGGTTTCAAATCGTGGGATAAAACTTTTAGGGAGAAGTGTTACAGGTAGCTGTCCATGCAGGCCAGAGTGAATATGAATACGGTTTTTAACATTTGAAATGTGTTTACTGCTGCTACTATACTACCACTATACTATTAGGCCTAAGACTATACATACTACTATAGCAACAATATAT